>NC_143057.1:7887500-9137500 GCF_052426305.1 Pelodiscus sinensis
ATCAAGTCCAGTCCTCTGCCTTCATAGCAGGACCAAGTACCATCCCTGACAAATATTTGCCCCAAATGGCCTCTGCAAGGATTGAACTCACAACCCTGGGTTTATCAGGCCAATGCTCAAACCACTGAACTATCCCTCTCCCCTGTTGCTGGGATTTGATATCAGCCGTCAACTACCTGACGGGGAGTACCGGAGAGGATGGAGAGAGGCTCTTCTCAGTGGTGATGGATGATAGAACAAGGAGCAATGGGCTCAAGTTGCCGTAGGGGAGATGTAGGTTGGATATTAGGAAAAACTATTTCTCTAGGAGGGTGGTGAAGCACTGGAATGGGTGTTACCTAGAGAGGTGGCTGGACAAAACCTTGGCTGGGATGACAGTTGGGGTTGGCCCTGCCTTAGGTGGGGGGGGGGGAGGAGGGCGGAGGGTTGGATTTAACCTCCTGAGACCTCTTCCAACCCTATGATACTATGATTTTTTTAAAAAATACTGCACTAACATTTTAAACACATCACAGCAACATTTTGCTATGTACGTGAACACTTAGCATTCCAAAACTGGCGCTTTGGAATAAATTCAATCTGACAATGTCTTTTTAAGCTCAGTTTTGTACATCTGCTTTTTCAGGGCAGACTCCATTTTCTGTAAATTTAGAAAATGGAAATAATCATTTAGTGAAATGAATCTTCCATAACTGCAGAGCACTCACTGACATTTTCAAATAGGTGCTCTGAAGATCTTCATCTCAGTTCTAGGATGATTTTTATCTTTATTCAAAGGGGTTAAAGGCAGTTAAATCTTTCAGGACAAAAAAATTAATGTGAACTATTAAATTTGAGAAGTGCTGTATCATTTAGGTCCAATCATCGTACGAGTTATGATCCAATATATTCGTTACATAGCCATACTATTTATTTTTTCTACACTGATTAATAAGAAAAGCATCAGATATACGGTGTGTAGCTATCACAGAATACAAGGAATATATGAGACTACACTCGCAGCTAAAACAGGATGAGAAATTTCTTCTCTCTGGATAGCTCCATGAAAAGACCCTTGCCTGAGCAGTAGATTTACTGTGGGGTACAACATGTGGCTACATTCTAAGCTGGAGTTGGAACAGGGAAGTTGACGGACAGCTAAGGGACCACAAAGCCAAGCAAGAACCTGTAGAGGCTACGACATGAGTCAGAGACCCATGTTTGGAGCAAGCTGAGATTGGCAGGCATTACAACCTAATTCTGGGAAGAGCTTGTGGGGAAGCGTGAGAGACTGGACAGGGACTTACAATGGGAGGGCTGTGCACAGGAGAGCATGAAGAGAGTTTGGGGGGAGGAAGGGACCTAGAATCAGTGGCTTGCTCAGAACCTTGCAGGAGCTGGAAGAATGTTGCAGACAGAATGAGCCAGGCAGTGCGGAGTAGTCGGGGAAGTGGACAGAGTGCTTGGAGTGGGTGTTGGATTTAGGACTACTCACCTTGGAAAGGATGGCTATGTAAAGCCAGGCTCTGCTTTTGTAGATGGGGGGGGGGGGGGGGAAGGCAGGGTGCTTTAGCCTCACTACTGCTGCACTTAGACCAGCCTGCTACCAGGCGCTGAACAGAACATGGCGAGGTGGCAGCCAGGGGACAATACCTTGGTGCCTCCAGTGTGAGATGCGCCCTGAAATGAACCTGGCCAGGAGACCTCCAAATACCTACTTGTATTTAACAGAGGAGAGCGCATGCCTGACACTGAGGCTCACAAGCAAAGCACTAATATATTTTTGCCTTGAAGTTTCTAGCTCAGACACCATCCTGAAAGCATCTGCAAACTTTCCCCTTCCTGTCCATCCAAGTAAACTATCCACTTGCTTACTGAGGCCCACCAGGATTAGCACCTCTAGGACCTAGCAGCCGAAGCACTTTCAGCTCTTGCCTCCACAATATGGAACAGCCTTATTAATTACAGCTAGCATTTTCCATGGGGGAGGGAGGTGGAAGTGAGCAAAAATTGATTTTCACGTTAGTTTGAATTTTGCAGAAGCGAGAGGGAATCAGATGCTTTAGGGTCATCTCACAGGCCAGCTCCCAGCCTATAGATGGGTTGCTGGCTCTTGTCGACTTTGCACAGACATGCAAAACCAAGCCACCTTCCCTGCTTTGCTGTTTCAACCAGGCAGTGGCACACATGAAAGCCTTTCATTATATATTATCCTTAAATGACTGTACCTCGTCTCTCAGATCCACACAATTCAGAGCCTTCTGGTTTTCTTGCTTCCTGAGTTGGTTTTTAAAAGGCCTATTACAAGAAAAGCTAATGATATATTTGAGAAAACAAAACCCTTGCTATGTGAGTACTGCTTTTTCCCCCAGTAGCTCTATCTTGGTAAAAGCTTAACTTTCTGTCAAACCAGAGGAATGATTTCTTTAAAAGTTGTCATCTTACGATGAGCCGAATGGAGCTCTCAGATTTGGGAGTTCCCTAGATAAACAGTAGGTAGCTTGTGATTTAAAATTCACAAACCTAGTGGGGCCACTTTTCTCAAGAATTGGCAGCTCTGCCAAAGATGACAGTATAGCTTGAATTACAATTGTTTTCCCATCAGGATTTCCCCAGTGTGTCATATAGTCTGCTAGATTCATTGAAGCTTCAAGAATGAGTGAATGAAAGGTGTATAGTCATTGGTTGGATTGAACTGTTATGTGTGTGACTCACCAGTCAGAAAAGAACCAGAGTTAAGGAGTTCCTAAACTTTAGATTAGTTGTCATTTTCTTTCTACATTTTTTAGCAGCTGATGGGCAGTTGGGAGAAGGGTGCAAAAAAAGGACAATTGCTCTGGGGCCCAGTGTATCAAAGGGGCCGGGGAGCTCTCAGATGCTGACTGCCTTCAGCTCCGCCTCCACCCATTCCAGAGGCATGGAGCCTGTCCCCTATACTTTGCCCCAGGCTCAAAATGGTTGATGGCTAATAGATTATATTTAAAAAAACCTTTTGACACTTTTAACTGCTATATAAAGTTGCACAGTATTTAATGACTTTACACTAATTAACAGACTGACTAGGCACGTTTGAGTTTTACTGCATATACAATTACAGCCCTAAAGGAACTCCTGTGACCTAAGACATTAAACAATAAAAGAGGAGGCGACTGGAATTTTAATTCAGCCTGATCTGTAAGGTGTATATGTGTATTCTATCACTATATTTCCCCCTTAATATATAGAACTGCCTACCTGATTTCAAGATGGCGATTCTACTATTTTTAAAAAGCCACGTTTTCAAATGTGTATGTTTTGCAATTGATTCTTACATATGCTCTTGGGCTGGATAAATCAGGATGTCCTTGTGCAAAGCTTGACTTTGCAGGTATATAAAAATAGCAGCGTGTTCCCAAATTGGATATGCATAATTCTGTATTAGAAAATCTGACTGAATATTTGTGTATAAAACAATGAACATGTAGGGGGAATAACAAAAATAGATAACTTCAAGTCTATAGGGCATCTGTTTTTTAATGTTGATTAGAGATTGAAAAGGCACGTATACACACAATATACGACTCTGTGTGTGTGCGTGCGCGAGAGAGAGCACACTTGTCTATCTATTTAAGCATAACCCTCATGAATTTAAATGTAAAACTTTAATCCTATAAAAATTGCCCATCCACCTCTCTTTACTCATGCAAATATTCCTGTTAACTTTCCATAAGCGAGCTTATGTTTAAGTATATGTATAAATCTTTAGGAGTAGGAATCAGAGAGATGCTGAAGTACTTGCATAATTCTAGACAGAGCTGTAATCCTATTGAAATTAAATTGGCCTTCTCATGTGTGCAAAGTTAAGCACAGGTTTAATGTTCACACACTGGCCCCAATCCTGTAGGTCCAGGACAAATGAAGACAATCTAAAATACAAAATAGTATAGGAATATGCCTTCCCAGATCATCATTTCACCTGCCTGAGTAAGACCCTTAAGGTATGTCTACACAGCAACATTATTTTGAAATAGTGTCAAAATACTGTCAAACTGGAGGGTGACTTATTCTGACTCCTGTAGCCCTCATTTTGTATGAGGTATAAGGGAAGTGGCAGAGTGCTCTATTTTGAAATAAGTGCTGTGCAGATGCTCCCAATTTTGAAATAAGCTACACAATTGACGTAGCTCAATTTTCATAGCTTATTTTGAGAGAAGCCCCACTGTGTAGACGTACCCGGTGTGGGGGGTGGGTGGGTGGGTGTGTGTGTGTACGCAATATAATCTACCATCTTAATTTAGCTGCTTTGGGAGTTATGCCCAGTGTCATTGGTTACTAATTTATAGACTGGCTTACTAATTTAAGTAAATTCCATCCAAACACATACCATTCTCAGGTACCCTTTCACATGCTCCGATAAAAGATCAAATAAATAGTTTTTTAATTTGCATTTAGTGTATTAACGTTATTACCAATTCGAGTAAATTACTTGACTTGTCTTGCTGGGATGGTTAAGCATGTTAAGCCTCATCTTCTGTTCCCATTAAACTTAATGGGAGCTGGGGGGCTTCTGTTTTAGTTAGAACAGAGTTAGACCAAAGTGTGGGATTGTAAAAAATCCCATGAACTGTTCACACAAATCAACTTTGTGTTCAGATGACTACAATTTGTTGCATTTCCCCCCTGAAGAGGAGGTATTAATTACAAAATACCCTGTACTATTAAAGTAGCATGAAAGATTTGTGCAATTCAGCACTGATTTTGACTTCTGCATTTATCAGCACTGATAGTTATTTTTCACTAAATTTTGAAAAGTATTTTATTTTTATTTGAAGTTTCCTGTTTTTGTTTCTAATACAAAAATCAAATAAAGAACCTGAAAAGTATTCAGATTATACAACCATTTTAGTGGGGGGGGGGGGGTTAAAATCAGTTTTCAGTAGCTATTTTGTGTATTTTTACTGAAAAATGTTCTGTTATTGGTTCCTGAATTTCAACCAAAGTGATTGTTTGGGTATAAAATTTAGTTGTGGTTTAAAAGAAAATCCATTTTCAAAAATCAGTGCAAATTTCAACCTACTCAAGTGTTTAGCCAAACTGGTTTGGCACTTTTGTGAAAACAGTAATGGGTGGGGAAGAGGCTGAGGCAAAATGCTGATCCAAACTCCCTACATTTTGATGGCACTGACTCTGAGCTTGTCATTAATAGCAAGGCATTTGATACGGTTTCACATGATCTTATCAATAAACTAGATAAATACAACTTAAATGGGGCTACTGTAAGGTGGATGCATAACTGGCTGAATAACTGTTCTCAGAGTAGTTATTAACTGAGGGTACTTCTACACTTGCTCCCTAGTTTAAACTAGGGATGCAAATGTAGCCGACCAAAATTGCTAATGAAGCGGGGATTTAAATATTGCGCGCTTCATTAGTATAATCTTGTCCATGCACTATTCTGCATGCCAGCTGATTCGAACCAGGAAGTGCGCTCCGGGTTGCATTAGTTCAAATCAAACCCCATGGTTTGAACTAATGTCACTCCTCATTTTTTGAGGAGTAACGTTAGTTCGAACCAAGGGGTTTGATTCGAACTAATGCGACCCAGAGTGTACTTCCTGGTTTGAATCAGATGGCAATCGGAACAGCATGGTCGAGATTATGCTAATGAAGCACGGGATATTTAAATCCCCGCTTCATTAGCAATTTCGGTCCGCTACATTTGCACCCCTAGTTCGAACTAGGGAGCAAGTGTAGACGTACCCTGAATTGTTAGTCCTGCTGGAAGGGCACATAATAAGTGTGGTTCCATAGGGGGCCTGTTTTGGGACTGGTTCTGTTCAATGTCTTCGTCAACAATTTCGATATTGGCATAGAGAGTACGTTAAGTTTGCAGATGATATCAAGCTGGGAGGGGTTGCAGCTGCTTTGGAGGATAGGGTCATTATTCAAAATGATCAGGACAAACTGGAGAAATTGTCTGAAGTAAATAGGATGAAGTTGAATAAGCACAAATGCAAAGTACTCCACTTAGAAAGGAACAATGTGTTTCACACACCCGGAATGCGAAGCAACGGTCTAGGAAGGAATACTGCAGAAAGGGATCATAGTGGACTAGGGGTCATAGTGGACCAAAAGCTAAATCTTGCTCAACAGAGTGACGCTGTTGCCAAAAAAGAAAAAGCAAATCTGATTCTGTGATGCATTAACAGGAGTGTTGTGGGCAAAACATGAGAAGTCATTCTTCTGCTCTACTCTGCATCAAATGGAGTACTGTGTCCAGTTCTGGGCACCACATTTTAAGAAAGATGAGGGGAAATTGAAGATGTTCCAGATAAGAGCAACAAGAATGGTTAAAGGTTTAGAGAACATGAGCTATGAGGGAAGACTGAAAGAACTGGGCTTGTTTAGTTTAGAAAAGAGAAAACTGAGAGGGGACATGATAGCAGTTTTCAAGTACCTAAAACAGTGTTATGTAGAGAGTGGTGGATAAAAAAATGTTCTCCTTGTCTTCTGAGGATAGGTAAAGAATCAGTGGTCTTAAACTGCTGAAAGGGAGGTTTAGGTTGGACATTAGGGAGAAACTTCCTAGGTGTCAGGCTGGTTAAACACTGGAATAAGTTGCATAGGGAATTTGTGGAATCTCCATCTCTAGAGATATTTAAGAGCAGGTTGGTTAGACATCTATCAGGGATGGTCTCTAGACAGTACTGGGTCCTGCTGTGAGGGCAGGGGACTGGACTCGACCTCTCAAGGTCCCTTTCAGTTCTAGTGTTCTATGATTTTATGAAATTCTCTTATTTGGAACCGGTTAGATCCCGAGGGTGCCATACTACAGAGGTTCAACCTGTACCACCAGGTTTGCTCATGAGATAACTTAATTGTAGGGCTATCACCACAAATGTGGTGTGACTCGTTTTGTAAAACTTAGGAGCTGCAGTCTTGCTTGGTGTTGAGACTGATATGAGACCAGCACTGCAGTGTTCCTGGTATGTTGTCCCAATGTGGGAGAGACACAATGCATGTACTTTGTTAAGGCAGGTATGGAAAGAAATAGAATAGAGGAGGGAAAAACCTTTTTCTCAAAACTGAGGTTTGTCCTCTGCCATACCTGTCACTGGTTGAATAGCTCTACCGGAGTCCCTCCCCTCTCTGTATAGTGCAAGGGTCATGAGGAGCAGAACAAAAGGAAGTTTTACCTAACGGCCTGAAATAGGAAACGGGTTCTGGGTAGGAGCTTGAGCTGGAGTTCTGTTTTACATAAGGGTTCCTGGACAGATTGAACTGGACTTCTATTGCTACCATTGACAAAATGGGTTAAATGACTCAATGTTCATAGAGTATGGATTTCATTGTGGGATTGTGAAGTTTAAAGATGAGACAAAACAGATTGGATGACGGAGGTATTCAAAACAGTGAGTGGAATAGCCACAATAAATGGAGCATTCTGCGTGATCTTTCTTCAGAATTCAACAGCAAGGGACAGTTAATGAAACTAAAGCAAAATGCCCTTATCCATGACAACTGAGTGTGTGTTTCCTTACAGAAAAAGGTGACTTTATGAAGAAGGGTGGGATAAAGATGTGCCACAGCTGGTTGGACAAAAGATTAGAGGGTAAAACAATCCAAGCAGCTAAATGTTAAGGGAATGGGATATTGGGAGATAATGAAGAGTGCTCCCACAATTCACTATGGGGATTATTTTGTATTAAATAGGATGGTTCTTTTTTTACTTCATGCACCAAAGGCCGTAGACCCTGCTAGGTGTTTTGAAAGAGAAACCCTAGTTATTTCCAGCATCTCTTGTCTGATTTGCCTGTAGAAGGGGAATTTCCACATTCTTACCTTTTAATCAAATCGGTGATCCTTGAGGGACTGATGCACCTTGTACTTAGAGAATAAAGAGTCTCATAAAATGAGAGTACCATGTTTATTTATCTACAGAAACCATTTAACCCTTCCTTTGTTCTCTTCAGCTTCATTGATCTGATGTAGACTCTGGTGGATAACACCTCTAGTCACATTTCAGGGTACAGTTAGCAAGGCCTGAGTTATTTCTTAGCTCCTGGTCACATCAGAGTACCCAAAAGGAGTAATTGAAACACACACAGTCCTTTTCTTGTTGCAATAGGAGATTCTTTGTTCAGTAACCTCTCCTTCCTGGTCAAATTTCAGTATTTTTTGTTACTTAAAAATAGTTGCTTTCAAATTGATAAATATCACTCTTTCCACTCTCAGTGCAGGAAATCTCAATTCCTTCCCGAAAGAGAAGCACTTGCAGTATATTTTTGTCAGTTCTACCTCAGATATGAGACAGACGAGATCACTTACTGATTCAACAATTTAATCTTCCATGATATTTTTGCTTTCATTTGCAAATGTCAGGTTTTTTTGTTTAATACTTTTTTTTAGAATTACTTGACTAAGCATTGTTTATTCTTTTTCTTCCCTCTTAAAAGCACTTTCAAACTGCCAAAAATTCACCTGCTTATTGCTCAATATTTGAGTAAAACTAGGAATAAATGTCAATGTTTTTGATCCTTTGAGTTACCCGTCCTACTTGCTCTTCCTACAGCCCGATAAAATTGATATGCCTGACAACCAAACAGCTTTCTGCTATTCAATTATGCTGCTGCTCTTTTATCCTTTATTTTTAACAAGGAAAGATTTTCCTGAGATGAAACAAAATTGCAGATATACACAATTGCCTGAGGATTAAGGAATGTCCCATTTCTGCTTAATTTGCAGCTAGTGGGAGTTTTGCCAGTTACTTAAATAATAGTGAGACTTGGACCTGATTCTGTTCTCGTTGGAGTCAATGGCAAAGAATCCATTAATTTCAGTGGTGCAGAATTAAGATATTAGGACACAGATCTCAGCTAGTTCAGAGCTTGTTAAACAAGACAAGCTTGTTATTTACTACATGTCTATTCAATTAATATCTATCTATCCTCCATGCATATCATGGATTATTCAAAAGAGGCCACTAGTCAAAACTAGCATTTCAGTTGAGAGAATAGGTGATATGCTTCAGTGTGTGTCATAATTATATTTATCATGATTGTGCAAATTATTTTTTACTCTGTAAATTACGATGGATTGTTCCTCTCCATATATAGTCAATACTGGGGTGGCTTGCTCCTAAGAGCTGGAGGGCCTAGAGCTAGCCACCCTCATTATGAAGGAAACAGACCTGAGTTGGGTTAGGTGGTTCCAGTGGAAGAACAGCAGGAAGAATCTGCACATAGAGAGAGGTTGGAATGCTGAGAGAGTTGTTGAGACTGCAAATGTTCATTTTAAAGGGTGGAAGAAATAACCCTCAAGCCAGACCTCCAGATGAGCAAGGTAACTGGGGTTTGGGAACCTGAAAAAAGGAATAAATGTCTGGCCACAAAGGCCTGGAGATTTCAGCCTGATAAGATGCTATGAGGCTGCTTATTTAGTGTGTGTTTAAGGGGAGAGCCCTGAAGAGGGGAGGCAGTTTGTTAGCCCGAGACTTCCAAAGCATTCCTGGCTCTGAGAGGACACTGGGTGAATGTCAATCCGGCTATAGTAGCGTACGCCCACCTTGTATGGGTTTGAGAGTCTGTTTATTCAAGAACCTCTCCTAAACGGTAAGAGCGACGACCTCCAGATTTGGTAGGCAGCTTCCTCCTATCATAACATAAGGCAAGGTCAGGGTTTGGCTGTGCCAGGACAATGGGATGTGCCTGGAATGGGATTGCTTCACATAACACCATACAGAAGAGACAGAATTGCCAGGCAGGTGAAAGGGGAGCTGCTGGATGGGGGTGCCCACCGCAGTCCTGAGCCTCTCACCCCCAGGCATCCTTTAGGGAGGGGGGTCTGAACCCCTCCCTCCCCGATTCATATGGGAACATTGCTGGCAGTTCCCCTTTATCACGGAGCAGGGGGAAAGTGCACCATTTGGTCCATGCCTCATTCTAGCTAGGGAGTGCAGGGGACAGATAACCTGGACCCACACCAGCTGGGGGACATGCACCTTACCTTTGGCTGTGCCTGCTGGAGGGGCACTTCTCACCTGGCCCCAAGCTGCGGTCAGAGAGGGCTGGAGTAGCCCTCTCTCCCCTGGGGCAGCCTGCCTACTGCACCCCTCATCCCTAGTCCCATCCACAGCAATGATTTAAATGAAGCATGGACATTTTCACTTTATTTTCCAAAAAAGCAAAAATTGAGTTAAGGATCTGAGGAACGCTGGGTAAATCTGCTAGAATAGACATAAAAAAATACATTTGTAACAGTATATGCATGTCTGAGACATGTTTTATCTATTGATAACCTATAGGTAGATTCTTTGATCAGAAATGGGCAAATGGATAATTCATGAATTCTGCCGCAATATGATTGGGAACGTACTGTCCAAAACATTGTGTAACTTGAGGCTTAAAATAACTTGATTATATTTTGAGGCAGAGAAGACTGCCTCTTATGGCATCCTTCGGATGATGGAAAAGTAGACCTTTTGACATTTAGATTGTATGTAAATGTCAGGCATTAAAATGTAATGGCCATTAAAAGCATTTTAAGGGATTTCAGCCAATCTTCAGTCTTTGCAATAACAATAAGTGTCATAGCCTTTTGGAAGGGGTTTATTTATACAAAAGCTCCCGTCCCTTTTTTTAAAAAAAAATGGAATGGTTAAGAAAATGTCATCTGGGGCCCTCTGTCTTTTAAAAAGCAATTATGGTCATGCATAGAAAAATAAATTGCTCAACTCTTCTGAATTGCAGCCACCCAGCACAGAGGTCTGTGTTGTGTAGCTCTAGATTTGTGTGTCTTATTCAAACGCATTCTCGGGGGATGAGGGAAACCAACTCTCCTAACCTATGGAGTCAGATATGGAGCCTGAATTCAAAAGGAGACTTACTATTGATTTCAATAGGCTTCAGTTCAGGTCTCTAATTCGACGTACTGTTTAAAACGTTGGGCAACATCTTTTGCTGACCAATGTGAAAAGTTCTGACAGGCTTTTTTGATCCCCAAGTTGATGCTACAAGCAGTGCTCATTACACTCATCTGCAGTGGACAACGAGCACTGCTTGCAGCATCAACTTGGGGATCATTTTCTGGCGGGAGACTGGTACAAGGGGGATAGAAAGAGTTTACATGGAACCAGGCCAACCATTGGCATGAAGAGGCGTGGGGGAAGCCAGCTTCCTCTGTGTTTATAGAGTGGGGGGAGGGATAGCTCAGTGGTTTGAGGATTGGCATGCTAAACCCAGGGCTGTGAGTTCAATCCTTGAGGGACCATTTAGGGATCTGGGGCAAATCTGTCAGGGATGGAACTTAGTCCTGCCATGCAGGCAGGGGACTGGACTCAACTCAATGACTTCTCAAGGGCCCTTCCAGTTCTATGAGATGGCATCTCTCCATATAGTATTTATTATCCCAGATATATTCCTTGGAAAAGCCTTGAGTAGGCTTTG
Organism: Pelodiscus sinensis; assembly: GCF_052426305.1. Classification (NCBI taxonomy): domain Eukaryota; kingdom Metazoa; phylum Chordata; order Testudines; family Trionychidae; genus Pelodiscus; species Pelodiscus sinensis. The sequence goes on from NC_143057.1 coordinate 7,898,903, forward strand.
GTTTTGTGGTTAGTTTGTATGTGGACCGTTATAGTATCCTATCTTGCAATGACTTGCATGTGGGTGGACCCACTTGCAAGATGAAGGCAATACGATCTGTGTAGAGAGGCAGCACAGTCTAATACCCAACCTCCCTGGTGTCTGTAGTTGTTTACACACTCCCACAACAAAGTCGTGCCCAGCTCCAGGCCAGCAGCAGAGCGCAGTGTGGGGAAAAAACAGTATTTTTTTCATCACTTTTCACAGCAGACTTAGCACTCCATTGTCACCCTTACTTCTGTGCTGCTGTTGCCTCCCTGGAGCTGACATCCGGAGTCCCACAACCTCCAGGTGAGGGACTGTGTGAGGCCATCCGGAGCGGTGGGGCTCTGGCTGTCCTCTTTATCCCCATTGTGCCCAGTCCTTCTGCAGGAGCTCCTGGCACCCAGGGCTGATAATTGTTCAAGCTGTTCAGGATTGTTTTCCATAATCCCTTTTTTGAGGGGGTGGGTAAAATCCGCTCACACCTCCCTTGACACCTTCCTGTGTCTCCCTGGGGAGGCCTGCCTCACAGTTTCAAAGCCGGGTATAGGGCTGTGGAGTGAAACTTGTGCTCTGATGCTTGGTCTGCATCTGTTCTGCTGTGGGATGTTCCACAAGCTGCTTCCCCTCTTGTTCTTCTGTTTCTGATTTCTTTTTGGATTGTGTCAGAAGGGTTTGTAATGTGTCTGTACAGTGCACAATGGAATTCTAGTCTCAGCTGGGTCCTAACACAGTAGCCAGTTCTGCAAGTACTTGTGAGCAAGACACGAGAAGTCATTCTTCTGCTTTGCTCTCTATTGATTAGGCCCCAATTGGGGTATTATGTCCAGTTCTGGGTACCGCATTTCAAGAAAAATGTGGAAAAACTGGAGAAGGTCCAGAGAAGAACAACAGACATGATTAAAGATCTAGAAAACATGAGCTATGAGGGAGAACTGAAAGAACTGGGCTTGTTTAGTTTGGAAAAGAGAAGACTTGGAAGGGACGTGATAGTGGTTTTCAAGTACCTAAATGGGCGTTATAAGGAGGAGGGAGAAAAATTGTTCTCCTTGGCCTCTGATGATAGGAGAAGCAGCAATGGGCTTAAATTGCAACAAGGGAGGTTTAGTTTAGACATCAGGCAAAACTTCCTAGCTGTCAGTTTTTAAGCACTGGAATAAGTTGCCTAGAGAGGTTGTGGAATCTCTATCACTGGAGATATTTAAGAGCAGGTTGGATAGACATTTGTCAGGAGGCAGTGTTTGGTCCTGCTGTGAGGGCAGGGGACTGGAAAAACTAAGACAGATTTCTTTTATTTTCTTTTGTTTCAAAACAGTCACATCTTTTTCCATCTATTCCTCTGCTGTACCTGCAACCCAAACAGTGCAATGATGAGAGCCATAAGGTGCAACTGGTTGTTCTGTTGTTGCCTAAGCAGACTAAAATAAAAAGGAGGAGGAAAACAGCATAAAGAGTGACAAATAAATTAAATTTAAAAAAGGGTATGACTCATTTAACATAACTATTTTTAAATGCTGAAATTGTTCTTTAAAGGAGAAATAGACAATGTTGGACATTAATCCCTGGTGTTACACTTATAAGAGGCACATGGGACCTTTTTGGGGGAAAAGGCACTAAACCGTGTTTGAGAATACATCATTAATTTGCTCTCATGCTCACATGCACAAATCCTGCCAATGTTATAGTTATTGGCCTGTAGCTCAGACCAATCTAATGGCCAGTTAGGTAGAGAGCCGGGCACTGTTGGTCACAATCTGATACTCCCAGACTTTGCAGGATGGAAGCTAAAGTACCATGCAAAATACCGCATCTTCTACAGGAATTTCTTCTCATACCAGTCTGTTTTGCTGCAGTAGTTTGTAATCAGTTACTTTGCAACAGTTGCTTATCTGTCTGTTGTCCTGTGGGTGACTGTTTCTGGCTGTTGGTCTGTCCTGGCATTGGTGGGATTTATCATCTTCATTGGGAGTGTTTGCTGCTTGCCTCAGGATCATTAATCTGCCCCACATCTGACATTCAGCACACTGGGCACATCTGATAGACCCTCAGCACCCCTGAGTCTCTTCTGGCCATCTGGATGCCAAGGTAGGAGATAAGCCTGAAGCCTACAAGCACTTATTCATCACGCACACAAAGAAGAATCACATACTATTGTGTTTGTAACAGCAGGCCCACTTCTGAACAGCCTGGAAGTAACCAGTACACATTTTTCTATGACAAAAGAAACCCTCTTTACACTTCATACTTGAAGATTAAAGGAAAATAGCAATCTGCGGGGTACATGGATGACCATAATGAGTCATAATGACCTTTCTGGCCTATTCCTGTCTTGCCATTAGGAACAGATATAGGCACACTGGTGCATCTTTACCAATGGCATGAGGCCATTCCTTACTGCAAGTCAGAGAGGAGGGGCTGGCAGAATTCTCTTCATCCCAAATCATGTTATAACAGTATAATTATACAGTGGCTACAATAACTACATATAAAGGGTCCCCCCCTTTTTTTCTCCACTTTGCTCATCTGAGGAGGTGTGTTTCGTCCTCGAAAGCTCATACTAGATGGCTACGTCTACACTGGCCCCTTTTCCGGAAGGGGCATGTAAATTTCATGAGTCGTCGTAGGGAAATCCGCGGGGGATTTAAATATCCCCCGCGGCATTTAAATAAAAATGTCCGCCGCTTTTTTCCGGCTTTTAAAAAAGCCGGAAAAGAGCGTCTACACTGGCCCCGATCCTCCGGAAAAAGCACCCTTTTCCGGAGGCTCTTATTCCTACTTTCCGGAGGCTCTTATTCCCTTTGAAGTAGGAATAAGAGCCTCCGGAAAAGGGCGCTTTTTCCGGAGGATCGGGGCCAGTGTAGACGCTCTTTTCCGGCTTTTTTAAAAGCCGGAAAAAAGCGGCGGACATTTTTATTTAAATGCCGCAGGGGATGTTTAAATCCCCCGTGGATTTCCCTACGACGACTCATGAAATTTACATGCCCCTTCCGGAAAAGGGGCCAGTGTAGACGTAGCCGATATGTTTTTGTTAGTCTCTAAGGTGGTACAAGACTTTTTTTTTTTTTTTTTTTTTTTTTTTTTTACAGTTACAGGCTAACACAGCTACCCCTCTGAGACGTTTTCTTATATCATATAATGGCTGTATAATTATAATGGTTACACTGGGAAGCAGTGACCATACAATCATGCCATGCCAAATAAATCCCATGGAAGAGTAAAAGTTCAGTTGTTACTGATGCCCCGATTCAGCGGACAATTCCTGTTTGGAAGAAGCACTTAAGCCTGTGGCTAACTTTAAGCTCTTTCTTAAGCTCCGTTAATATTGATCACATGAAAGGGTGCACTTAAGAGCATTGCTGAATTGAGACCCATGGTGGGGCTCTCTCTCATGCTCCAATATGTAAAGGAGCATGGGGGAGAGGCTAGGTGAGGCTGGATAGATTAGCTCAGGGGTTCTCAAACTTTGATACCATGACCCCCTAAAATGCTAAATGAATGTGACTCCCCCCCCCCCCCCCCCACTGCCCTGGGTCGCTTCCTCCCCCACTTCTCACCAGACTCCTTGCCCTTCTGGGGATCCTTCAAGGCATTTGTGGTCCTCAACTCCCTTCCCTCCTCCCCCCCCCCCCCCCGCAGGCTCTTTCCCCCCAGTCTTTCTCCTCTGTGCCTCTTTTCCGCTCCACATCCCTTTGATTCTGCTCTTCTCCTCTCCTCTCCTGTGTCTCCTCTGCTGCCGCCTCTGACCCCCACGTGCCCTTATTTACCTCCGGGTCCTCTGCCCCGACCCAGTTCCCTAGCCAGCTGCCTGAGGGACCCTGCCCTTTCCCAGCTGGGGAAGCGTTCGGGCGCCTGGCCACCGTGCCTGGGCTGGCCCCTCACATGTCTGCTCCTGCGCCAGCCTCAATCTCCTGCTGCCTTGCCTCCTCCTGCAGCTGAGCCGTGCTCCTGGAGTCCCGCGACCCTGGCCACGCTGTGTGGCTTGCTGGTGGCTGCCTTCCGCCATCCTACCGCTCTTCACAGCCCAGGGGAGAAGGGTCGCAAGTGAAAAACCGAATCCAGCTGCGACTCCCCTCTAAGGGGTCACGACCCACAGTTTGAGAAATGCTGGATTAGCTGATTACACAGGTCTCTGGGCAACTGAATAGGCAGTGCATCGTGCCAGCAATGAGAGGGTGGAAAAGCTGCATTGGAGGAGAGTGCTGCAGCCTTGAATGTGTACCACAGGTCGGAGAACTGTATTGCCCTCTCCTCCTCCTCCTCCCCCAAAGGAAAATCCTTTCACGGAACCTAGTCACTGGGGTTCTGAGGTACATATGGGGAAACTATTCTCTCTGCCATATCTCTCACAAAAGGTGAGCAACTAGATCTGGTGATATAATCATACTGGCAACTTGTTCTGAAACAATATAACCCTCTTTTCTGTCTGCAAATTCTCTGCCAAAAAAAAAGAAGTCAAAGTGCTATGGGGAGAAAGCAGCAAAATTAGTATATTTTAATCAGAGTTCTAGAACAAGGTTGTAGAAGCAACTAATCGGGAATGTTGAAAAGAACATTTTAACCTGCCCCGTCACTCAATTGTGGATTTAAATGAAGCCATTATTTTACAAAAGAATTACACTAACCAATGATGGCGAGAGTCTGCAGAACTGGAATTCACCTCCAGATTTGATACCGTTACCCTGGGCTTGAATAAAGACACTAACTGGTTGGCATATTGCTAAGTCAATTTCTCCAGCCTTTAATATCCATGTTTCCACATCAAAAGCTATGTATGAAACACATCCAGCCCATTTAGTCTCATAAACACAATTGATGGGTACTTCTGCTGTTATATAATCTTGGTTTCTGGTATTTCCACTCCAATTCATGTGAAATAGGTTTTACCCACAAAAGCTCTTGTTTCTCTATTTAATTAGTCTCCAAGGTAACGTAGGACTACACGTTGTACAAGAGTGTTCATATTCAAACCAAATAAATTTTAGCCTATGGATTGCTCAAAGTGCCCTGAGAATTTGGGTGCTCAATGTAAGAATGGCCTTCCTGGGTCAAACCAATAGTTCATCTAGCCCAGTATATTGTCTGCTGACAATGGCCAATACCAGATGCCCCAGAGGGAGAGAACACATCAGGTAATCCTCATGTGATCCCTCCCCTGTCACGCATTTCCAGACAAACAGGCTAGGGACACCATTCCTACCCTTCCTGGCTAATAGCCATTGATGGATCTAACCTCCATGAATCTATCTAGCTCTGCTTTGAACCCTGTTAAAGGCTAGGACTTTACAATATCCTCTGGTATGGAGTTCCACAGGTTGACTATGCGCTGAGTGAAGAAAAACTTCCAAGCCATGTATTTTTTTTTTCAGCTGACATTGTTTCTGTTGCTTTCTTAGATAACCTTGGCATGAACCTTCACCCGAACAAAATATTCCTGGGACAAATGTTGGAAAAACAAAAATAAAGGTAATCCAAAAAGGCCATCATAATTTTATGTAAAAATGGTTGAAATGCTGGACTCTCCATCCATTCCTTGGTGTAATTTTGAGGAAAACTAACGTTTACATTGTTTCGACCATACTGTAGCCCAGTGTAACGTACTCCTCTACTATGCTGTTGTCAAACCATGGATTCCAGTTGAGCTAAGTCAATTTATACCAGAATTAGGTTCAAAGATTTGGTCCCAAGAAAAGATTAAAAGTTCTTTTCCCCACTCTAGACTGTATTTCCAGGTGTCCTCTCCCATCACTTTGACCCATCACTCTGTTTTCTTTCTCTGTCCTTCAGACTATCTATTTGCACACACCAATGATGCATAAACTTGTCATACTTTTTTACTCATAGCATAATTTACAGGGCTAATTTTCCTGCTAGTGATGCAAATATGGCATTTCTTCACCATTATGGATGGATTTTAAGGATCATGTCATGAGCTATATATCTTCTAGCACTAGAGCAATGACTCATTGATGCCTTTTATCTTCTCAAAAGTCGTTAATCCCCCAACATGACTTGGACAGCATACGAGAGGTGCCAAATCCAAGTTTGCCTGGTATTTGGACTTTCTGAAGATATGTTGCTTATAACATTCCAGAAAACAAGCTGGCCTACAATGAGATCTGGACATTTTACCAAGATTAATCACAGAAATATTAGTCTAACGTGACATGCACACAAGCAACATGCACACGTGAGCAGTTGTGTAGGTTAAAAGTGACAATGTCCGTGTGTCTGAGCCATTACGCAAATGTGTGCCTGTCAGTTAGTTCAGGCCTGGTATAACTCTGAAAAGCATTTGTTGGCTTTTCATTATAACATCCTATTCATCGCTCTTCTCTGTAAAGGGAGGTGTCATTGAATAATTAAGATAAACACTGATATTTCAAAGGTTTAAGCACATGTTCAGCTTTACACCATTGTTGTAATTGGGCTACCCAGTGTATAAAGGTTAATGTCTAGAAGTCTTTGCAGGATCAAGGACTTAACCTCTAAGCTCTCTGCATAGTGCCTAGCACAAAGAGGTTGATAGTTGCTATTGTAATACACATATATTCTGTTAAGGGCCAGAACCAGCTTCTAAGCTCCCATTTTCACATTCGGTTCCTGATCTCTTGGAGCAGCTTAGAGTCCAGTATAAACTGGCAAGCCATGGAAGACAGAAACTAACTCATAAAGTAATAAAAAGAGTTAAAATTAAGCTAAATAGAATAACAGTGGCGAACACTATTAACCACCAGGAAATCAATAATGTATCATATCTGTTTTACATTGATATATATATATATATATATATATATATATATATATATATATATATATATATATATATATATATAAAATCATTTTCCTTATAGTTGGTGTTTATTTGCTTTAAGATGTTGATTCTTTGGAAGAATGGCAAGTATGTATCTTGAGCAATTTGTATCGCTCTCCCCAGTAGAATGGCTGACTATTATAGATTAAATTCACCTGTTTAAGCATATGGGCTAAAATCAAAATGATGCTTTTATTGAAGTCCATAAATGAGCAAAGCATTGCTTTCTTAGGGATTAGAGTGTCAGTGCAACTTACAGAGCTTACAACACCTCAAATGAGGGAAAGGGAAGTGTGATGGGTAGCAGAGTCATAAACACTGAACTAAATAACCTATGGAACCAGGTAGATTCATGTCACTGTTCTGTTGCATGGTGCTATCCAATGGTTGTCCCTCTCTACCTTGTGCATGGCTGCAGTTCTATGCTCCAGACAGCCCTAGAAATGGGGGAATAGGGTCTTCTCTCCATCCTCTTGTTACACACAGAAATACTACAGGCTTTTCTGTGATTGCTAGATGTCAGTTCTGTGTCTCTTTGCGCACCTTCCCCATTCCATTTTCCCCATCAGCCTGGATCTACCTCAGTCTAGGTATATCTGTGTTTCTGAAAGCGTGCGGCTAGTGGGACCCACGCTGTTTTGCTTATATAAAGGGTCTGCAGCCATAAAGCCTCACTGCTCCCTGTGGTCCTGGTTCACAGTTTCCAGCCAAGGGGGCCCCGGGAAGTGGTATGGGAACTGGAGCCAATCATAGAGCTGGAAGAGACCTCAGAAGTCATCAAGTCCAGCCCCCTGCTCTAGGCAGGACCTATCCTAACTAAATCAACCCAGCCAGGGCTTTGTCAAGCCGAGACTTTCTAGAGATGGAGACTCCACTACTTCCCTAGGTAACCCATTCCAGTGCTTCACTACCCTCCTAGTGAAATAGTTTTTCCTAATATCCAACCTGGGCCTCTCCTACCTCAACTTGAGACCATTGCTCCTTGTTCTGCCATCTGTCACTACAGAGAACAGCCTTTCTCCATCCTCTTTGGAGCCTCCCTTCAGGAAGTTGAAGGCTCCTATCAAATCCCCCCTCACTCTTCGCTTCTGCAGACTAAAGAGACCCAATTCCCTCAGCCTCTTCTCATAGGTCATGTGCTCTAGCCCCCTAATCATTTTGGTTGCCCTCCAACCAAATGGAAGACTGTTCTGAGATTCTGGACTTTGAGACTAAGTATGGCTTATTGCCCCTTTCAGTATGAGGAAAAAATACAGTCTATGAAACTGCACATCTGTTGCAAGGACAGTAGAATGCTGGTAACAGGGTGATTATTAAAGACTTTAAAATCATTTGTATGTTTGAGAATTAATTCCCTCTCCTATCTTGCAGAAAATTAATGTGAAAGCTTTGATGCACAGACATAACAAATATAGCTATTATGTCCCTTAAATTATATTAATTAAAAAAAAATTACAGGTTGAATTTTTTGTAAATTTTGTTTAATCTTTGGAAAAATGTTCTTCACATAATTAAAACAAAATATATTTCAATAATACTGATAGTGCTGGCCTAAGTACATCTTAAAATAAATTATTACAACAAGTCTAACTGGTTTTTAATTGTTGCAATATATTTTCGATAATTGCTTTAACGTCTTTTTGTAGTTTAAGGATCTGAACTTTTTCAGATATTTATCTAAAGGAAACACTTGGCTCATTACCATGTCCTTATTCTGCATACTATTTCTAGCACTGTTACTGCTACTTGAAGTGTTTGCCAAGGGCATTGTACTTGACCAAGTGACCCTTTGCTCTTCTTGACGGATCAAATCTTGTCACAGGCATATGGAGAATCTTGTGTTCTCCCTTGACCAGTCCCTTCCTTGCCTGCCCAGAGGCTCAACTTACAGCTACAGTACTATTGGTTAGGAATATTATCACTCTGTACAATCTGAGATGCTAATGGGTGGAGGCAGAGAAGGGAATGGGCTAAGTGAGATCTAGAGAATGCTGGCTCCTGGAAGGATGGCATCTGGTTGCCCAGTGCTGCAGTGCAGATAAGAGCTCTGCCTGGGTGTGCACTGCAAGGAGGCTTACACCCCTGCCATTGGGCTAGAGGAACTATAACCTCCTGCCGTGGCCCTGGGACCAGAGAAGTTTGCTGTCCCTCTGTGCCATTTATTGGGGGGGGGGGGAGGTGCTACTGTGCACACACCTTATGCACACCCTTGTTTTCCCCAAAAGCCACATTCATGCTACATCTCCATTTGCCGCACCAGAGATTGATCTGGCATTTGATGTAGCAGGTCTAGTAAAGGATGGCACCAGTTGCCGCTGGTACTCCTTGTAGTTGAGAGCAATAAGGGAAATCAAAGGGAGTGTTTGCTACCATCATCTTCCTACTATGAGTATGGTCCTTTGGGACAGAGTTTGGCTTCTGAGGCAGAAGCCTCCTAGAGCATGGATGGAGTATGCATCAGGGAGGTATCTCTGGCATGCATATAGAGCCCACACTAAACACTTCACAATATAAGCATGTTTTGAAAGGGAAGATGGCCCAGTGATTAGGGTATTAGCTTGGGACTCAGGAGACCTGAGTCCATTGTAAACGTCATTCGTAGTGGGAATAAATGCATAAAAGATTCTGATGTACTCAGCTATTACAGTGCAGTGGCAAACTTATGTCATTCTGTATATGACTGAACATTTCTTTTTTAGTAACTCAGTGTTATTGGTTAGCTGGTCTCTGTGGCTAGACTGTTTTCTCCTACAGGTTTTTGTATATTGCCATTCCTAATATCAGATTTGTGTCCATTTATTCTTTTATGTAGGAACTGTCCAATTTGGCTGATGTATATAGCAGAGGGACATTCCTGGTACATGATGACGAATATTGTATGGGTAGATGTACAGGGCTATGTCTAGACTGCAAGCCTCTTTCGAAAGATACTTTCGAAAGAGCCTCTTTCGAAAGAGAGCGTCTAGACTGCATGCGGAACTTTCGAAAGAGCAAGCCGCTTTTTCGAAAGAAAGCACCCAGTGAGTCTGGATGCTCTCTTTCGAAGAAGCCCTATTTACATTCAAGAATGCCTTCTTTCGAAAGAAGGCGTTCTTCCTCGTGAAATGAGGTTTACCGCCGTTGAAAGAAAAGCCGCGTTCTTTCGATTTAATTTCGAAAGAACGCGGCTGCAGTCTAGATGCAGGTGAAGTTTTTTCGGAAAAAGGCTACTTTTCCCAAAAAAAACCCTGAATCTGGACACAGCCCAGGTGAATGAACCCGTGATGGTGTGGCTGATCTGGTTAGGTCCTGTGATGGTGTCGCTGGTGCAGATATGTGGGCAGAGTTGGCACTGAAGTTTGTTGCATGGATTGGTTCCTGAGTTAGTTATTGTGGTGTGGTATATAGTTGCTGGTGAGAATTTGCTTCAGGTTGACGGGTTGTCTGTGGGCGAGGACTGGTCTGCCTCCCAAAAACCTGTAGGAGAACACTTCAATCTCCCTGGACACACAGTAGCAGATCTAAAGGTAGCCATCCTGCAGCAAAAAAAGTCAAGACCAGACTTCAAGGAGAAACTGCTGAGCTATAGTTAATCTGCACATTTGACACCACCATTTAGGATTAAACAAAGACTGTGAATGGCTAGCCAACTACAAAAGCAGTTTCTCTTCTGTTGGTGTTCACACCTCCACATCAGCTGCTAGAAATGGGCCTCACCCTCCAACTGAATTAACCTCATTATCTCTAGCTTTATTCTGGCCTGCATATTTATACCTGTCTCTGGAATCTTCCACTACATGCATCTGATGAAGTGGGTCTTTGCCCACAAAAGCTTATGCTCCAATACAACTGTTAGTCTATAAGGTGCCACAGAACTCTTGTCGCTTTTGCACACGGCTACCCCTCTGATACTTGACACCATAGTAGTCTGTGATGCTGGAGGGGGCCTCTCAAAGTTTAAATATGTCACTTTTATTCTGTTTCCACATGGGCATGACCCTCAGTTTGCATGTTGATTGGGAAATGGAAATAACGGGGTCAAATGCACAATTAAACCAGCATTGAAACATCTTAAAGTAAAATTGAATGTTGCTTCGAAGAGTCAGTTGTCTCTAAGAGAATATTACAGAAAATTAAAAAGAGATTTCCTTGTTTACTTTTTTTATGAGAAAATCATGGAATTAAATCTAGGACAGGTCTATCAAGGTTTATATATTAGTGCACACTTTGTAATAGTGTCATTCATGAAAAGACTAAGGGTGTGATTCCATGTTATGGGTGTAAGAGTTATGAACTTCCAGCCCAGGAGATGAGATTAATTTTGGTGCTAATTTTCGCTCTGTTAATACTATCTTGTGGCTCTTTTCCATGATACCAAGAACTAAATTCTCCATAACACACATAATATGAGCCTTCTACAGCAGGTTCTGTGGGGGGGTGAGTGAGGGGATGAGTTCCAATTTCATGGCATGCCCCTTTTTTGCTCCTGAATCGAGGCTGCTCTGGGGACTAAAATAGCTCCTGCATTAACTTAGGCAACCAAAGGGGATGCATTACGGTACAACGGCTGTCTCAGGCTGCCTATGAGCAGCAGTTCTTGCATCCAGATTCCTTATAACATTGAGCTTTATGGATGATCCCCAATACACCCCTATCACTCCCCATATGCTGGACTTGAAAGAGACCACCTTTATGCCGCTTCCTACTTCTCTTATTCTGTAGGCCTATTAAAATGCTTCCAACTCCTAATAAAAGGCTTCAAATGAAATATTCCAAAATAAGGAATTTTCATCTTGTGTAAAATGGGAGTTCCTTTGTTCTCCTACTATTCACCTATCTTGTCTTGTAAGCTCTAGGAACTTATTTTGCATTTATACAACTACTAAATAATAACATCATGGTTGCTAGATCTGGGTTGGAGTCTGTATATAATATTGTAATGTCATTAATAAATAACTGTCTCTAATTCAATTTAGAGATGGCCCTTAGTCAAAAATTTAGGGCTTGTCTCCCCTGCAGGGTGGATTGACACTGACACAATTAATACACTAACGGTTGATTTAGCGAGTCTAGTAAAGACCAACTAAATCAACCACCGATCACTCTCCTGTCAATTCTGATAATTTAGCAGAACAAGATGAGTAAGGGGAGTTGACGGGAGTTTCTTCTGTTGACCTCTGTAAGGTGGACCCTGCGGTAAGTAGATCTAAGCCACATCAATTGAAGTTACTCTACTAACATATTCAAATTTCATAGTTTAGATCAATATCTCCTTGTAGTGTAGACCTGCCCTTAGATTTAAGTATCTCTAACAATTGAGAGCGTTCCATTTTACATCCAAATTTTCAGTTTTGGAGTCTAAATAGTAACAGATGTTTAAGGACTAGAATATGATGAGAGTAGTTTTCCTCTTTTCTTTTTCCTTTTGCTATTTCAGTACATTAGAGGTGTTTTAAAGAATGTTAGCTGGAACTTTCTAACAATGACTTTGGGCAAGCATCTTGTGAAATACATCACACAATTAAGTTTTAGCCAGTGTTATTCATTTATAGTTATTAAGACTTTCAGAGAAATTCTGTTTTCTGGATTCCTTTATTCTTATTTTCTGGTTAGTTCCAACATGTTTTTGTTTTTGAATTTCTGAGAAATTAATTGGCTTATTAGTCAAGATCTGAGGAATTCCTGGTTGGATTAAAATCTTTCTGTAAAATTGGTAAAGTGGTTATATATGTGCCATTTAGCTGATCCATCATTTTCTCATGCTGTCTCCTCTAAATGATAGAGCATTCAACATTCACACCGCAGGATAACAGGGAGATGGATTACACTAAATATGACTTGTATTTTCAGCTTGGACACATGAGTGAGTGAGAAATACGGAAGAGTTTTCTTTATTTTTTCTGGCAGCTATGATTACTAGTGCTGAGGCCTTGTGTCTAATTTTGTGAGGCAGATATAGGGAAGCTTTAACATATAAGGTCATTTAATTAATATCCTGGCTAACGAAGATTTGGCATCAAGTCAGCAAAGCATTTGGGCATGTCCTTAATTTAAAGCACTCAGCCACACTTCTCAGAGAGATTGTGGTGTTCTGATCTGTTTAATTTGATTTTGTGACTCTCTTCTTAATCTTGTATCCTAGGCCAAAGAAAAAAAAATAATTTAAAGTAGCTAGAACTGAAGCTGGTGACCCTAAACTGGAGTCAACTGCTGATGGGCACAGAGAGAAGTAAACTGATACCTGGTCTGAAGGTAATCAGGTGATGGGAGAGGTAACATCTTGGGAATGAACAGGTTTGTTTTTTGTAGCCCAAACAATACTTTGATAGCTAGCATGGGTGTGAGGAGCATTGGATTGCTACTGTGGCATATTATTTGATTCCACGAGTTAGTCAACACTAGCATGTGCTACAATGTGCATGATCCAGTTCAACTAGAAATCCAAGCTAGTAAAAATATTTCAAATGGAAAGTTGTTTTACAAACGTAGGACTTCTTTTTTAAAAAAAAGATAAAAATAGTTTTGTTCCTCAAAAAATAAATTAAATGTAAATCTTTCCTAAAAAAATATTTTAATTTAATTTGTAATAAATCCAATTTTTGTGGGAAAAATCTCTTTAGAATACTGAGATGTGAAAACAACTTCAGTATTTCAAAACTTTTAATGAAAACCATTTTTAATATTTTGAAGTTACATACACAGCTAGAGTAGGGATAGGAACTTGATTTAATTTTTTATGTAAATTTTTAACATTGCTGCAGCTGTGGGCGTCATCAGTGGCTAATACATGGTTCTTGTACCTGCTGTTAATTAACTGCACCATTGATGGAGATACAAGTTGTAGAAATGGATGCTGCTTAATTAAATGTGAAACTTACCTGTAATATTTCAGGACATTAAATCTTCAATTATATTTTTTCAAGCTTTGAAGTACACTGTAGCAAAACTGATGATTAATCCTCTTCAGTCCATTACCAGCTCTAGCTGGGGGAAAAAAGAGAGCAATGGTTAGAATAAAATATTTCAGTCTTGCAAGCATCACAAAAGATTCAGACAAATTCACATTTGCATTAATGCTTGGTATTGAAAACTGTGTTTGAAAATTTATCTGTGAAAGTGACCTCCCTTATATAAACTTAATTGCTTTTCCTTTTGAATATAATTGATAGTTTGAAATGTTCAGAGCTTATTACTAATTTGCTGTTTAACATACTGTAACTCCTGTTAGCACAGTTAACACAATGGAAGCTTTGCCTCCGTGATGGGTGGGTAAATCTTTGTGGGTTACTGGATTTAGCTTCATTCTGAGACTGAACAGACTTCTATTCCCTTCTATGGCTGTTGAAATTTTGTCTCAAGTTTCATAATATTTCACGTTCTTGAAAAGCTCTGCTCCTGGAGATTCTTCCACAACAACATAAGTCAAACTGTCCTTCTCTTTTCTTAGAAAAGTTTTTAGTTCTCATGGTTGTAGAAAAAAGCTTGAAAATACGAAGCCAGTGCACCTAATAGGCCCGGACACAGGAAAGCAAATAAGAAGAGCCCAAACTTGGTGGTGGTTGTTTCAGTCTCATGCTTGGAGTTGGCAGTACTGTGAATGCAACAGGATATTTCTGTCGACTGGATTCCTCTTCCTGGTGAAGTTTACCGCCCATGCAGAGAGAGAACATGAGGTAAGTAGCACCACTAAGCAATTAAATAGGCTTTTAGTAGGACACAGAATTTTCACTGGTCTTCTGTACACAAATGAATTTCCCCCTTATGTGAACAATACAATTGCATTGTCCATAGGGAGGCAACGTGATCTAGGGGAAAGTGTATTGGACTGAGAGTCAGATCTGGGATCTCTTATTTGACATTGAGTGGACATGTGGGAACAATTGCTCAATTCTCTTTATAACAATAGCTGACACATTTGACAGCTGTTATCAGGTTCCCTCTGTCATCATTCTGTGTGAACAGTTCTAGGAAAACTGTACTGGCCTAGTGAAATCATGATCCGTGAGCAAAAAACTATCCATTATTAGTATAGTGTGGTGGTATAATTGTATCTATTGTAGAGGGCTTCTGAGGTGTAGACCTGGCCCAAATCTTGGAGCTGAAATTTGGCTTTTTTTAATTCACAAACAATATGATGAGTGACTAATGGGCTAGAATAATGTGCTTATGATGGTCCTAGGATATTATCGAGACAATGTGGGTGAGGTAATATATTTTAGTGGACTAACTAGAAAAGCTCCTGCTGTAAAATCATCTGAATTTAAACATAATCAAGTATTTTGGTGCTTTTCAAACACAAAAACTGTTTGGGTTTATTTCCTTCCTTTGTTTTTTTTGTTCTGTTTTTGTTTTAAGAAAAGAAAATAGTGTTCATTGTGTGCTGTATGGCAGAAGCTATATCTACAGGAATGCTCCTATTTGGAACAGACTATTACCAAAATAAATTGCTATATTTTACTGATATGTTCTCCAAAGCGTCATATGAAATCACTATAGTCAATCACCATATGTGAGAGCGGACAGTTGTAAGAATGCATTTATATGACCATAAATCAATCTGTGGAACATCTAGTTGTTCTCTTGTTCGGTGTCCATTGGAATTGATGGTGGTGGTGATGCATGTGGGAAAAGCTCAAATGTGAACAGTTGCACACTTTTTTGGTAAATTCCTTACATCTAGAAACGGTTAAGGGAAGCTGGCACAGTATGATGTCTCTTTTGGTTTATAACATCCGCATTTGAGAGAGACCAAAGCCCTCAGCTATATATGGACTAGGGATGAGAACACATGGTCTGCCTTACCTTACTAGCCAAGCTTCTAAATAAAGACATGGGGGAAATAATTTAAGTCATACATCAGAAGTGGAGCATTGTCCTGTAAATAGGCTTGGCAGAATTCAATTTTTATTTAAGTTTTTGCTGGATATCTGTGTTTAAACATTTTTTTTTTCAATTGTTATAGACTCTTTTCACAGTTCTGGATGAGGCTATAATTGTTTAATGGCAAAGATTGAGATTTGAAAAAGTTAGTTGTATACCACTTAAAACACACTCCCAACAGCCCATGTCAAAGTACATAAAGTAAATAATGAAAATCAATTATAATTATGCTTTATGCTGTTTGAGAAATCAGTTTGATTTAAGAATGTGTCTTTGACATTTACCAACACTTACAGATAACGGCCCAATCCTTCCAACCCTAGCTAGAAAGAGATGAGCTTCATCAGGAAGTGTAAAGTTGCCACATGTCTTGCAGACTTTCCCATGTGGGAACATGATCCAGGTGCAGAAATGGAGACAAAGATTACCTCAGCAAGGCTAGAGGACACAGTAGCAGCGTGAATATTGCATTTCTCTTCCAAATGTTTGTTTCATACATGCTGCAGGACGTAGGGGGAAGCCTCTATCAATCTGGATATTTCTTTTCTTAAACTGGCTGGAACTGTCAGGAATTTGCTGTGATGAAGCTGATGGGGTGAAGATTAGAGTGAAGTTCTGAAACAGCCTTCCAAGGGAAGTAGTGGGGGCAAAAGACCTATCTGGCTTCAAGATTAAGCTAGATGGGTTTATGAAGGGGATTGTTGGATGGGATAACATGATCTTGGCAACTAAGTGGCCTTTCACTATCGGTGGTAAATAGGCCAATGGTGGGATGATAGGAACTCTTATAGAGAACTTTCTCCTGGGTGTCTGGCTGGTGAGTCTTGCCCACATGCTTAGGGTTCAGCTGATCGCCATATTTGGGGTCGGGAAGGAATTTTCCTCCAGGGTAGATTGGCAGAGGCCCTGGAGGTTTTTCGCCTTCCTCTGTATCATGGGGAATGGATCACTGGCTGGAGGATTCTCTGCATCTTGGGGTCTTTGAACCATTATTTGAGGACTTTAATATCTGAGATATAGGTGAGAGGATTATTCCTGGAGTGGGTGGGTGAGATTCTGTGGCCTGCACTGTGCAGGGGTCAGACTAGATGATCATAATGGTCCCTTCTGACCTTAAAGTCTGAGTCTATGATGGACTGGGGGCTTTTGCATGTACTTCTTGGCAATAATGAAGGTAGTTTATTAGTCTCCTGCTGTCTTGTGAACATAAATAACAGATTTTTTTTAAAGAAGCCATGCTATCAATTCCTTTAGTATCTTCTGGCAAGCAGAGACTATGATATGGAGAAATTTATTTTGTAGTTTTATTAGGACAATGTGAGGATTGTCCTAATATGGAGTGTGCATTTTTCTTGAAATCATTTTACTTTAACATTTTACAATAGACAGTCAGGAATTAAATGGCACATAGTCTTTGGGTGCTGGCCCTCAATTCAGGGATCAATATTCTGCAGGAGTTCAAAGGGAAGTAAAGAATCTCATGGAATTTATTTTAATGGTCCTATGAAACTGACACACATGCTCACGAAATTACACACTGCAGTCAATGGGAACCCATGTAGCAAATGGCAAAAATTGACTAGGATATGTGTATATTATAATATACACATGTAAACAACACATTTAAGTGGTAGATGTATAATAAACTGCATATCAATAGCTCATAACCTTTTTGTGCTGTGTAATGTGACCATTTCAAATTCTGTTGAGTTAAATCTTCATACATCACTGTACATTTTGCATCCATTATACCGATCTAATCTTCTCTAATTGACAGTTTCCTTATCCATCATCAATATGTTTCAGCGGCAAGGAGTCCTGTGGCACCTTATAGACTAACTGAAGTGTAGGAGCATAAGCTTTCGTGGGCAAAGTTTCGTCGAAGTGGGTCTTTGCCCACGAAAGCTTATGCTCCTACACTTCAGTTAGTCTATAAGGTGCCAGAGGACTCCTTGTTGCTTTTGGAGATTCAGACTAACACGGCTACCCCTCTGATACTTGACAATATGTTTCAGTCACTCATACATTGAGCAAAGACCCACTTCGACGAAACTTTGCCCACGAAAGCTTATGCTCCTACACTTCAGTTAGTCTATAAGGTGCCACAGGACTCCTTGCCGCTGAAACATATTGATGATGGATAAGGAAACTGATCTGAATAAAACAAACATCTCCCCACCACACACACACCACCCCCAAAACCTTTGCCTAAGCTTAAACTAATTCCAAACTCAATCATTTGAGCTGAATGAGAAATGATTGAGAATCTCTCCACCCTCATAGTTATTTTTCATTTTAATATACTTCCAGCTGAGACGGAAGATGGAAGCAAGGCTGTTTGTAGTATTTCTGTTCCATCCGGAAATTTATCACTAAACATGAAAATATCTGTGTGTACGTGCATGCACACATGCTTATAGAAAATGCTGAATCACCCCAATATAATGTGCCGAATATACATATTTACTAAATTTAATGTGCTGAGTGATGTACTGGCTCCATTGAAATTCATGCCAATTTTGCCTTTAACAGTAGTGGAACCAGATTTTCCCACTGAGAATAGTTTCCTTTTTATTTTTCCACTCTGATCATTCAGAGTGTGGTGGTTTTTTTTGTAAGCCCAGCAGCGTTATGAGATGACAGCAGTATGTGTTAGAAAGCCTATTATCAACTTGCCTAATGTTTCCACACTGCAATCACTCATCTGTCATCTCATCAGCCAAATGTTAATGTGACATCTGTTGTACCTAATTTCAGTAACTATCAAGAACCTTTCTGCATGCAAACAATTTATCATGCTTATGAAATTAATTTTGCATGGAGCCTGCCATTTCCGCAAACATTACAAAGTTATTTATTATGGCTTAAAAATGTTTAAGAACTGAGGGAGGGGATGGAGAATAAGCCCTAAAAGATTTCAGCAAGCAACGCTGAAGACCTTTTGTCCAGACATTTCTCATCCTATACCTTGTAATGATCACTAACTGGGCCAGTTTTGTGTCTAATGGCATGTCTGCACTGGAAAGTATTTCAAAATAACTTGTTTTGAAATAACTCCTGAAATAACTCTTTTGAAATAGTGTGCCCACGCTACTGGAAGGCTGAGGCTGAGCTGCGAGGAGTGGAGGCACAGTGGGCCCATGGGGGAGCAGTGAAGTTCCCATGGGGCCAGTGCTCCAGGAGCTGGAGAAGCAGAGTCCTGGGGCCGGGGGAGGGAGGGTGGCAGACAGGAGTAGAGACAAGCATTGACCCTACCCTAGTACTAAGGAGGTTCAACCTGTACCAGTTGTACCACTCTAGATCCTCTAATTCCCTAGGAAGTCTTTCTTTTCCTCATCCATGTTTGGTGGCAAGGATGGGAGATTGGATCACATATTCCAGGCACACGTGAGCTGGGGCAATCCAGAGCTAGTACAGAGATGACTTCTGTGTAGCCTCCAGCAAAGGAAAAGGCATGTGGGCACAGAGGAGAAGAGCGAACACAATGTAAGGGCATGACCAATGTATAAGATGCTTCAGAAATCTCCTGGTGGCAAGTATCTCCCCCCATCTGTGGCTCTGTAAGGAAACTGTGACATTGAATCTCAGATCCAAATCAGCTGACTCAGGCTCACAGGACTGTAAAATTGCAGGGTAGGTGCTTCGGCTGGAGCCTGAGCTTTGAGACCCCATGAAGTGGGGATGATCTCAGAGGCCAGGCTCCAGCGAGAGTCTACAGTGTGATTTTTATACCACCACGACCCTGAGTCCGCTGACCCCGGTCAGCCATAGGCAGGCCATGTGTCTTTAATGTAGTCTAAACATACCCTAGGAGACCATAACCACTTGGCAGAATTTAGAGCAGCCCCCAGGCTGTGGGGGCAGGGAGAGCATCAAGAAGCTCTAAGTAACTCTCTGAAGGTACATCTATACTGCGGAGCTATTTCGGGATATGGAAAGTATCCCAAAATAGCTATTCTGGGTATATGGAAGCAGCCTGTTACTTTGAAATAGATTTTGAAATCACGGGGTGCTTTTTCCAACATCCTGGTAACCTTTTTTTTTCCCCCATGAGGGTTAAGGGGAAATTTGGAATAGCAAGTGATTTTGAAATTTAGTGCTGTGTAGCTATTTCAAAATAAACTGCGCAAATTGCATAGTTTAATTTGAGCTATGGGTGCTGTGTAGACACAACCTGATAGTAATGACCCTGTGCTGGTTAGCAAAAGCTAGCTGCAGCAAAGACACTGTCTCTAGACCATGTTTGGAAACGGAAATAACCATTCGTGCTCTTCATCTTTGTAAGCATGTCTATCCCACTTTATGTAAGAGGAGGGGAACCCGGCGTAGAATGACTGTGACATGCCCATGGTCATATATGCAAGGACAGGGCCCTAAACAATGGCAGAGTTTGGTTTCTTATTTTCAGTGGGACTATTCCAATGAATAAGGCATGAGGATTTGATTCTAAATATAAAAATAATTTTCCCCATACTGAAAATGTGCTCCTCTTGGGATGGAACACAGAAGCTATTTAATGGTGCAGAGTAGCAGTACACAGCAGCTTAATACAGGAAATTTACAGTAATAAACTTACTGTAGCTAGGTATTTAGAAAAAATGGAGTCACCCTAGTGTGCAGGAAGACCATACAAAATTTACTATCCCCATCTACTTGATCAGGATTGTTTTAGAGAATGCATTTAGGCTTGTGATAATTGCAGGAAGACAATATATTTTCCATATGGCTATTGTAACATAAATAATAAATGATGTTATATTTCCTGACCACTGTGTTTCTAGGTTTAAAAATAAAATCATAAGGCTTAAGCATTGTACTTTAAATCTTGCTGGTAGTATCGCAAATATTTGAGGCCAGATCCTTAAAATTCTTGGGCTGGAAGACACCTCAGGAAGTCGAGTCCAGCCTCCTGCCCAAAGCAGGACCAATCCCAACTAAATCATCCCAGCCAGGGCTTTGTCAAGCTGGGACTTAAAAATCTCTAGGGATGGAGATTCCACCCCCTCTCTCGGTAACACATTCCAGTGCTAAACCACTTTCTTAGTAAAATAGTTTTTATTCTAATGTCCGACCTAGACCTGACTGGGTTGATTTAGTTGGGATTGGTCCTGCCTTGGGCAGGGGGCTAGACTTGATGACCTCCTGAGGTCTCTTCCAGCTCTAGGATTCTATGACCTCACTGACTGCAACTTGAGACCATTGCTTCTCATTCTGTCCTTCTTAGCTGGTGTGAATTGGCAGGGCTCCACAAAAGTCACTAGAGTGCAACTAAATGACATGAGTGAATAGATTTTTCCCCATTGAGGATGATGTTGAATATACTTGAAAAATACAGAATACAGCAAGGTTAACAGCCCAACTGTGCCACTCCTAGTCACAGCAATTAATTTACAATGCCATGGAATCCAGTGGCCTGTCTATTTGTATAGTAAGGTACTGCTGATTAGAAGTAAAGGTGGCCAACTGTGCCCTAAAACATTATTGCATTACTATAATTAAACATACAGCCAGTCCTCAAGTTAAACGGGTTACGGACCAAACACTTGGCCCTAACTCGAAATGTTCGTAAGTTGGATCCCATTGAGTTACATTGCGACCGCGCTGTTCGTAAGTGTGGGTTGCGTTCATAACTCAGGGACCGCCTTTACGACCGCTTAAAGGGAGGTTTGGTCGTAAATGCGAACAGTCATAAATCAACTGTTCGTAACACGGGGTCCGGCTGTATATCTTTTGCTTATTTTCTTTAAAAAATCATTTTGTTATATGAAAAGCTTACTTCCAATTGAACTACTCTAGTCTGGCAGCCTTAGGACCTGACTGGTGCCGAACCAGAGAATTTGAGGAATACCAGGAGGTCAGTATTGTCTAGCAGCATTACTAACACTTCCACTGCTTACTGGGCTCTTAGAAGACATTTAGGAGTAAATTAGAGCTAAATAACAGCACAGAACACTGAGAGCCAGGACTGGTGTCTATAAATAAACTTTATGGGACCACAGGAAACTTCGCCACATCATGCCGGACCACAGATTTTGCTGGATCAGAGAGGTTCAACCTGTATAAAATTATCCTAATCTGTACTCCTTGAGGCCTATTCTCTACTAGACTAGGAAGGTCTGCTTAAATTACACAAATCCAGCTATGCATTTTGCCTAGCTGGAGTCAGTTTACTTTAAGTTGTGCTGTGGCAGCATCCTCACCATGGGAGGCCAAGAAGAGCAAATGCTCCATTTGTTTTCTTACTCCTTGCAGAAGGAAGAGCACCAGATTGCCCTCAGCTTTTCATAGAATCCTAGAATACTCAGACTAGAAGGGACCTTGAGAGGTAACTGAGTCCAGTCCCCTGCCCTCATGGCAGGACCAAATACTGTCTAAACCATTCCTGATAGATATTTATCTAACCTACTCTTAAATATCTCCAGAGATGGAGATTCCACAACCTCCCTGGGAAATTTATTCCAGTGTTTGACTACCTTGACAGTGAGGAACTTTTTCCTAATGTCCAACCTAAACCTCCCTTGCTGCAGTTTAAGCCCATTGCTGCTTTTTCTATCCTCAGAGGCCAAGAGGAACAATTTTTCTCCCTCCTCCTTATGACACCCTTTTAGATATCTGAAAACTGCTATCATGTCCCCCCTCAATCTTCTCTTTTCTATACTAAACAAACCCAATTCTTTCAGCCTTCCTTCATAGGTCATGTTCTCTAGACCTTTAATCATTCTTGTTGTTGTTCTCTGCGCCCTCTCCAATTTCTCCACATCTTTCTTGAAATGCGGTGCCCAGAACTGGACACACTACTCCAACTGAGGCCTAAGCAGCGCAGAGTAGAGCGAAAGAATGACTTCTCGTGTCTTGCTCACAACACACCTGTTAATACATCCCAGAATCATGTTTGCTTTTTTTTGCAGCAGCATCACACTGCTGACTCATATTCAGCTTGTGGTTCACTATAACCCCTAGATCCCTTTCTGCTGTACTCCTTCCTAGACAGTCGCTTCCCTGTACGTGTGAAACTGATTGTTCCTTCCTAAGTGGAGCACTTTGCATTTGTCTCTATTAAACTTCATCCTGTTTACCTCAGACCATTTCTCCAATTTGTCCAGATCATTTAGAATCATGACCCTATCCTCCAGAGCAGTTGCAACCCCTCCCAGCTTGGTATCATCTGCAAACATAATAAGTGTACTTTCTATGCCAATATCTAATCGTTGATGAAGATATTGAACAGAGTCGGTCCCAAAACAGACCTCTGCAGAACCCCACTTGTTATACCTTTCCAGCAGGATTGTGAACCATTAATAACTACTCTCTAAGTATGGTTATCCAGCCAGTTATGAACCCACCTTACAGTAGCCCCATCTAAGTTGTATTTGCCTAGTTTATTGTTAAGAATATCACGTGAGACTGTATCAAATGCCTTACTAAAGTCTAGGTATACCACATCCACAACTTCTCCCTTATCCACAAGACTCGTTATCCTATCAAAGAAAGCTATCAGATTGGGGTCTATACTAGACCCACTAAATCTAATGCTAGAAAATCAACCTTCAGAGTGTTGATTTTCTGGTAAGTATAGAGTTGCCCTTATTTGTGTGTTGTCAAGTACCAACATAGTACTAAATTTAATAAACACCATCTTAATTACCAAGCTGTGAAAACCATTTCCTCTTAGTATCTATGTGCAAGAGAAAAGACTGAATGTGAAACCCTGGCTCCATTGAAGTAATTGTTTGGTGAGGGATGGGAGTGTTACTTATTCATGGAGCCCTGCAAATCTGTGGATATCTGCCTTGTAACCATGGTTATCCACATCTGTGGATGGGAATATCCCTGGCTCATTTTTGAGGACACAGGTGTGGACGTGGATACAAAGTTTGTGTCCATGCAGGGCTCTACTTATTTACTGTAATCAGTCCAGGTTTTCACTTGGTTGTTCCCTGTGTTGAGTGTACTTTTTGAAGAAATAATTGGTAACTAGTATTTTTTAAATGTTTGTTCAAGAATATTTGAGGGGAAAATAAGATGTTAAGCAAATCAAACTCTACTGAATGGTCTGAGTAAATGTCTTGAGATTAACCAAATAACACAGTTCTTTTAAATGTGTTAAAAATGCTTTAGATAAAACCTGTTGTTGTCAGTCAGGTACCTAGATGGGTTCCCAACAGGTCTTCTGCTCTGTCAATGATAAACTTTCGGCTGTGTGCATGAGTGTGTATGCTCCTCTAACGCATTAACCATGTGCAGTTAGTCAATTCGACAGACTCTGAGAGAGCCCCCAGAGACCACAAATCAGATAAGGATTGAAAGCACCCGGCAAGGTTTATTGCCAAACAATGTACAATAATAGTTGTCAGAGAACAGATTTGCAGTTGTGCCACTATACATATGAGCAACGGACTAACAACGCTCCAGATTTTGGCATTATCCATTCGGTCTGCCGACGACCAGCCTTTGGGGTGCACTTTCATACGCAGGTACAAACACATCACTCTTGATGTATCAGGTTACCACCCTCTCCTGCTTAGTTACTGCTCCTTATCTCACAAAAGCGGGATTCACTTACTATTCATCGTGCTGAACCTAGGTTGGTTTCTATGTTGTTTGTTTGGGAGGGGAGGTGTGTTAGAACCAAGATGTTTGTTAACAAGGTGTTCCATTACGACCCCTCTGGAATGAGCTTACTGTCTGAGTGTTTCTGTAATATCAGCTCTGTTCTTGCCAATTTCTTTGAGCAGGGCCTGTCTCTCGCTCACATCTTAACTCCACTTCATATTAGCAAAGTCTTGACCATTGCTGTGTAGGTCTTAGGCCTCATACCTGGCCTGCGATACATGGGCTTTATTGTTCATGCCCTCAGCTTATTATGCCTTTTAGCTAACACACTTGGAAACACAACATGTCTTCCTATTGTGGGCATTCCCAAGGGCAGGTATGGGTGAAGCCAAAGCCCACTGAGGCAAATCAAAAGTCTGCCTCCAGTGAGTAGTGCCCGTCAGCCCTTACTGAGGTAGCAGCAGTATTGCATTTTATTGCTTATGCCATGGATACTTCACCTTGGCAAAATAATTTGATGTTCCGTGTGTGTGTGTGTGTGTGTGTGTGTGTGTGTGTGTGTGTGTATGGATATATATTAATAAGGTGTATACATTGTTGGGATGATGGTGCTTATATTGTTTTTAGGAGTATGTGATTTTTATTTTTTTTAAGAATTGGAGTTAGGGACAGGTAAAGGAAGGTCATGTATCATTAAATGAAGTAGAGATCAGCTACTGTACAAATCGCATAGGACATGGCATTTTTGAAGGATTTGTTAAAGATATGTCCCCTCCACAGTATTGTTCAAAATATCACCCTCACACTGTGACATTTTGGAAGCCAAACTGCTGTCATTAACTGTAAAAAACAAGGGCAGAAAACAAACTCTTGAGATGAGCACTATGTGTTGGGATTGGTGGGAAAAGATTTGTGTATGAAATGTGCCGTACGCATTTTATGGTTTGTGGCATGGTTTTAACGGAGGTTGTTTGGGCTTCAGGCTGCACGTTTGCTCAAAGATCTGTCATTTTGAGTACATTTTTAATGTTAGCACATCTATTGGTGCGAAAAGTGTTTCTATGCAAATAAGAATTCAGACTAGAATACAAATGGCTTCGCAGATAGCTTGATTTCCTTAGACTGTATTGTCTAGCCCCAAAGTAATTGCCAGTTGAGAAGGTATTAGTATAGCATATTCCAAAGCCTGGTCCAAAGGAACAACAGTTGGGGTAAAACTTCCCAAAGGGCTTCAGTGGTTGGGACAGGTAGTATAAATGTCCAGTGGACAAGAAAGCATTAGTAAAGGGTGTGTTGATGGCTTAGGTAGCTGCTGTGGGGAAGTAACTTAGTGTATATCTGCACTGCATATAGGAACGTGATTCCCCGAGCAGGTAGATGGATACACAGTAGGTCTACCTGTGCTAGTGCACTATCAATAGGAATTAAGTCATAGGTACCATGGGCCATGGTTCAGTCTAATAGCTCAGGTACATACCCAGTGAGTTGGGGATTGGATTTATACACTGGTAGAATTAGTGTGTGTCTAGCTGAGCTAGGAAGCAACCTGTCCTAGGCTATGTAGATATAGTCCTAATCTCGCTGTGCTTCCATTCTGCCATCTACAAAACAGGCATGACCATTTTTCTGTTACCCACCTTTCGTCTGGGTTTTTGATTGCAAGCTCATTGGGGCGGAGACTCCATAATTTGTTGTGACACTACATATTGTTTAGGGATATTATTATGATACGATAATGGTGTAATTCTGATGTATTTTATGCCAGATTGGTCATATGAGAAATCTTTGGAAAAGTTATTATTTATTGGATAGGATTATCCTACTTGTATGCATGTAACATGTTAGTAGCCAAAGTGAGGAATATCGACTTTAACTGTATTACACATTTGTTTACATCTTGGGAGTGCCCACTAGGGAAAAGACTGTCAGTTTAGATGGCTGGTTGGGAAAGGCCTATTCGGGTTAATGAGTCATTAGGAGAAAATAATAATACTTAGAAGAAACTAATCCCCCACCGGGAGGCCTTCATAAGAATGATGTAAATAACCTCTTGACTCATGACTGCTATAACACTATAGGGTCACCTGATGTGAACACCATCTTGGGATAGCTGTATTTTTTCCACTGAATGGTGTGGGAACCAAACTTGGAAGCAAAGGGTAATTCTGGGGCACCTCAGATTTAACACCAAGCCCTGGAGCAACTTCTCCCCTCCCCCCTTCAGCAGTCCTGATTTCCAGCACTTAGCACAATGGAGCTTTAATTTCAGTTGAGAGAGCTTGACTATCAAAATATATAGATGAGAAGTGCTATTGTAATATAATAATAATGTAGGCTGATTGCATTTAAAACTAAGGGTTAATGGAGCAACAAGAAAATATATGTACGGTGATATATAGACACAATGATCCAGGTTCCATCCCTTCCCTCTCCCCCCAATTTGCTGAGCAGAAGGAAAGACTTGACACTAGTATCAGTTATGGTGGTTTGTCAGCTTCACTGCACGTCTCCAAATGTATTTGGCAATAGCCACAATTTCCTAACGTACGGTAAATATCTGCTTTATTGATACTGAGAATCAATATTTGATGAGCCAACCCATAATTCAAATAAAAAGAACAAATTAAACAGAAATAGCTGTTACATGTCTATGACTGGCCATGAACACTGAGCACAGCAACATTTTAAAGCAGTAGGAGATACTGTTGTCTCACTACCTTGGTTGGAGAGAATCGGAATGGAGAATACTGGAAGGGAAAGTGCAGAATACCGTCTGATTTATAGTCTGTACTATGCACTAACCTTCTGGTTTCTCAGATTGGCTGAATTGTCATTAAAATGGAAAGATGATGTGAGCCACGTTCACGGCTACAATTGTAAAGAGGGAGTAGATGGCAGAAATTGTATCTGTTCACACTGCAGTTTGAGCTAAAGTCTCCTCATCCACCACAGAAAATGTATTTTGTCATTCTTTTACTCTCAGCATATGTTTTAAAAATAGATTCCATCCTGTTCTTCCCCCCATTCTCCATAGTTAGCGAAGAACTGAACTTTTAGGGGGAGGTTGGTTGTTTGGAGGTTTCCCCTTTTTCTTGTTTTTCTTGGGTTTTTTTGTTGTTTTTCTTGTTTTTTCCCCTTTTTCTTGTTTTGAGGGGGTTGGAGGTTTTTTGTTTTGTGTTTTTGGGAGTAGTACTTTGGTTTTTGTTGTTGTTTGGTGTTTTGTTTTTTTGTTTTATGACAAGATGGAATTTCTGGTTGTGTATGTGGTTTTTGTAGAAGTTCTGGTAAATATTTTCCCCAGTGATGTAATTCTTTCCCTCCCTATTGTTTAGAATAATTTAATAGATTGAGAATGAAGGCTTGTTTCCTTGATTTCCATTGAATTCACCCAACATCTTTTTGCATAGGACCTGTCCATAACAAAGGAAAACAAGAACAGCTGTTTGCCACCTGCTAGGGCATTCTTTAAACCTTTATAGGTTCCATGGGCAGATATGGGGAATGGTGCTTTGGAGGGAGCCAAGAACATGATCTACATGGTGTTGGCATATGTGTTTCCTATGGCTGATGTAGCATCACACGCATGCGTCATGCATATTGCACTTAATTGTTGGTAGTCATGATGGTCCTGTCTCTGATCATAATCATGGGATTGTGACTACCCTGGAAACAAGTGCACAATTAACATTGCTTTTTGCAGCATTTGTATACTATATGCACATTAGGTGGGGAGAGGGGAATGGAAGAATGAAAGAGTTTAGTCCAAAAAGGATCCATAGACTTTGTATGGGAAAATGAAAGGCACAAATGCAAATTTAGTAAACAAGAGAAGAAAGCACGGAAAGTCCAGGTGGGGGGCTGCTGCAGCGAGGTGTATTACCCTGATGTGCAGGTGGAAGGAACTGAAGCCAAGACCATCATTTTAGAGAGGGAGTAGGGTGGACAGCACAGGATCCGGAGGGAAGCAGGCAGGATATGTTAGGGGAAAACCAAGAGAAGGTGCATTTTGGGGGAGACGTTATTAGTGAGAGTGGGTGAGAGGGATGAGAAACCTAAGTGTGAAAAAGGAGGCATTCACATCCTTACTAGTGGGAAGGAGGGCATAGGAGGGGATTTATACTACTTGGGATGTTGGTGGGAGGAGAGGAGAAGGGAAGCTCGCTGCATTAGAAAGGTGTTCATCCCCTGGTCACCTCGCCCTGCTCTCCTGCCTGTTGCTTGATTTACTAGAGCATATTGTGTACCATTGATAGGAGTCTTTGCTCCAGCCTTGTTCAGGAGTTTTAGAAACATGTAGGTACAGTCATTCCTCATTTAACACATGCCTGCTTAACACGTTTTTGCGATAGCACGATTTTTTTTTAGGGAACATTTTTCAAACAACACAACGCCGTCCCCGCAATAACACGATTTCCCCTAGGGCCAGCCGGTGGCCGGCAGCTGCATGAGGCTTCCCCTGCCTCGCGGCAGAGGTTTGCCGCTCACAGCGCCATTCCCTGGTGATCGCCTCTGGCCAGATGCCTTGTGTCCAGCCAGAGGGGATCACTGGGGAACTGCGCAGTGAGCGGCAAACCACCGCCACTTTGTAATGAGGCAGAGGAAGCCCCGTGCAGCTGCTGGTGACCAGCCAGCTGGGGAAACCCAGCCTCGGGTGAAAGCCCCCTCCCCTGTCCTTCTCTTCCCTTCCCCAGAGCCAAACACCTCCCCTCCCTGCTATAACCCAGTCCCCTTTTTCCCCCAACCTTATGTCCCCATCCCAGCTGCTAACAAGTGCAGGTTGGAGCTGCGGGCGCACATGCGCTTGAAACGCAACCCCCACATTTTCTATTATTTTCAGTGGGAAAATTGACCCCGCATAGCACGTTTTCATTTAGCACGATCATTGTCTGAAACGTATCTACCATGTTAAATGAGGAGTAACTGTACAATGTTTTCGCTGTCTCCCAAACGCATTCCATAATCCTTTGCGGCTGTCTGGAGCGTGCACAGTGAATGAATCACCTGTTTGGCCATGGCCTGTGCATCTGTGAGTGATTGATTGTTCTATCCCCTCGGTCAGCTGATAACCACCATTTGGAGTGCACATCCTACATCCCTGCCCTACTGTGATGAGGCTGTAGAAGAAACTGGTTTTGTATGTCTGTGATGGTCATTCTGGCCTATAGCAAGGGCTCCCAGGACCACAGGAAGGAAGCTCTGCCAGCACATTCTCTCTGGGTTCTTGAAATCAGAATATTCCTCTGCCTGCTAATGGATATTATAGTTCTGGCTTTAAAAGATGGTCAGTAATGGATCTGTTAGCCACTATATTGCCATTCTGTGGAAACTTCTTGTATCCGTCCTGGGATATGTCTCATGAGATAATTCAGGAACTACCTTACTGTGGGTATGAGAGAGCTCTGTTTCCAAGCTGTAGGGATAACCAAATTTAATCTGCTGTGGCAGACACTAAAACAATCACTCACAGATGCACAGGCCATGGCCAAACAGGAGTTTCATTCACTTTGCACGCCGCAGACAGGCATGTGGCTGGCCAAGAAGAATGATGGTGAACTGAGTAGTGTTCATGCTTCCAAGCACCATGCCATAGATTCATGCTGCATTCAGCTGTGTCCTAGAGAGTACAATGACAGAGTGTGAGAGAGGAACAAAGTCATCAATGCCCCGATCCACGTGCATACAGTCATCTGGCACTTGGGGTGAAATAATCTGCCCTGGCTGTAGGGCTGGCATAGACTCCTCTTGGACCTGAAACCAGACGGGAGCCAGGTTTTCCACAGTGTCATAACCCTGTTCCCAGCCTCTCCAGCACCCTGTTCCTGTGCTGCCAAATTTCAACAAGAGTTTTCCCACAGACTTCAATAGGAGCAGGAGGAAGCCTTGAATATAGGCTTGTTCCCACCCAGGGCTTGTAGCAAAACCACAGTTGCTTTCTGGATCAAGCCTACCCAAAGCAGCTACTGAAACACATAGTAAAAAGGCCCAGGAAGATTTAGCAGGAATATAACTTGGAGCAAAGAAAAAGAAATAAAAGAGGAAGTGAAAAGGACAGACAGAATGGGTGAAATTCAGCATACCATCAGGGATGAATTGGGTTAAGTAACCTGAAGTTGTAAATACTTTCATGCCTAACACTACCGAGCAGGGGCGGATATAGGGCCCCGCGCTTCAAAAAGCCCCGCGCATGCGCCGTGGCAAAGGGGGGCCCCGCGCAATTATGCTGCCCTGGGCCCCACAAAATGGTCATCTGCCCCTGCTACCGAGACCAGGATCCAGGATTATTAAAATGTAATAACGTCTGTTTAGTTCATTTGGATATTTGAGACTTAGGGTCCGTTTAGGTCATTTTTGACAGGGAGGAAACACATCTTTTATGTAGAATGTGGTGCTAATGCAATATATTACAAAAGGATTATAAAGCATAATAGATATGTTACAATCAGCCAAAAAAATCCCATTAAAACAATGAAAATAAACAGTACAGTAAAATGGGTCTCTTTCTGTGAAGCAACCCATAGCCACTTCTTACATCTTTTTATTTTCTCATTACTACCTTCCACTGGAATAGGGATGTAAGTGAGTAGTTGACTGCCTGTCTCAAGCTTATTGGGTAGTTGATTGGAGAATCGACTACTTGCTTCTTTCTTCTCCCCTTCCCTCCCCCTTTGCTGCCTCTCTGAGTGGCAGTAATTAGGGGGAACCGGAGCTGGGGAGCCTCTGTCTGTGGGGGTCCTAGCAGGGCGCTGTTAGCGGTGGACAGGGCCAGACCTACCTGTGGCCAGCCCTCTCTGCCGGGAAGAGTGGCTGCTCTGGCAGATGGGGCCGGCCACTGCGAACAGGGGCTGCTCGACTTGGTATGAGCCGGAACTGAGCACTCCTGGCTCGTGCTAGTCCAGGATGCTCTGCCTCTACATTTTAAATACGGGCAGTCCCCGGGTTACGTACAAGATAGGGACTGTAGGTTTGTTCTTAAGTTGAATTTGTATGTAAGTCGGAACTGGTACATATTGTAGGGGAAACTCTAGCCAAACATTTTTTTTAGTTTTGGATAGCATAGGGAAAGGTTAACTCCCCTCTAATGTTTGTTTTGCTGTCTGTTCCCCTGTTCAGAAGATTTCACATCTATTTCTGTCCCTGTGACAAACTCAGGACTAAAGGAGTAACTCATCAAATACCAGACAGCTCTGCACCATGCTTTGAGCTAATAGCTTTATTTCCACACACCACCCAGGGTTCTAGGAGGAGGGTCCTTTTTTTGCTAACACAATGAGGCCACGCACTTTGTTTGTTTTGGTGGAGTCTTTGTTTGCCCAGGGAGCCCAGCATGTATAGGGGGAGGAGGGGCGGAGAGGCTGCTTTTGTCTGCTGTTCGGCAGCCTGTTGCTCAGGGGAGGGGGCAGCCTGTTGCTGGTGGGGGGAGGGGGCGTGCAGGCGGCGAGGCCACGGGGGGTGGGGGTGGAGGCAGCGGGCGTGGGGAGGCACTTTTCCTCTGCCCGGCAGCTCTGCGGGACCCCAGTCGGAGCCGGCCCGAGGAGGAGGAGGATCCTAGGACCCAGGTGAGCGAGCCCCGGGAATGCTGCTGCGCATGTGCGGGAGTTGCCTCACCCCGTTCGTATCTAGGGATCCGATGTAAGTCGGATCCACGTAAGTCGGGGACTGCCTGTATAGTAAGTGCCTGGCAGCTACATTTAAAATGCAGAGCCGCAGTATGGGTGGCTCCCAGAGCTACTCCCAGGCTGTGGCTCTGCAGAGCAGTCCTTATTGACTAGTCGTGTAGTCGATAAAAATTGTATTGACTACACAATTAGCTAGAGAACTGCAATTTAACATCCTTACACTGGAGTAGTGTTTTGTGTGTGCAATTTGTATACTTTCTATTTCATCTCAACCAAACAGTTATTGATATTCTCAATGTCTTCAACGTCTTTGGGAACAGTTTGAAGGTTGTCATTATTTCAATGTCATTCACCATTTGCCTGCATTTTTCTGTTGATTCAATAGGCATTTCACTTGTTTGGTACCCAAATCAAGATCCTTAGTGTTCATGGATTTATTAACTTGGCTACATTTAGAGAATCCATTATGATGATACCGTCTTACTCCTGGGCACTTTCCCTAAACCCCAGCTAAGTTCACTATTCAGGTAGAAGAGGGCTCCATCAGCCCTATGAGACAGGAAAATAAAATGACACCCCTGTTAGAGTTGGTCAGGAAATGGGTTTTTTTTCTTATAAACATTCAGTTCTTGGTGGCAAATTAAAAACGGAAATATTTTGGCTTGAAACGTGAGGTATCTCAGTTCAGAAATACTGCCCCGGCCCTCCTGTAAGGAGAGAAGCTGGCACATGCTTTTCCTGACATCCTAATGAGCCAGCTATACTGCCTAATGGACAGCACTGCCTGACTGGCTGAGGAAGCTTAGCAGGTCAATTTTTAAGCACAGCAACAATCGCTTGCTTGCTCACTGGCTGCTCGGTGTACTGGCCCCTGGACTTTTGGTTCCTTGTGCTCATCTGAACCCTGCTACTGCTTAGACTTCCCTGGCGGTAGCCCTGATCAGTCTGGCTGCAGCCCTGCTCTTGTCTTCCCTGAGACCCGGTAATCAGACTCTGACCGTCAGTTTTGATTCTGTTTCATTCTTTGGCTCAGGCATTTGGACTCTGACTTCTGTTCTTTCTGGCCTGTGGCCTTGGTTCGAACTCTGTCTTGGCTCTGGCTTTTAGACTCTGACCACTAAGTTTCCTAGCCTATCACAGGCCCCTTGAAACTCTTGAGTTGTAGTTCAGACCTCTCCTGCTCCCGGTTTTCTCTCAGGTTAGAGTTGGACTGCATTGTACACTCTGATCTCTCCTCCTTGTATAGTTACATGGCAGATTCCCTGGCCACGATGGAGTTATAGAATGACTAGGGAGTTGCGCTCTGCAGTAGAATAAGGACCACAAATTATGACTATCTTTGAGTACCAGGCTGAGAGATCCAAAGTAAAATGTCAGCCACAATATTTCAGTTTTGACTGAGCTGCTTGTGTGTAGGTTTTGTTTTGGATGGAGAAACAAAACTTTATGCAGAAACCAGACACAAGTCATAAAATTGTCAATAACTGAAAATTGTTTTGTACATGAAAAGTCCCTTGAGAGAATGTTTTAATCAGTCCTAACTATTGTGTCCGGAGAGCCAGGCTACATGACAGCTAAGGACCTGATATTTCCTCTGCAAAAAAACACAGGCATAAACTTAAGGGAATAAAGGGGGAAAATAGTAGCTCTGTGGTTTTTTTCTTAAGTACCGGTAAGTCTGTTGTCTTTTAATACAGAATGAGGTTATTACTGTGTCTCAGATGCTTCCACTTTCATATATGAATGAACTGAGAATGTCTAATCACTTAATAGCCTTTTCTCTATTAAGCAATTAACTTTTCTAGGTAGACGTTCACAAGCAATTTTCATTAAGATCCACTACTGCATGAAATAAAGGGTCAAATTTACTTAACTGGGGGAGCGGTAGCTCAGTGGTTTGAGCATTGGCCTGATAAACCCAGGGTTATGAGTTCAATCCTTACAGAAGGGATTTGGGGTAAAAATTTGTCAGGGATGATTCTTGGTCCTGCTGTGAAGGCAGGGGACTGGATTTGATGACCTTTTAAGGTCCCTTGCAGTTCTAGAAGATAGGCAAATCTCCATTATTAATTAAAAAAAAATAAAAGAAAACTTGTCTTCTACCTTTCATAAGGAAATGTGAAATAAAAAAAAAATGTTAATCCTTTTCTTTTTAATGACTCTGATAAAGGTTGCTCTTCAAAGGGAGTTTCAAGTAAATGGCCATGCACCACTTCTTTTAAACTGTGATTTTGTCCCCCTCTAATTAAATGCAGTTTTCCCTTATACAATGAATACCAAATACAATGAATAAATATTACTCAATGTTTCTCTGGTAAACTAACTTTATACAGTGAATGAAAAGCAAGCCCTAGCTATATCTTAGCGCTACTCATAACCTGGGGGGCTAGTTACTGGTAACTGCAAAATTCATTGGTAGGAATTAAAATAAATTCAGCTAATAAAGCGAAAATAATGTAGAAGAACTGAAAATTTGGTCTGCAGATGGTTTTTTGACAAACCTAAATTTTGCACAGAAAGCAGATGTGTATCATCAAAATTTGTTTAGCCAACATCCCAGTTCCCTCAAATAATATTGTTGGAAAAGTTCTGACCTGCTCTATTATATCTTCCAACTCAGATCTTTAGAAGCAGCATGATCCAACAGAAAGATATGTTCTGTGAATTAGGAAATTTGACATGTAATCCTGTTGTGACTTGCTTTGTGACTTTGGACAAGTTACTTAACCTGTATTGTTCTGCGCTCAGGCTTCTGGAGTAACCAGATAAGCCACAATATCAGGGGCTCATAGAATTGCAAGTCCTCTAATGTGATCTATGCCATCAAGAGCCAGCAATGCCCCTCTGCCATGTATATTGGTCAAACTGGACAGTCTCTGAGCCAAAGGATAAATGGGCATAAATCAAACATCAGGAAAGGCAACACCTAACACTGTAGGGGAACATTTTAAGCTGTGTAGACACTCATTTATGAATAGAAAAGTATCCATTCTTTTACAAAGGAATTTTATCAACAGTTACAGAGGAAGACTGTTGAACTGGAATTAATTTACAAATCTGAGGCTGTTATTCTGGACTTGAATAAAGATATTAACTGGTTAATCCACTTCAAAGCCAATTTCCCCTGCCTCTGACATTTTGCATTTTCACATCAAAAGCTATAAATGGGACACACTGGGCCTACTTAAATAGCTTAATTAACAATTGATAGGTAACTCCTTTTGCTCTTGCATATACTTTGGAGTCTGTATTTTCCACTCCAATGTATCTGATGAAGTGGGTTTTACCCATGGAAGCTTTATTTTTATTATATTTTAGTAGTCTCTAAGGTACTACAGGAATAACACCTCTTGTACAGGAAGTACAGGGGCTGCTACGAGTAGATGTGGTGGAGGAGGAAGAGGAGAAAATGGCTAATAGATATCTTTGGAAAAGAGTATATGCTAGTTACCTACTAGTGGGAGGATGGTCAGTGTTCACTTTTTATTAATAAATAATAATAGTTATTATTTTTACTACTTTTTATTATATTTTGATTTGAAAGTCCTATTATGTTCCTTCTTCATATGAATTGTCATTCAAGTAAGAGCACTAGGAATGCACAGAAGTGATTTGGCTGATTAAGGACAAATATTTATGCTGAGAATTTGTTTACCCCCCATATCTCAAGACATTGTCAAAAAACACATTCTTCAAGCTTTAAAGTTTTCAATATTTGTGTTAAGTAACTGAAAAATGTGTGTAATATATATGTGTACACAAGCCAGATCTTCTGTCCTTTTGAGTCACCAGCATGATGACTGACAGAAGAGATGGATGGATGGATGTGAGTTGAATTGGAGGTGGGAGGAGAGAGAGAGAGATCTGGATTGAATAGAAAAATAGATGGGGATAGACAGACAGGAATTGTGATAGGCATCTCAGTTAAAATGAAGACCGGAGAAAAGATGGCTTATTATAAAATACCAGTTCAACTGCAGATTCGAGTTCAATGTAAGGAAATCTGAAGCTTAATAGAAAACTCCAGTTAATGCACAACTTCAGCAGACCAGCCAATAGTTTTTGGTCTGTGAAAAACAATTCTAAATTTTAACAGCACAGTCTGATTCATCCTCCTACACTAAATACTCCTGCATTTATTGTGCATTAGTAAGATTAAATCTCAGCGCAAAATGTAATAGAACTCGGCAAATTCTCTTTCTCAGAGGAGTGTTTTGACAATGTGCCTAAAAACAGACTGTATCAAAAGATAAGCTGCCTGTTGCCATCCTAATGCATAAGTGAGAATAGAATTGTGCAGATTCCGTTATTAAAGTACACTTCTTAATTAACTTAAAAGTGGATATTAAGGGCTAAATTCTTCCCTGCAGTAAATTGTACAGTTCCTAAGGCATGGGCACTGCAGATAATTCCTTACATTTGGAATTCACTTCTGTTTTCTGCCATCTTCTACTTTTACTTACATTCCCATTTGCGTAACTTAAGCATGTGCATAACTTTAAATGTGTAAGTGTCTTCATTGATGCTGCTGAGATTACTAATGTGTCTATAATTGTACACATGTTTAAGAACCTTACTGATGAGGAAGCTGGCCAGGTGTACCCTCCCACCGTTAGCATGAAGAAACCTTGTCTGTGCCTATTGGTAAGTTCCCTGACTCCACCAGCCAGGGGCAACACAACCTCCCTCCCCCCCCCCCACATAGGCTCCAATGTCCCCTTTCAAGGTACGCCTAGGTATTCTACAACCCCCATGCTCGCTGAGCATCCACCTGGAACATGCAACTTCTCAGCATTCATAGATTATCTGCTCCCAAAGAAGAAGCATACGTCAGTTTACCACTTTTCCTTCAGATCACCACTCCGTTTAAGCCACAGCGCATAGCTGCATTTACAGTGGAAACCAGTAAACGTTATTTAATGATGTATAAGGCGTTGAGAAGAAGCAAGTCAATTTTTTTCAACATAAGTGGTTTCAGGGAAAAGAAATTCAGAGCCTAGACTTAAAAATGGCTTGTCTAATGAAATTTAGCTCACTCACAGCTTTGATGCATTTTCCAGTCGTCATGTTCTGTTTTATAAAAAGATAGTCGTTGTCAGAGAAAGATCCTATCTGTACCTCACGCCACCCTCAATTATACCCCCAAACTCATTGCTATTGTAAAAAACAAAATAAGACTGCCTCTGCTGTACTATTTTTCTGATGTGAATTAATGATCTTTTCATTAGCATCAGGCTCATTACTGCAAATAGACTTATGTTATGAGATACACAATACACCCTGATCAGCTGAAGAGAGAAGTGTCTATTGTCTCTGCCTGAAGACAACCTATTTATCAATTTCTGTGGATCTATCTTAATTTCTGTACCTTAAGGCCATACTTTTCAGTATAGATGTATAATTCCTTAAATATCATGCATACAATGATGATTATCACCAGTAAGCAACTGCCTTACAGTAGAAACCTACATGCGGTCCTTTAGCAGGTTTTGTTTAATTAAAATAAAATGCATGTCCAATTGTTGCATACTAACGTAATTTGTAAGATGAAACCATATCTATACTCACGGCTCAGTTGGATTATGGATATCAAAATGCTCATAGGCCTTAGACTTAATGTCTTCCTAGACCATATTTGTTCGGAGATGTGACAGAATTTTTATTTATGTTCTGGTCAGGTTCACACAAAACATAGGACCTTTTTACTACTAATTTTTTTGGCTGGGGTGGGGACTCCACCAAAGGGGAGGATATGATAGTGGTATATAAAATCATGAGTGGTGTGGTGAGGATAAATAAAGAAAAGTTATTTACTTGTTCCCATAATAGAAGAACTAAAGGACACCAAAGGAAATTAAAGGGTAGCAAGTTTAAAACTAATAAAAGAAAGTTCTTCTTCACATAGTGCGTTGTCAACCTGTGGAACTCCTTGCCAGAGGAGGCTGTGAAGGCTAGGACTATAACAGAGTTTAAAAAGAGCTAGGTGAATTCATGGAGGTTAGGTCCATACAGGGCTATTAGCCAGGGGGTAAGGAATGGAGCCCCGGCCTCTGTTTGTCAAAGGCTGGAGATGGATGGCATGAGACAAATTGTTTGATTGTTGTCTTCAGTCCAGGTGTCCACCCCTTTTGAGCACCTGGCATTGGCCGCTGTTGGCAGACAGGATACTGGGCTACATAGATGGACCTTTGGTCTGACCCAGTATGGCCATTCTTATATAAAGATATACCCATCTCAGGGTATATCTACACTAGCCCCCTAGTTTGAAATAGGGAGGCTAATGTAGGCATTCGAAGTTGCAGATGAAGCCCGGGATTTAAATATCCCGGACTTCATTTGCATCTTCCCGGGCGCCGCCATTTTTAAATCCCCCTTAGTCCGAACTCCGTGCCCGCGGCTACACGCGGCACGGATTAGGTAGTTCGAATTAGGATCTCTAATTCCACGAGGAGTAATGGTAGTTTGAATTAGAGATCCTAATTCTGAACTACCTACTCCATGCCGCGTGTAGCCGCGGGCACGGAGTTCGGATTAAAGGGGATTTAAAAATGGCGGCGCCCGGGAAGATGCAAATGAAGTCCGGGATATTTAAATCCCAGGCTTCATTTGCAACTTCGAATGCCTACGTTAGCCTCCCTATTTCGAACTAGGGGGCTAGTGTAGACATACCCTCATAGAGCTGGAAAGGACCTTGAGAGGTCATTGATTCCGGTCCCCTGCCCTCATGGCAGGACCAAGTACCATCCCTGACAGATTTGCCTCAGATCCCTAATTGGTTCCCCTCAAGCATTGAGTTCACAACCCTGGGTTTAGCAGGCCAATGCTCAAACCACTGAGCTATCCCTCCCCTCCGCCCCCCCCCAAAAAATTGTTCACCAAAAAATTAAATACTTGCTTCACTTTTACACAAGTGAAAATACCTCTTTTCTGCAGTGAACAGGGCATGACTCTCAATAATGCTGTGGGATTCCCCTCCATTCGGGATACATGTGCGAACATTCATTGTTTTTCTGGAGAGAAAATTTAATTTATTTTCAGTGGGGTGGGAGAAATATGTGCAGTGGGTGAATTTTTCCCCTGAGCTCCTAATTTCTTGTTCAAATAGACTTGTTTTAATAAGAATATTGGGCATGCTATGGAATCCAAAAAATGGCATAATAAAAAAAACCCCCAAAAGTAAAGCTATCCATCTAAATTATTCACAACAGTGAATGTGCAGCTAAGTGCTAGAATTCCGAGGGCGTGGACAGACTGTCAATTTGAAGCAAGGAATCTCCCTACAGACACAACAATTTGCTTGCATCTTGTCAGTTACAGGATTAGGGTCTTCCACTGATACTTTATATGCTGGCTTGAACCCATCCACTGCACGTCTATGTGAAAGAGAGAATAAAATGAAGTAGGCACTCTCTGAACAACCGAAGAGAGTAAAAAGAGTCCAATTCATGTAAGGATTAAACAGTCCTTCAGTAGAAATGGTATGAAGCATCATCATATAAACAAAATAAAGGTTTAATTGGCTCAGTGTTTCTATTCTGCATCACCAAATCATGTTTGTCCTTGCAAGCAGCTGTAAGAATTTACTTCTTACAATTAAATTACTCTTCTAAATAACTGTATGCTCTGAAAACTCATTTCAACTCAAAATTGCTGAGGCAGATGTACATAAATAAACTATAGAGCATTTTGTAATTTGCCAGATATTTGTTTACAGCTTATCCATAAAAAAATTAAAGGAAATGGAACAATTTTTAAGCAGGCTTTGGCCCAGATGCTGTTTTATACCAGGTAAGGTTCTGGCCCTTTGACTGCAAAATATCATAGTTTTAAAAAAAAACCTTGCAGAAGGATCAGTTCACAGAGTGAGTTTTGTATATGTATGATGCTAGGAAACAATCTCTTGTTAATGATATGAAAGGAGATAATACAATTATTGCTAATGCATCAGAAGTCCTTAGGTTTCCTTTACAAAGAGTCAGTGTTACCCAGAGTGTTTAGGGTGTCTCATATCTTTCATATGAATAGTCTTTATATAAGAATTAATACTGAAATAATATTAACAGGAATTAAAATATAGTGCTATAAATCATTGTTTTAGTTTGTGTATATATAACATTGGCGGGGGGAGGAGGAGAATATTAAATACCAAACAATACCTGACTAAATACCTGACTTTGGTATCTAACTGGGCTG
Source organism: Pelodiscus sinensis (assembly GCF_052426305.1). Classification (NCBI taxonomy): domain Eukaryota; kingdom Metazoa; phylum Chordata; order Testudines; family Trionychidae; genus Pelodiscus; species Pelodiscus sinensis. Next base: position 7,938,956 of record NC_143057.1, read on the forward strand.
TTCCCCATGACAGGCAATGCCAGTCAAATTATTACGTTCAAATTCTAAATGTAATAATTCACGTTATTTGGCATTGAATAAGTCACCAGAAACTGGTAATAATTGCCCCCACCCCCTCGACCCCCCGCTTAGCATTCCTTCTTAATAGCAGTTATTTGTGCCTGACTCCTAATACTGATCAATGTGAACAAAGGGACTCTAAAGGTCTCCTTCGGTCCCATTCAAATTCAAGCAGAAAGTTATTTAAAAGTATTAACTTCCTTCCATACAAACAAGGAAAAGGGTGAAATGGAATATTCCAAAACAACAAACATTGTATGAGAAATTCTAACTCTAATATGACTAAAATTACTTCATTATTTTTGGTCGCATGCAGGGAGGCTGAAATGCTCAGTTTAACCACTGTCTCATCCATAGTTTTTTATTGCGTAAATCTTCTTTGACCCTCTCTCCCCTAGAAGAAAATGGCTTGATTGCATAATGCTAAATCACACATGAATAAGAAATGCATTTGACAGCCAAATCTGATCTCAAAGTAATCCAAACAAATTAGCATAATCCTAAAAGTTAATATAGTGGAAAGTTCTTATTTGAAGTTATTCAGTGTAAAAACAATGTATTTCTCTGGAGACCTGATTTTTTTTTTATTTTCTTATTATCATGGTTGCCATTTTCCTTGTAATTTCTCTTGAGATTACTCAGGGAAAATAAAAATCAATAACTGTAACAAGGCTTAATATTTGATCTCTCTTTCTGTTCTGCTTATTTTGATTAAGCTATCATTTTATAAATCCAATTGTATTTAATATGTTTTGGCAGCTAAGAACAATATTTAGGGAAAACAGTGTGTCCGTGTTGGTTTTGGAAATTGTCACATTAAAGTTACACATGGGACCGATCTGCTCCCTTAAAAACAGGAGTTAATACTCCCACCGACTGGGCAGGAGACTGAGCCATCTTTATAGATAAACTACAATGTGCCCTCTGGGAGAGGAAAAAGATGTCTGAAGAAAGGTCTGATTTTAAGCTCTGTACCTCTCATTGTTCTGAAGAGTATTATGCTGAGAAGGTACTTTCTAATGGGCTTGCTGTCCAGACAGCTGAGTAACAAGCAGGAAAGGTGATTTTTACCTCTGAATATGGCATTGCAGAGACTGATACTGGAATACTGCATCTAATCAGGGCTGTCCCTAGGGGTGGCGTGGTGCCTGGTGTAGCTCCCCTCCCAGTGCCCTATGTGCAGAGCATAGGACAAACTCCCCCTCCCTCCCCCCACACTGCAGGCCCCGCCCACCTCTATTTTGTCCCCACCCCACCCCACGGCTACCCCCAAGTCCTACTCAGCTCCCTTCCCTTCTCCTCCCTTCACTATGTAACACAAGCCAGGGAATTATTGGGGGGAGGGGGCTAACACAGGGCTGCAGAAAGAGTCATACTTCCTCTTCCCTCCCACCCCAGAATTTACCACAGCAGTGGGAGCTGGAGAGACCCAGCAGCCTGCTCCACCCACTTCTCCCAGCCCACTGCACTTGACTTCACCTCAGGTGTTGGGAGGTGGGAAGCAGAGCAGCCCAGCCCCGGCCTCCACCCACTCCTCTCGGCACTTCATCACTCGGGAAAGTGGCCTGGGGTCAGCACGGGGCCGCTCAGTTTCCCACCGCCCGCTACCACAGTGAAATACCCCTCGGTGGGTTGAGGGCATGATGGAGCAGAGCAGGTTCCATACCCACCCCCCACCAGTACCATGGTGAATGTGTGTGTGTGGGGGGGGGGAAACGACCCCTGCTGCCATCCTGTACCAGCACCTTCCCCAGGTAATCTCCCAAACTACCCTGGTCCCTGAGGCCAACGTAGGGGACTCCCATCCATAGGGCAGTTGAGGCAGACATCATGGGTCTCCAAAATACTCAGGTTCTAGGGCAGCTGCTCCAAGCTGTCCTCTGCAGCCAGGAGTGAAAAGCCGCCCCCTCCCCACCTTGCCCTGGGTCCGGTGAGTCTGTCAGCTCACCTGAGTTGGTGAGACTCTTTGGTCTGTTTCACAGGAGGTCAGACTAGATCATGGGTTCCCAAACTTGAGGGGGAGAGGGGCGTGCAAAGAAATTCCGGGTGTGTGTGTGCGCGAGGTGACCCAGCCCCTCTTCTCCCCCCTCCCCCCGCATCAAGTTTTGCTGCCCTGTTCAGTTCTTTTTTTTATTATTATTTTGGCTCAACAAGTATTGCTGCTATTTGGAAGGGGGGGGGGGCATGAGGGTTTTTCCAAAAATCAAAAAGGGGTGCATGATGCCAAAAAGTTTGGGAACCACTGGACTAGGTGGTCTGATGGGCCCCTTCTGGCCATAAAGTTTGAGTCATACACAATTTTGTGTTGAATTATATATATTCCATTGTCATATTGACGCAAATACTTACTTTCACTTATATTTCATGTACTTGTGTGTGCATGCCTAATTGAGGGTGTGTATTATGAGGCGTTGTCATATGTACAACATTCTGTGCACTATTTCTGTTAAAGTAAATTGTTTATCTCTGAGCAGAGTTTAGCACAAAGTATTAAATATAAAGATTCATTTAAATGTATCTGGGGGAGTATTTGAGTGGAGATAAAATCAATTATTTATAATGATGTAAACTTCTTGCTTAATTAAAGTGGGATATTTAATTTCAAATTTTACAAGCAATGTACAAACCTTGGAAATCAAGCACAGATTTTATTGTGGGCATGTGCTCAGAAGTACACAGGCAAATTTAGGGCCTTCATTCTACTAAACCTGGGGCTATGCTTAATTTAAGCACAAGATGCTAGTCCTAGTGACCTCCGTGGGACTGCTCAAGTGAGTAAAGTGGCTGTGGGCAGAATGGAATCCTTTGGGAGGTAATAACTAAGGCCCTGATTCAGCAAAGCACTTGAGCATGTGCTTAAAACCAAGTAGGGCTGACTACAGACCTATCCCATGCTTCATAGTGACTTTATCATATGCTTACGTTCAGATGCAGTCAAGTGTTTTTAATGTGCTTAAGCTGAGTCACTTTTTGAGCTATATTATGCAACTTAAAAACTTGCTTTGTACTTTTACCTGTTACCAGGGGGTGCAGGGGGGAAGACCGCAGCGGTGGTGGCTGGGGCATCACAGCTCCTCGCAGCTCTGAGGACTGGGGGATGGGCAGCGCTATGCTCCAGGTGGCACAGAGGGATGGCTACTCTGACCCCACCCCTTCTACTCAAGGCCCCACCCCTTCCGGGAGCTACTTGCTCACACTTTGCCCGTAGAGGGGGACACGGAAGCTGTCAGCCCACGTGGCTCTTACTTAGAACTCAACAGCCTCCTTTATTATGATACCTGGGAAGAGCTTAAGAACCTAAGAATGGCTATGAACAGCAAAACACTGTTGGACGTAAACTGGCTGTCCTTTTTGGTTTTATTATTTTGGACATGTCTTTGAAGATAAGACATCACAGTTAGCCAAACTGCTGTATCGTATGTCAACACTATAGCTTCTGTCAGGGCATCTAAATGCTTTTAGTACTTTTGATTTATCTGTGCTTTTAAGAATCATTTACCAGCTCAATACGAACAGATTACCACTACTATGCTGGAGGAAAATGAGAGAGATGATGTCCGAAAGGAAAGTTGCTAAGTATTTAATGGGAAATTGTTAACACTATCTTTTGTTTAAACATGGGACCAAGTGATAACTAAGGTGTTAGCAGGCGCTGTAGTTGTGAAACACCAGTATTCTGCATGTATTGTAGGTTGAACAGTGTGGTTACAAGCCAATTACTCTGGCTGAGCAAATCCTGAAAGTATCAGAGCTTGACTTTCATGCACTTAACAAAGGAGGGCAGCCTTTAGACACTAGGTGATTCACCCACATGGACAAAGCAAGAGGACTTAAAATCTTCTCAAGTAAAACTGATAAATCTCTGTCACTCTGTCTGTGCTGATATACGGCTACCAAACATCTCTTCCCCTTGTGGGTAAGGTAGATATTTGAACTGAAACCCTAATCCCTCACTTAGTTTGAGCCTAATGGCTAGACTGTGTTCCTAGGATACAGCAGCGCATGGCAAGAATTGTGTCTTATAGGCCAGGAACACATTATTGCTCACTAGGAGCTATTGATTTATGTTCCCTTCCCTGCCTTGCTCCACTCCTGAGGCTGAACCGTAGTGTGCCATGTTTTGCTGAATGCTGTGTCCAAGGAACAAACCTTAGCCCAGAATAGTGATGGGCAACCGAGGCTCATGAGTTGCCCTCTGTCTCAGTGGGCTGCAAGATTGTCTGCCAGGCGAGGGTAGTTTCACTTACGGCACCTGTGTACCTAGAATTTGTATGGGTGCCTATGGAACCGTAGCAGCACTTTGGCTGCAGAGGGAGCGCAGGGCTCTCCTAGTCCATGCTGTGTGTACTCAGCACACCCCTCACTTCATGTGCCCTGGCTTTATGGGTGTGTCGCTTCAGTAATAACAGTCGGAAAAAACCCTATGTGGTTGGAAACCAGTGGAATCTGGCAAATGTGCAGGCGGGCGACGGTAAATAAAATGTCATGTAGACCAGCGTTTCTTTAGCTATGTTCCGCGGAACTCTGGTGTTCCGTGAACAACTCGCAGGTGTGCCACAACGTCGTCTTTGTTTTTGTGACTTCTTTGTTGTTGTCGGGTTTTTTTTGTCAATTTGTTTTTGTCAATTATTTTTTTTGAAGAACATTTTCATAGGTGTTCCACATAAAAAAGTATTATTGTTTGGTGTTCCGTGGTCTCAAAAAGTTTAAGAAACACTGATGTAGACCACACGTAGAACCACAATGGGGTGCAGGTTGCCCACCACTGGCCCATAACCATCTATACCATGAAACCACACAAGAAGTTAGGGCTTGTTTTTTAAGATGTTACCTTATTTTTGTTAGCTGTCAAACCATCATCCAGTTGATCAGCAGTAAATTATCACCCGCACTGGTGCCGGTTTCATGGGCTTGGATGAAGTATGGGAGGATGGAATCACTTCTTAATCCTTCCGTCCCACTAGTGGGGGAAAAAGGAGATGAGAATATAGACCTAGATCCTCACAGGTATTTAGTGTTCTGCCACATCAGGATCCAAGAGAGAAAAGAGAATTATTAACAAATAGATCAGAAAACCTGTACTGGGAGATAATGTGGGGGGTGGGGCAAGGGAGTGCTCCTGAATAATTTAAGTGGGAATTGGGCACCTTGCCTTTTAGGATAGCCCCTTTCTGTCCTCCAACCTGGACTCATGGTTCAGGCAGCCTGATCAGGTCATAATTAGGGGATCTTTCTTCTCTATGCAGGCAGCTGACCTCACCAAGTTTCAGATGAACAATGTGCAAGAAAATCCACTTGCTTGCTACTCAGAGTAATTAATGCTAGCTGTAGCTTTTTGTTTGTTTTGGTTTTTTGTTTTTGCTCTGAAGGTTCCACAGTGCTGTTGTACCTGCAGGAGAACTTGATTCGTGAAAGAGAATTAAACTGTTTTTCTGGCACTAAACCCAAAAGAGATTCCCTGTATAATTCACAAATGATGCCTTTTATGCAATCTCTTAAGCCAATGAAAAAGAACAGCTACCATTCACTGCACTTCACGATTCAAAGACTAGCTCATTTTCACTCTTGAACCCTGGAGACCCATCTGCATGCCGTAGAACTAATTTTTTAGTACATTTATGCTGTGTTCCACAGCTTGGAAGACCTACCTGAAAGGCAACGAAACAGTGAGCATATCAACTAGCTGTAGCTAGTATAACTTGTACTAGGATCAAAGCTATTCTCAGGATTTTTCTGGCTCCCATTCATTTCATTTACTTGAATATACAAAATGTAATCCTGATACTTAGTGTGTTGCCTACGAATGGTGAGGTTACAGTTGAATACAACTCATCAATGCTGCATAAACTATAAGCCAGGAGAATCTAGGCCATGTAAAATCTGAACACCTGACCACACACCCATCAACGTTCAAGGAACGACTCCCATTTTCCCTCAGTGGGACATCAGGCCAGGAATGATCATGGATATTTTCTGCACCAGTAGAGAGGCTGGTATTTTGTATGTGTAAAGACAAAAACACACAATACAAACCTGCAGAAGGGTTGAAAGGGAGCCATGATCTCGGCTCCCTCACTCTAAAAACTGGACATATCCCTCTCCTCGCTGTTGTGGCCAAGCAGTAGTTCTTGCAAAGCTGAGTGCCAGCGTAACCCCATACACACTAGGAAAAGAGGTAAAAGGAGACGTTCTGGCCCTCTTACAAAATTACAGTGGGAATGTGCATGCATTGGTATGTAATTCTAATGAGCATGCTCAATGAAATTTGGAGTCATTCCCATAAATCTGAATCACTCCAATCCTGGATAATGTGATGTAAAACAGTCTTGGGTTATGTGGCTAAACCTGTGTTATAGGACACATACCGAGAGGGAAGTATGAAGGAGGGGGCAGTGTCTATAGGGCTTTGTCTACATTACAAAGTTTTTGCAACGGAAAATATGCTAATGAGGGAATCATTAGCATGAGTTGCGACATCATTAGCATATTTTCTGCCGATTCTGCCAATCCCGGAGAGGCATAAGGATAAGGATAAGGCATAAGGATCTTGGACAAAAGCTGCAACTGACAGAAAATACTGTTGCTGGAAAATCAACGTACATTTAGTATTCAATTAAATGAAAAAAATGTGGAAAAAATCTTTACAAACATCCTGATGCCACACAGGAATGAGTTTACAAATGTGCCTGAGGATTTTGATGCCACATCAACCGTGACTCCAAGCTTTAACACCTCAGAGGTGGAATGTAATGCATCACCCTTCAAAAAGAACAATACAAAAGGAGAGATGTACTAGATTTTTAGCTTTTTGAGACAGGGACCATCTATGCATTCTAATCATGTGTGTTTGTACTGTGCTGATTCCAACGGGGACCTGGTATAACTAGACCTAGGTACTATTAATAATAATAATAATTCATCATTAATGATAATTCATAATCAATCTACTAAATACAATAGTGCTTTAGATTGCAACAACTTCAATTTCGAAATAAGGAAAACCACAAAGCAAGCTGGAAAATAATGTAAAATCTTCATTAGAGATTGAACATAATGTGCTACTCCCTAATAGTGCCATGTTTAATTTAAGCAGGCATATTCCTTTGTGTTTAAATATGCCTTTGGCAGGAAGTAGAATCGTTAACTTAGGTAGCTCTATAATGCAGAAGCAAATACTGCATATAACAGGTTATGGGAGACACCACAAAACCATTCTGTTTCCATAACACACCATTTGCTTCCAAAGTTTCTGACATCTATAACTCAGTGTCAGAAAGAACAGAACTAGTAGCTTCAGCTATGATGATTTCTAGGTCATGTAATCTGTCCCTTTATCTTCAAAGCGAGAGAAATTCTACTAACCTAATTCTCTCAAAAAGCTCAATAGGAGATTTCCATGAGCTACATTGGGACTTTAATGGGTTTTGTTTTAGGTATAAGTAATGCTGTCCATTGAAGTAATTATCATTTATCTTGATTAGCAAGATATGTTTGTGACCCATTTCTGAGCATATTACAAAGTCAATGGACAGCATTACTTACACCTAAAACAAAGCCCATTAAAGTCAAATGAAAGACTCTCCCATTGTCTGCAATGGGCTTTGTGCCCACCATTTTAATGGAATTCAAGCTAAAGTGCTTATACTACTACTTCACCCCAAGCTGTGTTTTTGTAGAAAATGAAGTATAATTACTTGCGCATATATATATGATTCTTAAATCACCCAATGACTTTGGGGGGGGACTAATTGGTATATTCAAATAAAATGTTTTTTATTATTTTTTAATAATGAGGTTTCAGCAAAATATATACTTTTTATTGCAGTTTACCTGAATGGGACCTGATTTTTATATATATATAAAATAACCTTTATTTTTGGTTTTAGGGCTCTGATCTGGTGAGGAACTCTGTGCCGAATGACACCTGATGGTAAGAGATGACCCTTCAGGATCAATTATGTAAATTGTGCAATATGCATTATTTTTCTTGAGGTAAATCAAAATGCTGATCTGCAAAATCTTGAATGAAACTTTCAAAGCCATACATGATGTCGGTACATCTTATGCATGTGAAATTTTTGGTCGAGAGTTGTAACAATACATCAGTCTTAGGATCCTGAGTACATCGTTCAAATATGCAAAGTGATTTTTTATTTCTGTGCTAAGTGCCAGTAGCAAACTATGTTCTTTGTTCAAGATTCTATTTATGATATTCTTCTTTGACTAATTATTGTGATAATCAAAAGAAATTGACAAGAAAAAAAATTGAGTACTTTATTGTTTTGCTCTAGCGGATTGAATTACTATGATTTTTTTTAAAACACTAACTCTTCTTCACTCATCAGTTCACTGCTTTTCAAATAAAACTTGTCCATTATTCTATCTTCTTTCTCAAAATCCCCACTTTTAATTTTACAGTAGAATCTTAGAGTTATGATCACATTGGAAATGGAGATTGTTTGTAGTTCTAAAATGTTCACAACTCTGAGATAAAAATAGGACTCTCCTTTCAAACATTGATTTAATGTAACTTTAGTATGCAGAAGAAACATGGTTCTTTCCTCTTTTTAAATAGTTTAACACAGTACTGTACTATATTTGTTCCCACACTCCACCCCCCCCCCCATTTTCAGTGGGAAATATGTCAATGGAGGGATGATAGGAGTTTCTATAGAGAATTTCTGGGTGTCTGGCTGGTGAGTCTTGCCCACATGCTCAGGGTTTAGCTGATCGCCATATTTGGGGTCGGGAAGGAATTTTCCTCCAGGGTAGATTGGCAGAGACCTTAGAGGTTTTTCGCCTTCGTCTGTAGCATGGGGCACAGATCACAGCTGGAGGACTCTCTGTATCTTGGGACCTTCAAAGTATTTGAAGGCTTCAATATCGGAGATATAGGTGAGAGGATTATTCTGAGAGGAGTGGGTGAGATTCTGTGGCCTGCACTGTGCAGGGGGTCAGACTAGATGATCATAATGGTCCCTTCTGACCTTAAAGTCTATGAATCTATGAATTTTTTCTTTGAAGCTGCCTAATGGTTAACTTTTGGTTCCAAATGAGATGCGCTGTTGTCGGGTTAGTTCGTAACATCTAGATTTTACTGCATAAATTGACTATTTAGAGTCAGAGTGACAGCAATGCTCCTTATAACTTTAGATATTCATTAATTTTGTTTCCCTCTCCCCAGCTAGTGGCCTTTTATTCCTCTATTTATCCTATTTCTTGTTTGTCTTATTTTTAAAAGAAAATATTTTACTAGTTGTCCCCCTTCCTTACCCTGCCTCCCAAGAGCGCCAGACCATGAGGCACCAGAATCATCTGTTAACAAGACTTCTCAAGGAGCGAAAGACTTGGTGTGGGCTAGGTCTCAAAGCACTGGGATCACCAAAAGCTAAGGCAATTTAGCAACCATGATCTATATAGATGGCCTGGGGGGTTCTCGATCGTATCTTCTCTGCACAGGCGCAGTTTGCCTCTGGCAATGGTGCATCTGGAGCAACATAGACGTTCTGGCTTCCTGTCCAAACACCAGAGAGCAACAGCAGACCAACTGCGGAGAGACTTCTCTCAAACCCGTGAGTGGGAGATGGACCCTGGAATCACCAAAGCCATATTCAAACAATAGGGATTCCCAAGCATAGACATATTCACTACTGTCTGTGATACTGCTACCAGACTGGGGTGAGGCACAACTCCCAGAGTGATGCTCTCCTACTGGAATGGGAAGCCCCCTTACTACGTGACTTCCCCTCAATCCCATTAGTGAGCCATATCTTTTCCAAGATCAGGCAGAACGAATCCAGGGTAAGGCTCATTGCACCAACGTGGGCCATACAAACACGGATTCCATGCCTGAGACCAATGATACCATGAACCCTTCCCTCAGTGCCTCATCTACTGACACAACGATGCATCAATAACTTCAGCATTGCAGTACTCCACCTCAAGGCCTGGTTACTCCCTGGACGAAGGGGCTTAAGATACTCTGTTCTAATGAAGTACAGGAATAGCCACAGGCCAGCCACAAGAGAAACACACACACACAAGTGGTAACAATTCTGGTCTTGGTGACAAGACAACCAGATTATTCCAAGGGCAGCCCCATATCCTTATCTGTATACTGGCACTTAGGAAATCTGCACTATGCATCAGATTTCTCAGGGCATTGGGTGTTGTGTGTTTTTTAATTATTCAGATAACAGAACGTAACCCAATAAGCCTAAACTTTCTTCCCGATCCTTAATAACTTCAGGCTTTCCTGCAGAATCTCCTTGTTTTTTGCCTGATTTTGTTTTCCTTATTAGACCACTCCACTCACCTTTGCACTGCCCAGGTGGATTTAACCATCTGCACACTGCCATAATGAATCAACTGTGCGTGCACAGCAGTTTCCAAGTGGGGTCTAAATACTAACAGGGTGCATCAGCAGAAGAGACTGCATTGCTGTGCAGCATCATGGATTCTGCCACCCAGTTAGTTGTACGAGGATGCTATTTTTAAGTCATTTTTCTGCCTGTCACTGCACTTTGCAACATTTTACTCTGACAGCAGTGGAGAGAATTCAGTGAAACCAGGCTCACTCAGCATTTACTAGAGGGCATTTAAGAGAGTGTTGTGTGAAGAGTGTAGCTAGTTTCTTCCTTCATGGAAACATCATTTGAATCTTTCTTGTACGAAGGAAATTTATTTCCTTCAAATAAATTAGGCTTGCTCCAGAATAAACCCCGAGCATCAAAGGCAGTACTGCAAACATGATACTCGGACGTATTTGAGCTTCACTCCCAACAAGATTACTAGTTTGTTTCTTCAGACGTGTGAATAATAGGTAAAGTTTTGCAAAGATGGCCATAAGTATTTAAGCTCCTGTGCCAATTAGATGGCCCTGTGGAGACTGGGATCTGGCTAAATATAATTGGAAATCATGGTGATACATTTTTGTGGCCCTTGTCCTGCAACTGGATCCTGTACAGAGACCCTAGAGTTTGCGGAGGTGCAGGATTCTGCCCATGCTGAGCTCGTGACAATATTAGGACCATAATTATTGGTTTCTGTGTGAAGAGACCAGACATTAAGCTTAGCAGGTCAGAGTTTTGGCTATTGGAATGTGAAAAGTATACTTGTCATGTCAGTATAAACTGTGTGAGATATTTGAGTTATGGAATGTATATGTAATTTAATAAGTCCTTTCCAATCTTTTACTTCCTAGGATTTAATAAAGTCTTTCAGCCTCTGTCTACAATAGGGCATTATTTTGAAATAACCCTCCTTAGGTTGAATTAATGAGCAAAGCGCCCATGCTACCAAGCCCATTATTCAAAATAACAGACTGCTTCTTTTGAAATCTGTACTGCTGCTTCCCTTAGGATATAACGTAATTTTGAAATAGCGATCGTGTGGACATTTGGTGCAGCTCTTTCAAAATAATTACTCCCCAGAGTAATTTGGACTAATTGCTTCCCAGTGCTTCCTGGAGCTCTAATTCGAGGTAGCGCGTCCACATTAACAGTGTCTGCCTTGGACTAATTTTGATTTTGTAAAATCGGGAGTTATGTTGAATTTTGTTATTTCAAAATAATTTCCTAGTGTAGACATGGCCTCAAAGAGCTTCATTTGCACTACTGTTGCTTAAAGCTAATATCAGCTGAGTATTTCTTAGCAGAGAACTATTAACATGGTAAGGGGACATTTTTTCTTTCTTTCTCCACTTAGTACTCTTTAGAAGACCTGTATGGCTCAGGGTTGTTTTTAAAGATTTAAAGTAATGACATTTTGTTGGTTAGAATAAGGTAGCTTCATCTGAGAGGTAAAAAAATACATATAATAGGAATATTTCTGTAAAAATGCATGCACATGATTGTTCTCACAATGGATATACAAGTGACAATAAGACTTGAAAGACTTCTTGAACTGAATTACTTAGGGTCTATCAAGAATTGCTGCTACAAGTTGGAATCTTATTAATTAGAAGTGGCAGAGGAGGAAAAAGAGGTGGTTGATCACACAAGATGACTATGTAAAGACCCATCTAAGACTTCTTCCAGGGCTGCCAATGGGACGGAGGAAGGCAAAAGAGTATCTGCCTTGGGGCCCAGCAATTTAAAATGGCCCGGGGCCATTTAAATTGCCAACAGTCCATGCACCATGCAGTCCTGGTGGCACTCGACGTCTGGCTGGGGGAGACAAGATCCCACTCCCTTCCAGAAGGTTCACAGCCAACTCAGCCCTGCCTCCTTCTCTATCCTTATCACATACACAACTAACTACAATATTCTTTACATTGACATGTTGCATCACAGTGCTTGTCTTCTGCTGTGCTGTTGGTGCTTGGAGTTAAACTATCTGAGGTTGGGTGCTTCAATGGATGGTCTAGACTACGGGACTACAGTCTTCCACAGCCCAACTCTGGTGAGCATCAGGAAGAAGTTTTGTTCTGTTTTGACTTAGGCAATGGGAGGACCGCCAGAGGCAGTGTCTGGGATATTTTAGATGAAGTGTCTTGCATATTTATGTGGCCTTACGTGAATAAATGGTTACGTCTGAGAAGGAACCATTCAGCCATATAGAAATGTCATTTGTAAAAACAGCCATTGGAAAATGCGCTTAATCCTTAAAATGGTCAAGTTAAACTAGGCACAATTAGACCTCTCATTATGGCTCCTTATCACTATACAAATACCTGACTGATCAGGAATGAGGGATGAAATGAGGGAGGTATCTCGAAAGATCATATTCTACTCACCCTCATGAAGAGCTACGGTGGGTGGGATTTTAATATTAGTTCTTTATGGGGCTCCCCTCTTAGCAGTCTGGTTTCTGTTGCCCGGCACGTGGGGCAGATCTTTTGTCAAATGTTACCCGATCAGGACGTCAATGACCTCCATCCACATTCCACTGGCTTAAATGCACAAGATGCAAGCCAGTGAAGAGTCAGCTTGTTGGGTGTCTATAGATGAAATAACCTTTTGGGGCTATCAAATGTCCTGGAGTGATTCCTCTTTCTACTCACTCCAACGAGCTTTGATTCAGGCCAGTGTCCTTTGTGTCTGATTGATTGTTGTTTTCACCCTACTGGTTTAGTCGTTCACAGCCATTTCCAGGTCAGCACCCCATTCCCATTATGCCTCCCCCCACCAACTCCTGACTCCCTTTCACATGTATTTGGGTGTGGCCAGGCAGAGTCTTTCCCACACCTCTCTCAGCCCAGTACAGCTTGAACCAGCGGAATAGGCCCTGAAGGATGTATGGGTAATTAGAGGGTGAGCCAAGGCAGCAAAGTCTCCCTACCTGGGTGTGTGGACTCTGCCTTGCAAGCCTGGGGTCTTCGTTGAATGTGTTTGCCTATCAAAGTCAACACTGGCACTTCATAGTTCTGTAACTTTCTGGCTCAAGGATGTGAAAACACACACAGACTCCAAGCACAGAAAGTTACAGCCGTAAAGTGCCACTACAAACCAGGCTACAGTGTTGGGAGCCATGCTCCCAGCTCCATTATCTATTTCCCTCACAGAGGGGTTAACTTAGCACGAAGAGCGAGTTCTCTCCCAGAACTCAAGTTGTAGCCACGCTTCCAGTTTCAAGGTTGCCATAGCTGTGTTTTAAATTAAGTGTAGACAAAGCCCCAGGGTGGAAGCAGAAGAGGCCCAGTCATCTTTTCCACTGCCCCCCAGTTTGTGCCTGCTGTATATTCTGTAAATACATAGTTTGTAATAAATACATCGGTTTCAGGAGAAAGTATGGACAACATATATTGCACAGATAAATTAGCACTTCCAGTCATTCCCTTTCAGTCTGGTCCCCATTGCACTTGCTGTGTGCTGTATTATAAAAAGAGATATTTTCTTCTTAGTGACAGTTGTTGCAACATAGCAGTGAGTTTAAAAAGTCTGAGTGGTAGCCATGTTAGTCTGTAACTGTAAAAACAATGAGTAGTCCTGTTGCACCTTAGCCTTAGTCTATACTAGCGAGTTATTTCCAGATAACCCTCCCTTATTTCAAAATAACAAGGGGAGTGTCCACATAAGGGGCTGGTTATTTTGAAATAACTCCTACTTTCCACTGGGAATAATGCTTATTTTGAAATAGTGGTCATGTGGACACTCCACTGTTGCTATTTCAAAATAACTACTCCCCAGAGTCATTCAGAGTAATGATTCCCCAGTGCTTCCTGGGGCTTTAAGTTGAGGTAGTGCATTCACATTAAGGGAGCCTGCCTTGGACTAATTGTGAGGCTTCCCTAAGCATGGACACGCTATTTTGAAATATTTTCAAATAACTAAGTTATTCCTAGTGAAGATATGCCCTTAGAGATTAACAAATATATATATAGTATCATAGCTTCCCTAGGCAAAACCTACTTCAGATGAGATGATCTAAGCAGTGAGTTAGTTCAGTGAGAAACAAGAAGAAAGAAGTGTAAGTATAAGCTTGCTGAAGACTGAAAATGTAGTGGTCAGTGAAGCTTATAGTCCACCCAACCCCAAATTGAGAACCCATTAATTAGCTCATAGAAAGGAGGAGGAACTATAGACCAGTGTTTCTCAACCTTTTTTTTATAAAGTACCCCGCTTTCCAAAAAAGAGAGAAAAGTTATAAGTATCCCCAGTACCTGCAGTGTTCAGACACACCATTTTTTTTCTACCATTGAAATACATTTGTTTAAACAACTTAATCATAGCCGAACAGGCGATGAAATGTTTAGGTGTAAAAAGTACAAAAATAATAAAATGTTGTAAAACTTAAAACAAATATTCAGTTTTCTCCACATTTCAATTGTGTTGATGTACACCCACCTCCCTCCCCCCCCCCACCCGACTTCTCTCAAGTACCCCTAAAGGTACTCGTGCCACTGGTTGAGAAACACTGATCTAGACTATTCACCACAAATACATTACTGTGAGCATTTTCACAGAGGTTAATTCTGTAGCTATGTGACGGGGCAGGACCGCCCCGCCACTCGCGAGCAATAGCGGGGACCGCCGGGGGGCTAGGCGCGGCCGCGGCAGGGCCCGGGGATCTAGGAGGCGGGGGCGGGGAGGCCGGGACGCGTCATCACGACGCGCCCGGGAACGCGGCAGAGGACGTCACAGGCGCGGCGACGGAGGGGGAGGGGGAACCCGGAAGAGCCGGGGAGTAGAAAGGGGCGCGGGGTGAGAGCGGCAGGGGAGGAGGAGACGGAAAGCGAAGGAGGGGGCCGCGGGTGGAAGGCCGCGGACGGAGCAGCCCCGGAGGGGAAGGGGCCGGTCGGGGCGACCAAGTAGGCCGAGCGGCCTAGCGGAGTGGAGGAGGACCCAGGGCAGGTCGTGTATCCCGGGAGCAGGTGCGTTTGGGGTATTAACCCCCCTGCTACCACCGAGAGGTACGCTCTCGGTGTCAGGGCCCTGGGTCGGGGTCCGGAGCGAGGGCGGGCCCGGACCCCCCCACTCCGCCGAGGAGGTACGAGAGCAAGTGGTGCATTGTGCACAGTGTGACTGTTAGCAAAGCAGGGGGGGCGGCGGACTGGGGCCGCGCCCCGTGACAAGCTAGCATGAGGAGCTTATTTTTTTCTTCTATCCCTAGGGCAAATAAATTTGTCATTCATTTGCTTCTGGATATGTGTGATGGAAAAGTCTCAAACATGTCTTCCTCTCGTATTTCAAGATATTCCATTCTTTAGAATGCTGAGAATTTTCTTTTTTTGCCCCCTAAGTTGTAACTCGCTTTGTATTTTTCTGAAATATTTAAACAAAAGACGATGGAATTGTAACAATTTTCATGTTGTGTATACAAAACCAAATGGTTTGTAATTAAATTATATACTCTTTCCCCCAAAGTTTAATAGCCAATTTGGGGATTCATATCAACAATAATTTTCCATTTTTGGGAAGAGAAAATGGGAGTGTTGATATCTTAGTTATTAACTCACAAATTAATCGCATATGTACTAAACAGGAAATTAGTATAAAATATTCGCCATTTTTTTCCTTTGCATCTCACTGACAGTATTTCCTGATATAGGTCTGGTCCTTCAGTATGCCCCCAATTTGGCAGAGCTTCTGGAGGATTCAGGTGTATGCACCAATGTGCTTTGTATGCATGTAGCTCCATTAACATCCAGTTCATAACATCCTTTTGTCTAGAACATGAGTAAATGAGGTCACGACATTAGCTAGATGAACCAAACTCTGTTGCTCAATGCCATGAAAAATTGACAGCTGAAGTGATATAGCTAAGCTAACCGAACCATAGTAGAAGCAGCATGTCTCAAAGTGGTGGATAAACTACTGCAAAAGAGAACCCCTCACGTTTCTGTAACGAGCATCTACACAAGTGTTACTTATTTCCTCACTTGTATTTATTTCCTCACTTGTTCATCCAGTTTGGCTCTTTGAGGGCACCATGAAGAAGCAGTCAGCTAGACAATAGCTCTCACCTTAAAGTGCAGCTTCAAAAGGATGGGTGGGGGTTGTGTTCCCCTCACACCCAAGTGTTTTGTAGCAAACCCTTCATGCATGTGGGCCTTTGAAATTCTTGATATCTCCCAGAGATTGCATTAGCCTTCCCATCCTCTTAGAGAAGTTCTTCAGTCCTATGATAGTACACAAACATTTGTATTTTCAATACAATGATTTCTCCAATACTGAAATTTAACTCAGTAACGTTTCATCCTCATTCCTTAAAGCGTGTTCATGATATTGTTTTATCTGTCACGTGGCATTCCATTGAAATCTGCTGTAGGAAAAGATGGGTTTTGGCAGTCTTTTCCATTTGGAACTGAAAAGTCTAATACTGTTCAATTTCCAGTGGTAGTCAGTGTTAACGGCATCCTCTGAGTAAGGCACCATGGTGGCTGCTGGGAATTTTAGTTCTGGGTCACACATAGACAGAGTCTCAAAGAGGTGCCTTTGAGTTTCCTTTCTAAATGTAGTATTTTTGCACTCATCTTGTTGATTAGAGTTCACGTTCGTAATGTGTCTGTGTCAGTTTGAATTTTAGTCATGTTCTCCAAAGTGCTTGCAACCCCTCGAAGCTCAGTGTCAGCCACAAATCATATGCACATACTTTCCAATCCAATAACCAAGTTATTTATGAAAATATTGAATAATGCCAACTATACGGTGACCCTGGCAGGACCCCGCTAGCTGTGTCTGCATAATTTGACAGCGGAACATTGATAGCTCCTTTTTGGTATGCTTATGCTTGGAGTTAAGGCATGATTCCCAGCTTAAAGGGACATACCCTGCTCCAGTGATGATTGAGCTGGCATGCTAAAAATAGGACCAGGATGCTGTGGCACAGGAAGCCGACATACTAGCCATTCAGACTCCAAACCTATCTGAGACCCTGGGCATGTTGTTGAATTGTAGTTGACAAGTAGAATTCATGCCACTGGGACTGCACTTTATTTTCAACACTCGAGCTTGATCAGAGTTTGTTTCCTCAAACCAGTAATCACAACCATGTGTAGATAGACCCTTTGAGACCACTTCTTCACTAGTTTTGCAGCTGTGTTTTTCATAGTTTCGTCTAGGTCACATTTCTCTAGTTTGCTTCTGAGAATGTCATGTGGTATTCTGTCAAAAGTCTTCCTGAAATCAAGATAAATTACATTTACTGCTCACCCCCATTCACTAGGCCACTAACTCTGTCAAAGAAAGAAAATAGTTTGCTATGACATTTGTTCTTGACTTACCACTCAAGTATCTTCTAAGTGCATACAAATTGATGACTTACTCTTTTGTTCCTGTATCTTGCCTAGAATTGAAATTAGACTGAGGATATAATTCCCCTGGGTCCTCTTTTAAAAAGCAGTTACTGTGTTTGCCCTTCTCTTGTCATCCTAGTCTTTACCTGCCCTCCATGAGCTCTCAAAGAAAATCACTAATGGTTCTGAGATAGCTTCTGTTACTACTTTACTGAAATAGTTGACATTTCTGAGTATGCTTTTAATAAATGACACTGGTGGTTGACTGAGGGTCTAAGCTGCACTTTGGGGGTTAAATCACCCACAGAAACAGTTTACTGTCTCATACACTACTTCATAAATTTTTCCCTTCAAGTCATGTTGGCAACATAGCAGCGGGTATAAAACAAAAAGGAAAAGAAAAGCATACGTAGTGAGACTAGAAATGCGCACAGGAAAACAATCCCAACTATACATACAAAATGTGATCACACAAAAAAAAGATCTTGGAGACTGTGAAGTGTACAGATGTTTTCAGAACAATATGCAGTGGTAGCCCAAAAATCTAACAGAATATTAAGATTCATTATGAAAGCGGTAGCTCATAAGACAGGGTATGTCTACACTACCACCCTAGTTCGAACTAGGGTGGTAATGTAGTCAACCGGAGTTGCAAATGAAGCCTGGGATTTGAATTTCCCAGGCTTCATTTGCATATTGTCGGGCGCCGCCATTTTTAAATGTCCGCTAGTTCGGACTCCGTGCCCCGCGGCTACACGCGGCACGAACTAGGTAGTTCGGACTAGGCTTCCTAGTCCGAACTACCGCTACTCCTCGTTCCCCAATAGCATAATGGCACTACCTAAATAATGGTTTGTCCACACCTTGAATGCTGCATGCAATTCTGTTCACCATATCTTTTCCTCTTATTTAAAAAAAAAAAAAAAAAAAGTACCAGCAAGGACCTCAAAAATTGAGGGTATGGAACAACTTCTGCATGAGGAGAAACTAAAAAAAAAAGACTGGTCCATCTAAGATTGTCCATCTTAGAAAAAGTAGAGCAAAGGGGAGTACGAGGGGTTCTATTCAGTCATAAATTCTGTGGTGAGAACCCTAAGCCATGGGCTAAAAGATATGAGGGACTTCCTTCCCCCGCTCTCTGCCATTTTGTGTAGATTGTCAATAGGGTTCTGTTACAGGAGGAAGTCTCTGAGCACACTTGCTGGATCAGACACTACAGGGAAGTTAGATGCACCAATCTGCTCCTGGTTCGTGCACCTTTTTGGGGCTGGGGAGTCCAGATGCCTGGCAGGGGGCTGCAGTGTGCTTATACACAGGCAGGAGCACTGGCTTATGGAAAACTAATAGGTACTGAGTGAGTTTAGGTGCCTACAGGGTTTGGCAGTAGGCGAGTGGGGAATTTTGTGAATTCCACTGGGGCCTGATTAGGGGATTTAGATGTGTAAAATGGCAGATGCCTACATCTTTTGGTGAGGTTAGCCCCTCATGGAATTTACCAAGGCACCTAAGCAGGATTTTCAGTGGGAGTTAGGTTACATTAGTAAATCTAGCCCTAGAAGCTGTTTCAGCATAAATACAAACAATGGGAATCTTAGAATATACATCAGTGAACAACATTGAACTCTTCTGAAAATCCCTAATGCTAAACATCCATAAAAAAGGTGTAGGCTAGGGTTCTTAGATACAGTCGTATGTATATTAAATAGAGAGAGAATTTTTGTCTGCCAATATTTCTATTTTAATTGCCAGCTATATTTGTTGATGTGTTAGAAGATAGAGGTTCTTTATAAGGGCCACAAAATTGTTTCATTTTTAGAAGTTTGTATTGAATGTCTTAATCTAACTCTCTGCTGCTTTGGGAGGTGAAAAGACATTCCCTTGAGTGAAAGTGATAAAGGCAATATTAAATTTGGTGCGCTAATACTCAGGTTAATAACAAAGAACTTTGAAATGAAGGAAAATGTATTAGACGTTGGATTTAGCTGAAACTATGATAGTAACCTTTTAAAATGTTGTCTGGTGTACAGCTGCTTCAGTAGGATAAGTTAATTATGCCAGAGTGCACTACTCTAATTGCAAATCTGTTTAGATTGAATAATTTTTGCTTCTCTGGGAAGCTCTGCCTTTCTAGTTGAATGTCGATCCTTTTGAAATGTATGGAGGACTTTCTCCCTAAAAGGGTTCATCTCTTAAAAGTTGGTTTAATAAAGATCTAAATATAGTGTGTGGAAGTGAAGAGAGGAGGGTGTCGCATCACAGCAATCAAAGCAAGCCTTTTGGCCGATCTAGCCCCACCCTGCATTACCTGTAGTCAATGCCAGGTCTGCAGGGAGGATAAAGCTCAGTTAGGGGCTGACCAGCGAGAAGACAGGAGCTGGTTCTGCTGTCTGCAGGACCTGAGCTAGAGCCCATCTACTTGGCCAGCCACTGGAGCATGTAAGCCTCCAACCTTCCCTTTATGGGGAGAACCTACAAGGAACCCTCACTAAGAAGGGGGAAATTTGGACTCTTGGGGCCACGCCCCAAACTTAAGAACTGTACTCAGACAATAGGCTGGAATTCCTAGGCCCGGGGCACCAACGGTAGAGGACTGCACCCTTCCCTTTTCTGCCAGCTAATTCCAGGACCTAACTACTAGGCCACCCTGCTGCCAGGGAGACCCGACCACATATAGTCATTTTACTTTATTTCCTTCAATGTCTTTTTATCACTTGTCTGGCTTTTAAAAAAAGGATTTAATGCAAGTTCCACATTTAAAAATCAGAAAATGCCTATCCTAGAAATGATAGATAAAAAGGAAAGCTTGTTCATTTTGCGTATTACTAATAAATCCTAGATGGTGGATTTTCTTAATAGCTTTTATGCTGTCCCTTTATAAACTAAAGTGAATCAGATTCAATACCTTTTTAGTAACATGTACAGGCAGGAGGTAAATTAACCCAGATTTTTTTTTCTTGTTCTTTAATTGAGCTGTTAGATCTAATCAGTAGATCCAATAGTCAATTAACTTAATTGATTCAGCTGGAAAGATGTACCCCTCATTGCTTAAATTATAAAGTGAGATCCAATTACTTAATGAGCTCATATATAAGAACTTTTCTTTCAGGTTTCTAATTATTGAATTAACTAAGAGCAACTGGACTCCTAGATAAGTGTTTCTTTCTACAGCCTAATAAAATGGAGAGGATGAAGATTCAAAGAGCTACTTTTTCTTGGCTTTGCCAACAGGCCTTTAGCATCACTTAGGAATAGCAACTGTGCGTTCCATTTAATGAAGATCATGTACATTGTTTGCAAGGGGACTAAGAAGAAAGAGAGGATGCTGAGGGTCCTTTATTGTTGTGATTTCTCTACATATGGACGTTCTCATTTTAAGTGAATTGAAATTAAGGTAAACAGGAATACGTCTCTTTTGGGGTTTTCTTTTTTTTTCTGGAATAAAAGGTGTTATTGAGGAACAAGCAATTGCATTTTAAATTCATATCTTAATTAAGGATGTAAAACTTGATTAGTCGATAAGGGCGCCTCAGCACTTCAAAAGCGAAAGCGCTGTGGGGAGCACGGGGCCAGTGGGGGACTCAAGCAATCCCTCGCTAACCCCATGCTCCCCACGGCGTTTCAAAGTGGCAGTGCCACATGGAGCCTGGGGTTAGCGGGGGATTCTCCAACTGCACGCGGCATTTCAAAGCAGCAGCACCATGTGGAGCCCAGGGTCTAGCCCCAAGCTCCGTGCAGCACTGCTGCTTTGAAGCACCCCTCCCGTCCTTGCTGCGTCTTTCTGAAGCAAATGCAAATGCTTATCAGAGTCAACTAATAGTTCACCTTCTTAATCCTAACTTAATCTGGATTAGTTTTCTAGTGTAGACTAGTTCTTGCACAATGCACGTGTAGGTGAAATATGGGCCTGGCTCCTGCTAGCAGATTTGGGCAGACTTTATAACTCAGGTTGACATTAACATGTCCTTGTGCAGATGGCAAGGACTGCCCACTTTGCTCTCATTGCTGAGTTAAAGCCATAGGGTATGTCTACACTATGGGATAAGATCAGATTAAGACATACAGCTTCAGCTAGGTTCATTGTGTAGCTGAGCATTCTTTCTTCGACTTCCCTTACTCTTTCTGGAAGCAGGACTACCGGCATCGACAGGAGTGCCCCCCTCTCTGTTCAAGTTAATGTGTCATTACTAGACCCGCTAATTTGAACCCTGAAATATCGATAGTGGCTGCTTCGATCTTACCTGTAGTGTAACACTGAGTTTAAGGCCAGATGGGCCTGTCAGATCAAAACCGTGGCAGGAGGGGCTCAGCGGGGATGCTAAGGCGGCTTCCTGCCTTTCCTGGCACCGCAGACCAGGCTGCCTCCAGAAGCAGCTGGCAGCAGGTTCCCAGCCAATGAGAGGGCGGGAAATGGGCAGTGCATGGAGCCCTCTCCCCCTAGGAACTGGGCCTATTGCTGATGACTACTGGGGTGCAGCACAACCTGTGCTAGAACAGGCAGGGAGCTGCCTTAGCACCCCCACTGATCATCTAATCCCTGGGCACCGATGAGCCCTAGGGCCTGACATTCCACCACCCAGTCCTGGGCCGCAAGCCATCGTTTGAAAGCCACTTCTTTATGGAATTTCAGTGGGCCAGATAGCAAGCCGCTTGCTCACAACAGTGATCGGTTACTCCCATGTACAATCCCAGTAAGGTCAACAGGATTGTGGGTGGGAGTAACTGCCCAGCAGTATGGATGAGGAGGTCACAGGCTGGCCCATTACAATAGTCTTCAGCGTAAGCAGTCATGCACTTATGCCGGGTGAGGGGCCAGGCTGCTGCTGTTAGGAAAGTCCCTTTGTTTATTAACAAGACTTTACTATTTCTGGACTAGTTAGAACTCCAGGAAGCTCGACTGAGAGATGCCTGAGAACAGCATTAAACGCAGGGTTCAATATTGCCCACAGCTTGTCTTTAGGATGTTGTCATGATTATGAGGGTTAGCCAGCAGCCTGGGGATTAAGGGGTTAACTACACCTAGCCAGGTGGAGTGACCAATAAGAATGTAGGTGGGACTTTTCAAACTGGGACAAAGGAATTTGGGTTTTTTTCTTTTTTCTCCCTTTTGTCTCCTTGAGTGAGTTCTCTGCAGCTACAGAGAGGGACAAGCATGTCTCTCTCTCTCTCCAAGACACCATTCTTCATTTTCTGTAAGTAGGGTAAAGTTTAGGTAGTTTCGCTAGGTTTTATTGTGTTATGGATTGGGTATGGGATCTGAGATCTGGCACTGCTTAAAAGATGTTTTGGCTTTTCTTTGTAACTAAGTTCTAGGCCCATGGAGTTTCTCCATGAGTATATTTTGTTACCTTCCTCTCTAGTCATTATACTTGCAACCAGAATATTGTTGTAAGAATAAAAGTTCTTTCTTTTCTTTTAGTAACCTGGCAGTGGTTAATGGTGTGCCCTGATTTTTGTTTTAGGGGGAAGATTTCCCAAATGATCTTTCCCCTGGTTTCTTTAGCAACATTTGGGTGGTGGCAGCGGAAGTTTTATTCCCAAGATCTAGGTTTTTAAGATCTTGGGGGAAGTTTTATACCAAAGCCTGGTAGATGAGGCTTTGGGGTACACTTGCTGGCCCCCACTTCTGCATTTATCATGCCAGAGTGGGGAAGGAGCCATGACAGATGTGTGCACAAAGTTCGTGCTAACCGACAGGCGTTGTCTCCGCTTACCAGGAGATCAATGCTACTGAGATATCAATCCCTCTCTCCTCCCCAAGGGGGGTGGGCGTCGATTTAGTGGACCTAGTAAGGACCCACTAAATCGACTGCTGACCATGCTCCCATCCACCCCAGTACTCCACTCGGTTGTGAGGAATAAGGGGAGTCTAGGGGACAGTTTATCCTGTAACCTCCCTTCCCCCAGCAGTAGGGATGCAGGGGAAATTCAGACTAAGGTATGTGGACTCCAGCTATGCTCTTCATGTAGCTGGAGTTGCATATCTTAGTTTGACTTTGCCCCCTGCACCTAAATTACTTAGCTGAGATGGAAAATGTATTTGCTGAACAGTACTGTACTCAAGTTGTTGGGGCTTTTTTTTAATATGCAAAACTACAAGTTCCATTTGAGGAGGAGAAAATATCTTTGGCACCCAGGTAACAGGACAGCTGTAGTCTGCATCTCCTGATACGTTATCTTGTACCTCTTCAGGCTGCATTGCGTATTAGTTCAATCTTCTCCAGGCATGTCATCCGGAACCAAGTTCAACTGGCAGTTCTGAACAGCAAACTACAAGTAGAGCCAGGTACTTGTGATCAGTGCTGCCAGCATGCTAAAAATAAAAATACTATCCCAACAACTATTAAAAAAAAATCCCACAGTGTTGGGATGGTAGCAGACAACAGGAAACTTTAATTGGGGGAAATTCAATTGCGAATAAAGAAGCTATAGCTACAGAAACGGCTTACTAGTGTACTACCATGCGTTTAAGTTTACAGTATAATATAAACAAATGCCATGATGAAAGCAACATGGTTTGGCCTTTTTAATAGTACCACAGGACTTGCATCACTGCACAGGTCCTGGTATAAATAGATGAGCAGCCTGTTTGTTTTTGACACTGGTTCAGTCTGAAAATAGGAATTACCAGTTCCAAGTGGCAGGGAGCACAAACCAATAGCTTTTAAACTGTCCTGAGCACTGCATTCCTACAGGTCTGTGCAGTTAAGGTCTGATCCAAAGACAATGCCTTCAAATGGGAGTCTTTCCAGCGCATCAGTGAGCTTTGGACCAGGCCCCAAATTTAATATCCTTCAGTGCATGAAACAATGTATTTGGGGAGGGGGGAGATGATGCTGAGACTGATGTAAAAGTTATTTTTTGAGGAGTACAGAATCTTTTGAAAAAGGGTTTTATTTTGGAAAGATCCCCATCTAAACCGCCGTTTTTACTATTGAAAAGCCCCGTTTAAAAAAACAAACAAACGTGGCCGCCATTCTGCAAATGAAGCATGGAAAATTTAAATCCCGGCTTCATTTGAAATTTTGAAGTGTCTAATTTACACTCCTCTGTTGAAAGAGGGATGTCGTTTAGACACACTTGAAGTACGTGAGGTAATATGTTTTATTGGACCAACTTCTCCTGGTAGAAGAGAGAAAGTTCTGAGTGACACACAAAATTTTATTTTTTTTAGTTATTGCAGACTAAGAAACATGCCCTGCATTGCTGAGTTCTTTTACTTAATTAAAGCTTTTTGTTTTGTTTTTGTAGAAAATAAAAGGCACATGTGCACGCTTTATTTACAGAGTTATTTTGATTCATTTTTATTTTGGATTTCTTAAATAAGAGGATAGTTAAAAAATTCTGTTAATTTTTTAGCATTTTTTTTTAAATATGAATTCCAGCAAGTGTATTTTTTTCTTCGTCATTATAAACTGTTGTTTGTTAAGTTTTAACAAAAAAGGGCTTTAGTCGATGTGGTTTCTAATAACATTTTCTTCCAGTCTTCAAACCTTAAGCATTGATGTGGCTGTGCCAAAACAAGGTAGTACAGGCAGTCCCCGAGTTACGCGGATCCGACTTATGTCGGATCCGCAGTTACGAACGGGGTTCCTCTCCCTGGTCTCCAGCAGACCAGGGAGAGGAAGCAAAGCGGCGGAACACGTGTGCAGCGGACAGGGTTGTCCGCTGCCCACGCGCTCTGAGGCTTGGCCCTGCTTTGCCCCCCCCCCTGGTCTGCAGACCGGGGGGGGGCAAAGCAGAGCCAAGCCGTGGAGCGCCCGGCCAGCTGACAGCCCAGATGCGTCTGGGCTGTCAGCTGATCGCGCGCTCCGCGGCTTGGCTCTGCTTTGCCCCCCCCCCCCGTCCCCCTGGTCTGCAGACCGGGATCACCCCAACTGGGCAGCACCCCAGCTGTTCTGCCCCAGGCGTCCTGATTCAGCCACTGCTGGTCAGATTCAGGAGCGGCTGAATCAGGACGCCTGGGGCAGAGCAGCTTGGGTGCTGCTGGGTTGGTCCAGTAGCGCCGAGGAGCGGCGGCGCTACTGGACCAACCCAGCAGCACCCCAGCTGCTCTGCCCCAGGCGTCCCCAAGTCAGCTGCTGCTGAAACTGACCAGTGGCTGACTACAGGAAGCCCCTGCCCCGGGCTTCCTGGAATCAGCCGCTGATCAGTTTCAGCAGCAGCTGACTTGGGGATGCCTGGGGTTCTTAAGTTGAATCTGTATGTAAGTCAGAACTGGCGTCCAGATTCAGCCGCTGTTGAAACTGATCAGTTTCAGCAGCGGCTGAATCTGGATGCCAGTTCCAACTTACATACAGATTCAACTTAAGAACAAACCTACAGTCCCTATCTTGTACGTAACCCGGGGACTGCCTGTACTCCAAATTTCTCTGTTTTATTTCTTTTCTGTAAAGTTTATTAAAAGGAAATCCTATTCCAGGTTCATCCTATTTTTCAGGCTCATCTTGGTTCAGTCTCTTTCAACATTTGCTCAGTTACGTCAGTTTTGCAGACTGCATTTGCTTTGGTGATTCTGTCTCTTTTCTATTTGGTTTTACAAGAAGCAATCCCATTCCAGGCACATCCTGTTTTCCAGGCGTAACCAAGACCTGACCTTGCTTTAAGTTATGTTGATTACAACTCCCAAAACTCATCCTAGTCTCATCAGGAGTTTCACTGAGACCGATAAGATTTTTTTAGATGTTATTTGTTATTGAATACAATTTTGGTTTCAGATGGAAACCAGATGATAACCTACTCTTGCATGGATACTTTGTTTGGACATAAAACATACCAAGGTGACACTTGGTAGATCTAACCCAGAGTAAGCCAATGTGGCACACAGGTAAGAGAGTAGCCATTTGGTGCAGGGCTCTGGATGTTGCTGGCCACCATACACGGGTAAGGTTCCTGTAGTGCTGTTGGGCCTGGTTGACTCGCCCCTTCTGTTCTGATCCCGTCTTCTACAGCTGTAGCCCAAATCACTGCCCTCTACACTCCTCTGTGGCCCTCAACCCCAGCGCCCGACAGCTGGAGATGGGGAGGCAAGGCCTCAGCCGTGGTGGACTCTAATCAGCAGCCAACAGCTCCTGGGCAGCCATAGGGCATCTAGGCTCCATGGTTGAAGCTTGGGTGGCCAGGCAGTGCAGCCCCAGGGATCCAGCGGCTGGGCAGCATAGTAGACTCTCAGCCCCGAGCCCCCTTACACACACCTTCAGCCCCAGCCCAGAAATCCACCCCCACAACCCAACCTCCTGCCCTGACTCCTGCACCCTCCACATTTTTATTTTGAGCCTCCACCTATAGCCTGGAGTCCTTCATCCCCCACCTCTTGCCCTGAGGCCTATCCCACACCTTCCAACCTCTGCCCTAACTCCTGCACTCTGACCCCCAGCCCTGAGATCCCCCAAATCTTCCCCCATACCACAACACCCTGCTGTGAGCCCCCAGCACTCCAACGCACACTTAAATTTCTTAGGAGTTCTGTCGTATCACAGGCCTCCCGTGAGGGTCCCGCTGTAAGAAATCTGTTACTTTTACCCGTGATAAAAAGCTACAGGAAGTAACATTTTCCCCAATAAATACCCTGCCATGTGACATAGCTAACTCACACAAAGCTCTTTTTCTTGAGCCTTCATGCTATATATATGTTCACAGGATTTGGATAGGATTTTGGACCTTTGTGGCAACCATATCACTAAATCCCCTTATGAGACTTTGACAACTGTCCCCATGATGTCTTCAGTCACCAAGTGGAACACAAATGTTGTTTCTTAAATTGTGGAATATAAATGTGCAGCCACACAGTAGTATTTTGGGTATTTTGTAGTCAGAATAAATGACAGACAGAGCTTCTCTCTGAGGGTACATCTACACAGCAGCGTTATTTTAGGATAACTGAAGTTATTTCGAAATAACAAAGAGCACAAAATACACAGGAACCCATTATTTTGAATTACTTTTGAGAGAGCCAACTTCTTACCCCAACTACTGTAACCCTCATTTCATGAGTAAGGGAAGTCAAAGTAAGTGATATCTTCCTTCGACTTCCTGCTGTGTAGACAGCACCAAAAGCTGAATTGAGCTATTTCTATTTGAGCTACTCAATTGACATAGCTGAAGCTGCGTAGCTTAATTCAACTTCTGCCCTGCAGTGTAGATGTGCCCTGAGTGTATATTTTTCCAGCAAAATTTTGAAGGGGTGTGTGTGTTGGAAATCCTCTTTCAAAAGTCTTATTATAAACTAGACAATTAGCCTGTCATAAGACGGGATTTTCAGGTCTCTCCTCCGCGTCGGTCTTCTCTCCTGAGCCTCCAGTCTCTCGCTCCGTCTCTCTCTCTCCTCCTTCATTCCCCCTCCCCAGTTGTGTTAAATAAAGACAGGTTATATTTTTGAAAATGTCTTTTTTTTTTACATCAGGAAGGGGGGCAGGGAAGGGTAAGTGGAAGGACGAGAGGGAGGAATGGGGCACAAGCCCCCAGTGGGGCAGACCGGGGAGACTGTTAGCACTCCTCAGGGTGGAAGCTCTCCTGAGGGCCCCCTGGATCCTGACATCCCCTCGATGGTCCTCCGGGATGGCAGCCTGCAGGCAGTGCAGCCAGGCTGCCGGCAACGTGTCCACGAGACACAGCAGAGTCCCCAGGGGCAGGTCTGGTTCCATGTTGCAGAGTTCCATGGTGTCCCGAGTGAGGGCAAGCAGAGCACTCTGAGACACAAATGCTTTGCTGTCCCTCAGCAAGGTAGACCAGCAAGCAGAGACACCTGAGAACTGTCTTTGAGATGGGGGATTGGGTCCCTTTAAGCACAGCCCTTGGCTATGCTAAGGCAGCAGCCCCACACACTAAGTCTGACCCTGATGCCCTGCCGGCACTGGTTCTGACCTTACCTTCAGGGGCTATAGTAAAGCTGAGAGAGCCTGGAATTGTACGCTAAGGAATGTCTACACTGGCAGCTTCTTACGCAAGAACTGTTTTCCAGAAGAGTTCTTGAGCAAAATGTCTTCCACAAGAGCGCCTCTACAGTGCCATGTGCTTTTGCGCAAGAGCGTCTATGGCAGTGTGGATGCTCTCTTGTGCAAGAAAGCTCTGATGGCCATTTTAGCCATAGGGGTTTCTTGCACAAGAAATTCATGTTGCCTGTCTACACTGCCCTCTTGAGCAAGAGTAAGCGCAAGAGGGCTTATTCCTTGTGGGGAGAGGAATAATTCTTCTGGAAGGAGCCCTGTTTTCCGATGTTGTACTGTAAATTTACTTGCGCAAGAACGCGCGTGCATTGTAGACACCTGGCAAGTTTTTGCGCAAGAACAGCTATTCTTGCATAAGAAGCCGCCAGTGTAGACATAGCCCCACTGTTGTTGGAAACTCACTACTAGGCCTCTCTACTGCTGCCTGGTACCTTCATTGGGCAGTACTTCATGGGTGTCAGCATTTAGTTTCCTAGCAGCAGCACCATGTCTTAAAGAATACAAAGCCAACCTGGGAATTAAGGACTGTAATGGCCTCCCTAATATCTTTCCCCCGTCCTCCACTGACCAGGTGGGTTCAGGAGAGAATTGGCCACCTCTTTTCTGCTGTAGACTTTCTCCATTATAGCTTTTTTGTCTCTGTAAACTATCTATATTGTTAAATTTAGGAGCACCCACATAGTACACATTTTCTTCTCTGCCAAGGAAAGGGGACAAGGCAGATGTCTGAGGTAATGGATATTTTACACTTCTGCTGCTGCAGTGGCCTACCTCTGCTTCTGCAGTTATGCCACTCGAGCACCCTGGTGTGGATGCTTTCTACACAAACCAAAGGCTTCCTGCCCCCGCCCCACTGATGTTAATCCAAATTTCCAAGGGGTTATAGCTAGTTCTTCTATTGACGTTACCACACCTACGCAGTGGGATAGATCAACCACAGTATATTTCACAGGGTGTCTTTTTTTTCCACAGCCCCGAATGCTGAAGCTAGATCAATTTAAATTTTAAGACACCTACACTACAAAGCCTATATTGGCCCAGCTATGTGAGCATAGCCCGCTACTCTAAATGTAGCTCGAAAGGAGTTTTTTCTGCCGGTGTGGAACACCCCTTCCCTGAACAACATTAGCTATGATAGCAGAATTGCTCCTCTGTTGGCATAGTGCTGTGTACCCAGGGGCAGAGTTCTGGTGTGCTGTGTTGGTTGGGGAACGGTGTTTCTCATGCCGATTGACATAGCTAGGGCTGTCGCTAGGCCTATGCGAAATATGGCTGGGTAGGGCTCTTGAAAATTTGGGACCCCAAGTTTTCACCTGTGTGCTTGTCTACATATGACCCTAACTCCTCCCCTCCCTTCCTGTTTCTTCTTCATGCACCCTCGCTGCTCTCTCCTGCCAGCAGCAGGGGGGCTGCTTTGTCCCTGCCTCCTCCTCACCCCCAACGTGTTCCTCTCAGCCTCCAGGCAGTGCTGGTGAAGGCTACCTCCTGCCATGTTGGGGATTGAAAGGAGCCCCCAGCCTATGTAGCTCTGATCCCACTGCAGGGAAACCCATGAGCCCAGGCAGAAGCCATGCAGGGGGAAGAAGGAAGGGAAGAAAGCCCCAAGCCATGAGCCCCAGACAGAAGCTGTAGGGTGAGATGTCCTCAATTGGCCTCATAAAATGTAAGGGCAGCTCTGGACAAAGCTATGCTGCTATCAATTGTAAACTGGCTTGAGAGTCGGTTTGGGCTACCCTAATAAAGACACCAATCTAGGCAGTGCAGATGTGCTTGGGACCAATACAGGGATCAAAGCAGATAAGCACAAAGCTACTTTTAGTTGCAACTATAGGTATGTCCCCCAAAACACACTCAGGAGAGGCATGATGGAGGTTGTAGTGCTAAGGTCAAGGGAGCTGCTCATAAACGAATAGCATGATGAGGAAGCAGAAGGGACAACAGCCCCAGAAGGAGCAATGTGGCAGAAGGGAGTAGTCCAGGTGAAGGGAGCATGCTTGTTTTACACAGAATGCAGTGACTGTGCCAAAGATCTGGAATGCAAGGGCAGTTTTCCTTGTCAGACAAAAATAAGCCCAATTGCAAACATGTCCATGGTAGCTCTGTTGTGTTTTCAGACCCATAATGCCCTTTGCTGCTTCCTAGAGGTGACACATTCATGCCAACGTTTCCTGCCAGAGTCCACCCATCAATCTGTTTTACAGAGTAGATATGGCCATTTTCAGGTTACTCAGGGGGATATAAAGAACACAGTGGCAGCAATTGCTATCACTTTTTCCACTGGGGCTGGGCGAAGGGCGGGGGGAGGTGGACATGTGTGTCCAGCATATCTAGAAACAGCTCATCAGCATTTGTTTTTTAAACAACCTTTCCTTTCTTGCCATCTTTCTTTTCTATTTATACCCCAGGAGCTGTCACTGAACAACCATTAATTGCAAAAAGTGCAGGTCAACTCTGCTCTTTCTCACTGACCCTTCTCCCCCTCCCCCATTATTCATGGTGAGTCAGTCTCTTAAGTGGCGTGAAATGTGTCTTTACTCCAGTCTCTGTGGCCTTTTCAAGTGAATTTCAGGCCAAGAACAAAGCATCCACTGCACAGGTTAACTTCGCCTCTTGTTCTTTTTCCTACCACTCCACTGCCCACGGTCAATAATTGGAACTTTTACAACACAAAAAGCTTCTGGATCAACCTGGATCCACCATGCCCATCTCCTATTGAGCTGCATTATAAGTAATTAATCATTCTGTCATGGGGCTGATCCAGTTTCAGCGTCTATCTCATTATTATTGGCATTGCTGTAGTACCCTGGGAGTCCAAGACAAAAATGAAGATCCAATTCCCTGGCACAAACCCAGATCACTTATCAACAGACTTGTTCTTCCCACTCTTTCCAAGGGCTGGTATTTCCTTAGGGTCAAATACTGATTTCCTTTACATAGGGGTGACTCTACTGCACTTAACGAAGTCTCCAGATTTACACCCACGTGCATAATAGAATTTGGCCCTGGATTGTCAAAGTCCAAGTGGGTAAAAATAAACAAGTACAGAGTGATGGGGGATTCCCACCTCCTAAAGCAAGTGGGCAGAGGGAGGATGCCATATCTGAGGGAGTGGGCAAATGGCCATCATCTTTGAAAACTCATGGAAATAGGGAGAGGTCCCGGATGATTGGAAAAAGGCCAACGTAGTACCCATCTTTAAAAAAGGGAAGAAGGACAATCCAGGGAACTACAGACCAGTCAGTCTTACCTCAGTCCCCAGAAAAATCATAGAGGCGATCCTCAAGGAATCCATTTTGAAGCACTTGGAAGAGGGAAAAGTGATTAGGAATAGTCAACATGGATTCACCAAGGGCAAGTTGTGCCTGACCAATCTGATTAGCTTCTATGATGAGGTAACTGGCTCAGTGGATATGGGGAAGTCAGTGGATGTGATATACCTTGACTTTAGCAAAGCTTTTGATACGGTCTCCCACAATATTCTTGCCAGCAAGTTAAGGAAATATGGATTGGATCAATGGACTGTAAGGTGGATAGAAAGCTGGCTAGATTGTCGGGCCAAATGGGTAGTAATCAATGGCTCTGTCTGGTTTGCAGTCAGTTTCAAGTGGAGTTCCTCAGGGATCGGTTCTAGGACTGGTTTTGTTCAATATCTTTATTAATGACCTGGATGAGGGGATGGATTGCACCCTCAGCAAGTTTGCATATACACTAAGCTAAGGAGAAAGGTAGATACACTGGAGGATAGGGTACGGAGTGACCTAGACAAATTGGAGGATTGGGCCAAAAGAAATCTGATGAGGTTCAACCAGGACAAGTTCAGAGTCCTGCACTTGGGACGGAAGAATCCCAAGCATTGTTACAGGCTGGGGACCGACAGGCTAAGTAGCAGTTTAGCAGAAGAGGACCTGGGGATTACTGTGGATAAGAAGATGGGTATGAGTCAAGAGTGTGCCCTTGTATCCAAAAAGGTTAATATGTTAGGTTGCATTAGCAGGAGCATTTCCCGCAGCTCTAGAGAAGTTACTATTCCCCTTTATTTGGCGCTGATGAGGCCACCTCTGGAATATTGCATCCTGTTCTGGAGTCCCCACTATAGAAAGGATGTGGATGCATTGGAGAGGGTCCAGTCGAGGGCGACCAAAATGATTAGGAGATTGGAGCACATGACCTATGAAGAGACGCTGAGGGATTTGGGTTTATTTAGTCTACAGAAGAGAAGAGTGAGGGGGGATTTAATAGCAGCCTTCAACTACCTGAAGGGAGATTCCAAAGAGGAAGGAGAGAGGCTGTTCACAGTAGTGACGGCTGGCAGAACGAGGAACAATGGTCTCAATTTACAGTAGAGGAGGTCTGGGTTGGATATTAGGGAAAACTATTTCACTAGTAGGGCGGTGAAGTACTGGAATGGGTTACCTAAGGAGGTGGTGGAATCTCCATCCCTAGAGGTTCGAAGTCCCAGTTTGCAAAGCCCTGGCTGGGTTGATTTAGTTGGGGTTGGTTCTGCTTTGGGCAGGTGGCTGGATTCAATGACCTCCTGAGGTCTCTTCCAGCCTTAGGATTCTTTGATTCTATTCCTACTGGCTGGTTAAGGCAGCTAAGCTGATGGAAGAGGGAGGTGGTGTGATTTTCAGTTGGTATAAGCAAAGAGGAAAACACTATCCCTGGGAGCAAAGAGGAAAAAGGGGAGTTATGCACAGAGATGTCTCTGTCAAAGGGCAGCCTAAAACTATTCCTGAAGTAGAACAATTTATATGTCCCCTTCACATCTGGACTCTCCCTTTCTCTTCTAGCCCTTAGAATGGTTCTGTCATATGATGCTGTCCTAGTGCATGCTCATCTTGAATTGCAATCCCTCCATGAAACAGATATTTAGGGGTAAATTAGAGCTAAATAACAGCACAAAACTTGGAGAGCCAGGACTGGTAGCGGTAAACAAACCTTACAGGTCGGCAGGAAACTTAGCCAGATGTCCAC
Organism: Pelodiscus sinensis; assembly: GCF_052426305.1. NCBI lineage: Eukaryota > Metazoa > Chordata > Testudines > Trionychidae > Pelodiscus > Pelodiscus sinensis. The sequence continues at coordinate 7,972,610 of NC_143057.1, forward strand.
TTATCATGACCAACTAAAATCATGCTGGACTACGGATGTTGCCGGGCCAGACAGTGACAAACTAAAGAGGTTCAACCTGTAGAGTTTTTTTTTTTTTTTTTTTTAAGAATAGGTTAGACCTTTTGTAGACAGCATATTGCCGTAGCTTGAGTGGAGTGAATGAGCTCACTTTCTGAGGCTGTTTCCAGTCCTATTTTTCTGTGATTGTAATATTCCAGTGATATGGTCATGGTGGTTCTGACACCTGAGGGGTGAATTTAAGGACCACATGAAGATCTCATCCACTGAAGTCATCCATCACTAGCAAACTGACTATAGGAGGACCAAACCTTGGTATTTCTATTTTATGGAAATAATTTTGTGATACAAATGGCAGCTTAGACCTGCATTATTTGCTTTATGCTATTTCCTGTGTGTATACAACTTTTATGAGACACCAAGAATTATAGCTGTAAAACTTCAGAGGAGTGCTTTGTGAAACTCCACAAAATATTGTATTATCAACATTTGCAGTTTTTTCAAAGTCATCATCACAGCTCATAAATTCTTTCCCACTTTCAGTAATATTGGTCTTTCTTATTTGGTTCTTTTAATGGCACACGAGTGCTTTAATTCTGTAATTTCCATTAGTTTGCATGTCATAAATAGTGAGTTAAAAGATCAGACTTATTTTCTTTTTGATATTAGTGCCAAATTAGCTGGAGGAAATGCTGAATTTAATTTGCATATGAATTTTTATTGGTTTACAATTAGAGAAAACTAGGCCAATAAAAATTCATATGAAAATTAAGTCTTATCTACTTTAACTATTCCATGCCAAATCCCAACATTAAAATATTTGTCAAGAAAACAAAGGTTCATTGAAAGGTTTGTTCTGCAATATAAAGTCCCCAAAAGGTTGTGTTTGTTATTAATTTAAAGGAGATATAATTAGGTCTGATTTGCCCTTCTGTTGTTCAGAAGCCCACAAACTGATTTAAAGTTTCTGTCTGGCCCCAGTTGTAGCTATCTCTGTGCATCCATTTAAAACAGTTTTTCTTGACCACATGCTGTTTGCTAAAAATCAAGCCAGATGCTTGGGGACAGCATATCTACCCCAGTCATGCTGGGGCCAGGGAAAGAGGACAGCATAAGACCCTGGCTTCTGACTGGCTCTGTCACTGAACAATCGTTCTTGCTCTGAGCTATCCTTCTTAGTCTCATTTAAATCTGCTTAAGAGCCACCTAACCATGTCATGTAAAAGAGGACATTGCAGTGCAGAAAATGGCCTACTGTATTCTATTAACTGCATTCTTAGTTTCCCGCGGGACTTTCTTTTCTGTGTGAAGTGTTTTTGATTATTTATCATTTCTGACATACTTTTAAATAGTTCATTTTTTTTTTACCCCCCGCTCAGTGCAATATATAGATCAGTTCATCTGGGGGTTATTTTTTAGAGAAAACATGTAACCAAGTTGATGGGAAGTTATGGGTTTTTTTAAGCCCCTAGACAAAGTCTGTGCAGTTATATATATTCAAAGGATGCATGTGCATTGACAAGGTCACTTGGATTTTCCTACAATAATGTAGCCAACAATATCCTCTCTAACATTCTGTGCTGATGAGCCAGGCCCTTGGCAATGAGCTTTTAGGCAGAATCTATCTTTGTTCTAACTTTCAGGAAAAAAGACTTCAAGAATTTCCTCTTTAGCCATTACAGTCTGAAATAAAAATATGTTCAAACAATGCATCAAATTTGTTGTAAAGATAAAATCACAGGAAGCTAGGAAATCGGTGCCTTTAAGATCAGATACTCTTCAGCATAACTGCGGTAGTTGACATCCATGAATGCTGACTGTTTTCTAGCTGATCAACCTCATACATAATGGCCAAATTTGAAACAGGATGACAAAAACCAACAGTGAATCCAATTTTGTTAACTAGCAGCACATACTTTACTAAATTTACACAGTTCTGGTAAATGACAGAAAACCTGCTTATTAACAAAAGAGCATGGATTAAGTGATATGAAGGTAGAGATAGTTACAAACAAATAAAAGGAAAACATTTTGAAGAGTAAAACTTGGTATAGCAAGATTTTTTCAGTATGGGGTTTCTCATCGCAGTTATCTGTCCATGTTTTTTACTAGCCAGGACTATCCTAGAGATCCTATAGTTTAGTTTCTTTGTCTCTGCAAAAGGAAAGATTAAGATGAAGTGTCCCTCTCTATCCCTTTTATTCTCAAAGGAATTCTGTCCTAATAGTTAGGAAGGCCTCCTGGGTTTTCTGTCTCTCAGATGTATGACCCAGGTTAATTCTAGCCCTGAGATTAATTTCAGGATAACCACCGCCGGCCTACCTCAGTGGCTTTTTTTTACTACCAATGTGTAAATTGAGGCAAACCCTCATTCTTTTTTCTTGGAAAAAAAATTTAAAACAGCAAATATTCTTGCAGCAACTTAAGGACTAAAAAAGCATGTGGATGGTCTCATAAGCTTTCGTGAGCACAACCCACTTCTTCCGCTAGATTGTTGCAAATCAATGTGCCAGGTGTGGAATTAGCTCTGTGGTGTAAGTTCTCTATCAGTTGATTTCTGGGTGCTTGCCTGCACAACTGACTATGAGAATTAAAACTCCTAAACTGCTTATGATTTTTAGATTCATGAAAAGCACCTTGGGATTGCTCCCATGATGGTCAACGCTTTAAGGAACGTAGTAATGTTCTAGTCCAGAGCTTGGTAATGAAGGCTCAGAGGCTGGAAGGACATCGATACTTACGCACAACTGAATCTCATTGGGACACTTCATACCGTTTTCCATGGAATCATTAGACTTCCCCCGCCTTCAAATTTAATGTAAAACGATATCACAACTTTCATCTTTTGACCTTTTTATCTTTACTCTTTCAGATAAAGTGGGTTTCAAACAATGAACAGTGGAAGTTTATGGTGGGTACCTCAGTTCTTTGAGTTTATTATACTCTAGGGTTTAAACTACCTTCATTAGTCCTCATACTAATTAATTCTCAACATAACTGCGGATAAAATCCCATGTCCTTTCAGAGTGCCACAGTAGAGTCCCTGCCTAAGGACAAACCTAAAGATTAAATAACTGTTCACTGATCATAGAGCAATACTCCAGCCACCTAATTGGGTTTGCACATAAGGAAACAGGTAACTGTTAAAGCAGAAATGACACCTGCTTATTATACTGTGTGGGTAATGGGCAAAAATATGTAATGTCACACTTACTGAGGCATCTTAAGTTCAAAGGATTTGAAAGCACTAGGACTTCAATCCTCTAAATCCATTGAAGTCAGAGGAAGAGTTTCCCTTGATTAAATAGGCTTTGAATTAGCCTCACTGACCCAGTCCTGCTGTTGCTGAAAGCCGACAGGTTCAGTTGGTGCTGTCAAACAATCGGTACACATGCAGTGAAGATGAAAGCCAGGTGGACAACTGTAGAAGTGAGGGGTCTACTTGGCCAAACTCAGCAGAAGGTCCATATGGGAAGCCAGCAGCAGATCTGGAATACTTGTGCTCTGAAAAACTACAGTGTCAAATCTTAGCAGTCGATTAAGCCTTCTGAGGTAGATGAAACTGAGTTTCATGCAACCTGTTTTTATCTAAAAACAGGAACTTTTCTGCTCTGCATGGACCCAACAGATCTTAGTTCACTATTTTCATCCTGATGAAATGAGCCAGAATTTCCTCTCTCCCTGCCTTAACGTAGCATAACGTGTGACGTTTGTCCATGATGTCTGTGAGAGTGGAGGAACAGTGGCATGTTCTGAATGAGTATAGAAAATCTTTTCCACAGCTCTGGCAGTGGAATTCAGTTGAGGATTGAGATCTGAACTGAGGTGGAATTTAATTTCAGTGTTAATTGTCTGTTTCAATTGGTTTCATAGTGATTTGTTCACTAGGGTCAAAGTAACTTTCATATGCACTGTCTTTGTGGTATAGCAAGATGGCTGGATGCGTCCTGTTGAACCCTAGATTAGAGCTGGTCATACACTTTCTAAGAAAAAGTTGGCTTTGTTGTTCCTGTCGAACACTGGTCTTTTGTCAAGAACAAACTTTACAAGTTGACTTTTTCCAACTCTTCATTGCAATTTTTACCAATATTTAGATAGAAAGTATATTGAAAAGCTTATGCAAATGGTTACACAAATGTTTCATTTGTCTAAAACTACTTTTTCAGGAAGAAAAATAGCAGTGGTTTGGTCACAAAATGGGGAGAAAGAGGGACGACAATGAGACTGTGTTCTAACTCGGTGCAATGGAAACAATTTGGATTTTTTAAATATTGAAATGGTAAATTTTCATCTGAAAACATGTATAGTTCCTGTACTTTGATATAATATTTAGCTTTAACTGAGGAGAAGCTAAGCCACAGATTCTCAAATATTTATATGCTGCTTTCTCATTGATTTTTAGTAGGAGTTACAAACCTATATATCTTTTGAGGATCTCAGTCTGAATCCCAGAAACAGGAAAATGTAATTGATCTAACTAAAAGCTAGACTACAATGGCTTTAGTGCATGTGAATGTACAGTCTAGAAAGATGGTTTGTGAATGTGTGCACCATGGCTTCTTGTCTTTCAAGGTGATGTGTGTCAGCAACTGTCTTATTGATCTCAGTAGGAACTAAAGGGGTTCTGCCCTTTTCAGAATGAGCTTTATGGCATTGTCAGACCAACCTCTAATATTTTTCTTTAAAAAAAATACTTGCAGTCCAGTCTCTGTCTGGCACTATTTAGTTGGAGGGAAATATATCTGTTATGAAACCACCACCCCTTTTCATATAAATATCTGACCTCTGTCAGTAAGGCCTTTCTCAGCTGACTTGCCCACAGGTGTCTGTCACCATTCAGCAGGAATCTTTCTTTTAGCTGCTCTGTCAGGAGTTGTCAACCCAGAGGGAACCACTTGAGTAACACAGAAGTAAGTTTGCCTGCCCTACAGTCATCCTAGTGGGCACCAGTTACAGGGGGAAATTCGTGGCTTTATAGGGAACCCTCGGTCAACAAAAAGGCCAATTACAAAATCTTTGTTATTTTAAAGAGAAGACATACAAATCCTGTCCGGATTTGGACACATGCCTGAGAGAGCTTAAACCTGCAATTATAGGTGATCAAGACAGGGTGGAGGAGTATGAGGATAGAAGCAAAAATAAAAACATCCACCATAATTTCAGGTTGTTAGAGGAATGTCTGAGAGAGAATGTGTAGGTTGTACACTATTTGGCACATATACTTGATTTTAAATTTTTTTCAAGGATTTAATTACAGCATCATACTTGAAGTAATAGAGAATGTTTGATAAGGTCTTAAACGTGAAAGATGTAGTCTTCTCGCAAGTAAGTTTTCTGATAGTGAATGTAAGAATGTTTGGCTAAGCCCTAATTTGTGAAAGGCTTCTGTGTTGATGATTGGAATTCAGCCTTACTTGCTTCAGACTGGAAGCACATCCTGGTTCTTTCTGAAAATGGGGAGGTTAAAAGAGAAAGAAGAGGGGGAAGAGAAAGACACCCACAAAGCAAACACATGTAGTCAGTCACACCTTGTATTAAGCTTCCCTTGATAACTAGTTGCTAGAGGGCTGGTTGATCTGTGGATATATTGAGGATGATTACAGACATGACTAATATGTGTTAGAGATGATTATAACCCATCTTTAGGCTTGGAAGGTTTGGACTTACAAATGTCAGTAAGCATTGATTTCACTATAAACAGTGGCTGCATCTAGACTGGCCGCTTGAATTTCCGCAAGAACACTGACGATCTCATGTAAGATTGTCAGTGTTTCTTGTGGAAATGCTATGCTGCTCCCGTTCGGGCAAAAGCCCTTTTGGGCAAATGCTTTTGCGCAAGAGGGTCAGTGTAGACAACGCGGTATTGTTTTGCACAAAAAAGCCCCGATGGCGAAAATGGCGATCAGGGCTTTCTTGAGCAAAACCGCATCTAGATTGGCACGGACGCTTTTCCACAAAAAGTGCTTTTGTGGAAAAGCGTCCGTGCCATTCCAGACGCTCTTTTCCACAAATGCTTCTAACAGAAAAGTTTTCCGTTAAAAGTATTTGCGGAAAATCATGCCAGTCTAGACGTAGCCACTGTGACAGGGTCAGGCCAGAGAGGCACAATAGAGAGATGGAAGGGAGGTATGTTAGCCTCTGACTGAGTAAATCTCTGTTCCCAGGGGATGCTGGCAGGGCCTAGTCCAGAACCAGTGAGAACTTGCCAGAATCAATCAAGGCAATTAAGCACCTGGAGCTAATTAAGTGGGCTTACAGCATCAAGTTAAGACTAGCTGGAACACCTGGGGCCAATTAAAGAACCAGTTGAGATTGGTTGGTTAAAAAGAGCTGTTCTGCAGTTAGCATGCCGGGAGCTGTGAGGATAAAGGGAGTACAGCAGAGGGTCTAGAAGAGCAAACACAAGCAGATACTAGGCAGATGAGCCTGAGAGAAGGAAGGTGCTGGCGAAGGTGTGGGAAAGTAGCCCAGAGGTTTTGTAGCTGTTTTACAGCAGGTGTTGGAGACTTATAGGCAGTCTCTATTATAGTGCCCTGGGCTAGAAGGTGGGCCTGGGTCCCCGCCCCCCCCCGCACACACACACACTTCTCCATTTCCACTTGGGGAAAAGCCTGGCTGGGGAAAAGAAAGGGGTTTACTCAATTTGTAACATTTGGAGGATCTAACTTATTGTGGAGTTTGGTTTCCATCTCTACTTCATGCTGATCAGTGAGGGGAGTAGTTCAATAAACAACAAGCTGATATCCTAGGTGTGGTGTCTAAATTAAGGGTTGATGTGAGCCTCTAAGGCAATCAATCCACCTGGAACTGCAGGACCCACCAAGTTTGAGTAGGAGCTTTGTCACAATACAAACTGATAGAAAAATATTTCCATCAACGATTATTGGAATGTACAGTTGCTTGAACTTAATAGAGTCCAGTTCCAGTGATTTTAGAGTTTTGAATTAGGCTGGTTTCAAATGAATTAGTAGGGTAGCTTCTTGTTGATTTATCCCTATTTACTTGGTATATTTTGACGCGTGAGGATGACAGCTTGTTTTTAATAGCTTGTAAAGCTTTCATCTTTTGACTCTCAATTTCAGCTCCCATTAAATAGTTATTTGGCCTCTTGCCTGCTGATAATTTCACACAATTACAAATATTCAAATGAATAAAAATAGAAAAACAAGTAATTAAAATAAATATTGAGAAGTGTTGAAATTACAAAGAAATTGAATTATGCCTCATTTAACTCTGATTATTTACCTGTTTATTTGTTGATTCTTAGAATTCAACAGCAAATTAATTCTCTTCTTCACTTTATCTTTCTAAAGTGAAACTTACTTTTTTGTGTGTGCATGTGGACACACTTGTTTCAAGGAAAACCTACCCAATCCTCCTCTTTCTAGCATTGCAAAGTTTACCCATGTATCACATTGGCCAATGCATATGGCACTTCCCCTTTGTGCCAGGCCACAGAGGATATGGGTCTGTTACAGTCCCATCTCAACAGTACTTTAGCTCAACCTGTAAGAGCGTAAGCTTTTAGATCTGGAGCTTCCCAGTTTGGGATCTAGTTACTGGCAAAATAAGTGTTATCATACCAGCATTTATCTGAAATAGCAGTCCTGTGTTTGGAAAGTAATTTTTAGAATCATAGGGCTTTGCAACAGTGAAGCCGGGGACCAGCTAGAGTCCCCAGCTGATCCTGGCCTCTTAATGTGCTGCCCCTTAATGTGCTGGGGACTCCAGCTGATCCCGGGCTCCATGCAGTGCTGCCCCATTGAAATGCTGCTGCGGCATTTCAAAGAGGAAGCGCACACGATTAATCACGATTACATTTTTCAGTTGCATGATTAATTGAGATTAAAATTTTTAATCACTTGACAGCCCCGTTATGGAGCTCTCCTGACTGCTAGATAGCATATATTTTCTCTGTGCAAGTGTGTATGGTGGGCTATCCAATTTGGTAATGACTATCACTGGTAGGGATACTCATTTCACCCAGTTCATTTGCTTTGTGGGCATAAGGTGGAGTACTTGTACCTGGCTCCTGCATGGGGAAAGATGCAATCGGACCTTCAGCACTTTCCTCTCGCAAAGCTGTTTGTAACTGTGGGGACCCCGTTGCTCCCCCCTCCCTTTTTGCAGCCCTCCCCAGCTGCGTGACTATAACTTCTAACAGTCTTCGATTCCGTTGTGCTCGGGTGCGCAGGGTGGGGGGTCTGGGCCCACCCTCGCTCCCAGACCCCAGCCCAGGGCCCTAAGGACAGAGTCTCTCGGACCTGTCCCACCGGAGGGGTTTAGACTCTTAACCACCGGTGCGCCAGCTCCGTGCCCTGCCCTGGGCTACTTCCACCCTATCTGCTACAATTCCCCCTATAACCCTCGTCCCGTGCTCCTCGCTCCTTTTCCCCAATCGCCCTTCCCCAGTACTCCCCGGGGGGGGGACTTTATACCCCCCGGATATCCTTCCCCGGGCGTCTGACGTCATCCCTTCCCGACGCTCACCGTCACTTCCGGCCGCCATGTCTTTCCCCTCACGCGGGGTGCGTTGCCTAGCAACGCCGGCTGTCCCGTTGCCCGGCTGGTGCATGACGGCGCTGCACCACCCGCAATCCGTCAGTTCCCGTCGCGCCGTCCCCAACAGTGAGAGCGCGATCGCGGGGTCAGTGCGGGGTGGGCCTGCTTCGGGGGAGTAGGCGGGTCCCACCCCGTCACAGTAACCAGTTACTGATCTCTAGAGGACAACTGAATTGCCAAGGCCACTTCTACAGAAGTCACTGGTGTGGAGTCTAGGCCTTCACATTCATGGGGTAACTAAGCAACAGGACAGAGCCAGCTTCCCACATTATTGGCTAAAGTCCATAAACCTTTTGTGAGCACTGATGCTTTTCATTCACAACAATTTCCTCCTGTTCAGCAGGAGCCTGCTTAAAACTCAGCCTCCCCTCAAAACAAAAACATGTGACCTAAGCAAACAGGAGCTAAAGAAAATATTGCATGACGCTCCCCTCCTCCCCTCCAAATGAAACAATTGAATGACAAAATGTTGCAAGTTATGTAACGAACTTATTTATTCTGCAGATAACATCCACTGAACTTTTGGACCTTGTAACAATGTCATTCTGAACTGGAAGATAGATATTGATAATGTTCAAGGCCAGGTCTCTTCCTCTACTGCTCGGAGGTTCCAGAACAGTGAATGAAGTACCAGGCTAGGGGAAAGGAAGAGATTTTCCAACAAGCTTAGCAATACATGTCCTGGACACTCAATGAACAGAAGGTCCTCTGCCTTCATTAGCCAATATATTAGCAAGTCTGCCTGCCTTCAAGAGAAATGTTGCTATGGGTAAACAGGTTTCTGCAAGAAGTGATCTCTCTAACCAAAGGACTGGATAGTATGGAGAGCTAAACAGCAATGCATAGTATATTTTTACATTCTTCATGCACAGTTTTAGAGATGTTACTATACATGGTCTAAGGCTTTGGAGCTAATGGAATCAGCTTTTCAAGGACACAAGATATTTAAACTGCACTACAGAGCTCTCTCAATTGTTTTCCAGCTAATTTCAAATTAATCTTACTATTGCTTTCGATGTTCTCCTGGAAAAAATGTTGTAGTTAGTGAGCCTCATGCTTAATTACTTCACAATTACATTTTCTAAGGTGACATTTTCTAGTGTCTCTTGTTCTCACTGGTGCACTTAAGGGGTTTTCATTATGAGCCCATAATTTCAGAGATTGATAACTTTTTCTTAACCACAAAAAATTGCTTCAGACTTCATAACAAGGTCCCAAATCCAGAGCATATATGTTGGCAAAAACTCACAAATACCCTGTTTTTCTGCCTTTGAGTTATTTTGAAGCAGAAATTAATTTTTCCACATGCATTTTTTTTGCAATTCATAAATAGTTCTTACATGCAAATGTGGCAGGATTTAAATCCCTTTTGACTCACTGCAGTTTATAAAATAAAAGTACAATGAGTTTTTGTAGAAAATAGCTAGAACTCCTACCCTAGATGTTATTTTTAGATTTAATTCAGCAATCTTTGCTCTCCTTGAGGTATGCAAAGTAAATAATGCACTTTTCCCTGCTGATTTTTTGTATTTTAACACTGTGTGCTGAGAAAACTAAACACTCCTCATAAAAGGGTCTGATCCCAAACCTATTGAATTCTATGGGATTATATTTACTTCAGTGGATATTGGCTCAAACTCATAGCTGTACTTTATTGCTGCCACTTTTGCAAGTGCTGACTGATTAAACCAAACACAGTGTGTAAACCCTATTATGTAAAATAACAGTTTCCAATTAAACCTTTGCCAACAGCTCATTATCATATACTACTGCTTTTCATTTATTACAATTACTCTCTTTCCCCCTTTAATTTCCTTTGTGTTTGTTTCTGTCTGTCCTTGGCACGCCATGATTTAAAATTGGAGTTCTGCAGAGCTCTGTAGATTAAGCTATGCCTGCTACGCATATGTAACCTTTATTTCCCACACGTTTACCACTACTTGTTCAAAATTTATTAAAACCATTCTCATTTGGATAGATGAGTAACAGGTGAAAACCTGCACATACAAATTACGTACTCATTGAAGCAAATAAAGGAAAATCCTCAAAGCAAACAAACACTTCAGATGTAATTAATTTGTTTAGCCCAAATAAACAGTGCTTGTGAACTTTTCAAGCAATCTCTGGGATGCCCATCTGCAAAAAGGGCTAGTTAACTAGCCTAGTTCAAAGTAATGTTCTACTGGATCACAGTCGATGGAGCTCATAGACCTATCATCCTGAAAACACAATTGCCAGTAGGCCCAGATTATGCTACAGGTACTGCAATTATGATAGCTAGCTCTCCGATAGTGTGCTTGATCAGTAGATCTCAAAGAATTTATTGAGGTCAGTAGCATTATCCCCATTTTACAGATGGTGAAACTGAGGCACGGGAAGGCAGGTTTATTCAGCCACCCAGCATGTCAGTGCCACAGCTGGGACTAGAACTCCTGTTCTAGTCCCACAGCTGGGACTAGAACATCTTCCATACTGCAGTGGCACAATGCTGAATGGATAAGCCTGTGTCTATAGTCCCAGGTTTTATTTGAAGACTCCACTTTCATTTTAAAAAAAAGTTTTGAGCGTTCATGAATACAAAGGAAATCATGATCCCATTCAAACTGTAGCATCTGATTGAGACTGCCAACATCCTAAAAGAACTCCAGTAGATGAAAACTCCTTTGTGTACTTTGAAATCTGCTGCCACTCCTGGTAGAGACAAGGCCTTGACATGGGAGGAGGGCCACATTGTAGGATGTTGCTATAGGGTGTGCAAAGGACCGTTAGCTTAACTTAGCTCAGCTCTACTGCCAGATATTTGGGGTGCTGTTCAACTACATGGCACTTCACTTCACTTCACTTAGGTTATAGCTTGCATCACCCTCACCATCAGTTTTTAGTTTAATTATCTTTCCAGCCAATTCCTCTTCCTGTCTGAGACTTATGTGCTGATTCGAAGGTCTGATTCAAAGAATTGGAGGCGCTTCTATTGGCTTCAGATCAGATCCTGAATATCCTCCTGGACTTAGTTTAATAGTCTATGTTGTCAACTAGGATTATAAAAATGTAGAGCTAGAAGGCACCTTGAAATCATTAATTTCTGCCCTTTGCATTGTGGTAGGACCAAATAACCCTAGACAATCCCAAACAGGTATTTGTTCAACCTGTTCCGAAAAACTCCAGTGACGGGTTTCCACAGAAACCCTTGGAAACCCATTATAGAGCTTCTTTACCCTTCTAGTTGCACAGTTTCCATACTCCTGCTTCTTATTTATAGTTGTTGTTATTTTGGGGGGTTAAGGGTGTTCCTTTTTTAACCAGAGTGTTATTGGAAATGTTGATTCTATGCAAGCAATCTCCTGGCAATAGAACAGATACTTGAGGGGAAGGGTAATAAAACAATATGAAATGCTTTTTAGAAACACACCGTCGAGTCAAACACTCATTAGCTGCTCCTAGTTCTTTGCTAGCTAGACTGTGGATTGGAATTTAGTGTCCGCCTGAGCTCAGGTTAGCAGCTCTTCTCCAGGGAAATGGACAGGCTGAGGTGTGAGACTAAAGAAATATATTATGGCTTTGCATTGAAGGTAAACCAGCAAGAAGTTAGAAAAGCATCCAGGAAAATTATACACAAGCACATTAAGATCACGATGAATTCTTCTAGCAAAGCATCAACCCTTCCTCACGATGTTCCCAGGGAGCAAACATCTGAGATGTTGTAGCTACATTCTGCAGATGCATTTCCTACTCTGGGGGTATGAATATTTGTTAATTAGCCATACATTTCAGAGAGACGGATTGGGAACTTTTATGCTGGCAGATGGTTAGCATTCTCAATTCAGGGCACGTCATCTTGTAATGAAGATACTGGGCTGCAACTCTGAGCAGATGTGTGTTCCGTTTCTGCCTCTGTCACAGACTTGCGTGCCCATTAACCTAGGTGACTGGCACCAGGATTTGAGTACCAAGCTTAGCCTATCATGAGCGTGAGCATCCCCCCGCCCACTAACATTACAGTCCTTGCTGTTTCTTCCCTTTCCCGTGTGTGTCTGAGCGGCATAGCCTATGGTTCTTTGTGCTGAGGTGCTCTGGGATTTTTTCCCAGACAGTTGTTAATTGCCAGAGAACTTGTCTGCCCTTCCAGCAGAGCTGTGGGAGAGCAATGAAGGACTATCGGCACTCGACTGATTTTTTTTTTTCCCCAGCATCCTCATTCTAGCACAGCCTGGGTTTTGACCAATACTTTCAGCTGAGCCAGTCAGTCCAGGTGTAAAGCACCTCCAAGCCCAGGTTAGACACTTCTGTGTTGATGGTAGGTATTTATACATAAAACTCAAGTTATTTCCCAGGCTAATTGTGTGGTGAAGACATACCTTCTGTGGCTTTATCTCCATTTCCCCATCTGTGAAATGGGGATAAAACCCTTCTCCCCCACCCCACTCATTTATCTTCTCTTTACAGATTACAAACCATTTGGAGGTGAAGGTTGTCTCACTACATGTTTGTATATCACCAAACACAACTGTCCTTCATTCCTGATGGGGGCCTGTAGATGATACTGCAATACGTATAATAGAGCAGGCAAAACATTTGGCAGAGTTAAAAATGAGACCATTTAAAAAATCATTAAATACAGAGCATTTTTGAAAATGTAGCCTATGCTAGGGACCCTAACTTTTTCCATGCCTGACACATTATATTGGTGCTGATGAAACTGTACTCCTATTGCAATTTTCTTGTCATTATTAAGCACCTCGTGCACTGCCATTTTCAGTCTGCTTTGCAATATAAAACTAATCTTCAGAGGATACTTGTCTTAAAACAGATCAATGTAAAGCAAGAAGAACTATGTCATTCAATGAATTAATCATAAGATTCTTAATAGTCAGACACCAGTAGACAATGTCCCATTTTGAACAACATTTCTGCAAGATTGTCAGATTTGTCAATGACTTTTTTTTTCATTAAATATTGAAGTGTCTTAAAACAGAAGCTAAAGATCAAGGTCATGTCTAAATACATCTTGTTCAAAGTGCCACTGTTGTGTGAACTTTGTATGCACTATGCTTTTACCAGAGTAATTTTTCTAGATTCTGAGTCCAATAAAGTATGAAGACAGGAGCCTAAAATGATATAACAAGTGGATTAACTCCCTCTCTTCCCCCTCTATACTGGATTATCACATTTTAAAATTAAATTCTGCATGTTATAGGATAATCAGAACGTTTCTTAAAGAAAACTAATGTAGTATATCAAATACTTTGAAATAAGATTTCCCCATCCCCATTCAAAGTAATGATAGAGACAGGAACCACCAAATGATACTTACATTTGAGTTGCATTTTTAATTTTTTTTTTAAAATGGCTGCAAGTGAATTGCTTACAAGTCACCAGATGAAGTGTATTAAACATGCTGCACTTTGAGGTTGAAAAAAGTGTGCCCAAATTAGAAGTGGAAGAATTATGTTTTTAAAACTAAAGCATCGTATCTCCCTGAATATTGATATCTGATTAAAAGCCCTTTATTTTTTTTTATCGTGTTAATGTACAGAAGCTGCATTTTCATGTTATCCTGGAAAATGTTAACTTGAATCCCACAGCAGCACAGTATAGTGGTTAGAGCACAAAGCTGGGTGTGAGCAAGCCAAGTTGTTGTTCACACGTCTGTTAGTCTCGGTGAGTGCCTCTAGTTAATTCTGTAAAGATGGGTGCAGTTGTCTTCGTCATGTGAATATCATTTGCTCTAAGATGCCATGTAAATCAAAAGTGCATGGTTACTTAGCTGTAGTTTATCTAAATTTACTTGTACCTACCGATCTCTCGGTATCCCCCTCTCCCCCCCCGCTTCTCCGTAACCCTTTTCTATCTGGTCTTCAATTGGATGAAGAACCATCTCCCTGCTACTCACTCATTGTTTCTGTTGCACTTGCTGAGGAACAAACCCGGACAAAGAGTGGGCTGGAGCAGTATTGATTTTCAGGTTGTTGATAGGTACAGATTCTTAAGAGTAAAGTGATACTCACACACGCACACACATCGCATTCATGCTGGCAGTTTGGAAGCAGGCTGCAAGTGTGGGGTTGATTACTTTTGATTTCGCTGGTGGGTGGAGTGCTGCTTAAGCTGGCTAAGCATCAACTCCTCATTCCACGAGGAGTAACAGTTAATTCGAACTAAGGAGTTAGTTCGAATTAACGTTTAACTGTTGCGGTTGCCCTCATTTGCCTACCTAGCTCTAACTAACGAGCTAGTGTAGACATACCTGGAGGCACTAAGAAATTGAATATGTCTAGGCAGCTGGAATCTGTGAACACCCAGCATGTCACTTCAATTGAAGTGGGCGAGAGACTAAGGATCTTTCATCTGGCAGCAATTCCTCTTAAGAAACCTTTAAGGCTCTTTTTTTAACTCTTGTCCCCTATAGGGAGGGACATTCACAAACAACATACCCTGCCACCTCCTTCTGGTTGCTTCTAGACACAAGGGGAATTGTTGATATTACAAGACAGCAGATTTTATGCTTGGAATATTATTCGAAGGTGTGTCTAAGAACTGGAAAATCAATTAATAATTACAAATGCGCCTGCTTCTCATTATATGAATGCCCCTTGCACTGATTTGGTAATAGTATTTACCAAATGAACATTGTGCTCTACTTGTACACTCACACCTGGAGAGATCTAGGAAGTTTTCTACTATTGTGCATTTGTGAGGCAAACTTAATTTAAAACTGAAATTTATTTAGGCATTCAAAATGTGCTTGCCTGAAGCAAGCCATGTATAAATTAATAGTCCTTTTTTTCCTCTGTGTTTTAAACTTCTAAATAAAACTCTTGGTCACTAGCTCATTTTTGCTGAGGGAGGAAATGCAGTTTCCTAAAATCCAGATGCTCCGGCAGGGTTAACCAGCGGTTAGTTCATAGATTCTGAGGCTAAAGAGAATTATTGTGATCATCTAGTCTAGAGGTGTGGGTATAAGACAGCCCATAGAACTTTGCCAAATTTTCCAGAGCATATATTTTAGGGGAAAAAATCAATTTTGATTTAAAAGTTGACCATGATGGAGAATCCATCATGACCCTTGTGTCACGTCTATACTTACCACGCTGGAGATTGATCTTCGTGTGTTTGATTTAGTGGGTCTAGTAAGGACCTACTAAATTGAATGCTGAGGAGTAAGGAAAGTTGATATTTCCCACTGTGGAGATGGCACCAAGTTCGGCTTAAGGTGCAGCATTTCTAGCTGTATTATTTACGTAGCTGGAGTTGCGTACCTTAAGCCAACCTACTGGGTCTAGAGTAGATCTGGCCTGAGTAAATTGTTCTAATGCTTAATTATCCTCACTGAATAAAGTGTACATCTTATTTCCAGGCTGAATTTTCTAGACTCAGCTTTTAGCCACTGGATTGTATTAACCTTTTTCTGCTGGACAGAAAACCCCTTTGATCCCCAAAGAGGCAGGCACCTGTAGCTTTCAGTGTAGTCACTCCTTACCTTTTTCTTTGTTCATCTAACTGGATTGAGCTCTCTGAGTCTTACTTTAAGGAAGAATCAAAGGATTACAAAATGTTCTTGTGGCTCTTTTCTGAACCCTCTCAATATGCTTAATGTATGGAGACCAAAACTTGACATAATATTCCACCTGTGCTCCTGCAGGTGCCAAGTACAGAAGTAAAATAATTTCTCTACTTCTAAGACAAAGGGAAATTTTCAGTAGGCTTACATCAGCTCCTTTGGCCAGCCTTCAAATAGAGCCAGAGAGCTCACATTTGCATATCAAATTTTTCTCAAGGTTACTACTTCCCAGGATAATATTCTGTCCTGTAAGTATAGCCTACATTCTTTGTTCCTAAATAGACACACTTGCATTTAGCGATATGAAAACACACATTGTTTGCACTCAGGTTACGAAGAGATCTAGGTTGCTCTGAATCAGTGAGCTATCCTCTTAATTATTTACTATTTCCTTATTTCTTGTGTCGTCTGCAAACTTTATTAGTGCTTTTTTCCAGATAATTAATTAAAAATGCCCAAATATCATGGACCAATCACATTCAGAACCTCATTATAAACACCTGCTTGATAATTCTGTGACAATTACATTTTGAGACCTATCAGTTGGCCAGCTTTAATCCTCTTAAAAGGTGTCATGCTAATTTCATAATGTTCTAGCCTTTTTAACCAAAATATTATGTGGTACCAAATCAAATTCCTTCCAGAATATAAAGTTTATCACAACACCACCATTACTTGTCAGCCAAATCTGTTATCTCATCTAAAAGATTTCAAATTATTTTGACAGGTTCTGTTTTCCATTAAACCTATATTGATTGGCATTCATCACATTGTCTTTCTTTAAATTTATCAGTTGAGTCTCACATCAGCTGCTCTGTTATTTTTCCTGGGATGAATGTCACACTGAACATGTCCTCTCATTTAAACTTTTTAGGTTTGAAACAACATTAGTTTTTGTCCTGCCTTCTAGAATGTTATATGCACAGGCTGTTCTGAATATGAGGGAAATATGAGATTCCATTATAAGACATAAGAGACTGAGCCCTTGATGGGATGCTAGGAGAGAGTGGTATTGCAATGTGACCCAATGTACTGAAAATATAACCTGTGATAAACAGCTCTAGCATATAGGACATACCAAATATTGATAAGCTCATTTCGTTGCAGTCTTTATCCACAAGCAGAGATAGGAGATGTATTAGTCATAGTTACCATTTCTGCTGATTTGCATCTTAAAACACTACTTTGGAAATGAATTGAAACTTTTCCAGATAACATAATGTGCTTATACATCAATTTAAAAACATCAGCAAAGAGGCATCTGCTCATTATTTACTCAGTTCTCAAGGTTGCACTGCTTACCTATGTCAGAAGATGCTCATCAATGTCAGAGCCAACACATCCTACACAGGAGCACTGAAAAGTGCACAGAAAAATACTGATAATGATCTGAAGTATCTTTGCCTTTATCATAGAATACTACGACTGGAAGTGACCTTGAGAGGTCAGCGAGTCCAGTCCCTTGCCCTCATGGCAGGACCCAGTACTGTCTAGACCATCCCTGATAGACATTTATCTAACCTGCTCTTAAATATCTCCAGAGATGGAGATGCCACAACCTCCAGGGGCAATTTATTCCAGTGTTTAATCACCCTGACAGTGCGGAACTTTTTCCTAATGTCCAACCTAAACCTCCCTTGCTGCAGTTTAAGATCATTGTTTCTTGTTCTATCCTCAGAGGCCAGGAAGAACAATTTTTTTCCCCTATGGAGTTCTGTGAGGCTTTTAAAAGTCAAAACACAACAGTTCTTCCTGCTTCCTGGTTTCAAGCTTCCCCCCCCCCCTCTTTTTCTGTTCAACTGCATCCCAATACTAACACAATTACTTTTACAGATAGATTCTCCCCAGGCAGTTGGGACAGTTTTATAGGTGGAAATGGGACAGACAAAACTGGTTTGTTCTATCTCCTCTTGTACTCTTCCACAACACCGATTTCTTTGTTAGGCCTTTTACAAAACTATTTCTGTTTTGATCCTAGCAGTATATTCCGTGCTCCACTCGCTGTGTTAATAAATACTGCTTAACGTCCTAGCATTTAGCAGTTTTGTTCCTCTTTTCTATGTATCCATGCAGCCTTGTGTATTTTGTATCTCTGGGTTTACTCCCCTTTTCTGTTTTTCCAAAGAACAGATTCTTTCTACCTTTTATAGCTTTTTTGAAAAACCAATATTCTCCAGTCCCTGAGTGCTTATCAGTGCCATATGCTTTATTTTTTCCTTTGCAATATTAAACATTCCACAGTCAGATGTGCAGAACTGTGAACAGACTTCCAAATGTGGCCTTGCAAGCTTCTTGAGCTAAGAATTCCCAGATCTCATAGTTAGTAAGTTTTTATCTGCATCCCAGAATGCTGTTTGTTTAATTTTAACAGATGTTGTCTGGGTCTTACGCTTTTATCCAACACTACTCCTAATACCTGCTTTGTAGTTTGTAGCTTTTGGAAACAACATTGTGTATATGATGCAGCTTGGTAACATAATGAAAAGGCTGCACAGCTAGCAAAGCGGATTGCATTCACAACTGGTAAAAACAAGGACATGGAAATAATTTCTAGTGTTAGTTGAAAAACTTTTGAGATACTAGAATATCCCAGTTTGCCATGAAAAGACGAAGAACTTGCTCTATGGGAATGGATCAGTAGCCTTTTTGTTCCAGCATTTTGTCAGCACATGAAAGAGAAGACGCGCTGTATTTATGACTCTAAGATGGCAAATATAAATGAATGTTTAGGGCTTATCTAGGTGTGTGAAAGACTTAACCTCCATTATGCAAAATCTCAGATCTCCCTGTTGCTAAATGAAATTTTTTTGATTCCCTTAGAACCCTGCATCTTTATCCTAGGCTCTTTGGACAGAGGACAGCTCTATTTCACATGGGAAAAGGACTCCTAGAAGCAGAAGATCCCTGTTGGGGAGGGTGGGACAAAGGAAAGTCAGCTGGGGTTGCTATGAAGAGAGAAACTTGATTGAAAGAGAAGTAAATGATCAGGTGAAGAATCTCTCTGTAGGAGAGAGACTAAAATATAAGCCATCACCGATAGTGGTTCCATCATTCATGCAGACACCCACAGGCATGCATAGCCGCAACAAAGGAGTGCAAGAATGTGTCACCTGGGTTAACTGTCAGTGCTCAGATATGGAAGTGAATGTAATCAGCTAGCAGAGGTCTTCATCTGGAGCCTGGACTCACCTAATGCACACAAGTCTCAGGCTTGAAGGAGTATCCCAGGTCAGTGGTGAGCCAAAAAAGGGAGACTTCCTGTTTCAGAACCATGAGGGGCTGTGTCAATTATGTCTTCAGATGGAAGCGTCTCTCTGTAGCTTGTAGTGACCCAAGCTAAAAAAAATCTTTTAAAATTATAGGCTAATAGAGTAGGCTGTATGAGCCCCATAGTTAGCTTTTGATGTCATTTGGGTGTTGAATATAACGGCCCCGATTTGCATGACACCATCTCTAATGGCTTGAACAAAGACATAAACTGGATGGGTCTTTGTATAAAACACCCAAATAACATCAAAAGTTAAGTATCAGGCACTTATAGCCCATTCTATAAACCTCATTTAGCAGGGACACTTTAATTGACAGGTTTTTTCCACCCTGTTTTTCTTCTTTTTAGTTGAATCTCTGTGCTGCTTGCTCCATATTTGTCATCTGAAGAAGTGGGTTGTGCCAAGGAAAGCTCGTGATACTTTCTATCTATATTTTTGGTCAGTCTCTAAGGTGCTACAGGACCATTGTTGTTATTAGTTGCAGACTAACACAGCTACCCCTCTGAGATTTTGAAGCTAAGCTGCTAGAAAAGCCCTAGGCATTTTTCTGTTTATTCCCTGCTGTGTTTGAATTGTGGGAAATGTGGGAAATGAGTTTCCAGACATAATTTGATCTCTTTATAGAATATTTTGATACATGGCATAATAGGACAATTCAGGGCCTTTCACAATAGCAGGCTCTTTCTTGATCTATCTGTCTGTAACTTAGTTATTGTGTGTGTGTGTGGAGGTTTGGCAAGCAATATACGATGATATACAGGTTGCTAACTTTTTTTGTTGTACAGATGAGCGTGCCAGCATTCTGGAGTAAGAAAGTGTGACTTCTCTCAAACCACTGATTCATTTGTTGGTCAGGAAATTTCATTTTACATGAGCTGGTAATAAATTGTAATAAAAACTTTCATATTTGCTAAAGATATCTGTAGACAATCTCTCTGGATATGTCTACACTACCACCCTAGTTCGAACTAGAGTGGCTTATGTAGGCATTCGAAGTTGCAAATGAAGCCCGGGATTTAAATATCCCGGGCTTCATTTGTATCTTGCCGGGCGCCGCCATTTTTAAATCCCCCTTAGTGCGGACTCCGTGCCCGTGGCTACACGCGGCACGGAGTAGGTAGTTCGAATTTGGCTCTCTAATTCGAACTACCGATACACCTCGTTCTACGGAGTCTGCACTAACCGGTACACCTCGTCCATGGATGTGTTTGGGCATTCTATAAGGTTACGTCTACATTTGCTCCCTAGTTCAAGCTAAGGATGCAAATGTAGCCAATTTAACTATCCCATGCTGCATTAGCATAATCTTGCCCGTGCGTTATTCCGCTCAATAGCTGATTTGAACCAGGAAATGCACTTCGGGATGCGTTAGTTCGAACCACACCCCTTGGTTTGCTAACGTTAGTCCTCTACCGTGGTGTAGTGTAAGTCTTCCTTATTTGTGGAAGTTATGGGGAAATGGCCCCTACCTCAGCTGCTCACACAGATTCTAAAGCTTTTCTAAGGGCAGATTTGACCTCCAGCTTATATCAGAAACATCACCAGAGTACACTGCACTGTGGCTGTTCTCTGTTTTCAGAGCCATGGGAAGAAGAGCATAGATTAAACCAGGCTAGAAGTTTCTAGTGAGCCCAGTGCAAGGGCAGACAAGACCGACTTAAAGCCATTCTCCAAGCACAGGAGCAGAGTTAACAGGCCCCAAGCTGACTACAAGGAGCTCAGCTACATTGTATGCAGCCATGCTGCGTTTGTGTTAGGATAGTAGGGCGAGATGACAGCAGCAGATGGAGGATAATCAGTCTTTCCCATCAGCTCTGGATTGAGATATTATGACAATGGCGAGCTGTTTCTGACATCCTAAAGTGAAACTTAATTGCACGTATTTTTCATCATAATGTCCCTAAGGGAACACCTGCAGCATGAGCCGGCTCCAGATATAATAGAAGCAGAGTGGAAGTGCAGTTCATCAACCATTAATCATTAAAATGATCATAAATCGTCTATTCACTGACGATGGGCCTATTCTGTTCATGCTTTCTTATTGGGATGCTGCTTCAATTAAAAAGTTGTTGAGAGCTGTTTGGTTTTCAGGGCTTTCATAAGCCTTCACGAGGCCCATTTATTTTAACAGAATCTCTCTAAGAATGTGTGAAATCTGTTCACAAAATGCCATTAGAGCATCAATTAAAGTATCATGTGAAGTGACTGTGGGCTTTGGAGTATTTGTGACTATATTCAAATTGCATGTTTTTACTGCATGTATAATCCATATGTTGTCGCTGAAATATTCCAATACCTGCCCACGCCAGCTTCCCACTAAATGATGCATCAAAAGAATCACTAGGGAGGGGGTATTATTATTTTTTTAATTTTCAGCATTGATTTCAGTCTGCTGGTTCAAAATAGTTCTACAAAACAAAGTAGTCACAGAATAGGTTTTTGTAGTTTGAATTTAAAAACTTCTTTTTTCTCAAGATTGCAGAGACTAGACAGTCGGGACCTGATTCATATTCCATTTAAGTCAGTGGGAGTCTTTTCATATGTTATTACAGCTCAGATATTTTAAAGGGAAAGCACAAATTCAGTATGTGGAACCAAAATGTAACCTGTTAGAATAAGACTTGGTGATACCTTTGGATAAAAATGCAGCAATGATAAAACTGTCAACTTCAGACCTTCGGGGGTAGCCAAGTTACAGGTAAACTGAAAAAACAACAAACAGTCGGATGCACACATTTTGTTGGTCTATAAATGCTACCAGACTGTTTGTTGTTTTTTTTAGCTTTATTTTTTAGCCTGTTTTGTGAGAGACAACAAAAAAAATCTGTGAAATTTGGGGGCGGGGCATATTCAGAAAGGTAATTTTGCTTTCTGTGCAACTCTAGTTCAACAGCATTTTGTAATACTCTTTAATATTGTTAAATTCTGATAACAAATTGTGAGGACTTCCAAATAGTAAATGTGATTAGACAGAGGGAACCTAATGAGGTAGAAAGAAAAGAGTTAACTTATGTTAGGGAAGGGGAGGCTATGGGAGACTAAAAGGTCTACAGACAGTAACACATGTAAAGAACAAGTGTGTAGCCACGTCTCCACTACACCAAGGATCATCTGAAGGTATGCCATCCGGTTACATAAATAACATAGGTGAAGTTGACATACCTTACGTGGAGCTGGGCACCATCTCCACAGCGTTTCTCCGATTGTTTTCCCTTACTCTTTGCTATCATAAGGAATACCAGCGCTGACGGTGTCATCCTCTGTTTAACTTAGGGGAATCAAACCCCGTAAGATCAATTGCCGGAGTGTTGATCCTCTAAGTGGACACATGGCCTGGGAGAAGGGAATAATTTAGGGCAAAGAAAGGGCTAAAATGAGAAGATATGGGATGATGTGAATAAAAGAAATAATTAATATCATACTGATTGCTGTGATCTAGTCACATGTAGAATTGCCTATCAAGGACAGTGATGGAACCTCCCATTGTTTGCGTCATTTAAGCCCTAGACCAGACAAAATCCTTGTATATTTAGAGACGGGAACAATGTTGCATTGACAGGGAGAGGGACTCAATCTAATAGGTCTCTAATTTCTGTGATTCTTGACGCTTCAGGAAGGCTCATTCTAATTACACAAACTGAAACATTGTGAAGACACCCGGATTAACATCTCTACTCGTACAAAAAGGACAGTGAGATCATTAATGGCCATAAGTTGTCAAGATTTCAGTTCTGAGTGCCATTCTGGAGTAGCATTTTTAGCAACATACCTGAGAATCTATTTCAGTAGAAACTGTGCCACTGATTGACTCACGACTGTGACTTCCTGAACCATTGTGTTTCCCTTGGGTATGTCCTACCAAATATTGACTAGCCATGGTCTTGCTAAACTTCTCAGATCTTCTGGATGATTGTTGCAATAATACTTGGTACACGTGATCACAGTGAGGTTGTGTGGCCATACACAATGAGAGTAGCAAGAACAGAAAATTCAGTAGCACAAAAATAATCCAAATATTAGAATAAACCCTAAGGGGGGGACCTAAATTTGCTTTTATTGCAGCATTTCTAATTGTATTCTTCATGCTTCTCAGAAGCCCGTCAACCATAGCAAAAATATTGTGACTTCCAGTGACTGACTTTAAGCTATAAAGATGATCGTTTTCTATTTTTATTGCCTCTCTGGTCAATGTTGCATATTTTCCAATTACTGTAAATTAATTAAGCAAACACTTTTGGTTTTAGTTCAACAAATTAACCAGCAAAGAATGAGCTCTTTTCAAAATCCTTTTTAGGCAGCACAAAAATTGAAGTGATAAAATGTGCAATGTGTAAATTGTGACACTACTCAAATATCATAGGTTTGTTTACAAAACTAAGCCATTGGTAAGGTCACATTTCATCACCATCATGATACTTCTTTGTGCAGGGGTAGTATGAGTCCTAACTGCAATCTTTGTGGTGCTAGGCACTGTACAATACTTAGCACTTAGATGATCATACAAAGGTTTTAAAACCTAATTATTTAAGTCACAGCACTCTTCAGAGTGGAGATAGATAAGTACTTAGATTTTATTTTGGTACTTAGACTATAAGTTATTTGAGTGGGGGACTGTCTTTCAGTTCTCTTCTTGGATAGCACCAAGCACAGAAGCATCTTGGTATTTGACTGAGACTGTTAAGGGAATGCTGCAATACAAATAATAATGAATAGGTATTTCTATGCTGAATGTGTCGAAACAAGACAGAAGTAAAGTAACTGGCCTGAAGTCATAAGTAAGGGTCAGAGCTGGAATTAGAACTTGGAAGTTCCTTGCTCCAGGAATCTGAGTTTGAATTGGAGGCCAGTTAGGTTTAATCCTATGTTAAATGGTGGAAACATTGCCTTTTAGTAGGTTTCTTGTAATTCCTCTCTGTGTATGTAAAATAAATTCACCAGATGAAGAAAACACTTTGCAGAACATATACTTTTTTTCCTACCAGCACATAAAAGTTGATCGGACAGCAGCATTGGAAAACTTAAAACTGTGGATTAATAATAGATTTTTGTAAAGATTGTAGTTTTACATCAAGTATTGGAAAAGAAAAACAAAACATTTGTAAGGAAATGTCTGCTTCTCGGGTGGAGCATCCTTCTTTGAAGTTGGTTTTAAATGTGGAAAGTTATGTATCCTAGACTTTCTCTTCAGAGCGTATTTTATAGTATCTGGATGCCTCGCTGTAGATAAGACTTCCGTGGGTCCGTGGGTGGGTGCGTGGTGCACTTCTTGTATAGGAGATAATGACCTTTGTGGATAAAATCCACTTCATCAGATGTGTTGGAGTGGAAATAACAAATATATATATATATATATATATATATATATATATATATACACACACAATCAACTATAGGACCTGTGTAAATGAGGCTAATTAAGTCAACTGGATGTGTCTTATTCATAGTTTATAATGTGGAAATGTGGATGTTAAAGCCAGAATAAATTGACTGTGTAATGTGCCAACTAATTAGTGCCTTTGTTCAAAGCAATGATAACACTGTCAAGTTTGTAGATGAATTCCAGTTCTGCAGTCCCTCTGTAATTGGGTAGTTAAATTCCTTTGTATAAGAATGGCTACTTTTAAATCCGTGATTGAATGACTACACAGGTTAAAATGTTCCCCTGCAGGTTTCTGCATGTTGTATTTCTGATATCTGATATCTGATTTGTATCCATTTTTCCTTTATTGTAGAGCCGTGGCCCCCAAAATCTCTTCATAAATGGCATACTTCTTTTTATAAACCAAGTCCATTTCTTTGTACAGACTTTGTGTATCAAAAGTAAATATTCCTTAAATAATGTACCATCTTCTCTATGCATATTATAGAGTGATTTTTACAACCACTGGAATTTTAAAGATTTAGGAGTTTTATCAATCTCATCCTGCCTGCCAATCTTTTGACATCCTTATTCTCTAACATGTGTTGTTCAAGATGTGTTGTTCATGCCCATTCAATGACTCACCATCCCTTCCCAGTGTTGCAGTTTCTGGCAAGAAAGAACTGAGGGCAGGAGGAGCTGGCAATATTACTTACTCTGCACCATGCGGAGATCACTCCAGAGGACCCTAGAGCCAGTCCCCTATGAATATGGCTGAGGGTAAAACTTGCAGTGTATGTAGCAAGCGCACACTCCTAATATGGAACAGACATGAGCAACACATCTCGAAGAACCCCTGTTATGGAACCTTCCACTGGCTACAAGCCGGCTTTTATTGCCAGCTTGTCTAATACTTGACCTGTTTTGCTTTTGTGAAGAATGTTTGGAAAACCTGGTTGATTGTCTGTTTGAAGAAAAAATGACAGTTGTTTGCATCGAATCATTTAAAACCTTTCCCATTTAACCCAAAATCTTCTGCAGTCACCACTTCTGCAGTTAATAGAATGAGCAAAGCAGGACATTATGTCTGAGTATCTCACTCCTGTGCAGGCTAAAATTCACAGTGCATGCACATGGACTCCAGTGTGCTCAGAGCCAGGAATTGAAACTTTACAATGTCACTTACATATTCAGCCGTCTTTCAAGATACGTGCGAAACAAATTACTTGAGAAAAATGTTCAAACTTTTGTTTTGAATCAAAAATTCCCATTTAAAAATTGTTGGCTAAGTGCATTGACTCTTTAGTACATTTTAGGTTTCCTTTCTACACCGAGGCTAGAATGCGCAGGCCTGCTGATGAGGGGGCACAAAAGGGGGCAGCTTCCTAAGCCCTCTGGGCACTGAAGGGCTAGCTGTGGGAGGCTAGTTGCTGCCCCACCCCCTTCCAGGGGCCCAAAGCTAGCCCCACCCCCAGCTGATCAAGGACCTTAGCAAAGTCTGTCGGCCTCCCTGAGAATGTTTATAAGCCAAACTAATACGCCCGGAACAATGTTGTTTAAACAGGCCCATTTTTATATCCCTAGAAGGCAATTATCATTAAGCCTGTACAATAGAATACATATAAATAAAATATGGTAGGAAAGTAATATATTTGCATGTTATGAGAAATGTTTCCTTGAAACCCACTTTATTAAAGTAGATAGCAAGAGATCTAAATTGCTAGCAAATTAATTGCAATTTGAAAACCACCAGTTCTGCTGTGATATGTGGGAATTACTAATTTCCATTGAAACCGGTTAAATAAGAATTCCTGAACTCAAAAGCTGCCTAGCAAATAGTATTTCCGGTATGACCAGGCCTCCGAATGGTGTGGGGGAGGGAGAGGAGGGGCACAAAAGGGGCAATTGCCCCAAGGCCTGGAGATTCAAAGGGACCCAGATCATCTGGCCGCATCCGGACGGAGCTCCCCGGCCCCTTGGGATTGCTACCAGAGCATTAATCCTCACAGCACTGAGGAGTGGGAGGGGAAGGGAGGAGACACACACTTCAGTCTTGGCGGCAGTAAGGGCTGACAAGCTTGGTCCTGTCCCTTGAAGGGGCATGCACCCGGGTCCCCTCCTATCTTGACCCTGGGGCAATCGTGGTTGTCAGCCCTGCTGGGCATGATGGAGTCAGTTTCTCCATCATATCAGAACTGGGCCTGATCTTGTGGCAGGCAAAGCATCTCCTGCAGAGTGCTTAGCTCAGGACTTTGCAGGCTTGAATCCCGTGTGGTTGAGAGAGGGGTATTCTCATAATCCTGCCTGAACACTTCCCTCTCAGATCCTATAAATGTGTGTAGCTGTGAAAAATAACTTGAATCAAATGATAGAGCTAATATTGTGGCTAAGTCGTTGGCTTGTGATTCAGCAACCCTGTGTTCTGTTCCCCCATCTGTGAGCCCTGAGGTGAGTTGTTTGAGGTAAAATTTTAAACTCATTGACTTTCAGTGTGACATAGGCTCCTTAGGGCTGAAGTTTCACATTTTTAAAGTTATGTAGGCACCTACAGATGATTGATGAGGTTTCAAAAACAGGTATGCGCCTAACATCAATTTGAAATGAGCTAGACCTTTTGCAATGCCCACAGGTATTGAGAATGCTTTCGTTGTCTGTTTAGTTTTAAATGGGGTGCATTTGATAATTATACAAGTGGAAGATCATTTTCTTGATGTGAGGATTCTAGGGCATATCTACTCTAGGACATTATTTCAAAATAACTAAATTTAAAATAATAGCTTCCGAAATAACAAAATCGAAATAGTGTGTCCCCACTACAGGGAAACCTCAAAATTCGTCTGAGGCCGGCTCCGTTATTATGGACATGCTACCTTGTCTTAGAGCCCCAGGAAGCACTGGGGAATAATTACTTCAAATTACTCTGGGGAGTTGTTCTTTTGAAATAGTAGCAGTGGAGCATCCACATTAATGCTGTTTCAAAATAACAGTTTTGAAATAAATGTTATTCCCCGAGGAAAGCAGGAGCACATATTTTGGAATAACTAGCCTTTACTGATAGTGTGGATGCTCTGCTAATTTCAAAATAAGAGGGGTTATTTTGAAATAACTCCCTGGTGTAGACGTAGGCCTATGGAGTTGTGTATATATAGGAGGGGAAAGGAGTATTAATGAGGGGGGAGAGAGTAAAAAAAGATGAATGCATTAGTGAGGAAATAGCTACTTATTACTAGTAGTGAATTTCTAAAATATTAATTTTTGTCAAGAGCATTTTTTTAAAAAAATAAGACATTCTCACCATTTTCCAACTAGCTCCTCTC
This sequence comes from Pelodiscus sinensis, assembly GCF_052426305.1. NCBI lineage: Eukaryota > Metazoa > Chordata > Testudines > Trionychidae > Pelodiscus > Pelodiscus sinensis. The sequence continues at coordinate 8,000,693 of NC_143057.1, forward strand.
ACACCTTCTGTCTGTAAGCAGAAACGCTTTGGTAGAGATATGACTAAAGCAAAAGTCACCCTTTATAAAATCCAAAGGAACAGTCATACTTTCAGATTTAATAATGTCCATGCCTCTGTAGCCTGTAAAAGAAAGATACGCTTTATTATTGCATGCATACAGAGCACCCACTTTCACAAGCTGCATAGAGTTCAGCTCCTGCTAAAAGCAATGATTTACGGTTTATATTTAACAATTTAATGCAGTGTTATAGCATCTCAGTCTGACTAGACAAGTTTTATTTCTCAAGAAGCCAGGGTAATTACTTGATTCAGATCAACCTTGTTTCTGTTCCTGTCAGACAAAATAGCTACCTCATTGCATTTTGACTGATTAGATTGTACCCCAGGATGCATGAAAATGGGGGATAATGTTTTTTTTTTCTTGTCCTAGGATCAGTCCACATTATGTGGTAAGAAACAATTTAGTTAGTTTCCAGTGGAGCCCTGGAAATAATTAATATTTCAAAAGCTGCCATTAAAAATTGTCCATGTGACTTTATGATAAAAACACACTCATGATATTCAGACAGAATTCAATAAAAGGTTTGTCTCAAAAGAATAAATATGAAGTTTATCTTATTTAGGAGGGGGAAAAAACCCTTCTGTGTATAACATTTTCCTGCGTTTGACAAGCTAATATAAGAAATCTTTTCTCAGTTGGTGCTCTCATTCCTAGGTTTGTCTGGGAGAATTTAGGAAAACTGCATGATGACTCAGATTGTTTTGAGGGCATGAAAATGAAATAGCTTTGGAGTTCACTCTGCAGAACTGCCTGTTACGGTTCATTCATGTTGTGGCATGACATGTGGATATAATGTGTGATTCAAAATTGTGTGTCAGCACCATTGTATGTCTGGTGTATAAGTTCAGGGAAAGTCTCAGCGGGGTAGATTTGTTAGTCTGTAACTGGAAAAAAAACTTAACAAAAACAAATGGTCGTGTAGCACATTAGGGTATGTCTACACAGCAGGGCAAAGTCGAATTAAGATATGCAACTTCAGGTTCGTCAATTGTGTAGCCGAAGTTAAAGTAGCTTGACTCAGCTTTTGGCACTGTCTACACAGCAGGAAATCGAAGGAAGAACACTCTTCTTTCGACTTCCCTTACTCCTCATAAAATTAGAGTTACAGGAGTCCGAGTACGAGTAAGAAGTTCTTGAGCTCTCCATTATTTTGAAATAATGGCTTGCTGTGTAGACATTTTGTTATTTTGAAATAACGCTCTTTGTTATTTTGAAATAACATCAGTTATTCTGAAATAACGCTACTGAGTAGACATGCCCTTAGAGACTAACAAAAAATGTAGATAGTATCATGAGCTTTTGTGGGCACAACCCACTTCTTCAGATGAATGGAGCAAAGGGTCCAGAGGTACGAATTAGCTTCATTTAGCACAAACACTTCAATTGACAAGAGTTTTTCCGCTATTTATTTGTACCTCTGGACTCCTTGCTGTATTCATCTGAAGAAGTGGGTTGTGCCCTCAAAAGCTCATGATACCATTTGCATTTTTTCTGTTAGTCTCTAAGGTGCTATAGCACCATTCATTGTTATTGTAGGTTCAGGGAAGTGAGTATTTGTAAGACAAGACTTCAGTTTATGCCTACACGGTGATGGCATACACTACTGGAATACAAAAAAAGAGAGAGAGAGAGAGCGAGTACGAGCTGGTAAAGTTGACTGCCTGGAAATTTTTAAAGATGTGGACTATATTTCTATAATCTCAATAAAATTATATACATTTTAATAAGGTTAGTATCTCCAGATTAATTTTACCGTAAAAAAACACATTTTCTCTGTTCATTTATAAGAACACGTGCTTATTGAGCAGAAACCTCATCAATATGGACATATATAAAACAGTTCACTCCTTCTGAGACACCTGGCATTGGCCACTGTCAGCAGATAGGATACTGAGCTGGATGGACCTTTGGTCTGACCCATTATGGCCATTCTCATGTTCTTATGAACACACATGTTGCTATCTAGATGAAAGACATGCTTGTTTTCTATGGACTTATTTTCATGAAGATTTAATTTGCAGCTAACTGAGATGAGAATCTACCCCATAGTAGCCTGCTGTGGACTAACTGTCCTTTGGGAATCTGCTGACACACTTCAACAGTTCATTAATATGTTTTGATCTCACCCTATTTCAGTACATGTCAGGAGGGTCCACAAAGATAATTTCTTCACTGCAGCATAGATTCAAACCCCAGCTTGCTGTGAATTGTTTGTTGAAAGCAACCCCTATTTTATGCATAAAACATTATTTACAAAAATGAGCAGGAATTGGGGGAGTCAGATGCAAGATCACGATGGTGTAGTTTTAGGACTATAACAAAAGTGGATTACGGTATCCTGGTTTGCTACATGTTAGTAGTACAAACATCACTTTACCTGTTTTTACCATATACCTAGAAACACATTCTTTGAGTATCATGTTCTTTATTACGGTCCTCTTTCCCAAACTTTGAGCCACTCTGTACATGCATAAGAAGGTGTATTTCTGAGACATATTGGGTGGTGGTGGTTGTTATCCCTGTATGGAACCACAGTAGCTTTACAAAAAATAAGCTTTTGTTCTTTTCCTTGATATTGATGCAGATTGTTTACTGCTGTTATTCCTCAAACTAAATTGGTCTTTACTTCTGCACAAGTTCCCTTTTCCATTCCACTGGAAAAGTGTTGGAGTTTTACACTACCTGATAAGGGTTGCAGCTATGGATCAAAGCAACAAACTCCGAATCTCAAAGGTATATCAGATGCATTCTGAACCAGCATAAATACCACGTAAAACCCTAAGGTCCAAATCTTAAAAGATGCACACGGTGTACTGAAATTAAAGTTAAGGAAGAAAATCCTGGCACAATTGGATTCGATGACCAAACTTGAATGACATTCAATGATATCCCATTCACTTGAATGACATTAGGATTCACTGAAAGAGTGAAACACCTTTTGTCCTGAGAGGCTACAAGAAAACTAAGCAACTTTCTAAGTCCTGGGTAAATCCTGGTGACTTAAATAAGACATGGGCAGCGAGGAGTCCTGTGGCACCTTAAAGACTAACAGATTTATTGGAACATAAGCTTTCATGGTTAAAGACCCACTTTGTCAGATGCATGATTAAATAAGCCATGGATGAATTTCACCCCCACAGTTACAGAACCTTGGGTTTGGGCTCCAACTTTCCATTTTATTCTGCATAAAATAGTTTGTAGTTTAATGCAGAGCTCCTCAAAAGTTGATCTCACTTTTATTTATTTTAAAATCAAAAGAGGGATAAAATTGGTGTCTGTCTCTGCAGACTTATGATTAATTGCTTTGATATAAGGAAAATAAATTAGTGATTCCTGAGATTTCTTGGAAACAAAGCCATAGATCACGCCAGTTCCGAACACAAAGATGAAAAAGTTTAATATTCATAGTTTGACTTTCAAAAGATGCATCTGCTGTACTGCTCTGGAAGTGTCTCAGTATATTTCTGGTGTGATGAACAATAGTGCTTTTTCAATAAGATCACCATCAGAAGACAAAATCAAAACATACCCTTGAAATATAATTCACAAAGTACTCAAGGCCACAATTGCTTTTTGCCATGAGCTTGTTTTCCCTCTGCCCGGCATAGGTTTTAATAGTAGCAGAGGGGTGTGTCTTTCCAGTTACAGCACAATATAAAAGCGTATTTAGCACACCAAGACAAGCATTTTGTCTATCTTGAAAGTTGATTATTACTCTTGAGAAGAAGGGGAAAATTGCTTCCCATCTCTGGCTGGCTACGCAACCACTCTCTGTTCTACCTTAGGCCTGGCACTTCCCACCTGTTTGGTCATCAACCTTCCTGCCCTGTTCCCAGCAGTCTGTCCCCACAGCTCCTGCTCCCATGCGCCTGCAGTATATGGTAACAAAGTTCCCACAGCCTAGGGATCAGTGGATTTAGAACTGTAGAGCTTACCATGCTTTGGCTCTTTGCTCAGTTTGAACAAAAAGGATGTGGAAGGAGACAAATGCTGTGTAATTTACACCATCTCTAAGGCCCTATGGTATTGTTAGAGTAGCACAAAGGGTCTTGAATTAAATAAGAATTGAGCCCATTGTCACAACAGCAAATGGATAGTTAGCACGTTGGGAATGGGGTTTGAAGAGTAATTTCTTGGATTGGTCAACCACATTTTACACAGCGGGTGAAATCTTGGGCCCAAAGAAGTCAATGTTAAAATATATATAGTAGCCCAGTGTCTGAGAGTCTGTAATGCCGAAATGCTGGCTGTTCCCTGTGGGGGGCTCTGTTGCCTGAAATGCTGGCTGTTCCCTCTGGGCGGCCCATGCTGCATGGGGAATGCGGGGCCCAAATGGCTGCTTGCACCACTTGCTCCCGCTCAGCGACCCGGCTGAGCGGCGCAGAAGTCAGCCGAGTGCCATGATGGGAGGCGAAGGGGAGCGGGGCGGTGACATGTGGCATGACAGTGGCTCCAGGCCCCAATCCCTGGCCGTGAACATCACCGCCCCGCCCCCCTTCACCTCCCACTGTGGCACTCAACTGATTTCTGCACTGCTCAGCCAGGCCATTGCGGGGGAGCAAGCGGTGCAAGCGACTGTTTGGGCTCCATGCCCTCCATGCAGCACGGGGAGTGCGGAGCCCAAACGGCAATTTGGTCTCCGCGTTCCCCCTAGTGAGAGGCAGGAGGGGGAGGAGAAGTGAAAGAGAGAGACCAAGAGAGAGGCAGGAGGCAGAGGAGAGCTGGGGGGGGGGGGGGGGGGGAAGGCAGGAGGAGGAGGAGAGAGACCTGAAAATCCCGTCTTATGATGGGCTAATTGGCTAGTTTCAAATGTTTGCACTGTACAATTGATAAATATAACCAGTATTTTTCAGGTTGCATAATTATAAGTACTGTAGTGAAATCTCAGTAATAAATAATGCAGGGTTTTTCTGGTTACATAACTGTTCTTAAAACCAAAACACTGTAAACCTATGAGGACTCGCTCAGTCTTACTTCCTTTTCAGCCAAGTAAGTAGACAAACAAGTTTGTTTACATAAACAGGAGATAATGCTACCTCCTTCTTATTTACAATGTGCCTTGAAAGTGCAAACAGGTGTTCACATTGCACTTTTGTAGCTAGCATTGCCAGGTATTTATTTCCATGTATGCTAGACATTTGCATGCCTGATCATGCTTCTGCCATCACTCCAGAGAATGTGCTTCCTTTCTGCTGATGCTCGGGGCTTGCCGAGCTGCGGCCAGCCGTGCTGTCCGGCGATCTGCGCATGCACAGATTGTTCTGCGCATGCGCAGATCGCCTGAACCCGGCTCTTCAGGGTTGTAATGTACTCGCCACAGGTGAGTAGATTACATAGATTGTCGAGCCCTGCTGATGCTCATTAAAAATGTTAATTAAATTTGCAACTGAACTTGTTGGGAGACAGAATTGTATGTCTATTGCTCTGTTTTTATCAGCATTCTGCTATATATTCAGTGTTATGGCAGTCTCGGATGATGACCCAGCACATGTTCATTTTAAAACCACTTTTCCTGCAGATTTGACAAAACACAAAGAAGATACCCATAGAAACAGATTTTGACACAAGATTTAAGAATCTGAAGTGCCTTCCAAAGTCTGAGTGGGATGAGCTATGGGCTATGCTTTTAGAAGTTCTAAAAGAGCATCAGTCAGTTGAAAACCATGAAAAGAAAGTCCACTTTCTGGTGGTGGCATCTGATGCACATTTTCATCATCTGAATCCGTTTGTGCTGCTTTGGATCATTATTGAGCAGAACCCTCATCAATATGGACATATGGTCTCTGGAATGGTGGGAAAAACATGAAGGGACATAAGAATCTTTACTACATCTGGCATGTAAATAACTTACGACACTGACTACAACAGTACCCCATGAATGCCTGTTTTCACTTTCAGGTGACATTCTAAACATAAAGTAGGCTTCATTGTCTCCCACAAATGTAAACAAAATTATTTGAGTGATTGGTTGAAGGCTCTAAAGTTTTAAATTGTTTTTTTTAGAGGGCATTTAAGGGTTTTTGTACACGATTCTACGTTTATATACATTTCTACCAGGTCTAACGAAGGAATATTTATGAATCAGATGATAATGACACATGTTTATTAATAAAGTAATTATTTGCTGTTTCTTTCCCCATCTGTGTCTCTTCATTCTGTGTGGAATAATTTAGCTGTGAAGGGAAGGGAAATATATGGTTTTTTTATAATGTCTACTTTGTAATGGTATCTTGTCATCTGATTAATCATGTAGGTTACATTGCTAAATAACACCATATGTTACCCCTTGATTATCAGTGTAACAAAATGCAGGGGAAAAGTAGTGCATGATAAATGGATCCGGAACATTTTTGGCTGGAAGTATAAGAGGAAAATCATAATGTTGTCTTGAAAATCAACCAGGTCCTTGAATTGTTCCATAAAACATCTCCCAGAATATAAATCTTTCCTTGGGGATGTAAATAAATACATTTTCAGTTGCACTTTACAATGATGTTCTCCCAAGGCACAGAACTAACAGTCTAATTTCAGATGGTCTAGGTAATCTTGGCTTTGAAACAAGCTAAAGTTACATTATAAACTCAGGAGATTAAAAAAAGACTGTTTTTTAAAAAATATTTAGAATGAGCGCTTAGCTTTTTGATACCCTTCAAAACTGAGTGATAATTAGGCTGAAACTACAATACAAACCAATTCCATTTAATCTTTAAAAAAAAAAAAACCCAGAAGATGTTTATCTGGTTAAAGCCTTATGTTATGTAGGCAACCATTTCCAAATTCAGCCCTGCTAAAAGCACTTGCAAATTCTACTCTTATTCAAAAGCTTTGCCAGCTTTGCAGTGCTGGATTTCTTTTTCAGTCCCTTTTAATTTGCTCTCAAAAGACTCTTTTAAAGGATCTTGATCCAAAGCCGGTGGAAGTCAATGGATAGTTTCTCAATCCATTTGCATCAACCCCCAAGAAACTGCTCTCGATTTGGAAGGGGAAAATATTCCCGCATCAATGGCTACAGCTGTAACTATGTGTGTGCTTTTAGTAGTTTTCTTATTGTTGGCTTATATAACAATCGCTCTCAAAGCTCCAATTAGGCAGCAAGGCTCCACTCTGTGTGACGCTCAACAAACATATTGATCTGAGCTATTGAACTGTCTTAGCTTCTCGGGAACGTAGCTTGCTCAATTCCGTGTAATATGAAAATTCATGGAAAATGCACCTTGCAACCTTCAATGCAGGTAGGCTTTGGATGGATTGGTAGGGGAAAAGGCCTGGGCCTCCTATAAGGCGTTATCTTCCTCCTGAGCTTGGAAGAAGGACAACTGGGAGGAGAGGAGGAGCATCATCTTAATTTATTGGCTGGTCATTGCCTTTAACACACTTGGAGGGGGACATACCAAAGGGAAAGGGCCTATAAGTGAGGGCACTATTAGAAACCCAGAACTGGAAACACGTGTTCTGGACGACTAAAGGGATTTTAAAAAGTGACTAGTGATTTTGGGGAAGCCTGACTTGAAATACCTTAAAAGTTCCTGATATTCAGAAGATAGATGCTTCAACACTTTTAGGGGATCTCAAATTGGACACCCAGAAATTGGGATATTGAAAATAATTAGTCACTTTTGAAAATTGAGGTAAAAACACATTGAGTAGGTGACTTTCTATAGAAAGTAACAATTAAGGACAGACATTCAAGTTTACAAGAGGTTAAAAATGGTTTTTCAATAAAACCAAATGTAGAAACAATTTTTTTGCAAGCAGTTTGACATCGAGGACTGACATGAGACACAAATATTTAATAAGGAACTCTGAAAACTAGCCACGAAAGGCACAAGATGTTACAGTGGATAGAAATTGAAGCAAGCGCAGTTCAGCTTGATAATAAGGTGTACATCTTTAACGGAGAATGAGTAAACATTGGAACAACTTACCAAGGGTTTTGGCAGATTCTCCCTCACTGAACATTTTGAAATCAAGATTCAATGTTTTCTAATAGAAGACCTGTTCCAGGAATTACTTAGGGAAAGTCCAGCCTGCCAACAGTGAGGAGGGTGCAGCTGCCCAGGGGCCCAGCGATTATAAAAGGCTACAGAAGCAGAAGCCCCAAGTCCTTTTAATGTCCTGACAGAGACCTAGGTGCCTCATGCGGGGCAGGGATGAAAGGCTGGCTGAGGCAGCAGGGGAGGGGGGAGAGGCAGCAGAACTGGGTGCCAGCCTGAGGCCCTCCCATTCCAGGGGGCCTAAAGCTGCCCCCTCTCCCACACCTGGGCCAGGACCTGTGAAAACTGTTAGCCTCCCCAAGGAAAATTCCATGGCCTGCACTAACTAGGAAGTCAAACTAAATGATCACAGTGTAGCCTTGGAATCTATGAAAAGAACTTCCTGGTGCAGTGGGAGTTAAGGGCACTCATAAGGCTGAGCCCTAGATGGATCTAATTAAGTCCAATTTCATTTTAAAGTCTACACTCGCTTGCTTTAAAACATCTCACTCCATCATCAAAACTGAAATAAGGCCATTATCAAGTCACTCTGGGCAAGTCTACACTACAGTGGAAAGTCAACTTAAGATATGTAATGTCAGCTACATTAATTACATAGCTGGAGTCACCATATCTTAAATTGGGAGATCGACAAGAAAAAATGCTTCCATCGGCCTCTCTTACTCATTAGGAACAGGGCTATTGGCACCGACAGGGGTGTCCTCTCAGTTAGAATTCATGGGTCTTCACCAGACCCGCTAAATCAAGTGCTAAAAGATCGATCTCCAGAGAGTCGATCTTCTCCATAGTATATACAAGCCACCTGTGAGTGACATCCTCATTTTGTACCTAGCAGGGCTTCATCTACACTACCACTTTTTGTGGCAGAAACTATGCTAATCCAGGACTCATTTGCTCAAGTCACAATCTCATTAGCGTATTTTCTGCAATTTGTTTTTGCGCTAGGGGTTTTTGCTCAAAAACGAGCAGTGTGGACTTTTTTTTGTGCAAAACCCCACATCCTTATGCCCAGATTTTGTGCAAAACCCCCCCATCCACACTGCTTGTTTTTGCGCAAAAACACCTAGCGCAAAAACAAATGGCAGAAAATATGCTAATGCAGGACTCATTTGCATGAGTCACTATCTCATTAGCATATTTTCTGCCACAAAAAGCGGCAGTGTAGACACAGCCTAGCTGTCTCTGAAGTCCTGTGGACAGCCTTCTTCTGTCCTCTCCTTAAACAAAGTAGTCTGAAATCAACTCTGTAACTATGTTAATGTTTGTGAGTGGTGTTCTTCACCAAAGGAAAGGCACTGCTCTAGAAAATAAAGGCAAATCGTAATATTAATAAATCGTACTAAATCATAATATTAATAAATTAGTAAAATCTAATGCTGAAAGTGCAACCAGTGATGGTGATGATTGGTATAATGCCAGGATATGTTGTGTACCCCTGATTGTTTGCGTTGGACATTTACTATGTCATGAGGAAAGTAAGCATACAAGACAACCAACAAATTTTATGCACAAAAGATGAGGTACATTTAAATGATCTGGTGTTTTCCTGGACATTTTCCTTCATAACTCCATGCATTGTTGAATGGAAGAACCCCGCAGCTTTTGGCAGATATCGCAAAAGAAGTTTGTTTGTTCATCAGTAAGGGGAAGATAAAATATATGGCTATGTCTACACAGCAGTTATTTTGGGATGCCAGAGATATTCTGAAATAATTACCCTGCATTTCTTGAATGCATCCGCTATTTCAAAATATAGCGGACACACTATTTCGCCATCCCTGTAAACCTCTTCTACGAGGAGTAAGGGATGGCTCAAACTAGTGCTTTATTTCGAAATTTGGCACCAGGTAGACATCGCCAAATGACAAAATAAGCTATTTTGAAATAGACTTGAAATCAGCTACGCAATTTGCATAGCGCAAATTGCGTACCTGATTTCAAGTTTTGGGTGCTGTGTAGATGCACCCTCAATGTCCCAAAAGTAACCCTTAGGCTATTTCTACACTGCAGAGTTTTTGCAACAAAACAGCCAGTTTTGCGCAAAAATTTGCGGAATGTCCACGCTACAAGTGCGTTCTTGCGCAAGAAAAAGTACAGTAGATCATCGGAAGACAGGACTAGATAATCAGAAGACAGGGCTTTGTGTGCAAGAGTTATTCCTCTTTCAATGAGGAATAAGCCTTTTTGAGCTTCCCTATGGCTAAAATGGCCATCAGAGCTTTCTTGCGCAAGAGAACGTCCACACTACCATGGATGCTCTTGTGCAAAAGCACATGGCAGTGTGGATGTACTCTTGCACAAGAACTTTTTGTGCAAGAACACTTGCCCAAAAAGTTCTTGCGCAAGAAGCCTGCAATGTAGACATAGCCTGAGAGTGGATGAAGAAACAGTGGAAGAAATAAGTCATTTCCCCTGTTTAGGTAATGAGATATGCAGTGGTAGTGACATGCTATATGACAAGCAACAAATATGAAAAACAGCTAACAACTTTCATGAATTTGAAAATAATTGGAAAAGTAGCATCATTGTCACACAGATATGAATTTTCAACATCAGCCTCGTGTCTGTCTTCCTTTATGGAGCTGAATCATGGAAAACTACAATAGAAATTGTAATTGAAATGTAATTTGATCCTTCGTCAGGAATGTGCATTTGTGATAGCCACCGCTATTCAGAACAGCTTGTGACTTTGACTTCTCTAATGCATGCATAGGAATTTTAATTGGAACCTGCAGCAAAAAGGATAGCTGTGGATATCAATTTGCTTTGCTAAAGCATAGCTGCAGGGGACTCTTCCGAGTTTTGTGGCAGGTTTCCAGATTCATCAGCACCATTTAAATCTAGGGATAAACATTTGTGCTTAAATCTTTTTTTCACAGAAAGATAACTGTGTAGAATGTCTGTGAAAACAGAATAAGCCGTAAGGTTTTTTTTTTCCCCCTTGTACTGGTAATTAAATATGGTAAATTGACTGATTTTTACAATCAACAGCAAAAGTTAACCATCTACTGCCTGTGTTTCTACAGCTCCTAGCACAAAAATGAAGGACATTCCTGGTTGGCCCTGATGCACAACTGAGATTTTCATAAGTGACTACAGGTTGTACCTCCCTAAGCAAGGACTCTCGTGTCTGGCAAGAACGATGGTCCAACAGACCATGGATATGCCTTAACCAGATTTCCCCAGGCCTCAGATCCCACAGTGTTTGGGCTGGCATCCAGCAGCCCTGGCCAGGGCCACAAAAGATCTATTCAATTAGGTTACAGCTATGGGTTGGGTTACAATTATGGAATGTCTGAATAGAGAGCAACCAGATTTTGAAACTGTGATTGGGACCTGATTGGGATTGACCTTCTTGCATCAGTGGGACTAGGAACGAAAAACAAGGGATAACTTGCTACTAGGGTAAAGGCCTACATGATTCTGATAATTTATAGAAAGCAATAACTTGATCAGATTCGTTCAGGACTTTCATTGTGCATCACTATACACAACTTTCCGGTAAGAGAGTCTGGTTATTGCAATAGGTGTCCTTGAACTATGCCCATAAAAAATAAAATTCTAATTCCATCAACAACCTTAGACTCCTCTGGCAGGTTTGTCTAATTAGAGATTGTGTACAAAATGGCATAAGGAGGTTGTACTGCTGATTTGCATTAGATTATAACTGGAGCAAGTCGTGCTGGTGCAACTCATCTGTGATGCATAGAAGGAGTGCTGGCCAGCATTCGGTGTCCAAAGGGTTAAACTCAGGTAGCTAGGGAGTGTTGGCAGGGAGCCAGGAGAACCAATGGGAGAGACTGTTCAAATTTGAATTGAAAGATATACCTGCCTGCTGTTTGTTTGTTTTTTGTGTGTGTATGTGGGAGTTTTAAGCTAGGAGCTGGGGAAACCAGATTAATTGAGCCAGGCAAAACGACCATGCCTACAATGAATACTGGGCATAGAAATGGACTGGACCTTGAAGCACAGGTTGTAAGTAGATAGGAAAATGTATATATAGTTGCACTCAGGTTATTTTCTTTGTTTTGTTGTATAGTTAAATTTCTCTGTGCTAAATCCATGTGCCCCCACACCACCATTGTATTTTTAAGCTGTAGCCCAGAGATACCATTTCTCTATGTTTTTGTGTTCTTTTCTCAGTTGCTCTGCAACACCTCACAATCAATTATGCTTTACTAAGTATATCTTTTTATTTTGTTAATAAAATCACCTTTTTTAAGGATGGTAGGTTTCTTGTGTCCTGGAAGGTAACAGGAGGTCTGTGTATGCATGCCTAAAACTGAGAGGTCAGCTATCAGAGATTGCAGGGTTTTTTTTCTTTTTCCTTCAAGCTCTCTCATGGTAAAAGAGCTTGGGGGTACCCCTCTTGCAAGAAGTTGGAGTACTTCTTTCTGGGCCCAAGAAGAAAGGGTTTTTTACACTTGGTAGTGGCAACCTATTGGCCAAGGCCAAGTAATCTGTGATTGTGGGGAGCTTTTAAGCAGAAGCCTGTAGAGACAAGGTGTTTTTAAGGTCTCTTGTGGAGCCCCACCTTCTATACTTGGAGTGTCAGAGTGGGGAACAGCCTTGACGACATCTGCACTGCGAGTTTGCATAAAAGTAGCTTACAGGATGGGGGAAATATTTCTTATATCTAGGGGTATGTCTACACTACCCCGCTAGTTCGAACAAGCGGGGTAATGTATGCATACCGAACTTGCTAATGAAGCCCAGGATTTGAATTTCCCGGGCTTCATTAGCATAAAGCCGGCGCCGCCATTTTTAAAAGCCGGCTAGTGCGAACCCCGTGCCGCGCAGCTACACGCAGCACGGGCTAGATAGTTCGAACTACATAGCCAGGAGTGGAACGAGGAGTACAGATAGTTCGGAATGGCTACGTAGTTCGAACTATCTAGCCCGTGCCGCGTGTAGCCACGCGGCACGGGGTTCGCACTAGCCGGCTTTTAAAAATGGCGGCGCCGGCTTTATGCTAATGAAGCCCGGGAAATTCAAATCCCGGGCTTCATTAGCAAGTTCGGTATGCATACATTACCCCGCTAGTTCAAACTAGCGGGGTAGTGTAGACATACCCTGGGTTCTTAAGCCTTTGTCCTTTTCCTGCCTCCCCCTCCCTCTTTTGGAGGTTTGTACATTAAAAACAGATTCAAGGAGGGATTGGAAATAATTATTCCTGCCAGGGCTTTGCAGCTGTCCACCCTCTTCAATAATATATTTGGTGGGACATCCCAACACGATCACAAGCAATTAATAATTAACTGTGCAATTTAATCCCTCCTTCAGCCACTTAAACATAAAATTGATCAGTGGAACACTGGACTTGAATGACCTTTGCTGCTGCTTTCTTTGGCTGCTCCTCTTGCCAGACCCTGTTGTAGCAGTCAAGGAAAGGGAACCACACTAATGAATGAGTCTCTTGTAGTAGCTGACAGGCACAATTTGTGTAATGTCTTTGCACTTGCTGGACCTTGCTAGTTTTTCTTCTTCCCACTCCCTAACACAGCCCCGCTAAAAAAGAAAGCTGCTTATGCTGAACTAAAGGACCCTTCTTCTATCATGTAATTAGGTTCTCCAAGCATTTAAGTTCTGATTACTATGCACATTCACACAGCAATGTAATTAGAGTGTATACAGAGGTCAACCCAAGTTTAGATGAAGACCGTGTTTGATTCATTTACTGACGTGTTTTACTAGGAAGAAGAAACTCAGATTCATTTCTCATTTCCAATGTTGTCCTTGAGCAGACAGAGAACAGATGATAATTCAGGGGTGGGCAAATTCTGGCCTGTGGGCCGGATTCGGTCCACAGGGTTAGTTCCTAAAGGGCCCCCACCTCCATGTTTATCTATGCCTCCACAGGTATCAGGGGATCACAGCTCTGGTTGGCTGTGAATTGCTGTTTGTGGCCAATGCGAGTGGCGGTAAGCAGATTCCTGGTCCTGTGTTGTTCTCACCTGTAAATCCTTGGTTTGTCTGCTGGCTCCGTAGTTGTCATGGAGAAAACTGGGATACTAGGCCTCTCGTTGTAATGTGCCTTTATCAAATCCCTCCCACACCTCTATCCCATCAAGTCAAACTTGAGGAGCCCAGCTCGGAAGAGTGTGAGAGATATTATTCTGAATACTGTGAACGGTGCTTCATCCTGATGTCTCTGGTGGGCAGAACTGGATTGTTACTGCTTGGGAGAATACATAATCTTCTCCTGCTGCCACACTTTCTACATGGACCAGACACAGTCTCTTACTGTTTCTTAGCTCGTTGCGTCCCTTTTGTTCTCCTGTTTGTTGCACAAATACCTGTTTAAGTTATCATGCCCCAGAAAGCCCTAATTTGGTCTCCTTAGAGCAGTGGTGCACAACCGGTGAGTCGCAATCTCCTTGGGATGTCTTCCTGGGTGGCCACCAGATCTAAGCACTGTGCCGCGCTTCTCAAATTATTTTGGGGGTTGCTACATGAGTATATGGAGGTTGTGGTTGAAAAAAGTTTGCGCCCCTCTGTCTTAGAGCACTGCACACTCCCTTGCAAAATACAGATACTCTTTCACATTCGAAGACTATGTAAAACAAGTCTGAACTGGAGCTATCATCTCTCTCGCTCGCTCGCTCTCTCCCTCTCCCTCTCCTCTTTATACCTTGTTACCAGATTTGCCCAATACTCTAGGGTATGCTCATTTATCAGGGTTACCCTTATGGGACTGGGGGAAGGTTGACAGTTCTATCAGTGTGCTGAGGGTGCTTACTTGGGCTCTCATACGGAGCTGAATTCTCCCTGCTGCCAATTCCCCCTCCCACTGGAGCTCTCCTGCAGGAACTAGGTTCCTCAGGATGGGGTTCTTCCCACCTTAGCAACACACGCAGACACCCACACCCACTAACAGAGCACGTCTGAGAGGACTGGGTACTCAGCACTCACAAGCTGACCCCCTCATATGTCCCTGGACTCAGCTGGCTGGGTTTCACAGCAATGCCATACTGCACCCTCATGTGCCTTTGGACTCCGTGGGCTGGATTAAACAGCACTTTAAGCTGCCATCCTCATAAGCCCCCAGGTTCAGCACCCCCTATCCCCACTTTCACACCACAGTCATTCACTGGTAAACCACACGATGAGCAAACCCCACAGGATTTTAGGCACTACAGGGATCTTTTGCTTGGGTACAAGAAGCGTTGTTGCAGAGCGAATGGGGAAGCCAAAACAACACCCCTTAAGGAAGAGTGAGTAAAAGAGAAAGAAAGAGAGAGAAGCAACCAGTTTAACAATGAAAGTGATTTATTTCTGAGTAGTGAATAGATATCAAACAGTTACAATATTAAATCTAACAATTACAATATTAAATCTAAATTGAAACTGATTACAAACGTTAGGTAACCATATAACAGTTTACACAGGGCATGGTCAGGAGGCTATACTTAGAGAGATAGTTGAGAGAGAGAAAGAGAGAGAGAGAGAGAGAGAGAGACCTCACCACTCCACGGAGCTCGCACTGATCGGGGTTCCCAGATGATGATGGTAGCCGGGGGTCCAGAGGGCAGGAGAGAAGCAGGACAGAGCCCCCAGCACGATCAGACAGGAGATGAAGAAGTCTCAATGGAACTGACGCAGTTTAAGTCCAGGTATCAGAACAGTTTTCTTGGGGCAAGGAGAGGAGTTTTTATAGGGATAGTTCAAAGAGAAAGAGGAGAGACAATAGAGACTGATCACCCCTGGTTATGGGTGATGTTCCTTGAACGAGCTCACAATGCAACTTGGCAGTTTCAGTATTTTAGATGTCAATAGGATTGTTACTAGAATTGGTCTGATAATGACTAATTTGGGTGAGCAGGCTTAGGTTCATTAGCATCTGGAGGAGGGATTTCCCATCAGGCAGTGCTTCTCTGCTTTCGGTGTCCCATAGTTCAGTGCGGTTCCTGCCTTGGAAGAGCTGCTCTCCATTCTGTATGCTAATGAGATGTCCCTCTGTTCCATCTTTAATGCAAATGAGGCTGGGGTGTTTCCTAAATTATATCACCCTTGTCTGAAGCAGTTTAGGTGTGTCTTCCCCGGCCTTTTCATTGCTTTGTCTTTGATTCTAGCAGAGGCCTGAGGGAAGGGAATGGTTTTCCATGAATGTCACTCCCTGACTCCCCAAGAGCACAAGGCTGACAGGTGACCATGTTCTGGTTCCCCAATAATCACAGAGCTGGTGGGTAACAACCTATCCAGAATTTTGATCTGAAAGGAAAGCAAAAACAAAACTGGAGATTAGGCAGTATTGTGCCAGAGATTACCCTACTTTTTGGAACTAGAGAGGTTTACCTCATGCCCCCATCTATTATTTTATGCTGTAGTCAGTAGGTAAATCAAGGAGTTCAGTGATGTATATATTATTTACAAAATGGTTTTGGCTAACATACAACTGCAGGTGCACCTGAAGTGGAGGTGTTTATGAGCTGCCAACAATCCCCACCCCCATCTCCTGTATAATTTTGAGTCAAAGCTTATTGTAGAAAGTACCTTTCTTTGTTGGTAGCTGGTATTTCTCATGAAGATATGTGAAAGAGGCTAACATTTTCTGTTCAATCACTTCTATAGATAAGAGTCCTTTGGTAAGCCTGATGGATTTAGGATTCAAGATATTAGCATTTAAGGAATTGACCAGATTGAGCGAAGTATCTAACACTTGAAACCTACTGCATTATCCTAATTTAACACGGATACTATAATTGTCAGGGGTTTTTTCCTCCTACTCCTCTTTTTCCTCCTCCTCTACTCTCTTTTTCTGCTTTAAATTTTGGGGTTTCTGGGCCCCTTTGTGCCTTTTGCCCCACTCATCTGAAGAAATGGGTTGCACCCACAAAAGCATATATATATAAAATATAGTTGGTAAGATTAGAAGCAAAAATATTAGAGTTGATTTTCTGTACTCTCCAGAGAGAGAGAGAGAGAGATTTTCTTTAAAGCTGAAGGCAACCATTAATAATAGTATCAGAGGGGTAGCTCCAATAAATCTGTTAGTCTATAAGGACTCCTCATCGCATTAAAAATAGAAGTGCAGAGAGACCTGAAGAAGTTACTTCTCAAACCCCAGTGGGGCTTATGAAGAAAGTTGCCGGGGCAGCACCATTTTATTAAAAATCATAATTGAAAATCCAGGTGATAGAAATACAAAGTAAATAATTCCAGCACTCACATTTGGCTATGATTTCTTATGTATCCTGTGGGATCTCTGTGGAGTCGTTGTATTCCATAAGAATTGTTGTATAACTCTCCTTGTTCTTGTGTAAGTTGACGCAGGAAATTTAAGAGAAATTAATTTTGTATAAACTAATCTTGGCCATACGTTCATTTTAACAGCATCTACCTTTCCCAGTAAAGATTTTGGGAAGTAAATGCTATTTCTTCATCTATTGTCACTTCTGAGTAAGACATCTATATGTGCAGATACTGTCTTTCATGAATCAGAGCATACCCTGAGGCCTATGTAGGTTATCTCTTTGCATGAATGAAAGGAGAATTATTATACTTGAGATGGATTTGGTCTATGAGAAATGCATCACTTGATATTTCCTTCAGTTTATCTGAAATCTGTAGTAGCAGTGATTGCAATAGCATTTAAGAGTGAGCAGAATATCATCTGTGTATAGACTCATTGTGTATTCTGTTTCGGCTGGTAATTCCTGGTAATGGTATCAGTCTGAGAGATTCTGCTAGCCATTCCATGGCGATGTCAAACAATAGGACTGTCTCTCATCATGTCTGACATATTCCTTGATTTGAATTGAAACATGGAGGAGAAAACAGATTTTGTGAAACAGAAACAAGGTGAGACTTGTAAAGAATATTAGTCAAGATCAGAAATGTATGTCCCAATGCTAATTTTCTCTGGATCACTGATAAATTCAGTCATTCCAATGGCTCCAAGGCCTTTTCAGTAACATTTCTGGACTTGAAAGAGGAGTGATGTTCATGTCCCAGCCTCAGTTCTTTTTTGGTTTTGTTTTTTAATGTCTACACATTCATTAAATGGGTCTGCTGAAGGAAAATGATACGGTATCCATTGAAGTGTTTTAAAGTTTTGTCTCTTGGGAGGTTCATTAAATCTCTGTACTTGATTGAGGTTTTTTCCCTCTGGGATGTAGAGTTCATGGTAAAGGGGGGTCGGTCAGTGATTGTTCATCTGTTAATTGATGACCAATAGATGGACAGCCTTCAAGTAATTCACCATGAACATCAGAACACATCATACACCATCCACTTTACCCTCAACATTCCTGACAGTTTGGATACCTGGCCAAGGTGTGTGGGGGCCAGCTTCTTTCTCCCAGAAGGGGCGGGACCTCAGGTGAAGGGGCGGGGCTAGGAGCAACCAGACATCTGTGTCGCTTGAAGCGTGGCATGCCCCTCCAGCCCTCAGAGCCTCCCGCTGCTGCAGTAGCATTTAGGAGCCCAGGCCTGCCTGAGACCTACTTTTTGAAAATGAGTGGATCATGTGATTACACACACACACACACGAGTGGATCACGTGATTACACACACACACACTTTGCAAACGGTCCATGTTTTTGACTAGGCCCATTTAATAGTGCTCTATAGGCTTGTAAGTTATTCCTGTTACTGCAGACACTGAAGTTATGAAAAGATTATTTGGAAATCCTTTCCAACCTTCACACAATTAAATAGATTCTTCAGGTAATTAACTCTACTTTCTAAAATGCCTGTTTTGTTTTCCTTATTACTGAATAGAAAAAAAGTCTGCTTTTAATGTAGCAGTCACTTAATTTTGAGAACTTCTACCCAGAACCTATGGTGGAATCTGCATCCCATGTGGAACACGTACTCACAAGATTAGAGGGTAATCTAGGTAAATTTTCAGTTTGACAATTCTGATTAATTGGTGAATGGCAGAATACTTTCAGGATGGACTGAACAGAAGAATCTTCCATGAATTAAAAAAAATCAGGTTTAAAAAAATGTTTTTTTGGTTTTGTGTTTTTAAAATACTAATTAATTTACAAGCTAATTTTGAAACAAAATAGCTTTCAGTCAGCACACCTAAAATTTGGGTAAAATGTTTTAACCAATCCTAAGGCTATAGAAGAAGTTGTAATTCATCATCTTCACCACAGGAGACCATTTGAAACTAGCGTCTGTTACTGTATTTCTAAATCTAATTCCCATGAGTACATTCTCATTAATTTTTGAAAGTTTAACATAAGCGATAGTAGGTTGCTAAAAGTTAGAATTATCCATCCAGTAATTAAATTGAATTGTGCTCTGGCACAACAATGGATTCTTTAGAACTATGTGATCCTGGATAAGAGATTAAAAATGTTGGCACCTGAAGCCAAGGATGGAATAGATGTACTTTCTTTAATGGGGGAAATGTTCTCAAATTAGGTGATTGCAAAGCAATGACTGCATTTCATCTTCAATGTACAAAGGCCTAGCTGTGTTTATATCTGAGGGATGGCTAGAGCCCTTCAGAAAATTAGTTTGATTCTTGACTTGAACTGACTAAAAAATAGTGTGAGATTTGGACTTGCTATATGATTATTTTAGAATGACGTTCTCTTAAAATATGAAGTATTTTACTGCAAGTTTTTTAAAGCCATGTCTATGTAGAACATAAAGTAGATTGACTGTCCCTATTAAATAGGCACAGTATATTTAATGAATAATTCTTTAGGGTTTGTTTTTAATATTCAATGCTGAACATTTTACATTTTAGTCTTTGAAAATAGACAGCAAGAAGTTTTAATAAACAGCAGCATGCAGCACCTCTAGAAAACCCAGCTGTTTTTATTTAGGTTCTTCAGAGGAGAAGGATGCTTTTCTAGTTTAATAGTAATAGATCACCCCACCTTCTGTATTCCTTTCGTATATATAGTCATGCCAATTCTCTTCCAGAATATGAGCTGAGGAAGTGGGTCTGGCCCATGAAAGCTCATCGCCTATTAAACCATCTTGTTAGTCTTTAAAGTTCTACATAGTTTTTCCTTTTGTTTTTTCTAGTTTAAGGCACTAAAGAGGAGCTCCGGAGTTCTCAGTTCTATTCCTGCTTCTGCTGCATATTCCTATGTGATTTTAAGCAAGTCATATATAGGAGGTAGGTACTAAATACTTCTCACTGAAGTTGGTAAAGATTGGGGTAACACTGATAGTGTCAGTGATGTTCCAAGATGTAAAAACCAGCATCAGATGAGAACCAGGCCTTGAATCTTGATCTCCATTTGTTTTATAGGAATGGATGTTGGATATTACAAATTTTCACAGTGCAATCACTACATAGTTAGGGTAGAGATTCCTTTTATTTCCAAGATAAATCTCCAAAATATTCTCAGAGCTGAAGAACTGTAAAACTCACATCTCTGTGGTATCATAGAATCTTAGGGCTCGAAGAAACCTCAGGAGGTCATCAAGCCCGCCCCAAGCAGGACCAACCCCAACTAAATCAACCCAGCCAGGGCTTTGTCAAGCTGGGACTTAAAAACCTCTAGGGATGGAGATTCCACCCCTTCCCTAAGTAGGTCAGTAACTTAACTTTAAAACAAAATAAACCAAATGTGCTTTTCCTTTTAATGGTAGTTACATTTGCAGCAACTTCATACAGTTAGTCGTTAATATATTCTTTTGATCCCGTCCTACGTTTTATAAATATTACAGATTGTATTGAGGACTTTTCCCAGTTTGCATTTTAATCTTTTTTGCACTGTTGGAAGGATATTTAGTAGAATGTGCTTCCATAACAGATAAAAGCAAGGCACAATTGTCCTTTATTCTTCATCAGTACAAGATAGATGGTAATGGAGAATTAGGATCTGCAAGTAGAAATTTCCATTTAACCTCAAACCATAAATATTATACATATTTTACAAGATAAAAATGAGTTTGTTCTTTGACTTTTAAAATCATAAGAAGAAATTGGACTCATCTATCAATATTTTCTGTTGGATAATGAAATGCTTTCTGCTGATGGTTTGTGACCCTACTTGCCCCTTTCTGCCCACTGGCAAAGGATTCATAGAACACGAAAGCCACTCTCATTGTGCCTGAGAAATTCACTGCACCAAACACACTGCTCTCACGATATGTATCTCTAAAGGATATTGTGTGAGAGGTCAGATGGAAGTCAGTGACATGCTACTCACTGATATTGTGAAATGGAAGAATTAACATTATAGGAGGTCTGGAACCAACCAAAGTAGAAAGGGCTTTTTTTTCTCCCCCAGACAAGAATGAGGCCAGTTATCTCCTTGTCTGTAATGTAGATTGAGCTTGGTGATGCCAGAGACGACAGGCATCTAATTTGCATCTGTGGTAAAAGCCAGGTCCTATGAGGATGAAGACACTGCACAGTATCAGCATGCTGAAGAACAGCCTAGAGCAGGGGTGGGGAACCAGATGTGGCCCCTGGATTGCCTGGATTTGACCCCTGAGGCTTAGGGCCTCTCCTAGCATTGGGGAACCTGTGCTGGCACTCCAGCTCTCCCGCCACCCCAGACCCAAAAAAGTTCCCCACTCCTGCTCTAGAGCCATAGTCCCAGGGGGTCATCCTGATTCTTGAGACAGAGAATGAATTTGGAGGGCTATAAACACAAGCAAAAGAGCATCACTTAGGGGCCCAAGAGCCCAGTGCTCTTTGTATTTTTGAACAATGTTCTCCTGCAATGGGGCAAGGTGATGCTGAAAGGTTGCTTTAGGTAAGTGCTAGTGGCCCGTTACGTGACATTTCAGTCACTAGGAAGCATGGTGTAATTTTGCTTTGTAACTGTTTTGTTATCTTTGCTCAGTATCTGTCATTCTTCAGCAATACTTGATCTTTACTGTCAGTTCCTTTTAGTGTTAACAGTAGCATGAATCCTCACCAGCCTGTTAGCTCAGCTGTCTGTACTATTCCTTTGGAAACCGTGGACTTGGTTCTTTCTGTAAACATCCCGTGACTGGCTGGGAGCTGCAGGGAAAGACTATTGGAGATCTTGGGATGTGCATCAAGGGTTAACCTGCAAGGGAAAGTTAGGACCCTGAAGTCCTGAGAAATCAGGGAGGCCAGCTAACAAACTGGAGTGGCAGAGAGTTGTCACTTACTCTAGAACCAGCAAATCTTTTTTTTTTTTTTATGTTGGGGCAGAGGACTAACAGGGTGACTTATAGTTCTACACACCCCAGCCAGGTGTCGCGATGTTCTTAAGCATTGTTTGATTTAAAAACAAATTATTCCTAAAATTACTCTACCAGCCATTGCACTGGAAAACAATTATAAAATTCTACATCTGCGGAATAGATGACTGGTACACGATGCTTTCTATCTTTAAGAATGACGCACATTCTAATGGTTAATAAACACTATTCTGAGTCAGATAAATTGGCAAGAATATTGGAATCACTTATTTAAAACAACACTGAACAAGTTCATAGTCCTAATCATTTCAATATAAATTTTCTCTGTCAGTTATCAAATTGAAGCTACACATAATGTCTGCTAGGTAAAGAGAAAGAAAGGTAAGCATGAGTAAAATGCTAGTGTGCTATTTTAGAGAAGCTTGCAGGAGAAAACTAGTTTGTGGTTTGATGAATGATGCAAGGCCAAACTTCCATTGATATCCATGACAAAAGAGTCTGTTTGGGGGGGAATGTTTGCTTTTTGTCCAGCTCTACTGAAAGGAGGAGAGGAGATACTTGACAGGGGTTTAATCAGACTGCATTTTTATTATTAGATATTTGCAGCTACCGGGAACAGTGCAGATAACTCCATGTTCATACAAAAACGACACAAGGGCCTTTCACTAGCCTCTTTTTTTTTTTTTATCCAGGTCCTCCAGCCAACTCATTGCCGGGACCTTACCAACCACCCCACCTTACAGCAGTTAAGGTGGGCTATAAAAAAGGGGCATTGGACTCCTGCCATACATTGCAGCTGTGATATCCCCCTCCCCCCCACACATTCCATTCCTTTAACCAGCACCTCCTTTTTAAGTCCTTTACTCAGCCATTTTTCCAGTCATTGTATAGCCTCCACACCACTCTTACATAATGAGCTTTAGAGGGGTAGCCGAGTGTGTCTGCAACAGGAAAAACTTAAAAAACAACAAATAGTCTGGTAGCACTTTAAAGACCCACTTCTTCAAATGAGCCGGTCATCTGAAGAAGTGGGCTGTGCCCACCAAAGCTCATGATCCCATCTACATGTTTTGTTAGTCTTTAAAGTGCTGCCAGACTATTTGTTGTTTTTTTGTTTTTTAAAGACTAAATAGTTACAAGAGGCCGATAAGAACCATTAGTTTGCACTTGGAAGTGGGTCTTTGCCCACAAAAGCTTATGCTCCAATAAATCTGTTAGTCTATAAGGTGCACAGGACTTCTTGTTGTTCTTGCAGATTCACACTAACACGGCTACCCCTCTGATACTTGTCTTGAATATGTTAGGCTAACTTGTGACTATTTAATTTCTCAATATTTTCAGTGGATTACTGGATCAGCTATCTTCAACATACTAGGAAGAAGACTCTTTGACAGCAAAGGCTGTGAGTTCTCTGTGCAGTAATGCTGCAATGTTTACTTTGGCTGTTTCTACCATCATTTGAATTCAAAATAGTCAAGCTGCCTGATGATCCAAGTATAGTGCTCGTTGACTAAAACAGATCATCATCATGGGCTGAATGCATCTAAGTCCCAGGCACTCTCCAATGTGCTGATTTGTAAGCGGGCCATTGCCCATCTGTCAGGCAAAATAGGTCAAGGTGGCTTAATTTGCTTTCATGGAAATAGCCTTGTAGCTTTACTGGGTGAGTCTTATCTTTGGAGTGCCCCGTCATGCATTCTATTTTCAATAGCTTGTTTGACAACATTGTTGCAGTAGAATTAGCCCCAACGTTATTTCTTTCTTTGTGACCACTTGGTCCCTACTAAATTCCTGTGTTGCACGGTTGTCCTCCTCACTTTAGGCATTTTTCTCAAGCTTTTCTGGATTTTTTTTTTTTTTTGACAGAGCCACACAGTTGTAGCCCTAATATAGCCAATTTGCAATTGTCAGCTGAATGCAATAATTTGGCCAATATTTTTAGCAAGGCTTTCTCTGAAGATTTCTGTAACATAAAGAAGCAGAGTTAAATCTGACAGTCTAGGGACCTTTTCCTTTACTCACTTAGAATCACTTAGGGTTAGCTGGTTTAATCTCTGCCAAGATGCAGGGTTTATTATGTCTCAGCCATCCAAGACAGATGTCTGTCTAGCCTCTTTCTGAAAACCCCAAGTGAAGGAGCTTCCATGGTCTCCTGAGGTAGTCTGCTCCATTGCCTTACTGTTTTCACCATTAGGAAGTTTTCCCTGAAATTGAATCAAAACTGCTAGGTGCCTAAGCATACCCAGTACCTTCAGGCTTTGATCACGTGGCTTGCATTCTATCACTGTGGTAATTTTTGTCACTTGCCTCGGGTTCTCTGCAGCCTCTCTCTACATCACTCTCCATCGGAGGTCAAACTAGTGCTGAGGAGAGGGGTACTATCCCCTCCAGTGACTTGCATGCTGCGCCTCTGTGAATGCAACCCAAAATCACACTTGCTTTTCTTGCAACAGCATTGCATTGCTGACTGTCACATCAATGCTGCGATTCCCCCGCCGCTCCCAGATGCTTCTCACCTGTGCTGCCGCCGAGCCAGTTATCCTCCATTTCTGCATTTGGGACTTTTTGCCCACTAAAAATACAATGGAAATGCTAGTGTCTCCTTGTATAAAATGGATAGTGTCATGATTTCCTATATAATATCCGACTGACCATCACAGGTGAGTCATGGTAGCACCCAGGAAGTAAACCTCCCACCCCGTGCCCCTGCTAAAATTTTAATGGCTAGCTGGGTGCTCCCACATGCCCCATCCACGTCTCTCTGGGTGGCCATCCCTGCACCCTCTCCTCCCTCGCAGGCACCAGTCACCCCTGCCGAGGGTAGCTCGCTTAAACTCTGAGGCATCTTTACTGAGGAGACATATGAGTAAAGAGTAGTACAGATCTAAGTAGGCTCTTTGAACACTAAAAGGTAGGGGAACACTTCTTGCTAGTTTACAGAAATAATGGGTGATATGAAATAAAACTCTGGAACAGAACTACCCTAGGTTACTGTGCCACATGGTAAAAATATAAGTCTGAAGAATGAACACTTTTTAAAATTCTGAGTGAGTTAGTCTTACTGTTTCTCTGTAGCCATATGATTATAATAGGAGTACAGGCAGTCCCCGGGTTACATGGATCCGACTTACATCAGATCCCTACTTACAAACAGGATGAGGCAACCCCGCACTAGCTGCTTCCCCCCAGCAGACCAGGGAGACACGAAGCTAGCGCCCCTCCCCAGCAGACCAGGGAGACGCGGAGCGGCTTTTCTCAGCAGACATCTCAGCTTGAGAATAAAGGACTGAGGGAAGTGAGGTGTGGGAGAATAAAACTGAGCTCTGGAGAAATGTTTGGCTAGAGTTTCCCCTACAATATGTACCAGTTCCAACTTACATACAAATTCAACTTAAGAACAAACCTACAGTCCCTATCTTGTACGTAACCCGGGGACTGCCTGTAATAGTAGAGGCAGTTGGTACTGAGGGAAAAAAAAGGCTTGGAATACGTGTTGGAGTACTTTGTGCATGGTATGTAACGCCAGAAACCTAAAACTCTCCGTTCCTAACCTGCATGTTCAAAAGGTATCCATGCACTAGATGTCAGGCTGTATTCCTGACAGAGTTTTTGAAGTCTTTATTGGTTAGTTATACTCAATTGTCTGTTATCCGAGATCATCAAAATGACTTGTTCCAAGGCAGGACAAACTGTAACTAAACACAGGTTATTCACTGATGTCGATAGCAACTAGGAGGGGAAGGAGAAGAAAGAACCACCCATGGTCTGGTTGTGATGGAGTTCATTTCTACACTAGCCTCACTGTACTATAGACCAACCTGGGGGCTAGTGCAATATGTTCCAGATGGCTCTGACTCCCAAGCCACTGTGTGGTAGCTGACAATACTGAGTATGCAGAAGCACTACGTTTTCACACTGATAATGGCCCAGTGCCAAGCACTACAGACAACATAGCATGAAAGCAAATTATCTTGGCTTTATTCCAGGTGGGGACTCCTCAGAGGTTTGAATGGCTATTCCCTTTTATTAGCACTGGTTGAAAAAAAAATCTGTCTAAATTTTCTGTCAAAAACACTTTATTTTCAACTAAATTACTTTTCCTGATCTCCATAAAAAACAAAACTGATTTTGTTTTGTTTTGTTTCTCATGTAGTTGTTCTGAGGTGCTTCCTGGGAGCTGTAGTTTGGCTTCCTCACAACCTTATTCTCCTCTGTGGGTCAGGCTGCCAGATTACATTTCCCATGATGTTCCTCTTGGCATTTTGGGAGTTCCTGGCAAGCACCTGACCTCCTCATGAGGTGAGACTGTGCTGCATGTAGTGTGACCAGAGAGCCCAGCCTGACAGGGATAATCAGAGTATAAGGCAATGAAATTATAGCTCCCTTGAAGCACTACGGGCATTTTCAAATTGAAATATTTCATCTTTTATTTTTTGCTGGATAATTTACAATAGTTCATACTTAAACTCACTTGCTAACCAGCTCTAGCTTTTACCTTTGCATATACATTAAGGGTATGTCTAAACTGCAAGCTTCTTTTGAAAGAAGCTTTTTCGAAAGAGCTCTTTTTTAAAAGAGAGCTTCCACATCTCAAAACCAGGTTGAAAAAGTGATCTGCTTTTTCGAAAGAGAGTGTCCAGACTGCATGGATGTGCTCTCAAAAGAAAGCCCTGATTGCTATTCACAGAAAGGCCACCAGGGCACCTGTGCTTTTTTTGTTTGCCTCTTCTTTTGAAAAATGTTCCTGTTCTGCATCCACACATGCCTTTTTTTTGAAAGAGCTCTTTTGAAAAAGGCGTTTCGTCCTTGTAATTTGAGGTTTACCAATGTCAAGAAAACCCCTGTGTTCTTTCGATTTAATTTAAAAAGAACACGATTGCAGTATGGATGAGGTGCAATTTTTTCGAAAAAAGGGCAGTTTTTTTGAAAAAACAATGTAGTCTAGACATACCTGAAGAGTCCAACATGAAATTCAGTATAAATGCTGCATTGGACATTTAACCTAGTAAAAAGCCAGCACTATATTGGCTCTGTTTTGCTATTGTTCTCTTAGCTATATTTGTTATTCTTTTGAGTGGTGGCTTTTATTACCATTCCTCTGTCTTCATATACTCTTTCTGTGGGGTCTTACTTGTGAATACTGTCCTAAAAACATATAGAGAGTAGATTTAAGAAATCATAATATTACTGAAAGGCTATGTCTGCACTACACGTTTTTGTGGCAGAAAATATGCTAGAGGGACTAATTAGCATGAGTCGTGATATCATTAGCATATTTTCTGCCATTTCTTTTTGCACAAGGGGTTTTTGCACAAGAAGAAGCAGTGTAGCCACTTCCGTTTTGTGCAACCCCCCTGTTTTGTGCAAGGTCCTTATACCTCTCCAGAACAGTCCCTCATTAGCATATTTTCTGCTGCAAAAAGGTATGATGTAGACAAAGCCAAAGGGTTGTTGGGTAAAGGAGTTGCTTACTATGGTGTCGTTATATTATATTTACATTACAATCGCAGAAAGAAACTCCAATAAGCATTGGATTTTCAATATGTTAAGTACAATATGACCACATATCACAAAAATACAGTCTCAGCCCTCTGAGGGCACATTACTGCATCATTATTTTGAAATAACAGAGGTTATTTTGAAATAGCAAAGTGCACATCTACACAGCAAGCCGTTATTTTGAAATATATTTGAGATGGCAGACTTCTTTGACTTCTGTAACCCTCATTTCATAAGGAGCGAGGGAAGTTAAAGGAAGAGTGTTTTTCCTTCGACTTCCTGCTATGTAGACCGTGCCAAAAGCCGAATTAAGCTATTTTGACTTGAGCTACGCTCTAAGGTGATTCATTTGCATAGATTCCATAAGCTGTGCTCCACCAGGTTCTTGACGTACCATCACCGGCTGAGAGGTCCTTCAGAATAATCAAATTCTTTCAGCCATTTTGTACTGCCAGAGCACTGCAAAAGAGTGGAGAATGGAGCTCAGGAGGTTGGAAGTCAAGTGAACACATGCCAGAAAGAATTCAGATGCTGGGCTGGCCTCTAGTCTAAATGCTAGGATCCAGGTTGCCTACCAAAAACGTCAAGGCTGAAATAGACTTACACCAATTCATAGAAATAATGAGTGCTAACGTCTCAAGGAATTGGAAGGCAGGATAGGTTGTAAAGGTCTTGCTGCACATCTATGATGGGTTTTGCACTTGGAAAAGTGTCTTCTAGACAAATGTTATCTGCAACCATAATTGTTAATTGAAATCAAGCATATCAAATAAAATGCCATGCAATTCTGCTAGAAGTAGTCTGAGCTCAGCTGCCAATAATCACTTGACAAATCTTGTGAGGATACAAGGTAGAATTGTAAGTACAGAATAATATACTACAGAACCTTTATTCATTAACAAATTACTCTGATGGCAAGTTTGACCAAGAACAGAGCATTTTAAACATCTTTTCAGTGTTCAAGCTTTAATGCATTTGGGAAGTTATTTTTCCCCTGTTGTTTGCTTTTCTTATTGCTGCACAGGGCCTGATCCTGAAAACTCTTAATGGCATGAATAAGAATTAGGGCTTCCGAGCAATTTTAAACTTAATCACAATTAACTGCAAAGTTAAATAATTAAGAACATAAGAATTGTGTCTGCTGACGATGGCCAATGCCAGAGGGAGTGAATCGAACAGGTAATGATCAAGCCATCTCTCTCCTGCCATCCATCTCCACCCTCTGACAAACAGAGGCTAGGGACACCATTCCTTACCCATACTGCCTAATAGCCATTTATGGACTTAACCTCCATGAATTTATCTAGTTCTCTTTTAAACCCTGTTATAGTTCTAGCCTTCACAACCCCCTCAGGCAAGGAGTTCCACAGATTGACTATGCGCTGTGTGAAGAAGAACTTCCTTTTATTTGTTTTAAACCTGCTGCCCATTAGCTTCATTTGGTGGCCCCTAGTTTTTATATTATGGGAATAAGTAAATAATATCTTCGGTGACTCTATGACAAATCAGACCATCTGCAATAGTCCATATTTTAGCCATCCTATCTTCAAGTTATTTAGTGTTTGGACCAGCTCAGTATTGCTAATATATAACTATTATTCTCCATGTGAAAATACATTCCAGTTGCTATACATTTTATGGCTTTGTCTTTAATAATTGGAAACCACCTTTCACATTTGCACGTCAGTAACACTATTAATTTTTAATAACACCATTTTATAAGAGCTGCTCAATACACTGGCCCTTGTGAATAATTTTCATGAGCTATAATGTACTATAGACATCCCACAGTTTGAGTTTTCAGCAAAATAACTGTGCTATGTAGACACACCCTTATTCTTCAGGACACAAATCAAGCATACCTGTAAAATGTAGATAATATCACTCACATCTACTGTGAAATGCTTTCAGATCTATTGATGAAAAGTACTTTGAGTATGGTAATACTATTTCTATTATAGGTACTTACATCACCGCCAATAAGAGTACCTGAGCTTCATTCTCTTTAAAGTATTTATCCCCACTACAACCCTAATGAGGGCCTTAATGCTATTATTCCCCCTTTACAGATGGAGAACTGAGATCTTGTCTACACTGACTTCATACATTGGTATAGCTACATGTCTCAAGGGACATGAAAAATTCATATCTCTGAATGTCATAGCCAGGGCTCAACAAATAATGTAATCTACTCGCCCGTGGCAAGTAGATTACAACCCGGAAGAGCCGGCGCAGAGCGATCCGCACGTGAGCAGAACAATCCGCACATGCGCAGAACGCAAAACCGCGCGGCTGGCGAGTGGGGCTCGCTGCCACTTGGCGAGCCCTGGTCATAGCCATACCACACCAACCTAACCCCTGGAGTAGACCATACTAGGTTGAGAGAAGACTTCATTTGTTGACCTCGTTATCACCTCCTGAATTTCCAACTAGCTCCCTTCCCCAGTAAATCTAAGCAGTCAGCTATTTGAAATTTACTCTCTTAGGCTACGTGTAGACTACAAGCCTCTTTCGAAAAAGAGCATCTAGACTGCAATCACTTCTTTCAATAAGCGAGATACTTCTTTGAAAGAGAGCACCCAGGCAGTCTGGATGCTCTTTTTCAAAAAAGCACTGTTTACATTCAAAAACACCTTTTTTCTAAAGAGCACTTTCAAAAAAAGGTGTTCTTCCTCATAAAATGAGGTTTACCACGGTCAAAAAACCCGCCGCGTTCTTTTGATTTAATTTCAAAAGAACACAGCGGCAGTCTAGACACGGGAAATTTTTTTGAAAAAAAGCCACTCTTTTCGAAAAAACCCTGTAGTCTAGACACACCCTGCGATTGTAAGCACAAGGACTTAACTTCTACTTCAGCCAAATGGATTTTCTGCACAGGGGTGAATTTCACCCTGTGAATTTTGGGCACTCAGGTAGAATTACCATCATCTCTACCTGCTGAGAAGTAGATATTTGAGTTCACAAGATAACAGATACTCTGAATAAAGATGGATGTGAAATGAACTGAGTCTCTTTATACAGGTATGGTAGCAATGGCTTTTGAAAACAGAGGAACTTGTGTGCCTAAGTCCCATTTTTTTCCAAGTTACTTGCGTGTTTAGGTATCTGAATTGCAGTGGGAGGCAGCAGAGAATGCTGGTTGGACAGGCTGCCTTCCCACTATCATATCATCCTGCTTTTGGTGTGCATCCGTAGGCCGTCTACATTTCTAGCCGCCTACCTTCTCATCCAGCTAGGCTCCAAGTTTCCACAGGTTGCTTAGCTCCCAAGGGGAAAGTTGAAAAACTGTAGTGATTCTTCCCTAGATTTTGTATCTTTTCACTGTGTGTGTAAATCACTGTGCACAATGAGGACTGCTAGGCACTACCTCAATAGAGCTAGTAACGAGTGGGATGTTGATTTACATCAGATGAAGAGTTGGTGCTCAGATGTGATATGGAAGTGAACATTGCAAGCCTTATCCAAGGGAGGACTCACCTCCTGCAGATTAAGAAAAACATGAGGCAGATTAAATGTGCACTTTTGACCTTGTCCTCTTCTTTGATTAGTTGTCTTGCATTAATATAAATGTTCACAGCTGTCATTGGCATTTGATGTTTGTGATGGAGCATAAAACATGTAGCACTCGATATGCACCTCATGCCAATGAGGAAAGCAAAGGGGGCAAAAAGCTGAAGACTCTGTTTGCTGCAAATGACAAGAGCATTTATTAGACTGAAGAAGTGACTCCTTTTTGTTTCCTTATGAAGTGCTTTCCATCCATCAAAAATTATCTGTGATCACCACAGAATTGCCACCCATTTCAAGCAGAATTCAGCTGCATAAGCATACTCCTTTTGTCCTCTATGAAATTTTAAAGACCACTTCTAATTTTAACACCAACAGGAATTATATCTTGTGTCTCATTTATATTCTGCCCTTTTATTTGGGGTTTTGCTTTACACATGATAAGATTTCAATGCTCAGCTCTGACTTCTCATGGTCACAGTAATCCTCCCCAGGGAGACTTTTACTTTTCCTTCCAAATTGATCACTGCTTATATTAGACAATTTGTATGTCTGTCTCTTGCCATTGACCTGAATCCCATGAATCCCAGTTGACCGAATAGAATGACAAGAAGAGAGGCTCTCTGCATTCATGTCTCAAAGAGTCACATAAAGCTGATGAGTCCAGGGGGACAATGTTAGAATGATGGCCAGATTACAGAACAATGGAGGGATACACGATCTAAAACTCATTGGGAATATTGCCTACAGTGCAGCAAACCTCAGCAAAAGTTTGGAAAGGAGGAAGCCTTTGAAGAACTATCCTTTCATAAGAAAATGTTTTAGAGGCACTTAAATTCATTTCCCCCCCCCAAAGAGTTGACCGATTCTGGTATCCAGTTACAGACACTGAAACTCTTTTTCAGAAGTATTGAGCATACCTGTCTCAGCTGTTGTAAACAGGAGCTGGAAGTGCTTAGTGCATCAGAAAAACTGAAGATGGATGCCCAAACTTGATACAGAGCCCTTATGAGCGAAATAGCCTAGATGAGGATAGAGGCTGCAATTGTCTTTATCGCAGACGCAATGGATTACTGGCACTATTTTCTTCCACTATTTGATCTGAGGAAGTGGGTCTGGCCCACGAAAGCTCATCATCTAATAAACCATCTTGTTAGTCTTTAAAGTGCTACATAGTCCTGCATTTTGCTTGACAAAACTAAATCACTGTTGCTTCTAGATGGAATGTTCTTTCAAGTAAGCCATCACTCCTAACACAGCAAAGACAAAATAGCTCCCCGTGTTGTGTCTGGTGAAGGAGCAATATGACAGCTGTCTCAAGCACAAATGTTTAGTTTAAGAAATAGTGAGATGACATATGAGTGTGGGTGAATTCAAGGCCTATTTGATAGGGAATTAGCTACATTCATGCACATGCCAAAGCCTTTCGCTAAAGGCTAATTCCATTTGGGGTACTCTCCAGCCATTACCCAAAAGGTGGAGGCTGAAGTAGTTTCTCTTATTTTTCTCACACCTTCAGTATTTTGGAGCCTAGATTGCATCTGGTTACAGTGACCAATATTGTAAAAACTTCTATTTTACTGGGGTGGAGGGGCTTTCCAAATTGACTACAGATCGAGGTTACTAGCTTTGTTGAGAATTGGAACATGTTGTGGAATCCAGTGTAGCCAATCGACTTGATTTGTTTGTAAGACCTCTTGGGAAGTACTATAACATGGAGCAAGCTGGAATCATATCCCTAATGGGTCAAGGTGAATAAGGAAGACTATTTTTTTGGGCCAACAAGAAATGCAGACACCCTGTTTTCTGAGGCAGAACCTGTGGAAAGAGGAGACCAACAACCAACTTACCTGCTAAGTATCCATAAGACCCTGCCAATGAAATGCTAAATGTCCATAAGACCCTGCTTATGAAAGGTAATTGGTAAGATGCCATTACTTGATTCCCCTTGAGTGGACATCCGGCACTGACTCCTGAGTCTGAAGACTCCTTGCATCCTGAAGACCTTCATCTCTTCTTGCCTTTTTCTCTATTTTTCCCTCTTATTTTGATGAAGATTTTCCCATTTTTTTATGTATGATTTCAGGAATGAGTGTGATAGGCACAATGACAATGTAAGTGCTAGCAGAGGTGGTATATGAGTGTCATTAAAAGTTCAGAGTGGGGAAGGTGATACGGATTAGTCCCTAACCCTAAAAACATTAAGGAAGTCCCGCCTTGTAAGGTAATTTGAGTTTCCTGAATGTTGATAAGTGTCAGAGAAACCAAGCTGAGAGCTAATAAGGACAGCAAGAACTGACAATACCTCTTCTGTTTACGTGTTCGGGTTATGAGAAGAGAGCAGGATAGCCACTACATATATAAGGATTTCAAGATGGGTGTTTCAATTGACTTCGTAGGATAAGAGGTAAATTAATTTGGATACAAAAACGTTTAGTTACTTTGATTAAAGGATGTTGCCTGCAGCAGGGAAATTAATTAGCATTTAGAACTGAAAGGACAACTACCTCCTGAAATTCCTAAATTAGGATTTATAATAAATGACTTTCTGCTCTCTAAGCCTAATGATTTGATATAGGCTCTATTTGTTTGATTATTTGGCTAATGATTTAATTCAGTATATTTGTTAAATTCAATTTCAATTGTAAATTTGGTTTGTTAATGACACTGTTTAATTCTTAGTTTAGATTCTTTAATTTTAGCAATATATTTAGTTTTTAGTTTTTAGTCTTGTTACTTTTTAGTCTAATTAGAAATTAACCTCGTCCTCCCCCCCTTAAACCTAAAAACTCAAGCTAGAGAACTTAGGTAAATTAGCCAATTTACCCAAGAATTTATTTGGCACTGTCTCTCAGTGAAGTCTTTTGTGTCTCAAATCATCCTCAGATCAGTGAACATTGTTGAAAATTTGCCTATTTTAGACCCCTCCAAGCACAGCACTCTTTGGGGTTGGGAAATGCATTGGGAAGCAGATCCGACACTTCCTTTTCAGAGGTACAGCACATACTTCCTTGGAGTCAGGTATTGCCAGTGAAGAAGAGGATGGAGCTGGATACAGTCTCAAAGTGGAGATGGCTGTATAAAATGTGGGGTATGTAGTGGGCAAAATTATGCCTTGCACAGCCCTTTTGTGCATGGCTTATTACATTGCCATAGCATCAAAGAGCCTTCCAATAATGCAGCAAGCACTGTATCCTCACGTCTCTATTTGTGGGGTATAACTGTCTAAAGCACTGTGAGAAGAGGCTCTAATTTCCTTGCAGAAGGAAACAGAATCTTGCTCTTTGTTTGGAGAGAGATGAAGCACTATTGGGAGCACCCTTGATTCTGAATATTTTTATTGCTATCTTAGCTAAATATCATCTTCCAAACAACAGCCTCCACTTACATTTAAACATGTTCCTGGCAGTATCAATGATGCTATCTAAGAAATAACTACTATAGAATGTTGTTGGTTTTAGTAGTAACAGCGTATTTTTCCATTTGCACATGGTAGAGCAGGGTATTAGGCCGGAATTTCTTTAATACAGTATCATAATTACATCTGCCATTAACTCCCTAATGGTTTAAAAATTAGAGGGAAAGAATATAGCTGCTGTACACACAGCAAGCTGCTGTATACACTTGACTTTCACAGAACTCAATGTGAGTTAAAGGTTCTCAGCTGAACGTAGAATTGAGCTCTTGTAGCAGAATGGTGGTTCATGTAGTATGGTATTCTGCCAATGTTTTGGGGACAGACAGTATAGCTCAGTGGTTAGCACGCGAGAATAGGTCAAAAGAAATCTGGATTATGTTCTCCCCTCTGTTGTTTACCTGGCATGTGACAGTGGGCTAGTCACTCACTCCACTTTGGTATCTCCTTGTACATTTTATCTTGTCTATTGAGATTGCATTCTATTTTTGACAAGCGCACATTGATACTGCACAAGAAAGCTGTAACGTTGCTAGTGTTGCTCTCTACACTGCAGAGGAAGGTGTAACGTCCCACCAGTGCATCTAATAACACTGTTAGCAAGTGGCCTTGTACATTTATTTCTTAGCTTGCTAGTTACCATCAGCTGACAGTAAGAGCACATACGAATTACGTAATTGTAATGTGTACTACCAGTTACAACAATATTCCCAATACAACTCAACTATCAATATCTTCAGAACCAGAATGAACTTTGCATTTCCTAATATTTTGAAGTCTGCCTGACCCAATGCATATACATATATAAGTAAAAATTATGCCAAATCTGTGCTTCTTTCTATACAAAGTATTCTTAAACTAGGGTGAATTCAGTCTTTTCATGTTAGTTTAATCATCCTACCTGAAGTGGATTTTGTGTAGCAAAAAAGGTGCTAAAAACTAATGGGATATGTGAGATTGTTTGTTAGTCAAAGGGCAAAATCACACTATTACATTTGTAAATTCCTGGGGGGGGGGGTTTCTTGGCCCCCAAACATGTACAAAAATTTTAAATAAAACATGATGAACAAGTCACTGCCTCTTCTTTCTTACCGTATTCTCAAATTATGATGAGGATGACCTATTAAAATTGGTTTTGTTTACATACCTGTTGTGGTGTTAGTATCAAAAAGGTGTTGGGGCTCTGATCCCCAATAACTTTTGCCTCGTGTGTCATCAGAACTGATGAGCAAATTGATTTCTTTAAATATAACACCATTAAATTGGTTTTTTTTTGGGGGGGGGGGGTTAAAGTCCATATTGCCTAAGAAGAGTTTCAGGAAAAACCACAGTTGTCAGTCAGATACATTTTCTGGTAGTTCCGCAGTTGACAAAAGCTGTTGCAGGAGCAAAGATGCCTCACATGGCATATCTGAATATGTGTGCTATTTGGATTTTGCTGTACTGCATATGGCATAATAAATATCAATAAGAGATGGAAGTTTCTCAGCGAGTTAAGTACAAAAATGGTGACACACTGGTGCAGGAAGAGAACATGGTAGCTTTGCCTTAAGCTTTTAGGGAAGCAATATGTAGTATAGTGGATACTGATCCGGAAAGGAATATGATGATGCATCTGCTCCATAGAAGAAGACAAACACAAAATGAGCTAAAAATAAAAACTTTGTATGTTCCGAACAATGTAATCTATTTGCTCCATTTGTTCAAAGTAATAGTCTATCAGCTACCATTTTGCTATGTGTATATTGCTTAACTGTCTGCCAGTGTTGCTTTCTGTTCTCACTGTCTAAAAATGGGGGTCAATTAATACCCCAACATGAACACTCTGTAGTGTATTTCTGAATCTAGGAATGCTTTAACTTGTTCACAATTGAATAGTTCATTTGTTATAATAACATCAGTTTCACATGCATCCCATGTCCCCTCCCTATTAACGTCCAATGTTTGCATACTAGCTGTATCCAGGACTCCAATATGCAAATAGCTGAATGATTTTTTTCCCCAGTAAAAGGGACAAGTATCGTCACTGTACATGTGAAGCACTGAGAACTTGTAGCTCTTATAACTCTACTCTTATTTATTTAAATGTCAATGCTTTTTCTGGAAATTTGCTAAACTATTGGGGATATAGCAACTACCATGAGCTAGTTTTATACTGAAGTAAAGGTACGCCAAAGGAAAATTTTCTGGTGACTGTTCAGAGGGTACATAGGTGGATAGGTTGGAATGGAGATGTGCAACACATTTTAAAGAACAACAGTTATGAAAAATGAATAACATTTTTTATGAAATGACAAATGTCTTTGATGCTAATCATCCAACTAGAGGAGTTGAGCATGAAAATAGTTAATACTAAATTCATGTACTTGGCAACAAAGTCTGATTGTAAATTAAACCTCATCTGACTGTGATAGGCATCGAGAGTTAATACTGATGCAGTCTACAGAGTAATTATTCTAATTCAATTATTCTCATTTTTTTCTTAAACTAGGAGCAGTTTATTTTTCAAGACTCTTGATTTGATGGAAAGGCATCTTTTCTGCTGTCAGTTCTATCAACTACAGATTATCTTTCCATATAAGTTTTGACAAGCAATCTGCTTAAATGTTAGGTTTCCCTTTATTAGATTTGATATTGTGAGACTTTCGTGGTTCTGTTGGAGAGTTCTTCAAAAGATATGATTAACACAGTGCAATTTACATTTTGCTTTATGGTTAATATTAGGCTTACTCTTCAGAGTCTTGGGCTTTCAAAACAACCATTTTGCTATCTAGAATTAATTTACTGAAGCAGTCAAAATCCCTCCTATTTGATTTTGAATTCTTTCCCCCGTGTCAGATGGTGAACTTCTAAAAGCTCTGAAAACCAGGGGTTTAAAAATGCCCTCAATGATATTAAGATTAGCACACTTACATCGATGCCTCAAGGTGGGTGTGACAGATAACGTATCTTCCCTGCCATCTCTGATGGATGATAATGTGTCACATAAGCTTCATTAAGTTTAACGGCTTATGGAGAAAGTATTAACCTTAAGCATTAATATAAATATGAGTTCCAGATATTAACTACCTGTTCATTTCATAGGTCTTTAAAGCTGTGTTGTAAGGCATTAAGTTCACTCATGTTCTTTCAGTTCACCTTTCTCGTTACTTACTGTTTGTCCAAAATTGAGAGTGATGGTCATATACTGAAATAAAGGTTTTTTTAATCTGTTTTAAACTTTTTAAGTATAACAAGTTAAATAGCTCATTTTCTGTAGGAAGCTAGGAACAAAATAAACACATCTACAGACTGGGTCAGAGGGCTCATAAGAACAGTGCAATTCTAGTAATAGAGCATGGGCTGAGATTAAAGTTTTCATAGCCAAGATTGATAATAGTATCCATTTAATATCCGACACACCCACTATATGCAGGGCTGTGTTCTGTTGATACTGATATATAGATACCATGAAGTAATAAGTCCTGTCTATCTCTAACTATTATGATCCATGTTAAAATGTGGATTCCAGATGCCATAAAGTGCCAGAGAGCTCTTCATATATGAATACGGTGTTTTTGGAATTCTGTAGACTGGGCACTGGAATTCTCAGTCTCCAATTTTAACTGAGAGAAATGCTTTGGCTGTTTTTTTTCAAAGGCTTAGATACTTTTATGGCCATGAATATAGTTGGTAGCTCTGTAAATCAAATGTTATCAAATTTCAGCTATTGAGAGGAAAAGATAATTCCATGTTCTGCAATTATCTGCCAGTAGTTTAGTTATCACAATATGCGAATTTACACCAGCTTGGGATGTTTTTAGTTACAGGCATCAGCATGTGTCTGACCACAAGAATGGCATGTGGGACAAAGGAGGGTGGTTTTTGAAATCTAGGCCCAAGGAGAATGACTTCCCTGAATGTGTCTCTGCAGTTTAAGTCCTTGCTTACATTCAATGCAAAGTTTGCTCCAGAGAAGCATGACTTGCCAAAACAGAGGCAGACTGGTGTTCTCACTTCCCTTTTCTAGCTCATGGAGCTTAGCTGGTGCTAGGGAAGTAAATGGTGCACTCTTTCAAAGAACAGTAGTATTCCAACTCTGTCATGTGCTCCCCTATACCCCAGGAGGAATTCTCATTGACTTGGACAGCATTCTTCAGGGATCCCTCCTTTATGTTAAACTGAGCTGTGCCTTAAAGCTCAAACCTAGTCCTATTAGATCAGCTCGGTCATTGGAGGAAGAAATTGAAAAAGAACATAAGGCACAATCTTCATCTCCACATACGCCAACTCCCTCGATTTCCTTAATGAATCACTCTCCACGGTAATTCACTTGATGCACAAGGAGGCTTTCATAGGGTGGCAGAGAGGGAAGCAACATGGATTTTTGAAATCTCAAGAAACAAGCATGTCTATTCCCTTTTTTGGCTATTCTTTTGTCTTGTCATTCAGTAAGAATGTTATTGGTACATTCTCCTGTTATCCAATGCCTCATCCTCACTTTGAAGTTGAATCCCCTGCAAAAACAACTTCAAGGGGTAGCCGAGTTAGTCTGTTACAGAAAAAAACAACAAATAAAGGTAACACTTTATAGACTAACGAAACATGTAGATGGTATCATGAGTTTTCGTGGGCACAGCCCACTTCTTCAGATGACCAGAGTTATGAATTGGGGATATGAAAACTCGAAATACGTTGGAGAGGGGAAGGGGGGGGGAGAGAAAGAGCATCATTAAGTATGTGGA
Organism: Pelodiscus sinensis; assembly: GCF_052426305.1. Lineage (NCBI taxonomy): Eukaryota > Metazoa > Chordata > Testudines > Trionychidae > Pelodiscus > Pelodiscus sinensis. The sequence goes on from NC_143057.1 coordinate 8,039,992, forward strand.
GAATGGGTACTTAAACCTAAGCAGAAAAAAATCAAAGTCAATAGATAGATTCCTAAAACAGGAAGGATACCACTCCGGGAGCAGCTAGCACCTTCAGTGGTTATTAAGTAGGTAGAGTCCCTACCAGCCCATATCACAACTGAGTCCATTAGCATGTGAATTGAATTTGTGGATGTATGGATATACGTAAAGGGAATATACAGAAGCCTGTTGGTGAGCACTTCAGCTTGCCTAGCCACAGTCTGACAGACCTGCAAGTAGCTGTCTTGTCACCAGCTCTAGAAGCCAAATACACAGAGAAGCCCTGGAATCCCAGTTCATCCACAAATTCAATTCACATGCTCTGTCTCCCACCCCCTTCCCTTTTATTTCTCTCCTCCCTCCCCTTCCCCTCTTTGAGTTTTCAAATCCCTTACTCATAACTCCAGTCATCTGAAGAAGTGGGCTGTGCCCACAAAAGCTCATGATACCATCTACATGTTTCATTAGTCTATGAAGTGCTACCAGACCATTTGTTGTTTTTTTCTGCAAAACAAGCTACTTTATTGACTCAAATCCTCCTCAGCCATAAACATCAGCTCCTAGATATACAGTCCATGGGATCTGAGGTAAAGATGAGCCTCCAATTTTCTCTCCAACAGCCCTTAAATGTGTTCCACGTTACGTTGGAGTGATGAATGCTCAGAAGTTGCTCTGTATAAAAATCAGATTATGTGAACCATAAATTTTCCAAATATAAAGACATAAAATGGTGAAAAAAGAGTGACAGGATCTTGAAAGCTTTCCAGGGAAGAGAATGGTGGAAATTTGTCAGAAGTTAATGCTGAAAGCTTTATATCATTGCACTTAAAAATGTATATGTAGCACAGTACAATATAAAAGGGCTCTGGTTTGCAAGAAAAGGTATCACATACTTGCTAGATGGAGGGACACGATGAAGTTACTTCAGCAAGTGAAAAGGCTGTCACGTTGCCGAGATGCACTTAATCTCATCTGACAAAATGAACCTCCTTATGATATTTTGTTTAGGTTAAAATGTAATTAAATTGGTCCACTATTTAGCTACAAAAAGGGAATCTGATAAAGCTCCTTGCAATGGGAGTTCAACACCCCAATTGTCTCACCCCTCGGCAGATTATTCTAGATCAGAGTCTTTTCAAAAGATACTAAGTGAACTAGGTGTACTAACCTGCCAGTGGATTCCAAATTCATAATTTGATAAGCTTTGTAATGATTCCTGAAAAGGCAGCAAATGGTGGATCCCTTTTTCGAAGGAAATTCAGAGTTGAAGGCCCTTCACTGAGAGTTCCTCACCTCCACCTCCAGTGTGTAAGTGTACGGACTGATTGCTTAGGAGTGGTGCTGTCCAATTCTATCTTATACTTTTGAGGTTTCAGAGTTCATTTTTGCTCCGTATTAGAACTGATTCCAAAACTCCCTGAAACTTTTAATGGAAATGGAATTGCGTGGACATTTTCATTTTTGAATTTCTTGCATCATTTTCCTTTCCTCATGAACCCATGCAGCGCTAAGCTTCAAATTTATTTGCTGACTTTCTTCTCACTCATGTGTACTGGTTGAACGTCTGCAAACTGGGACTCTCTGGTCTGGTGACATCTGTGTTCCTGAAGCTGAATATCCCGGTGAGGGGCTGGCGGATGGGTTGCCCAGTGGGGCTCAGAGCCTGGCACGCTGGGAGCTAGGCTGCCTGGCTTATCAGGGAAGGGGGGAATTGGCAGAGCAGTGGGACTGTCAGCTGCGGGGGGGAGGCCAGTGGGCAGGTGGTGGCTGGTCCAGGGTGGATGGCGGGACAGTAGCAGAAGGGTCAGATATGAACTTCTCTGGTCCAGCAAAATCCCTCATCCAGGGACAGGTCAGGTCCCAAGAGTGCTGCACCAAAGAGGTCTAACCTTTACATAACTCCCTGAATACATCAAGGAAAGGTTCACTGAGATTTGTAGTGGGAGTAATGCACAGATCTCACCTGAAAACCATGCAAAATATCAATCAGCTTGCTACACATTGCTAGGCAAGAGATATGGGTACAAACAAACAGACAAACAACCCACTTGAACTCTATTTGTTCCAAGGATTTAACAGTGGAGCTTGGTGCGAAACAGTTTACGCATCCCATGATAATTTTCAGACTTCAAACCTTTTCCTATTTGAATCGGGACAAAAGATGGCCGTCTTAAATGATCACAAAGACAAAAAACTATTTCTTTAATTTGGTGTCAGTTGAAACATTTTGATATGTTTAGATTTCGACTATCCTTTGTAAATCATTTTAGTCTAATTTAGTGTCAATCCAAAACTTTTTTGAACTTGACAGCTAGAACTTTTCATTAAAAAAATGTCTAAACAGAACACATTGATGACTTCAGAACTTTTCTCTCCATATTTTTTGAAGCAGGAAATTCATCAAATTCAATTCTGTTTGACAAACTGATTTGACTTGACTTGACACTATTGATTTTTAAAAAATCCATCAAAAATTCCTGACCATTCTTTTAATATACTGTGTAAAAACATTACCTTATTTCTCCTGAAACATGGTTTGCTTCCCTTCTCTCTCCCCCACAACAAAATTACATTGTGTTGCAAAGTCACCCACTTTTGAGAGAGCCCTTGGTAACTCTTCACCATCTGTTTTGGAATTCTCCGGAGTAATTTTGTCTCATCTGCAAACTGTGCCACCTCAATTTTTTCCAGACCGTTTTGGAATATGTTGAACAGCATTGGATTCAGTACAGATCCCAGTGGCAAAATACACTGTTGATGTATTACCCTCTCTGTTCTGAAAAGTAGTTATTTATTCCTGCCTTTTGTTTCCTGTCTTAATCAGTTCCCTATCCATGAGGGATCCATGGCACCTTACTTAGCTTAAGAACTTTTGGTGAGGGACTTTGTCAAGGGCTTTCTGAAACTCCGAGGACAGTACAGCCAGTGCTTTTTTTCCACACGTAGTGCCACTCCTCCACCAACATGACCGATAACATGTCTGTTATTCTTACATATTGTATACCCTCGTCTTCTCGTGCCCCATTTATCATCTTTCCATCAAGTTTCTGTGATTTCCTGTTATATCAATAGCCTCCATTTTAATACCAGGCACTCAATACTTAGCCACCTTAGAATTTTGACTTCTACCATTTGTCTACAAGCACTTGTCAAATCGAAGCTTAGCCTTGTTTCTGAGCAAGCAGCCATGCTGAGTACCATCAGTTTATGAACAATATGCGGGGATGCATTACACTGTTTACAAAATGAAGAAAACCCATGAGCCCCTCTCCAATTTAGTACCAATAAAATGCAGTTGCTGATGTTTTTCATAATGCCATTTGAAAGAAAATAAAAAAGAAGGAAGGAAAACTGCAAAAGGCCATACCATTTCCAGGAAAATGGCAAGTATGTGTCTGATGCCACTTGACCTTTCCCATCACACACTCGCCTCTATGGTCCAGCACTTCAGGTCAACACTTTAGCTGCGCGTTTTGCAGATAAAGGTTGATACTGACATTGCCAAAAGCTCTTCAAATCCAATCCATCTTGCTTGTCTTTATGATGAAAAGATTTCATACAAACGATTTGAGCCACAATGTGTATGTGTGTGATACCCACTGCAACCCAATGATACAAGCGTGTAGGAAGGGTGAATCTAGGTAGAATTGGATCCGTGCTCTGCAGCATTGATTGATTGATCCAGCACAGTTACACTAGGCTGCATCTTCCTTTGTGCTATTGGATAGATTTTCATATGTCTTTTTGGGAAAATGTGGACTGGTCAATATGTGTCCCCTGAGTGAAATTTTTAAGTGATTTAGGAGTTTAATTGCTATTGACTTTTACTGCACGTAAATAGCCTAGGTGTCTCTAAAAGCCCATTGGACTTGGGTTTGTTTGTGTCACTCAAGTGCTGTTGAAGATTTTACCCAACACTTTAAAATATATTTTAATGACGTCTAGAGAAAGTTGATATTCTGGTTTATAGGATGCGTCAGGAATACATGTTCTCTTATATGCCCATGTTATCTAACAAGGGAGTTCCTCCACAAAGCAGATTCTTTAAATCTCCTTGGGTTTTGGGTTCTGTAGGCATGAAGGGCTTCTCGGCTAGGGTATCAGTGGTGGTTTTTCAGGAGACACCGCCACAGGTCCTACCTCTTCGGCTGGCTGTCCTAAATGAGCTGAGCTACTCCCTTTTATATCTGGTCCCCAGTTGGAGCATGCTCAGCAAGGCCCATAGGGCCATGACCTCCTCATCTCAAAAAGCAGGATTAACCTTCTCATCAGCAGAGCATTACTGAAGTGTTCCAACACACTGACCTAAATGTTACTCGATACCTATCAGCTTTTCCCTTATTCCCAAATTTTAGAAACATTTATCTCAAAACTTTGTCAGTTTTCCAGACCAAAATTCATCTTTGTTACCCGACTCTTACATTTTCCCAATGGCACGTGTACCGCAACACTTGGGCTACGTCTAGACTGGCCCCTAATTCCGGAAGAAGCATGCAAAGCAGGTAAGTCAGAATAGGGAAATCCGCGGGGGATTTAAATATCCCCCACGGGATTTAAATAAACATGTCCGCCGCTTTTTTTCTGGCTTGGGGAAAAGCTGGAAAAAAGTGTCTAGACTGGCACGATCCTCCGGAATAAAGCCCTTTTCCGGAGGATCTCTTATTCCTTCCTGAAAGTAGGAATAAGAGATCCTCCGGAAAAGGGCTTTATTCCGGAGGATCGCGCCAGTCTAGACACTTTTTTCCGGCTTTTCCCCAAGCCGGAAAAAAAGCGGCGGACATGTTTATTTAAATCCCGCGGGGGATATTTAAATCCCCCGCGGATTTCCCTATTCTGACATACCTGCTTTGCATGTCTCTTCCAGAATTAGGGGCCAGTCTAGACGTAGCCTTGGGCTTTGGGGTTTAAGCGTTCAATAGTGCTCTGAGAGAGGACCAAAGCCTCTAGAACTTCCGCCTTTCAGAAAGCTTCCAAGTTTAGTGAGAGCCTGTATGTGTGTATGTGTAAGAGTTGTATATGCAATTTTCTAAATACTTGGGGCACTGCAGTCCCCCTATGTGTGGCCAAATTGTGAAATATCTCCAGAATGATGCAGAGCATGTGCTGCTTTATTACCTGCCTGTAACCAGCCTGTTACCAGTCAGTTGTGTCTGGTTTTGAATTACAAGTTGAACCTCTCTAGTCCGGCACTCTCTAGTCTGGAAACATCCATGGTCCATCATGATTTTAGTTAGCCGGATGTGCGTTTATCATGTGACCAAGTTTCCTGCGGTCCCCTAAAGTTTGTTTAGAGCCACCTGTGCTGGCTCTCAGTGTTCTGTGCTGTTATTCAGCTCTAATTTACCCTTAAACATCTTCAAAGAGCTCAGTAAGCAGTGGAAGCATTGGTAATATTGCTAGACAATATTGGCCTCCCATGGTTCGACTAATTCTCTGATTCTGCACCAATCAGGTCCTGAGAGTGCCGGACTGGAGAGATTCAACCTGTAATAGAAAACAAGGACACAGAAACACAACCCATTCTTTTTTTTCCCCCCACTGGCAATTGACACTGAAATGGGACATGTTGCATCTGAAATCCTTATGATGCCAGAGAGAGAGAGGATCCAGGCAACTTAGTGCAACAAACAAAAAGAGGAGAAAATGAAGACTATTAGTTTTTCAAAAAAAAATTGCAATAAGTTAGTTAAAATAGTGACACAGCAACACATTCATGGAGATTAAATCCTTTTTCATGTAGCTGGTATCTCACTGTTGTGTGATTTGAACCATTACACTTTGAAGAGTAAACACTATGCAGCTACTAATGTGAATGCAAACAGAGGCTGTGCAATATTCCACTACAACTGGATATCTCAGAATGGCTGGTATTCTGCCTGTCAATGGGAGTCTCCATCAAATTGTGTACGGTCTTATTAAATCCTAGAGTGAATGAAAACCTATCAGCTTATCTTCTCCTTTCTTTTCTCCTTTTCTCTCCCTTTTTTCTTTTTCCTTTTTTCTTCCCTTTTTTTCTCCATTTCTCTTTCTTTAAATCCTAGAGTGAATGAAATCCTATGAACTTCTCTTCTCTCTTTCTTTCTCTTTCTCTTTTTTCTTTTCTTTTTCTTTTTGGTTTTCTGTTTTGCTTTTGTGGGGTGTAATTACTGCTAATGCTGAAAGAGGCTAATGACGACAATCGGTGCTTCACATCTGAAAGATGTGGGTGATTTATGACTTTCACTTCAGTCTTTCTATCAAATGATACCTTTGCATTTAAATTATCCTTCTTTGCTCATCAATTAGCCTCTGCAGATAAGCCACCCAAAATGATCACTTTCCTAGTCTCAAATAAAAAATGGAAAATCAATTAAAAGAACCAGCTGGGATTTCCGTTCTTCATGTTGCTTTTCTCCCATCAGCCTTCATTGTCAGCCCTTCTCACCAAGATAAAAAGGTAATTTAAACAAGTCTCCTCTCTTCTTGGCTTGCATCACGTGGGAAACAAATGAAACTTTCTGTAGTGAAGGGTTAATGCTTTTCTCTGACAGTGACATAAGCATGAAGTCTTCAATACTTTCAACTCCAGGCTCTGTTTAGAACTAGAGCAGAATGTTTGCTGTAAATCTGGATGTTGAATAATGGCTTCAAAGGCTGTGGCCAGAAACCCTTTGGTCCCTCTAGTATTCTCCCTTAGAGCTCATTTCACTGTGGGTACCTCAGTTAGATGACTACACTACTGATTCGCATGCAAGACACATATACTCTCCACATTTACTGCCCCTCTTCATTGCAATGGAGCACATTTTTAAAGGCACAAATGGATATTAGCCTCTCATTTCTCAAAGGTTTTCATTCCCCAATACCTAACCACCGGCAATGACCAACCACCGTGAAGCTCTAACTATAGCACAAATGAAGTAATCGCATGCACTGAATGCCTTTTTAGGTAACATGGGATGAGTTAAATACTTTAATGTGTCAATGGAGGAACCAGAGTTTTCTTTTCTATCAGTGCTTGTTTCCTCATTTGTAAAACTTGGGGCGAAAGATACTCACTTCTTTGTGAAGTGCTTGGAGATCTATTCATCAGTGGTACATAAGTGCTAAAATGTATATTATTCGTGTATTGCATGTAACAAAAGCTACAAACCTTTCTTATAAAATGTTTGTTAAATATTTTACATTTCCAGTTCTATTCATATACAATTTCATACTCTGCATAGGGTGTAGTTTCACAGGGAGACCATGAAGCATTATACAAAGTTACCATTAATCACTGCATTAATGGTTTCCTCTGAAGGCAGCAGGGTGCTTGGATGATATATTTGAGAAAGGAGATGAAGTATTAAAAAGAAAAAGGCAGAGAATGAGTTGTTCTTCCCAATGCTTGTACTGGTGACGCTATTACCGCAGTTCAGATAACTGACAGCAGTTATTTGGAAAGTAAGAATAGAGCTGGACAAGGAATAGTTTTCCTGGTTCTATTTTTTCTTTCTTCAATTTGGTCATTCAGTTCTTGCAGACTGATAACGGAAACTATTTCAGGTTCATCAAAATACATTGTTTCAATTTGTTTGTTCAGATATCAACTCTTTTTTACTGTCATTGGCTTAAATAAAAAAAAGTCATTTCTAACAAAAACATTTTTTTCATTAAGAAAATGTTGAAGTGGAATTTTTTGGGGAGTAGTGAAACAATTTTCAGCACAAATATATTGCATCTGAACTCTTTTCTGTGAACTGATTCAATAAACTCACATTTTCTGATGCATGTTTTGATGGAAAAGTGTCTGACCAGTTCTAGTTAACAATTATAATGCTTAGTAACACTTTAGCTGTGTTTGTATGTGGGCACGCATGCATGCGCAGATATGTATTCAACAAATATGGATTATGTATTTTACTTACCATAGCTGCAAAGAATTTTGATCATCATCCACATAAGCTGCAGGTATCTCTCTGACCTGTTCATTACTGAGACCCCAGCAATGGATATATGAAGTGTGACACTTTTAACATTCCAGCCACCTCCCCTTATACCTACACAATAGCAGTTATTCCACATATTCATCACGTAGCTGGAAGTAACATCCATGTGATAATTTTCATTGGTCATGCACCTTTGCCTAGCCTGCCCATTGCATTCTTCTTTTCCTGGGATTGATTCAAATATTCCAAATACTTGGAAATTGCAAACAGCCACTTTTTAAAACAAAATATAATATTATAGGGAAATATTTTCCCCTTTGACTCTTTTGCTAAGTGTCCTAGTAAACTGAAAAATGATCATATTTTCAGTATTTGACCAGATGTGCATCTGATCTAAGTTATCAACACAGTATCACTGATAATAGAGGTAAATAACATGTGTTCAGGGATGGGTTGAATAGACTTCATTAATATCATAACTAATAATGTACTGCTGGAGCATGAAGAGTTAAAAATGGAAGTCAATTGGGAGAGGGCATGAGGGAACCAATCAAAGCCCGGTGGAGCCATATAAAAGAGATGCTTGCCTGAGGGAGCTCGGTCTCTCTCAAAGCTTGGGGGGAGAGGGGACTGTGGGCAAGATACTTGGGATACAGCAGTGCTGCAGAAGGTCAAGGGACCTCTGGCCTCCCAGGCTGAGTACCTGATACAGGACCTCAAGGAGGTATTAGGGCTGCAGAGGAGCAGCCAAGGATAGGATGGGGCAATGGGCCCCCTCCCTTGCCAATGATGAGTGGCCATTTTCAGACTGTGGTTTTCCCTGAGGGAAGGGGCTAGATGATGAACGTCAGAGAGTCACTACAGTGAGTGGTAGATTTAGGGATAATGGGGTTCCCTGGGAGGGGCGGAACCTGGATGCAGGCACTGCTAGAGGATAATAACCCAGGGCAGTGTGCCATGATTTAGAAGGGAGGCAGGACTTGAGATAGTGGAGATGTTGAAAGGGCAGGTAACAGCAGGCAAGTCACTGCTAGAGAAGAGCTAATTCCCAGAGTAACCATCAGGAGACACCACCCTGGTGAGTCCAACCTGGTGCAACTGTAAACAATACAGGCCTCGTAAGAAATGTGTAAAAAATAAGAATGAAATAAATCTAGACCAAAGGATTCAGAGATACTGAACAGGAAGATGTGACTTCTGAAGGCTGGCGACTGCATCAAATGTCTGTGGCTACAGATGGTTCTGTGTTCTGATTTGCACTCTGCATTTAGTTTTCAGATGCCTGGCTCCTAGTGATGAATGGGTGCCTAAAAGGAGGATGTTGTGTTCTCAAAATCATCCATAATGCTTCTAAATGTGTGGTTTTTTTGACCGTTACCATTTTGGCTGATGCACGTGAACAGAATTAGTACCTCCCCAAACGAAAAACATTAGCCATTCACACGCAAGCTTAAGAGACAAAGCTTGCTATCAGGGACTGTAACAGAGCCACCTTCTCCGTGAATGAGGCACAGAGCAGGAGATCTGAGTTATGCTCAGCAGAGGGCTACATGTGCACCACATATGACCTTCATACCAATGCAGCTTTTGTAGGCGAGATAGACTTGGCGCGTAGGAGCCCTGAAAAGTTCACCACCCATCCAACAGTCACTTGTCACCGGCAGCAGAAGAACAGGGAGCTGTTGATGTGCCGATGTGAGTCTAGTCTGGGTTCCACTGTGGCTTGTAGTTGACCAATTCCCAACATGGGATAGAAGTGAGCAGTAGAATGCCTCTGGATGTAAGGACAGCGATACTGTGGTTTTCTTGGTCATTCTCCTCAGGCGATGGAGATTGTGATAACCAGGATTGGTTCCTTTGGCCGTCTTGGTCAGGATAAGGGCTTCACATAATCTGGCAGGGACTAGAGTATTTTGGCTCCCTGGTTTGGTCAGATACTTCCACATCCAACCCGAAACGGTAGAAGGCAGGAGGGTGACTGGTGACTGCTTTTCCCAAGACATAGATTCCAAATTGCCCATCAGCTACAGCCGCCTAGTCTTATGAGGAAGATGTCTGATCCGTCGCTTTATGTGGCTCCTTTGGGACATTAGAATCTAATGGAGCAAGAGGATTTGTATTGAGAGAATTCCTGATTATGTTGGTCTCGGACACTTGTTTGCAGAAATGCTGAAGTTGGGATCATCTTTTGGGTGGTGGACAAATGTTTCTAAAAATACTCTTTGTAACCTGCCAGTTGTTTGAAAGTTAGAGGAACGAATGATACTTTTTCCCAGTATTCCTCTGTACATAAAACAAGACATAAACATATGATGAACTACTGTAAACTAGTAGAAGTGATGATGTTGCTGAAAATAATTCTAACTATCCAGATTGCCTGAAATTGCATTTTGGGGACGAGAATATGCAATATAAACGCATTAATGCAATTATGAACTGAAGTTTGATAAAGAGACAAGGTGGGTGAGGTAATATATTTTATCAGAACAACTTCTGTTGGTGAGAGAGACTCAGATTATTGGAAATCTTTAGTACCTGCAAGTTATTCCAAATAGAACAGGGCAAATGTTTTTGCCAAAACTTTTGTTGTTGTAAAATACAGATTGGGTGACACCAAAATATGGTGCAGATTTGTATTCATTTCACCAAAAATGAAATACTTAATTTTGACATTTGAAAGAATTTTTTTCATTTGAAATAACTTTTGGTTCCTTTTTATATAAATATATTTAGAATAAAATGTTTCATTCGAGGTCCAACAAAACATTTTGTTCAAATAACAAAAACAATTAATTGCCAGCAACCCAAAAAATCAGTTCTTTGCACTGCACTCTAAGTCCAAACAATAAACAAGCCGTGTCTTAAAATAAAAATTAAACATATGTTTTTTATTGAGAGGAAAAAATAAGAGACTGCTGGCAACCCTAGACCTGAGACTTCTTTAACAGGATCTTGTCAGTCCTTTGAGGACTACAAATAAAACATCTCAAAGGTGCCAGATGCACATTATTATCTTGAAAACTGCTTCTACCTTTGGATAATGTATCTGTTCAATACACAGTTTTAGGGTTCCAGGAGTGCCTGGGCAGGTCTTGGGCTTCCAACCATCATGTGTTTCTGGTCAGAGACTCTTGTCCCATTTCCTTCTGACCTGCACAGCTCCTGCAAAACATTCTGATAGTCCTCGCAAGTCAGTCTGGTTAAACGCCAGGTCTGTGCTTTGCTTCTTGTCAGAGGAGAATGACTGTTTTTTACCACAAAGTGACCATGCAGGTCTTCCCAAGCAAGCACAGGTACTCTTAAGACAAAAGCATGCTTTAAAAAACACATAAAATAATACAACTTCCAATATGCTTGCTGATAAACATACCGGAAGTCTCCCATCTTCCATATGCAGAATCCAATAGGCCAGTGGCTCTTAAGGAATGGTTGGTGAAAAATCTCATCCATTTTGGTGAATCAAAAGGAAGACCCCCCCCCCCCCAAGAGAACTCAAGGTAATCTTTTAATATCAAAAGCACAATCATTGTTTTCTTGTCTCTGGAAAACCTGGCCTGAACCAAAGCAAAGTTCCTTAGGGGCTGGAATTTCTCTGGAATGGTTTATAATCTCTGAAGTAATCATCCTCTGATGTTCCTCTAGGAGCTGCGGTATCTCTCCCCCATGTAGTAGAATGCAGTCATTTATAAATTGGATGCCATGGTCCCCAAAGTCCATGGGGTTGCACTAGCTAACACCCCTCCCCCAGCCAGTACCATATGTTCATTGCACTCAAGAAGAAAAAGCAAAAAGGAATTCTGGCGTGTGTGTCACATTAGGGCAGAAATCACAGGAGACACTTTGTTTTAATGGACATGGCATACTGTTGCAAACACAACATAGTTATTTAAAACAACCTCTTTTTAGATGCTGTCATTTTATCCTAGTTTGTACACACACAGACAGACATGAAATAATACGCTTTGCTGATAATCCAGTCTGGTTTTGATGGGATAAAAATCAAGATGTGGATATAAAAATATAGACACCATAATTCTTGTTCCAGACAACATAGCTCCAGTGTTAGAATTCCAAAGCACCTGTCAGTCAGAAAATCAGTTTATTTTTCAGGAGGTGACAAAGTTAAACAGTGATTAAAAAGCAGGCTGTACAATGAACACCTGACAGTCAGAGTCTCTTGAATAGAATACGGTGGCCTTTTCAAAACCCTGATAATAATTTACTCTGACGTGGAGTAATATACTCTCTTTTCTGTTCTCTCTGACATATTGCTAATTGTCTTTCTAACAAAACAATCCACTTCTAGTCTTCCAGTCTTAATTAAACTGTGTGCTGTCACTTCCCTGTAACTTGGCCTTGATCCCTTCACACCCCTGCCTTACTAAATCAACAAAGGCTACATGTTATACAGATGGACCATACCCCTTCCTCTCTGGCACCAGTTCTACACTGCACTTGGAAGGTCAGCTTAAGGTATGCAACTCCAGATACGCAAATTGCGTCCACACTGTGAGAAGCCGACGGGAGCAAACGCTCCCATCGGCTTCCCTTTCTACTTGCAAAAGGAGAAGTACCGGATGCCAGAGAGAGCTGCCCTCAGCATTTGATTTAACACTAGAAGATTAGCCTCCAGAGCGTTGGTCTTCCTGTAAGTATAGATTTGCTCTGGGTGTCTTGCAGAAGATCTGCTCTGGTACTGCAGTTTGAGGAAGGGGAAGGGAGGGAAGCAGAATTTTAGAAGTTCATGTAATGGGGTGAGGCAAAGTCTTCCTGTACATTTTGGGGGTGGGGCTGGTGAATCTGCTGGCAATTGATCACTGTATAAAGAGATTGGCAAGGGACTGCATTCTTGAGGCTGGAGCTGCCATGTAAATCTGATACGACTCTTATAGTCTGTAGGGGTATGTCTACACTACCCTGCTAGTTCGAACTAGCGGGGTAATGTAGGCATACCGCACTTGCAAATGAAGCCCGGGATTTGAATTTCCCGGGCTTCATTTGCATAAGCGGGGAGCCGCCATTTTTAAAACCCCGCTGGTTCGAACCCCGTGCAGCGCGGCTACACGGGGCACGAACTAGGTAGTTCGAACTAGGCTTCCTAGTTCGAACTACCGTTACTCCTCGTGAAATGCCCCGTGTAACCGTGTAACCGCGCTGCACGGGGTTCGAACCAGAGGGGTTTTAAAAATGGCGGCTCCCCGCTTATGCAAATGAAGCCCGGGAAATTCAAATCCCGGGCTTCATTTGCAAGTGCGGTATGCCTACATTACCCCACTAGTTCGAACTAGCGGGGTAGTGTAGACATACCCTAGGGGAGGAGTCCTCATTTGTAAGCCTGCAGCTTACCAGCATGCAGCTAAGCTGGAGTCCTAGGAAAAGGACTTCCCCTATAATGTATAGTTCCTCCTCCTACATTTTATAGCATTTTCAGACCATTTGGCTATAAACTTCTTCTGAAGCTTTTTTCAGGGTACCATACAATCTGCAAAACAGTGGCACTTCTGTGGTTTTGTTGTATATTCCTGTACTGATATGATTGTTTTTCACAGCTGCAGAGAGAGATTTTTCCCCCATTTTCAATCTGTTCTTATAACTATGGACAACACATCTAAAAATCAGAACACCATGCCATTCAAAATCCCAGAGCACTGTTCTTACAATGGGGAACTGTTCTCTTTATTCTTTAAGTGGAGCAAGCGTCTTTAAAATTAGGCTGAATATCCAATAAGAATGGCTATCCTGGGTCAGACCAATAGTTCAGCTGAGTCGGCTGTATTCTGCCAGTGCCCTGTGCCACATGCATCAGACGAAGCGAACAGAACGGGCCGCTTTCAAGTGATCCATCTCCTGTCATCCAGATCCAGATTCTGTCTGCCAGGAACAAAAATGTCATTTGTTTGTATCCTGGCATATGAACTTCCTCATGCCATGTAATGAAATGGGTTTATTCCAAGATCATCTTATCCTTTGGCAACAGAGAATTACAAGTATGGCAGTGCCAGAAGCAAATCTAGTTTGTGATAAAGACATGTTCAGAAAAAGTCTGCTCTGGAAAATTAGGAAAGAAAAGAGGCAAATTTTGATCAGAAGTACAAAAAAGGGGACAAAATAAGATTGTCCATTGGTAGCAACTGGGTACCAGTGGCAGCTGTTCTCTAGTATAATTCTTAAGAGAATTACATGTCACCAGTGGGAGCTGCTCTGCCAGGCACTCTTGAGAAACCCAGATGGAGAAGGCTTTGTGTTGTAGATAATGCAGCATTTGACCATGTTACAACTTCTTGGGATGTTTCCCTTCTCCTGAAGGGAGAAGCATTGACTCCTCTGGACTTGTGGTGAGGTCCCAGTGGAGTGACGGGTATGGGATCCCAGAACCATCAGGCACCCCTCCCTAAATGTGCTGCAAATGATTGATCAAAGGTTTGAGTGCTCCTCCACATAGAGAACTCTGGGTGGATGGCACAAGCCCAGGTAGGGTTCAGACTATTGGATCTTGTATAAACACAAGGCTGGTTTGCTTAGATTCCCTTAGTAGAGGATTGACTGCTGCTGCCATTGAGCTGTTTTCTATCTTCTTCTGTGTTCAGGCATCTTGAAACAGGATCTAGATATTCTACCAGCATTGTCTCTTATGTGGTGATGACCCTCATGGGGGGGGGGGGGGGCCTTTAGCATTTGTCCTTCCATCTGTTTTTCAATCCCTTGCACACTTTGCTGCAAAATAACACCTTTACCTGTTCGATTGGCCTCTATCCGTGGTGGATCATCTTACATTTACTCCCGTGGTCCCCAACCCAGTGCCCACGGGCGCCATGGCACCCGCCAGGCCCTTTACGTGCGCCTGCGGAGCAATCTGGGCTGGCCCCGCCCCGGGCGTGCGGCAGGTGCCAGCCTCGGGCGCATGGCCGGCCCCGGCCTGCGTGCTCTTGCCCGCCCTGGCCTTGGCCCCGCCTCCGGGTGCGCCACACATGCCCTTGCCGGCCTTGGCCCCGGGGGTGCCGCGTGTACCTGCACCAGCCCCGGCCATGGCCACACGGAACCTGGGCAGCCCCTGCCCGGGATCGCAGCACATGCCGCTGCCGGCCTCGGGTGTGCGGCGCATGCTTGGCCCCGCCCCCAGTCACGTAGCCTGTGAGTGGCTCCGCCCCCGTGAGCAGCGCATGAGCGGCCCCGCCCCCAGGCGCCCGGCAGCCCTAAAAGGTTGGGGACCACTGGTTTACTCGATTGCTGCTTCAAGCCATGAATGTGACAGCTTTTGTAACTGTGCTTTGTCCCTCCCTTCCAGATTGCACGGCCTTGCTTTACTGTACCCTGGTTACACGTTGACTTTTTAGAGAGTAACATTCTTAGGCTAGATTTATCAAGTGTTTAGCTCCTACGGTTGAGACCACATTTTCCAAAGAGCTCAGCTGTCCTGAGCTCATGAAATGTGGCCACATTTTTTTTTCTACATGCTCACTACCCAGAAGCTGCCACGATCAAGGCTGACCTACAACATTTTGGCACCAGAGGCGGGGAGCTCAAATGATACCCCCATGCCTCCTCACTTGGGCCAAACATTTGAAAGGTCTCAATTCTGCCTTCTTCCTGTTCTACTCCTCTCATGGTACTTCTCAGCTACCTACATATGCACCAGCAGCAGACACAATTTTCTACACTCTGGGTCCTAATAGCGTCCCCCCTCCCACACACACACACACACACACAGTCTGGCACCTGAGGCGGCTGCCTCAGTTTGCCTCATGGTAGGACCAGCCCTGGCCACGATATCACCATGATCCAATTTCTCTCTTGAAAATATGCCCATTTGTTTTGATGTAAGCACCTTGCAAGTCTCTCCATGAAGAAATGTCCCGTCACAAAAAGCAATTTTTCTGATTGACCTTGACAAATGTCATTTCCAAAATTGTGATGTGAAATGTCAGATTTTCGAGGCTAGATTTCCAAAAAACTTCTCTGGTGTGATGAGATATTTGAAAATTACTTTCCATTCCCAATTGGAACGTAGAATAAAAATATTGAATATTTACAGAAAATGAAAAATTCAGATCATGTTCAAATCAGAAAATAACTTTTTTTATTTTGAAACTACATTTGTCATTGTTCAGCGTCCTTTGAAAATGAATGTCAGAAATCCAACTTGAATCTTTCCTTATTTTTTTCTAATTTGCAGTAGAAAATAGCAAAGTATCAAAAATGCACCATAAAAAGAAAATTCCTTTTTACAAACAATATTATTTTGATGAGTAAGTAGAATGTGAGCTCTTTGGAAAAAATCAGATTCCAGTTATGAATGTTAAGTACTTCTGAAAATGCAGGCCACTGGGTTACTGTGTTTGTGTGTCATGGGATATGTTTGTATGTTAGCCTCTGTGGTATGTTGGTTTGGTTGGTTGTTCGTTTGGTGGTGGTGGGGGGAAGCAAAAGGATTCCATATTTCAGCAGAGAATTAGAGGGGAAGAATTCAAGACTAAAATGTTAGGGTACGTCTAGACTACTGGGTTTTGTCGACAGAAGTTTTGTCGACAGTATCTGTCGACAAAACTTCTGTCGTCAAAGAGCGTCCAGACACATTGAGTTCTGTCGACAAAGCAAGCTGCTTTGTCGACAGAACCGTGTAGTCTAGACGCAACCCTACAGGCAATAACACCTTTAGTCGACAGAACTCTGTCGACAGAAGGTGTTATGCCTCGTAAAATGAGGTATACCAGCGTCGACAAAACTGCTGAGTTCTGTCGACGTTATGTCGACAGAACTCAGCGGTAGTGTAGACGCTGGTATAGTTTTGTCGACAAAAGTCCACTTTTGTCGACAAAACTCAGTAGTCTAGACACACCCTTAAAGCGCCTTGTTTAATGGTTCTCCCCCCCACACAATTTTCACTGGCATCTAACTCGTGAGTGAGTGTAGAGTACCATCAGAGGAATCATGAAATTAAAAGCAAAGTTAACACCCACATCTCTCACTTTCTAAGCTTATTGCTCTATTAAACAACCTGGGAAAAAAACAACACTCTGGGTGAGATAGAAATATATATTTTAATTAAATTGCCTCTTTGGTTTTGCTGTGTGGGTAAGTTTTTATTCATTTACGATCACTGCCTAAACCCCAAGAAATCAATAGCAACTTTGAGAGCTGCTTTTTATTTATGTATTTACCGTATATACTCGAGTATAAGCCGAGTTTTTCAGCACATTTTTTGTGCTGAAAAATGCCCCCCTCGGCTTATACTCGAGTCAGCGTCTCGAGAACTGAGGAAAGTGAGTACGCATGTCAGGTTCTAAGGCATCCAGGTTGTCGTATCTGTCAGGAGGTGTTATTGTTATGGACTGCGCGGCGGGGCCTTTCCAGAAACGGCTTCGTGCCTCCTGCTCGCGGGCGGGCTCAGCGCGTCTCTGCCGCCGGCCGGGTCTAGCCGCGTGAGCCCAGAGCTCCAGCCCCGGTAACTGAGGCGCTCGGGGCGGGGGGCGCTGCCGGGAGCGGGCTGGGCTCCGTGTGTCGGGGGCCGTCGCTGCGCGGGGCGCTCGGAGCCTCTACTGGCCGCTTGGGTTGCGGGTGCGCCCGCAGGTGCTGCTCGGATCCAGCGGCCTCGCCCCGGGGCCGCCAGCAGGGAGGCTCGAGGAGCAGCCGAGAGGGGCTCTGGCCTGGGAAAGGTCCGGGCAGGGGCGGCGGAGGCTGAGCTGTTTGGACCGAGTGTCCGAGCGTCTGTTCCCGTGTGTGACTGGTGCTGGCGCTGGGCGCTTTCTTGCAGGCGGCCCTTCAGGGGCTCATTGGATTGGCGGGAGGACTTTGAGCGGGAGTTACGGTATTTTTGATACCATATTGTTTTTGTTGACCCCCTTTTCCACTTACAGAGCTAGGTTATTGTTTTTCTTTGAAATAAATATTCATGTAATTTTATTGGTATCTATCTTCATTTTTTACATTTACCAGTAGCTGCCTCATTTCCTACCCTAGGCTTATACTCGAGTCAATATTGTTTCCCGGTTCTTTGTGGTAAAATTAGGTGCCTCGGCTTATATTCGGGTTAATTTTCAGAAAGAGAAAATGTGTGTGAGTTTTTAGCATTGCCTGTGGGGCGGGGAGGAAACCTGCAAAATGTCCAAGAGTGGTATATAGAAGTCAGAATAGCATGTACAGAATAGCTTTCCTCATTATCAACTTGAGCTAACTACATCTCACCAAAAGGAAGCATTCCTGTCTTTATAAGACATTTATTAAGAACCTCCCCCGTCCATATATGATACAGAATAGTTAAAGTTGACTCATGTGGTGGCGTGGGAACATTGGAGAAAAAACCTTCCTCAACAGTCTTTGGGAAAATTTCCATGAGGAGAATTAACCTATGATATTCAGGAGCCAGCAGATGGGGCCAGGAAAAAACACTCCTACTCTTCATTATCTACTGTTATCGATTTTTAATTATATAACGGTGAGCTAAATTCTATTCTGAACCATGCTGGATTGGTCAGGATAATGGAGGGTATAATGTAACGCCGACAGACCCTGGTGTCCTGCAGGCAGAATTGAACCTGGTACCTCTGAAGCTTAGTACATGAGCCTTTTCAGCAGGGGTGGGAACCCTAAGGACTGGGGGCTGGACGCAGCCCCAGGCTTGCCTGGATCTGGCCCCTGAGGCTTAGGTCTCCCCGAAGCACTGGGTAGCCCATGCTTTGGAGGGATGGTTTGGGTTTTTTTTGCTTCTCACTTGTGTGCAGCCCCTGACTGATCTTTCTGCGGGTCAGTGGCCCCTAACCCAAAAAGGGTTCCCCACCTCTGCCTTATGACACAAGCGAAAAAGCCAGATGGCTATTCAATCTCTTTATAGGTGGTGTTGGTGCCACTATATGGAACGGTACATTACACCTAGGAAATGGATGGGCTATACCGAGCGTGGTCATTAGTCTATTTCATTGTCCGTTTTTTGCAGAATTTTCAATGTGAATGGATACGTTTAGGCTCCTATCTCCAAATACAGGCATCTGGATGAAAGCAGCTGGCCTCTCCCCTCCTCCCATAAATCCTTTTAATTTCAAGTTGCTGATGACTCTGCACTTCTGAAAATCAGACTCTCCATTTAGGTACCTTTTAAAAGAAGGTGGGCACAGATTTTCAAAAGCAATGTGGAAAAGCTTTTGAGGCCCATTTAGGCCCCTATAGCAAGTAACCAAATTTTTGAAAATACATCACAGCAAAGTGATAGAAATGTAGCCGTGTTAGTCTGGTGTAGCTGAAACAAAATACAGGACTATGTAGCACTTTAAAGACTAACAAGATGGTTTATTAGATGATGAGCTTTCGTGGGCCAGACCCACTTCCTCAGATCAAATTGTGGAAGAAAATAGTCACAACCATATATACCAAAGGATACAATTAAAAAAAATGAACACATATGAAAAGGACAAATCACATTTCAGAACAGAAGGAGGATGCCGGGGGGGGGGAGGGGGGGAGGAAGGTAAATGTCTGTGAGTTAATGATATTAGAGGTGGGGAAGGGTAGATGTCTGTGAGTTAATGGTATTAGAGGTGATAGTTGGGGAAGCTATCTTTGTAATGGGTAAGGTAGTTGGGGTCTTTGTTCAGCCCCCTGTGGAGAGTGTCGAATTTCAGCATGAATTTTAGCATCACAGCAAAGTCATTCTCTTTTCTCTCAGCAGGAGCTGACCACTTTGGAAATTCTGGCTGCTGCCTTTTTGTACCCAAAGGGGCGTTCTGGGGACCTGAGATATTTTGAAAGAAAAGGGGATTTTGAAAAGTTGCTCCTGATTTTGAATGCCTCCGTTATTAGGTGACTTGCGATGGAAGAAGGCTTGTTTTTCAGAGAGATAGTGTTCATCATAGTCTTTTCAATATCTAGGACAATGGCTTTGTTTTACCAGTGTCATAGTATAGATTGGTCTGGTCGGTATTGTGCCATTTAAAATGGGGGCATGCACGCCTGGGTATGTACAGCTGTACCTGCAGCAGGCACTCTTGAAGTCTGTCTACTTGTTGTAAATAGCTGAATCCAACAGCTGATCTATATTATGTGAATCAGCATTTCTCACTGAATTTGATAAAAACAGCTCAAAGGCAAGCTGCCAGTCTGAACTGATGTTTCCATCCTTTCCAGACATGCCGTGCTAGGTGTAATTAAAGTGCAGTCAGCCGCCAGACGCGTTGCCCGTCTCCCATGAAGGTTTGTGGCATGGCAGTGGGCGAAAAGCTGCCTGTTGTCAATTTCAGCCAACTTGGAAGTTAATGAAGCTTAAAACTTACTTGGCAGGTGACAATGGAGATCAGTGCAAAACGAAACCAAATTGCTATTTTTGTAAATGTACTCTTTAGGACCAAGATTTATAAAAAGAGGAGCTTCAAATTAGGCTCCTAAATGAATAATTAGGTGCCTGAGTAAGTGGCCTATTTGGAAAAGTACTGAGTGCTCATCAACAACCACTGCTTTCTGTAGGAGAGGATAAGTGTTCTGCTCCTCTGAAAGTCAGGCCTTTTGAGTCAGGATAGGCACAACTTGGTCCAAAAACAAGTTTGGCGGCTCAGTGCAGTAGTAACTGGGTGACATTGTATTGCCTGGGATAGTCAAGAGGTAAGACTGGATGATTCAGTGGTCTTTGATGGCCTTAAAGCTAAGAACCTGAGCCCAAATTGAAGCCCGATGATTATAAATAACAGCTCAGATACATTATCATGACCATAATGCAATGGGTACTAATAATGTACTGGATTCTACTTGTCCTTTACATTGGGGAACAGTGATGAGGGGAAAGTATGGTGTTTTCACTTCCCCTTGGGTAGCCTGAATCAATGCCAGGCCAAATCTTACTTCATCGCCTCCATCGTTTCCCACAGAAAGTGGGAAGAAAGGCAGGTTGTAGAGACACATCTGCCCCTTCTTGGACAGGAAATGCAGCCTCCCATTGCTAGGGAATCCAGTTCTACTTTAATCACTTATGCAGTGTGGAGTCAACCAGCTGTACACAGGCAATGTCTACTCTACTGTTTCTTACATCTGTATATTCAAGCAAATATTTTCCCAGAATAATGTAATGTTATGTTCAATGTTATTTTATATAGACCCATAATCAAAATGTTTTATTCCTAGCTGCTAAGTTCCCCAGGGGGGATAATTCTACAGGATCTTTACAGAGCATTCATAAAACTGAAATACCCACCTGGGGAAGTGGAAAAAAAAACAAATTGACAGAGCCAAAAAAGTACCCACACATGAACTACTTCAAGACATACCCAAAAGAGAAAATAACAGAACTCCTTTATTGTTACTTACAGTCCATAACTCAGACCCCTCCAACAGATTATACACAATCTACAACCCATTATAGAAAATGATCTCTCACTCTCAGAGGAGAAAAACCTATTCTTGCTTACAGACAACCTCCTAACCTGAAACATATTCTTTCTGATAACCATGCCACATAACCACATTGTAAGCCTCCAGGAACCCAGTCCTGCAACCAAAAAAGATGCCAACTCTGCCCACATATCTACACTGACGAATTCATTACTGGAGCAAACAACATAAGCCACAAAATCAGAGGGTCATTTGACTGCTCATCTAGTAATTTGATCTACGCCATCAAATGCCAACAGTGCCCCTCTGCTATGTCTATTGGTCAAACTGGTCGTTCTCTGCGGGAAAGAATCAATGGACACAAATTGGATATACGTAAAGGCTGCATCTAGACTGGCATGATTTTGCGGAAATACTTTTAACGGAAAAGTTTTTCCATTAAAAGTATTTCCACAAAAGAGCGTCTAGATTGGCACGGATGCTTTTGCGCAAAAAGTGCTTTTGCGCACAAGCATCCATGCCCAGTATAGACGCGCTTTTGCGCAAGAAAGCTCCAATGGCCATTTTAGCCGTCAGGCTTTCTTGTGCAAAAAATTAAGGTGCCTGTCTACACTGTCCCTCTTGCGCAAGTATTCTTGCGCAAGAGGGCTTATCCCTGAGCGGGAGCGTCAAAGTATTTGCGCAAGAAGCACTGAATTCTTACATTAGAACGTCAATGCTCTTGCGCAAATTCAAGCAGCCAGTGTAGACAGCTGGCAAGTTTTTGCGTAAAAGCAGTCTCTTTCGCACAAAATCTTGCCAGTCTAGATGCACCCACCGGGAATACTCAGAAGCCAGTGGCAGAACATTTCTGCTTACCTAACCATAATCTAACAGCTCTGCAGGTGGCGGTCTTGTCACAGGCCAGCTCCTCAAACCAAATCCACAGGGAAAGCTTGGAAGTACAATACATATACAAATTCAATTCACATGCTAATGGGCTCAATGGAGATACAGGATGGTGGAGTCTTTATCACTGAAGGTGCTAACAGCTTTCTGAATGGTATCCTTCCTACCTTAGCTATCTATCTACTTACTTTGATTTTTATGTGCTCAGGTTTAGCATCCTTTCTCCAGATACTTTAAGAAAAAAGGAGGGGGGAAGAGGAGGGAAGACAGAGCATCTTTCTCCCTCCCCCTCTTCTATTTATTTTGAGTTTTCATTTCCCCTACTCATAATTCCGGTCATCTGAAGAAGTGGGTTGTGCCCACGAAAGCTCATGATCCCATCTACATATTTTGTTAGTCTATAAAGTGCTACCAGACCATTTGTTGTTTTTTTTCAGTAACTGACCTGACATTTTCTTTCCTTTGGCTTTGATCCTCTGCTTCTAGCAGAAGCACATTCTGAGCAGTTACAAGGACTTTGACTCACATAATTTGGCACAGTTTTTTAATCAGTTAATGGTCATTACTATTTTTTAGTAGCATCATAGCACCTTGTAGGCCTAGTTATAGACTAGGAACCCGCTCGGCTAGGGTCTATGCAAATGTGGAACAAAAAGACAGTTCCTTCCCCAAATAGTTTACAGTCTGAATATCATAAGAGCTAATAGATGGATACAGACAGACAAACAAAGGAATACATGGAAACATGATACCAGCCATCTAAACCTCATCACGTTGTTTGTAGATGTCATGGAGAGTTTGAAGGAGGATAATGATGTGGTTTTATGGGTATTTATGCTGAGCCTCCCTCCCACCCCCAAACATGAGGTGCAGCATGGTTAGAACAAAGGTGATTGTTTGGAAACTTGACAAGTTGGGATGGAGAATTGCATCCTGGGTTGAAGCTGTCTGAATTGGAGATCTTGTCTTTCATTCTTGTTCTCATTTACATGTTTCATCTTCTTTAGAGAGCCCACCGTCACGGTTTTAGATCTGTAACCGGAGACTGTGATTTTCTGGTAGATGCTATGGTGTGGAAGTTATTCCAAAGTTTAGATAAACAGGTAAATTCAGGTCGGGATTTGAATTGGAAACATACACGGTTTATAAAGAAATGTGAATCTATGCCACTCTGTGGTCAAATATTTGTAGCAAATACTGAGGATTATCTAAAAATAGGGAAATTCAACACTAACCAATTCTAAGGTTCTGACATTCAATACATATTTACAAGAGATTTAAAATAAATGATGAGTTGCTGCCTTTTCAGACACCTTCCTCTGATAAAAATCCTTATCCAAGTGGCTTGAAATTTAAAATAATGAAAAAGCTGCTTGTGGTAATAGAGCAGACGTACAGATTTCAGGTCATCATTGAGTTGGCGAAAAAGGAAGTTGAATAATTTGGCTGAAAGTATTCTAAAATCTTGCTTATAACATAATCATTGCAGCACTTACATAATTAATGGTTTAATCTAACTTCTGACATCCAACCAGAACTACAAACTAAAATCTGTAGTTTCATATTGATCATATTAATTTTTTCTTCTTAACTTTTCATAGAACCAATCAGGCAGTAAATTAAAAAATTGATTTATAGTGATAAATATAGTTTGATAAATGTTTTTAATGGTATTTGTCACAAAATATATATGGAGATGTGAACCAGTAGTAATCTAGATTTTAAAAAATGGTTTAAAATGACAGTCTCTATGGAAATTTGAATAATCATTTAGATAAAATTTTCAATTTAGAAAAAATGAAACCAATTCAGCTTTGTTAAAAATGAAAAATGTCAACAATTTTTAGTGCCAATTTAAAAAAAATGGATCCGAAAAATGAAAAATATCAGCCAGTTTCTAATCTTCAGATTTCCTCAATGCCTCAGATGAACCTTTTATACCACCCCTCCATACAACAGGCCATACGGATGTGGTCCATGTTACTTACCGCTGTGTTGACCAGAGCATTCAATAAATCCCCACCTACATATATGCAACTAACATATGGAGCTACAATGCTTTGGAATAAAGATTTGAAAAATGGTCAGGCAGGAACTAGCCAGTGAGCCTTCAGGATTAATTAATTCAGCTGGGTTGCAGGAGGACAGCCAAATTGGCATGTGACAATCCCTTCAACAGTATACCCAAATTTGTCCAAGTTATAAATATGTGCTTATGTTTCCTTTGTTAAAAAGTGGGAGGCATGGCTATCCCACTTTGAAAAATGGAAGGAGCCATGTTCCACCCTTTATTATTATCAGTGTCTAGGCCCCCTGCATTTTTTTTTTTAAGAAATTGGAAACTGGGGTACTATTTGAAGGTACTGGAAGAGGTGAGTTGGAAGGTGTGAACTAAGAGGTAGAGGGTTGGAGAAAGAGAAAGAACAGCCTCATGGGGAAGGCACTTGAATTCTGCATGAGTGAATGTTGTCTATCCCTGCCTCCGCCATAGAGTTCCTAGGTGATATTGGTCATGTTACTTAAATGGAACTTTTCACAGTTGATCACTAAGTGCATGTCCATTCTCTGTGAATCCACAGGGGAAGCTAGGGTGTTATTTATGGATATGCTGACTGTTCACATCTGTAGTTCAAATCAATATGCTCTGAGCTTTGACTGTATTAGGTGCGAGATGATGTTAGGAGGAGGAAGACTAATGAATTCATGAGAATGACTGGTATGACAGGATGGACAATCAAGTGGTTGCCAAAAGCTTCAATGGTGTGATATGATCACTAATAATCGGCATTAAAGTCTGAGGTAGACATCAATCCAGATGGCACTGAATCCGCAAGAAAGCTACGCCCCTTTGGGATCAGCCAGGGTAGCTGTAGGTGTTAAGAATCTCAAATTGGGCACTCAAAATTAGTGGTTACTTTTCACCTTAATCTCTCTTTGACTCCATTTGCCATCTGTAAAATAGGGATAACAACAGCCCGCCATCTCACAAAGTATTGTGAAATTTGATTGTGAAACACAGATACTGTAGTGAGTGCAGCTATAGAAAAGCTCATAAGCAAATGAATAACTCTGTCTTCAGTGGGATTTGAATAATGTGCAGTCAGGGAGAGGAAAAAAAATGTCGAGTAGGAGCTTAAGTGAATACCATCCATCTTGTGCACTGATTGAGACTTAATCTCTTAATACTGACACTTCCTCATTTTTGAATCCTTGACTTTGCATCTTTAGTAATGAGATGTTAATGATTTTTTTTTTTTGCAAGTAATACAAAATATAACTTGGGGAAACTGAGAAGTTGTCCCTCCGAGGAGATATCCCGGGGAGCAGAGGGTGAGTGCAACCTTTGGAAATCAAGCCACTTTCTTACAGGCAAAGGATGTATGTGACCGCCAAATTATAGTATTCACTTTTTTTTAAAGAAAGGCCTTTAATGAATAGTAATCCAGTGCCTGTAGTAAGCTACAAACAATGGAGGTGCTTGGGGCTTACATAGCACTAGAGTGTCCAAGAGTCCCTCACACTCCTACTTGTGCAAGAGTAAGGGATCTTCCCAATAACAGCCCCAGGCACTTCCCCGGGCAGAGGAGGGGCAGAGGGATAAGGGAGCAGGGAAAACCATGGTTCCACACTCCCCTATGCTTCAGCCAGTTCAGCTGACTGGCCTCAAGGGATAGGGTTACCGACTGTCTAATGGCACAATCCCCAAGAGCTTTCCCCTGCCCCTACCTCATCCCTTCTCAGAGGCCCTGCCTCCTTTTCTCCATTCCTCTGTCCCTTACCCTTACTCAGTGTCCCTAGGCTGGGGAATAGTGTTGGAGTGCCAAAGGGGGTGTGGGCTCTATGCTGGGAAGTGGGGTTGAACGTTTTGGAGTGTGGGAGGGGCTGCTAAACTGAGCCTTGGGCAGGGGGTGGGGTACAAAAGGGGGTGTGGTCTATAGGAGAGAGCTGTTGTGGGAGGGGCCTCAGGGCTGGGGCAGGAAGGGATGAACAGTGCATGCTCTGCTGGGCAGCACTTACCCCGGGCAGCTCCTGGAAGCAACTGGCATGTCTGGATCCTAGGCTCAGCGGTGGCCTCGTGCTTTGCACACTGCCACAGCCTGGAGGTGCCACCATAGCCTGTAGGCTCCATCCCCTGTGGTTTCCAGCCAATAGGAGCTGCAGAGTTGGTGTTGAGGATGGTGGCTGCCTCTAAGCCTAGTTGTTTCTGGGAGCTGCACAGAGCCAAGACAGTAGGGAGCCTGCCTTAGTCCCACTGTGCCATCGACGAGACTTTTAGCAGCCTATGAAAGTCTCCTGGAGACTTCACGAGCCTCCCAGCCAATATAGAAGGGTTAAATGTGAAATTATGCTCTGAATGTGAAATTATGCTGCTGGCCTTTCACAGCAACTGGATTGCCCTGGGAGACATAATGCCTTTTATTAGCATGTCTTGACTGTGTTGTTAACCTGGGCTTTTCTGTTTTTTAGCCCACCATTCACTCGGGGGCGAGGGGAGGAGGGAAAACCCACTCATGGGGGTTTGGAAGTGCTTTGAGATCAGGCTAGCATACCTGGCTGGAAATGTGGTCGAAGGCCTAGATTCAGCTGTATCTTAGACTGGAACTCACCCACTTCGTAGTGAGGAAGTAGATCGAATCATCTGAGTTCTGATAGCCGAGGCCCTACCAAATTCACAGCCATGAAAAGTGCATCGTGGACCGTGGACCCTGGTCCTCCCCCCGTGTAATCTGATTTTCTGTGTGCTCTTATCCTGTGCTGTACACATTTCATGGTGGGAAATCAGCATTTCTCAAATTGGGAGGCCTGGCCCAAAAGGGAGTTGCAGAGTGGTCACAAGGTTACATTACATCGGTTGTGGTATTGCCACTCTTTCTTCTGCACTGCCATTGGATCTGAGCAGCCAGAGGGGGCAGCAGCTGGCTGAGCACTCAGCTGTGAAGGCAGCACCCTGCTAGCAGCAGTGCAGCAACGTTGGCAGCACCATACCATGCCACCCTTACTCCTGCGCTGCTGCCTTCAGAAATGAGCAGTTGTAGCGGGATGGCTGCTGACTGAGAACCCTCTTCTGCAGGCAGCAGCACAGATGTATGGGTGGCAATACCATACCAAGCCATCTTTACTCTGTTTTGCTGCTGGTAGCCATTCTGCCTTCAGAGCTAGGCTTCTGGCCAGCAGCTGCCTTTCTCCAGCTGCTCAGTTTTGAAGGCTACCCGCAGCAGCATAAAAGTAAGAGGAGCAGTACTACAATACCCTGTGCAATAACCTTATGGAAGCTCCCCCCCCCCACCATTTCTTTTTGGGTTAGGACCTTTCCAATTAGACCACTATGGAATTTCAGATTGAAATAGCTGAAATTATGATATTTTCAAATTCCCTTGAATGTGAAATTTGGCCAGCATGAACCGTGAATTTGGTAAAGCCCTTCTGACAGTCTTCCAGTGCTTTCCCACAGTCCTCCTCCCAAGAGCAGACACATTCTCCCTAAATTGACACCAAAGCAACATAGAAAATTAGAAAGCCTCAAAACAAAGAACTCTTCAGTGAATATACCCTCAGATGCAGAAGACCTCAGTGCTGCTCTTAGGATATCTTGGCTTCCACCAAACTATTTATTTCTGAGCGGTGCCTGTGCAGACAGTGTAGCCCATAATGAGCAGCACACATGCAGCAGAAATTTAAACAACATTAAAAATCAGATCATCTAAATGCTTCATTCTTTATTTATTGCCATGGCCCACAATGGGGGTGCCAAGTTAAAATCCATACAGCTAAGACAATAATTAACCAAGAATGCTGACCTCTTTGTTCTTTAAAAGATGAGAGACACATTTTTTTGCTAATTAATAGAAGTATATTGCAGTGAGATCCGTTAAATTAGCATTGCTTACCTTGTTATTTATTCGTCATTCTGAGAAGAATTATTATTTTGTTAATAGACAGCATCTGGAACATTTAATATTCTAAGTCTTATATTCACTCTCCCAAAAGCTGAAAATGAAAATTCTCTAATTAATGTCTCCCATGCCAGGCAAGTGAAGCAAGTCATATTGACTAAGCAGACATGGAAATCTGGCATTTATTGATCAGAGGACGGAAGCAGATCCTGAAAGTACAGAGCAATTTAACACATCCTGCCTGGACTACAAAACTCTAGCAAATGAACATGTGTGTAGAAAAGCAATCCAGAAAAAAATTGCAAATATTGCACTGCCAACTGTTTAGTGGAGAGTTAAGAAAATGACAGGATGGATGTTGCCAAATTAAAAAAAAAATCAGTATTGTCTACTCAGGAACATTTTTTTCTTTAAAAATAACTTTTTTCATATACATGCCACCTCACACAAACACATCAGTCAAGGGACACAAATACAAAACCGTAATAACTCCCAGATCTTCGTGGCATTCACATGTGTACCTGCCATGGATTTCAATGGGAGAAAGGCAGAGGAGAAAGTAAGCCAGAGAAAGTAAGCATTAGAGGAGACAGTGTTCTAGATTTGATTTTGACAAAAAGGGAAGAACTGGTTGAGAATTTGAAAGTAGAAGGCAATTTATGTGAAAGTGATCATGAAATGGTAGAGTTTATGACTCTAAGGAATGGTTGATGGGAGAACAGAAAAATAAAGAAAATGGATGTCAAGAAGGCAGACTTCAGCAAACGGAGAGAGTTAATAAATAAGATACCATGGGAAGCAAGGCTAACGGTACATCTTCACTCGACACTCTGGAGGTTGACATTCTGTGTTCAATTTAGCGGATCTAGTATAGACCCTTAAATCAAACACTGAGGACAGCTCCAGTCGGTGCCTGTACTCCTCACAATTGCAAGGAGTAAGGGAGTGTTTGCTTTTATTGGCCTCCCGCAGGGGAGATTACACCAAGCCTGGCTTAAGATAAGTAGCTGGAGGAGCGTACATTAAGCCCATCTTCCAGGTCTAGTGTAAACCTGGCTTAAGAGGAACAAAAAATTGAAGACTTTTGGCAGTTTTTCGAAGAGACGTTATTAAGGGCACAAGAGCAAACTATCTCACTGTGTATAAAAGATAAGAAGTATAGCAAAATGCCACCCTGGCTAAACCAGGAGATCTTCAATGATCTAAACATCACAAGAGTCCTACAAAAACGGGAAATTAGGTCAAATTACAAAGGATGAATATAAACTAAGTATGTAGGAACAAAATTTGAAGCGCAAAAGCACAAAAGCAGATCAAGCTAGCTAAAGACATGAAGGGTAATAAGAGAACATTTTACTAATGCGTTAGAAACAAGAGGAACACCAAGAACAGGGTAGGATCATTAATCAATTGTGTGGGGAGGAGGGAGAAACAGAAAATACGGCACTGATGCTTAGTGCCTTTATTTCACTTTTCACAAAGACGGTTGGTGGCAATTGGTTGTTTAATGTAGTGAACACCCGTGAAAATGAGTTAGGATCAGAGGCTAAAATCAGAAAAGATCAAATTTAAGATTATTTGGACAAATTAGATGTCAAGTCACTGGGGCCTGATGAAATGTTCTACTCCACACTGATTAGGCCCCGGCTGCAGTACACAGTCCAGTTCTGGGCTCCACGTTTCAGGAAAGATATGGACAAATTGGAAAAAGTCCAGAGAAGAGCAGCAACAAAGATTGAAGGTCTTGGAAACATGACTTAGGAGAGAAGAGTGAAACAATGGATTTGTTTAGTCTGGAAAAGAGAAGAGTGATAGGAACAGCATAACCATATTAAAGTATCTAAAAGTTTGTTACAAGGAGGAGGGAGAAAAATGTTCTTCTTTAACCTCTAAGGATATGACAAGGTGCAATGGGCTTTAATTGCAGCATGGGAAGTTTAGGTTGGACATTAGGAAAAACTTCCTAAGGGCTTGTCTAAACTATGGAGAAGGTTGATCTTCCAGAGGTCGATCTTCTAGTGTTTGATCTAGTGGATCTAGTGAAGACTCACTAATTCAAATGGAGAGGGCACCCCCATTAACGCCCGTAGTCCTACTCCTCATGAGGAGTAAGAGAAGCCAATGGGAACGTTTGCTCCCATCAACCTCCCACTATGTGGACGGCATGAAAACACAATTTAAGATACATCAACTCCAGCCACATAATTAAGTCAACTTTCCCTTTTAGTGTAAACCTAGCCTTACTGTCAGGGTGGTTAAACTGGAATAAATTGCCTAGGGAGAATGTGGAATCGCCATCACTGGAGATTTTTAAGAGCAGGTTGGACAAACTCCGGTCACGAGTGGGCTATAATACTTAGTCCTGCGTGACTGCAGATAGCTGGACTAGATGTCCTCTTGAGTGCTCTTCCAACCCTGTGATCAGAACTGTGCTGCTGGACTGTTGCAGAATGAAGGTCTGACTCCTCAAAGTTGCTATCATCAGCATAAAGCTGATTTTACCAGATAAAACCCCTATTTTCATTGCTGAGTCTGCTTTTATGCAGATATCACAGAATTTGCTGGATTTTCAGCCAGACGTACATAAAGGAAAATGCACAGTTATATATATTTCTGCTCTACTCCTAGCCAACACCTCTCTGAACAGTTTGTCACCCATTTCATTCAAATTCTCCCCCATGTGTCAACATAAGACACAGTGTGTACGCACTTACATAAGTCACTGGGGATCGTAAATTGTTTGAAAACCCTCAATGCCACAGTTAATCTGAGCAGGAATCAATGCACTGCAGTTTATCAATGGAATTTAGCAGATGTGTAATTAACATTTAGAAAGTTTTTGCATTTATCATCAGCATATTTTTTTCCTGTGGTATTACTGCTTCAGTAAAGAATAGAAAACTTCAGGACAGCTACAGAACAGGCACACACAGAAGCTAGTCATAAAGACTCTCTGTAAAAGCTTCTTCCACATAAAAAGATACAATTTCAAAAATTGAACTAAAGGACATTACAAAGGCTTAAGCTTCAAATATTGAGCACTGGTCTGTATTTAGAGCTTAACCTCAGAGCCACTAAATTATTCCATTTTCAAAATTAGACTTTCTGACAACTTTAAGCCTTGTTCGGGGAGGATTGAATACCTGACAGTGTTGGCAATGCAATATGGTGCCTTTCATTAAAGTCTCAGGTTCAGTATTGATGGTAAATTAAAAATGCATTACTAACATTTATGACCTATGAGCTGCAGTCTCAGCTCAGTTTCTGATGAACAGGTTTTTTTGTGTTTTTTTTAAGAGCAGTCCTGTAGCACCTTAGAGCATGTCTGCACAGCAGGGGTAAAGCCAAAATAGGCAGTGCAAATTCAGCTACATCAATTGCGTAGCTTAAGTCAAAATAGCTTATTTTGGCTTTTGGTACTGTCTACACAGCAGGAAGACTGGGGAAAAGCACTCTTCTTCCAACTTCCCTGACTTCTTGTAAAATGAGGGTTACAGGAGTCGGAGTAAGAAGTCCTCCAACTTGATTTAATTTCAACATTATGTCAAATAACTGCTTGTAGTGTAGATGCAGACCATGTTATTTTGGAATAATGTTAATTATTCCAAAATAACACTGCTCTGTAGACATACCTTTAGGATGCATCTACACACCGGGGCTTAACTTGGAATAAGCTACGCAAATTGAGCTATGTCAATTAGCTTATTTCAAAATTGGGAGTGTTTGCACAGCACTCTTCCTCCAACTTCCCTTACTCCTTGTACAATGAGGGTTACAGGAATTGAAGTAAGAAGTCCTCTAGCTTGCTAGTATTTTGACATTATTTCTGGGAGGGTAGTCTTCACATACTTACTTAGGTAGATCTAAGCACAGAATCTAGCCTAAAATGAAGAAGTGAGAGCATAGGTCTGCTCGTTTTGTGTCCACTGAAACCAATGAGCCAGATTCTAAGCTGCTGCAAGTAAGCATAGTTCCATGAATGCCAATTAACTGATTTACACAAGCTGAGTAATTTTGCCTATCAGCACAACACCTGTTAACTTCAGTGAACACAGGGCCAAGCCTAGACAGAACACACTGCAGTGTGAGAGGAGGTGAAGCTGTATAGCTTCAAAGAAAGCTGTACCAAGCCACTCCATTGTGTGTATTTTTTAAAAAAAAAGAAGTCTAGAGATGAGTTATTTGCTTCTGCATTCCCTTACACAGAGACTATGAAAAAAAACCCTCCAACTCCATTAAAATTTTAAATTGGAAGAAGCTTTTTATGATGGTGGTGCTAGCTGCACATCTGGAATGGGTAAGTGAGGGGGGGGGGTCTGTTTTGTAGATGTTTTCCTGTGTCTTTCTAAGTGTGCTCTCTAACTACAATGCTTACTTCAGCTTTAAATCTCCCACATAGTACTGGGATGCCACTATAACAACCCTGCACTTATTTGTATAGTGTCTTACAAAATGTAAAGGATCTTTTTGGAGACAACTTTCTTGGATGAAAACTGCTGTGTGGAAACTAATTTATAGCTAAATCTGTATGTCTGTATTTTCCTTTTACTCACACTTATTCATCCAAATAGTCCCATTAATGCCCAGTCTGCTGAAAGTTGCCCCAAATCTGGTATTGTTGGTAGAACATAAGAAGGTGGGGTAGGCCATAGTAATTGTATTATGATCTGGAGAAAATTCATCGGCCTTCATTAGCCAGGTTCATGCTCAGATGGAGCAAGTGTTGTCCAGTGCTGAGAGAGAGAGGCTCAAAAATCCAGATAGCTGGAGACACTTCTCAGCTTCATTCCTGTTTCAGTGGCTTTGTCAGTGGCTTAAAGTGTAGCGAACTGCATTAGAACTGGGGGAGAGGTCTTCTACCAGGGCATGGAAACCATCTTTGCTAGGGGAATAACTAACAGAACTGGATACACAGCTCCCAGCACTGTAGCCTGGTTTATGGGAGTGCTTTACAGAGCTGTAATTGGTGTGCTAGGGGTGTGTGTGTGTGTGTGTGTGTGTGTGTGTGTGTTTTCACATCCCTGAGCCAAAAAGAGACAGCACTGTAAAGTGCCAGTGTAGAATTGCCCTCTGTGTGCCCTTGTGTAAATCCAGTGGGAGCAATTCATTATAGTGGGGGAATGCTTTGAAATCCTGTCCTGCGCACTTTCGGTGCAAATCAAACTCCGATCCAAAATTGTGGTATTAACTTCTTAATATTTAATTACACGTCTGTATTAAAATTGCAGGGGTTTTGGAGGGGAAGGAGAATGAAAGCAATGGACTTGGAAAGCAATGTGTATGACTATAAAAATGGTGTTCAGAGATATTTGCAGTCTGCTATTTATGATGAATTTGAAGGCTTGTTTCCTAGAGACATGGTGTATTGCTATCAAATTATTTGATTATTTTAATCCACTCTTTCAACAGGCATTAATATTCTCTATTGTGAAGTGGATATATTGCAAACTGTCTAGATAGAGATTGTGTTGTAGTATCTGTTTTGTAGAACTCCAGGTAAATTGTGTTGGCACTTACTAAGGTTTATAATAATCGCAGAAATCTTTTTATTTGTTGCTATAAACAAAACATTGGTACCTTAATATATTTTCTAGCTGCCAGTGGATGTGATGCTAGTTTATCACAGTGCATTTTTCATTATGTAGTTGCATTTTGTTCTTCATTATTCAGAACTGAAATGGTAACTTCTTGGACACTTAGTAAAATTCTGGCTGAAATTTCAGGTGATTCTGAAATTAGCACTCCAGATTTTGTAGACATCAGCTAATAAAGCTCTCACGTATTATCATTTGGTGGATATCAAAACTTAGGATCAATTCTTCTTGTGCTCCTGAGCTGTATCTATTTTAGTCTAAAAAGGTAACTTATTTCATCAAGGTGTGAACTTGTAACATAGGTGTTTCAGAGAAACTTTTCTGGAAGCAACATGTAGCATCTGTTGTTCAGCAAAGACTTCAATTTAGCTTCAGATGTTTCCAAGAGTGAGGAAGTTGGGATGGTGGGGGGGAGGGAAGGTTATCAGAACTGATGGTGTGTTTTCAACGAAAATGTATTTCAAGGCATGGTCTGCTCTTGGAGTTCCCTGCCAATAACTCTTCCTAATAACACCATTAAAACTGAGTTTGAAACAGGCAGTTTGATTAGACAGCTATGTAAAGAGGCTGGTTTTGTGTCTACATCATTGCTTGCTATCAATTTTGGCCATTTAAAAAAAATCCACAACTGATTTTTATGGCTCTGTATTTGGATATGCAAGTCAATAGTCTGGATGTGCATCCTGCAGCTGTGATACTTATACTCATATTTCTTTGCATATATTAAGCACCCCTCTGTTAAATGGAAGTGAGAGACAAGTCTTACATGTCTGTCATAGTCCTCTACAGGCTAAAGCTATTACTGAAATGTCAAATTGGAATTGGTCCCCTAGGAGCTAGACAATGATCACTGAATGTTCTACTTTTATAACAAGCTTATAAAAATAGAGTAATCTATTTTTTTTATTAAGGTTGTTTTGGGTCAAAAACACATGGAAAACTTGTTTGAGTAAAATGATTTTTTTAACCATAAACCTTACAGTCAAACATCTTAATTTTGAAAGAAAAGAAATGAGTTTCCCTGGTCTCTTTTACTATCTCTCCCTTGCTTTTCCATTAGAAAAGTTTGGAGGTGGGGGCAAGGGTATAGGGTGGCAGAAATAATGATATTGAATTCAAAACATTTTGAAATGGTTTTTATTTTGAAATGTTCTTCTGGGGGAAAGAGGAATCCTGTAATGCTCTTTAATTTCAGTTTTAATCAATTCTAACTAGCTCTCAAACACACAGTTGTCTTAGCTCAAATGTAAGGGATCTTTCTTCTTGAAATGCCAAAATGTATTCTATTTCTCATTATGTATAAGGGTTCATTTGTGAATTACCACTGTTTCCATAAAGTCTGGTTTATCCATGTCTATTCTGTGCCACTGAAAGTGCTTATAGAATTACATTTTAGTTCTTTTCTGTCTTACAAAGGAACACTATGGCAAATTGAAATTTGCATAGCTTTTTCTGCTTTTTTTCGAAAGAGGCTCTTCCGACATTTGGCCTGTCTACACTGGGCCAAATGTCAGAAGAAAAAACCCTTTTTTTGAAACATACCTTCTTCCTCGTAAAATGAGATTTACAGGGATGCCGAAAAAATGCATCTGCTCTTTCAAAAAAAAAAAGTTGGAAGAGCAGACACATTCCCTGAATCCTGGAAAAACCATGTACTGTAGACATAGCCTGAGTCGCTGATGCCCTAAAGGCTCACCATGAACTCAAGTAGTAGGGAATGCCACAAAAAAATTTCATTCTAGACTCCGTGTAAACTATATCTACATTACTTAGAGTGTGTGTACACAGCACCCTAAACTAAAAAAAAGATGTGCAATTTGAGCTACACAAATTTCTTATCTTTTTTCAATTCTATTTTGAAATAGGTTATTTTTCATTTGGCACATCTACAGAGCACAAATTTCAAAATAACGCACTATTTTGAAACATCCCTTAACACTCGGGGAATGAAGGTTACAGGGAGGCCGAAACAGCGTGTACATTATTTCAAAAAATATTTCGAAATAAAGGACAGATTAAGATGCAGGGTAGCTATTTCGGGATACCTCTGATATCCCAAAATAGCCGTGCTATGTAGACGTTCCCTAAGTGACTACAGAATCACCGTGGAAATAGGTGATCTGCATACAAATCCCACTATTTCAACTCTTATTATATACATTTTTCTCAAATAGGTGAAGGCAACATTTTCTTTATGTACACTTTAGAAATGCATAGACAATGTAGTTATGGGATCATTACTGATTTATTCAATGGTGCAAACAAGAAGTTTCAGTTTCCAAGTGACCATGTTGTAATTGAGCATTATATTTTGTGAAGGAGAAAGCAAAGCAAGTGCCTGCCACTTCTTCCCTGGTCTGCTGCTCCAGAGAAATGCATCTATATCTTCAAGATCATTTATCGGATGTAGGAAAAAATCTGTCATGAAATGGAAGCTAAAGCTATTCCAAGTCCATGGACTCATAGATTTTAAAACCAGAGGGGAACATTGTGATCATGTAGTCTGAACTATCGTATAACACATGACATTGGACTTGAATGAATTGCT
Organism: Pelodiscus sinensis; assembly: GCF_052426305.1. Taxonomy (NCBI): domain Eukaryota; kingdom Metazoa; phylum Chordata; order Testudines; family Trionychidae; genus Pelodiscus; species Pelodiscus sinensis. The sequence goes on from NC_143057.1 coordinate 8,076,155, forward strand.
GTTTGAATTAGATCATATCTTAAACAATCCAGTCTTGAGTTAAAAACTGCTTCTGAGGTTGCTTAATACTCCCTATGTTAAGAACTTTCAGTAACACTGACACCTTTTATTAAATAGAACAATTAGTTGAATGGCAGCTTTCTTTTTCCCTCTTCTCCTACTAGGCTATTATCAATGCTGAGCATAGCTTTCTACAATTATTATGTGACTCCAAAGGGGAAGAAGCATGTTTATACCATTGTAGAACATTAGCAAGAAAACAGAATTAGCATCTATTAAACAAGAAAAAGCACCTTATTGTACATGGTACTGTGTCCCCAGTGTTCATGTTAGCTGTGTGTTGGCCAGGGCAGGAAAACGGTTTCAAGTTCTGGCGGAGTTTTGTTATGCTTTGAAAGAAAGCTGTCACTTTGCTATGCTTCTTCGAAACCTACTGGAGCGTGGGAAATTGGTGTGATGCAAAAGAAAAGGAAATGTGGTCTGAGACCAGATTAGGGCATTGTGTAGCCATCCCAGCTGGACAAAACGAAGGGTGTAAGTTAAAGCTTCTTATCTAGTTTGTGTGACTGTCTGCTATCTTGTGTGTGCAGCATGTTTATTTTGGTCTCTTGTTTGTTTCTACTCCCACATGTCAACTAGTCTGCTACTGGGACACTATTGGAAAGTCATTTCTCCCATTTCACCTTAGTATTTGTTACAGGAACCTATAAATATTTAAAGAACTTTGAGTGGAACAGCTGTTCACTGTTCAGTGGAGGTATTAAGCTTGAAGGAGCTTGCCTACCTAAAACTAACTAGCTAGGCGCGCGCGCACACACACACACACACACACGCTGTGGTAGCACATGATACTATCCACATGTTTTCTTAGTCTTTAAAGTGCTACCAGACCATTTGTTGTTTTTTTAGCTAGGTATAATAAAACTCCACCTCCAAAACATCAGGACACATAAGAAAAGCTTCTATAAAAAGAGAGAGCTCTCTCGTTTAGTCAAAAATGCTGCAAATGTCTCTAATAAAATAAGATGATTAAACTATTTTAGAGAAAAAAAAACTATTTTCCTAGGAGGGTGGTGAAGCACTGGGATGGGTTACCTAGGGAGGTGGTGGAATCTCCAGCCCTAGAGGTTTTTAAGTCGCAGCTTGACAAAGTTCTGTCTGGGTTCATTTAGTTGGGGTTGGTCCTGCTTTGGGCAGGGGGTTGGACTCGATGGCCTCCTGAGGTCTCTTCCGCCCCTGGGATTCTATGAAATCTACTGATAAGGCCTGAGGAAGAAAATACGTCCTGCTGAATCTTCCAGTTAACCAGACAATCAGTAACTGTGTTTTGCAGTATGAAATGGAGGCTTTTCCTCCACTCTGAAAAAAGATGGGTACAGTTGCTGTTTTGCTAGTTGTTACTTACATTAAAGAACCTGAATTACCAATTTGGCAGCTGACTGAGAGAGACATTTTTTTCTTTTGTCAACAAACTGTCACTCTGTCTTGTTATTTCAATGGAATGGACCAATAGTTCTGAGACGATGATCTTGCAACACATGTTTAAATACCCTCTCGAAAAAGAGAAGTGCATTTCCATGCATCAAGACAAATGGATGTCTGCAACAAATGTAGACAGCTGTTAAATGTGAAGAATCCTTCACTGTCAGGTAGCAAAATGAGGGCCATTCAATACGGAATGGAATTCAGTTAATTTAACTACCTTTGCAAGTGTTGCGTTTAAGAGTCCAAGTAGAGTACGAACAGATGGTAACCTGGGCATCAAGCATCATTATCTAAATGTGGCAAAGGTATTTGTGACCTTCTCTTATCAGGTACCATCTGGAGAATGTTACCGTTCCAATAAAATGCTGGGTGTGGTTTTTTTTTTTTTTTTTTTTTTTTTTTTTTTTGCTTTTTTTTTTTTTGTTTTGCATCCATCTGAAGTCTATAAAAAAGCAACCAAAGTTGTCAGGTCCTACTGAAGATTTATAAAGCACTGTAAGTGGGAGTGATGTTTTACCAATAGATAAGGTGGCTAAATCCCTAGCTGCTTTCAATAAAAGACTTCCAATTGATGCGGGGAGAGGCTGCAACATGGGACTTCTGCCATATGTTTATAGCTTTGGTATTAAGGACATACTCTGCTTCCTATTGAAGCCAACAGGAGTGTTGCTGTTGATGACAATCAAAGTTGGATCAAGCTCAAAGTTAGGCTAGTTTTCATGATATGTAAACAGGATGGCCTGTTTCAATTTGTATGTGTGGCTTAACTCCATTTTCTTTCTTTGCTTGTTGGATGTATTCTCCAAAACTTAGGGAGCCTGTAGAGTGATTTCTTTTCAAAGGATAAGTATGAGACTGTTACTTTTTGTTTGGTTGGTTTTTTTAAAGCTGTCACTACAGTTGAACAAAACATAGACATTGTTATCTACTAGAGTCATAGCTGGGCCTGAAATTAGACTGGTGTGAAAAGGGAGTATGGGTGGCATAAGGAGAGAAACCAATGACAGATCATTGCTATAGTCTCAGAAAGACGCCTCACTTTTGTTGACACTTATTTCTATTCCATGCCTATAAATGCTTGTCCTTCCTCTTGAATTAGTAAGTGACAAACTTCGCTGCTTGGTAGCCAACTAATCCAACATTTTTGACATTCAGAATTGCAATGAAGCTTTTCATTCCAATTTCTGGGGTGAAGTGACAATGTTCATGAAAACGTTAAGCCCCTTTTTTTTGAAAGCTGCTGTAGTTCAAATACTCTGTTTTGAATGAGCGGCGAGGAGTCCTGTGGCACCTTTATAGACTAACTGAAGTGTTGGCGCATAAGCTTTCGTGGGCAAAGACCCACTTCATCAGATGCAGAATATACCTCATTCCCCTACCGGTGCTGGACATAGAATAGACCAGGTCATGTATCTGAGTACCTCACACTGTATTTATCATCCCAGGGAAAGATGGCTTTGTGCCCTATTTTATAAATGGGGAAACTGAGGCACAGAGAAACCAGGACAAATGTTGAAAAGTATTAGATGGGAGGCAGATACCTGTAAGCCCTAAGTTTCTGTTACTCATTCATAAAATAGGGAGCCAAGCAATTCCCTCCTGTCATTTTGGTATTGTGGGAAGATAAATATATTAGTGAAAAGTGTTTAAGTACCACAGGGGTGGGAACTGTATAAATGCTTAAAATAGTGTAATCTAAAGGTCAGGTTTTCACTTATATAAGCACCTAATTCACAATGAATACCTTAAAATCTGAGTGACTCCCCCAAGACCCAATAGGAAATTAACGGTACAGCAGGTCTCCCAATCTGGAGGCTCGTGCTGAACTTAGAAATACCTTTTACGTCGTCATAACTTCTTCAAGGCAGGACTTTCCTTCTATATCTGAGTACTAGTGCTGTATAGGCATTGGATAATAAAGCAACAATAGTATATTCTACACTATAACACAGTATATTGCTTCATTTTTTTTTCTTTTCAGTTTTGCCTCTGAGGTTACACAGAAGCTGCAAAAAACAAATGCATTTGTCCCTTTATTTTAGTTCAAAATCCATTTTTATGCATGTTCTTAAGTTTACTTGGCATCTCTTAAAGAGAAGTAGATTAGGTACTGATGGTGATGGATGAAAGAGAAATAATTTTGCAGGTGTTTGAAAAGTACATCACTGTTTGTACTGTTCTCACAGTTTGTACTGTTCTCATAGTCACCAGATTGTATTGCCGTGCCCGAATACAATTAACAAAAACCCCAAAAGCTGTACTCCTACTACAGGAAAGAGAAATTGAAAGAAAGAGATCCTGGGAACAAACCATACATCAAAGTAGAAACTAATGAAAATAAAGTTTTATAGTCCCAGGGTGTTAATAGGCATACAATCATTGTACTTATTAGATTGCACTGTAAGAAAATTCCAAAGTTTTAATTAGCAATTCAGTGATTGACCAACCCTAAATAGAGTGTTAGTATGCAAAAGTGTGTGTTTTCTCCCATTTTAATGATATGGAATATCTAAATGGGATTTTTTTGTGTTTTTAATAGCATTTTATATGCTATATTTAATAGTGGCTAAAATGACTATTTTCTGCTGGTTTTTGGTGGTTTTTTAAAAATATTGCTGCATATGTAATAGACTTTGAGGGCTTGTGATGTTTGTACAACTGTTTCACAGTTGATGAGGCAATTTTTCTCCATGCTCGTAACCACTCAAGATGAATTCGTCAGATCACACAGAACTGAATGTACAATACTGTAGAGCCAGCTTGGTTCAGTAGGAACAAAACTGGATATTTTTCCTCACTAAAATGTTTTGTTGTTGTTTTGGTTTTTTTACTGTAATGTAGAATATTGTATCTGTTATCTACTGCTCATCAACTTTCATTGAATCTTTAATTACTGCTCTTGGCATTACATTTCCATGTAAAAGGGTGAGCTGAATTCTAGGCTCCATGTAGCATGGGAGAGAGCCCTGGCCCCAAAGAGCTTGTTATAAATGGACAAGTCAGGCAAAAGGTGGGATATGTAGAGAAGCTACTTGGCTCAAGGTCCTATAGCAGGTTAGTTGCAGAGTCAGGACCATAACCCTGTCACTTAAACTAAAAATTATATTTATAGACACATTTCATTTACTGAAAGATAATTTTGTGGATACACCTTTTAGGTGTAGAACATAACTCTTTTCCAAGTCATAATGCAAAATGCTGTAAGTTTGTAGAAAAATGTGTCTTCGTGAAATGACTCATCTAATATTCACCTCAGATTGAACCTCTCCAGTTTGGCACTTTCTGGTCCAGCATGATTTTACTTAGCCGGATGTCCACTTATCATGTGTAGCCAAGTTTTTGCCTAGTCCCATAACGTGTGTTTATAGCCACCAGTCCTGGGTCTCCACATTCTGTGTTGTTGTTATTTAGCTCTACTGTCTCCCTACATGTCTTCTAAGAGCAGAGTAAGCAGTGGAAGTGTGGGTATTGTGGCTAGACAATACTGCCCCCTTGTAGTTTGGCAAATTCTCTGGTTTGGCTCCAGTCAGGTCCAAAGGGTGTCGAACTAGAGAGGTGCAATCTGTACTGCACATTCCATTTAACGTGAGTTGTGAACTCACAGGGTCAATTGTCATCGTCGGCACAGCGCGGTGGCCATTTTGATCTAAATGAAGTGCGATTATTTAAATAGCCGCTTCATTTTGCTATGTCTAGTAAACTCATCTACATGGCTCCGTCGACGGAGCCATGTAGTGTAGACACACCCTCTATGTTCCAAAAAACTTCAGAATGGAAGGTTTTGACCTCATAAAAACACTTTCTAAATAAAAATGTTGTTGAAATCCACACATTTCTGTTTTTGACAAATTGGCATTTTCCCACAGAAAAGTGTTCTGCTAGAAAATTCCCAACCAACTCTACCAATTATCTTGTTAGCTTTGGCCATGGTATAATTCCTACCTCTGATTTTCATGAATCTAATGTTGTCACTCAGCAAGAATTGACGTGCATGGAGTCTCAGAAGGAGCTGAAGTTGTGCTGTAGTGCAGACACTAGGTTCAGAAGCAGCGAGGAGTCCTGTGGCACCTTATAGACTAACAGAAGTGTTGGAGCATAAGCTTTCGTGGGCAAAGACCCACTTTGTCAGATGCATGTAGTGGAAATTTCCAGAGGCAGGTATAAATATGCAGGCCAGAATCAGGCTGGAGATAATGAGGTGAATCCAATCAGGGAGGATGAGGCCCACTTCTAGTAGCTGATCTGGAGTTGTGAATACCAAGAGAGGAGAAGCTGCTTTCGTAGTTAGCAAGCCATTCACAGTCTTTGTTTAATCCTGAGTTGATGGTGTCAAACTTGAAGATGAACTGTAACTCAGCGGTTTCTCTTTGAAGTCTGGCCTTGAAGTTTTTTTGCTGCAGGATGGCTACCTTTAGATCTGCAATTGTGTGCCCAGGGAGATTGAAGTGTTCTCCTGCAGGTTTTTGTATATTGCCATTCCTAATATCTGGTTTGTCCACTTATTCTTTTACATAGAGACTGTCCAGTTTGGCCGATGTATATAGCAGAGGGGCATTGTTGGCACATGATGGCATATATTACGTTAGTAGATGTGCAGGAGAATGAACCAGTGACGGTGTGGCTGATCTGGTTAGGCCCTGTGATGGTGCCAACTCTGCCCACATATATACACATCAGCAACACCAAGGTTTGTTGCAAGGATTGGTTCCTGAGTTAGTTATTATGGTGTGGTGTCTAGTTGCTGGTGAGAATATGCTTCAGGTTGGTGGGTTGTCTGTGGGCGAGAATTGGCCTGCCTCCTAAACATACCTGCCCCTGGAAATTTCCACTACATGCATCTGACAAAGTGGGTCTTTGCCCACGAAAGCTTATGCTCCAACACTTCTGTTAGTCTATAAGGTGCCACAGGAATCCTCACCACTTTTGCAAATTCAGACTAACATGCTACCCCTCTGATAGGTTCAAAAAGAAACTGAGGAGCTGAATATAAATGAATTACTGAATAACATATGCACATAGCCAAAATGTTTCAAAGAAGATTGTGAATTTCAACAAAATTTTGAATTAAAATTATTTTGACAAGGTTGAAAGCTTCTATTTTGATGGTTTTTGGAACAAGTTTCATTTCAAAATAACTCTATTTTTAAATGAATTTTGTTTTGGTTAAGTGCTACAAACAAACAAATCAGACCCCGTAAGCATGAGATGTCCCGTTTACTTCTGTGGGTACTTGCTTAAAGATAGGCTCATGTTCAGGTGCTTTGACAGATCAAGGCCACTTTATCTTTTCATTTCCATCAGTGGCAACCTTGGGGTTTTTTTTTTTTTAAGCAAAGCCTTTTATGTGGGACTAAATAGAAACTTTACAAGAAGACCCCTCTCTCTCATACACAATCAAGATGGATTCTATATGCATGAATATATGTTAGACTTTACAGACACCTCTAACTTGATACATTAAGCTCATTTAAAATCTAAGGGACAAAAGCCCTATCCATAGATGAGAAAAGCATAAGACTTTTGATCTCAGTCTCTTGCAGCCCTCACCTCAAGCCCAATTTAACTCTAACATATAGAGCTGTGGGGGAAGCAAAATTACCATTTCATGGGAACTTCTGCAACTCCAATATTTGCTGCACTCCAAATCAAAATGAAAACATCATTTTTTACAAATTTCTCACAACAATTTAATAACAATCCATGAGCTTGGGTACATCAAAACATTTTAATTTTCGAACTTAACTTATTAATGAAATATTTTGAAATGAAAACTCTTTCATTGTGACAAATTTTTAAAAAAAGACTGCTTTGTCCTTACTAAATGGCTTTTCATTTCTCCTTCTGCATTTTTCTCAAAATCAACAAATTTCAACCAGGAGCTGTGATTTTGGCAAAAGATCATTTTCTGTCAGAAAATGCTTATTTGGCTGGCCAAATTTAGAGCTGTTTTCTCAGCATCTGAGCAGTGACTGTTTTGCTTTTGTTGGATAGAGAAGCAAATCCTTTTCTATTTTTTTTTAATTACCAAGAGTATTTAGATGATAAACTATCCAAAAGGAGGGGTAAACTTAGGAGGAAAAAAATAGCATAGCTGTTCCAGATTTGGAGTGCTGTGTTTTCACAATAATAGATTTAATTCATTTACCTGTCAGGACACAGCTGGAGCTCAGCTATGAAAGGCAAGTGTACACAGTCATCATTCTAGGGAGACTTGTTAAATGTTGAACCAAATACGAACTCTATGGGATTCACATGGAGAGATGAATCTGAAATATGTTTTAGTACAGATTTGCCAAGATGGGTGGGGGAATACTGTTGTTGCAGTGGTTTTAACCAGGATAGCCAGGCTCCCTGGAGGCCCAAAGAACAGATTCAGGGGTGGTCCTAGCATGGTTGCATTGGACTCCTTGGGGCTCACATCAGAAAGCCAAAGCTCCACCACATGGGGCTGAAGCGTGGGGTCTTGAAACATGCCCCGTGGGGCAGAAACCAAAGACAGGCCATGGGGCCCTAGAAAATTGCTGTGTTTGCTTCCCCCTAATATTTAGCCCTGGCTTTTATATGCAGAGAACCAACTGTTGTAGCTCAAGTGAGCCATTGATTTCATAGCGTAGCAGGGAAGGGCTCCAAAGAATAAGATGAGAACCCCTGTTTTATTGACCACCTGTTGGTGAGTGAGACAAGCCTTCAGGCTCCACAGAACTCTTCTTCAGGACCAGCAGAAGTTAGTCCAATAAAAGGTAATACCTTGCTCCTCTTGTTTCTCCAGTATCCTCAGACCAACACTGCATGAAATGCTGTATAGATTTCGCCATAATAAGAAAGAGCCGGTTCTCTTTCTGACAAACTCAATTGAAGTGCTTGTAAGGAAACAGTCTCCATTTTGAGGAGTGGGTTTCCTTCCCTAAAACACATGTCTTCTATCAAAACCTAAACATGAATTCTAATAGCTCCTGTTACTTTTCTCAGGCTCACATCTTGCCTTTTTTCATACCACCAACAAGATGGATGGGCTTGGCTTTTTTGCGTGGATCTACTTTGACCACTGGCGCTGAGCTTGTAACGCCACAGAAAACGACACTTTGCTATCAGCCCGGCAAGGCAGCCACACGGAGCCAGTGCTTTCACAAGGGCCCATGTGGCCCCTGTGCGTAAACTTGAGGGGCCAAGTCAGTCACACTCTCAACAGGCCTGTGCTTTGACGTAATGACATGCGAAAGCTGCTGTGCTACTGAGCCTTCATACTAGACCCGTATGCCACCACTGGTGAACCTGTTCATCCTTACAGTCTGTGTAGCTTGGCAGTCACTCCAGTTCAGGGACAAGAAAGGGCTTCAGTAATGCAAAGGGCCCGTTACCTTTCCCTCTCCCCCCAACCTTGTCCCACAGAATGGTCTCTGTACCTTTTAAAGGAAACTCATGGACTCTATTTTTGATCTAAATGATGCCTGGTATTCTTGGGTCTGAATGATTACCTAAAGGGGAACTGGGTCTGGGGCGACTCCCTCAGTCCTTAGACATGGGGCCCAAGATACCACCCATAACAGGCCCTTGCCCCACCTTGCCTCTGCTCCACCCCACCGCTTCCTCCAATCCCTCCCCTGTTCTGCCCACACCTCCTTTCTCCGCCCCCTTCTCCACTCCCCCGAGAAACGTGAGCTTGGGAATTACAGGGACCTGGTGCGAGGTGTCAACAGGGATCAGAGACCCTTCCTGCACTCACCAGGATGCCAGGATTTGGAGCAGCCCAGCAGCCTGGCTCCACCGCCCCACCCTCTCCTAGCCCACTGGACCCCACCTCTCCACGGCAGCAGGAAGTGCAGTGCTTCAAGGCTTGGCGCACTGCTTCCCGTTGCCATGGTTAAAATGGGTGCAGCAGTTCAGGAGAGGGAGGAGTGGTGAACCAAGCTGCTGGGCTGCTCGGGGTCCCACAGCCGCAGGGCGGGGGGGCAGTGGGACGGAGGCACCCGTAATCTTCCTGATTCCCTCCCATCCATAGGATGGTTGAGGTGGCTACTGTGGGGCCCCCAAAAAGCACAGGATCTAGGGCAGCTTCCCCAAACCATCCTTTGAATGGGATGGTTCTGGTAAGGATCCATTACTTACTGCAAGGGGCTGTTTACAAAGCTAGTTGACTACAGTGTGCAAATGTTTTTGTGTATTTTGTAGGCACCATAGGCTTGTTTAAAAGCAGGTACGAGGATAGGGATCACCGGGAAAACTCAGAGCACCACTTAAAATGATATGTCCAGTATATTTCCCTGAGGAAGTTTAATGATACCCCAAGATGAAGAATTGCTCTGTTTGGAGGCTGCATATTGTTAGGATTCTTTCTGGGGGTAACAACAGTCAAACAAACTAATTCACTTACTCTGGCTCTGAGCCAAGCAGTTTCCAGATGAGGAAAAGTCAGTATTTAACAGGAAACGATGTTTCTAAGAATGGTCGATGGTGAATTGATTTGGGGAGGGGAGAGAGCAGGGAAGGAGCCTTGATACTTAAAAATCCATTTGTCATGTTGAGTCTCTTTCTAAGATGACGTTGCTTGGAAATAAATTTTGATTCCTCTGTTAAGCCACTGTGTGTGTGTGTGTGTTGGGGGCGAGGGGAGGCAGGATAGTTTGGAATATTTGTTGGTTGCAATCTCTTGGGATATGTCTACGCTACAGCACTAATTTGAGCTAACTTAATTCGAATTAGTTAATTCAAACTAAGCTAATTCGAATTAGTTTTTAGGTCTAGATGCACTAATTCGAATTAGCGTTTTGTTAATTCGAAATAGCATGTCCACATTGAGAGGACCCTGAACCGAAGTTAAGGCTGGCCGGAACCAGTGCCAGCAGGGCATCAGGTTAGGACTCAGTGTGGAGCTGCTGTCTCAGGCTAGCCGAGGGCTGTGCTTAAAGGGACCCGACCCCCACCCCAGACAGACAGTTCTCAGGGTTCCTTGCTTGTCTACCACTCCAAAGCAGTCCTGACCTGGAGTGCCCTGAGTGCCCTCACTCAGTACATCACAGCACTCGGCCATCAGCCCGGCTGAACTTGCTGCAGGCTGCCATCTGGGGGGGGGTGTCAATCGGGGGGCTGTCAGGATCCAGGAGGCCCTGCAGGAGAGCTTCCACCCCGAGGAGCCCACAGAGCCACCCCAGTCCTCCCCATCGGGGGCTCGTGCCCCATTCCTCCCTCATCTCCTTCTACTTACCCCTCCCAAGCCCCCCTTCCTGATGTAAAAAATAAAGGACACGTGTTAAATAGTTTCTATTTTTGAACAAAACTGGGGGGGGGGGGGATTAACCTCTGGGGAGACTGGGAAAAGGAGGTGAGAGAGGGTGGGAGAGGGGAGGGGGAAACCTGGGAGCTGGAAGGGGGAAGCCAGGGGAAGGAGGAGGAGGGGAAGTATAAAACTATGGTACGCCATATCTTCAGTACAGTGTACAGACGTGGTAGTCTCACCTCAAAAAAGATGTTTTGGCCTTGGAAAAGGTTCAGAAAAGGGCAACTAAAATGATTAGGGGTTTGGAACAGGTCCCATATGAAGAGAGGCTAAAGAGACTGGGACTTTTCAGCTTAGAAAAGAGGAGACTGAGGGGGCATATGATGGAGGTCTCTAAAAGCATGAGTGGTGTGGAGAGGGTGCATAAAGAAAAGTTCTTCATTAGTTCCCATAATAGAAGGACTAGGGGACGCCAAATGAAATGAATGGGTAGTAGGCTTCAAACTAATAAAAGAAAGTTCTTCACAAAGCAAATAGTCAACCTGTGGAACTCCTTGCTGCAGGAGGCTGTGAAGGCTAGAACTAGAACAGAGTTTAAAGAGACGTTAAAGTCATGGAGGTTGGGTCCATGGAGTTCTATTAGCCAGGGGGTAAAAATGCTGTCCCTGGCCTCTGTTTGTGGAAGGCTGGAGATGGATGGCACGAGACAAATGACTTGTTCATTGTCTTCGGTCCATCCCTTCCGGGGTAGCTGGTGTTGGCTGCTGTCGGCAGACAGGCTACTGGATTAGATGGACCTTTGGTCTGACCCATTACGGCCATTCTTATGTTCTAAGCTCGGGGTCGGGGGTCTCACTGGAACAACTTGATTTTCATGCAAACCTGTTCCTGGGTTCGCATGTGGTCTTTGGTGGCCAGGCTGGCAGCTGTCCTGCCCTAGACGGCCACTTTCCTGTGCCTAGTGCAGAGATTGTGAACATTGGAGGCCTCCCCCCCCCCCCCCAAACCTCGATGAAGTCCACAATCTCCGCACTAGACCAGGTGGGCGCCCGCCTCTTGCAACCCTGGGCAGACTCCCGGGAGCTGTCAGCCTGGTCCTGGGAAGAGGTGGAGGGCTGGGGGGCAGCGGGTGGCTAGCTCGTGCCGTGCCAGGTGCAGGGTCTGCTGGCTGGGTGCTGGCAGGCTTGCACCTGCCACGGGCACCGTAGCCAGACAGTCGCCCTTTAAGGGCTCCGGGGCCGGGAGGGGGGCAGAAGAGTTTCCCTGGCTTGGCCCAGAGTGGCCACCAGGGCAACCTGGGAAGGTCTAGCCTCCATCTAGTTCGAATTAAGTGGCTACACAGCCCTTAATTCGAACTAGGCGTTAGTCCTCGTAGAATGAGGTTTACCTAGTTCGAATTAAGCGCTCTGCTAGTTCGAATTAAGTTCGAACTAGCGGTTTGCATGTGTAGCGCCTATGAAAGTTAATTTGAACTAACAGCTGTTAGTTCAAATTAACTTTGTAGTGTAGACATACCCTTGGTTTCTATGCCTGCACAACAGAGTGGTTAGTTTTGCACCTCAAAATTCAAAAGTGTGTAATCTGAGTTTCTCGGTCACAGAAAGAGACTTGACCTTACACACACACAGGAATTTTACATCACTTAAGTCACTTCTGAAATGTCTGTTTTCAAGTACTCCCTGTTCCGAATGGAGTGATATCTGGTCTTACATAGCCCTTTTCTTCAATGGAGCACAAAGCACTTTTTCAGAGAAAGTTCATAAGAATGTCTTCCTACCTTGTCCCCAACAGTTAACATTTGGATCATGCCCTGAAATATTAGCTTAATATGTAAGTCACCCAAAAATACTCCCGTGCAAAACTCTTTCTTAATAACAATGTGTTACATTTATTTTTTTTAATAAGTTTGCTGGGCAAATTTCCTTTCACTTCCTGTGGGTCTTCTCATTCAATCGATCTATTCCTATGTTTCTAAAATTAAAATGTCAACACTTTTGCTTGTGTGTGGCGTAATTAACAATAAAGACCCTGCACATCATTGTTCTTTTGGCTCTCTTGGGGTGTTTGGTATTTCTAAGGGTATGCCTACACACTGCCAAGTTTTGTCAAGGAAACTAATGTTGACATGCAGAAATTGACAATTGCAGAGTTGCCAGTGCGTGTTCACCCTTGTCTTCTCTCATAGATCATGTTCGTATTGGGAGATCCCTAGTTGATAGCCGGAGCAAAGGACTGTGGGTATCTATGCCACAAAAAAGGAGGCAATTCCTCCCCTCCCTCACTAAAAGCAGGCCCAACCCCAATTTAATCATCACAGTCAAGGCTTTGTTAAGCTGGAACTTAAAAACCTCTAGAGATGCAGATTCCACTGCCTCCCTACACAGCCCATTCCAGTGCTTCACTACCCTCCTCGTAAAATAATGTTTCCTAATATCCAACCTAGTTCTCTCGCACTGCAACTTGAGACCATTGTCCCTCGTTCTGTCATCTGTCACCGCTGAGAACAGCCTCTCTCCATCCTCTTTGGAACCCCTATTCCGGTAGATAAGGCTGCTCTCAAATCCCCTCTCACTCTTCTCTTTTGTAGACTAAATAAGCCCAAATCCCTCAGTCTTTCCTCAGAGGTCTCGTGCTACAGCCCCCTAATCATTTTCTTGCCCTCTGCTTGTCTTTCTCCAATATGTCCACAGCCTTTCTGTAATGGGAGGGATAGAGGGGGCAGAATTGGATGCAGTACTCCAGAGGTGGCCAGTACCAAATAAAGTGGATTAATTCCTTCCCTAGATCTTCCCACAGTACTACCAATGCGCCCCAGTATGTTGTTCGCCTTGTTGGCTACAAGGGCACACTGTTGATTCATATCCAGCTTCTCATCCCCTGTCATCCCCTCGTCCTTTTCTACTGAATTGCTGCTTAGCCAGTTGGGCTCCAGCCTGTAACAGTGTTTGGGATTCTTCCATCCCAAATGCAGGACTCTGCCCTTGTCCTTGTTGAACCTTGTGCGATTTCTTTTGGTCCAAACCTTCAAGTTGGGTAGGTCACTCTGGACCCTATCGCTGCCCTCTAACATATCTACCTCTCCCCCTAGCTTAGTGTCATTCACAGACTGGCTAAGTGCGATCCGTCCCCTCATCCAGCTCATTAATAAAGATGTTGAATAAAACCGGCCCCAGAACCAATCTTTGAGCCCGACAATCTAGCCAGTTTTCTATCCACCTTACAGTCCATTTACCCAATCCATACTACTTATACTTGCTGGCCTAAGATCATCACAAAAGTCTTCACAGGATAGTTTTGTGCTGGTGGAGGAGCTGCAGAGAGACTCCTTTCTTGGACTCCCTTGAAAGGGAAGTGGAGAAAACTGTCAGCAAAGCCAGCTGGGTGGGAGAGAGCACTGAAGAACTCTGTGGTGAGCCTGGGGAAGCCCAGAGGTTATATGTTGGGAGCCGGGGAAGAGGCTGAGAGAGAGCCTGAGGCAGAGCAAGTGGATCAGGAAGGCAGCCGGGAGTCTGCAAAATCAGATTTCATTATAAAAGGGTCCATGAATTGGAACCCAATGCATAGGGTTTAGGTTCCCCTACCAGCCCACATAGTCCCCAATACCATGGGTATGAACTGGTGAGTCTGGACTTGGACTGAGCGTCCAGGATGAAGCTGGAGAACTGTCAGGCATTGGAGGGGAATGGGAAGGGACGGGAATGTATGTAACTGGGCCGAAAGGTCGTGTTACAAGGAGCGGACCCATGCAAGTTTGGAGTTGCTGTTGAGAGGGGGGGTGCTAAGATGGCGGTGCCTCCTATGCCTTGCCCAGCCCTTAAAGTGGTGTCATCTACATAGAGAGCTCTTCTCCTATGGAGCTCTGGGTTCTAAAACTGATGCTTTGAAGTGCCAGCAGTTCCATTTTGTCAGAGAAACTTCACTTCTCTCTTCCTTGCTGAATTCATTATGTCTCTCAATAAATCTCAGATGCTTTAATGTAATGGTGATCCTTGCTGACCAGACTAGCTGCCTATTGACATTTTTACAAGAAAAACGTGTGATTACATAACCTGGCTAACCGTAAAGTGACTCCAAATTACTGTCTCTGAAAGCTGGCAGTCTCATAAGGGAAGCTGGGTTTCTTGTGCTGACGTGTACGTGTGTGTTTAGGGGGAGAGAGTTGTTTGGTTTAACTAAGTTCTCAGTGTGCAGAAAAGTCCATCTAATAAAAGCAGTTCTCTATGATGACTGAGTCAGTTCACATCTAAAAAGTCCAGTTTACAGGATAATATTGGTATTAAAAAAGGCAAGGTTCCTGCGCTATATGAAATAATTAAAACCAATTGTATAAAGTGGATAATTTTCTTTAAGGTCTAGAGCAGGCTTTAAAAGGAAAACTTCTGGTGTCCATTGTGGGCGCCTTTTGGCAATGTGCAAAAAAGTATATACACCACTAGCAGGATTGTAAAAAGTGTAGATAGTGAGGAACTGCTGAGGCAAGTAAAGACCTACCTGAACCTCTATGGATTGTACTCTTATCTGGCCCTCTGTGTGCCCAAACAGTGCCTCTCCCATCTACTCTGCTGTTTCCAACTGTCAGTCCCATGCCAGAACTTTTCAGTGGTCTGCATAACCACACACCATAGTGTGGATGTAGTTTGTTTTTTCATTGAGACACATACCTATACCTACCCTGAATGTCTCCACCTTGAGAGGTGTGCATTACAGGCATAGGCTTACAGTGGCATTATTTTCTCATTTTTCTTTTCCCCTTTGACATCAAGCTACATCATTGCAAATAATTTGAAGAGCGATTCCATCATCTGTGTGCGCATGGAGTAGCATAGACCCAAATTCAGGAAAGCACCTCCGCACATGTTTAACTTAATCACATGTGGGGGCCCTTTGACATCACTGGAACCAAAGCATGTGTTCAACATGTTGAAGCCATTGAGATTTGACTCCATATTTTAAAATATGAAGCGAAATGTTTGAGAGTTTGCTGAAGAAGAGGGAACTACTGCTACTATGCAGTGATCAAATTCAGCTCCACCTGAGTAGGGAAGGTAGAACTTCAGATGTCACGTTTGAATGAAAATAAATAGGTTTTAGGGGGAGGGAGTCAAGATTTCTCAGCGCATGTTGCAAAAATAGTCACTTTAAAATCTTTCAATTACTATCTCATGGTTCCTCTTAAACAGAAAACATACATACACTTTTGTCTGTGAAAGTTATACTAGCTGTGGGGATGGGAGGCAATGACACTAGGATCAAATGTATTTCTAAAGGTACAACAATCAAGTTGGCAACATCTCTGCTAATGTACAAGTAAGTCAGAAGGGCTATAGTCAACACATACGCTGTGATTTGTTATCTCTAGCGACCTGTTCAAGTGGTGGGAGAGTATTACAATTTTCTTGATGGCACCTATTATGTTTTATGTTGGTGTCTGGGGATAAAGGAAATCTTGCACTGGCAAGAAATAAAAGAACTCTTATGGACTAGGTGGATGATCCTTCTGTTTGTGACAGTATTAGTTCTCTTATTGGCAATGTATCTCTTCTGTTGCAGTGATGAACTTTCTAGTCCCAGAGACTTGCACATTTTTACACTTCTTTAAAGTGTTTGATACACGATGTAAAGGAGATACATTGTACACTGTTATTTGCTGTAAGAACTTTGCCCAGCCTATGTAAATCATAGACTCATAGAACAGTAGTACTGGAAAAGACCTTGAGAGTTTGAGTCCAGTTCCCTGCCCTCACGGCAGGACCAAGCACTGTCTAGATCATCCCTGACAGGTGTCTGTCTAATCTGCTCTTAAATATCTCCAGAGATGGAGATTCCACAACCCCCCTAGGCAATTTATTCCAGTGTTTAACCACCCTGACAGGTAGAAAGTTTTTCCTAATGTCCAACCAAAACTTCCCATTGTTTCTTGTCCTGTCCTCAGAGACCAAGACGAACATTTTGTCTCCCTCCTTCTTATAACACTCCTTTAGATACTTGAAAACCACTATCATGTGCCCTCTCATTTGTCTGTTTTCTAAACTAAATAAGCTCAGTTCCCTTAGATAAAGGATTAAAATGACAACAGCTTGTGTAAAATGGTTAGTCATTCCACCTGCATATATATTACACTGCAAGATTGGGCCTCTAGGTCGGGATTGATTGGTATTCATTTAATTATCATTCTGCCAATTTTTTTTTAATAACACAAAATGCAGTTTTCCTCTTCATACAGGCATAACCTTGGCAATGCTCAGTAATAGGAACAGCAAATTCTTTGGCTGACACTGTGTTTCCCTCCCCGTGATAGCTGCTGTAAATGACTGCAGGTTTTGACAAAATATATTTTACCACACTTTTTGTGGCAGGGAGCTTTTAAAGTCTCACAGCTCAGATGATGCTGTGGTAATTACTGTCAATTAGCAAGGCGAGGCACTTAAAAAGGCATTATCCTGAACTTGGTCTTAGAAATTTGGCTTTATGCCTTAGAATGCAACATGTGGGATAAAGTTATCCATCAAAGCTGCTCTGTTAGTTATCGGAGGTGGTATTTGCCAAGCCAATTTGCTGAAGCCTCATCTTAAGGTGCAGAACTCTAAGATCACCATCAAATCTGGTCAGAGCATGGTTGACAGTAAGGTGAAATGCCATCTTTTTGGCCAGGACCACTGTGGGATCCTCTGGTTGGCCCTTGCTGTGACGGTTGATTGCATAATGACCAGGCCTACACTAGGGGATAAATTCAATTTAAGATATGCAACTTCAGTTCCGTTGATTGCGTTGCTTAAATCAAAATACCTTAACTTGAATTTTGGTGCTGTTCACACTGTGGGAAGCTGAAGGGAGAACACTCTCTCCCTTTGAGTTCCCTTAGTCCTTATAGAAGCAGGACTACTGGCATTGATAAGAGCACCCTCTCCATTTGAATTAGCATATCGTCACTAGGCCTGCTAATTTGAACCCTGGAAGATCGACTGCAGATGCTTCAATTTTCTCAGTAGTATAGACAAGGCTTATGAGACTGGTTTTTGACATCAGCTGCAGACCATTCTTCAATGCCTCATTGACATTGCAGGTAAAATGGGCCTACAGTGAGTGCCTTGAAGAGAAGCACACATTTGGGAGGTCAAAAGAGTTTGAGTTTAGTGGAAGACTTGGGTTTACCCTGATCTTCCCAACCATTCTATCTGTGGCTTCTTCACGATGGATGTGTAGTGGAATTATGTTGCTTGATACTGGGAACCACATTATTGAGGTGGGCCAGATTGTACTAGTTATGATGTGGTTGGTTGAATATAGTTTGTGTATCAACTAATTTGTCATAAGATGAATGGCGCAAACTGGTACACAGCATTTCTCTATAGACGGAGACACACAAACCAGACGATCGGAGAATGGATCCACGGAATGTAATGGCCAGTTGGCTTAGAAGGTTGTTACACAATCTCACTTTAGATGGAGTTTTCCTCTGGTGGTTAAGATTGGCTATCTAGGGTTCTGCAACAGAGGCCGGCTGTGATTTACGTTTCAAGTGACATTAAATGAAAAATCAATTCAGTTATTGGCCTGCATCTCTCTCACCTCTGCCCTCTCCCACACTCTGAATACTCTCATTTCTGGCCCCACCCCAAAATCCATACCTCTAGTCTAGAACCTATATCCCCCATCCTATACTCCAAATGCCTTGGCTCTGCTACCTCAGTTTATTGGGCACACAGTCAGGGCAGGCTGTGTGGTGGCTGCCTGGCTGCTCCTGGAGCAGGCGGGTGGGGTGGGACTGCAGCCCCAGAGCAAGCCACCCCTCTGCCCCTGCCCTTCCCTTACCAGATCTATCCCTGTGGAAGCTGGTGACCCATCTCCAACCCTGGGGAAGCTGCACCCCTCCTGCTCCCAAACTCCCTAACCCCCTTCCCAGCCTGGTGAAAGTGAATGAGGGTGAGAGACAGCAAGTGGAACGGGATGGAGTAAGTGGGGGTGTGGCTCCTCAAAGAAGGGGTAGAGGGCTTCAGCCTCTTTCATAGAATCATAGAACCCTAGAGCTGGAAAAGACCTCAGAAGGTCATCAAGTCCAGCCCCCTGCTCTAGGCAGGACCAATCCCAACTAAATCAACCCGGCCAGGGCTTTGTCAAGCCGAGACTTAAACACCTCTAGGGATGGAGACTCCACTACCTCCCTAGGGAGCCCATCCCAGTGCTTCCCCACCCTCCTAGGGAAATATTTTTTCCTAATATCCAACCTGGACCTTTCCCACCACAACTTGAGACCATTGCTCCTTGTTCTGCCATCTGTCACTACTGAGAACAGCCTTTCTCTATCCTCTTTGGAACCTCCCTTCAGGAAGTTGAAGGCTGCTATCAAATCCCCCCTCACGCTTCTCTTCTGCAGACTAAACAGACCCAACTCCCTCTGCCTCTCCTTCCCCTTCCCTCGCTTTGCAATGGGGCTGTAGACTCTGGAGGAGAGGGGTGGAGGCAGGCAGAGGTGTCTCCCTGCAGCAGATGTAGACATATCTCTATTAATCATTCTCTCATTGAAGTTTTTAGCTTTGTAGTGAGTCCTTTTACATGGAAACTTTGTATTACGTCTTGGTAAAATAGTCCCTACGACAAGTGAGGCAGAGACTGTCCCTGCAGGGTGAATGAGGTGGGAATGGATAAGGTGGTAGGTAAGCACCTCTGGGCGGTTGGAGAGGGGATGGAAGCCAGATCCAAGATCAATTAGCCCTGGGAAGTGGGCCTATTGAAAGGAGACTGGCCCTGTGGATGCCGTGGGGGTCAGCAGCAAGGGCCTGCTTTGGGAAGTCCCCTCTTTGGAGGTGAATGTGGCAGCATTCAGACACCCTCCCCCCCCCCCCCCGAAGCAGGCACCACAGACACTAACTGCAGATTCATGGGACAGCTCTCATAGATCTTGCACATGCATAAGATGATAAATCTGCGGGGTCGGGGAGGCCAGTGGCGTAGCAAGGGGGCTGAAGGGGTCAGTTGCCCCTGGGCACCATGGTAGGGAGGTGCCAATTTAATCCCATTCTGCTCCCCCTCCCCGTTATCCCTTCATCTCACATGCTCCTACTCCGCCTGCCACCGTCAGCTGGAGCCTCCTCCCTGCCTCTTTGCTCCAAGCCCGACCCTGCTCCAAGCCTGACCCTCCTCCATCGGGTTAGTGCATGTGGGAGCCCAGCCCCAAACTGTAGGAGGTGGGGGAAGATGTGGTACAAGTTCCCCTCAGCTGTGCACCAGGTTCAGGCTGTGCCACATGGCGGCGGCGGGGTGGGGGTCAAATTTTTCCTTTGCCCCCGGGCTCTTAACACCCTCGCTACGCCTCTGTAGAGCAAGCAAGTTCCGTTTTGTACAATTAGAAAATTGGCATCCCTCATGTTAAGCGTGGCAATAACAGGGCTTGTTATTTACCAATGAGGATTGACATCTATCTTGGTAATTGTTTGGCCCCCTTTGAGTGCCTCACCTCATCCTGTCAGGCTCGTCACTTCTTATCCCCACTTCACAGATGTGGAACGAAGACACAGAGTCTGAGTGATCTCGGCCAAGTCTGCAGCAGAGCAGGGACCTGAATCCAGGTTCTCGTAGACAAATGCGCTAGCTACTGGGCTAGCTTTCATCACCAAGAACTCTACCAACTATGGGCCCCGTTGCTCAGTTACATTTACTGCTTGTGCCATGTACGTAAGGCTGTGTTAATGTGTGTAGGGGTGTATAGTGAAACACAACTGAACTGCTTCAACAGAAACCTTTGGCTAAAAACACCTGCAAAACCCTTTTTTATGAAAATTACTGTAAAATCTTTATAGTCCACTTTGGTGCAGAGACTGCTCCATCTTTTTACATGTGCTTATCAAAGGTGCCGTATTACATGTAAATGTGTTACTGCTTTGTTAGTCTGTTTCATATTTTCTAGACACAAACGAAGAAAGGGTGCTGAACTAGCTCTTTAAACACACTGAACAGATTTTAAATTAATTAATGCAGTATGATATTAATCAAGTCGTCTTGATATGTTTTAGTGTAACAAGAAATGCCTAATAGATTTTGTTGTGGTTTTTAAATTAAGGCCATTTATATTGGCTGTCTGAAATAGACCAGAATCCTGCACACAATAAAATTGGCTGTTGAATCATCTTTTCCTCTAGAGACTTGCTTCATGCCACCATATATGAATGTGAAACAAAGGGATGTGTATATCTTACTGGTACCCACTTCCCCTAACACTAGACATCATTCCAAATAGTTAGTAAGTAAGTAAATAAATAAATAACGGAGTATCGTGTGACAGATTTTAACATTGAAAACTGATATTTATTAGGGGTATGAATGTCAATTTGAGATTTAAAAAAATGGACTAAAATTCGCCTCCTAAATCCTTGTTCTGTAAAATTAGTGAACAGACTTCAAAAAACGCAGGGCAACTAGCAATTGCCAATCTTGGGGCTGATGGGTGCCCAAAAACATTGGAAAATCAGGTTATTTTGAGGAACATATGCATGGATATAGGGGACTATTTAAATTTTTAGAACATCCAGAAACAAACTAGAATGAAGAATGCTTTTTTTTTTTTTTTTTTTTTTTCTTTTAAAGCTTGCCATCAGGTTACAGTAATAAAATATTGGGCATTGCCTTGGGAATAATTTATCCTGTGTGGTTTGATTTTATATTTGGACTGTGCACTAGCTTTCTGGTTTTTGAGATGTATGGCTGTAAATTTGTGCTGTAGCTCCTAGGCGGCTGGTTAACTATAAAAGCAGGGGTGGGGCCATGGGAAATGCAGAATTTGGATCCTTTATTGCACGGTGTCAGAGACCTGTTGGTTCTGCTGCATTTGCAAGAACATGCTACATCAGATAGGAGGACCGTCTACAGGCTGAAATAATTACACCACTAATTATAGGCCTCTCAACTTGATATTTGCGGTGACGTTGTAATCACTATCTTCTGGAGCCATGCTTTTCTGTGTATGTCAAGGGAAGAAAACATGACACATGGCTTTGTGGGACTGTAAATTATCATCTTTCAAGAGCTGAAGAGAAGCAGGGAGGCAGCAGTCATGAATATTAAAAATGGTGTGCTGGAGTCTACCGTAAATAGCAGCATCGCCCGACAACATTCTGATCCGGAGTCTCTTACAGCTGGTGATTTGCTATGTGCTTGACTTTTATTGTTGTCGCTTCTCTTCTACCAGACACTTGAACTCATGCTGCAGACCTTCTGTTTTCCTTCTATCTTGCATGTCCGATTTTAATTCTGAAGTCAGACACATAGAAAACAGAGGGTGTCACTGGATTAGATCATGCGGCCCATAAAGGTTCCATGTGTGGCCCACAAGACATTTTTGTATGCTGTTTTCCATGCACGGGATAGACAGATTCTGCTGGCTTCCATTCACGTAGTGTTTTTTTTCCTCTCCTGGTATTTCTGAAGTGACACACATGTAAAGCAAGTGCACATGAAATGAGGTACATGCTGATTTCACACGACGTTGCTTTTGAGAGCCATGCACTGCCTCTGCAGCCAATCAAAGAGCTGCTATGGTTCCATTGGCACAACCCACAAATTCGAGCTAGGCAAGCGCAGTTAGCAAATCTACCCCATCCTTAGGGTTGCCAGGTGTCCAGTGTTGAACCGGACAGTCCAGTATGTGAGCTTTGTGTTTGGGAAACAAATTGAGAAAATAGAAATGTCGGGTATTTTCTAAATAAGATGGAATGTCGATTGTGATGTAATGTCAAGTGGGTCCGGTATTTTTGTTGAAATCATCTGGTAACCCTACCCATCCTGAAAGACCACCTGGATTATGAAAGTCTTGTGGCCCACTGAGATGCAGGAGGCCACTCATGCAGCACACTCACTAGCCTAGGTTGCTCGTCACTGGACTAGATGTATTGCCTTATCCTTCTAGCCTGTTAGTGTAGTGGTTTCCTATAGATGGTAATCCTGAGAAACTGGACAGAAAAGCATTAGCAGCTTAAATCAAGACTAGGTATTAACATATGAGAACAGGATTCAGGTGAAGTTACACAAAAAAAAAATGTTATCTTTTGTCATCATGATTGACATTGTAGGTCAAATTGAATGGAAACCAGTTTTATCTGTTCGGGTATCTTAGCTCTCATCTCTATCCAATCTACTTTTATTGATACCCACTTCCTCCAGCACACAGACGATATCATTCCACATAGTACAATTATTAGTGCTTTGTCCACTTCTGCCTTTTTTAAAATACATGCACAGTAGCTGTTTCCCATGGTGCCTTCTGCAATGGCAATCCCCAAAGACTTTTTAGTGGTTTGTCAAGTTGGGAATATTTGCTGCAATTATTTTGTTCATAAACCACATGAAAGTTTGCTAAAAGCACTAAATCCATTTTGTAATGAAGCAGAATAAAGCAATTTTGGATCTAATGATTGTCTTTAAATGCTTTCAGCCCGAGGAAAATGTAATTTCAGTCTTCATTGCAAAATATAGAAATAAGTACTTTTAAAATAGTATTTAAAATTATCACAGGCAAGGGAGGCAAGTGATGTAATCAATCACGGTGAAGTATCCATAATAAAATCATGTTTGAAAATCGTAAGTATTCCTGCTGCTCTGTCATTAGAATAGGGTAAATGCTTGTTAACTGCCTTACGTTGTTATTGATAGCTGTAGTTAATGAAATGAATACCCACCAAAAATGTTAGCCTTTTCCTAGAATGCCTGTGAAAACCAAAGGATCAGAGCAGACCACAAACTGGTTTAACGCCAAACAATCTATGATCGTGAAACATCTGGTCCATAATGTTTAAAATAACTATAGATTCATTGATGAGAGAATTTCTTATTTAGTATGACATGAACTTGAGATTAAAGACCCTAGCTCGGGGGGAAAAAAAACCCAAAAAAGTTACACAAAAGCACTGTAGCACCCAAAGACTGGCAGAGTTTCCTTAGTTGAGAGAGGCTTTCTTTAATTTATAAGCTTTTCTAGAGATCTATATATTTAATAGAACAGTCACGGACTTGTGTGTGTGTGTGTGCGTGCGTGTGTGTGTGTGTGTCTCTCTCTCTCTCTCTCTCCCCCAAATCCTTTTGAGTAAGCCACTAAATTCAGCTCTCAGAGAAGTGTTAGATTCTAGAGATGCAAATTCTTACATGCTGAACTTCAGACTTGGCATTTTGAAAGTATGACTTTGTCTTGCAGAACACTGTACAAGTGCATCTACCATAGGTGACACATGCTGGTTTTTATTAGGTCTTTGTCTAAAACTTTATTCATATCCTTTTGGAAGAGGTACAAAAGTTTGTGAAGATTCCTCCTGATGGGCAAGATGCTCAATTTCAATCCATAATTAATATTTATGTAGAAAGAATTGAGGTGATCTGGTTGTAAATTATACTCGAAAAGTCTGAGGGGTAGTCATGTTAATCTGTAACTTTAAAAAACAATGAGTAGTCCTGTAGCACCTTAGAAACTAACAAATAAATAGCATCATGAGCTTTTGTGGGCAAAACCCATTTCTTCAGATAAGCAGAGTCCAACTAAACATTTCATTTTGATTGAGGGTGTTTATTTTTTATTTTATAATCAAATGTAGAATTTTCTGAAATGAGAAGTCAACTTCAAAGCATTTTGTTTTGAAAATATCAAAATTGAACATGTATACATTTTTTGTTGTAGTATGTCCGTTCCAGGACATTGGAGAGAGAAGGCAGTTTTTTTACTGGACCAGTTGTGGTTGGTGGAGAGAAGTTTTCGAGCTCACAGATAAATGCAGAAAAATGTGTCTGATCAAAGGTCCATGTAGCGCACTATTCTGTTGCCAGTCCCAGTGGTTTCAGAGGAAATGAACAAAACACAGAGCTTTTGTTTCTTTCTTTCCCAGGCCTGATGAAGAGCTCTGTGTAAGCTCGAAAGCTTGCCTCTTCGCCAACGGAAGATGGTCTAATAAAAGTTACTAACTTGCCCATCTTTTCTCTGAAAATGACCATTTAATTTTTTGTGGTTTAATTTTTAATTTGTCCAAATCTGAGAAAATTGAAGAGCAAACTGTTTTATCCAAACATTTTTATCCAGATTCACTAGTAAGATCTTTGGCAGTTGGAACAGAATTCTCCTTTCTGCCCTAAGGAAGACTGGGAATGGGTATAGTTGCTGTAATTCCAAGCTTTATAAGGAACTATATACCTCCATCAGAATCTGAGTTATTCTCTATATTGTTCTCTGGGCCTTCTCACATGTACCATAGGCACCTTGAAACCCCATGTTGCAAAGTTAGGAAGGGTTAGGTTTTAGCCCTAGTTATCTCAGCACAAGTGCAGAAAGAAGAGGTTCATGTCTCAGGGCTGTGTATAAATTGAAAATTTGAGTGAAAACACTCTAGCTGTTGAGCCTGACAGGAAAGGAGGATTATAGATATAATAAATGACACTAGAATACTATGACAACATGCTTTGAAAAATCATACGCCCTGAATCAATAAGTTACGACTGCCATGGAAGGTAAAGAAGTGCACATTTATCAGGGAAGAAATGTCACCCTTTTAAAGGCTACATGCAGTGTACAAGGCTCATCAGTTTAAAACCTTGGTATTTCATATGTCTTTGTAATGCCGACAAGCAGAACCAAACCTGAGACCTTGGGAACTTAGTGCATGAGCCTCTAGCACTTGAGCTAAAAATCAGCTGGCTCTCAGTTAAAGCTGTAGAGGCGACTCATTCTCTGTAAGCAGTCTAAGTGCTTCTATCTGGGACAGTGAACCACCCCCAGAAGGTGCGTGGGTTACATTTACACTTTGTTTTTCAATAAGATGTGTGTCATGTTAAAATAACGTGTTAAATACAAAATGCTTTTCAAGAAGTTTTGTGTGTTGTAGATCACGGAAGGATTGAGTTTTTAGACACAATGTTTAGGTCCCACTGTACCATAGGCATCAATACATTCCATCGTGAGCAATTGGAGTGGCACCTAACTAATGAGACTTAACATGTTTTCCTATTACAAAGAGTCACACAGGATTAAAACCTGCAAAATACAATCATGGAAAAACCTCATACACAACACTTGCCATGCCAGCGATCAACATTCTGGTGTTTGATTTAGCAGGTCTAGCATAGACCCATAAATCAAATGCTGAGAGCAGCTCTCGATGGCACCTGTACTCGCAGTCAAGGCACTTACTGTGTCTTGGACAAGTTTTTTACTCTTTCTGACTGTGCATGAGTTTCCCCACTGTAAATTGGGGTGGGGGACATAAGGAATATCATCTCCACCCTTTTCCTTGGGAGGCAGAGGTCTTATTATAGTCTGCCTATATTACAGTGGCATGCCTGCACCATTGCTACTGTGGAGCCATAGTGCAGACATTTCCTATATTGACAAAAACATTTTTTCCGTTGCTATATATAATCTGCCTCCCAAGAGGGGACAGGAAGGTCAGCAGAAGAATTCTTCTTCCATTGACCTGGTTATGTGCATATTGGAGGTATGTCTACATTTGTGAGAAGATCAACACTCTGGAGGTTGATCTTCCAGCATTCGTTTAGCAGGTCTAGTGTAGACCCGTAAATCGAACACTAAGGGCAGCTCTTGCCAGCGTCCTGTGTTCCTCCTCCTGCAAGGAGTAAAGGAATCTGAGGGAAGCATGTGCTTCCATTGGCCTTCCAACTGTGTGGATACCACCACAGCTCAACCTACAGTCAGCCAACTTAAATCTGGAGGTTAGATCAATTTGTCCATGGTGCTTGGCATGAAACTTTTCACAGCCCTACGCACTGTAGTTAAGTCAGTCTAACTTAAGACCTATGTGTATATACCTAGCAGAATGGGAGACTGCTTTCAGCTCTGGTCTTTAGAGGTTAGACTCCTAAAAATACTGAGAAATAGTATGTCATTTCATTGTTCAGAAGAAGAAGGCAGAATGTGGTAATATTAATTTCTTTATACAACCATATCTAGCAAAACTCAGATTGCTTTTCCTCTATAAACTCAAAAGTGACTTACGACAATGGGTTAATATCTAATGATAAATTCTGCATTTCCATTGGCTTTTGTTACATCGTGTTTTTCATAAACTCCCATGATAGAAGTTGACATCCTTGTTGTATCTCAAACATTGAATGAGCTTCTTTATTTTGCAAAAAAGGAGTAATTCAAACTATTTCCAATATAGCAGTCCATGCATTCAATTCATTGAATCCCTTATTTATAAAACTCATTCTAAAAGCCAGGAGAAGTCAAATTCACCAAAACAATTTCAGATGGAATCTTAATGATGGTCTGTTAGTGTCTGATTTTACTTGGTACCCCCTCCCTCTTTCTTGTGCATGCATTTAAATGCAGAGCAAAATCCTCAGCTAGGATAAAGAAGAATATGTGCACTGAAGCCTCCTACTTGTACGTCTTCACCATTTATCCTTTGATTGTGTTGTGATTGCCACCCGCCGTGCTAGCATATGAACAATGATGTTTTCACTCTAGAAAAGGTCACAGATCTCTGCATTAAGCAGTGTACGGCTACATTTTTTCCAACCATCAAGCGTGATTCATCTTGCTTTACAGTTATAAATTGAATGCAAGCGTATGAGAGATGTTGGTATTAAATTGTATAGATGAAATTTTTGTATTGTTTAAGAAAAGTTTTATGTATCCTATTTTAAAAATAAAGCCCCTCTCTCTTCATCTGCTACTTCCCACACAGTTGACATTTTAGAAAGAGATTTTTACAGTCACCTTAGGTGAAAAATACCTTCTGTATGCGATGGACACACACACTCTCTCTCTCTCTCTCTCTCTCTCTCTCTCTCTCTCTCTCTCTCTCTCTCTCTCTCTCTAGCTGGAGTTAGCCGGCGTTGCTCGGGAAACTGAAGGAACAAAATGTAGGAAAAAAGTAGTCCATTATCTTTTTTCGAATGGTAGAAAAGTTGCACTGATTTCATAGGGATTAAAATATAGGTCCGCGTCATCCCCGAAGAAGGGGAGGGTGCGACCTTGAGTGGAGGGGAGGTTACACATGGGAGGAGCATCCCAGCTCATGGTGCAGGTGCACCGGGGCGACAGGTGCCGCAGGGGGCAGAGCGGGTGCCCGAGCCATTGTGCGCGTAAGGGTCGGGGCACTGCATGCAGGTGCATGGGGGGGGGGGGGAGGACGGGCAGGGAAGAGAGTCGCTTATGTAACCTCACAGGCGGGAGGGGGTGAGTACCGGACAGCGGTGGGGGCACAGGCGGCGGGTATGGGACCTAGGGTGGGCGGGGTGGCCCCTGCAGTGCAGCGCGATGGGTTACTTATTTATTTTTAGAGC
This sequence comes from Pelodiscus sinensis, assembly GCF_052426305.1. NCBI lineage: Eukaryota > Metazoa > Chordata > Testudines > Trionychidae > Pelodiscus > Pelodiscus sinensis. The sequence goes on from NC_143057.1 coordinate 8,104,131, forward strand.
TTGAGCTCGGGCCTGATTGGGTCCAAAAGTGCCTTAAAACCTTCTCCTGGATGACAAGTTATCCCATGCAAAGTTTGGTTGCGGTAGCTCTTATAGTGTCCAAATTATTACTGTACAAGCATGCGCAGATCACCCGAACCCGGCTCTTCTGGGATGTAATCTACTCACCACAGGTGAGATTACATAGATTGTCGAGCCCTGTGTGTGTGTGTGTGTGTGTGTGTGTGTGTGTGTGTATATAGATATAGATATAGATATAGATTAAAAAAAAAAAACAAGATTACCAATTATCATGGGGTATGTAAAAGTCAGGTTGTCCAAATGTGCCAAATGTTTAGTAAAAAATCCAGGTACATATATGACATGTCTACTTTATAAAATCTGATTCATCTTTAAACAATAAGTTAAGATCCAGGTTCAGGAAAGTGTTTTAGCACATCCTTAACATGAAGGAAGGAGATTATCTATGAGTCTGTATGTGCAGTTGTGGGGGTAAGGCAGAGTGAAAAGGGAAATTATTATTATAAACTTTTGCAGACCCCAAAGTTTGGAATTCAGATGCAGATATTAGAGACAGAGCTAGTGTGTTCTCTCAGCTTTTTCCATACATGTACAGATTTTTCCTGCAGAATAATTTTTTGTGGTGCACATTCACACATGCCTCTGTGTCCATCAGTAGAAACAAATATCCTAGTTGTGGGTGCTCTGTTAATTAGCTGGGCAGTATCTGAATCTCTCCTGAGTGGTCCACACAAGTATACAGCTTACAGGAAACACTGGACAGTACTGATATTTTAGTTTCAATCAAAGCACCTTTTCTATCCCCTATGAAAAAGGGTGGGGGAGCCAAAGTTAGCGATTTTCCCTTTATTTGTTGTTCAGCAGTTTCAAAAAAAATCTTTCACTTGAGTTTCATGATGTCTTATGAATTTCATATATTAAATACCATGAAGTTTGCACAGTAACATAGCTGATACTGGACTGATTCCAGTCCAGCAAGACAGATGCTGTAATGACCTACACATGTTGCAATATGGGAATGAAGGTGCATTGCAGAAAAGAAACTGAAATAATACTTGCTTGATTTCACTCTTCATCAGATTGCTTTATTTTCCCGCCCTTAATTGGCTTGGATCACATTTCGCGCAGGCAACATGGCATTAACTTGGAGTTGGATGGTGAGTGAATAAAAGAGAAACTCCAATACCATGGCAAATCAACTTAGAGAAAAATCACATTCTTTGCATGGGACGAAGCTTCTTATGCTGGATTTAAACAAAATCTGCACAAAAAAGCTATTAGCAGAGATGTATAGCAAGCTGTTAGCAAGGGTATAATTGGGTGTGCTTTTAAAGTGAGGGGCAGGCTTAGGAAAGGAAATATTTTTTATTTGCAAGCTGTTTTCAACTGCTATGCAAAAATAAAAATATGGCTATATAATACACTACATTTTCTTTTGTTGTTTTTGCATGTAATGACCAGGTGTCATTCTGGGGGAGGAGGGGTCCCCCGAACTAATCAAGGGTTCTGTCATCACCTGCCCAGTAGAGTCCTGACTCCAGCAACATGCCCTGACACCTTTGTCTCACCCTGAGCTTCCACTAATCTAGTTACTCCTTGACTTTGATATCCCTTCCAGCGTATCCTTTTTACCAGATGCTCATAGAAGTAACGCCAAGCTCCCTGTGTCCAAAGAGCTGAGAATAAGTTTAGGTGACTAAAAGCAAGAGTTAAAAATACCAAAGGCTTGCAAACAAAAACAGACTTTTTCGCACCTAGAACAAGTGCGAACAAGTAGCCATCTCTCCCACTAGTTTACCTTATATGTAAATGTATTCTTCATTGTCCTCTGATCAAGCTGGTGAGAGAATAAAATTCACGTTCCTTTGTCTATGAGAACTGTTGTCCCTCCCTTGCCTGCAGACTCCAAAACATAGTGTAGTCCCCTTACTAACGGGGTCTCTGACTGTTTCTGGGAGGATCCTTTGTGCTACAATCTAGCCCTAGAGACTATAACTCCCATGAGCCCTGGAGGAAAACAGGAAGGGGGCTTGTTTAGGTATGTTGAGAGAGGGGGCTTTCGATTTTTGGGGACAGAGAAGCCAGGCTGCTGTGGAGGAGCCTCATCCAGTCCAGGAACTGTTGTGTTGCAGCTACAGCCTAGGACTGAGAGCCTGCTGGGGCTTGGATCTGGCAGGCTGCTTCAGAGGCTGCTGATTGCCCTAGAAGGGAGAGATTCCGGCTGTGCCTGTGGCTGAGAAGAACTACAATAGTATCAGAGGGTATCTATAATTTTACACACAGTGTTTACATACATTTGATAGTGATATTGATGACCAGCCTGTTGATGCATGATTGTCTAAATATCACGGCCGCAGCGTATGAGGTGTAATAAACTGATCAGGCCAACTGTGAGATTCCGTTCCATACGGAGAAGCCTTTTGCTCTCAGAGCTCCAAGTCACTAATTTGTTTAATGCAGACTCCAAATTGGCTGATAATTCAGACATACAATGTGGTTGTACAATAAACCCTGTGGGAAAAATAATTATTTATAGGTAGGGCCCTACCAAATTCACAGCCATGCAAAATGCACCCTGAACTAAAAATTTGGGGTCCTCCAGAGAAATCAGTCCCTTTGTGTGCTTACAGCCTATGTAATACAGACTTCACAGGGGGAGACCAGTGTTTCTTGGATCGGGGGTCCTGACCCAAAGGAAGGTTGTCTGGGGACCACAAGCTTATTTTAGGAGGATCACAGTATCATCATTCTTACTTCTGTGCTACCTTCAGAACTGGACAACTGGAGAGCGGTGGTTGGAATGGTGGCCGGGTGCCCAGCTCTGAAAGCAGCACCCCGCCAGCAGCAGTGCAGAAGTAAGGGTGATAATACTGTACCAGGCCATCACTAGCACAGCTGCTAGTGATGGCTCTCCCTTCAGAGCTGGGCTCTTACCCAACAGCTGCTGCTCTCCAGCTCTGAAGGCAATGAGGATGCCAGCAGCAGCACAGAAATAAAGGTAGCAGTACTGTGACACCCCTGCGACACACACACCTTGCAACCTCCCTCCCCCAGACAACTCCTTTTGGGGGCAGGACCATTACAACACGGTGAAATTTCAGATTTAAATCTCTGAAATCATTGACTTTACTGTAAATCGACCAATACAGACCCTGAATTTGGTAGGGTGATATATATAGGTGTGTGTGCAGTTGCACTGCCGTGCCAGCTGCACAGGGCAGGAGTTTTGTCTAAGGCATGGGCTTCCAGTAGCCTAGGCGGGCCAAGGAACTGCCTTCCCAAAATGCCAGGTGTGGCCCTGCCCACACTCCGTCCCCAGAACGCCTACTACAAAGCATGTTGTTGCCCCCAGCGCCTGCCATCTCTCCCCCCTATGTTCTGGGGGACTGGGGAGGCTGGAGCTGCCTGAGTGCCCCCTCCCATCTCTTCCTCTCCCCATGGAGGAGAGAGCGTACACTCCTGTGCCCTTCCATGCCTGTGGTAGCAAAGTGATAGAAATGTAGCCTTGTTAGTCTGGTCTAGCTGAAACAAAAAACAGGACTATGTAGCACTTTAAAGACTAACAAGATGGTTTATTAGGTGATGAGCTTTCATGGGCCAGACCCACTTCCTCAGATCAAATAGTGGAAGAAAATTGGCACAACCATATATACCAAAGGATACCATCAAAAAAATGAACGCATATGGAAAGGACAAATCAAATTTCAAAACAGAAGGGGGATGAGGGGGGGAGGTAAATGTCTGTGAGTTAATGATATTAGAGGTGATAATTGGGGAAGCTATCTTTGTAATGGGTGTCTTTGTTAAGACCTAGGTGTAAAGTGTCAAATTTAAGCATGGTAGCAAAGGCATTTGCTGTCAGGAATATGCATGGAAACAATTAGCCGGTAGTAAATACTGTTAGCAAATAGAGCTGGAAGAGCCATTTTGGAGCTCCTAAAACATGAAGAATGAGTCTATCCACCAAAGGAACAGAAACAACTTTTGACTGGTCTGTCCCATCAAAATCAACGAATACTTGTGAATTGTGTAAGGTGACGAATCCAATACCGGCTCACCCACAGACCTAGAATGATTTGTTGACTTTATTCAGGGAATCAAAATGACCAGCAAGTAAATGTAAGAACTGTTCATTGCTCATGAATAATTCATTGGGGAGAAGCCAACCTTCTCTCCCCCCTCCCCAGTGTGTTGTTCTCTACAGATTATTTGTTCAGCTGTTGTTGTGAGTGAGTGAGACACAAAGGACTCCATAATCCCTGTATGAATCCCTTGAGTCATGCAATCCTTAAAGCTTTTTTTTTTTTAAGTTAGGAAAACTAACAAAAAAGCACAGAAATCAATAGAGCTGAGCAAGTGTCAAAGGAGAACATGAAAGCTATGTCTCTCCAAGGTTGATTTAAAACGGTCTTCAATTATACAGAATATTATCAGTGTCATCAGACTTCATCTCATGTGTCTCTCACGGTTTCATGAAGTTTCAGGCATTTGTACAGCAAAGCTACCATACAGGAACATCTGGGCAAGAGACTCAAACTTGCCCAGAGGAATAGATTAGACCTCGTTAGTGATAACAAGTAGCATTATAAGGACTATTTATAATTAACTGAAGACATCATGTGGCTTTGGAGCGTGGAAGGTGGTAAATGACATTTGAAATCTGATTTTAGAAGGCAACACAATGCGGTCCAGTAATCACGTAGGGCCTGAGACACCTGCAGGAGCTTTGTTGCAACTGGCTGTGCCTAACAAGACTCAGTTTCACAGCACTCAACTCTTCACCTTCCAAGCTGCTGGGGAGCTCCAACCCTAAATGTGCAGTCCTAATACCCCACACAGTGCTTGTTTAAATTGTATTGCAAAAGGTGACCGGAGTGTGAGACATCGGTACAAAAATCTCATGCTTGGGGGACAGAACATTGAACGAGAGCCCAGAGACCATGAGCTTGCGTGTTGCTGCTTGCGCACGAGGGCCTCAAAGATCTTCACTAGAAGGCAGGAAAACTGTCCATGTCCGAAAAGAATTAGGCTAGTGAATCAAGGCAGTGCTCCCTGTAAGCTTTGTGCTTGTGCAACCACTCATGAGAGATTGCACTGTCACCCAGCTGATTAGCAGAGTGCCCACAGCTCGGTTTTGTGTTTCTACAAGTGGTATACATTCACAAATGCCTCGGTGCACATAAAATTATTCTGCACACAGATGGAAAAAATCCACACACGTCCGGAAAAGATTAGAGAAAGTATTGTTGTTGACTGTGCAAATGCAGCAGATATAAACATCACACTTGCTTGGAAAAGAGGAGCCCTGACTCAAAACCACAGTTCAGTTTATTTTTTTTTATTTTCTTAGCTATTTTGCCATAACCACATTTTTAGGGCATGCCTATACCAGAAGTACTTCACCAGTATAGGTGTAGCAATAATAAAGCTGACAGGCCAGGTCAAATCGAAGCCATAGACCAATTTACTTGCATGTCAATATGCAAGGAAACATAGAATCATAGGATTGGAAGAGATCTCAGGAGGTCATAAAGTCCAACCCGCTGCCCAAAGCAGGACCAATCCCAACTAAATCATCCCAGGCAGAGCTTTGTCAAGCTGGGACCTAAAAACCTCTAGGGATGGAGATTCCACCACCTCTCTAGGTAACCCATTCTAGTTCTTCACCACCCTTCTAGTGGAATAGTTTTTCCAAATATCCAACCTAGACCTCCCACATTGTAACTTGAGACCATTGCTCCTCATTCTGTCATCACTGAGAACAGCCTCTCTCCAGCCTCTTTGGAACCTCCCTTCAGGAAGTTGAAGGCTGCTATCAAATCCCCCCTCACTCTTCGCTTCTGCAGACTAAATGAACCCAAATCCCTCAGCCTCTCCTCCTAGGTCATGTAATTCAGCCCCCAAATCATTTTGGTTGCCCTCCGCTGGACCCTTTCCAATGCGTCCACATCCTTTCTATAGTGCAGGGCCCAGAACTAGACACAATACTCCAGATGTGGCCTCACTAGTGCTGAATAAAAGGGAATCATAATTTCTCTAGATCTGCTGGCAATGCTCCTCCTAATACAACCTAATATTCCATTTGCCTTCTTGGCTACAAGGGCACATTGTTGACTCATATCCAGCTTCTCATTCACTGTAATCCCCAGGTCCTTTTCTGCAGAACTATTGCTTTAGCCTGTAACAGTGCTTGGGATTCTTCCATCCTAAGTGCAGGACTCTGCACTTCTCTTTATTAAACCTCATCAGATTTCTTTTGGCCCAGTCTTGCAGTTTGACTAGGTAATATTAATGTTGTTGTCCTCTCTTGCCTATTACTTGCTTATTGACATTCTGATGCATATAGAATAGGAGTCACGTGCCTTTCCTTAGAGGCAAAATGCTTCATTCTTTGCAAGAAATTTGAAATATTCAGTTTCAGCTGGAAAAAAAATCTATTGGAAAATGTCCTTCCATCAGGTCCTATATTAAAAGGGTTTCTGCTGGACTTAAACCTCATATGCGTTAAGAGGTGAAGAAGCATGAATCAACGTAAGGGTATAGTTACACTCCACACTATAGTGGCACAACTGAGGCTATGCCACTGTAGAAGAGAGACTTGTTACGGGGCTGAACAGCTTCACTCCTTTGCTGTAGTAAATCCACCCCATAAGAAATAGGAACTTCGAGGAAGAATTTTTCTATCTTCAGTGGGGTCGACCTGACGCCCAGTGTAATGTTGTTAAAGTTCTTCAAAGCCCTTTGTGATGCTGCTAGTTTGACTTAAGGACACTGAGTTCTTTGTTCCAGACCTGAGGAAGAGCTCTCGTAGCATAAAGACTAGCATAATATGAAAGGGAGTGTATCGATGATAGAGATCTGCAAACATCCCTCTTAGGACATCCTTAGGACTACCAATCCTACAGCTGCAGGGTTTTTCCTTCACCTACATTTACAGTAGTAGCAAGATTAATGGAAGAATTCTTCTTTTGACCTAGCCATATCTGCACCAGGGTTAGGTGACAATAGCTTTAGCCTTCATGGGTGTGGCTTTTCTACATCCTGGTCTACACTCTATAGCGCCAGCATTCCACTGCTCAAGGGAATGGAAAACTCAGTCTTTTGAACATTTGCACAAAGTCAACATGAAGGGGGCATGTGACCGTAAGTCCAAGTTACTGCATATTTATGGCATTGTTTAGAGACTTACCCCAACTGCACCTTTTAAGGCTATGCTTAAAACCACCCCTATTCAGCAAAGCAGTTACTCAAAGTTAGGCAGGCAGGGGATGTCAACAAGATTGAAGCACTTGTTTAAAAGTAAGCCTGGCATGAGGTATTTTGCCGAATTTGGGATCGTCTTTAGCTCATGCTGAAAATTAAGCATGTGGTAAGTGTTCTAAGCCGGGGCCTCAAATAGTAAGGTGAATTCCATGAGCATAGCAGAGATGTTAAAATGAGGTTAGTTTATTAATCGAGTCGTTGATAGAATTTTTATCAACGACTCGATTAGTGAATAGGGAAAGGCAGCCTGGCTAGCGTCGGTCTGGGACCAGACCCTGCTGCGGCGCTGCAATTTAAAAGGCACTAGAAGCTGGGCTACCCAACGGAGCTGGGATGCCTGCTCAAACGGCTGTAGCCTCTGTCCGTGGGTGGGAGGCAGCGGGGAGTCGGGATCCCTCACAGACAGGGGCTGCTTCGTGGCAGCGTCCCTGATTCCCCTTCTCCCTAATGCTGCTGCCTCTGATAGAAACAGCAGGGTGGGAGGAGGAGCAGGCAGCACCGCAGAGATGGTGCTGGGAGGAACCAGCTTTTAAACCAGTGGTCTCCAACCTTTTTACACTCAAGATCACTTTTTAAGTCTCAGAACAGGCGAAGATCTACAGCCCCGCCCCTTCCTTGGAGCCCCGCCCCTTCCTTGAAGCCCCACCCTCTCTATTCTCCTGTCCTTCACTTGCTATCCCCAGACCTTATACACACTGTGTTAAACAGTTTATTTTTAAATTATGCAATATATAAAATTAAAATCACGTTTATAGTTATGAAATAAATGGTCTGTTTTTAATTCGTGCTATTTAAATGTCAAATGAAGCATTTACAATTATACATTTTGTTCTCTATTTTGTAAATCTAAAATCAAGTATTGATAATTCTATATTTTTTCTTCCAATAACCAAGTCTGTGTGACACCTGTGACTGAACAGTATCTGCCAGTGTCTTGAAGTCTGGGCTGTAGTCTGAGATTGCTAGTCATATACCGTCCATCAGACGGGCATCTGTGATCCTGCGCTCAGCCTGGGAAGCTTGCTCCAGCACAGCTGGAGCTAGACGCAGCCTCCCTGGGCTAAGCGCAGGGCAGCCGTGCTGGAGGAAAGAGAAGCGGCTGCCCGGCCAGCTGGCCATGGCGCTCAGCCAGGGTGCACCAAGCTCCATGTGGGCAGGCGCAGAGGAGAAGCCGCTGATCAGCTGGAGCGTGGGGCAACCTCTTTCAGCTGAAAGCCACAGTCAGCTGGCTTGGTGTTTCAGCCCTCCTGAACTCCCAGCTCCCACCATTCCTCGCAGCTACTCACCTGTGTTGTTGGTCGGTGAGTAGCTGCTCCTCAAATGAGGAAATGTAATGTAAATATACTGCGCAGGCGCGCAGTTCAGAGAGAGCTCAAGAGCTACTCTTAGAGCCCCTGAGATCTACCGGTAGATCGCGATCTACTGGTTGGTGACCACGGTTTTAAACTGACTCTCCCAGCACCGGCTCCTACTCCCCCCTTGCTGTCTCTGTTATAGAGGCAGCAAGGGGGGAATATGAGAAGTTGACTTCTCGCTTACATCCCTAGAGCACAGTACATTAAAGGAGAAGAATGTAATTTGCATACTGTGAGGATGGGCAGGATTACAGCTGATAAAACAATCTGCAGAAAACGCAGTAAGTGAACTGTTTATATATGTACTTTCTCACATTCATTTGGCTGTCACTTGCCATCCTTTTTATTATCTCCACATTTAGCTAGCTGGCTCATAATTCCTGAAGTCTGAGGAAATTGTGGTCTTCGACAAGTGTCATTGGTTTGTCCATTGAGACTCTGGATAACCCCAGAATAAACCTCTCTATTGCAAAGTGTAGAGTCTCTCAGTAATAAAAATGGATCAATTTTTTCCTCGGTCTGTACAACTATGTGGCTGTGAATAGACAAAGCACCTACTGTCATTCTAAATAATGCAGGTAGTATAAAGTGTGTGGGGAGGGGTGGCGGCGGTAGCAGCAGCAGCAGAGGATAAGTATTCAGACTATTTTGCTAATACCTTAGGGTACGTTATCTTCCCAAATATTGACAATAGAATGTTCTTCGCTGCTGTCTGTGAAATTAGGAACATTTACACACGGAGCAGTGTTTTGTGCACTCCCTAAAGTGTTAGCGCAGAGGCAGGTTGATGATAAATGGTGTGAGCGTAACTAGTTTTTCTACTTCAGCAACTTCAGACATGATGGATTTGCCAACCTTTCTGTTATCAAAATATAGCACATATTACAAAGTTATTAATTTACTGTCACTTTACTTACTGTGCTTTGTGACAGCTTTTATCAGCAAAGTTCTTTTTGGTAGTGTTTATTTATTTATTTATTTTTTTGTTACAGCTTATTATGACTTATGATATTCTAGGTCTCGCTTCAACTTATGTGATAGAAGCGCTGTCTCTCTCAAGGGGCAACCCAATGGCTGTAGTCATGCAAACATCCATTCATTCTGCACATGTTGTAGCCAGCAGATGTCTGAAGCTTTAAAGAGAGAGATTGAAAAAGCTTTGAGAGATTTAAAGGTTTCCCTTACCACGTAAAGGTACAAAACCAAGAGTGAAAACAATGTGATATAGGAAAGAGCAAACAGGCATGTTTGCTGATATCGAGGGGCAGATTCAAATACACATGGTTCTAGTTTTGTAGCCCTTTATAATGAGTGGTTCTTCTCAGAATGGGTTGTTCTACATAAGAACTGGGTCAGACCAAAGGTCCATCTAGCCCTGTAGCTTGTCTGCCAACAGTGGCCAGCACCAAGTGCCCCAGAGAGGGTGGACTGAAGACAATGATCAAGCAATTTGTCTCCTGCCATCCCTCTCCAGCCTCTGACAAACAGAGGCCAGGGACACCAATTCTATCCCCTGGCTAATAGCCTTTTATGGACCAAACCTCCATGAAATTATCTAGCTTCTCTTTAAACTCTGTTATAGTCCTAGCCTTCACAGCCTCCTCTGGCAAGGAGTTCCACAGGTTGACTACACACTGTGTGAAGAAGAACTGTCTTTTATTAGTTTTAAACCTGCTGCCCATTAATTTCATTTGGTGTCCTCTAGTTCTTCTATTATGGGAACTAATAAATAACTTTTCTTTATCCGCCCTCTCCACACCACTCATGATTTTATAGACCTCTATCATATCCCCTCTGTTTCCACTTCTCTAAACTGAAAAGTCCCAGTCGCTTTAACCTCTCTTCATATGGGACCCATTCCAAACCCCTAATCATTTTAGTTGCCCTTTTCTGAACCCTTTCCAAGGCCAAAATATCTTTTTTGAGGTGAGGAGACCACATCTGTACACAGTATTACATGAGTAACTGGTTCCCAGTGTGGCTTTTAGTGTTTAGAGGACTACCCAGGGCAATAAATGATTTTGAATATGGCTGGAGAGTATTGCAGAGTCAAAGTATGTAACTGTCACAGGCTGATTATTACCTAACTACTCCAACCCTGTAAACAGGACCGTCCCTACCCATATGTGGAATACACCGCGGTGTAGGGCAGATGAAATTTTGGGGCACCAGGAGCCTTTTCCTCTCCCTGTTCTGTGTCTTTCTTTCCTCCAGAGAGGATCTGTTTAACATATAAGTGAAAAAACCTGCCAGACCTATGAGCAGAACATTGAACCCATGAAAGAGCCATTCAAGTGGTAATGAAGGCATTTAACAAGCATTTACCTACCCTTGGTATATAGCTATGAGTTTCTGAATTTACTGTGTCAGTCGACCGGAGCTTAGTTTAAAATTCCTTCATGTGCTGCTGAAGATGATAAAATCATGTCGCTAAACAAAATACCTCCACCTCAGCTGTGGTAGGACATAAGGGCACCAGTTTAGTAGTAATCCTAAAGTTGGCCCTGGCCATAAGCATCACTTCTCTTATACAAGAGACAGTAAATTTAAAAGGGGAAAAATACAATTTTCCCACCTGTTCTGCTGAGTTTTATCCCAGTGTGTGGCTTTTGGGGTGAAACTCGCCCCAATGGCAAGATTCACACAAGGCCTATGTATGACCGAAACCCTGGGGGAGGGGAAGGTTGAAATGACTGTTGTGATGGGTTGAATCACAGAAGTCCCCTTGGAGTTGTCCCTGGTGGTGTTCATGCATGCCACTGATGCTCACCTTCCTACTTTCTAGGGCTCCCCCCCAGCCTGTCCTGTTGGGCCAGATCTTCTAGTCTCCCCCAGCCAAACCACAGAGTTGGGGTTACCACCACTCCACAGCAACACAGTTGCTGAGCCAAGCCAGCTCCAGTAGGGCTCAGCTATATAACTCAGCACCCAGAAGCCAAACCCCCAAAGGAACCAAACCCCCAAATAAGTCCCTCTTGGCCTGGGTAAAAGTTTTACCCTGAGAGAGCTCATAAGGTCGGTCCTCTTTGTCAGTGAAAGAGAGAGATACGCAGTGGTTGCTTCCATCACCACCCCTATCCCAACCCAAACAGTTATTTACACCAGACTTGATAAACAAGTGGTTTTTCTCATTACAAAAAGTAGAATTTCAGTGGTCACAAGTGAAAACAGTCAGATCAAATCAACTTACTAAGTGGAAATGAACAAAAAAGCCAGCAAGTTCTAATCCACTAAAACTTTTTACATGCAAATTCTTATCCCACACAAATGTTCTCATCTCAGATAAAAAGCTAGAAGTCAGACTTGATCTTTATTCTGGCTCAGGGCTATAGCTTCTTCCAAGTTCTTTGTATCCTCTTAAGGTGGGCCAGGCAGTTTCAGGGACCAGCTGAAGAAAAAAGACTGATTGCTTCCCATTGCTTAATTAGGCTTTACCCCAAGGCGGCTCTTTGTTCAGCACTCCCACTGCCCTGGAAAAATAGCAGGTTCAAGGTGGATTCCAGTACCAGGTAGAATGGTCCCATGTCTCTCTTGGATGAACCACAGTTTGGGTTTATAAGACAAACATGACTCTTCACAGGTCATTGGTGTGAGTACCGAGTGATTATGCTTCTGGAGCATTAGCATATTTGAAATTATAAACAGATTCACACTTCATATTTCTAGCTTCACATAAGAATGATACATGCACAAAAATAGGATATACAGATACAGCAGATTGTAACTGTAAAACTGATATTACATGACCTCTTTTGCATAAAGCATCTTCAAGTTCTACATATTCATATCCATAAGCCTGTTTTCCTAAAGCATGAGGAGGGGACATGACAACCGTATTCTGGCCCTTTTCTACGGAGGGGTGAATTTCAATCTTCACAACTGATAAGTGTTGAACTTTATGAGGTGTTTGGAGCAAAAAATGAATTGAAGGAGTGGCGTGAGAGGAAACGGTTTTATAAAAAGTGAATACGGCTTTGGAAAGGAGAGACCGTCAGTTTTCCTGCAAAGAAATGAAGTGCTTAAATTGCAAGCTCTTTGAGACAGGGACATCTGTGTGTGTTTGAGGAGAGCCTAGCAAAGAGGAGTCCTGGTCTTTGACGAAGGCTCTTACGTGCTATCACAGGTGTGGGGATCCTTTTTTGGGTTGAGGGCCGCTGACCCACAGAAAAGTCAGTCAGGGGCCGCGGCCTGGTGGAAGGTGGCGGGGGCACTGGAGTGCTGCGGTAGGCCCTAAACCTTGGGAGCCACATCCAGGCAACCCAGGGGCCATATCCAGCCCTTGGGCCTTAGGTTCCCCACCCCGTTCTATAATGAAACAAATAAATGGAAACGTTTCTTTTATCATACCACGAGCCTTAATAAACTAAATACTGATACACAGCTCCCCACAGGTCAGCAGAGAATGCACTTGCTTTCCAGACTGATTTTGGCTCAGTGCATCCAGCTTTGTCTAGTTTGTTCCCCCTTGACCTAGTCAAAGAGGGTATGTCTACACAGCAAAGTTATTTCGAAATAACCGCCGTTATTTCGAATAACTTTACTAGCGTCTACACAGCTAAACCGCTGTTTTGAAATAAATTCAAAATAGCGGAGCACTTATTTCGAATTTGGTAAACCTCATTCTATGAGGAATAACGCCAAATTCAAAATAGCTATTTCAAAATAAGTGCTGTGTAGACACTTATTTCGAAATAGGGGGCATCCAGCCTTCCCAAGCTGCCCTGGTGGCTACTCTAGCCTCAACTAGGAACACTCCTCTCCCTCCCCAGAGCCATTAAAAGGGTAGACCCTGGCCACAGTGCCTGGGTCAGCTCCAAGCCTGCCAACCCAGAGCCAGCAGCGGCCATCAGGGCCCCAAAACATGAGCCAGCAATCCACTGGCAGCCAGCCCTCCACCGCTCCCCAGGAGCAGTCTGCCAGCTCCCAGGAGCCTGCCAGGGCCTGGAGAAGGCGGGCGCCTTCTTGGTCCAGGGCGGAGATCATGGACCTTATTTAGGCTTGGGGGGGGATGCCCCCAAGGTCCATGATCTCCACACTAGACAGAGGAACATGGCTGTCTATAGCAGGTTAGCTGCCATCATGGCCACCAAAGGCCACGTGCGAACCCAGGAGCAGGTTCACATGACAATCAAGTTGGTCCAGCGAGACCCCCAACCCTGAGCCCTGAGTTTCCCTTCCCCCTTCTTCCCCTTGCTTCCCCCATCCAGCTCCCTCCTCCCAGGTTTACCCTTCCCTTCTTCCACCCTTTCTCCTCCCCTCTCCTGCCTCCTTTCCCCAGTCTCACCAGAGTTTCATCCTCCACCCCCAGTTTTGTTAAATAAAGACAGTTTGTGTTTATGAAAAAACGTGTATTATATTTTACATCAGAAAGAGGAGCTGGAGGTGGGGGTTAAGTGAAAGGACGTGAGGGAGGAATGAGGCACAAGCCCTCATTGGGGCACACCAGGGAGGCTCTTAGTGCTCCTCAGGGTGGAAGCTCTCCCGCAGGGCCTCCTGGATACTGACAGCCCCCCGATGGACCTCCCGGATGGCAGCCTGCAGAAAGTGCAGCCAGGCTCGCAGCAACGTGTCCAAGAGAAGCACCAGAGTGTCCAGGGGCAGCTCCAGCTCCATCTCCATGTTGCAGAGTCCTGTGATGTCCTCCTGAGTGAGGGCAACCAGAGTATGCAGAGACAAAATGCTTTGCTGTCTCTCATCGAGGTAGGCAAGCAAGCAGGAAAAGCTGAGAACCGGCTGCCCAGGGCGGGGGGGGGTCCCTTTAAGCACAGGCCTCAGCCTCAGGCATCAGCCACACAGAGAAACTCCTGACCTGATGCCCTGCCAGACCTGGTTCTGGCCAGCCTTAAATGCGATTCAGCGTCCACTCAGTGTGGATGCGCTATTTCGAAATGCATTTTGTGTGTAGACGTGTTATTTCGAAATAAGCTATTTCGAATTAACTATTTCGAAATAACGCTGTAGTGTAGACATACCCATAAAAAACATATAGTCACTTTCACAGGAGAATCCTCACTCCTCTGTGGGCTTGTTTAGACTCCAAAAACATGATTGCTGACATCTTAAGTAATCATCCCTGTAATGCCTGCAGTGAAGATGAATCCTAGGGTTAAGCACCAGCTTAAAAAGTGTTTGTTTGTTTTTTGTTTATACTAGGTGGTAAGTAATGCTGCTCCATGTTTAAGTACCATATTTTCAATAGCTTCTCTTAGCAAAATATATGACAGCTCAGTATGAACTTTGAAATATCAGACTAAAATGTTCTAAGTACAAGCATTTTGAAAAATTGAATTTGTGTTATGAAATCTTGAAACTTCCTGAAATTGGTTTCATCCTGCATTGGGATGAAAAATCAAATCTCAAATTTTCTGCAAAACAAAATATTCAACAAATATTTTACTTTGACTTTGAAATGTTCTGTTTTAATAACAATAAAATGTTAACTTCAGCCTCCTACTCTAGAATTTTATAACATAGATCGTTTGAAATGAAGTTGTAATGCAACATTTAGACCTTACTGAAATTAAACAAATTGTTTTCCACAAAAATGTCAGCAAGTTCCTGTGAACATTTACATTTTGACAGATCTTGCAGAAAACTGTTCTACTGGAATTTTTTTTTTTTTGTACAACTTTGTTTATGGTCATATGTTATTAAAAAGAAATAGAATCTGTTTTCTCTTCAGAGCTGTTCTTAAACACAGTTTGCAGGTATGCTCCTGTCATGTCTTGTTGTGCAAATTCATGCTTTTCCTTTTTGTTAATAGGTAAGTTTTATTAACTGAGGGGTAAGGGATCTATCCATTATTATGAGAATTACAAGCACCAGACCAAAAAAAGAGAGTAGTTTTAGCTTTTTAAATGGAATGTTTCTAATAAAGACATGACTGAGACAGCAAACTGAAATCTGGTTTGACATCTAGAAGCACAAAGTCATCTATGGATGGATGGTTGAATAGGCATCTTCTATCCAGCTACTGGAAAAAAATGTAGCCCTTTCAGTCACTTCAAAATGGAGGAATCTAACTGACAAATACAGCTTGCCAGAATAGCTCCAAGATTGAAATTTTGAAGAGAAATATTGACTACTGCATTTCAAGGAAGTCTCATTTTTTTAAAGGCAAGGGGATTTTTACTATTTGTCTTTCTGATACTTTTAAAGAAAAAAAAAAAACAAGGACTTGCAAAAATCCATATAAAGTGTTGTGAAATTTAGTTCTGGTTTACACTAGAAAATTAGATCAATTTAACTACTGTGGTCACATTTCAGAGCGGTGTAGTTGAACTGACCATAGTTCCTGTGCAGACAGCACTATATTAAAAGAAGTATCCTTTAGTAACATAAAATGAAGCAATTTTTCCTTTGGCTTGAAGTCAATATTTTTTATTTGTTTATAGTGGGGGAACAGTGGGCAAAATTGTGACTAGGAATTTTTAAAATGAGTACTGCTGGACAGTGGAGGAGGTGGAATATTTTTTAACTTTTATTTTGAAAACATTCCCCATTTTTGGAAAGTAAAATATTTTGAACACATTTTCGATTACTTGAAATTTTTTTTCAGCTCTATGTAGCTGACCCAAAACATGCCAAAAATGATACAATATGGATAACATTTTAGTTCTTATTTTACTAAAGGAATTGATGGGAGTCACAGGTGTCTGTGCTGGGTGTAGTACTCGTTAATATTTTCATTAATGACTGGGATAATGGAGTGGAGGCTTAAACTTTGTGGATGACACTGTGACATTGTCCAGGGTACTTTCTAAAATGTTGAACAGCTGTTTCCACTCAGTTCTCTGAGCTGCCTTTTATAGTACTTTGCTGGTAGAGCTACAATTCCTGGTCTGCTCTAAGACAGGCTCTCACATGTAAATTACTCCTAGGGATATTCTATGAGTGCTGTGGCCAGCCACTCTTGAATTATACTGAAGAGTAACACCAGCTAATCTTGAGTCCCAGACTTCCCTCCAGAAACCAAATCTTATACTGCCCAGCCTTCACCTGGACAATACAAGCTCTCCCAAAGTCTGTCATTTTGTTAATGGAAAGTCCTGTTGTCTCCAATGCAGTTTCCCAAGCAATTCAGGCCAAGCATGCTGGTTTTCATCTAAAAAGTTTATTAACTACAGAAAGATCAATTTAAAGTGACTACAGTTAATGAAGCATAAGTCAGAATTGGTTACAAGAAAATAAAAGGTAAAACACAACTAATATCTAACTTTACAAGCTCAATGAATTCACAGCAAAGGTCTTTCAAACCACATGCTTCAGCTGGATTCCTTTTGCCCTTTCTCCCAGTTCAGAGCTTCACGGGGTAGCCGAGTTAGTCTGTTACTGAAAAAAACAACAAATGGTCTGGTAGTACTTTACAGACTAACACAACATGTAGATGGTATCATGAGCTTTCGTGGGCACAGCCCACTTCTTCAGATGACCAGAATTATGAGTAGGGGATATGAACACTGGAAATAAATAGTAGAGGGAAAGAGAGAGGAAAAAGAAAGGGGAGGGGGGGGGAACACAAGACATCATTAAGTATCTGGAGAATGGGTACTTAAACCTAAGCAGATAAAGATCAAAGTCAATAGCTAGATTGCTGAGACAGGAAGGATACCGCTCAGAAAGCTGTTAGCACCTTCAGTGGTAGAGTCCCCACCAATCCATATGAGTTACTTGTCCACTTGGAGGGTGTTGATGCTGCAGGTACAGAGAAAGGAATGAGTATTTGGAGGCATTTGTTCTCTTTCTTATAGTTCTTTTTCTTTAAGGCTGTGTCTACACTGGCATGAATTTCCGGAACTGCTTAGAACGGAATACTATTCCGTTTTCAGTTTTTCCAGAAAAGGAGCGTCTACATTGGCAGGCTGCTTTTCCGGAAAAGCCCTTTTTCCGGAAAAGCGTCTGTGGCCAATGTAGACGCACTTTTCCGGAAAAGAGCCCCGATCGCCATTTTCGCGATCGGGGCATTTTTCCAGAAAAGACTACTGGGCTGTCTACACTGGCCCTTTTCCAGAACAGTGTTCCAGAATAAGGACTTATGCCCGAGCGGGAGCAGAATAGTTTTTCTGGAATAGCGGCTGATTTTGTACAGTAGAGCATCGTTGCTTTTCCGGAAATTCAAGGGCCAGTGTAGACAGCTCGCAGCTTATTCCGGAAAAGCGGCTGATTTTCCGGAATAAGTGGCCCAGTGTAGACACAGCCTAAAAGTCCTCTCCAACTGAGGTTCAGGAGACAGGCTGTGGAGATGGGAACGGACACCTGCTTCTTTGCCAAGATGTACATTTTTCCTTCACACACCTTATTTCCGACTGATGACCAGTGGATAGTCCATTTGTTCTTGCTCGCACACAGCCAAGGCATCAATCAGTTTGTCTTTTGTTTCTGAAGAACTCGTGTGGGACTGTTTTTGCAGACTTCCGACTAGATCTCAGTAATATCATACAGTAGAATCTTATAACATTACCTGCAGCATTGTCACACACGTTAACAGGTTAATAATGATCAGCAAACTGAGTGTTCAAATGGTAATCCACAAGGCATACTCTAACTTTTTTTTAAATCATAGTTTCCTGAAAGGGGTGAATCATAAGGGTACAAACTATGACAGACACCAAATTTGGAGGGGTTGCAAGCACTTTGGAGAACAGGTTTAGAATTTAAAATTATCTGGAAAAATTAGACAATTGGTCTGAAATTAACTAGATTAAATTAATTGAAGAGACACACAAAATACTACACTTTAGGAAGGGAAAAAAACAAATGTGCTAACAGAAAATGGGAGGTAACAGCTAAGCAATAGTATTGCAGAACAAGATCTGGCCTGTAGAGGAAAAGTTAAAGGAGGGAAACCCCTTAGTGTTGAGAAAAGGAGATTGAGAGGGACCCAGTAAGATTTTAAATATGTTAAGAGCTGTTAGAAAGAGGAAGGTGATTTAATTGTTCATTAGGTCCAGTATTGTTCTGGATAAGAAGTAATCTGCAGTAAAGAGAAACTTAGGGTATGTCTAGACTACATAGCTCTGTCGACGGAGCCATGTAGATGAGTTTACTAGACATAGGAAAATGAAGCGGCGATTTAAATAATCGCCACTTCATTTACATCAAAATGGCTGCCGCGCTGTGCCGATCAGCTGTTTGGTGGCACAGCAAGGCAGTCTGGACGTGCCACAGTCGACAAGGAAAGCCTTTGTTGACTCCTCCGGTAAACCTCATTTCACGAGGCATACCGGAGCGGTTGACAAAGGCTTCCCTTGTCAATTATGGAGCATCCAGACTACCGCACTGTGCCGCCAAACAGCTGACCAGCACAGTGCGGCAGCCATTTTGATGTAAATGAAGCAGCGATTTTTTTTTTTAAATCACCACGTCATTTTCCTATGTCTAGTAAACCCATCTACATGGCTCTGTCGACGGAGCCGTGTAGTCTAGACATGCCCTTAGTGTCAATATTAGGAAAAGCTTTCAAACTATAAGGATAATTAAGTACTGAAATAGGCTCCAAGGAGCATTGTGGAATCTCTCTCATTGGAGGATTTTAAGAACAGATGAGAGAAACACCTATCCAGGATGATGTAGTCCTGCTTCAGTATGAAGGACTGAACTAGATGACTTCTTGGAATCTTTCCAACTCCGCAGTCTTAGAAATGTCTGATTCTGTATTAGCATAGTCACAGCTATAACTCTGCCTTGTTTACTAGATCTCTGCCCTGATGACAAGTGGGTGATGCAAAACCTAATTTCTGTTGTGATGCTCCTGGTGCATCAAATTGAGTTCTATTTAAATGTCTTATTATTACTCTGCCATTAACTTTAGTTTGCTTGTCTACGTGTCGTTAAACCGTGAGGTCCTGCTCCCAACAGGAAGTGTTAGGAGCACAGCTAGTGTCTAGTAAGTGATACCAGAAAAGACAATAAGTCATTATCGGATCAGTACTCCACCAGTTGATTTAGGGAATTGATCCAAACCCCTTTGAAATAAACAGAAATACTTATCTTGACTTCAGTGGATGTTACATCAGGCCTCAAATACTGAAAGCAAGATTGGGCTACTAGTTCAAGAAAAAGCCACAAAGAATAGTAAATGGCTGACATAATTCACTTAGCAAAGATAAGTCCAGGAAATTGCATGCCACTAAGGGTTATCTTCCATCTCTCTTAAGGAAACGCAGACTGGTTATAAGCTGGGCTTGAAGACACTGATGTTTCAAATGGGCATGCTATGTTTCTGCTGCCTTGTTAAACATTACGGGGAGAAAGAACAAAATAGAACAGGGAAAGGAAGTCCATGATGAAAAGACCTGGAGCTGGAAAGAAAACCACATTTGGGTCCTATAACACAGAGAAAGGAGATGAAGGTCGATGGTAATGAGAAGAATTACAGGGTGGATTTTCAGAATAAGGTCATTCATTTAATTTTGTTCTATTTTTTCCCCCTTTTTCTGCAAAAGGAGTACAGGCTGTCCCCGGGTTACGTACAAGATAGGGACTGTAGGTTTGTTCTTAAGTTGAATTTGTATGTAAGTCGGAACTGGTACATATTGTAGGGGAAACTCTAGCCAAACATTTCTCCAGAGCTCAGTTTTATTCTCCCACACCTCATTTCCCTCAGTTCTTTATTCTCAAGCTGAGGTGTCTGCTGAGAAAAGCCGCTCCGCGTCTCCCTGGTCTGCTGGCGGGGGGGGGGGGGGCGCTAGCTTCGCATCTCCCTGGTCTGCTGGGGGGAAGCAGCTAGTGCGGGGTTGCCTCACCCCGTTTGTAAGTAGGGATCCGATGTAAGTCGGATCCATGTAACCCGGGGACTGCCTGTAGTTTGTCTTTGCTATTATAGAATGTTAATTCAGCGTTCATTCTTAAGAACTAATTTACAGGAGTTTATGCACCATGGGTGAAATTCACCCGGGAGCTGAAATCTATTTAAAGTCCTATTTTGAGCTTAAGCGGCGCTGGTCCTCTGCACCAGGGTGAATTTCACTAAACTGAGGAGAAGTGACCTGAAGTAACTTCTGGAATGATTTATAAGGTCTTCACGTGGCCCCACCAGTGAGCTTCCCCCATAACCTGGGAGAAAACACTTTTTGTGGAATAACATGGTCCATTCTCCATGTCTGTGCAATCCTGGGCCTCTTGAGAATGCCTAATCAAAGGTGTAATTATGCGAGCCGTGGTTATTGGTTGGGAGACCTAAAAAGCCATTACATAGACTCGTTCGTGGCAAATTGCTATCCTGTGGAGGAAGCTGTCACAGTTACCTAGGTAACTGCACTTCTGAGTCCCCTACTCTTCCAAGGGCATCATCCAGGTCTTAGGCCACCACCCCTCACCATTCTCTTAGGACAGAATCGTGGCATTCTCTGACTCCCAGGCTAGACCTGGAGCTACATACATCTGGGCATTGGATCTGATTATCTCAGCAAGTCTGACTTACATCCAGCACCTGCAAATCTGTGGTAATCAGTGACAAAGAAAGCCCTCAGAGCAAAGAATTTCAGAGAAAAACAGACCGTATATGCTTACCACATATCTACCCATGTTCCACACAGGGTTCCTGGTAGGTCTAACCTGCTATAGAACACAGGCACTTCTTCCCGTTCCCCGAGATTCTGTTGACATAGTCCATTCCCTTAGCTCACCAACCATTTCTCTTGGTGCCTCAGTGGTAGAATCCATTTCTGAGACACTTGCTCCTCATGATCATCCATGCGACCAGTCCCTCAGTAACTCTATATAGACCTGTGACCTTTTAGGTCCCAGCACTGCCTAAATGAAGCTTGCATTTTGTTAAACACAGGATGGAAGCACCACACACCTGACAGAACACTTTCGGAGTCTGTATGCTCAGGTGTCTTCCCTTTGTTTTTCCCACAATCCCCTCTTAAGCTACATCAGTGAATTTGCACAGGGAAGTCTTACAACTTAATATATAATAATGACTCCTCACTGACATGTTCACAAAATGGTCACATTTATGTCCTTAGATTGTTACAGTGCAGCTTCACTTTCCTCACATTGGTACTTTGCACTTACCAAAAAAGTGTGTAGATGTTTGAGAAGCGGTGATAGTGATAGTTGTGTCTTTCGTGTGGGGAGGAATAAGAGATGGGGAAGATGGCCAAATACTCAATTTGAGATACCAATAAACACCATATGGAGAACATTGGTTCCTTTTCCATGTTCTCTCTAGTGTATCAGTATGTTGAGTGGCTCTTGACGTTATTGCCAGGTGTGTATTTTTATTTAGTGTAGATTGTTGACAATTGGAAAATGCAGAAAGTCTTGATGAAAATGGAAAAAAAATGTTTGTTTTTATCTACACGTTAACATGGAAAAACTGTGGCAAAAAATTATGGAAGGACAGATATAGTGGTAGGGCCCACCAGGAGCTAACCCTGGTAGATCAGATCTGGCCCATGGACAGGTATTTAGAACAGTGGTGAGCAAAAAGCTTTAATAAATTAAAATTTTTAATTCTGATGGCTATATATCAGGATTGGGCGCTCTGCTTATCTGCTTTAACTCTCCTCCAAAGTCTTGCTTTTCAGTAAGGTTTTTCTCATTGTATGAGTCTCCAACTTCATCTGCAATACCATGGCTCTGACTGTAACCTATCTGTAGATGAATTAATTAAACAGGAGGATGGCAGGTGGGTGGGTGAATCAAGACCCAAAAATATCCTGGGAAGGTTTTAGAGGCTGCATGTTTTAATCTCCATTTTCCTAGCTCAGCATTCTTTACAGAAATAAAATACATAATTAATTGGAACACACCTTCAAACACCACAGGAAAGGCTTTTAAGTCACCCCTGGCGCCTTCAGTCTTTTTATGGAAGTTGCATTTATAGCAGAATTCCATTAAAAAAGAAAAACCCCAAAGCTTTTACTGTCCAGTGATTAAAAGGGAACATAAAGGCCCAGATCCTGCAAAGATTGACTGACGTGCCTAACTTCATTCAGGTTGAAGTACTACTGATTTCTAAGGGACTACTCTCATGAGTAAAGCTGGGGAACATGCTCAGAAGATGGCAACTTTTGGAATTGATTGTATAAGACTCTTAGGCTATGTCTACATTCGCGGCTTCTTGCGCAAGTATGGCCGTTCTTGCGCAAGAATCTGCAGAGCATCCACACTGTCCGCCCGCTCTTGCACAAGGAAATTTACAGTACGGTGTGGTAAGAGAGGGTTCCTTGCGCAAGAGCTACGCTCTTTTTTAACAGGTGTAAGCTCTCTTGAGCAGGAGTTCTTGCGCAAGAGGGCAGTGTGGACGCTTGGCAGGGATTTCTTGCGCAAGAAAGCCCTATGGCTGAAATGGCCATCAGAGCTTTCTTGCGCAAGAGAGCGTCCACACTGCCATGGGCACTCTTGTGCAAAAGCACAGCTCGCACATGGCAGTGTGGATGTCTTCTTGCGCAAGACTTCTTGCGCAAGAAGCCGCCAGTGTAGACATAGCCCTAGTGATCTTTTAACAGAAGAATTACATTTCTAGTCCTATGGCTGCAGGGGGGAAAAAACCCTAAAAACATGAACCCTGAAGCTCAAAAGCTAGAAGACAAATGGGGAAAAAATATAACCCAAAGAGTGTTTTATAATTTTGGTGCCTTGGCTCCAAGTGTGTTTTTTTTTTTTTTTTTTTTTTTATAATACGGAGATTGGCAATGCTACAACTCCATTGAATTTCAGTGGTATTTGTCTGTAACTTTTTTTTGGCTGTTTTAAGAAATCTTAGCCTGAGATAATAAAAATATTAATAAGCTTTATAAAAAGAGTTTTTTGCACCCATTTAATCTATGCCATCTCTTTTGGAATATGAGTGGGGAGAAAAAAATCTTGAGTAGTTCGGTTGACATTGTTCCAAGATTTGAAACATTTTGTTTGTTATTAAATTTTCCATTTAGAAGTCAGACCAACACAAACAAAAACGTGTTTGTATTTTCCCCAGCCTTTGTCTGCAATTGAAATGAACCCAAGCTGCAATTATGGCCCAGATCTTCAGCTGGTTGGATTGGTAGCTTCACAGGCTCGAGTGGAACTGTTGTTATGACAGTACTGTTATACACAATGAGTTTTGTCTTGTCTTTTTTTCTGATATCAGAGCCACTGGGTAGGACGTCTTAACAAGCAGTTACTGTACTGCTCATTGTTTTTAAAGTTACAGACTAACACGGCTACTCCTCTGTGACTGTAGGATGCTTTGTGTTTGCGGTAGCTTCTACACTGCTCCCATTGGGGCTTAAGATCTGATCCATTTACCTAGTTCCCCCTTCTAAAAATCTGGGGGTTAAGATAAATAGGAAGTGAACCCCCTGCTGATGAAATTTCACAGCAACAAAATGTAAAACATCTCCACTTTGCCCTCCTCTGATGAAGATACATAAATTAAAAACTTCTTACCTACCTATTTGTTTTTCCAGTTTAGTTAAAAATATTTCTTTTACAGAAATTCTGAAATTCTTTTTTAAAAGTTGCTTTCAATCAATGCTGGTGATTTAATTATAAAAGTTACATTTTTACAATAATTAGATGCTAAGAATTGAACATGTGCTCTCATTTATTTTACATCAACACCTGAAAATGCTGACATGAGTGTTGATTTCAATGCTGTGATGCTTGGAATTAATATCACATTGGATCCAGCTGTACACACTTAAAGGGCTTTTTATATTCGCAAGAATAATCCATATTGTGAGATACACAAGGGATTTATTCTGCCTTGGTTTTTTTTTTTTAAGCACAAAACTATTGTGAAATATGGTGGAAGGAAAAAAAGTACAAGAAACTTTGTGAAAACTTTTGTCATCCACTGTAAATAAAGCTGGGCAGAACATTAGAATTATTTGATCTTGGACAGTGCACTAATTGCTCCTGCTTTCTGCATGTTATAGCACCAAGTAGTTGTAACTCATATCAGCACCCTAGTGTACTAGGAGCTTTACAGACAACATAGTATATCCTCTCTCTAAATACCTTAGGATGGATCTAGACTACGCAGGACAGTTGAAAGAGGATATGCAAATTCCACAGCAATTTGCATATCCTCTTTCGACCGTTCCGCGTAGTCTAGATGAGCCCTCACAGTCTAAATAGGCAAGGTAGAGCAAGAGGGGAAATATAGAGATGAAGTGATTTCCACTACTGTTCATTGCCCAAGTTGGAAAAAGAGCCTGTGTTCCTGTCCAGTTTTCTAATCAATTTAACTTGCTGCCCCATAGTCACAGTGGTAGATAATAAATATGAGTCGAATGACAGGATGGCCCTATATCAACACATCAGTGCTTTTTTCCCCACACGAGGCCCTGCTTCTTCCCTACTGGCCTACAAATTAAACTGGTCAGATTTTAAAGATGAATCGTACTTTCCCCAACAAAGACTAAAAGAGAGCTTGTTTGCATTTAACTATTTTTTATATAAATGTTTAGGTTGTTGACAGAATTAGGATATAGCAACTTGTGATGCAACTATTCTCTTTCGCCCATTATTCATGCTGCCGTGGCTTCGTTCGCTCCCACGCTAGTCCTGCAGGTTTAATATAGCTGGGAATGGTTTGGTGTGATGTGGTCATACAGAGAGGAGGAATTTACTGGTGGGATCGTTAGATCAAGACTATGAGCATGCTGAACCTTTGTGTGTTGTAACGGTGTTTCTATAATAGTGAGTTTTGATTTTTTTTCTGATGTCTTACCCAGTGGCTCTGATGTCTTAACTAGCAGTTACGGTATAAAATGTTGTGTGTTTGCAAGAACTTCTACACTGCTCCCACTGGGGTTTTCCCCAACATTGCATCTATGTATCTGATCACGCTATTCTGTACCAGAGCTTAACCCATTAACCTGCTACTGAAGTTAAGCTTACCTGGATTGCTTCTGGAACCTGTTTAAAAACTGGTGTCAGTTAGCTACTTTCCAGTTATGTGGTACAGAGGTTGATTTTAAGCAATGGATTCATACAATTGTTAGTTATTCTACAATTTCATATTTCAGAACTCCTGGATGAATCCCATCTGGTCCCAGAGATGCTTTAGTTTTACCAACGTGTTCCAAAGACAATGACTATTAACACCTTAATCTGGGACAGTTCCTCAGATTTGTCATCTAAACGAAATGTCTCAGGTGTGGGAATCTCCCTTGTTCTCTGCAGCGATGGTGAATGTGAAGAAGTCACTTACATTTTTTTCCACGGTGACCTTCTCTTTCTTGTATTGTCCTTCTTGCACCTCAGTCATCCAATGGCCCCACAAGGCCGACCTACGGGGTAGGGAGAGGCGGAGGAGAGGAGAGGGAAGCAAAGGGTGCAGATGTCCCAGGGTGATTCAAAGTACATTAGCGGTGTCTGAAGCCTTGATCCTTATAGTGTCACTGGAGTGTGTATCATCTGCTCCGTGCAGCTCTGAGGGCCGGGGGAGGTGAGTCCTGCACTCTGAGTGGTGCAGAGGGTTGGCTTCTCCTGGCCCCGCCTCTACCAGCTGAGGCCATACCCCTTTTAGGAGCAACCCACTCCCCCCCCACTATGCAGACTGTCATATTTCCTGTTTCTGATTTAATTGTTTTTGTTCTCTTATGTATAGCTAGTGACTCTTCAGGTTCTTTTTTAGCCTAATTATAATTTGACTTGTCAGAGTTTTTTCTTTCAATTTTGGAAATGTCCCTTCTTGCCTCTGTTACTCTGCTGGTTAGCCATGGTGGCCTATTTTTGGTCATCTTCCTTTGTTTGTATTATATATTTAGACTGAGCTTCTATTACAGTGTTTTAAGCAGTTAAATGCTGCTGTTTTGCAGGCTTCATTGACATTTTTCCTCCAAGGGGGGAGTTAAATTTAATTACAATATGGTTAATATTATTGAGTGACTCTGCAATATTCATCTTGTGTACCAGATGTTAAGTTCTGAAGAACTTTTAAGATTAAGGAAAGAATTTCCTTTTCCCTTGTGGATTCCAGGACAAGCTAGCATCTAGAAATGTTACTTCTCAATCTCTTCCTCAGGTGACATGGTTCCAGTCATATGAAGATAGTAAAAATCCCTCATTATTACTGCATTTTTTTTGCCTTTGTAGTTTTTTCTATTCTCACTGAACATTTCAGTTGCTATCCCCGTTAAGTGGTTGGTAGTGTGTGTATATATACACAGTTATATTCTTATTATTTTAGCATGGAATTTCTATCCATAGATATTCTATGGTACAGTTTGATTTACTGAAGAATTCCATTTTGACGTTTTACTTTATATGGTGCCACTCCTCCACCAGCTCAACCTAATCTGTCATTACTATTTATTTTGTGCCTTGGTATTACTGCTTCCTGTTTATTCTCATTTTACCACATGTCTGTGGTGTCTGTTCTATCCGTATCCTCACTTATGCCAGACACTTGAGTTTACTAATTTTAGTGTATATACCGCTGGTGTTTGTATGAGCATTTGTTAACTTTATCCATATTCATTGCTTGCCTTTATGAGTTATATTTTATTTAAATGGAACTCTTACTTGTTAGTTCCTACCACTTTAGCAACTTTCTTTCCTATCTGCTTTATTAGGATATAGACGTTCCCCTTTTAAGATATTCAGCCACAATAAGAACATAAGAACAGCCATAGTGGGTCAGATCAAAGGTCCATCTAGCCCACAATGCTGTCAGCCAATACTAGTTGCCCCAGAGGAAGGGAACACATCAGGTAATCCTCACATGATCCCTCTCCTGTCAGCCATTTCCAGACAGAGGCTAGGGACGCCATTTATGAACCTAACCTCCATTAATCCATCTAGCTCTTTTTTGAACCGTGTTAAAGTCCTAGCCTTTACCACATCCTCTGGCAAGGAGTTCCACAGGTTGACCATGTACCGAGTGAAGGGAAAAAAAAGGTGTTTTCTCCTGGAATGTGTGCTCCTCTGTACCTGACTGCTTTCCCATAGCTCTTAATTTAAAAAAAAATCCTTTACAACTATTTTAAATTTTACATACCAGTAGTTGAATTCCATTTTGGATTGGGTGGAGCCCATCCTTCCTGTATAGACTCTTCATTCCTAAAAGGTTCTCCTGTTAAATCTAAAAATCTCACCCCAATATTATCATTTCGTTAGCACATTGAGACTCTGCAGTGCTACTTATCTTCCTGTCTTTGTGTGTGGAACTGGAAGCATTTCAGAGAATATGACCATGGAGGTTCAGAAGTTGGGCTAAATGTGGTCTCCAGGACATCTCTCCTACCTCTCCATATGTCATGAGCACCTACATGTACCACAGCCACTGGCTCTTCCTCAGAAATCCACATACATTTGTCTAGCTGTCCTATGATGCCCACAACTTTGGCATCAAGCTGTTAATTTACCACATTGTTCTCCTGATCTTTAAAACCCCCAGATGTTTGTATTTTTAATGTTTAATACACAGGCTGAGGTTGCAGCATCAAATGCATTGAGATCCATATTGCATATTCCTCAATCAAGAAACGTTATTTAAATTCATGGTTGTAATGGTGGCACCTTCATGATCTTTGAGATTTTAGCCAATAAATATAATAGGCTGATCTTCCACATCCACAACAGCAAACTACTTTGCCTAAAACCCTACCAAGCTGAAGAGAGGACTGCCAGTGAGGCAGATGTGACTTTAATAGTTTTTAAATGATTGGTCTATAATTCCATTGGTGGATGAAACTAGTACAATTTATAGCCGTGTATGTCAGACTATTGGTTTTCTCCTGGTACCTTGAGTTCCATTTACTGTTCCAATATATGTTACAAAGATTAGGTCCGGAGTATGTAGTTAATTTTCCCAGCAATTTACTCATGTTTCCCTGGCTAAATCAACAAAATAGTCATCCTTTCAAAATATGAATCTTTTATTACAGCTTAAAACATGTAATGTAAAAGACCTTGTCAGATGAAAACCCATATTTCAGCTCTTAAAATTGCTATAGAAGCTTACTTTTATCAGCCAGGAATGTGTTTTGATAAAAAGGGACAGCTGGGTATTAAAGAATGAGTGTTTTGTGCTTGTTGTTAAATATTGGCTATAAAGGCGCCAGTTACTCAAAACAATTAATCTCAATCTTATTCTAGGTCAAAGTGATCTATTCACACATGTTTAAAGGTGTTTGCAACGGGTTCGGTCACAGAGATTCACTTGGTGTACTGAAATACTACTGAGCCCAAATACCTGCTCCCTGGGACGTGTCA
Organism: Pelodiscus sinensis; assembly: GCF_052426305.1. Classification (NCBI taxonomy): domain Eukaryota; kingdom Metazoa; phylum Chordata; order Testudines; family Trionychidae; genus Pelodiscus; species Pelodiscus sinensis. The sequence continues at coordinate 8,132,930 of NC_143057.1, forward strand.
CCACTGTCAACCATCTCCTCTAGCACTGGTACAGGGTTGGGGTTACAGCCAAAAGCACATCAACAGAAACACTGAAATCAGCTCAGCTCTGGGAAGAATTGGTCTGAACATGTTTAACTCGGGGAAGGATTGACATCCTCTGTACCTCAGTGCACATCCCTAATGGGTCCAGTATCCCAGATAAATTTGTCCTATTCTGTATAAAGTTTATATGGGGTAAGTTCATAAAATGTTTGCCCCTTCTATCAATGAAAGAGAGAAATGCACTACTGATCCCCACCTCCCAGGTCACAATTATTTACACTGGGTTTATTAATAAACAAGAGGGATTTTATTAAGTATAAAAAGTAGGTTTTAAGTGGTCATGAGAGGTAGCAGACAGAACAATGTAGGTTAATAAACAAAATAAAATGAAATACACAAACTAAGCTTCGTACACTGAGGGCATGTCTACACTAGGAAATAATTTCAAAATAACTTATTTTAAAATACTAACTCCCCAAATTACTATTTTGAAATTGCGTGCTCATACTATGGTGAAGCCTTGAAACTAGTCCAAGGCAGGCTCCCTTAATGTGGACACTCTACCTCAATTTAGAGCCCCAGGAAGCACTGGTGAGTAATTACTTTGACTCTGGGGAGTAGTTATTTTGAAATAGCAGCAGTGCAGTGTTCATACGACCACTATTTCAAAATAAGCCTTATTCCTTATGGAAAGCAGGAATTATTTAGAAATAACCAGCCCCTTGTTTTGAAGTAACAGGCTTGGTAGTGTGGCCGCTCTGCTTGTTATTTCCAAATAAGGGGAGTTATTTTGAAATAACTCCCTAGTGTAGACCAGGGCTAAGAGAAATGATTGCAAATCATAATTTTTCACTCCAGTTCTTATTTCAGTTTAAGTCCTTCTTGAGCCTTCTGAACCACACTGTAACATGCAGAGATAAGGTTGCCCAATCAGGGTGAAAGGCAGAGATCAGTCTACCGCCCCCCCCCCCCCCCCCCCCCCCCCCCCCCCCGCAATGAAATATTAATCTGAAGGAGAAAAGAGATTCAGCAGTACATCTTACCAGGGTGTGATCTACTGGCCTGAGCCCTCAAATGCTCCTAAATGTTCTAAGGGAATATGTCCTTTTGACCAGCTGTAGAACTTGGTCTGAACATGATTACCTTTTCTACTTTTGTGAAAAGTGGTTATTGGTCTTTAATCACCTCAGAGTTTTGTCGTGTCTGAAAGATAAATTCCCACCCCCAAAAAAGCTGTGGCATTGGTTTATCCTAAATGAGGGAAGATGTTTATAATGAATCTCTAGCATTATTCCCTACAGCAGCATTTCTCAAAGTGTTTTGCGGGCTTGCTTTCGGAAAGATTCTAGTAGGCCGCTTTGTTTACCGAAAGGGTCCATAGCCACGGAGCCTCATGACTCTCGTTGGCTTCAGTTCAGTGAAGAGGGAATAGCAATGACTCGCTAGCATTTGCAGTGCCTTCAGCTAACTGGCAGTTGTCCACCCCCTGGAGTCTATAGCCACTCTCACATTAAACTGCCATTAGGCAATTTGCCGGTTCTTCCATTTTTCTGCTCTTTGCTTGCATAGTAAATGAGCCCAGAGAGAGAAGCCAGAGGAGTAGAGGGAAAGTAGCCGAAAGGAGAAGTAGAGGATACAAGGCTTTATGCAAGAAATGGATGACTCTTCCTGTAGCTAGATGGCTGGGACTTATGGAAATAAATACACTTACTGCAGTGCTAGGCCTGTTCTACTCTAGGAAATTGGGTTGGTATAATGACATCGCTTTGGTGGGAACAGCTACAGCTACTGCCTCTGGGGGAGGTGGACTATGCTTATGGGAAGACTTCTTCACTGATGTGCCACAGCCGTGTTTTACGTAAAGCCATGCCCCTGGAATGATAAATAGCAATTAAATAATTTTTTTTGCAGTCCTAGCACTTTAAAAATATTAATCCTCCCAAAGCCTACATATGGTAGCAGGAGTTGAACATTCAAGACCTATTCGGTCAGGAGGTATTAACCAGTGACTGGAAGGGTATGGCCCCCACACTTGAGGGAACCGGACATCTGTATAAAGGAGAGCTGGGTTATGGAATGCTGCCCCAAGTGTGCAAGGAAAGCAATGGTAGCTTAAGCACATTGCAAAAGCAGGCACAAATATCGTCAAGAGGGAATAATTTAAAGCCAGGTTCTAACAACGTTAGTCAAATTGCATAGTTCCTTATTCCTCAGGTAGTCCCACTGAATTAAGTGGGAGGACTCTCAAAGCAAGGTGTCTTGAGATTGAGTTTCATAAGGTGGCCCGTAGATGGGTAGAGCCCGTAGAGGGATGGGAATGACTCTAGCTGGGTTTTGTAGTAGGACATTATTTTTCTTAATTTACACAAAGCTGCTATTTCTCTGCCTCAAATTAGGCAGTCTATTTAGAGCTACATAGTGGAACTGTTTGTTTGCATCTCAGTCTACAAAGATGACTTGGGCCTCATCTTCACATGGCAGAAGTGGTCGATCTTCTGCACTCTCGATCGGTCTTCTGGAGTTTGATTTAGCAAGTCTAGTTAAGACTTGCTAAATTGAACTCAGAAGGTACCCCCACCGGTGTTCAATACTCCTCTTATGAGGAGTAAGGGAAGCCAACAGGAGCAAACTCTCCCATCAGCCTCTGCTGTGGGGATACCACCATGCTTGGCTTAAGGTAAGCCAACTCTAGCTATATATTCTACATAGCTGCAGTACCTTAACCCAAGCTGCTGGGTCTAGCGTAGATCTGGCTTCCGAGAATAAATTCAGGCTCTGCCTTGCTGTTCAGATTGTATCTCAAGCTTTATCGCTAGGCACCCTAACTAATGCTTAAACCCCATGTCCATGGGGGTTGGGAGCATGAGGAGCCCACCTTCCCTTCCCCGCCTGCATTCACTCACCAGCTAGATTAGCTGACCAGGAACACAGAAGGAAGTGAGCTTCTCCATAAAAAAGGTGGAAATGCCTTACTCCTTGGCCAGAGCAAGAGGGCAGAAGAGAAGGAATAGTACAGGCAGCTCTGCTCTGTAGACCACGCATCTACAAGTCAGCCTGATGTGATGTGCTAGGAAGATGTGATGCTGGTTGTTGCTGTTACATTGTTGAACTGCCTCGAACTACACACACATGAAGTGCCTGGTTCTCCTGTCGCTTCTGCTGGGATAAATCAGGAACAACCCCTTTGAAGTCAGTGAGCAATGATGGTTTAAAATAGGTGTCTCGTGGAGGAGAACCAGGTCAAGGAAGAGTGACCTCAGCGTTGGGCTAAGGAAATGGCACCCCTGAGCTTCCATGTTCTTTCTGGTAATGATAATGGAGCTGTGAAGACCTGTAAGGGGACAAAAGACCTCAGCCCATGCTTTACCTTTTCTTATCTTGTCCATGAGGGCAATTGTCCTTCCCATGCCTAGAAAGAAGGCTATTTTCTAAGAGGTATTGGGGGAAACCTTAGCGGGTGGGTATTCGTGAGACTTTGCTTCCATTTTAAAAGAACTTCATCCAAAGAGAGTTTAGGCACACTTTTTTCTTAAAAAATAGAGGGATAGAAAACAAGCCCTGGTGATGCAGACATGGGATGATACTGCTATTGCCAAAAAAACTGGAAATTGTTCAAGTATGGGGCTCAATTCTTGTTAGCACTAATCCCCATTACAGAGCTCTGGCAGCAGAAAGGGATGTTAAAATGGGTATAAACTATAACACTGACATAAAAGAGTTTTGATGTAAACTAAAATGAAGCCCTTTATGGTCAAGCGACTTACCATCTGTTTAAAAAAAAAAACCACACATTTGCTTATGATAGAAATGTAGCTGTGTTAGTCTGGTGTAGCTGAAGCAAAAGACAGGACTATGTAGCACTTTAAAGACTAACAAGAAGGTTTATTAGATGATGAGCTTTCGTGGTCCAGACCCAATTCCTCAGATCAAATAGTGGAAGAAAATAGTCACAGCCATATATACCAAAGGATACAATTTAAAAAAATGAACACATATGAAAAGGACAAATCAAATTTCAGAACCAAAGGGGCATGCGGGGGGGGGGGGGAGGAAGGTAGATGTCTGTGAGCTAATGATATTAGAGGTGATAATTGGGGAAGCTATCTTTGTAATGGGTAAGATAACTAGATTGTTTGTTGAGACCGAGGCGTAAAGTGTCGAATTTTAGCATGAATGACAGTTCAGAGGATTCCCTTTCAAGTGCAGATTTGAAAGGTCTTTGAAGCAGGATGCAGGTGAGTAAGTCCTTGAGACAATGTCCTTTCTGGTTGAAATGGCAAGAAACTGTTTTTTCTTTGTGATCCTGTCTAATATCTGTTGGGCCATATCTATTTATGGGCCATAAAACAGATATTAGTCCACAGAGTTCACTATTAATTTATTCATCTTTTGCTCATGTTCTAAGACCATTCTCTTTAGACTGAGAAGTATTTTTCTTGAGCACAGTGGATTTTGATTTCTTTTTAAATAACAGATTTGTTTAAATAGATTTTTTTTTAAAAAACTGCATGCACAGTGTGTATGCTTTGTACAAACAGGCAGGTGTCAGTACAGTTGCATGGGAATTAATCCACAAACACTGCACTACAGTTTAAAGCAGTAATTAAACAAAATTCCTGCTGCGGTATTCAGCTGGGAAATTTCATCTCAGAGAGGTGTCTTTTTTTTTTAAGCCCTCTGCTATCCTTATCTGTGCAGTCATCTGGATCATTTTAACTGCTCATTCAGTGAACTTAAAATAATCTCTGACTATACCCTCTTTCAGTTCGATAGTTGATTACACTGATATGGGCTTTCAGACCATAGTATGCTCCAAGAGTTAGGATCATTTCACACCGAAGTAATTTCACAGAAATTACAAGGCTGAATCCCTGGTTAGTGTAAATCAATGTGGCCCCAGTTATAGATCCTACAAACATCCATAGTGCATGTTACATTATTGGGTAATTTGTCTATTTTTGATTGCATAGAATTTTAAGCTATCATTTGTTTTCAAACAACATATGATGAAACTGTGCTTCCTTCCTTTGGATTCATGACTTTTGTCCATTATTGTTGTTTGTTTATGCCCCAAACCCTTAGCTGTTGCAATTTCATTCTTTAGTTTCAGAATCATAACCTCACGATTACTAATCCTTTGTGCGATGCTATGCATCCAAAATGTACTCCCTGTAAAGAAATAGAACAATAGCTGTGCGTCTGCAAAGTCAATATAAATCCTCCATAAAAATTAGATACAAGTGGGGACTTCTGCAGTTTACAGGCCTTCTGCAGAGGGTGAGTTCCACCTTTGCTGAATAAGTAGCCAGGATTATTCACCCGTTGCAATTGTTTACACATTGTGAGTGCACCCACCTATAGTAGGGGACTTTTTTAAAGCACAAACAAGCCTTGTTATAAAAAACATATCATTTGTATTTTTGTTATACACACACACACACACACACGCGCGCCAAACTATTAGCCTAAAGGCCTCCCTGTAGGAAACAATTCCTCTTGCAGGTGACTTATCATTTGCCATTCCTGCACAACAAAAAGAGAAACTCTGCCCACCCAAATGACCGTCTCCCAGAAGATTACTTAGGCCCACAAGCTATACATTGACAATGCCATCATCATAATTAAAAGGCTTCTTTGAGGCCCCCTTAGCTATTGCCTGCGATATTTAAAGTGGAGTCTGTTGTCCATCTTAATGACAATGACTCAGTGTCAAATATAAAGGACTTTATTCCTGCCTGCTAGTCTTGGGTTTGTGTGTATAAAGAGTCTGAAAATGCAACTATCTTCCTTTTGGCTGAATCCTTTCCCAGTCTAGGTGGCATGAGGAAACAATGGGAAGAGCAATCCAAGCATGCTGCTGAGTTCCTCCGTTCGGGGTCAGTTCACTCGGGCATGGTTAAACACCGGAACACTTGTTTTCTTTTTTGCTCCAGGGGAATATCCACAGCTGTTCTTTCCCTCTTTTCTTAGTTGGCAGATGACTCCTAGTGAGGTGCCAGGTGTTGGCAGAAACACTTCTGCATCAAATCCTTGCCCTTGCCTTGACCTCAGAATTGCTTCTCTGTGTGTGTGTTTGTGTGTCTATCAAAATGACTGAAAGAGGAGCATTTTTTGCCTACCATACTATCTGTGGATAATGAAAGACTGTGACCATTCCAGTAGAAAGACCTCTCCAAAAGTCTTGTGTGGGAAAAGTGGCAAGAATCTCTGAACAAAATGGAAGCTACTCCTTGGGTGAAGCACATTGGTCCTCTTCACATGCTGAGCCTGCTCTGGGAACATATATGAAGGGTGTGTGATCTACCTTCCTCCTCATGATGTTTTCAAGTATCTGTAAGGGTGTTACAAGGAAGAGAGAAAAATTGTTCTCCTTGAGCTCTGAGGCTAGAACAAGAAGCAATGGGCTTAAATTGCAGCAAGGGAGGTTTAGGTTGGACATTAAGAAAAACTTCCTATTTATCAGGGTGGTTAAACACTGGAATAATTTGCCTGGGGAGGTTATGGCATCTCCATCACTAGAGATAGTTAAAAGCAGGTTGGATAGACACCTGTCAGGGATGATCTAGATGGTGCTTGGTCCTGCTTTGGGGGCAAGGGACTGGACTTGGTAACTTCTCAAGGTCCCCTCCAGTTTTAATATTCTATGATTTTTCACTGATACTGAAGTAGGTAGCAGGAGCAATACAGAAGGACTTCAGAGTCTCAAGGCATACCCATCACCATATCACCTGCGTGTGTTTGTGTTTGGATTTTTTTTTCACTGTAGGATGCAGTTATGCAGCCACCCAACAGTGCCCCCAAAAAACTCTTCTTTGTGTGACTCACATTGTTCCCCACTCTATTGTCTTTTGCAATGACGGCAAGTCACTGAACTCAACAGCTGTTCACACACATCCAATTACTATGCCAGAATATCACACCACACTCTGACCATTTGCATCATCAGCTATGATGATGTTAATGATCCTTAAATAAAACTCTGGCTTCATTGAATGCAGAGAGGCAGCAAAATACATTTCTATAGTGAATTATGTGACACCAAGAAATGTTAATTGCTAATTTGTATGATTATCCAATTAAAGTTGCCCATAGAAGAAAAGTCAAGTGAGGTCACATTTATTAGACAGAAACTAAAGATTGTAGTGTGAGGTGCAAAAGTGCATGACCGCTGATCGGTGCCATGTAAGTGGATTGAATATCCTTAGACCGAGGGTATTAATCCTGAGCTATGTGAGATAATGCATGTCCCTTTGCTCCTGCAGTTAACAAATGACAGCAGAGTGATGTGTGTATAGTTAAAGAGACATGCATGAAGTGCTTTTTGGTGGCTTCTTGTCAGCTGCTACCATGGTGGTAAATGTAGAACTCCACTAACCTAATACTATCAGGATGATCTGAATTGGACCGATGATCCCTTCTGCCCATAGCTGGTGGAAACCAGGAAGTTGCAGCACGTGGCTGTGAAGTGGAGCTTTGAATCCATCCTCCTTTAAGCAAAATTGATAGGACCTCAGCACATGGTTAAGTGTTTTGCTACATGGGGAAGGACTGCTGAATTGGAGCCTAGCAAAGTCTGGTGTCCAAGTGCATGGTGATTTCACCCATGCATTGTGTAACCTAGTGTATGTTGTATAATTGTTGGGTGTTCCTGTCTCATGGGTGTAAAATATCCAACCCCCGTTGTGTGTGTGTGTGTGTGTGTGTGTGTCTTTTTTTTGTTGTTGTTGTTGTTCAGCAGCCATTTTATGCTATAGGGCCAAATTCTCTGCTCATGTAACTCCGCTGACTGCCTCAGTGTCATTCTTGCAGGACGTAGAATCCTACATCAATAACAGTGCCCCTGCTACAGTTTTCAAAATAATAGAATAATGTGCATCGTATACTGTGTAATGACTTTGGAGAAGTCTTTACTTTTCCTTTTGTGCTATTGTACATCCTCTTTCATGTTCTGAAATACTTTTGTTATAATTTCAAAGATTTATGAAGTTATCCTTAAGTTCTAATGACTGACGGAGAGGGAGGGGCAGAGTAAGGACCAGCAAATACCTTAGCTTGGTCCTTCCATGCATCAAAACTGATTAAAAAAGAAAGCAGGTGTATGCAAAACAACATGTTTTAAAGAGTTCAAACTGTACTACAGAAATGCACTGCAGTCACAGGTGGAAACATGATTAACAATTTTCAGGTGCATAATGGACAAATCTAAACTGAGATGAATTAAATCCCCCAAAACTCTAAGACTAAAATTACACTGCTTCTACCATGTTTCACTGAGTGTCAAATAAATCTTTCCTAGGTTTTATGCGAAGTCTTGAAGGCAATATTTGGAAGACAAGGCGACTCTCTCATGATGCATTCACCACATGGATACCTGCTCCAATCCAGTCAAGGTCAGTAGTGATCAGAATTCACCTTTACAAATCTGAAAAGAGATTGAATCAGGCAGTCAAGTCTGGAAGCTGTGAGTGAATGCCGCTAAGTTGTTTTTCTGCCTGTCAAAATCCTCTTCTGAGCAGAAAAGATATCTAACAAACTTGGGTTCTAGATGTTAAAATCTGCATGTGGAAGGGGAGGGAAAGATGCAAGAAGAAGAAAAGTTGGAAATCCGTGTTTGCAGCCAGCCTTTCAGATTTTTCTCTTCATATAAAAATGACCCGGCTTTGCTTACTTTCTTTGCAAGTCACTGCCAATGCAGATAAACTGACTTCGGAGGAAGAAATGGTATATCTCATGTCTAGACTGTCTGTAGTAGTTATTGTAGAGGGGAGGAAAGGCCCATGTTAATTTTAGAATGGAAATGGAAGGATATGATTTTATTTTCTTTCCAAGACTTTGTCTCCAATTGTTCATTACAGTTTCCAGTAGTACCAGTCTCTTTTTTTCATTTTATGCATTTAGGATGAAATTTATTTCTGTAGAGAGAGACATCACAAGATCAACACACAGCTTTAATGCTACCTACACCCAAAAACCTTTTCTTTTGGTTCACATTTTCCTACGTGAATATATTATTTTGAATTGTAGCAACAAAGTTGAATACTTTTGCATTTTGTCAGGTTGCTAAATGCACATCAAGCATTTTTTTTGTAAAGAAAAGATTTAATCAAAATTGACACATTGCCATAAAATGCTTTTGGCATTATCTGATGGAGAAAACATCCCAATCAGCTCTAGTAATTATTACTTTGCAATCGAAGTTTCTCATCTTTATGCCAAGTTTTTACTGGCAGTCTTTCAGGTACTTTTGAAACTGAGGTGTATGCCAGTCTAGTTATTCTCTACAATAAGAATTTTTTTTTAACTTGGGGCTTAGTGAGTCATTCATTGATGATTGATCAACGCATGATTAGCCAGGGGTAATGAGACTCGCAGTGTTATGACAATCCCTGGTGGAAATAAGATGAGAGAGTTTGCCACCAGTTGTAGGTAGAGCATGTTGTGTGTGAAGCTGTCACTATTTACATTTGATTGAAAAATAACATCAACTGAGAAATCAGTATTCTCGGTAAGGTGATGAATTTGTCCACAGCTATAAGGACAATGGGTAAAATTCTCACAAAGCACTTTGGTTCCATTAAATGTCAGTGATTTAGAAGCATAGGTGTGTGTTGAATATTTTCTTCTATTTTGACTTGGAAAAGACATCTTGAAAAGTCATGTTTACAAAAATTCAAAGTGGTATCCAATTTCTACGGTTAGACACTAGGGACTAAATACAGGTTGATTAAGACCACATTTAAACCAATATGCATCAGAAACGAAGGAAAGAGAGGCCTCCATCCTGCAAAGCACGTGACCATGCGTATTGGCCAAACTGGACAGTCTCTGCGACAACAGATTAATGGACACAAGTCAGATATCAGAAATAGCAACACACAGAAACCTGTAGGGGAACATTTTAACCTCCCTGGGCACTCGTTAATGGATTTAAAAGTAGCCCTTTTTCTTCAAAGGAATTTCAAAAGCCAACTTCAGAGAGAGAGTGCGAAGTTTTCCTTCAAAGTTGACACAATCTCTCATGGCTTGAACAAAGACCTGAAGGGACGGCTCGTTATAAAAACCTGCTTTCTTTACATCCAACACCCAGTTGTTCTGTATTTAGCTTTTGATGTCACTTCCAGCACATTCAGTTAGGCTCATTAGCAGCTATACTACAATTGAAAGGTATTTCCCTCCTTCTTTTTCTGTTATAAATTGTGATGGTCCCCCCTGTTTTCTGCACTCTGTTCATCTGAGAGAGCTCATGATACTATATATATATATATATATATATGTGTGTGTGTGTGTGTGTTCGTTAATCTCATAGGATACGTCTACACTGCATGCTATTTCGGGATACCGGAGGTACCCGAAATAGTTATCCCACGTCTACACAAGCTGTCCGTTATTTTGAAATATTTTTTTAAATAACAGACATGCTATCTTGTTGCACGAGGGATAAGGGATGGCTCAAAATAGCACGTTTTATTGAAATTTGGCACTGTGTAGTTGCGCTAAATTTCAAAATAAGCTATTTAAAAATAGCTTATTGAGTAGCGCAAATTGCGCATCTTATTTCGAGTGTAGGGTGCTGTGTAGACACACCCTATGGTGCTACAGGATTACTCATTGTTTATAAGCATGTTTAACTTTAAAAGCACGTGTTTAATCACACTGAAGTCAGGGCATGTGCTTAAGTGCTTTGCTGGATCTGAACCAGATCTCAAAACACCTGTCAGGATTGAGCATATGTTTGTAAATACACTACAGGTTAAACCTCTCAGACCATGGATGTTGCTTATCAAGAGAAGCCCTGGACCAGAGAGCCCTAGGCAACCAGCAGCCAGAATGGAATCAGGATATCCTGAGTTTGTAATAGTCCTGTATTTTGTTTCTATGTAGCACTTTAAAGACTAACAAGATGGTTTATTAGATGATGAGCTTTCGTGAGCTTTCTTCTTTTAGTGGAAGAAAATAGTCACAACCATATATACCAAAGGATACAATTTAAAAAAATGAACACATATGAAAAGGACAAATCAAATTTCAGAACAGAAGGGAGATGTGGGGGGGGGGGAGGTAAATGTCTATGAGCTAATGGTATTAGAGGTAATAATTGGGGAAGCTATCTTTGTAATGGGTAAGATAGCTAGAGTCTTTGTTGAGCCTCCTGCGTAGAGTGTCGAATTTTAGCATGAATGACAGTTCAGAGGATTCCCTTTCAAGTGCGGATTTAAAAGGCTTCTGAAGCAGGATGCAGGTAATTAAGTCGTTGAGACAGTGTCCTTTCTGGTTGAAATGGCAAGAAACTGTTTTTTCTTTGTGATCCTGTCTAATATCTGTGTTGTGGGCATTGATCCTTTGGCGAAGTGTCTGAGACGTTTGTCCAATGTACAAAGCAGACGGACACTTTCGGCACATGATAGCATAAATTATATTTCTGGATGCGCAGGAATATGTGTTCTTGATCTTATAACTCACTTGGTTAAGTCCAATAATGGTATCAGCAGAGTGAATATGTGGACAAAGCTGGCAACGGGGTTTGTTGCAAGGGAAGGTACCAGGGTTGGTATTCGTGTGGTATGTCCTGTGGTTGTTGGTAAGAATCATCTTGAGGTTAGGTGGTTGTCTATGGGAGACTATGGGTCTGTCTCCCAGAGCCTCTTGGAGTTTAGTATCCTGTTCCAGTATAGGCTGTAGTTTATTGATAATGTGTTGGACAGGTTTAAGTTGGGGGCTGTAGGTGATGACAAGTGGTGTTCTGTTGTTGGTTTTCTTGGGTCTGTCTTGAAGTAGATGGTTTCTAGGTATTCGTTTGGCTCTTTCAATTTGCTTTTTTATTTCTCCGGGTGGGTAGTTGAGGTTTATAAATGCTTGGTAGAGATCCTGAAGTTTCTGGTCTCTGTCAGTGGGATTAGAGCAGATGCGGTTGTATCGAAGGGCTTGGCTATAGATGATGGATCGTATGGTGTGTGCTGGATGGGATCTGGAAGCATGTAGGTAACTGTTTGAGTTAGTGGGTTTTCTGTAGAGGGTGGTGTCTAATTTACCATTGTTGATTTGTACTGTGATGTCCAGGAAATGGATCTCTCATGTAGAATGGTCCAGGCTGAGGTTGAGGTTGATGGTGGGGTGTAGGTTGTTGAAATCTCTGTGGAATGTCTCCAGTGTTTCTTGGCCATGCGTCCAGATCATAAAGATGTCATCGATGTAGCGTAAGTAGAGAAGGGGCAAAAGGGGATGGGAGTTGAGGAAACGTTGTTCTAGGTCAGCCATAAAGATATTAGCATACTGTGGGGCCATGCGTGTACCCATGGCTGTGCTGCTGATCTGGAGGTATAAGTTGTTCTCAAACTTATTGATAAACTAGGCAAATATAACTTAGATAGGACCACGATAAGGTGGGTGCATAATTGGCTGGATAACCGTAGTCAGAGAGTTGTTGTTAACGGTTCTAAATCCTGCTGGAAAGGGATAGCAAGTGGAGTTCCTCAAGGGTCTGTATTGGGACCCGTACTGTTCAATATCTTCATCAATGACTTAGATATTGGGATAGAGAGTACGCTTATTAAGTTTGCAGATGATACCAAACTGGGTGGGGTTGCGACTTCTTTGGAGGATAGGGACATAATTCAAAATGACCTTAGCAAGTTAGAGAAATGGTCAGAGGTAAACAGGATGAGGTTTAATAAAGAGAAATGCAAAGTGCTCCACTTAGGAAGGAACAATCAGTTCCATACATACAAGATGGGAAGCGACTGTCTAGGAAGGAGCATGGCAGAAAGGGATCTAGGGGTCATAGTGGACCACAAGTTGAATATGAGTCAACAGTTTGATGCTGTTGCAAAAAAAGCAAATATGATTCTAGGTTGTATCAACAGGTGTGTTGTAAACAAAACTCGTGAAGTCATTCTGCCGCTCTACTCTGCACTAGTTAGGCCTCAGCTGGAGTACTGTGTCCAGTTCTGGGCGCCACATTTCAAGAAAGATGTGGAGAAATTGGAAAGGGTACAGAGAAGAGCGACAAGAATGATTAAAGGTCTAGAGAACATGACCTATGAAGCCAGGCTTCGTGAACTGGGCTTGTTTAGTTTGGAAAAAAGAAGATTAAGGGAGGACATGATAGCGGTTTTCAAATATCTAAAAGGGTGTCACAAGGAGGAAGGAGAAAATTTGTTCCTCTTGGTTTCTGAGGACAGGACAAGGAGTAATGGGCTTAAAGTGCAGCAGGGGAGGTTTAGATTGGACATTAGGAAAAAATTCCTAACTGTCAGGGTGGTCAATTATTGGAATAAATTGCCAAGGGAGGTGGTGGAATCTCCCTCTCTGGAGATATTTAAGAACAGGTTAGATAGACATCTGTCAGGGATGGTGTAGATGGAGCTTGGTCCTGCCTTGAGGGCGGGGGGCTGGACTCGATGACCTCTTGAGGTCCCTTCCAGTCCTATGATTCTATGAAACTGGAAATAATTGTGGATGAGAACAAAGTTACATAGGTCTGCTATCAGGTTGGCAGTGGTGTCCTCTGGGATAGTGTTTCTAATTGCTTATAATCCGTCCTCATGTGGGATGTTGGTGTATAGAGCTTCTACATCCATGGTGGCAAGGATGGTGTTATTGGGGAGGTTATCGATGTTTTGTAGTTTCCTTAGGAAGTCAGTAGTGTCTCGGAGATAGCTGGGGGTGTTGGTTGCGTAGGGTTTGAGGAGAGAGTCTACATAGCTGGATAGACCAAGTAGTGTGTGTGCCGATACCAGAGATGATGGGACGTCTGGGGTGTCCAGGTTTATGGATCTTGGGAAGCAGATAGAACAATCCTGGTCGGGGGTCAGAAGGTGTTTGTGTGGATTTGTTCCCGAGTAGCTGTAGGGAGTCTTTTAAGGAGACAGTGTAGTTTCTTTTGGTATTCCAAGGTGGGATCAGAGGAGAGAGGTTTGTAAAATGTGGTGTTGGAGAGTTGTCTGGTTGCCTCCTGGTTTGTAATAGTTCTTCTGTTTTGTGTTATGAAGCTCTTATAGACAAGAACCAGTTTGTCGCCACCCTGAGAAGAAAAAATCTGAACTAGCCTAAAATCTGATTGTATTAATTCATTTAAAAATGGAGTCATCTCTAATATTCATTTGGGTCCCATCCAGCTCCTATTACCATTGATGGAAAGGGCCCCATTGGTTGCAGTGGTAGTTGGACTGATCTTTAATTTGGTTTTTGTACCACTAGCTGTTGCTTTCACTCCTGCAGACACCCCAATCCTTTGACTATGGGGAAAAAAAAGGTCATGACTGTTTCTGGTATTTTCTGGACACCATTAGCTAATAGTCTATGTGTCTTCCTGCTGCTTAAGTGTGAGAGGTAATTCGGACATATTGCGTGACTTGGAATTGGGACTTGCCATTGCAGCTACATGTTGGACCGCCCTGGTCCAGCTCCCTTGGGACCTGTCTGGTGCCAGACAAGGGAGTTTGTTGGACCAGGAGGGTGACTGGAATGGGGAGGGGGCACCAGTCTCTCCACTTGGCTCCTGCCCTCAGCTACCTGGCACTCCTGCCCTCAGCCCCCTGGCTATGGCAGCCCTGCTGACTCTGTGGCCCCATGAGCTCCAGAAGTCCCGCTAGCCCTCAGGGCTCCAATGATAAGCCTGTCAGCTGTGGGCTCTGCAGCCCCTCACCCTTCCTAGCCCTGCCAGCTGTGGGTTCTGCTGCCCTCTCCTCATGGGCTCTCGCTCCGCTGGCTTCCACAGATGTTGCTGGACCAGACCACAGAGGTTTAACCTGTCGCAATGATACTTTTTTCAATCTGACTTTCTCACACAGCCACGAGACAGAAGAGACTTGATATTACAAAACAATGCTTATTGATCATCTGAAGGACTGCAATCTATGTTGCTTCAGGCCTTTCAGCTGAATAATAATAACTAATAAAAAGATCCCATCTCTCTCTCTCTCTGCTGTTAATTACTCTGTCCACATCCACAGAAAGAATCTATTGAATAGTTATTGACAGCAGTCGACAGCTTCATTACTGGGATGTGCCAAGCTGGAGAAGCCATATTATCAAGTACATTTTAATAAAATATGAATGCATGAGCTACTCCAGCTTGCGTGTGCTCTTTGATCCTGTGAGATACTCAATGCACACAACTACCACTGTAGAAGTTCACAGGAGCCAGTGTGTGCTACCATGCTTAGAAGCAACCTGGCTGCATTCAGAGTAGCTAAATTAATCACTTTATCATTGTTCCCTTGTTGTCTTTATGTTTACAGCATGACTCTAGCCTAAAAGACTTGTGAGCTGAATTAATATGTTTCGCTAGGCACCCAAACCATCCTCTGGGTACCTGTCTCTTTAGAATGTCATTTTAGCTGGAGTGGTGATAGCTACAGCGACGGTTGACTATATCCTTGCACTCTATTTTCAGTGACCAACTGCACTGAAATTCTTCAAGCCTGGTGACCTGAGAATCATTTTGTGGGCTGTGCCCACGAAAGCTCATGGTACCATCTACGTGTTTTGTTAATCTATAAAGTGCTACCAGACTATTTTTTTGTTTTTTCAGTTTTTATTATTAGCGTTTCTTGCCTGCTTGATTCTGGGTGGGTGGGGAGAAAAGGGGAAGAATTGTGGTAACAGGAAAACATAAGTCCTGAATTTGTATACAACAATGTAGATATGGTAGAATATAAGTTATAGATTCACTGAACTGGTAGAAGAATATAGGGATAATTTACTATGGCTGTTTTATGCTGGTCCAGGGATGCAAAGCAACCATAAACCAAGCTTAACTGGGATTTCCCAGGCCTGTTCCCTTCTGTATAGGCTGACCATTGCAGACAGATGCTAGTGGCAGTGTAAATTGTCTCTCCCAATAGTAGGTGTGAGGGTCTTTCCTCCTCATGTTTCCAACAGTTGTTTGCTGTATCTGGCATTTTACTCCTTCTTACCCTTCTTGTCACAATATGGCTACAAAACCCCCCACAACATCCCCATATAGCATTAAGTGGAGCAGCAAAACAATGGATTTTATCAAATGAGTCTAAACATTATCTCAATCAATTTCTCCATGCTGTTGTGGCATGGTACGGTGAGATGGATAATGGTGAGCCATGGAAAGAAGTGATATTGGTTAGACACTATCGAGCAATGGTCAGCAACTTAGGCTAATGATTGGGCCACACGAATGGCTCTCCTTCAGCTCAGTGGGCCACAAGATAGTCGTAACCAAGAATGTCTCCCGGGATAGGGTGGTTTTGTTAAACGGGCTTGCACACCTACAATTTGTGGGGTAGGACTGAGTGAGCCATAGCAGCGCTTTGATGGGCGGCAGAAGGAGCGCACGGCTCTCACAGTCACTGTTGTGTGCAATCGGCATGCACCTCACTTTGTGTGCCCTTGCTTTGCATGCGTGTCACTTTAATAATAGTGGTAGTAAAAAAAAAAAAAAAAAAAAAAACAGTGGATGGAAACCACTGGCAACCCTGCATGTGGGAAGCAGTAAACAAAATGTCTCATTGGCCACAATTAGGACCCCAATGTGCCACAGTCAGTATGGGGGCTGCAGGCTGCTCAGCAATGCTATCGAGAATATGAAACAAACATTGGTCACCTCTATGAATGGCTCTTTATTGCTCTGCGGAGGGTACGGTGAGCAACTACCAAGCTTCCCAGCTTGATTCTCATTTACACTGAGGCCCCTTTATATCACTCTGGCATGGTAAAGAGGGCTTATTTTAAAAAAAAATCAGGCTTTTGTATTTTAAGAGTACTGGCTGAGAGAATCTCAATTGGTATGAACTTGGCATACCATCATTAACTTTGGTGGGAATACATCAGTATATCCCAGATGAGAAACTGGACCAAATGGTGGCTCATGGGGATTGCGTTTCGAATTGCCATCTGTAATCCTAATTCCATTTTCTGTCTCCCTGTTATCACTCACGGAGCACCACTGATTTCACCAGCAGATTGGTTATTGATTTATCTTAATTGTAATTATTGTGTCACTGTGGCATTTAGCTGGAGGACTTGGAAACCTGACCTTGGCAATTCCATTTCTGCGGTGGGTTAGGTATAAAATTTGGAGTTAGCCAGATGGAAATGCTATTCAATTCTGGCTCTCAAAACTATGCTGATCCCAAGAATTGTGAGATTGCTGCTCAGCCAAGCAGTGCAGAAGGTATTGATTAAATTCATCCAGTGAATACATGCATATTACAATTGTACTGCTGTCCCTGTCTTGAACACATAGTGCTGTTTGATCCGAGTGCCTCTTATCCTCTGTGAAGAGGAGCAGCACAAAGTTCTCTGCAGGACTTCATAGCCTTGTTGTACATATGCAAGGGAACTCTGGTGTCGCAATCCTGCAGAGGTACCTGTACAGCCTGGTGTGCCATAAATGTTTCCCCACGATATGTACATGCCGCCCTCACCATCATGGCTGCAAGGACAATGGGACCTATGTTTATGTAGGACAACCCCCATGTCTCTGGAGGTAGGTCTACATTGACTATACCAATGGGGGAGGAAGGATTACATAATGGCCCTGATCACTGGCCATGAACTGAAGGATGGACTTCACTTCTCTAGCCCCTTTCCATTCATACTGCATTTAAATGCATTTCTTGAGCATTATGTGGATGGATTGAATTTTATTCTTACTGACGTTTTTCTGCTCTGGTTTGCTTGCTGATCACAAATGGATGCTTGATTTCTCCAGATATGAGTGGCTTGCTCATCGTGTCAGATATTTTAGGGTTTTTTATTCCATTTCTGTTTAGGAATTGCCCTTTAAGCATTTACCTGGTTTGAATACACCAGATGTGTTCATTGACTAGTGTAAGGTGTTATCGTTCTCAGAAATAAGAACCTGTGTTGAAGTGTTTTCTCTGGAAAGAACATCAGAATACAGAACACAATTATCCCCAAGGGATATTTAGAGATGAATTACTGTCTCCTAAAACAAATTCGAGAAATCTCACCAAGGTATTCAAAAGCTTCATTTTTAGGCCCCAATTCTTCATTCAGCTGACCTCCTCAAAAGAGATTGAGTACCCACTTCTTTCATGATTTCAGTGGGAACAGAGGGCACTCCATATCTCTCAGGGTATGTCTACACTTGCACCCTAGTTCGCACTAGGGATGCAAATGCAGGCATTCGAAATAGTCAATGAAGCAGGGATTTAAATATCCCGTGTTTCATTAGCATGATCTCGCCGGCACGTTACGCTGAATTTCAGCTCTGAATGTCAGCTGAATGTCGAACCCCTTGGTTCGAACTAACGTCACTCCTCATTTTTTGAGGATGAAAATGCAGGCTACTCATTTTTGGAGGAGTAATATTAGTTCAGTAACTGAGCCTCACGATCTAAAGTTTCTGCAAAGCATCGAAAAGATGTTTAATGTTCCACAATTTCATATTATTAAGTACATTGCTGGATTTGGGCCTCTGGCTGGAGGACTTCTGTCCATCACATTTCCCAAATGCTACAAAACAACTCCCCCTTCCTCCTTCTCTTCTCCCCTGCCCCCCCCCCCCCCGTTCCTATTTATATTCTATGAAGAGCAGCAATTTCATGTAGGGTTTCATGTTGGTTAAGGGTCTCCAAGACCCCTGATCTGTGGCATTCACAATGGTGGTCACTGTGGGCCATTGTGAGACAACTGCTGGAGAACAGGGTTGCCATAACTAGCACATTGTCTATTCATAGGTCAATGCAGTATGAGTGTATTGACCATTGCTCTACACCACTTTGGAAAGCCTTGTTACTAAGTTGTCATAATGAGGCACTTATGGCAGTGGGAGACTCATGTAAGTGTAGACACACACGCAGCTAAGCCTCTTTGCATGGACTTAAGGCCTGATCTATGCTATAAAGTTAAGTGCTTGCTAGAGATTAATGGAAAATTAATTCTTGAAGTCTCTACTTGCCAGCGAACTCATAAAAAAATTTACTACTCTCGTTAAACAAAACTTCATTTTTTGATATTCTATAAATATAACCATTAAGTGGTGTATGGGGGGGGAAGAGATGGTTTATTGCTATATTGCAAACAAAATCTCCTTGTATGTGCGATCCTCTTACTTGTATAAAACATTGCTACAGAAATGTCAGGTGTATCATATAACCTACAGCAGCAGCAACTGTATAATAAAAATGTTTAATTTTCTTTGAAATGCTGTGAGTTCCATATTCAAGAGCTATCCACAAAATTAAAAAATTAGGCAGTGTAAAAGAGGATTCAGTAATTATCCAGGATTAAACCACAATAGGATATGCGTTGGTAAGGTTATTGGTGCATCATGAGGAACAAAGCCAAATGCTTTCATTGCCTGAAAAATGGGCTAGTAACACTACTAAAATAAATTATGGTATGGTAGAATGCTATTAGAATACAGCTTTTTTTCTTTAAATTATAATTTCTAAACAGGGCCTTTCATTCTCCAAGGACGGCTGCTATGCAACACAGGCAACGGAGCTGATAAATGAATTAAAAATCTGAACTGGAAGAGGTTTGAGTTTCCAGTTAAGCTTAGTAATAAAGAACAAAAATAGACCCATTTAGCCCTAGTAGATGGTAACATCCTAAACTCTGGGCAAGTTGTAGTCTAGAACTGAACGTTGCAGCTTGACTCTAAGGCCAGGTCTACTCTAAAGGGGAAAGTCTAATCAAGATACACAGCTTCAGCTATGTTAATTACATAGCTGGAGTTCATGTAACTTGTTTTGAGTTTCCCAAATGCTCCCATTGGCTTTTCTTACTCCTTGCAGAAGCATGAATACCAGCTGCCAATGTGGGCACACTCTGAGTTCCATTTAGCGTGTCTTAACTAGACCCACTAAATTGAACTCCAGCAAATTGATCATGGAAGGTTAACCTAAGGATCTGAGGCCACGTCTACATTGTTCAGGAGCATTTCTTAAGTTTATGTAAGGATAATGTAAACCACTATGAGATAAAACTATAAAAAATGTAGAAGAAATCATCCAAAACACAGGACTTGGTGGTGATGGGGAGGCTTCCCCTACACAGACATCTATTGGGAAAACAACACAACACAGCACAGATTACCTAACAAGTTTTTAGAATAGATTTGAGACATTGTTATTTCAGAAGGTGGAGAAAGCTACTGGGGGGAAGCTATTCTAGATTTGATTTTTCACTGAATAGGGAGGGAGTGGCTGAGAATTTGAAAATGGAAGGCAGCTTGGGTGAAAGTGATCATAAAATGGTACAGCTCATGATTCTAAGGAATGGTAGGAGGGAGAACAGCAAAATAAAGACAGTGGATTTCAAGAAGGCAGACTTTATCAAATTCAGGGAGCCGACAGATCCAATAGGAAGCAAGTGTAAGTGGGAAAACAATTGAGGGCAGTTGGCAGTTTTTCAGAGACATTACGAAGGGCACAAGAACAAACTTTTTCACTGAATAGGAAAGAGGCAGTTTGGCAAGAGAGAACTTTGGCTTAACCAGGAGTTTGTGAATGATATAATTAAAAAAAAAGTTCTAGAAATGTAGAAAGCAGGTCAATTACACAGGACAAATATAAACATAAGAATGTACAGGCAAAATTAGAAAGGCCAAGGCACAAAAAGAGCTCAGACTAGTTAGTGACATACAGGGTAACAAGAAAATATTCCACCAGTACATTACAAGCAAGATGAAGACTGAGGACAGGGTCACTCAATGAAGAGAGAGAAACAATAACTGGAAATGGCAGAGGTGCTAAATCACTTCTGTTTTGCTTTTCATCAAGAAGGTTAATACTGATTGGCTACCTAACAAAATGAATACCAGTGAAAATAGGGTAGGTGCCGAAGGTAAAGAACAAGTTAAGAATTACTCTCACAAATTAGAGATCTTCGAGTCACCAGGGGCTGCTTAAATACAACCCAGAATACTTAGCTAAGGAGATAATCGCTAATAGCTCAGATATCTTTGAAAAGTCATGGAAAACAGGAGAGCGTCCAGAAGATTAGAAAAGGGAGAAAATAGTGCTTATCTATTAAAAAAGGGAAATAAGGACAACCCAGAGAATTGCAGACCAATCAGCTTAATTTCTGTAACAGGAAAGGTAATGGAGCAAATAATGAAGGTATCCCTGGCAAACGTCTAGACAATAAGGTGATAAGTAGTAGTCAGCATGGATTTGTCAAGAACAGTTTATAATTCATCAGAAAGTTGCTTTGAATACAGAGCCATCCCTTCCCCAGGATGACTCGGGACAGCCACCCTAGACCCTGTGGTTTGGGGGCCCCATGGCAGCCATATAACCATCCTATGGATAAAAGGGATCCAAGGGATTACAGGAGCCTCGTATGGGGTGGCACTAGGGATCCCCTCTCCTGCTCTCCCAGGCTCACTGCGGCATCAGGATTGGGAGTAGCCAGTCAGCTTGCTCTGCTCCACCTCTGCCGGCTGGCTGCTCCCCACTTCACCACAGCAGCAGGAAGCAGAGCGCCGTGGCCTCAAGGCACTCTGCTTCCCGCCACCGAGGAGAAGCGGGGCGCAGTGGCCCATGAAAGAGTGGCAGGACGGGGGCGGGGGGCTGTGGCAGAGTGAGGCTGCCCAGCTGCTTCGTTGTGTGTGTGTGTGTGTGTGTGTGTGTGTGTGTGTGTGTGTGTGTGTGTGTGTGTGTGTGTGTGTAAAAGTAAGGATAGCTCTGCTGGTCCCTGCGCCAGGCTCCATAATCTCCCTGCTTGGGGGAGAGGTCTTGGGGAAGGGGTTGGAGCAGATGCAGGATAGAGCAGATACAGGGGGGACACCTGGCCACTAGGGGAGGGGGGATTTTCCACAGGCTCTGTGTCCTTCTCTCTTTATCTCACATACACAGGGAGCATTCCTCAGAGAGAGGGGGAGGGTATCAAATACGAGAAGGTGATCTACATGTTGTAGGCCTTCCTTATGGCAGCAAGATTGTTTGAAAGATAAAGAACCACCATGAACTGGGGCAGTGGACCTAAATAGCCGGCTTTCCAGTTTGGGGTGAAAAATTCTTTTGTCTTGCTGAAGTTTTAGGGACCAAAGGAGTCTGACTCCTTCACCAATTATAATCACTTAAAATGTGTCTTTCTTTAGTTAGAGGACAGGGTTTAGTTCTTTTATGTAAAGGGGTTGGTTTGGATTGAAGTGTTTGGGGAATCTCTACTCCGCTGAGCAAAGGCTGGGGCATAGACTTAAGTTTTTTTTCAATGATATGAAGAAAACAAATATCTGAATGTTCTTGCCAAGAACTAATTCAGATTTTTAGCAATTCTCACTTTAGTCCTGCATGTCTCAAAGTGCCACAATGTAGCTTTATTTTCTATCAGCCCCTTTTCCCATTCTCTATAGGCTCTCTGCTTACTCCTAATAATGCTTTTGAGATAATTATTAATCCATCCCGCCTGAAGCTTTTTCTTACAATTCCCCTTCCCCCCACTTGCAATGCAAATTGCAGATAGCTTTGGTACGGCTGATTTGATGAAATTGCACATACTTCCCACGTTGAAGTAGCTGAGGTCTTCATTCCAGTTGATTTATTGAACTTTTCCATTCATTTCCTAAAGCCTACCCTTTTGAAATTAAAAAAAAAAATCATAATTCACAACTTATTTTTTATTGTCTTTCCATTTTCATTTGTACTGAATCGGTTTGTGATGACTTGATCCAAGGTTATTTTCTATGGCCAGTGGTTCTCTGATGTAATTTTATACCTGGGCATGGTAAGGAGTGAAGACATCAGCTCTTGTTAGTGCAGTGACAATTCGATGAAGACTGTCACATGGGCCCTGCCTATATCAGTAGCATTTATTCTCTAATC
This sequence comes from Pelodiscus sinensis, assembly GCF_052426305.1. Lineage (NCBI taxonomy): Eukaryota > Metazoa > Chordata > Testudines > Trionychidae > Pelodiscus > Pelodiscus sinensis. Next base: position 8,155,729 of record NC_143057.1, read on the forward strand.
TCTATCCTGGGAGAGGAGAAGGGAGCACACTCTTAAAAAGGGGGGGAAAGGAGGTTTGACACCTTCACAAATGTCCATAACGTGCTAGATGGAGTCAGAATCAGAAGATAAGAAGCATCCCAGATCAGGACAAATGAGTTCCTTGTGAGCAGGAACCATTCCTCCGTTGAGGAGTCATTGGTTAAGGGTGTGACTAAGACTATGTTTGTAAGTTGTTGTCAAGGCTGTTCCACTCTCTGGTACGATTAATGCAGAATTGGAGGCCTACAAAAGCACCCCAAAACCTGATCTCTACAGGCTTTGGTACAAAAACTTCCCCCCAAAATCCTAATACCAGATTTTGGAGAATAAAAACCAAGGAAGAGATCACTTGTGAAACTTCCTCCCTAAAACCTATGGGATACCTCAAGCTCTTTTCCCCAAAGAGCCTGAAAAAGAAAAGAGAAAATTCAAGGTGCAGTCTGTGGTAGCTGCTCCCTAGTCAGAGGCATTCAGATACCCACACAGATTTTCCAGGACACAGAAATGAACCAATACCAGGTTAATTAGAAAAAGAAAACAAACTTTTATTATCAAAACAAAACCATAGTTGCAAGCATAATAACGTGGCTAGATGAAAAGAGCCACCAATTAATCTAGATACTCTGGGGAATCCCCTGTGCTCAGGACTTCATTACAAAAGATAGGAAAACACTTTTAACAGCACAGACCTCATTTCCACATTCCCAGACCAGGAAAACAATAAAGCCTGACAGATTAACTAACTTTACTCTTCTTACACATTGTGAAAAGACTTGTCTTGGAGAGAGAGATGGCCTTTCATCTCCCTGTTACCTGGAAGAAAAACGCTCTGACTCAGACAAAGGAGGGAAAAATTAAAAATTCCTTTGTCCCAGTTTGAAATCCCTACCTGCACTACTGTTGGCTGTCCAGATACCTGGCTAGGTACAAGGGACATAGTTAACCCCTTAGTCCCTAGGTGCTGGCCAGCCCTCATGGTTATGACAGTTGTGCATAGTTTTTTTTAGGATTGCTGTATGCTTGGGTAATCATAATCTTAACTGTAACTTTAATAAAACTTGTACAGGCAGTCCCCGGGTTACATACAAGATAGGGACTGTAGGTTTGTTCTTAAGTTGAATTTGTATGTAAGTCGGAACTGGTACATATTGTAGGGGAAACTCTAGCCAAACATTTTTTTTTAGTTTTGGATAGCATAGGGAAAGGTTAACTCCCCTCTAATGTTTGTTTTGCTGTCTGTTCCCCTGTTCAGAAGATTTCACATCTATTTCTGTCCCTGTGACAAACTCAGGACTAAAGGAGTAACTCATCAAATACCAAACAGCTCTGCACCATGCTTTGAGCTAATAGCTTTATTTCCACACACCACCCAGGGTTCTAGGAGGAGGGTCCTTTTTTTTGCTAACACAATGAGGCCAGCACTTTGTTTGTTTTGGTGGAGTCTTTGTTTGCCCAGGGAGCCCAGCATGTATAGGGGGAGGAGGGGCGGAGAGGCTGCTTTTGTCTGCTGTTCGGCAGCCTGTTGCTCAGGGGAGGGGGCAGCCTGTTGCTGGCAGGGGGGGAGGGGGGAGGCGTGCAGGATGCGAGGCCGCGGGGGGGGGGGGCAGCGGGCGTGGGGAGGCACTTTTCCTCTGCCCGGCAGCTCTGCGGGATCCCTGTCCCTGTGGCCAGCTGCTGCAGGCAGTTGGAGCCGGCCGAAGAGGAGGAGGAGGAGGATTCTAGGACCCAGGTGAGCGAGCCCCGGGGACGCTGCTGCGCTCCGGGAGCCGGCATGTATAGAGGGGAGGAGGGGCAGAGAGGCTGCTTTTGTCTGTTCGGCAGCCTGTTGCTCAGGGGAGGGGGCAGCCTGTTGCTGGCAGGGGGGTGGGGGGGGGCAGCGGGCGTGGGGAGGCACTTTTCCTCTGCCCGGCAGCTCTGCGGGACCCCAGTCGGAGCCGGCCCGAGGAGGAGGAGGATCCTAGGACCCAGGTGAGTGAGCCCCGGGAATGCTGCTGCGCATGTGCGGGAGTTGCTTCACCCCGTTCGTATCTAGGGATCCGACGTAAGTCGGACCCACGTAAGTCGGGGACTGCCTGTAAAACAGACCTTGTGCTTTGTAAATATATGAGTGGCCACTATCCCTGGTTGCAGCGGCGGATTTAGGGCAGGGTGAGCGGCCCCGCAAAATTTCTTCCCGAGGCCCCGCGCATGCACCATGGCACATGCGCCATGTCAAAGGAGGGGCCCCGCAAAATTTTGCTGCCCTGGGCCCCGTGGCACTCTCATCCGCCCCTGCCTGGTTGTCTTGTGTTGCTAGAGACCCTAAATCTGGAGCAAGTAGCAGAGGTGACTTTTATGCTGAGCTTGAAACTGTAGCAACCAGAGCCAAACCCAAACATTAAAAGTCAAAAGTATAGACTGCAATGCCCAGCTGAAGTTCATCTCCCAGGATGCACCATACCCAGTGAATGAAATGATACATCACCTCCCCTTTCTAAGTGAGGGAACTAGTGAATTAAAGGCAGAGCTAGCCCAAGGTACAGGCCAGCTGGGCTACTGCCCAGGGCGCCCCATTGTAGGGGGCACCATGCCGGGCGGCTGGGCCAGGCAGGGGCGGTACCATGCATGCACTGGGCTCCCGGAGTGGGGCTGTGAATTCACCAGGTGCCCCGGGGGCAGGGCCGCGCAGGCGTTGCACTCCTGGGGGTGGCGCCGCGCTCCCGGGGCACGTGAATGGCTCAGGCCAGCCCTGATTAAAGGGGATGTAACTGCAGTCTGGGCTCTGGTGTACAGAGGATAAGAGCAGCTTGGGGCACCCAAATGAGAACTCCCATATGACACGCTGATAGTATTTCCATATAAAAAATAGGTTTTCAGTTACAATATTTCAGGATTTGAAATTCTTCTAATAGAAGTATTCCATGGAAATGTTAGCTATAAACATCCGCCCATGCCCTTGTATTCATCAAAACTGTGTGTGAGGAAACAATTTTGAGAGGACAATTTTTCCCATTTCCTCTATAAGCATGCATTTACACTGCACCCTTAGCTCGAAATAAGCTATGCAATTTGAGCTACGCAAATCGTGTTGCTTATTTTGAGTGGATTTTGAATAGCTAATTTGGTGCTGTCTACGCAGTGCCAAACTTCAAAATAAACTGCTATTCCGAAATGTCCCTTAATCCTCATGGGATGAGGTTTACAGGGATGTCAGAATAGCATGCCTGTTGTTTCGAAAGACATTTCAAAATAATGGTTGCACTGTCAAGACATGCAATAGCTATTTTGGGAACCAGAAGTATCCCAAAATAGCGCTGCAGCATAGATATACCCTAAGTGACAACCATCTTCACGCTTCTGGACATTGGCCAGTTACTGGTGAGGAAGAAATTACTTCTGGAGCATGTCAGTACATAATTGCCCATTGTGAGGTTTCTATCAATTCCGCCTATAGCACTTGGCACTGGCCACTTCTGGAGATAGGTTACGGGACTACATAATTCATTGATTTGATTCTGTATGGCCATTCTTTTGTCCATCTGTCACTTCTGCATTTCTTGCGTCTCTGTTTTTTGTGGTCTAGGAGATGGGTAGTTAGTCAACACTGTTCAATTTACAAACTATATGTGCTGATTCATCCTGGAAATGAAATGAAAGCTCTGTAAGGCAGCTTCTCTTTGAGTCTGATTTTTCTCCTCAAATACAAGCTGGTGTGAAAGAAAAACAGTAATAGAAGTTGATAGAGGAGACTTATTACTACTCCCGCACTTATTAACAAGGTGATGGGGTAAAAAAAAAAAAGTGCAGAGAAAAACAGCATGCCAGACATAAGAGTAACCACAAAGGGGCTAATTAGCACATTAAAATTAAACAGTACATGTTAATTTCTCAGCAACATGCTCTCCAAGATCAAAACCACTGCAACTCTTTTATTGGTATAATGTAAAAACTTAAAAAACAACAAATAGTCTAGTAGCGCCTTAAAGACTAATAAAACGTAGGCAGTATCATGAGCTTTTGTGGACAAAACCCACTTCTTCAGATGTCAATCTTAAGTTCAGGGCTGATCTTTTCATGGAGTACTGGTACTCAAGAGGAGCCAATAGCTACACACCTCACTTTCAACTTCCTAGCTACCAAAAAGAAGCCATTTTTTTCAGCTCAGAAAGGGCCGAGGAACATACTCTTGCAGCAGATGATGCACTGCTAGAGTCGATTTCATTGTAGGAACATCGAGTTCTTTTGTGTCCAACACACAGTACATTAACTAGGGAGTGTATAATTGGTGGTATTTGATCACTGTGGCTCAACTGGTTCTGGCCCCACTCCTTCATCATGTACAGTGCTCCCCAGATCCTCTTCTGGAGAGCTGTTCATAATGTATAGGGTAAGAACCCATGTGATGACCCAACATATCCTGTTTCTTCCTCTACATCAGGGGTCTCCAAACTACGGCCCGCGGGCCGGATGCGGCCCGCGAGGCCCTCTCATCCGGCCCGTGGAGACTGTGACGGGGAAGAAACTCCCCGCACTAACAGCCCCTCCCCTGGAGAAGCGCCGAGCGGCGCAGCGCCGCGGAGCTGGGGCGGGGAAGAAACTCCCCACACTGACAGCCCCTCCCCCGGAGAAGTGCCGAGCGGCGCAGCGCAGCGGAGCCCAGGGAAAAGCCCACGGGGAGGGGAGCGAGGGCGCACAGCCACAGGCGCGGCAGGCGAGGAAGGCGGCAGGACCCAGGAGGAGAAGGGGCAGGGACGCCAAGGTGAGCGGCACGCCCCGTGCGTGCCGGCTCAAAAGGGGAAGGGGCCGGAAGGACGGGGCGGCCGGCACTCACTTTCTTTTGGGCAGGCAGCCTGGAGAGGGAAGCCGGAGGAGCCAGCGGGACGGAGGAGGGACTCTGGACCCGTGCAGCCCTTGCCCTGGGCAGCGAGACTCCCCGGCCGGGGGTGCGGGGGATCGGAGCCGCCAACGGACGGCCACACGCCCTGCGGACCGACGGCCGAGCCCGGGCTCTGCGCGTCCCTCACAGCAAGAGGAGTTGGGACTTGGCGTGGACAATTGCTCCCTATTGGCCAGTGCGTTCTTATCCTATTGGCTAGCTCTCTCATGAGGTCACTAGTGGGCTGGGCTCTATTTTGGCATCCAGGAAACAATTTCACCATTCACACTAATACAGGTGTTCATGTGTAGTGTATCAATGTGTTATTAAATAATAACTGAATAAAATAATATTAAATAAATAATTAAAAACAACATCCATGTTTTGATTGTTTTTTATTTGGGCCTCAAGTGTGTAGTCGGCCCCCGAACTGCTGTTTGATAGTTAATGCGGCCCTCGGGCAGAAAAGTTTGGAGACCCCTGCTCTACATGATAAAACTGCATGGGTTCTGCTGCAGTCGGGGCCTCTCTGCCCATGGTGTAGGAGTAGGGAATGCAATAGGATTTGCCCCAGTGGGAACAAACTTAGCTGAAATAGGAAAGCTATTGCAACACAATAGGATCAGATTCAGATTCCCTGTATCTGAGAAGTGCCTTACTCCACGTAAAGTCTCAGTGAAGAAAACAGGATTATTTTTGGAGTTAAGGAAACCCTGATACCTTATGTCGAATGCGTTGTTACATTTTAATTAATTACAGGAGCCCTCCGGGGCTATAAAATATTTATCCACGTCCACACAAATGATCTGTGGATATCCACAGATGTGGATATAAAACGGATATCTGTAAATTTTCAAGGATCTAGATACAAAATGTATCCACATATGCAAAAATGAACCACAGATCTCCACATTCATGTCTGAGGATACAGATGCCCATAGATTAAATCAGATATCTGTGGATTTGTAGGATTCTATTGATTACAATGATACTTCATAGCGAAAGTTAATGATTTGTCTTTGCTTTACGGAACAGCCCTGTTTCTTCCACATATGTTCCAGGATCATCTCAAAGTGAATGTTAACAACATTTGTTTAGTGTTTGATTGCAGTCTGAAAACTACATTACTGGCAGAATTCCTCCGCTTCAAGAAACCTGTCACTTTTGAATCTCTAGTGGGCACCAGAATATTTCGTTTGTTTATTTGGGGGGATGGGGAATTCTCATATCAGTATTCAAAAGTTGTCATTTGGGCTGAATGTTGCTGAAGGTGTTGATCAGTATAACTTGGGGCATATTAGTCTACACAATGATGCCTACTGCTGCTTGACATTCAAAATACAGGGTTTCCAGAAGCCTGACAGAAGAAAGACTTGTCACCTGAAAATATTAGATGTGGAAATAATTGAAAAGCAGAAAACCCTTTGCAATGCTATTTTCTGAGTGATGATTTGGAGCAGAGCAGCATTTATACAGATGATCAATGAGTCTCAGGTGATTGTAAAAGATTCTACTACTGATTTGGTGGCATTTTACATCCACCTTGCACAGAAGTACATGTACGCACAAGATACAAAGGTAATTGAGAATGAGGCCTTTTAAGTCTTAATATAAGGACTCAGTACACAATACTGCTGTTGAATCTTGCGAGAGGCATAAGGAGAAACTGCTGCTTCTGTGAACAAATTGTGGGTCACATGGACTAATAAAGTGAATATTGATAATATTATGCCATATTTCTTTTGCAACTATTTTGGGGGAAGGTTTATGAGCTATGAGCATTTGCAGTTCTATTGTGTTCCATGGCAGAAAACGAAGTTTAAGGCCCTGCAGGTGTTTGGGGAGCTCATGAAATAAATAGCATTCTGTACTCGTATTCAAAAGATAATGGATTGAGCTCTGCTCACATATATTGTAAGTCATCCTAATGTCCTCCCTGAGATTCCCCAAGGACAGAACGAAGTGATTACAGATCTACTGGAAGCCATCTGTTCATTTCATAAGCGTAACACTTTATAATTGTTCTAACCCGGCTCTCGCAGAGGACTGATTAATGTTTCTTTGATCAAAGAACATATGAGTGATGCACATTATGTGCGAGCAGATCTTGCCAATGGGAAGTGAGCAAAGTAACTGAACTACTCAGGCGGTCATCTGGTGCTCTCTGGCAAGTCTGGATGCATAAAAAGATACAAAGAGTGGGTAGCAGAACTAGACAGCCAGAGGAAATCTTTATAGTGAATCTTGATGGATAGCAGAACGAGGAGCAGTGGTCTCAAGGATGGATATTAGGAAAAATCTATTTCCCTAGGAGGGTGGTGAAGCACTGGGAGGTGGTGGAATCTCCATCCCTAGAGGTGTTTAAGTCTCAGCTTGACAAAGGCCTGCCTGGGATGAGTTAGTTGTGATTGGCCCTGCTTTGTCAGAGGGCGGGATTCAGTGACTTACTGAGGTCTCTTCCAGCCCTAGGATTCTATGATTGCTGATGCACATCTACAGGCAGGATTGTCTTTAACATTTTTGATCCCCTAAAAGTAATTGGGTGGTGTGAGCCATATCCCTCCCCTTCTGATGGTAAGGTGGTAATTGGACTAGGTGTTCACTAGGTGGTCCTGCAGCTAGGGAAGGAGTTTGTTCTGTGTTCTGCTTGCTTCTCAATCCTCTAGTTTCACTGTTGGCAGAGGGGGCACTATATACACACTCAATGGATTTTTCTGCTCCTTGAACAAGAGAGGAGGAAAAAAATGCCCCTCTGGAACCTTGCATTATACAGCAATCAACAAGGAGTCCTGTGGCACCTTAAAGACAGGATTTTTGCCCATGAAAGCTTATGCCCAAATAAATTGGTTAGTATTTTAGGTGCCATAAGACTCCTCAGTATTTTGTGGATACAGACTACCAGGGCTACTCCTCTTCGCATGTCTGCACTAGGAAATTATTTCAAAATAACTAAATTTGAAATAACTTCCGAAATCACAAAATCAAAAAGAGCATGTCACTACAACTGGGGAGCCTTAAAATTGGTCCGAGGCAGGCTCCTTTATCGTGGATGTGCCACCTTGACTTAGAGCCCCAGGAAGCACTGGGGAGTAAGTACTTCAAATTATTCTGGGGAGTCATTATTTTGAAACAGCAACAGCAGCGCGTCGACACTACTGCTATTTTGAAATAACTATTTCTAAATAAATGTTATTCCCCGAGGAAAGCAGGAGTCCGGATTTCAAAATAACAAGCCCGTTATTTCAAAATAATGGGCATGGTAGTGTGGCCCTGCCACTTATTATTTCAAAAAAAGAGGGTTATTTTGAAATAACTCCCTAGTTTAGACCAAGGCTCTGAAACTAATTTATATTTAATACAAGGAGTAGGTGGAAGACATTCTTGTGATTAAGGCACACTGGGCTGGAATTTAGACTAATTCTTTGACCTTAGGCAAGTTACGTGATATCACAGTCCCCTGAATGTAAAACAGGGATAATACTACTCAGTTTCCACCACTTATCTCTTGTCTTTGTATCTCTTCAGGGCAAGGGTCATGAATTATTTGTATGTACAGTGGTTAGAACAACTAGTCCCCAGTCTCAGGGCACGTCTAGACTGCCCATGGCTTTCGAAAGAAGATATGCAAATTTGGTGCAAATCTGCAGATCATCTTCTGATCCTGTTTTCGAAAGAGTTTTTTTTTTTTTTTAAAAAGCAGTCTAGACGTGGTTCTTTCGAGAAAAAAATACCTTTTTTTGAAAGAAGCCTGTACACCTCATTTTTTAGGGTTTTTTTGAAAAAGGGTCTCGACTGCTTTTTTTTTTTTCGAAAAAAATTCTTCCGAAAATGGGATCGGAAGAAGATATGCAGATCCGTGCTGAATTTGCATATCTTCTTTCGAAAGCCACAGGCAGTCTAGACGTGGCTCAGTAATAGATATTAAGCGATGTAGGAAGTAGACAAAATATTTCAGGAAAGTTCCATATGTTTATACGTATTAGTTGTTACAAGTTCTTGAACTGTGTGTGCGCTTGTGCAATTTTTCCCATTTATAATAAACTTAAGAAGTCATATGACAGACAGTGCTGGAAATCATGGTATTATATGATGGATAGTTTTAATTGAACATCTAGTCCCAGGAGGAAAGGAAAACAGAGTTATTCTCACATTTTAATAGCATTGATTCAATTTGATGGAATTTTGTAGATACCATCCATGAGTAATTAGCAGATGACCTGCTGTGGTGAAGATACAGAGAAGAAATAAACAATAATTCACAATGATGTTTTTTTAAATCCGTGTTTAAAAAAAACACACTATGGAAGACGGGAAAAGACATGTGGTAGAGACTGTCGGGTAAACCTAAAATGATGAAATAATGTTGAATATTTGTTTGACTTAGAGTTTATATTGATGTCAAATGTAACAATGGTTAGTAGCAATGCTGATGTTAGTAGGTCTGAAGTTTCCTGGATAAGTAATAGAGGTGCCAGCCCTCCAACATTATCCTGGAATCTCCAAGAATTAAGGCTTAATCTTTAATTAAAGATGATGGCTTATGTTGAAAACGCCAACAGAATACAACCAACCAAAATTGGCAACCCTTATTAGTGTAATGGATTTATTTTTCATTTTTTGTGGGAAAATCTAGGTTAAGCAGTTGGGGGGGGGGGAGGGGTCAACCTAAGACACTGTAAATGCTCAACATTTTCTGAAAATCATGTTTCTGAAGTTCTCAAAATGTGATCACTTTGGTTGGCTGCGATGGATGTTTCAAACAATCAAGTTTTACGTGGATTAAAATAAGTGCAGTTAAAATAAGACACTGAAGTTTCCAGTTTTGAACAAGCTTTTTGTTCTCTCCTTTTAAAATAATGCAAACTTCAGCACCTAGGTAAATTAACCGGCAAACAAACAAGTTTAAAAATAGCATTTCAGGAGGAATCAAGAGGACCTTGAAAATGCCCTGTGGCATGAAAAACAAAATAACAGGTTAGTGTATTTTCAGGGGAAAGGGAATCACAAAGAACTAAGTCCTGTTTTTGTGAGAGTCTACCACACTCAGGATTTCTGAATGTATGGGGTTGGGCATACTGAGTCAAACCCCACCTCCTCCCCCCCAAAATCAAGGGGTTAGGTTAATAGGAAATAAAAATGGATTTGGGATTTTTCTCATTTCTCTTTTTGAGTCTGAGCCTTTACGGTTCTCATTTTTTAGATTTTCTTCACAACCTTGGGACCAAGATACAAACTCTTTAAAAATGAAAGCCGATATTTTCACTTAACAGGGTCTTTGAGAAAAACACCACAAACCTTGAGAGTTGGCAACATAGGTCATCTTATCAAAATCAATGGCAGAGTCATCTGAAGTAGCAGCCTGTGCCCACGAAAGCTCATGATCCCATCTACATGTTTTGTTAGTCTATAAAGTGCTACCAGACCATTTGTTGTTTTTTCTTATACAGACTAACTCGGCTACCCCCTGAAGCTTCTAATCCTAGCCATTAAGAAGTAGCTTAATCTGGCCTGCAATCATCTCATGAAAATGTACTCCCTATGTGTAAGGCAGGTGTGTCCTCAGGAAGGACTCGGTGCAGAAATAAAATCAGAATTACTGATACCAATACTACCAAACCATATAAACAGTTCACAACAAGCTGAGGTGCAGATCTGCCCAGCATTAGCCCACTCTGTAGTGCGCTTTGCTCTGCCCTGTTTTGACACAGGCATAAATTAAAATACACAAAGGAACTTTCCATGCTCAGTTGTAAGACCCAGAGACACTTGTGCATCAGGCCCATGTGGGTAGAATTACACCCCAGCTGCCGGACTACAGAGGTTCAACCTGTAGCTGGTGGCCTCAGATGAAATTAGGGCCCTCTTGCACTGTACACACACACACACACACACACACACACACACACACACACACACACACACACACACACACACACACACACACACACACACACACACACACACACACACGAAATAGACATGGCAGCATGTTATTCCCATTTCACTAAGAGACAGTGGTTACTCAAGGTTGTGGCAGCAATCTGTGGTGCAGATCTCTTGAGTCCTATTTCCAGTTCTTAACCATAACCCTGGTGTTCTTCCCCAGGCTTCCTATTGATTTCACAGAGCTCCCATAGATCAGCCAGCAAAGAGTTTTCAGGACCTCAGGGCCACGATTCTATTCTACAGGAAGTGATTGAGAATCTAACCGCCCGGGCCCGAGGGGTAACCCATCAGCGTGCGACTTGTTGATGTGATTGTGTGTGGCAGAGTGAGAGCAGAGCCCACATCCTGATGGATTGGCCTTCCTGTACTTGAGCAGATTTTGTTCCTTATGCATATGGAGGAGGCAGAGGGCTGGTGTTTGTCTTGCCGGGACAGTGATGGAGTAATAGCCCCAAAGCCTTTGTAGATACAAGACTTTTCTGCTGACTTGGACAGAATTTGATTTTAATATCTTGAGCCTACAACAGCAACACGGCCATGGCGCTCACACTGTAAATATTTATAGCATGCAATGTTTGTGTTATATTCTTTTGAGTTCACTTTAATGTAGCCTTCCAGGGGTGAAAATAACTTACATTTCTTACAGGTGCTATTGAATTGAGCAGGGGGTTTCGATATCACCGTGCCTTTAAGAAATGTAAGTATGGGGTGGAGGGCAGGAGGGTGAGGTAAGGGTGTGGGGGGTGCAGGACTCAGGGTTGTGGATATGAGGTGGGGCTCAGGGCATGGTGTTGGGGTGTAGGGAGGAGTATGGAAGGGGGGAGCAAAAATGCCCTTTAAGGAGGGCTGGGAGTTGAACCCTTCCCTCCCCAAATCTTACCAGCTGCTTGTTGCTTGCTGTTCCCCTTCTGGAACGGTCTGGGAGTGAACAAGACGACTCAGCATGGATCACTCATGCCTCTGAGCCCTGTTCACACCAACCAGAGGGAGAGGAATGCAGAGACGCAACAAGCAGCATCCATAATAATAGCTTTAGCCCCTCTCCCCCCTTAATAAAAGGTACCTGGTGTGGGGGAAGGCTGAGGGCTGGGGTAGTCCTGGACCAGTGTGAGGGATTTGCCCCCAGCCAGCCCCCACCTGCTTGCTGCTTAACATGGCTGCCTGCAGGAGAGTCCAGGGTGCAGCGGCTTACTTTTACCTCTGCAAATGCAAAATGTTAACAGGAAAATACAATGCACCTATTTTGAGACTTTTTTTATTTTTAGTGCGGGAAACACCCACACGAGCCCCAACCAAGGACTGGGTCACTTTTTACAACCTGTGGCTTTGCCTTTTACCTGGTTCCAGTCTGTAGGGCGAGAGGGGGGCAGTGCCAGAGGGCTGCAAGATGGCAGTATAAGGAAACAATATCCTTCTTGGCTCTGTTTTATTGATTCTATATAGGGAATGTTGTGCAGTGCTAACAGCTAGGCTGAATCCCCTGCTGGATTGAGTCAGCACAGATAGTCAAAATCAGCATGCCTTTAGAAAAAGAGCCAGGATGGATGTTAATTTGTGTGAGGGAGGTAGATTCGCTTCCTCCACATGATGGGTTTGCGCCACAGGTCGTATTAGCAGCCTGTTTGGTCTCTGGAACACTTTTGTTTCCAAAGGATTATCAGATTAAAGTTTCTCCTACTTTAGTCACACCAATTCCTCCTGGTTACAGCAAAAGAGAGACTTTGTAATCCTCATTGCTGTTATCCATGTAGGATGCCAGAATTTACTCAGATAACACTTTCTCTTTGCTGATTCAAAATGCCAGACCCAGCTTTCTTCGTATTTTAAGTATGTTACACCCACCAAAGGATGTTTCTGACACTATGTAATAAGTGTTTCTGTTCAAATTGGCTCAGTCCACTTTCAAAGGCCAGTTCTACACTAAAGGGGGAAATTGACTTAAGATACACAGCTCCAGCTATGTTCATTACGCAGCAAGACTTGAAGTGTCTTATAGCATGTTGGCGCCATCCACGCAGCGGAAGGTTGATGGGTGCACACGTTGCCATACATGCTCTTAATGAGGAATAATTCCGCATGTAGGGTATGTCTACACTGCAGAGGTTTTTTTGAAAAAAACAGTAGTTTTTTCCAAAAAAACTTCACTTGTGCCCACACTGCAATTGCATTTTTTCGAGAAAAAATCAAAGAACAGAGGGATTTTTCCAACATTGGTAATCCTCTTTCTACGAGGAAGAAGCCATTTTCTCAAAGAGCTTTTTAGGAAAAAGACGTGCATGGATGGGGAAGAGAGAGTTCCTTTGAAAGAAGAGGAAAGAGGGAAAAGCACATGTGCCCTAGTGGCCACTCCATCCATAGTAATCACAGCTGAAATGCGAGAGAGCATCCATTCGGTGTGGACGCTATCTTTCAAAAAAAAAAAAAAAAAGATCGCTTTTTCAATGTGCTTTGGCAGTGTGGACGCTCTCTTTCGGAAGAAGTTTTTTTGGAAGATCTCTTCTGGAAAAGCTTCTTCCGAAAGAAGCCGGCAGTCTAGACATAGCCGTAGAAATGCAATAAGGGAAGCAACCACTTGAAAAAGTAGGGAAGATTTGCTCTCTATGTAAGAGATCCTTTCCTCTTGTCCCTTTTATGGGTTTATTTGCCTACTGTTATTCAAAATGCAAAATCAAAATGTATAGTTCCCTACTTCTACTGAGAATATTTTCTCAGTTTATATCTCCCATTTTCCTTCTAATTTTACTTGACTGTTCCCATCTCAGCTTTCAGTCAAGATGCAAAGCAGAAGGAGACCTCGCTGAATTGTAAGCACTTTGAAATCTTCTTCACAAACATATGGTCTTTCTCAAAGAATTCCGTATTAATGCCAATTAAACATTTTAACAGCCTTCTTTTTCAGTAAAGGTTACAGAGAGATGACAAGTATTGCAAGGACTTTTTTATTTTTTAAGCTCATGCCCACAGGGAAAATAACAGAATACTTTTAGAGTGATTAAAATCTTCTTGAAGCAAATCCCGCTACGGACTCCCTGGTGATCTGTTCAGAGAGTTGAATCAGTATGAGAAATTGTAATAAGCAGGAGTGTCTATAGAATGCCTCTCTGGGGAGCTAAACAAAAGAAGTGGGGATAGAATCTTTTATTATAGGTTGAACCTCTGTAAACTGGGCCTCTCTGGACCGGCAACACCTGATGGACCACGGATGTTCCAGGACCAGAGAGTCCCAGTGGAGGGCAGTAGAGTATTGGTCTGCAGGGCCGGGAGCATGGCTCTCCTCAGCTGGGATACCTGGCGTGCCCCAGTGGGGCTTCTTGGTAGGGCCAGGAGCTCTGCATGCTGAGAGCTTGGCATGCTAGGATCTGGGCTGGAACCGGACTGCCCTGTGTGGCAGGCAAAGAAGGGGGAGAGGATCGGTAGGGCAGTGGGGTTGGGAGAAGGGTGGGGGGAGTCGGCCAGAGTCCAGGCCACAGAAGGGAGGCATATATGGCCCACCAAAATACCTCATCTGGAACCAGTCAGGTTCCAAGGTGCGAGACCAGGGACCTCCCTGGTCTCGCACCTTGGAACCTGACTCTCAACCTGTATAATCTCAAATTTAGAGCAGGTCTATCTTCCTGAATACATGGCCCCAAAACTCTAGTATCTGAGCACCTGTCTATTTTAATGCTGTTCTCCTCATAGTGCTCCTGGGGAGCTGAGGCACTGAGCAAACAGCCCTCTTGCCCAAAGTGAATATAGCAAGTGTGGAGCAGAGCAAGGAATTAAGCCTCGGTCTCAAGAGAGAGCATTCTCACCACCGTCCCATTTTCCCTCTTGGGTCCTTGGCTGTGCCGAGCTGTTCTTGACACAGCTGAGTGTGTTGGGCTGCAAGGGAGGATTTAAACCAGTGCTTCTGAGGCCTTCTAGCCACTGCCTGGTCCCCAAAACAGAGTAGAGCTTCTCGAGGATGTACAGGGCACTATTGCAATGCCTCCTTTCCCCAGCTGGTGGCCTAGAATGATGCTGTGTAAGATCCATTACCATGCCAACGGAGGACTCCGAGCAGGAGGAATTTTTCGTTGCCTCTGTGAGCTGACGGATTTGTGTCAGCTTTCTGAGAATTGGGGCCAATTGAATCTGATCCTCATCAGGTATTATGTCCAGCACAGCTCTGTGAAAGCGAATGGCATTTTGTAATGTACCGCACCGGAGTTTAACTCTAATGATGTTTAGGCCTGATCCTGCCATCTTAAGTCCTGTTGGACAAGCCTGGCAGAATCGAGATGACTAGTGAAGTCCGTGCTCTGCAGGCAAAGGTGTGACAGCGTCAGGTCCTTCATTAGCAAATTAACCTCCAATGTCAGATGAAACTAGAAAAGGGGAGGAAAGTGCTTAGCTGGATACATAGTCTGTATGTTGAATTAAATAAAACTGACACCAGGGTAGACGGCGGTCAAAACAATGGTGGGACTCCCAAGAATGTATCCATTTCTACTAACATTAATTAGCTTGAAAGCAAAAGAGGGGTAAAAATACCAGTATTTGGCATGTAGCCCTTTTCAAGGCACTAACCTGTAGGCTAATTTATGTAAGTGTTATTGAGTAACTCATTTACAGGGAACAATACAAATATAGAGATGTTTTCTTATTGGTAAGTACAGTGTGTTTTCCCTTGGTGAGACATATGATAGACTGTCCCTTCATTAACTGGGTATTTAAGAACAATTAGTACCGTCTCTATCAGCTTCCTGTAACATGGACACTCTAATTGAGTATTTCCTTTCCCTTTTTTTTCTTTCTTTTTCCTTCTCCATCCCCTATTTATTTAGAAACTGGACCTTTAATAACTCCATTTATCTGAAGAAGTGGGATGTGCCCACAAGAGTTCATGATACCACACATATTTTGTTAGACTGTAACTGGAAAAACATAAACAACAAATAGTCTCAAAGGTGCTGCAAGACTAACTTGGCTACCCTTCTGAAGCTTTTGTCTTGTTCTACATCTTGTAGTCTTGTAGGTTTGAAAATAACCATGTTTCCTATGAGAACAGTGATTAGGGAAATATATGTGAGATACCAAAGTTCTTCATCAGGAACACAAACTTTGTAACACCAAAGGTTGCACTGGTGACTTGACCAAAGGTTGCGTTGTGTTTGCACAATTCTTTTATCAGAGGTAGCCACGTTATTGTCTGACTATACGTGAAGAAGGAAAGGAGACCTTTCCTATGAGTTTAGTCAGTCTGCAACTTTATCATCAGCTGGGTAGTCCCAGACATCTAACCATAATGTACAGTGCAGGTAACCTCATGTATATTCCATAATTACTGGGGGGAGCTCTTTTTCCCTCCAGGTTCCTCCAGCAAACCCATGGCTTTGACCTTACTATCCTCCCTGCCTCCATTGTAGGAGGCGTAAGTTAGGCTATAAGAATGGGGCATTGGCTCCATGCTGTGCCACTTATAGGAGTCCCCAACACTCTCCTCTCCCCAATTGATTCCTTTAATGAACACCTCCTTTTTAAGTCCTTTTTCAAGCCATTAATCTGGTCACTATATTCTTTTCCCATTGAGTATCTGAACTGGACATCCACCCAAGGAGGTACCAGCAACTAGCTTGGGGCTTCCACCTTTCCATACTCAGTACGGTTCCCACCCATTTCCTACTGCTGTGTCTTTTAGTTAAATCTATCCCAGGAGTGAGATGGAGGGAGTACTTTCTCCCATTCCCTCTTCCGGCTCATCATTCTGCTTCCACATGGAGCAGAGTAGAACTGATTGCTGGAGTCCTCCTGCTTAAGCCTTGGACCCTGTAAAAAGGAGGGCTCAAGGCACAGAGCTGCCTCCTTTTAAACTCCAAATTCCCAGAGGATAAGTCAACAATGAAGCTGCCCCTTTTATTTCAGTAGTTTTGATTCCCTCAAGCCATAAAGTACTGTTCATTGGGCCAGCCGCAAACCCTCACCGCCCACCACCACCACGCTTAAAGGTGCGGGGCATTCATTCTCCTGCACGTTTTATCTTTCTTAATAGAAATTGAAATTGGGTATGGAAACGGGCACCTTATTTCAGCTGTTCCCAACTGTGTATCTCTAATGATAGATGGACTTTGGTAACCCTTGGTAACCGTGGACTGATGGAATATTTTCAGCTTTGACAAACACTGTTGCTCTCTGTTTTGATGGGAAGAGGTTATCTTTTAAAGGGTTCCCTTAACCGAACTGATTTTTGATCATTCAAAAATCTCTAGCTAACATCATCTCAGGGAACAGACAGCCTCCATAGGCCCCTGGGCAAGGTGGGTGGGGCCTTTGTGCTTCCAGAAGGGGGCGGGGCTTTGGGCAGAATGGGCGGAGACTCAAGCAGAAAGGGCAGGTCTGGGAGAACCAGCCCACCACACCACCTGGAGCTCTGGACTCTGGCTGCTGCAGTGTCCCAGTGCCACAGCAGTGGCAGTCAGGAGCTCCAGGCCTCTTTGAATTCCCAGACCCTGGGGAAACTGCCCCTTTGGCCCTCTCCGTTGGTGGGCCTGCCTTGTAACACGCAAGGAGGTGATGAAATCCAGGCTCCTTTGAAGCTAATGGCAAAGCTCACCTTGATGTGAATGTTTCGAACTTGTTCACATTTTGTTGCTCAGATATATTGTTAGAGCCAGTTAAAAATTTTCTGACAGAACATTTCTCTCGGAATCCCGTAGAAAAATTTTTGATGAATGACAATATGTTGATTTTTGATCAAATATTATTTAGGAAAAAAATTGAACCATTGGTGAGGTTTTTTAAATGTTACTTTTCCCCATTTGGGGAATGAATCACTTCATCTTTTTACCTCAAAATAGCTCGTTTAGAAATGTTTTATATTGTGAAAATGTTGTCGTCACAGTCACAAAAAACTTTTTGATTTTTACCTAATGAAACATTTGATGGATCCAAAAGAAAACTTTTTTGAAAATAAAAGGAAAGTTTTGTGGGAAACTTCCAAATTTCATTCAGATTGGGAATAAAAACAAATTTCAAAATTGCAGATTAACCGTTACAACGCTATGTGTTAGGGTGATGCTCAGCTTGGAAATTGCAAGTGGTGAGAAATGTGAAAATTATAAATAGAAAATTCAGCATGAGATTCCAACAATAAACTCTAGGGGAGCTAAGTTCTAGGTACAAATCTTGCTTCTCAGACTCACTGCTAAATACAATAGATCACAAGAAGATATGTACAACAAATATAGTACTATAGTAATACTGCATGGAGACACAGAGTGCTGGCTATGGGTAAGACAATGAAATTGGAAGTGAAGGGGACTCAATTCTATTCCGAGAGCTACCAGCTTAGGTTTGAGAGGGATACAATACTTTGGTTATCTGATTTGGTTTTTCTGTCTGCATAATCATTATGACAATACTTCTCTAGCTCACAAGTTTGTGGGGAGATGTAATACATTTCAAATAGATGTCAGTCTGCATTGACAGGGTCACCACTAAAAAACCTTTAGTAAAACCTTTACTAAACTACAGACTTTGCCTTTACCATCAATTTCTTATACTTAATTTATTATAATATGTATTGAGAATTATCATGATAGCATAAGGTGTGCAGCCAAAGTTAAATCTGTTTTCCTAGCAGCATGTATATTTGTCCAGTGCTGATGGCAATATTTTGGAATTCATTCCCAGCCCATATGCTCAAAAAACATTTTTAAAAAGTCACAGTTTGTTTCCACTAGATCAGCAATCCCTATCATTTTCCTTTCTATTCAATCTCCTGTAACTCAATAATAAATAATAATTTCAGAACAGAACGTTTTCTACAATGACCAGACATTACCTACAAGAGAGAACAGTAACGTTTTGTGCTTTCAAGGACATGGGAGAAGGAGAAAAAGATATACACTACATGAATTAAATTTGGAAGTTTCCCACAAAGCTTTCCTTTTATTTTCAAGGGAGGAGGAATTCTACAAAGAAGAATACTAAGGCCAGGCCTGCCGGAAGGGGAGGGGTGGAGGCCAAAGTGGTCAGTTGCCTCGGGGCCCAGCAATTCAAAGAAGCTTGGGACTCCTGGCCACCCCACTGCTACTGCATCACTACAGGTTGAACCTGTCTAGTCCAACACACTCTGGTCCAGCAATGTCTATGGACCAGCATGATTTTTAGTTCTCCAGGCGTCCACTTATCATGGGTGTGGCCAAGTTTCCTGGGGTTCTATAAAGTTTGTTTACAGCCACCAGTCCTGGCTCTCAGTGTTCTGTGCTGTTATTTAGCTCTAAGTTACCCCTATATGTCTACTAAGAGCCCAGTGAGCCATGGAAGTGCCGGTAATGCTGCTAGATACTATTGATCTCCCGTGGTCCAACAAATTCTGGACAGGTCTCAAAGGTGCCAGACTGGAGAAGTTCAGCCTGTACCCAAGCACCATGTCACATGCTCCATGCAGCTCTGAGGAATGGAGGAGGTGCACCATGCTCCAGTTAGCTTTGAGGGCTGGATCAGATAACGTGTCATGTTCTGGGTGGCCCATTGGGCTGTCTGCTCCAGTGCCAACCCTTCCACCCAAGGTCCCACTCCCTTGGGGAGAACACTGAGCCGGTTTCACCACATGCTCCTTGCCCAAGGGTCTGGGGAGGCTGTCAGCTCCCCCAACTAAGGCTAAAAATGCTTGAAGCCAGAGTGTGAAACTGTTGGCCGACATGTTGATTAGGGCAGTATATTTACTGTCAGATTTTCATGGCGGCACACTGATTTCATACTTGCTATGATCTCTCTCTGATGCTGGTAGTTTTAGAAGAGCTGACAGGACAGAAAAATCACACACCATAACTAAAACTGCATCAGAGGGGGATTTTTCCCCCTGAGGCTCTCAGTTCATCTTTGAATTCTTCTTCCAGTCTGAGTCAAAATAATGAAATTCTGCCTCAATTGTATGATAAGCTGTTCAGAATAAGGATAGTATAGAAGACTGAATCATGTGAATATGAAACTTGTTTTAATACGAATTGGGCTTGGCTTGCGTCAAGAGGCAGCTAGCTTTTAAGATATCAAAGAACACTAATAAATGAAAATATTGTAACATCAGCATTTAGGGTATCAGAAAATGAGAAATTGTTAGTAGAGATGGACTGAAGTGAGGCAGTAGCAAATGTGAACAGCTTGCTAGCACTTCCTAAATGCTTACTGCTCTAGATAATTACCTTGGGATTAGTTTCATTTACCTTGGCCAGATCAGTTTAGTAGAACGATAACTTGGAGCTACTGCTTGCTTATGTGGAAGTGAGTGAATAAACTTATCCTGGGGTGAATAAACCCTGAGAGTGAAAGCTTCTCTGTTTATTGGCTCAGAAGATAGTTATTAGCATATTAACGGAAAGCACCCTCCAGCCGTTGTACTGAAATCATAGAATCATAGAATAATAGGACTGGAAGGGACCTCGAGAGGTCATCGAGTCCAGCCCCCCGCCCTCAAGGCAGGATCAAGCTCCGTCTACACCATCCCTGACAGATGTCTATCTAACCTGTTCTTAAATATCTCCAGAGAGGGAGATTCCACCACCTCCCTTGGCAATTTATTCCAATATTTGACCACCCTGACAGTTAGGAATTTTTTCCTAATGTCCAATCTAAACCTCCCCTGCTGCACTTTAAGCCCATTACTCCTTGTCCTGTCCTCAGAAACCAAGAGGAACAAATTTTCGCCTTCCTCCTTGTGACACCCTTTTAGATATTTGAAAACCGCTATCATGTCCCCCCTTAATCTTCTTTTTTCCAAACTAAACAAGCCCAGTTCAGGAAGCCTGGCTTCATAGGTCATGTTCTCTAAACCTTTAATCATTCTTGTCGCTCTTCTCTGGACCCTTTCCAATTTCTCCACATCTTTCTTGAAATGTGGCGCCCAGAACTGGACACAGTACTCCAGCTGAGGCCTAACTAGTGCAGAATAGAGCGGCAGAATGACTTCACGAGTTTTGCTTACAACACACCTGTTGATACAACCTAGAATCATATTTGCTTTTTTGGCAACAGCATCACACTGTTGACTCATAATGTTTAATTAACTATTCTTATTTTGAATTCAAGATGAGAAACTACCACCGAAAGGCCATGGAACTGTTGAAAAGTGAATTGTTTTCTACATTTTCTGTTTATTATCTTTCTGGCCCATCCCTCTGCCATCCCCAGGCCCCCATCTCCTATCAGTTTTTAGAGGGCATTAAAATCAATGGAAGCTATTAAATGCTCCATATTTGGGGAGAATGGAAGAGTGACACCCTTTCATCTGTGAAATAATATATTTTAGTTCACTGTTTCTCAATGGCCAGGCTCCACTCCCTGAGATCTCCCTGAAGTGGTTTAGGATGGCACCAGGCCAATTTCTGGTGTGTGTGTGTGTGTATGTGTGTGTGTGTGTATGTAAGTATATATATATATTTAAAGATTGAGAAACACTTCTCTAGCTATTCTAAAGTCCATAATTTTAGCACTATTAATCTATCATTTATTTCCCCCCTTACACTCCTCTGGGGAAGAGGAACAAGAAGAGAGCTCGTTTTCTTGATCCTCTTAATGTGGAAAGGAGCTTGCTTCAATGGGATCAAGCCTGGAGGGAAATTAATAAACATATTCTGTGAGTGGGGGCATGATTTGATGAATATGGCTCTAGACCCAAAGCTAGGAGACCTGGCTTCTGTGGCTCAGACAGACTTGCTATGTGACCATGGGAATGTCACTTTGCTTCCCTTGTCCTCATTGTTTAGATCCGCGTTTCTCAAACTGCAGGTCCCGACCTTTCCAGGGGGTCATGAGCAACTTAGAGGGGGGGTCACAGCTAGATTCGGTTTTTCTCTTGCAAAAATGTGTCTCTCTCTGGCATCTCAACTGGCAATCCATTGAGACTGATCATGTGATTACCAATAATCGGGCTCAGCTTCTCTCGCAAATGTTCACGTGTATCCGATGTCTCCACTGACAATCTAAATGCCGATCCCGTTACCTCAGACGGTCGGGTTCGGCTTCTTTCATAAATATTCATGTGTCTTCAGTGTCTCTGCTGACGTGGCATGGTGTTTACTAGTACAATGTCTTTAATAATCCTTGGAGTGTGTGCGAAGTCCTATTCTTTTATCAATTATTATAAATTTAAAAAACGTTTATCTGTTGTTTTACATTTTCAGCCTTACAACATGGAAATGTTTTTGTTGGTTGGTAAGCGAAAAGCTGATGACAAATCTACCAATATTGCTGATAAAAATAGGCCTAAATCAAGAAACTATGATGAAAGTTACGTATCTTTTGGTTTCACGAGTGTTTTTGTTACTGGAAGAGAACAGCCTCAATGTGTAAATTTAGTTATCAAAAGTTATTGGCATATTTATTTCTTGTCCAATACTAATCCCAATACAATGATTAGCTTTACTTGTGGAGCAGCGAGGGTGGGGGTCACACGAATTCATTTAGCATTTTAGGTTGTCGTGGTTTCACAAAGTTTGAGAACCCCTGCTTTAGATTGTCAACTACCTGTGTTTGTATGTGGCCTAGCACAATGGATCACTAATCTTAGCTGGGACCTCTAAGTACTACACACACACAAAGCCATCTGAAACTTTTAAAAAGAACTCCCCTAAAGCAGTTTCATATTTTCCATTTTTTCTGCCTCTTTGTTACCCCTACCACCTCTTTTCACTGAATTAGTGCAGAGTTCTGTTTCACTACCTTGTATCCTTACTCCCTGCTGCTGGATTTGTTAAAAGGCTTCACAATAGAGTAAAAAGGCTTGCATAGTCTCAGCATGATCATTGAGAAATCATTGAGAAATAACCATGCAGTTGTTATGCCAATTCCTGCACTATGATTAGCCATAATTCACTTCCTTCTAATTGGTAACTCGACTTTAAAACAGACCAGCAGGTATACTGAGCTATTGATGAGGGTTGCATGGGAAATGCTTTTCCTCTCCGGAGAAATTTAACACTGAAAATGTTTCATTCCAAATTCATACCAGCTGAAACTTTGTTTTGCGGCCAGTCCAAATAGCAAATTTAGGTTAAGCCAGATAAAACAAGAAAAAAGGGTGAAACCAAAATGATCTCACCTTTTTGTTTGTTTGTTTTTAACTGGCTTACCCTACATTTAGTAAACTTTTGAAATAAAAAGTTGTTTTGACTTGGAAAAACTTGAAACCCAATTTTCCAGAAATGTTGAGAGTAGAGAGATTTGTTGAAAATGAATCAGTTTCATGACTAATTAGGTTTTGACAAGTCCGTTTAGTTCAGTGATAAAACAGTTGATTGAAAAATTCATGACCAGCTCTGCTACTGATTACTGGGGGTGATGTGTCTTTCAGTGGGTATCTAGAAAGAACTTTTAACAAATTCTACTGGCATTTCCAATAGAAAATGGTATTTCTTATGATCAAAATTAGCAGAGTCAGGTCTCCCAAATATAACTTGTTTTCTTCTATAAGCAAGCAGCAGGTTGATTCTGCAGGGAGGAAATGGTTACATCTTTGAAGTATTTCTACAGCAAAGGCAGAAGAGGGGAATTGTCAGAAACCTCCCCACAAAATCTAATAGCCCTGAGAACACTTAATCAGGTGCTGCATTTGTGTGCATACATTTCATGAAGATGTCAGTTCACCTGTATTAAGAGATGCAATTGGAACGGGTAGAGTATATTAGCTAATTACTATATGTATGAGGGAGCAAAGTAACACTTACAACCTTGAAGACAAAACACCTTGGTGCACACCACAGATGCAACGTAGTTACCACCATGCTAATTGCTACAAGTTTACCATCCCAGGGCGCAATAAAGATAGATGGAGCCCTGTCTCTTTTGCAGTTCTTGAAACATCTCTGCTAACCGATGTAACCACTATGAAAATCCAGTTTTCTCAAATTCTCATTTTGGCTTAGGAACCTGGTAGGAAGCCCTCCTATCTGTCCAAGCAATCACCTACCTCTGTTGCCAGGACCTATTGCAATAGCTATGTAGAGAGAGGCTATGTTACCTCTGATGGTGCTGTTCACTGGAACAAAGAGACAGTTAGCAAGAGATTAATAGATGTTCAGACCAGAAAGGTGATCACATTAGATTAACTCAACAGCTCTGAGTTTCACTGGCCATGGTTCTACTAAATGGTTCCTGTGTCGAGCCAATGAGCAATTGAGGAAGAGTTGAGAGGTGGGAGACAGAACCCTCACAGGGAGTGAAGCAAGACCAATGTGTGTCTACACTTCAGGGTTTACCTAAAAAATAAGCTACACAAATTGAGCTACATCAATTGTGTATCTTATTTCAAAATAGCTTATGTTGAAATAGGGAGCATCTGCACAGCACTTATTTCAAAACAGAGCACTCTTCCTCCGAGTTCCCTGACTCCTCGTACAATGAGGGTTACAGGAGTTGTAGTAAGAAGTCTTCCAGCTTGATAGTATTTTGACACTATTTCAAAATAACTGCCTGCTGTGTGGACGTGAACTAAGTTATTTCGGAATAGTGCTAGTTGTTTTGAAATAGTGTTCCAGTGAAGACATACCCTATAAAATTCACTGACAGAAGCAAAAAAGGATGACTACTAGCCTTAACTTCAGTGCAATATAGTCTCCTGCATATTCCAGTACTAATACTTTTATAAGGAGTAATAATAATAATAAACCTCAAATCTAGACCACTTCTTACAGCCTGGAAGCTACTTATGCTTGGGAGATGTTCATGGTGGAGGGAAGCTGGTATAACCAAGCCAGGTAACCAAATAAGATAACGAGGTCTGCTTTGGTATGTGAGACCATCATCATTGTATTTATTTGTACAGCTTTAGCTAGGTCCTTATTGTTAGGCGCTATCCTAACAAAGAACAAAAGCATGGCCCCCATCCTGAAAAGCTTACAGTCTGAATTTAAGACAGGAGACAACAGAGGGATGACTAACAAGATAATAGTGAAACAAAATACAGGACTATGTAGCACTTTAAAGACTAACAAGATGGTTTATTAGATGATGAGCTTTCGTGGGCCAGACCCACTTCCTCAGATCAAATAGTGGAAGAAAATAGTCACAACCATATATACCAAAGGATACAATTTTAAAAAATGAACACATATGAAAAGGACAAATCACATTTCAGAACAGAAGGAGGATGCGGGGGCGGGGAAGGAAGGTAAATGTCTGTGAGTTAATGGTATTAGAGGTGATAATTGGGGAAGCTATCTTTGTAATGGGTAAGGTAGTTGGGGTCTTTGTTCAGCCCCCCGCGGAGAGTGTCGAATTTTAGTATGAATGCTAGTTCAGAGGATTCCCTTTCAAGTGTAGATTTGAAAGTCTTCTGAAGTAGGATGCATGTGATTAGGTCATTGAGACAGTGTTCTTTCTGGTTGAAATGGCAAGAAACTGTTTGTTTTTTCTTTGTGATCCTGTCTGTCTGTTTTGTGGGCATTGATTCTTTGGCGAAGTGTCTGAGACGTTTGTCCAATGTACATAGCAGATGGACACTTTCGGCAAATGATAGCATAGATTATATTTCTGGATGCGCAGGAATATGTATTCTTGATTTTAAACAGTTTCTATACAGACTTTCATGGACTACTTCTGCCCTTCTTTTTGCCTCTTGAATCTCATGAACTCGTGAAGTCATTCTGCCACTCTACTCTGCACTAGTTAGGCCTCAGCTGGAGTACTGTGTCCAGTTCTGGGCGCCACATTTCAAGAAAGATGTGGAGAAATTGGAAAGGGTACAGAGAAGAGCGACAAGAATGATTAAAGGTTTAGAGAACATGACCTATGAAGCCAGGCTTCATGAACTGGGCTTGTTTAGTTTGGAAAAAAGAAGATTAAGGGGGGACATGATAGCGGTTTTCAAATATCTAAAAGGGTGTCACAAGGAGGAAGGCGAAAATTTGTTCCTCTTGGTTTCTGAGGACAGGACAAGGAGTAATGGGCTTAAAGTGCAGCAGGGGAGGTTTAGATTGGACATTAGGAAAAAATTCCTAACTGTCAGGGTGGTCAAATATTGGAATAAATTGCCAAGGGAGGTGGTGGAATCTCCCTCTCTGGAGATATTTAAGAACAGGTTAGATAGACATCTGTCAGGGATGGTGTAGACGGAGCTTGATCCTGCCTTGAGGGCGGGGGGCTGGACTCGATGACCTCTCGAGGTCCCTTCCAGTCCTATTATTCTATGATTCTATGATTCTATGATTCATTCTCTTTCTCTTTCTCAGATACACACACTCACACTCATTCTCACACAACGTCATGGCCAAGACCTTCATTTTAAAGAGTGTTGTAATCTGTAGTTGAGGGAAGCCTGTGTCAGATTTAGATTTAGATTAGACTGTTGTTAAAAAGAGTTTCTAAGTGAAACCATTCTGTGAAGTACATAGCACAACAATTTTTAAAGTTCTAGTCTAAAGTCTCACCAGAGATATGCAGATCCTCACCAGCTAAGGACAGACCCCAAATGTCATCCTATTCAGCCCCCTTGGTGGCTTCTGAGATGCTGAATTTTAGTCCTTTGATTTGAGATGATTTCTCCCAGTACTTGTAGGTGCCATAATGCCTGTCCAGGGGCATGCATTGATATTAAGTTATGAGACAGACTGTTGTTCTGACGTGGCACTGTAGGAAGGGGTGTTATGCTGATGAGACACAGGAAGAGAGGGTGTTGTGTTAATGTAACGCCTTCACTGAAATTGCATGGAGTTAAAAATAGAGCTATGTTTCAGAATATTGGTTAGAATAAGAGATTAGAAATGTATGCACATCTCGGGGGGGGGGAGAGATTGATAGTGTTGTGTTTATGTTTTAATATGAAAAGTACAAAGCACAGGGCATGGAGAATTTTTTGTGTGGGTAAGATATTATATTTTATGCATTTGCTACAGTGTGTGTGTCACCTCAGCAAGTATATATAGTGCACAATAGGCCAGATACTTATGTGCCTAAATTTAGGCTCCTAAATTCATATTTAGGCAGCTGGCTGGTTTTCAAAAGTGCTCCGCTCCCATTGGCCCCAAAAACCTTCAAAGGAACTCCTTAGTGAGTATGGATTTAGGAGCCTAATTTTAGACAGCTGGGTCTGAAAATCTTGGTTGATTTTTCTCTCCTCTCTCATCCATCTTTTTCACTGGTATTTTTTAGTCTACCTCCAAATTCACATTTGGCCTTTATCATAGTCCAGAGAAATGCTAATTCATAGTTCTCCATTATGGAGGGTTGACTCCCCTTCCTCCATGTTATTAGGCATGATAACATTTAAATCTCTGTCCTTTCACAACCCTGGCAAACCAAATGCAAGAAGGGACCAACGAAATGAAGGGTGCCAGAGGGGAGGGAGCCTAAAAGGAAGAAAAAGAGGCAAGTGAAGGACAAGATTAGAGAAAGGAGGAATTGGGAAAGCACTATTCTTGTCCTTTCTGTAACACATCAAAAGAAAAAAATAAATGGGTTGGGTAATGGGTAGTACCCCTCAATAAAAGCTCAATCTAGTAGAGACATTTGTCTGTGGCACATTTTAGTTCACTCATGAATGTGGACTTATCAAAAGGACAAAGCAGAGTTTTGCAAATGTGTTTGCTAGTGTGTCGGGGGCTGTGACGTAGAAGATGATAAAGGCATCAGAGGAACAGGGCAGCATACACTGGATGCTTTTGCTTGGATCGTAAAAAATTCCTATATCAGAGCCAGTTAAGAGAAGAGAGGTTCTGATCCAAAGTCCATTGAATTCAATTAGATACTTTCCATTGTCTTCAGTGGGCTTTGGGTCAGACCCAGAGAAAGGAAGGAATTTCACAAGACTGTGAATGGGCTACCCAGAGGAGTCTGATAAGTTTCAAAATATCTTTGGATGTTCAGAGATTTACATGCAAGGAGAAAAAGTTTTGGCAAACAATGGAGTAACCGGACCTTTCAAGGAGAAATATCATCAGTGCACGTAAACGTTCAAGAACTTTTGGGGGGGAAAAAAGATCTCCCATTGTTCCGTTAATCTTAATGTCTAGTTGTATCAGCATTAGAAACAAAATTTTGTTACTGGATAATACTCCAGCTGACAGTTCAAGTGTTTTATTGTACAATAAAGTACGTTTGTCTGAAGCATGCCCTTGGGTTTCTTAATTGTATTTTTCTTCCCAATCAGCAGCAGAATTTGATCATCTACTGTAAATCTGTCTATCAGAATGTGGGTTAAAGAGTCTGTAGTATTCTTAACTGTCAGTTTACCTTAATGGTAGTGTTGCTGTGTATTAAGATTTTTTTTCACTTTCTTTTGAAGAGCCATAGGCAACTTTTTCCCACTACTTGAGCATTATTTAGTGAAGCTCTACTAATTGATTTTCATTTAAATTTTTCTATGAAACATTCATCCTGTCTAAACATTGGTTGTTTTTTTTCACAAAACGTCCCAAAAATGTTTTCTTGTAACTTTTCCCACCTCTGTTTGCTATGAAATACTAGAGATGTCTCAAGTTTGCAAAGACAGGCTTTACAATGATCTTCAAATCTGAGTTTTCCCAATATTCAGGGTTACGTTCCAATTCAAAGGTTCATCTAGGCCCATTTCACAGGTTAATCTTGATGAATTAAATTGCAGCTGGCCAAGAGTAACTGTCCTATGCAAGAGTAACTGTCCTTAGAGATGTCAGGGTAGTAATATTTACCCACAAGAGGGCAACATGCTTACATGCCCCCACATGGCAGCAAGATGGTTATTTTCATGCATAACTACTCTGTAAAAATGTTGCAGGCAGAGTTTATGCCTGCGTTGTTCCTGCCCACAACTAATTATGAGAACTTGTATTGGTACTAAATGGCTAACTCACTTGTACACTTGCAAACCAGAGAGTTAGCTATCCCCATCATGATCACAATCAGTTTGGAGTTCAGACAAAGTTTTGCAGGACTTAATGTTACCTGCAAAAAGAGTAGCCGAAATCTTGGCTCTATTACCACAAGAAGACTTTAATGTAATATATTTTTTTTTAAATCTTGCATTTTTCATGACTGTGGGTTGCATGCTACCTTACTATAAAGGTATATGCCACAGAACTAGTCCTGTCATAAACTTCTCCTCTACTAGCTATTTTATTCATTACAGTTGGATGAGTGCATAATAGACATTAAAGGAGTTGTAAATCCTAATGCAGGAGAACAGCCATCCTTCAGCCAAAAGAATATGTTAGTATTTTAGCCTCGATCTAGTAAATTTAAGAAATGCTTTCCATTAGGATGCTACAACAATCTGATCTTAAATAGAATTTGTGTTTGTGAATAAATATTTCAGGCTATCAGCTTGGAGTTGGTATGCAATAGCATGTACTTACTCACCTGAATATATTGCATTCTGTCATACAAGTTAAAGACTAATGTATTCACGGCTTCATAGTTCTTTACTATCAATAAATGTGTTGCCAGTTTATTAGATGGTGGAGACAAAATAAGAGTTTATGCCCTCTTGGTTGGTATTCTTTTTTTTTATTGTTCTTTATCTGCTCCTCCATGGACTGAATACTCTTTTTGATGTATATGAATGGATAAGTTTCAAGCTTTGTGAAGATCTGTATCTATTGAAAGAGGACTTACTAAGGGTGTTTATTTGTCACCACTTTTGCTTCACTGCTGAATCAAGATATGAACTATTCCTTTTAGATCCTTCTCTTTCTATCTAGGACAATTCCTCTCTTGTCTCCCACTTCGCTTTCTTTAGCTCAAGATTAGTGAAACTTTCTCCCATTTGTTTCATGTTGACAAGCTGCTCCTGATACTTTTTAGATTTTCTGTATTCACCATCCATTACCGACTTAGCTGAGGTTTATTCCTTCTGTCAGTAACTGGAAAACAACCACAAACCTAAAAATGGGCTAAGGTAGCATCCTTGCCAAAAGATGAGAAGTAAAATAAAGCTAAATCATTCATAGAATCCTAGGGCGGGAAGAGACCTCAAGAGGTCATCGAGTCCAACCTCCTACCCAAAGCAGGATCAATCCCAACTCAATCAACCCGGCCAGGGATTCGTCAAGCCGAGACTTAAACACCTCTAGGGATGGAGATTCCACCACCTCCCTGTGTAACCTATTCCAGTGCTTCTCTACCCTCCTAATAAAATAGTTTTTCCTAATATCCAACCTACACCCCCACATATACTGCAACTTGAGACCATTGTTCCTCTTTCTGTCATCTGTCACCACTGAGAACAGCCTGGCTTCATCCCCTTTGAAGCCCCTCACCGTCTTCAGATAATTAAAGGCTACTATCAGATCTTCCCTCACTCCTCTGTTCTGTAGTCTAAATAAGCCAAAATCCCTCAGCCTCTCTTCATAAGTCATGTGCTCAAGTCCCCTAGTAATTTTTCTTGCCCTCCCCTGGACTCTCTCCAATGCATCCACATCCTTTCTATATTTCGTGGAGCGGGGGGGGGGGGGGGGGTGGGGGGGAGACTTGACACACTACTCCTGATGTGGCCTCACCAGTGCCAAATAAGAACATAACATAAGAATGGCTGTACTGGGTAAGACCAAAGGTCCATCTAGCCCAGTATCCTGTCTGCCAACAGTGGCCAGCACCAGGTGCCCCAGAGAGGGTGGACCGAAGACAGTGATCAAGCAATTTGTCTCCTGCCATCCCTCTCCAGCCTCTGACAAACAGAGGCCAAGGACACCATTTTATCCCCTCGCTAATAGCCTTTTATAGACCTAACCTCCATGAAATTATCTAGCTTCTCTTTAAACTCTATTCTAGTCCTAGCCTTCACAGCCTCCTCTGGCAAGGAGTTCCACAGGTTGACTACACGCTGTGTGAAGAAGAACTTTCTTTTATTAGTTTTAAACCTGCTACCCATTAATTTCATTTATTGTCCTCTAGTTCTTCTATTATGGGAACTAATAACTTTTATCAGCCCTTTCCACATCACTCATGATTTTATAGACCTCTATCATATCCCCCCTTGGTCTCCTCTTTTCTAAACTGAAAAGTCCCAGTCGCTTTAACCTCTCCTCATATGGGACCCGTTCCAAACCCCTAATCATTTTAGTTGCCCTTTTCTGAATCTTTTCCAAGGCCAAAATATCTTTTTTGAGGTGAGGAGACCACATCTGCACACAGTATTCAAGATGTGGGCGTACCATAGTTTTATAGAGGGGCAGTAAGATATTCTGGGTCTTATTTTCTATCCCTTTCTTAATCATTCCTAGCACCCTGTTTGCCTTTTTGACCGCCGCTGCACAGTGTGTGGAAGTTTTCAGAGAACTGTCCATGATAACTCCAAGATCTCTCTCCTGATTTGTCGTAGCCAAATTAGCCCCCATCATACTGTACGTATAGTTGGGGTTATTTTTCCCGATGTGCATTACTTTACACTTATCCACATTAAATTTCATTTGCCATTTTGTTGCCCAGTCACTCAGTTTGGTGAGATCTTCTTGGAGTTCCTCACAGTCTGCTTCTGTCTTGACTATCCTAAACAGTTTGGTATCATCTGCAAACTTTACCACCTCACTGCTTACCCCTTTCTCCAGATCATTTATGAATAAGTTGAAAAGGATTGGTCCCAGGACTGACCCTTGGGGGACACCACTAGTTACCCCTCTCCATTCTGAAAATTTACCATTTATTCCTACCCTTTGTTTCCTGTCTTTTAACCAGTTCTCAATCCAAGAAAGGGCCTTCCCTCTTATCCCATGGCCATATAATTTACACAAGAGCCTTTGGTGAGGGACCTTGTCAAAGGCTTTCTGAAAATCTAAGTATACTATATCTACTGGCTCCCCCTTGTCTGCATGTTTGTTAACCCCTTCAAAGAACTCTAATAGATTAGTAATACAGGATTTCCCTTTACAGAAACCATGCTGACTTTTGTCCAACAATTTATGTTCTTCTACATGCTTCACAATTTTATTGTTTCGACTAATTTGCCCGGTACTGAAGTTAGACTTACCGGTCTGTAATTGCCAGGATTGCCTCTAGAGCCCTTTTAAAATATTGGTGTCATGTTGGCTACCTTCCAGTCATTAGGTATGGAAGCCGATTTAAGGGATAGGTTACAAACCACAGATAATAGCTCAGCAATTTCCCATTTGAGTTCTTTTAGAACCCTTGGATGAATGCTGTCCGGTCCCGGAGATTTGTTAACATTAAGTTTTTCTATTTGTTCCAAAACCTTCTCTAATGACATTTCAATCCGGGACAGTTCCTCAGATTCATCACCCACAAAGGACGGTACAGATTTGGGAATCTCCCCAATGTCCTTAGCCATGAAGACTGAAGCAAAGAAATCATTTAATTTCTCCGCAATGGCTTTATCGTCCTTGATTGCTCCTTTTATAACTCGATCATCGAGGGAACCCACAGGTTTTTTAGCAGGCTTCCTGCTTCTAATGTACTTAAAAAACATTTTGTTATTTCTTTTTGAGTTTTTGGCTAGCTGTTCCTCAAAATCTTTTTTTGCTTTTCTTATTACATTTTTACACTTGATTTGACAGTGTTTATGATCCTTTCTATTTATCTCACTAGGATTGGACTTCCACTTCTTAAAAGATACCTTTTTGTCCCTCACTGCTTCTTTTACATGGTGGTTAAGCCACGGTGACTCTTTTTTAGGTCTCTTGCTATGTTTTTTAATTTGGGGTATATATTTAAGTTGGGCCTCTATTATGGTGTCTTTAAAAAGTTTCCATGCAGCTTTCAGGGATTTGGCTCTAGTCACTGTGCCTTTTAATTTCTGTTTAACTAACCTCCTCATTTTTGCGTAATTCCCCTTTTTGAAATTAAATGTCAGGGTGCTGGACTGGTGAGGTGTTCTTCCCACTACAGGAATGTTGAATGTTGTTGTATTATGGTGGTAAATAAAGGGGTAACAATCACTTCTCTGGGTCACCCTCCACTGGACCCTCTCCAATGCATCCACATTCTTTAGATGGTGGGGGGCCCAGAACTGGACACAATACTCCATCTATGGGATAGGATCTAAATGCATGCTTTTAAGTATCCTGGCTTGTTGGAAAGCTAGCCTACCACAGTAGCCAGATGTCTGGCTTATGTTCTGTTACCTCTCCCATTCTTCTAAACATTGTAAAAAAATTTTTAAAAAATCCAGATTAAGGAACAGATGTTGCTATTCAATGATTTTCATGTTCTTTCCTAAGACTTTTATCTTGGATGGTCATTTTCTTGAGTGGGGAAGGCCCAGATTTTGGAGTCCAAAGATTTGGGCCAACATTTAAAACATGCATGTCCAACATGAGGCACCTAAATTCTTCCTGATGCACCAATTATCAAATGCCTAGCAACTTCCTTTGAAATAAGTGGGCATTGCTGGGTGCTCAACACTTCTGAAAATCAGGATGTGTATTTAAGCTTCTAATTGACTTTGTCTATTGGGGAGAGTGATACTCGTGTAAACTAAGCAATAGATTTAAATAGACATTGTTACACCAATATAACCCTCTATACTAGCTCTCTTTTTCTGGTATAAATGACTTTTTTTTTTGTTTAGCTTATGTCTCTTGGGAAAGGGTTAAAGCAGAACTGAAAAAGGTCAATTTCTGCCCTGTACTGCATCTGTGCAACCACGTTACCTTCAGACTAGGACCTTAGATACACATTGGATTTAATAGGATAGCACAGGTATAACCAAAAGCAGATATTATGCCTCTGCGAAAATATTGACAATGTACAGTAGACCCCAGCATAATTTGCCATAGCCAACCCTTGAAGAAGTAGGGAGGGAAGAATGTAAGCCAATAAAGCAAACAGAGAAGAGTGAAAACTGAACAGAGAATGGTTTTCCCGGCCTGTACACATTTTTGGGATGTTAATATTTTTTCCATCCTGGATTAGGTTAAAACTTTAAGATCTCGAACACTTTTGACTGAAAATCCAGAACCTTCCCCCCCCCCCCCCAAATGACTTGGTTCTGGTCAATTTGAAATGGGCTAATAGTTTTAAACATTTTAAAATGTTTACTAGAATAATTAGCTTAAATAGTGAAAGAAAAATAATTGCAAACTAGAAAACTAGCATTTTTCATGTTTATGATTTCAATATGAAATGCTGTAGTAATTTCAAAACTTTTTTTTTTTTTTTTTTAAGAGCGTGATAAAGCTCATCCAAACTGACCTATTCCCATGTAAAGTTTTGGTTTCAACACATTAGCATTTTCCGAAGGGGGAGATTTTAAAATTCCTGACTAGCTGCACTGTGAATATAGAGAGAAGTGGTCTGATGAGTAAATAGATCTCACTTTTCAATATTCCTTCTAAAGGGCAGGATGGTGCTTTAAGTGAATTCAGCAGCCCTTCGAATGTATGAGCATTCTCTCCACAACTGGTCATACAAAGGCTAGACTGTTCACACTCAAACTTATGAGTAATTATTGACATGAGAAATTCTAGTGACTTCAGTGGGCCTACACTACAGTGTCAGAGAGCTTATATGCATGGCGAGGTATCACGTTGTGTATGATGAATTGGTTGGTGTAGACCTTTCCAGTGTGCACTGAAATTTCCCTAGTGCTTTCAAACCATGCTATATTAAAGCACACCAGCAGGATGTATCTAGATCAATGAATGCATTTGGGATAATGAACTTTAGAAATCATACCTTATAAGAGCACGTTACCCCACTGTGGGGGGCAAGCCCTAAGGCTTGGTCAAACTAAGGAAGGGATGCATGATCCCATCGTGAATGCATTGAGGAGAGTGCACCAGATTGGTTTCCCAATAACTTTTAAAAGTTGATGTGTGATTGATGCCTGATTTTCAATGACAGGAAGGCTTTTTTATGCTAGTAGAGTGGTGTAAAGAGGCCTTAATATGAGCGAGGCCACTCCCTTCATATCAGGCCTCCAAAGGTTAAAAAGAACTGGAAACTTTGTGACCCGGTTAGCTCTAGGTGCCTGGAATAATTTTCCAACTACGTTTCATTGCTAAGGAGGGATATGATAGAGGTATGTAAAATCATGAGTGGTGTGGAGAGGGCCGATAAAGAAAAGTTATTTATTAGTTCCCTAAATAGAAGAACTAGAGGACACCAAATTAAATTTAATGGGTAGCAGGTTTAAAACTAATAAAAGAAAGTTCTTCACACAGCGTGTAGTCAACCTGTGGAACTCCTTGCCAGAGGAGGCTGTGAAGGCTAGGACTAGAATAGAGTTTAAAGAGAAGCTAGATAATTTCATGGAGGTTAGGTCCATAAAAGGCTATTAGCCAGGGGATAAAATGGTGTCCTTGGCCTCTGTTTGTCAGAGGCTGGAGAGGGATGGCAGGAGACAAATTGCTTGATCATTGTCTTCGGTCCACCCTCTCTGGGGCACCTGGTGCTGGCCACTGTCGGCAGACAGGCTACTGGGCTAGATGGACCTTTGGTCTGACCCAGGACGGCCATTCTTATGTTCTTATGTTCTAAAGTGAAGGGTGTTTAATAAGTTTTAACTACAGGTATAACTGGCTTAAATATTTTTATTCCTTTCTTTCAACCTATACCTGTAGATGAGTACTAGCATATTATCAGCCCATGAGAGAATGCATCTCCTGAGGTTTTCATAGTGACTATTTTACTAAATTTACTAGAAGATTTACTTAGCATAGCTCGGACCCTTACCTCAGTTTTTGTTTTTCTGGGAAAACGAACTGAAAATGTATGTGCTTCATTTAAATCATTGCTCTAGGATGGGATTGGGGAGAACAGGTGCAATGTGCAGGCTTCTCTGAGGAGAGAGGACTACTCCAGCCCTCTCTCACTGCAGCAGCTTGGGGCCAGGTGAGAAGTGCCTCTCCATGGCTGCTGTAGCTCCAGTGGGCACAGCTGAGGGAGGAGTGTCTTCCCCCTGTGCTCTCAAGCCAGAGTGAGGAATGCAGCAACCTGTGCACTTTCCCCTTGCTCCCTGACAAAGGAGAACAACCAGCAACATCCCCATGAAAATTAGTGACGCTTCAGCCCCCTGCCCTCCCCAAAGGGCACTTGGGGGAGGGTGGATCAGCTTAAGGATGGGGCAGTCCCTAAGGTAGGGAGGTGCACCTCCCCAGCCAGCCCCTTTCACCGGCCTGGTGATTCTGTCTCTTTTTTCTGTATGGTTTTATGAGAAACAATCCTATTCCAAGTACATCCCATTCTCCTGGCACAGCCAAACCCTGCCCTTGCTGTAAGTTATGATAAGAGGAAGCTGTCTTCTAAATTTCGTGGTCCTAGCTCTTACTGTTTAGGAGGAGATCTTGAACACACCTGCTCAGGTCCTGAACTCAAATGGCTTTTCTTCATTTAAATCACTGCTCAGTGGTGAGGCTGGGGAGGAGGGGTTCAGTGTGCAGGCTGCCCCAGGGAGAGAGGACAACTCCAGCCCTACTGATCACAGCAGCTTGGGACCAGGTGAGAAGCGTCTCTCCATGGCTGCCGAGGCTGCAGCGGGGACTGCCTGGGAAAGGATGCACTACCCCCCCTGTTGGGGGACAGACAGACAAACTCTCAAATATACAGCAGACAGCTGTTGTGCAAAGCACCGTTATTACTAGGACTGACTAGGGAGACGATTCCTTTTTGTTGCCACTTAGACGTTTGTTTTGCTCACCATTGGAACAAAACCAAAATGTTTTCCATGGAAGTACATTTCTGTCGATGTCACGCACTATGACCATGTCTGTGATTTTCAGCTTACATTGATGTAGTCATGCTACTCCGTGCACTACAAATAGCAGCGTACCTGGCCTAGGACCATGGCAGCTTGGGCGGTTCTCTTGAGTAAATCCACGCAGATCCTATGCAGACATAGTGAGGTAACTCATCCAAGTTGCTCACCATGCTACTCCAGCCACACTGCTATTTGGAGTGGGCTAGCTCAAGTAGACAGCACAGGTGTGTCCATGGGAGCTGGGAATAGCATCTCCCAGTTCAAATGTAGACGTACCTATACTACAACCTTAACCCTTTGACTTAGCAACCCTGAGGTGAAAACAAGTGGAACTCCAGGGGGTAGAAATCTCAGCTAGCTAGTTCGAGAGGGAAACTTCCATATCTCGCCTCTGCTAGGATTTTACATTGTTAGCAGTCTGAAGTTAGCTATATTGATATTAACATATACTGCTTTTGTTGCTGCAATGATAACAGAGCCTAAAAGAGTATGTCTGCACAACATTTTGAAGCCCAGGGGAGCAACCCTCACAGCCCAGACTGACACATTATGGTCAGAAGGATATCTAAAAGTAGCTGTGTTGACAGAGCTTTGAAATTGCGGCTCATTAGCATGCTTCCCACTCAATTAAATCTGTCAAATCATGCTGGAACGCTTGCTCCTTCTCGTTCCAAAATATTGGGTAGAGAGAACCACGGAAGCAGGTATTTCTTATATCAGGGATGAGCTAGATGGTGGTTGGTCCTGCCATGAGGGCAGGGGTCTGGACTTGATGACCTCTCAAAGTCCCGTCCGGTTCTAGTGCTCTATGATTCTCTGAATCTATAGGGTTTGGGTGATTTGTTTTTTCTAAGAATTTTATGTAATTCCCTTGTTAGAAATGCAACTTGGATTAAGAGAATAATTCCAGAGCAGTCTGACAAGTCTTTTAGATCTTGTGCAACTTTCTTTGGCTTTGCTGGAGGGCATTTGGGCTATTCTGGACTGATTTCACAGGTCAAAATAGCCGAATTGGGAAGCAGGGAAGAAAGAACTCTGACACATAATAGGCAACATCTATAAAAATATGTCTACGGAGAAAAGTCAGCCATTTGAATGTGTCATTGTCATTCATTAATGCATGTGGCATTTTACAGCTGTTAAATTAGCCACAGGAGGTAGTTTGGATTCTTCTGTGCTTGTAGTAAAGAGCTGTAAAGCCAAAAGCCCTGACTTTGTTCAATCACCTCCCTTAAGGAAGAAGGAAAGATGAGCCTTATTACCAATGAGAAAAGCTGCTCTATATAAGCAAAGGGCATATTAATCAAGTGGGAAAGCAATGGATTTTTACTTTAAAGTGCATGACAGTTTAATAGGGTTTGGGTGAAATCTGATATTGCTTGAGACTTATCCACTGGAAATGTACTTTACTCACTGTCAGCATCCCTTGGAGACTATTAAGGGCATTAGAAATGCGCTGGGCCAAGCTCTGCTGTGTGTGAACCGTTCCTCGGAGAGGAGGTGGCAGACTCAGTGAGTATGAGGGGGAAAACCTCAGAACGCCAATCAGTGGAACTGCCAGAGTAGTAGAGTCTACATGTCTTCACGTCCTTGTTGAGCGTTCCTTTCTCGTTGCAGGGTGGGGTCTCTAGAGGCAACGTCTGTCGTAGAACTATTCCTCACAGTGATCTGACTCAGAGCAACAGTGCTGGGAATTTATCCTATTGCAATTCAACTTCTGTCCTGGGCAAGCAGACGGGCCATTAAATACCGGTTTGGGTGGGAGGAAAACATTTTAGGACCCAATCTGGAAGGTTGGTGGAGGGCCAATGTGCAAGCTAAAATCTCACATCGGGGGAAGCTCTAGTCCACACCCACCTTCAGCATATCTGTGTAATGGCTGGCTGTGTGCTCTCTGGCTGAAGCACCTGCTGGTGGGGGAGACTGGAGATTTACCCCTCTGGTGTTGGGGGCTTGGCTTCCATGAGGGCAGGGCCTCAGGCAGAGAGGGCAGGGCTGTTCACCCACCGCCCATGCCCATCTATCTTTGTGCCCTCCAGTGAACTCTGTCCAGGTATCTGCTACTGTTCAAACACATCCAAGAGAGTAGTAATGCAAGGTCGATGGGTAAAATGGATGTAGGAATGGCTTGTGTATTACCTCTGCCTGAGGCTCATTTTTCAACCCCTGCACTAACCACTCAAGTTTTGACAAAGTGAATCCAGCTCTGCTTTCTGCAAACCTCCACTACAGAACAGGCCCGTTCCCCACCCCTGCAGAGTCACACACATCTGGGCCAGAGGGCATCCTGACGATCATCAATGCACATCCAGCCACTCCTGTAATAGCCCCCTAATCTCTGCCTGAGTTACTGAAATCCTCAAATCCCACTTTATAGCCTTCAAGGTGCAGAATCAGCCATGAAAAACTCCTTGGTCCCTGCTCACCTGACCTGGGGGAAATTCTTTTTCAACCCCAAACAAGGCCATCAGTAGGTCCCTGAGCATGTCAACAAGACCCACCAGCCGGGCACCTGGGAAAGAATTTTCTGAAAGACTCAGAGCCCTCCCCATGTTGTACCTCATCTCTGGCCATTGGGAATACTGGCTACTAGAAGTCACAGATGAGCCACCTGCCACTGTCTCCAATGTCATGAGACTGGCCATCATTCACACTCCTCAGCAACATCGTTAGTCCATCGTGAGTCTGGTTAGTAGATCTGCCCTAGATTTCAGCTCGTTTCTGTCACTCTAGTTTTCAAGGTCCTCCATATCTTCCTGCATGAAGTCCTCTTCCATATTGGCAATACCGTCCACCTTTGGGTCATATGCACATTTTATTAGCGCACTGCGACTTTAGGGGGGAAACGGTAACTATAACCGGTCCCAAAACTGATCCCTGAAGAACGCCACTAGTGACCTCCCTCCATTCTCACTGTTCATCTTGCCGTAGCGTCTCCTTTCCCCAGTTCCTTATCCGCTTTCCATTTTCCCAAGTTGTCTCCAATTTAACGATTCCCCATGTGGAACGGTGTCAAATACCTGACCGAACCATACATCGATTAGCTTTACAGAGCTTGATTGGTCCCTGTCTGGGTAGCTCTAATAGTCCTCGGGCTCAGAGCTGCCATATCTGAGCTATGTGTATCTCAGTGCAGAGACAGCATATTCTTCTTTGCGGCAGTGCTTGTCACTATCCCATGCTGAGCCCCCCAGCAGTAGAACACCTAACAGGACCACACATCTAAAAGTTGCAGTTAAAATGCGCAGCGCTGCCATGCTGCAGCTGTTATTCTGTATGTCTAGTTTATTTTAAACTAGATAATTTACCCAGCGATGTTCGGGTCCTTAACACAATCTTTTTTTGTTTTTTTATTTAAATCATTGTTCTGGGAGAGAGTGGGGGAGGAGGGGTTCAGTAGGCCAGTTGCCCAGGGGACAGAGGGTTACCCCAGCCCTCTTTCTCCACAGCAGCTTGGGGCCACGTGAAGAGCACCTCTAGCGGGCACAGCTGGGGGAGGGGTGCATGGCCCTCGGCTGGGGCAGGTCCAGGTTCACCTGTGCCCTGTGCTCCCCAGCCCAAATGAAACACACAGCAATCTGTCAGGGAGCGAGGGGAAAGTGTACAAAGGGGAAGAGCAATGTTCCCGTATGAATCCAGTGGGGTGGGGAGTTCAACCCCCCACATGCACACACCGTCTCCCTGAAGGGTGCCTGGGAGGTTGGAGGCTTGGGGCAGGGACAGTCCCAGATGGGACCTTAAGTTTTGTTCAGTGACTTTGCTTTAAGTTATGATAAGTGGAAGTTGTGCACTTAATTCCCACAGGCCAGATCTAGCCCGCCAAGCCATTTCTTCTGACCCGCAGCAGCCCTGCTGAGCACCCGCCCCCCAAGCCAATCGGGGTTTGGAGCGGGGGGAGCACCAAGTCTCCTCCCATGCCAGGGGTGTGCAGCATCAGAGGGAAGCGCCAGCTGTTCAAAATGGCTGGCGGTTCCCTCTAAGCACTGCTCACCCCTGCAGGTGTGAGAGGGGGTGGGGCAGGTGTGAGAGACCTCGTGTGCTCCCCCACCCCGCAGGGGAGGGCCAAAGACTCCTCCCCCCCAGCAGGGGCACATGGTGCCTAGAAGGAACCTCCTCTTCCTTCCAAGCCCCCGCCCCCTCTACTTAAGGCCCTGCCCCTTACAGGGTGGGCCCACCACCACTACCAAAATTGGTGAAGTGCCCCCCCCCCAAAAATTATTTATTGCCCACCCTTGTCCTACATCTTAATGTTTACGAGGAGTTCACAGACATTCAAGCGCTCTCAGATATAGTAGGTTGACAACGGCATAGATTCTGACATCCATACATGTTCTGGGGAATATTTTACTCCATGGGGCTGCGCATGGAGTAAGGGAACGTTCATTATATTTAAGTGTGTCAAAATCTATTCTTAAAAACATTTTAAAAAACAACAAATGGTCTTGCTGCACCTGAGAGACTAACAAAAAATGTAGCTTGTATCATGAGCTTTCCTGGGCACAACCCACTTCTTCAGATGAATGGAGCAACGGGTCCAGAGGTAAAATAAATATTAGAAAAAGAGACGGGGAAAAAAAACCCCATGTCAATTAGAGTGTACTTGCTAAATGAGGCTATTTTAATCAAGGTCTGAACAAAGATGTGAACTGAAGGGGCTTCTATATTCAATACCCTCATGACATCAAAAGCTAAGTACCATGAACTTTTAGCCCATTGCTGATAGATACCAAAGCTTGTATAGGAACCTATAAAGAACAGAATAGATTTTTAATAGTCTCAGAGGGGTAGTTGTGTTAGTCTGCGAAATGAGGTTAATAGAGTGGGCTGTGTAACATGATGAACATCTTTCGTGGGTGATTTGTCCTTTTTTCTCAACTGCACAGGGTGAATTGTGAAGACAACGTAATGATGTTTGGGTAGGTTTGTATTGGAGAAAGCAAGTTTTGTAAGCGGATATAGGACTTGATCTCATAAAGCTTGGATTTGTGGCATCTTGGGGGTTGGGGATGTATTCTGCACAGCATTTCTGTGTACATAGACGCATATGTCTACACTACAAGGCTGTGTCTAGACTGGCAAGTGTTTCCGCAAAAGCGGCTGCTTTTGTGGAAAAACTTGCCAGCTATCTACACTGGCAGCTTGATTTTATGCAAAAGCACTGACGTTCTACTGTTCGAAATCAGTGCTTCTTGCGCAAATGCTTTGACATTCCCGTTGGAGGAAAAGCCCTTTTCCAGAAGTGCTTTTGCACAAAAGGGCCGGTGTAGACAGCTGAAAACTGTTTTGTGCAAAAAAGCCCCGATGGTGAAAATGGTGATCGGGGATTTCTTGCGCAAAACCGCATCTAGATTGGCACGGACGCTTTTCCGCAAAAAGTGCATTTGCGGAAAAGCGCCCATGCCAATCTAGACATTCTTTTATGCAAATATTTTTAACAGAAAAACTTTTCCGTTAAAAGCATTTGCAGAAAATCATGCCAGTCTAGACGTAGTCCAAATATATCAGCATGGCTGTGTCTACTGAAGTCCCTCTAAGCCAATAGGAGGTAACTCTCTGATCAGCTTAGTTACCTCCTCTCCCAGAGATGGCATTATGTCAGCAGGAGAAGTGTTGTCCTTGGGTAGAGGGGAGGGACTAATTATGCTTTTCAAACAGCAAAAGCAGATAAAAACATAAGAAATAAAATGGACTAGAATGCTTTTCAAAGGCGCTAAGAATGGTTCAGCATTACATACTTTGGTATAAAAGAATTCTGTGCCATTGTTTTCTGTTTTGATATACTTTTTTTTGCTGTTGAGAGAGCACAATTAAAGAAGAACCCTTACTTCAAGGAAAACCTTGACAAATATTTTCTTTAGAAACAGTCATGCCTCATGTAGTTTTTTGCATTTAATCATACAAAGAACTTTTGATAATGTGAAGGTTGGGGGGGGAGGGGACAACTGATTCTCTGTTAATCATGCAATGTCAGATGAGTGAATGCTTAGTAAAAAGGCAACCAATCATTCTGTATTTTGCATCCACTTTCCATTTACTTTGTCCCTGTAAGGAAAGTATTTTGCATCCACTTTCCATTAACTTTGTCCCTGTAAGGAAAGACTGAGGGGGGAGGTCTGATTATAGAATTTGATTAAAGAATTTTCCAGTACATGAAATCTCCTGGTGTGTTTCTGGAATATGGAAGACATTCCCTGTGTGACATGCAAAAGTTCAGAAATTCAGTTTTATAATGTCTCGTTCAAAAAAACATGCCTCATTCTTCAATGCGTTATGGAACACCATACCATCCCACCCAAACAATTATTGGAGAAGACAATGGCAAAATTCCCATTGACACCAATAGAAGCACAACTAGCCTTACAGTACCGTAAGAGAAGCAAGTGTAACTGAGCTTGAAAGAAAACTTCAGATCTCAGTGACTGAAGAAAGTATGAGTTTAAAGAGGATTTGTAATGTTATTTCTTAGCTCAAAAGAGGCAGTGCAGTAGAAAACCTGTTTTGAACTCCTCTCTAAGCCACAGAAAAGATCTATAAATATTGAATGCAATCATCTTTGTAATCAGAACCTCATAAGAAAGCAATTTCATTTTTCACTCTGGAAAATATTCAGGATTTCTTTGTGTATCTAAGACAACTAAGATGGTCTAAAACACAATGCGACTGCATGATGCTGTGTTTTGCCAAGCCAGACAAGTACATGCAAAACCTAAATTATTCCTGAAAATGACAATCCTTAGATACAACACGGTAGTTGTTTCTGCATGGAGGAGACGTGTGTATCTCTAATTAAAAAAAAAGGTGTAAGAGAGGGCATAAATGCTTAAATGTCAAGGATATAAAAGGTTGTTTGAGCCAAATATGTATCCTTTTGATAAATGGAAATACAGCATTACTGAGGCCAATGAAAAGGAGCATAAACATTAGCAGGAGATGGAAGAATGGGACATTGGATATCTAAGAGGTGTTTTGAATAGCAGCTTGCCAAAGATTAGAGTTGACTGAAACTTTTCAATTGAAATATTTTCATGACTAAAAATAGCTGTTGAGTGAAATGGAAATGTTGGCGAAAATCCTACTTTCACTGAAAATCTTTTGGTTTTTCAT
Source organism: Pelodiscus sinensis (assembly GCF_052426305.1). Classification (NCBI taxonomy): domain Eukaryota; kingdom Metazoa; phylum Chordata; order Testudines; family Trionychidae; genus Pelodiscus; species Pelodiscus sinensis. Next base: position 8,199,237 of record NC_143057.1, read on the forward strand.
CAAAAGCTCCTATTTGAAGTAAGTTTCCATTTTCATCTTTCTTTTTTTTAATTTTTGCTGGAATTTCCTTCAGGAAAAAAGGATCCTTTACTGATCAGTCATGCTAAAGGCCTAATCTTCCCTTGCTGATTGTTTTCACCTGTGTTTGAAAAAAAGCTTATTTAAGCTGTGAAGAAATGGATATTGCCAATTTATAACGGATGAGTGGGAGTCCTTTTGACTAACTCCCTGTCCTTCATTTCAAATCTTCTTTCATCACCTAATGCATTTCGGCCCTGCCACCAATGCTTCTGACATTCTTCAAAGTTCTATTAGCCTCAGTCCTCCCAAAAAGCATTTCTGGTACTTGCAAAATGTAGCTTACTGTCTTCAGCTATCAAAATCTTCATGGGTAGTGACAAATAATAGATTCAATAGGGGTTGCCGTGTGGATTTCAGTCATGAAAACTTTTGAATATGGCCTCAGTCAAATGGTGTATTGCTTCCTCCCTCCCCACCACCAAATAAATGGGGTAATTCTGAGTCAACAGCAGCCTTGCTTTCTTTTTCCAACATCTTTAAAGAGATTCTTTCTGCATACCAGCTATTTCCAGAGAGAGAGAATGATTTACGGTGTTCTTTATTACAACAGCCTTCAGAATAACCTAAAACACTCTGTGTGGGCTGGTTATGACTACAAATCCTTGTGCATTAAAACCAGTCATCTGCTGCTAAGTTCAGTTTTATTATGCAGCAACAGGTAGGATGCAGGCTCCTTTTTCGTCTATGTTGATGGCATTTTAATCACTTTTAAAATTTTGGGGATGGAGTTCTGTATCTACTCAGAGCCCCATTGAATTGCATGGAGCTGTGTAGATTCTGTTGCAGGATCAGAGTCAGGATTGCTTATGACCTATCTTTTAAGAGTCAATGATATTATTCATGAATGTGGTACCTCCCTCTCTCTCTGCCAATAGCTTCTCAGTAAAACATAGTAAAAGGAAGCACCTGTTGCTAACTTGATATGTTGGGCTTGAGTCAAGTTTGCTCCTTTGCTGGCTGTTTTGTATGCTCTGCTGTTTAACTTGTGGCCTACCGTATCCTGAAGAAGCACATGAAATGGTGAGATCCCACAGAGCCGCTCAGACTTTCTTAAGGAGATGTCGCGTCACAGTGTGGGGGTAACCAGAGAGTATTGAAAACAACCACCACCACTGGGCTATGTTTAGGCTTTGTGGGGCCCTACACAGTACTCGTTAACTGGTGTCCCTCTTGCCCACTAGTCATTCTTCTGACAGTGTCCGGTGCCAGACCCTTCAGAAGGAATGAACCAGAACAGGGATTTATCAAGTCTCACGCCCCTTGCCATCCAGTCCCAGCTACTGGAAGCCAGCTTAGGGACCCCCAAAGCATGGGGGTGCATCCCTGACTAGCTTGGCTAATAGATAGCCATTGATGGAACTATCCGCTGTAGTCTGTCTTGTTTTGAACCCAGATGCAGTTTCCATCTTTTACCACATCCCTTGATGTGATCCTGCCTTGGTACTATATGAGGAAATACTCCCCTTTATTTGTTTTAAACATGCTGCCCATTAATTTAATTGGGTGATTCATGGGTCTTGTGTTGTGTGAAGAGATAGTTAACTGGCAGTTTTTAAAGAATGCCTTTGTTGCCTCTAATTACTTCTTTTACTCTGTTGTTGAGTTGTTAGGTGTTGTTTGTTCGCTTACCGTTCACTTTTTATTTGGAGCACACATTTGAGTTACACTTCATTTATGGGTGTGGTTGGTTGGTTTCCATGCAGCTTGCATGCATTTCACTCTTGTGATCGTTTCTTTTCATTTCCATTGCCTCACTTCCTCATTTTTTGTGGAATTCTCCTTTCTGACATAGAAAAGTCCACCACAGTTGTATTTAAATATCCCACACTCAAGGATACAAAAAATAATGATATTATGGCTATTATTAGTGAGCAGTTCAACTATATACACCTCTTGGACCAGATGTTCTGCTCCACTTAAAAATAGTTCAAGATTTGCTTCTTCCCTCATGGGTTTCAGCCTACCTGCTCCAAGAAGCAGTCATTAATGGTGTCTGAAAACTTTATTTCTGCATCTGCAATCCATCTTTGCCGTAATTTAAAAGACTCCACTGATAAATCACTGCATCAGGGGAATAATTTCTCCCTGTGTCTGAAACATGAGAGAAACACAGAGCAGATGCTTGCGGAGGTGAGTTAAGACCTGGGTATACAGAAGCTAAGAACTGAATAATTTCTATCTTAGTTTGTATGACACATTTGAGAGTTACATGCTCATACATTTGTAATTAGAAGGCAGAACAGATGGGGAAGGCTTAGTTAAAAAAGAAAATATTTATTTTCAAAAGTAGTGCTGCCAAGAGATTATTTACTATATCAGATGATTATCCCCCCCCCTTCCAAATGTAGTAGAGGTTTTTCTTTGTTGAAATAACAAAAGTCAAGCTTCATTCTAAATCAATGATTGCAAAAAGTGTTTCCATTGGAACTCAGTACAACTGGAATGTAAGGATTTGCCTGCACTTAAATTGCTATGGTGCACTACACTGGTGCAGTTCCAGCGGTGTGGTTGCCCATCAGTGTAGACGCTTACTACAGAAAGGGTTCTCCTGTCTGAGATGAATTTAAAAGGCAACGGCATGGCAGTTGGACCAGCTCCCTGCTCTCCGCCCCTCCAGGACTGGCTCCTGCTCCCCACACCTTGCTGCCTCTGTACCAGAGGCAGCAAGGGGGGGAATGACTAATTGAGTAGTGACTCAACTAACCGATAAACCTATGCTTACCAAGTAGTCTACTAGTCACCTACATCCTTAATCTGGTACCTGATTTGTTGAGAGCAAGTCAATGGAGCTATATCCATTTACACCCCCTTGGGAGCTGTCCTCTTCTCTCTGTTTGTTGTATCTGCATGTCTGCTGCTTACCTGGGTATCACCATTGCTGTTGTGTATCAGTGCTGACAGAAAAATGTGAGGGTAGTCAGCCCTCTCTGCTGAGGTTCCGACAAGCCAACATGTCATGGCGATGGCTTGCCAACTACAAAGCGGACTGAAAAGAAGAAAGCAGCTGACGAAATGAATTGGTATAACTCTATTGACTTAAGGCAGGCCAAACGTCTCTGGGATGGAATTATGTGTATCCCTATGCAGTAGTAATCCAAATTGACTTCATATTGCAGTGCATTGATATAGAATCTCTTGGCTCCATAGAGCTATGGATCTGATAAACTCCAGCCATACTTAGGGATGAGTGGAACTGATATAATTTTAATCTAATCCAGCTAAACAGCTACCCCTGTTTCAATCAGAGAGGCTCAAGTGAACATGGAAAATATCCCTTCCTCCTCAATGGCTAAGAATGGGGGGGGGGGGGGGACCACTCATGGATAGAACTCCCATGTTTCTGGGTGTGGAGGAGAGAAGTGACAGAGAGAGGGAGAGAGCACACAGTGGTCCAGATCCCCAGTGGTTGTAAATGAGCATCTCTCTGCTTGGATCCACTCTGTTTATTGAAAAGCTTCACTTTGGAACTAGCGTATGGTTTGGAACAGTCTGTGTTTCCTTCTGTCACACATAGAAGTGCACGTCTGCTGAGACTCAAAAGTTGGGCAGACAAATAAAGCTACTCTAACATTTGTTCTCCTTTTATTTCAAAACAGAGCATTTTATAGACAGAGAGCCAGTTCCTCGCTAGATTAAGGTTGTTTAGCGCCCATTCAACATGACACAAAGCGCCCTTAAATTCCTTTGAAGAGATTGCCTAGAGACTCTGCTGGCCTCATGTAGGGTATACCTTAGAAGATGGTGTAGACTGTAGACACATCACAGACGCTGGTGGCAGTAGCTGTCATGGTGTAGATTTGCTCCAGCAATCCTCAGCAGCTAGAATGGCTTCTCAAGGAGCCATTGCTTTTGGCATAACTTAAAGTCCAATGTTTGATTTGTTATTCCCCAGGTCCAGCCCAGTTCCCAGTGATATAAAGTCCAGGAAGCCACTAAGATGCTACCCGCCCCCTGCAGCATGCTGGGCCTCTCTGATCCTGGAATATCCATGGTCCTGCAAGACCACAGATATTGCCAGACCACAGAGTCCCAGTTTATAGAGGTGCAACCTTTGCCGGCTCTTGGCAGCAGTTGGAGAAATCCAACCTGTACACTCAGCAAATTTGTTCAAGGAGACCCTAAGCAACAATAAACCTGAAAGTCCACATGGTATGTTTTGCAAGTCCTTTAACGCTACATGGTGGATTTTATTTTTCAAGTGGTTCCCTACTGGTATCCCCAGCATTAATTTTTGAAGACAGGCTATCTGAGTAAATATGGCATCTTGACTTCTGCCATGTTAAGAATCCGACTTAAGCATTCATCAGCTTTTTTTAATGTGGTTAGAGAGGCGATGCTTGTTATTCAGCAACAATGATCTTTTACCTGTGTGTTGCTTTGATAAAAATGGTTCCTTTTGGCTTTTCAAATTTTAGATTATTTCCCCATGAGTTTAAACTCTGTTACGAGAGAAAATAATCTTCCACATCATTTCTACAACAGATTTATTTTATCCAACTTCTGAATTTCACTCAGTTACTGTAAATTTTTTTTATTGATTTAATCTATAACACTAAACCCACTTAAAGTTTGAAAGTTAGGGTGGTGGTAGCGCAAAAAAGATGAGCATTATGTAGATTTTGAGTTGTAATTTAACGTCTGCTTATGCTGCCCCTTTGTTCTCACCCTCCCACTACAAAAAAAAAAATCTGTGTTTTTAAACACCCTGACCGTCTTCATTGTTAGATCAAAAAAGCTGTATCCATAATATGATATATTTGGTGAATTATATACCTACTGCATGCTTGATAGAGTCTGTCAGTTCTAGCTCTTACTATTTAAGAGGAGTGCTTGAACAATCAATTTCAGTATGCAGGTTCCTCTCATCATAACTTAAAGCAAACTGAGGGTTGATTTTTGCCAGGAAAATGGGATGTGTCTGGAATGGGACTGTTTCTCAGAAAACCATACAGAAAAGAGACAGGCTCACTAGGCTGGTAAAATGGGCTGGCTGGGGCACGCCTGCCCCCCACCTCAGGGACTGCCCCAACTCTAAACCTCTCACCCCCAAGGCACTGGGGGGGACGGGGAGGGGGACTGAAGCTAACCCTCTCCCCCGAATTCATATAGGGCCCATTGCTGGCTGTTCCACTTTGTCAGGGAGCTAGGGGAAAGTACATAGTTTGCTGCATTCCTCATTCTGGCTGGGGAGTGCAGGGTGCAGATGAACCTCTATCTGCCCCAGCTAGGGGACAAGCACCCCAGGCCAGGCTGTGCCCACTGGAGCTGCAGCAGCCATGGAGAGATGCTTCTCACCTGGCCCCAAGCTGCTACTGTGGGATTGAGGTTGTTCGCTATCCCTGGGGCAGCCTGCATCCTGAACCCCTCCTCTCCTGCCCCATCCCGGAGCAATGATTTAAATAAAATAGGGACAATTTATTTTCAAAACCCCCAACATGAATCTATTTAATGATCCAAGCAATTCCGGGTAAATCTGTTTCTGTGCCTTCATGAAGAGGAAGGATGGTCTTGCATTGAAAGAACTGAAACCCAAGTTCTGTTCTTGCCTCTGCTGTAGACTCTTCTATGACCTTGGGCAAATGACTTTATCCTCCTTGCCTCAGTTTTCTGTCTGTAAAAGGGGAATAACAGTACTTCAGTCCTTTCATGTCTTGCCTATTATACAGAAATAAGTGCATTTCAGGTATTATCATACTACAAATAACATAATAGTTATTTCTCATGAATATTTCATGAGATGAGGAGCAGCAGGTTAATGGAAGAAAGCTATTTCCTGAATTGCTCATGGGACTGGTCGTATTTGGGAGACATGCACGAGAAAGATAAAAGGAAGTAAGCATTTCTCATTTGAAAATAAATGCATAAAAGCAGACCCGGTCCCCTAATGAAATGCTTTCCTGGCAGAAGTCCTCTGTCTGCCACTGATCAGTAGTTTAATTTTCAACTGAGCGTTTATTTTTTTATTTTCACGGCAGGGATTATTGGTTTTGGTCATTCCCTTGGTAACACATCTATATATAATCTATATCTTTTATCATGAGGACCACAATACAAGGGAGTAGAACTCTCTGTATTTTTCAGTAAAAATAAGTATGCTACAACTACATAGATTCCCTCTTGTGATTACTCTTCCAAGGCTCAAAGTTGTTATTTCAAATGAGTGAACCCATCAAAGATGAGCAACAAAAATACTAGCAACCCTCCAAAAGCCAAAGGTATCCAGAGTTCACAGAATTATATTGGTTCATTTCTATGACATTCTTGTTTTGCTCTATTTTTTTTTTCAGGATTTATTTTTAATAAACCAAGACCCATTTTGAATGTGCAGAAAGATGCTTAGTTTAAGAATAATTCCCGTACACAATCTGGAAAAAAAGATTTAAACCACAGCCTTGAGAGCTACATTGTGACTAGCTCCCATACTGGCCCGCAAGAGAGTAAAGGCTGGATCCTGCAATATTCAGGTCAGTGGGAGTTTTTCCATTGATTTGACCAAACTTTGTGTTCCTCTTCCACAATCTGACCTTAAAGCCATGACTTCACTCAATGGAAGATTGATGGTGCTGCAATAGATCTTCCGGAGTTTGATTTAGTGGATCTTAGTGACTTACTATATCAAACTGAGGGCGCCCCTGCTGGTGGCCGTTACGTTTGATTCCGTGAGGAGTAAGGGAAGCCAGCTGGTGCATCTCATCACATTGGCCTACCAATGTGGGGCTGGTGGAGAAACTTGAATCAAGGTTCATCAACACCAGCTATGTAATTAACGTAACTGTAGTTGCATATCTTGATTTGGTACTCCCATTGAGTGTAGTCCTGGGGGATTACCACATCTGCACTCCAGCTGTTTCTTCCAAGGAGTAAATTAGTGCAGATAGGTGCGAAGTGACTGGACTCATCTCTCTTCATCCTGTGCCTGGCAGCAGAGCTGGCTTAGTGCAATAGCGAAGTAGGAAGAAACCTTTAAAGAACTTTACTACGTTGCTTCCCACCCCTCCAGAAAAAAAGGTAGAGTAGTAATGGGGAAATGTCTGTTGCCATAGCCACAATTTGCCTGAGAATGCACAGCTGTTCTATTCATATTTAAACGGTGCTGATCAGCACAGTATGGGTACGTCAACACTGCATGGAAAAAGTCAAATTAAGATAAATAACTTCAGGTGCGCAGTTGACGTAGCTTAAGTCAAAATCACTTAATTCGGATTTTGGTGCGGTGTATGTAGCAGGAAGTTGAAAGGAAGAACACTCTTCCTTTGACTCCTATAACCCTCCTTACTCTGACGTCCCCTATTCCTCGTGAATAAGTCCTCCATCGTGAAATTATTTCAAAATAATGGCTTGCTGTGTAGACGCTCACTGTTATTTCAAAATAACGTCAGTTGTTCCAAAATAATGCTGCAAGTGTAGACGTGCCCTGTGGGAACACTTGTGTATCACAGCTTCCAAGGGTAAAGAAAAAAAAGCATAGTCTACCCCAAACAAAAATATCTCTGCAAACTGAACATGGGATTTTCCAGACTTCAGTGATCCTTTCCAATGTATCTGCCAATCTATTGATTATGGACCTTTCCCTAGGAAGCAGCGATATACTTACAATAAGTACAGAACAACAGTAGCAAACTAGTATAGGAATTTTGAATGATATAAGTAAATCCTGAAGCATGCCTGTTACTGTACTGTGCACCAAGCATCTGGGGTTTTATGTCCCAATATTTCAATGGTATTGTGAGATTTAATCAGAGTTCAGGATTCCCCCATGATTCAGTGAGACATTCCAAAATTGCTATTTATATAGCCAGTAACCATTGTCCCTTGATTTAACAATAGCCACTCACCTTGGAGATGTATTAGTTACAACTCACCTGTCTCAGTAAATTTTCCATTTGCTCCTATAATAAGGGTATGTCTACAGAGCAAAATGTATTTTCCTCATCACTTATTCTCAATTAAATTGGGAGATTTGATTTTTTCCACGTGTGGAGAGAATGGGACAGATGGAAAATATTTTTTTTAATCGACAAAATGCAATTGCTGTAACTTCCTTAGGAAATTATTAGCATTTAATGGAATTTTGACAGCCTTGTAGGACTCAGAAAAAACCTGCAAGTTGTTGCTTTAGGCCACTGCATTATGTTCTGTGGCAGTGTGGGGAAGTCTGTATAGCTTATGAATTCTTTTGAAATAATGAATGCTCGCTAGGCCTCTTTATGAGCCTCCAGATTCCATTTTGGATGTTTTTGTTTTTTTTCCTGTTTCATGCTGGGCTGAAATTCCAAGTGAGTCGTGACACAGGGCTACCACAGATGATCTTTAAATCCTGATGGTGTTCTAGACAAATAGAAACATCCCAAGCAATAGGCTGGAGACCTGTTTTATTTGGGGAGAGGTCACCCACCAGTAAATTCACATGGTCGCAGGTATATTGATGCTGATCAAGAGGTCTCCTGCTAAAGGGGGCTACAGGTTATACAAGAGGGTCTCTAGGCAGCGAGAAGTGAGTAATTCCAGTGATTCCATGTTCTGGCTGAGACATCATGTGCAGGAAGGCAGGAGAAATATTATGATGTCATGGAAGATTCTGGCTTCAGAGCTTTCCAGTGTGGTAAGGAGACAGAGGCAGGATAAATATGTGGTATTATGGTGTCTAGATGTGTTTCTTTCTTTCTCTCTCTCTCTCTCTCTCTCTCTCTCTCTCTCGTGAAGGAATAAGTTGTGTTTAGAGTCCTATGCAAAGTCTGTATGTCTGTTTACTCTCTGTGTACATCACTTAATCTGTCAGATGGTTCATCCCTTCAGTGGCGTGCTGAGACATGCACAAAAACAGCTGGGGAGGTTTGGGAAAGGCAGCAGTAGATTGAGAGTCAAAGCATTCAGCTGGTAGGGTCCCCATTGCCAAGAAGAGTGTCAGACAGAGGGACTGTATGGGGATTGTGTGCCAGAGAAAGTTCCTAAACTCTACACAGACTTTGCTTTGAGGCATTCAAAAGACTGAATCCCCCATACCCTTCACTTGGTGTCTGGTAACAATCCAGCAGAGGGAAGTGTACAACTCTGAGATTAAACTGTTGGACCAGATCTGTGGCACAGAGAAATCCAGAACCATGCTGATGGAAAAAAGAATGTCAAGAAATTGTTTGCCGTTTCTAAAGGCGTGCAAAGTGTTCTCAAAGAAGTGCAAACCTACCATCATTTCATATGTTGTGACCATCTCACAAAGGGTTTACTTTTGTGACAAAACTCTACCAAAGCACTTCCATGTTCAAAACAAAAAGCCCATTTTTAAGGAACAAATTTCACCCACTGTTTTGAGCAAACATAACTTACGATGAACAATATTCAGACTAGGGAAGAGTTGCATGATGTCAAGACAATACAGCGATGGGGGAGGGCTGAACACCCCAAGGCCTGAAAAACCAGGCCTGCTGATCTATTGAGTGCCCACCTTTAAAATAATTGAACCTCCCAAAATCCCAATCATTTCTGTAAATGTAGACCAATGTTTATAAAGAATCACTGATGGGAGCAGCTCACAGCTTTTCAGGAGATGGGAGACACCAAGGCAGAAGACAGGCTGTTCAGTAGCATTGTTAAAATGAAAGATTCCTTAACTAGAAACATGACCACTTAAACGAGACCACACTGAGGTGGGGGAGTTACAGCATAGCTTGGTAGTAGCATCTACAGTTCCCACCCTTGTAGTACTAATGGCAGGACTGTGCTGTCTTACTCTTTAGCTGTGTCTAGACTGGCAAGTTTTTCCGCAAAAGTGGACACTTGCCAGCTGTCTACTCTGGCCGCTTGAATTTGCACAAGAACACTGACGATCTAATGTAAGATTGTCAGTGTTCTTGCGCAGATACTATGATGCTCCCGCTCAGGGATAAGCCCTCTTGAGCAAATGTATTTGCTCAAGAGCACCAGTGTAGACAGGAGAGGACTGTTTTGTGCAAAAAAGCCCCGATGGCAAAAATGGCCATCGGGGCTTTCTTGCGCAAAACCACGTCTAGATTGGTACGGATGCTTTTCTGCAAAAAGTGCTTTTGCACAAAAGCATCCGGGCCAATCTAGACGCTCTTTTCTGCAAATGCTTTTAACAGAAAAATGTTTTCGTTAAAAGCATTTGCAGAAAATCATGCCAATCTAGACGCAATCTTTGTGTTTTGAGGCTATGTGGCTGTGAAGCTTACCATCAACTCATCTCTAGCATCTGCCTTCCGCAACAGCCAGTCCCTGTTACGGGAGTTGTTTCTGTTGCTTTTGTATTGATTTCTGAAATAACACACTCCCGTTTAATACTCTAGCACTGTACCTGGGAGTGAGACTCCGGAAACCCATCCTAACCCTCCTCCCCGACATCTGGTGCTTTTGATTATATTGTATTTACCTGCATAACTACAAATGTTGGATCAACATTTCAAAGCCTTCCCCCCCTCCCTTTTTTTTGCCTGAGCATGAATCAGTTAAAAACTCAGACACACCATTTTCAGTTCACAAGCGCGCACACACACACCTTTTCTTATGCACAAGGGGAGGGTTTACATGACAGCAGCTGAAGTGCTAAGCCCTTGTCTACACCAGTTTCAAACTGAAGTCATTCCGCTACATTGAAATTCTCTTTGGCACTCTATGGAAAACTATCAAAACTCATTCTAAACTTTGTTCCTGCATTGTACGGATTAGCACTTAGGCACCCTGTAGCGACTGGGATCCTCTGTCCTGGAGTAGACCCCCTCACTGTGTAGTTTTTGTTCTGTGATTTGTGATTGTGCTAGGAATGACACAAACAATCCCTAATTGCTTATAGGTGCTTCGTGTTCCTAACTTTTCTCAGCTAAGAATTCAAAAGTGATCCGTGATTTTTGAGGGGCCATAGTTTTTCGGCGTAACCCTTGAGACACCTGCCAGCGGCCAGACTTTCGGAAGCTAGAAGAGAAGCAAAGCAAGGTAGAAAAGAAGAGATCAAACCCAGGTAGGTCCCATTTTTTAATCCCACCTTCACTCTTTTCTTCTATTAGGCTGTAGGGAAAAAAACAAAGTTTAAACACTGAACTACTTCAACTCCCAGGGATAAAGATGTAATTCTTTCTCCTTAATGCTTCTTATCTTTCGGTCCAAGAACCCTTGTTCGCCTTCCTGTTCTGCTGCTAAATGAGAAAGCTGTAGATGACCTGAGGGAACCAATCGAATTCTGCCTCATTCAGGGGAGTATTCTACTGCTGAGAGAGCATGTCTTCACCACCGTTTTTAGTATTGGTAACACAATTGTTTCATGGATAGTAGCAACAGTGGGAAAGTCTAGCAAATTCAGAGAAGTCTTCTGAAATGCACCCTGAGGGTGAAATTCACAACTCTTTAAATGGTGTAAGGCTTGGGAAAAAAATAAATGTTGGATGTAAGTGGACTGTGCTAACACAGGGTATAACTAGAACTGCCTAGTCCATATTAGCATTTTATCATGTACTAGGACTTTTTTTATAGCCCAACTGAGGTACATGCAGCAGGAACAGAAAAAAAAATTAGATCTACACCATTGGTGTAAATCACAGTGTTGTGGGCTTCAGCAGAATAACTCTTTAACAAGTTACACCCCCATATAACTCTTCAGAGTCTTCTAGTTATTACTAGGACCTGCGGGGGGGGGGGGGGAGGGGGAGAGGAAGAGTTTAAACAAAAGAAAAATATAAGCAATTTAGAAATAATTCTGCTCACACACTTCTGTTTCAGTTTTTTTCCATGAGGCATCTTGAATAAATATTCTAGCCTCTCTCAGCCATGGATTTCTCTATGCAAAGCCTCTGATCACTGTTTTATTGGCTAATTTCTTAACCCCCTAACGTGTGCACTCAATGAAATGCCGCAAAAGACAGATTTGTCAGCTTGCAGAAATCCATCACCAGCTTGTAAAACATGTCCATTTTGCTGGAGATTGATGGACTACGACTTGTTGTTTACAGAAAAGCAAAGCAGGCAGTCATGTCAGGGCAAAAGGGACCAAGTCACAAAGGTATAAATCAAAGTTAAAGCCTCATCGCTGCTGAAAGCTGTACTCCAGTTCTCCACTGCTGCTATTCCTTTATGGTTACTCATATATTATTTTATGACCTACTTTAATGCACATATATCCTTGTTCCATATTTTGGAATATGTAAATTGAAAAGGAAACAACAAAGGAATTTTAAAAGCCTTTCCTTTCTCCTCTCGCTCTGTAATTTGCTAATGCTCTTCTCATAAATCTCAGCTATTTTCCAGTTGTTACATTTCTGTTGCTGCTATTGAATAATATGATTAACCTTTCAAATTGAGATGTGCTACAGGTTGAACCTCTCTAGTCCAACACTCTTGGAACCTGCCCAGTGCCAAACCAGAGACTGCCGAATCGCGGGAGGTCAATATTGTCTAGCCACATTTCCAACACTCCCACTGCTTACTTGGCTCTTAGAGGACATGTAGGGGTAAATCAGAGCTCAATAACAGCACAGAACACCGAGAGCCAGGACTTGTGGCTGTAAACAAATGTTATGGGACCATGGAAAACTTGCTCTGACATGATTTTAGTTATCCGTGATAAGTGACCATCTGGCTGTTGCTGGACCAGAGAGTGCCAGTCTAGAGAGGTCTAACCTATAGTATAGAAAAATTATTACAGATCCCTAAAAATGTAACAGTCCCTGTGTAAAATATCTTCCCACTGCAATTTCCTCCTTCCATATCTGTTCATTCTCAACACTTCCCTTCCCGGCAAAATGGATGCTTCCACTCCTACCCCATCTACGTCCCTCTCAACCCACTGCAAATACTCCCACAATGTAAATGTTATGACACTTAATCTGCACAAGACTTCTTTAGCCTCTAAATAATAATTATAAACAATGTATTCAAATCATTTCACTATTTTCCTGGTTGCAGGGTGCTCATTAGCTTCAGTAGGACCATGTGTGGAGTGAGGTAATCTTTAGCATGAGTAGCAGTAGCAGAGATGGGCCCTGTAAAGCTTCTGAAATAGCACTGGAGGGTGCAGAGATAGTGGGCTACTATTTTAGTTAGCTGGCTAGATGATTTCTCTTACTAAAAAAGATCACGAATTTGGAATCGAATGGTTGAGTATTATGCTTGAAATGTCTCATCACTGGTTAGTTATACAATTTGACATTCATCTCGCACAATTCTTTATTCACTGTAGTAAATTTTGCATACATGACAATGAAAGTACAGGAAAAAGGTGTGAACACAGTCTCTAAAGAACTACAAGACTGTTCATTGTTGATTAAATGAACACATTTATTCAGTCATGGCTAAAACCCACTTCCCATGAAAGCTCATGATCTAATATATTTGTTAGTCTCTAAGGTACCCCAGGACTGTTCACAGTTTAATCAAATTCAGTTAAAACAAATCATCACTATGCTATGGCATAGTATGCTAGTATTCAGCTAACTAGAATCCGAGCCGAAACACTTGCCTGTTAACTATGTGAGCAGTTCCATTGACTTCAGGCACCATCAAAGTGCTTAGCAACTCTACCGAATCAGCACCTTTGTTAGGACCAAGTAAGCATAGGGGCCAAAGTGAATTTCATTTATTGCATAGGTGGCATATGCTTTAATAACAGATTCACATTTAATTTTGTTAGTTAACACTGAGACTTTACTCGGAAGTGCTGGCAAGCTGAAAACCCACGGTTTTTCCTTTCCCTGTCAAGCTCTTGGGGCCGTCATGTTCTTTCTTTTTAATGCAATAAGTTCAATACAGCCAAGCAAGAGGAAATTGCTTCCCATGCACTTAATGTCTGATCAGGAAAGAGTGATCAACAGCAACTGCCTGCATTCTCAAGCAGTTAAAAATTTAATTTTAAATGTATTTTCCCTAGAGCAGTAGCTTCTTTTAAACGTAAGAAATGTTCTAAAATACTGTCCGGCATTTCCCCATTTTGTAGAAGCCCTTTCAAAGGACTTCTACAAAATACCTAGGGGCAAATGACTTGCTATAAATCAAAATTCAGTCTGGACCAGTGGCATTGGAATGATTGTTATAGTGTGTGTGTGCGCTGAAAGGCTTTGAACAAAATGGTAAATTATGTACATGTAGGGAAACCATGTCTAACACCCCACAATTCCTAATTCCAGCCTTCCGGCCAGGATGGAAAGAGGTTTTTTGAAGCAATGGAAACCAAATTGGTTTTATTTTTCCTCAGTCTGTGTTTAAGTAGATTTTGTTTATATTGAGCCATACAAATGATTTCTTTGGTCAGATACCACCAGGGCTGGCTTAAGAGAAAATGGCACCCTGGGGGAACTTGCATTTTGGTGCCCTGGCCCCCTACAGTCATAGTGCTCCCCACTCTCTCTTGGCTCCAAAAGTCTGTTCCCCCTCCCTAAGTGGTGGTCTTAGTATAGAAAAGGAAGACTGATTCATGGCACAGGAGCAGACTAAGTGGAGAAAAATCCCATAGCTCAACAATCCAAACCACCACCCCCCTCCCAAAAAAACCCACAAACAAAGCAGTGATACTATAAGCAATTCACCAGTGTGTAAATCAAGCAATCACCATTGAAACAGATTTTGACAAAGACTTAATTGTCACTGTGACTACATTGCTGGTGATGGTATAAGAGCGAGAACAATCCCCTCCCACTTTGATCTCTCTTTGGCTCAGATAGGCAGCGGTAAACAAGGGCTGGAGGCCTTATATCCCTCCACCTCCTTACATCTGTTGAGAGTAGGAATGGGTGGAGCCAAGGGGCTTCCAATATGGCAACCCATTCAGAAGAGCAAGCTATGAAGGTAGCAATTTGTTCATGGGATGGACCAGTGACATCAGCAAGGAATTAGACTTCACTGCAGTCTGATTCCTCCCGTGTCCCATTCATTATGTGGTGCACCTACGCACTGCCCCAACTGTGTAAGAAAGGAGGCACTGGAAAACTGTTATCAGTGACTTTATTTCACCTCTTTCATACAGGATGCTGTCAGTGCCTCTGTCTGCTGCCGGCAATGTTATTTTCATTGCCACAATCCAACTATGTCAAAGTTGATGGACCGAGCCCAGAGGTGGTTACTCTGTTAGTAAGGATTTAATAATGATGGTTATAGAAGAGCTAAGTATCCTGTAATCGCTATGGCCTTGCATAAGGAGCATCTGAAAGCATTATCTTTTGTTCCCTCATTCTTGCGTTCTCTTTCTTCTGTTCACTCGTCTTCTCATTTGCTCGTTCTATTTTCTCTTTTGTTCTCATTCTCATGCTCTCTCTAGCACTCAGATGTTGTCTCATTCTTTCTCTCATCCACTTTTGTTCTCTCCTTGTCCTTTCATTCTCACACTCCCTCATTTCTTTGGTTCTCTTTCTTTTGTTCTCACTCTCAATTTCATTCTCTTTTCTCTCATTCATTCTCTTTCCTCCTGTTCTTTCAAGATCACATTCTGTTATCAGCTGTTTCATTCTCTTTTGTTTTCTTGTTTTCGCTCTTTGATTCTCTCTCTCTCGTGCTCATTCTCTTGTTCTTTTATTGTCATTATTTTTTTCTCTTTATTTGTTCTGCCATTGTCTTGTGTTTTTCTTGTTCTACCTCTTTTATTCTTGTTCTCTAGTTCTTTTTTTCATTTCACATTGTCTCATTCTCATGTATTTTCATTCCTCCTTTATCACATTTTCTCATCTCTTCTTTGTTTCTCTTGTTCACCCCTTTCACTGGTTCTTGTGTTCTCATTCTTTTGTTCTATCTTTGTCTCGTTCTGTCCGTCTTTCATTTTCTTCTCTTGTTCTCTCTTTTGTTCACTTGTTCTATCTTTTCTCTCACTCTTGGAAAATAAATTCCAAAATAGCTTATTTTGAAATAGTGTATGTCTACACTGCACGCTTAAATTTATTAGGTCATGAGCTTTCATGGGTAAAACTCACTTCATCAGATTAATTGGAGTGGAAATTACAGAATCTAGGAGAGTTTTTATGTATAGTTTCTTCCTTTCTTTTACCGTCTGTCGCTCTCTCATTGTCTTTCTCTAATTTTCACTTTTTTCTCTTGTATCTTGAAAGATCAAGAGAGCTAAAGAGACAATTACAAAACAAAACGAGAGCAAGAAATAAATGGTGACAGAGGGGAAAAAAAGAAAGAACTAAAGAGACAATTAGAGAATGCAAGGGAAAGAGTGAGGGAGAAAACAAGAGAATGAACAAGAGAGAATGTTACAGAAAGAAACATTGAGAGAATGTTACAGAAAGAAAGAAATAAAACAAGACAATGAGCAAGAAAGTGAGCAAACACCACCAAGTGTCATGAGAGACAGAAAAGACAAGAAAAAGAGAATGAGGAAAAGTGAAAGAGAATAGGAGAGAAAGCACAAGACAACGAGAGAAAGAATCAGAGAGAATGAACAAGAAATAGTCAGAGAGAACTAAAAAGAAAATATATATACAAATTCTCCTAGATTCTGTAATTTCCACTCCAATTCATCTGATGAAGTGGATCTTGCCTATAAAAGCTCGTGACCTAATACATTTTTTAGTGTCTAAGGGCACATCTGCACTGCAAGTTTATTTCAAAATAGAGGGTCTACACATAAAAAGCGCATCGAAATAGGATGCTGAATTTTGAAATAGAGCATCCACACCGATAGCGCTTACCTATCACATTTAAAAAGCACTCAGAACCACTAAGGCAAAACTATGGAGCTTTGGCAAAAATTAAAAACGGTGTCATATTTAATGTAAGCTTTCTTGACCCTCCCAAGAATTTTGCATGGAGAAATCACCTGGTCATCAAACAGGGTTGAAACTATGAAGCAACCACATCTGTTTACTCCCACTCACCTCTTAATGCAATAGGCCTTCCCTCAGTAGTTCTCTGCTCTGTGGGGGGAATACTGGGCTATAAACAGATTCCTCTGAATAATTTACTGACCTACTGGGCAGCCAGCACCTCAGAGATGAAGGATGGTTGAGCTGCTTGGGAGCGAGCCTTGGATTTTGGTATCGATGGTTCAAGTCGCTGCACCATCATGTTTCCTGTGCAATTTTAAGCATACCACCTAGAGTACAAGTTTCCAAAAATTTCAATGGGAGGTTAAGCTGTGGACTATGCCCAAGTCACTTTTTAGAAATACATCTCAGACACTTCAACATCTTAAAATCAGATAATTAAAAGCCTAAGTCCCATTTTCAAGAGTGATAGGAGTCCGTCAGAATTTTTACCCATAGGCTGTATCTACATTGGCACAATCTTACGCAAAAGCAGCCACTTTTGCGCAAAAACTTGCTGCCCGTCTACACGGGCCCTGAGTTCTTACACAAGAACACTGATGTTCTAATGTATGAAATCAGTGCTTCTTGCGTGAGAACTATGATGCTCCCTGTCAGGAATAAGCCCTCTTGCGCAACTGTTCTTGCGCAAGAGGCCAGTGTAGACAGGCAACATGAATTTCTTGCACAAGAAAGCTCTATGGTTAAAATGGCCATCAGAGCTTTCTTGCGCAAGAGAGCATCTACACTGGTACAGATGACCTTGCGCAAAAGCACATCTCTTGCGCAAATACTTTAACGCAAGAACTCTTGCATTAAAGAGTTTTTGCGCAAGATCATGCCAATGTAGATGTAGCCATAGTATCTCTATGCCTATCTGTAGGTGGGAGACACCTCATAGGAGTAAGCCACACATTAAACAATTATCAGGTGCTCAACTACCATGATAATGGGATGTTGTATACATACCTGAGATCAGTAGCTGACACCATAGAGGTTTGATGTCTGGGTGACAATGCCACTAAGTCCATTTAGGTGGCATGGAACTGCCAGACCCGCAAACACAGCATAAGAAAGCCAGCCCTCATCCCGGTTATATCATTTTCTTGGTGCTCTGCTTGAAGTAAAACACCAACTCTTTCTTTAGTCAGCAAATGACTGTCAGTTTTTTATTACAACATTCCCACATCTCAATCCTTGTAGTAAGAATTATTGATTGTGTGGCATCATAATATTTCAACACCTTCAGGAACTATGGAGTATCTTTCACACAAAACACTGAATTCCAGCTACAATTAAAAAACCAGAGAGCTCCCTGCAAAGTATGCGGATACCTCTGTTGTCATTTCAAATCAACTGCTTTGGTTACTAAGATGCAATGTGTTACGCACAGCTCAACTTTTTCTAATTTATAAGCTTCTGCAGGGGAGTACATCATTCGTGTGAACGGCTCGTAGAAATATTACAGATCCCATTGATTAACTAGGTCCTAAAGCACAAGGAACACATTTGAAATGAAGAGCAAAGCCAAGCCCCACCATGGCTTCTTTTTCAGGTAGAACCTTACAGCATGTGCAGTGTTACTTGAATGTCAGCAAATAAAGGGTCTTGCCCATTGAGGGGTTGCTAACGGGAGAGATGGTGCAGTCTATTAAATGCTTGGACAGAAATCAGAGGCTTGAGTGTGGCTGATGAATACCTTCTGTGCTGCTAACGACTCCCACCCTGGAAGTTTGTTTATAAACAGACAGGCCTGCTTACTGGGGTAGGGCTTTGGTAGGGAGGGGAAGGAGGAGAAAGGGGACAAATACTTTGGGACCTACTGATTCAAAAGGGCCAAGGGCTCCACCAGTTCTAGGAGCCTGGAGCTGCCCTACCCTCCTTGCCCAGGGGCCAGGCCATTCTATTGCCTCCTCTGTAAACAGAGCCAGGGTTATCTACCTAAAAGGTTGGTCAACAAAGAAGTGGGTTTTGCCCACAAAAGCTACATGTTTTGTTAGCATCATCTACTGGTCCTTAATCTGTTAAAACTTAAACAACAAATAGTCTAGTAGCACCTTAAAGATTGAGAGACTCCCCGAGCACGCCAGCTCAAAGATAAGGAAATAAAGGGCAGGAATAAATAGTGGTAGCCCCAGAGGTTTGTACTAGCCTGGGATGAGTGCTGTTCAATATATTCCTTCTTCAGCTAAAAAAAGAGAGGGGATGGTAAACAGTGAGATGGCCACGTTTGTTTTGGATTTAACTACCTGGAGTGATTTTGTATCCTCGTCAGAGTTCAGAGAGTTACAAAGGGCTCTCTCAAAACTTGGTGGGCTAAGTAACAAAATGGCAAATGAAATTCAATGTTAAATGCACAGCAATGCATGTAGGGTGCATTTAGACTGGCAAGATTTTGCGCAAAAGCAAGTGCTTTTGCGCAAAAACTTGCCAGCTGTCTACACTGGCCGCTTGAATTTGCGCAAGAGCACTGACTTTGTAATGTACAAAATCAGTGCTTCTTGTGCAAATACTTTCCTGCTCCCGCTCGGGGGAAAGTCCTCTTGCGCAAGAATACTTGCGCAAGAGGGCCAGTGTAGACAGGGAAGAACTGTTTTGCGCAAAAAAGCCCCGATGGCTAAAATGGCGATCGGGGCTTTCTTGTGCAAAATCGCGTCTAGACTAGCCATGGATGCTTTTGCCCAAACGCACTTTTGGCGCAAAAACATCCGTGCCAATCTAGATGCGCTTTTGCAGAAATACTTTTAACAGAAAAGTATTTCCGCAAAATCATGCCAGTCTTAGACGCAGGCATGGAGAAATATAATCCCAACCATGCATACAAAATGATGGTGCCTAAATCATGTTACCCACCAAGCAAACAATGCTGGAGCCAATTGCATAAGCATTCTTCTCACCATGCCTGTATCCCCCTGCGCTTGCTTACAAATTATTTCCAGTCATGAATGGAGGGCACATGGGTCAGGGGCCTCGTCTCTCTTTAGCTGGTGCCCTGCTTTGTGTTCCTTCCCGTAGTTGCCCCTGAACCCCACTGACGACACTTACTAATGATTATACAGGAGTCATGAACAGCACATCCGGGAAATTTGCAGCTGATTAAAAAAATAAATAGCACCCCACCAACCTCTCTACACAGCTCTAATGCATCATGAATGTTTTCTCCATTGCCACGTATATAGTAGATCTGCAGTGATGCCAATTTACCTACCACTATTGGAAATACAGAAGCTAGACTCCCCTCCCCCAAAAAATGGTTGTGTTTGAATTATGTCTATGATGAGAATTCACGTCATTTTCAGTTGTAATATCCTAAATAAAATCATAGGGAACAAAAGACTTCTCGAATGAAGCATGTCACTACAGCTGGGCAAAATATTTTCGGTGACTAAAAAAAAAATCACCTCAAACTGCCTTTTGGGGGTATCAGAGCTTTGCAAATTTGAGTCAAATTCAACAAATATTTTCAGTTGGAAAACAAGTGGGGAAAAAAAATTCAGAATGCTCAAAAAGTTTCATCTAGGAAAATATGAAGTGAGTGGTTCTGAATTGATATTGTAAAAAAATTGAGTCCATGTTTGAAAGGTTTTTTTGGACCCGAACAATATCTTTCAATTTTTTTGGCAAGCAAATAATAATTCCCATTGGCACCCCCCGTCCCCCAAAATATATTGTAAAACAAAAACAAATTACAGTAGTTCCTCTTCATCAAGATGCAGCAGTGGTGTAAGGCTGTAACATACTGCTTGTTTGTTATTACACCTGTAATATCTATAGCTTTTTCCAAGAACTGTGTTCTTAAAGTACACACTTCGCACGACAAACAATAATGAAATCCCTGCATTTCTACAAGTCAACATCTAGATCCCATAATCAAACATGAGGGGGAACTGATAAATGGTTAGAACACGCTGGTGCCTTTTCAATGCCTAATATATGTGTCACAAAAGAGTTATAAACTTTCTTTGGGGGAGAGACTGCTAATTTATTCACATAATTTTTTATGACCTGCATGAGAATGTTGGATACCTTCAAAAATGGCAATGTTTAACGGTGCTTTAGACTGAATCAGATAAAGCACTCACAAAGTATGTTAATGGTACCTGTCATGGATTTCATCTGAACCGTCTGGATTTGTCAGGTTTTGGGGGATTTGGTGTACTGATTTATGCACTGTGACCAATCAATCTGTATTATCTCTTTGGAACTGAGTGGAAGTTCTTGTTATTTCCTCCTATGCTTTTTATATTAACCTAGCATGACTGGGTATGGACCAAATTCAGCTATGCCCCCTTTCTTTCAAGCACAACATACTCCTATTTGATTGATTTACACCAGTGTTTTCATCACCCGCCCTCCCCAGACAAAGAGTATAGAAGAACACAAGGATAAAGACAATAGAGGAAAACAATACAAAGTACATATTTTCTTCTTCTTTAAATAACTGAAATGGTACAAATTCATAATAATATAAGCAGGGCTCGACAAATAATACAATCTACTTGTAATAATAATCTACTTGTAATAATACAATCGTGGTGAGTAGATTTCAGCCATGCGCCCCATGCACAATGCGGCTTTTGCGCAGTACGGGGCTGGCGAGTGATTTTCGCCGCCATTCGTCAAGGCCTGAATATAAGAATGGCCCCGTCCACATGGTTGTTGGCCCCCTCAAATAATTCTAGTAGAATGGTGAAGTGTGATTTCCCTTTAGAGAAACTATGCATCCACACTGTGGATGAGGGACAGTGGGGAAAATGCCTCGCCACCAGAGTGGGAGAGGTCCTAATGTCCAACCTAAACTGTCCTCACTGCAATTTAAAACCATTGTTTCTTGTCCTATCAAGAGGTGAAGAAAAATATTTTTCCCCTCCTAACAACTTTTTAGGTGCTTGAAAGCTGTTATTTCCCCTCTCAATCCTTTTTTCCAGACTAAACAAACCCAGTTCTTTCAATCATCCCTCATAGGTCCTGTTTTCTAGAACTTTAAGCATGTTTGTTCCTCTTCTCCGGACCTTCTCCAATTTTTCCACATATTTCCTGAAATGTGGTGCCCAGAACTGGACACAATACTCCAGCTGAGGCCTAATCAGTGCTGAGTAAAGCAGAAGAATTACTTCTCGTGTCTTGTTCACAACACTCCCGTTAATACATCCCAGAATAATTTTTTTTAAATGAAAGTGTCACAGTGTTGACTCATTTTGCTAGTGGTCCACCATGTGTACATTCTGCAGTATGCCTTCCTAAAAAGTCATTTCCCATTTTCCCAGGAAAACTGTTTGTTCCTTCTTACGTGTAGTATTTTGCATTTGTCCTTATTGATCTTATTCCTGTTTACCTCGGACCATTTCTCCAGTTTGTCCAGACAGTTTGAATTATAACCTTACCCTCCAAAACCCTTGCAAACCCTACCAGCTTGGTATCATCCACAAATTCTGTAAGCATAATCTCTATGTCATTATCTAAATTGTCGATGAAGATATTGAAAAGACCCAGTCCCAAAACTGATCCCTGGGGAACCCGGCTTGTTATTCCCTTCCAGCAGGACTGTAAACCATTAATAACCACTCTCTGGGAATGGTTATACAACCAATTATGTATTCATCTTAGTAATCCTGACTAGGTTGTATTTTCTCTAGTTTCTTTATAAGAAGATCACGCAAGAATGTAACAAATGCTTTACTGAAATCTAGGTATTCCATATCTAGCACTTCCCCATTATCCACAAGGTTTGTTATCCTATCAAAGAAAGCTATCACATTGCTTTGACATGATTTGTTATTGACAAATCCATGCTGACTGTTACTTATCACCTTATTGTCTCCCAGGTGTTAAAATGGATTCCTTAATTATTTGCTCCATTACCTTTCTTGGCACAGAGGGTAAGGTGACTGATCTGACACTTCCTGAGCGGTCCTCATTTCCCTTTTTATAGGTAGGCACAAAAGTTGCCCTTTTCCAGTCTTCCGGAATCTCTCCCTACTTCAGTGACTTTTCAAAGAGTTTAGCTAATGGCTCTGATACCTCCTCTGTCAGCTCCTTGGAAGCTCCTACGCTGATGAAAAGCTGTAGAAAATAAGCTATAACTTGGGCAAATACCGAGCCATGCAGGGTATGTGTTCAGGCACATACCTGCACCCTGGACTTGCCTAAGCTATGTCTCTGCAGTCTACAACTGCCGTTTACATCCATGCTAGAGAGCTATACACTCTACACACAACTGAAAGAAGCGTGTAGCAGGGCCAACTAGTTGGAGGCTCAGAAAGGGGGCACCACCTGGGAGGAAGTAATCTCCCAACCCCCACACATGATCCTTCTCACTTGACTTGTTCTTGCCCCCATCCCAGGAGTACCTGTGCTCTCCCACCTCCTATGGCATGTTACCTGGCAAGATGCTCTATCCTCTGCCAGGCAGCCAGTCTAGGCTGCTTGACTGGGAACTGCTGGGGAGAGAGCAGCTAATGCTCCATACCGGGAAGTGTCCCAGGCAGGCAATGTGGCTGAAACCAGCAGAGGAAAGGCTCTGGCCCCACCTCCTCTCTTCTTGGTCCACCACTGGGTCCTTGTCGCCCTTGGTGTGTTAGGGAGGGGCATGCGACTGTCAATGCCCTGCCCACATGTTGCCCCTAAGGTTCAGTCTAGACCAGTGTTTCTTAAACTATGTTCTGTGGAACACTGGTGTTCCATGAACAACTTGCAGGTGTGCCACGACCTCCTCTTTGTTTTTGTTACTTCTTTGTTTTTGTCTTTTTTTGGTCTGATGACAATTTTTTTTAAGAACATTTTCATAGGTGTTCCACATAAAAAATTATTATTGTTTGGTGTTACTTAGTCTCAAAAAGTTTAAGTAACACTGGTCTAGACCTTCCCCTACTGCCTACTACAGATGCTCTTTTAAGTGATAAGACCCCTTTCTAGCCTGTACTTTGCAAGTGGATGAGCATGAATACTATGCAGGGTTGGATTAAATCTTGCATGCAGTGTCCTATGTCAATTACACAAAAGATTTCATTTTTAACTGTAAATACACAGCCCTTTCAATGCTTTGCGAGTCGGGAAGAGAGTCAGAGCCCTGAAAGCGGCTTATCTGTGACAAGATAAGGCTGGATGGGTGAATGTAATTTTAGTTCTTTCAAAGAGAAGAAATTTTACCTTTTAAAATTTTCCTTCCGCCAAGGTTCTTACGGCCAAAGGAGGTCTCAACAGCCTTGCAGGTCAACAGAGAGCTCAGAGATATGTCAAACGTGCAGCAAAGTCTCGGATTCACCAGAGGGAGTTGTCAGGAGAGGCTAAGTGGCTTAGCAAATATTAATATATGAAAATGAATCTTTTTGGGCCTTTGTTATTTTGGGTAGGCAGGTGGCAGAGACCTGCCTGCCAAACTCTATAATGACATGGAGATTGTCTCCCTTCACTTTTGCCAAGTTAAAACTAGACATGCTATGCATATTGAGTCTGTTAGTTTCATATGATATTTTCTGCTTTTCTGTAGTGATCTTAGGATAGAGAAGTTAGTGCAGAAGAATAGGTGGAAAATGTATTATATTATATGCAGCTTTGCTGGCCAAATACTGCACGATTGGATGAGTAGGTACTGACAAGGAATATTAAACTATTTTTATAATTTGTTCATGAGACCACTGTAAAAACGGTTGCAAGATTTATTGGTTTTTTTCCCCCAATCTAAAAGTAGTAGTTTTGCATTTTTTTTTTGCTGCAATCCTTCTTTCTTGCAAGGTTTCCCTGACAGCAGGGGATGCATTGCAAACTCAGACTTTTCCCATTTAACACATCTTGCCCTTGCATGTATGTCTGCCTTCACTACTGGGAAATGTTGATGAGCCTGGCATCAAGGTTTTGATTGAGGATGTGAGTTAGAAGACTTTTCTGCTTGTATTTGGTTTGGAAATCTGTTCATGCCTTTAGGCCATGTGTACTTTAGGAAGAAAAAAAATGTGTGTGTTTAACGTTTGTTAAAGTGCTCGGGAAGTCAAAACCCAAACTGGCCTTAACACCCATTGCCAAAGGTTGAATTAAACCATAGTACAGGTTTTGCCCTGTTGGTTAACATGTGTCACTGCTCTCCCCCATGCTTTATGAAAATCGGCTTATGAATATGCGTAACTGGAAAATGCTTCATGCAAAACAGTTCATGTAACATGTCATTTTTAAAGTTACAGTCTACTGAATCTGTATATCATATATTTGTGCATGTATCATTCTTGTATGTGAAGTTAGGGTTAGGAAGTATAAATCTGGATTGAATTCTAAATGTGTTAATGAGGGCCATTAATGATATTTAAGGAACTTAATGGCTCAGTAGTCAAATCAATGATAAATGAATGGTTTATTTTTTTCCTGTCAGCCCAAACTGTGGTTAATCTTACAAAGACAAGTGACTACACCACGCGATACTGGAATCCATCTTGACTCTGGTATTTTTCTATGGGGATTAAGAGACTGAACAAAGGGTTCTCACCCTGTGGGAAATTCTATTTTAAGAATGGAAAGCAATCAGCGCTTTGTCTTCAGCTGGCTTTTGAAATGGCCTCCCCATCCTAAGAGGATACATATGAAGAGACTTGGAAACAAAGAACTGTAGGGAAAGAGTGAAGGCAGAACTGCTGGCCCCAGGTCAGAAAAAGATCAACTCTGAACTGAGAGAAGAACAACTCTGTTTAGGGCAGGGGTTCCCAACCTGGGGTACGCGTACCCCCAGGGGGTACGAGAAGCTTGTCAAGGGGGTACGGGGGATATTTGGTAAATAACTAGATTATCCTAATTGAAATATTCCAAAAGTAGTAGTGTTAGTGAAAAAAGTTGTGGATTCTAAAATCTAGAATTTATTTCCTTTCATATTGAATACGGGTTACGGGAAGGTTTACTAATAGCTAAGGGGTTATGGGGACCAAAAAAGGTTGGGAAGCCCTGGTTTAGGGTAAAAATATGCAAGTAAGTTTTTTTTAAGTTATTAGAATTAGTTGGCATATGTGTTTATTTTTGCTTAGTTACTTACTTTGATCCATCTGTTTTCACTTGCAATCACTTACCTCTTACTTTTTATACTTAATAAAAACACTTCTGTTCATTATCAAGTCCAGAGCAAATAATTGTTACCTGGGGAGCAACCACTGTGCATCTCTCTCTTTCATTGATAAATGGAGGTAAACATTTTTATGAGCTTTCTCCGTGCAAAACTTTTACACAGAGTAAGACTGATTTACTTGGGATTTTGGTCCTCTGTGGGGTATGTGTTCTGGGGTGTTGCCAAAGGTCTTATAGCGGAGTCCTCCCAGTTCAGTGTCTGTGTTGCTCTGCTGGAGGGCGATTACCCCAACTCTGTGCCTAGTCTGGGGAAGACCAGAGCTTCTGGTCCAGCAGGACAGGTTGGTGGAGAAACCCAGAGAGCAGTGGCTTGATTAGTACACCAGAGGGGACAATCCTAATGGGATTTCTGTGATCCAACCCATCACAATATGTATTAAACTTACAATGTGCCATGTCTTCACTAAGGCCATGTGGCTGGAATATGGCCGTTACAGTGACACACACATGTAGTACATGCTGCTAAGATCTTATAAAATCTAGAAACAGATTCAAATCACACCCCGATATCCCAACATCCCCAAATGTGGAAGAGGGTGTGAGGATGGGGAAGAGTTCAGAATCTGAACTCAGATTGCATTTTTCTCTCTTTATAACGGGCAGTGTCAACACTCCAGTCTGAAATCATTAGCTTCCCATGAGAATTTTCTGTAAAAATGATGATATTGCAATGGAAAATGCAGGAAAATTTCAATTTTGCAGATTTAAAAAAAAATCTGTCTCAAAAATCAAGCTACTATGTTTTGGGTCAATTTGATCCAATTCTAAATATTTCTATTTGTTAAACTGGCTTGAAATATTTCATTCCAATAAGCTCAGTATTAAACTTCATCTGTGTAAATTGTGTGGGACCCTTGCTGGTACTAATCTTCTACTATATATTGGAAAGTGTCTGTCTGTCCGTCCATCCATCTGTCTATCCAAGAACTCCTCCTAAAATGCAAGTGCTAGGACCACCAGATTCAGAACACAGCTTCGTCTTATAACTTAAAGCAAGGTAAGGATTTGGTTAATGGGATTGCTTCTCAAAAACCATACAGAAAAGAGGCAGAATCACCAGGCAGTGGAAGTGGGGAGAGGGGCACCCCCAGGCAGCACATAAGGGACTGCCTGCCCTTCCCCCTGCCCTACAAACCCACCAAGAAACCTGATAACTACAGTGAGGCACTCAGATAAAACAGAATATGCTCTGAGGAGAAAGCCCAGAGCCTGCACCATAACACAGTTAAAACAATCTTTACCAGACAAGTGGATTGCAGCACTGAACAAGAAACCCAAATATCTGCAAAGAACTTATTTCATCTTGCCACCCTACATTGGAAACCATAGAAATGGTATCAACAAACAGCCCACAAGCCACAACCAATGCATAGCATGCAGGCATATCTCCACTGCTACCCCAATAATAGACCTTTCAATATACATGGGTCCTGCTAGGGTTTGCAACCTTCCAGGTTTTGCCAAAAGTCCCCCAGAGGCTGCTGAGGTGAAATCAAGAGAATTTAAGAGCCAAAAGTATTGGGATAAGAAAGAATTAATAGGAGTCCGGTATGGCTATACCTTAGCGGTAAGGGGTCCGGCCAGCACAGGCAGGGGCGGATATAGGGCAGGGCGAACGGGGCGGCTGCCCCGGGCCCCGCACTTCAAAAAGCCCCGCGCATGCGCCGTGGCAAAAGGGGGGGCCCCGCGGAATTATGCTGCCCGGAGCCCCACAAAATGGTCATCTGCCCCTGAGCACAGGCATTGTCCTTTGAGCATGTTTTCCCTTTTTGTTCTTGCAGTCTGGAAAGATAAAGGGCATCTATATCTGCCAAAGCAGGTAGTATCCTTCCAGATGTATAAACATGCACTGTCCCTTCATCCTTGCAGCTTAGAACGATAGTTGCACTGAACAGTGTCATCTTCATTTTGTCTTTCACTTGCTCTGTAAAAATACTGTCTGGGTCACACCCTTTGTAATCTCTGGAACCTGCGGACTCTGGAAGTTTGTAGTGTAGAAAAAAAGTGTTGTTTTAATTAGAAATTCTGTAAACAGTAATTAAGGGCAGGTATAACAATATGCATGCCCTACCTGTTAATATTCATTGTATAAGATTTGGCATTATTAAATAAGGATTATAAAGATGGACGTGTGAATTGTGTTGGGGGTCCGAGGTGGAATGCGTATCTGTAATAAAGAGGTCTGCTTACCCCATCTGCTCCTGGGTCACCTGTTTTATCTCTCACAGAAAGTCTAGTGGTGCAGAGGGCTAGGGCAGACTCCCTGACTGCCCTGCCACAGCACACCCAGAAGCAGCTGACACATCCCTGTAGATCCTGCGGGGTGGGGAGGGGAAGTGGCTCCATGCTCTGCCCCTACCCCCAGTGCTGACTCTGCAGCTCCCATTGGCTGCAACCACTTGCCCCCACCATATGCTTCTGCAGAGAAGTGACAACTGCTTCCAAGGGCAGTGTGGGGCCAGGGAGCCCCCCTCTATCACCCCAAACCAATACCCCAGCCTGCAACCTCCTCCTGCATCCAAATTCCCTCTCATATCCTTCATCCCACACCCCAACCGCTTTCCCTGGCCTCAAACCCCCTCCTGCATCATTAAAAGAATCATGGAAGACAAAGCTTATTTTAAGGATGTAAGAATCTGCCAGCAGTTTAGGTATAACTAAGGATGCTGCAATCTCTGGAAAGCATGTTATAGGGTTTGAAAGCAAAGAAAATGCTGAGATTTTTTTTTTAGAGCATTTGTTCCTAGTCTTACTTTGCCTCTATTAAAAATACAACTGATGAATTTGAAGTACAGGCAGTCCCCGGGTTACGTACAAGATAGGGACTGTAGGTTTATTCTTAAGTTGAATTTGTATGTAAGTCGGAACTGGTACATATTGTAGGGGAAACTCTAGCCAAGCATTTCTCCAGAGCTCAGTTTTATTCTCCCACACCTCACTTCCCTCAGTCCTTTATTCTCAAGCTGAGGTGTCTGCTGAGAAAAGCCGCTCCACGTCTCCCTGGTCTGCTGGGAGGAGTGCTAGCTTTGCGTCTCCCTAGTCTGCTGGGGGGAAGCAGCTAGTGCGGGGTTGCCTCACCCCGTTTGTAAGTAGGGATCTGATGTAAGTCGGATCCATGTAACCCGGGGACTGCCTGTAGTTCATACTGTTATGTATTGTAGCCGGGTCTCCCTGGCAGCAGGGTGGCCTAATGGTTAGGTCCCAGAATTAGCTGGCAGAAAAGGAGCGCAGAACCCTGCCACTGGTGCCCCGGCCTAGAAACTCCAGATCACTATATGAGGATAGTCCTTAAGTTGGGGGCATGGCCCCAGGAGTCCAGATTTTCCCCTTTGCTAGGTTTCTAGCAGGTTTCCCCCTTTTGTCCCAGAAGGTGGGGCTAGAGGCTTACATGATCCCATGGTTGGCCAAGTGAACGGACTTTGGTTCCTAGCCAGCAGAGATCAGAACCACACTCCTGTCTCCTCGCTGGTCAGCCCCTAACTGAGCTAGGCTCCTTCCTTTTACCTCTCTCCAGACCTGGCTACAGGTAAAGCGGGGTGGAGCTAGCTGGGCCAAAATGCTTTGTTTAACTCCTGTGATGCCTCTCTTCACTCCCTTATGCTGCATTATTTCTTATTTGTACTCCTTGTTCTTATTTGTACTGGGGTAGCAGGCAAGAGCTACCTAAATCAGGACTCCCTTGTGTTTGCTGTTATACAAACAAGAACAAAAAGATGGAGGCAGTGATCTCTTTTGTGCCTAACTCCGCGTTTCTCAAACTGTGGGTCCCGACCACCCGGGGGGTTGCAAGCAACTTAAAGGGGGGGTCGCGGTATCACAAAGTTTGAGAACCCCTGGCCTAACCTCATCTAGATTGTGTAAGCAGTAGCTGTTCTGATGGGGCTGTGATTAAAAGCAGCAGGCAATTCACCTGTGCGTGAACCTCAGCGCAAAGTCAGGACACACAATAATGTTCAAACCAGCCCACTTGTAATTCTATTGTTAAGTTTGGCTGTATCTTGATGTTTGTTTGCTAGTATACGTGCCCCATGGTAAATGGCCCTAGACCAGAAGGAAATACTAAGATTATTGTATTCGCTTGTGTGGGAACCTGTCCATGGTTAACGTTGTATCCACTTATGAGAACAGAACAACGGGGAATGTTACCACACTGCCTTCACGTGACACACGCCCGGATCATTTAAATGTATAGTAAGTTTTCCTCTGATTGCTGCTTTTGTACTTACTAACCCTAGAATACCAATGGCAGCAAAGTGAATTGATTTGATGTGTAAAACTATGAAGGCTAATGTTTTAGGCGATCTTAGCCTTGCCCTTTAGCTACACACGTTTGTCTAAGTTGCTCAGCAGAGGAGGGACATGGGTTTCAAAGCATGGGTCAGTGTGTGCTGAACAGTGGAAATCTACAGACACATGCTGGGCTAGGATACTTGCTGGACTGTGTTTGGGTACATGGTGGCATGCTGGGTATGCTCCTTTCATCTCCGATTCATCTAAATGCTGTCTGGGGAGTGTCGGCCACCAGAACAGAGGGCTTCAAAAGCCATTTTTTGGGAAACCCTGAGGAATTTATGAAGGGACTCTAAGGCAGAATGGTCATATACTGGCCAGCAGAGATCAGAACCACAGTGTTTTAGGTAAGATCCCAAGCATCTGGTGACCTGGAGTGTGTGACCAATCCTTTGGAGTTGGAAGAAGCTAATATATGTAATTTTTGGTTTTGATAATCTTCTGCAAGAATATTCAATTTGTCTGGATGCTACAGAGAAGCTAGAGTCTGTGACTTCATGGTAGAACTAATTTAATCTAGTGACCCAAGAGAACACTTTTGTTACTGGTTTGGGGAAATTTAATGAGAGAAACCAGGGCAAACACCCCAGACTGGTAATATAGTCTGTCAATCTGACCTGAGTTTGGCACTCTTCACTGTAAATAAGGTGGAACAATAGAACTTTACCTACTGGCTCTGATGTGAAAATGTATTTTTAATAGAACTAAAGAACAAATCTGTCACTGAGTTCCTAGCAACTCTGAACCGATACCTCTGAAAACGATATGGTATACACTGGCCTGTTATTACTTTCCTATCCCTACCTCTCTTGGCCTCCAGGCGTCCACAAATTACTGCATTCTGGCACCAATTTCTAGTAGTGTGTGCTCCAAGATTTTCACGGAGTGATCGGCAAAGGGTCCTTTCCTCCACAACCTGAGAGTCTGAGCTTTGCACTTAGTTTTCTCTCTTTAGAATGGCTCACCATTAGGCCATGAACCAAAATTATCTTAATTATTAGTACATAGAATAGTGGGCAGAGACTCAGGAGGCCTGGTATTATATCTGGCTCTGCCAGATATGATCTTGGGCAAGTCACTTTGACTCTCTTCTCTCCCCGTCCTGTTTATTTAATCTTAGCTGATGCCATCACAATACTATATTTGAACAGAATGAATCTCACTGAGACTAGGAGTGACAAAAAGTCTAGCTTGCTAGGATTATATCTAGGGCTTAGCAAACATATCCAGAAAAGTCAATTTGCACAGCTCTTTATGGAGCTCTCTAAAAGAGACCCATTCCAAAGTCCACTACCCAAAATTGCCCACCGTGTTCAAGTTCTTGCAGGGCTATGCATTATACTCCTGTTCACCATTGTTTGTACAGGGATGGCTGTCACAAAACAATTGCCTGCAATGCACAGGGAGTTTCTGCAATGCACTGAATTCCTCTGCTCAATCTTCCCATGCATTCCCAGAAAGGATCTGGTTCTACCGCCTTTCTGGGGCAGTTTGAGCACTGCAAGAGTTGGCCCATTCACGCCGCCCATTAGAAACACAAACCTTTGCACAGAAAAATGATTATAAAAATGATGGACCACCTAGCTCTGTCTCTCATGGTCTCATCTATCAAAAACCACACACTCTGTATGAATATAGGAGCAGAATAATTATAAGCCTCTCTGAGAACTGCATTTCAGATGCCTTGGGAATCTGTCTGGGTTCATTGATTTTAATTTAATATCTGTAACCTTTCAGGTCACTCTGGAGATAAAAGAGGTGCACGCTCCATTTCTAACAGTGAGGAACAAGGATCATTATCGATTTTGCCCAAATGGCTTAGCTCTGAATCAGTGTCCTACATAAAAATTATTTTTGAATATCTTATGTGGGGGGGGGGGGGGGAAGGGAAATCTTTGACTCTAGTTTTACTTCCTTTCTCCAGATTTTTAATAAAGGACAGGGTAATCATGGTGGAAATAACTGAGCCATTAACTAATGTTATAGGTTAATAATAGCCTCGAAGCCTAATAATAACAATTTTCAGTGTTTTTTCACCAGTACATCTCAAAGCACTTTACAAAGAGGTCATCATCATTCACAGGTAGGGAAACTGAGGGATGAAGAAACAAGGTGACAGGCCCAAGGCCACACAGCAGGAGACCCAGGATTTGAACCCAGTGTCTTTTAAGTCCCAAGCCAGTACGTCCTCCACTAGGAAACTGCCATCCTAATATAGCAGGCTCCTTTCAGATCATCTTTGAATGGAGGATCAATGCTAAGGCTAGACACATTAGTTCCCTTTAAAATAAGACCCAGTTTGCAGCATGGCGGTCTCCAGAAATTTTTAAAGCTATTAAACATACAAACAAGGTCCCTTCTTGGGGCCAAAGTCTGATTCCTTCCCCATTCAAACTTCCTCACAGCCGTCAGGTGGGACTAGCTGAAGTTAATCCGGGTCCCTATGCACAACCTCATAGGCAATAGCGGCCCGAGGCAGGCTGCGGCTGCTGGCGACCCAGGCGGAACACGCGATCAGCACCCCCGCCTCCACGGCCGTCAATGGTGTGACATCATCGGGCGCCCCGTGACATCATCATCAGGCGCCATTGAAGGCGGCACCCGAGTCGACCTATAGTCGCAGGCCGCCCCTGCTCACAGGAGGCCCCTTCATCCTCACTCTACAGAGCACTCGTCTCGTTGCATCCCTACCCCTGTTGCCTCCCCATATTTAGTGCGGTGGTGCCCAGCCTCTCTTTGCATAAGGGGGCCTCCCAGAGCCTTTTATGTAGGGGATGGTGGTGATGGCCTCCTGGAGATTGGGATGGGGCTGAACCCAAATCCCTCAGTCACAAAGATTTCTGTTTAGGTGAGGTCACTTCCTGCTTAGTCCTTTGCTCAGGTGGCAGATGATATGCTTGCTAGGGGTCTGGTTTTCAACTGGAAAGTCTGGTCGCAAAGGGGATCTGTCACTGTCCAGTCAGAGCAACTGAGCAGACATCCAACGTCTGGGTGCTGTGGGCAGGGGAGCCACCAGGTCATCACCTGTGCCAAACCTGCATAAGCCTAGACCACCTCCCGGCTGCATCAGGGGGCTACAACTCCCAGATCCACAGGTGAGTCTACAGGGAGTGGGAGCGGAGTGGACCAGGAGGGCAAGATGCAGGACAAATGCAGGGCCTCGGAAGAGGTTCCGGCACTCCTGCTGTAGTGTTTGGGTTTTTTAAATATTAAAGTTGGCAACAGGCCCAGCGTCCTTCTATCTACTGAGGTGCAGGTTGGAAGGGCCCATGTAGGTCTCCCTTGTTTCCCCTAGCACAGTGGTTCCCAACCTTTTTGATCTATTAAAATTGTACGGACCCCCCCCCCCCAACGATATAGCTGTTTTCAAACAAGAGAGCGGCCCTGCCTTTCTCCGTTCTGGGTCAAGGGGAGCAGTGGGAAGCGGCTGACAGCATGTCCTTTGGCCTGTGCTGTTTCCTCAGCTCCCACCCTCTCTGTCCTCTGCCCATCCATGGAGGATAGAGTGAGGAGGCTCTCGCAGCCAAAGGCAGCTCCTGCCCCGGCACTTCACCCTTGGCCAGGCATGGAGCCCTGGGGAGGAAAAAAAAAAGCAAAGGAAAAGAAAAGTAAGGCTTGAGCCCACTACAGGACTGGGAGTGGGCTGGAGCATAAGCGACAATGCAGTTGGCAGCAGGAGGACAGATGGTCACAAACAGCGAGCCCTGGCCAAGAATTGCCTGGCAGAAAGTCCCAGTCCCACAGCGGGCCCAATCCTTACTTCTAAACTTTCTGCGGACCCCTATGGTACCATCACAGACTACCAGGGATCCGCGGACCACAGTTTGGGAATGAGGGTTTCCAGATACTTTCACAAAAAACACAGAACATTGTGGGAAAAACCATGGTTGAGCAAAAAGACCAAAGTTGTTGAGCAAAAAAATTAACCAAACTGCACTTTTAAATCTCCCGACTTCCCCCACCCCCTCCAGACCTGACAGGGAAACAATGTCCCAAGCAGCCTTCCATCCAAGAGGCCGGACTTGACCGGACAGAGGCCACAAATACCCAACTGTCCTAGCCAATACTGGACACCTGGCAACCCTGTTGGGAACCACTGCTCTAGTGTAACTCAAGGAGAAAGGCCAGAAGAAGCCTCTGAGTTAGTGGTGGAGTAGGAAAACTTTCACGCCAGTACTCTGTTTCTTACAGCATGAGGAGGCCACAAAGATGTCGTCATATTCACATATGAGTCCTCAAATCAGGCATGAGCCTGTTTACTGAAGACTTGCAGGGAAAAAGGGTTCACTGGCTAACAAGGACAGATTAGAGGACAACACACCACCACCTTCCAGTCCCTGCCCTTGCTTGCTGTCTTTCATCCTCCATCCTTATACTCCTACTTAAATGCATGCAGGCTTGCTATCTCTCTCACATCATCACAGAAGCCCAGGCAGAGGTGGAAGGGGAATTCTCCAGGCAGAAAAAGTCTCCTTTTACCTCAACATTGATTCATCACCGTTGGCGTAAGAGAGATGTTGGCAGAAGAGAGCTAACAATTTTCAGAACCCCGAGAAATCAATTTACTCAATAGATTCATAATTTTTGTGATCGAGAATATCAATAGGTGTAGGTGTGTCTGTAGCTCCAGCTATATATAACAAAACCAAATCCCTAGCAGGCTTGCTTGATTTTTTTGGCAGCACAGGGATTCCTGGTTATTTCCTTCATTGCAAAGAATAACTTGGAGAAATGTGAAAGTGAGGAGGCAGCCGGTGTGATTTTTATCTCTCTCTCGGTTTCATAAAGCTGACACTATAAAAATGTTAATCATAATGTTCTCCAGTCATGGATACTGTGATTGTTTTGCCCCATCAGCCCAGCATACCTATAAAAAATTAAGTAATCATTCCACACACACAGGAGCCAATACTCCTATACAAGAAAAAATAAGCCTACTAGTGGTTGGGTTTTGTGAGGAGGCTGGGTTTTGTGTTCTCTCAGGTAGTTAGAAATACTGATAGTTTATGGATAGCAAAATGGCTGTAGAATCATAGAGCTGGAAGAGACCACAGAAGGTCATCAAGTCCAGCCTCCCGCTCTAGGCAGGACCGATCCCAACTAAATCAACCCGGCCAGGGCTTTGTCAAGCTGAGACTTAAACACCGCTAGGGATGGAGACTCCACTACTTCCCTAGGTAACCCATTCCAGAGCTTCACCACCCTCCTAGTGAAATAGTTTTTCCTAATATCCAACCTGGACCTCTTCCACCACAACTTGAGACCATTGCTCCTTGTTCTGCCATCTGTCACTACGGAGTGGCTGTGCTGAAAAACAAACCACCAAACGTTGTTCATCAAAACTATGTACTTTTGATAGGCATTTTTAGCAGCCAAAATAAAGGAGTTTAGAAAAGCCTAATACGTTTCAGGTATAAAAATACTCAGACGTTGATCTTCCAACTGTCATAGAAATAGGCTCACTTCAGAAAGCAGATTCTGTCTTCCCTCATCCATCCCATATCATCTGCCCATTACTGCTCAGCTCTCTTGATCTGAAAATTAAGATCCTCTAGACTAATGGTGGTCCAAAGCCACAGTTTAAGAGCCAGTGACCTACAGTACACTGCATTTTTAGTAACTGCCCCATTATGCTAGGGGCTGTACAAAACAAATCATCCTTATTACTAGGTGCAAGGCATGGGTAGCTGGGTGACAGTCTCTCATCTGTGCTATGTAGGATGTTAGATTAGATGAGCTAATGGTACTTTCTGGGTTTGTTGGGTTATTTGTTTTGTTTTTTTAACAACTATGTATGTTGAGAGACAGCCCCTACCATAAGACTGCAGACTGAAGCAGACAATTGTACAACTATAGAACAAATGTTGATCCTACTCGTTACAAAATCAAAAGTCAGCCTTTTCCTCCAAAAAAACCTATGCATTTTTTAAAAAAAGCTGATGGAGTCTTTGCAGTTGCCTTGTGGGTTTTGAGCCTTCCACATGCACTTATTGTCCACAGTTTTTCAAGCTTTTCTCTTCAACCATGAGTGCTAGAAACCTTTTTTCTAAATTAAATTTGAGATTGAGTATTATTTGTCTCCAGGAGTTAGGGCTTTATATAAAAGGCCAAATATTGCAAGGGTCAGTAAAAATACAAGAGAGTTGCCAACCTTAGACAACACAATCCAAGAGATAGACACTACCTCAGATGTCCTGAGTCCTAGCTCAGTGCTTTAATCATATTCCCAGACCCTTTTGCCTCTTGTATACAACAAACATTATTGCTGCCTTCCAATGAAAATGGCAGTAGAGTAAAAGATTCATAGTTCTGGATATGGCTACTTCAGATCTCCCCCTATCCTGTCCTGCAGCACAGAAGTCATTCTAAAGAGGTGTTGGTCCTGACAGATTCAAGGCCCTTGGAGGACTGAAGAACAGAATTCTAAGCTGGACCCATGTTGCAAGTTATGTTTACTGAATGCAGCTGGAAGCAGCGGAAAGTTGTTTGGTCAGAAGTGGAGCGTCTGAATGAGGAAAGAATGTTCATGCTCATGCTCTTTTACCCCCCCACTCGGCTTCTTGCAAATTGCTAGGAACATTTGTCTACTTTCAATTGGGTAATAGTTCCAGACAGCCAGATTATGGGCCCAAGGAAAACTAGTGGAAGAAATACACAAAGGTAGTCCTGACTTCTACCAAGATCCTTATTTTCATGCAATACCAATCTTATTCTCTATAAGAAATAAAATTCAAGTCTCAGAAGAGTCAGCCAAATCCTTCACTCAAGCCACTTATTGTTCATTCCCTGTGACAGATGTATTTTTCATTTCTCTCCCTCACACACAGACAGTATTGTAATGTAAATCCATAAGCACAAATTCTTCACTGGATTAAACGCTGTCCAATTTCACTGTGGGCAATGGGATTGCATAAGGTGTAAACAACAGTACATCTTGGCAAAGCATGTTTTGAAAGCCCTCTCCTTGCAGTTGTTAGAACAGTAAGTGCCTGCTGGATGACACGATCCTGAATTCCTAATGAGAAGTTTTATGTGTCTGGAATAAAAGGATACGAAATAAAGCAAAATTAAAAAAATAAACATGGGGGGGGGAACTTGAGAGTCTCTATTAGTGATATAACTAAAAAGGACCCCCCAAAAATCCAATATGCTATTGGTAATTATATATCTAAATCTGTAAGAATTTGCCAAAAGATAAAATAAATCCTCTTTTGTGTACAGTGACATAGTCAAGAAAGAATCTTTGTTTCTCATATGTCAGCAAATTCCATAAAACTCAGCAGAAATTCATCCCCTCAGTGGCTGTAAACTGGCATGAACTAGAGTATACTAGCTGAGAAACTGGCCAAGGTAATTTAAAGAGATCTGCCTTTACTAGATATTTCATTCTGCCCTATGTTTCCTGGGACTAATCACCAAGCATATTCTTTGTTTAAAATACACAGTACTATATACATTTGAGTCTTCCATAATCTAAATTTCCTTAACAGTTGGGTGTGAGGCTGATCCAAAATCAATGGCAGGTCCTTTCATTCACTTCCGTAGGCCTTGGATGAGGCCTTATCTACCATATATTTGAGAGTGTTTGTGTGTCCGTCTGTCCATGTGTGCGTCTGTTTATTCAACTCCTTCTAAATGCTAAGAGCTAGGAACACCATATGCAGCTTCCTCCTATCATAACTTAAAGCAAGGGCAGGGTTTGGTTGTGCCGGAACAATGGGATGAGCCTGGAATATGATTGTTTCTCATAACGAGAACAGGGAGGGGTCTGCTAGTAGGTGCAACTATACTGTAGAATGACCACAGGGAGGTGGGTGGTAAGAGACTGGTAAGCTGGAGTTGGTAAGAGACTGGTAAGCTGAGGACAGGGCTCTGGAGGGTGCCAGCCATCATACATGAGTAAGTCGCTGGCTGAGCAGCGGCATCCTCCTTGCCCTAGCCAGCCCCCAGGGTGCTGGCAGCTGGACAGCACGACGCCAGCTGCGCCAACTAGCTCCAGGGAGCCTGAGGCCAGACATTGCAGCCCTGGTCAGCTGGTGGCCAGGCAACATGGACCCCACCACTCCAACCAGCCCGGTGAGTCAGCCAACCTTTTGCAATCCCCATCCTGTGCCTTGAGCCCAAACACACCCTCCAACTATCTTCTCTGACTCCTACACTCCTCACCACCTGCCCTGACTCCTGCACCCCAAACTCTGCCCTGAGCTTCCAACCTCTGACGCCTGCACCTCCCACATCCCCAACCTGCTGTGTTGAGCCCTTCCTCATCCTCAGTCATGAGTCCTTCACTCCCAAACTCTCCAGGCACCTGCCCTGAGCCGCCCACATCTACAAGTTCCTGCCCTGACTCCTGCCCGCCTACCTGCCCTGAGCCCAGCACCCTCCACCCTCACTCCTGCATCTCCACCCCTGCCCTGAGCCTCCAATCTCTGACTCCTGCACCTCCCACCCCAGCCCCCTGCCCTGAGCCTCTCCTCAGCCCCTAACCCTGGCTCCTGAATCTCCCACATCCCCAGCTCCCTGTGCTAAGTCCCTCCTCATCCCCAATCCTGAGTCCTTCATCCTCCAATCGCCCCCACGTCCTGCCCTGAGCCCCTCACATTCCCAGGTCCCTGCCCTGACTCCTACATCCCCCAAACCCTCTGCCCTGAGCCCCTCCTTGATTACTTGAGCAATGCCAGGTAAATGTGCTAGTGAATTTATACTGATCTGAAAGCAGCTGAAAAGTTCACGAGGCCTTTGTGCTATGGCATGAGAACAGTCGTTACTTTAGCCAGGAGCACTCCCTACCTCCTCTTTTTATTGAAAACAAAGCAGTCACTAAGCAAGCAAATCAGCAGCACCACAGAGCCCTGATCCCATTGTCGCACATTGCTACTTTTAATGTTCCGAAGGAGCGATGCCGGCCTTGGTTCTCAGAACTTAATCCAATTTCTCTCTGGTACACATAACTCGATTTAAAACCCTTTTTACAGTGTGTTCTAGCTGCACTAGCCCAAGACCATAAATAAAGCTGCAAGTAGAACATACATCCTTAGCAAGAATGGCAATAAAAAGGGATTGTAGCCAGACTATGGCCCCACACAGAATGTGTAACAGGAATAGCGGGGCTATTAATTTCATTCAGCTGGGAAAATGGAGAGACCTGTTTCATCGGTCATCCCAATTCCTTTGCCAGTGAAAACGTAATCTCCAGTCTGAGCAGAATTAAGCAAATAATTGGCAACAAATAATGTAGGGAACAAATTTAGCTTCATTTCTGGCCACAAAGTGTCCAATAGCAGAGGACAGGCATTCAAAGTTATAAAGACTTGGAATTATACTCTTGGTCTCATAGCTTTCTCTTTTTCCTTTGCTATGTGAGGCTTTCCTAACCTGGGAGCCTGACTCTTCATTGTGGTATATTTTGTGTAGCCATTTATTGCAGTGCCAAGTGAGTTGAGAAAATGCCTGAAAAAAACATGACCATTGTGTTGTGACAAGATTGCATTGTTGTAAATGGTGCATGATTAGGGTCTTGGTGTTTAGAGTAAAAAAGACCTGGAGGTACTGTCAACTGCCTCAGGAACATAAGAAGAGCCATACTGGGTCAGA
Source organism: Pelodiscus sinensis (assembly GCF_052426305.1). Lineage (NCBI taxonomy): Eukaryota > Metazoa > Chordata > Testudines > Trionychidae > Pelodiscus > Pelodiscus sinensis. The sequence goes on from NC_143057.1 coordinate 8,239,037, forward strand.
CCAAAGGTCCATCTAGCCCAGTATCCTGTCTGCCGACAGTGGCCAATGCAAGATGCCGCAGGGGAAGTGAACAAAACAGGAAATCGTCAAATAATCCCTCTTTTATCACCCATTCCCAGCCTCTGACAAACAGAGGCTAGGGACACCATCCCTACCCATCCCATTGATGGGCCTATCCTCCATGAATTTATCTAGTTCTTTTTTTTGACCCTGGTCAAATCCTGTTCTTCACCACCTCCTCTGGCAAGGAGTTCCACCGATTGACTGTGTGCGCTTCATGAAAAAAAACTTCCTTTTGTTTTATTATCTAGCCATAAAAGCGCACACTGGGACGTTTCAGTGCAATTTGGAGTTATATGATGCAAACAATGCTTGGTCTTTCTTTTCATCCAAACAGATTTCTGCAACTATTCAATGTGTTCATTAGTTTGAAAAGTACATTTTAGGTCAGATTCCCCAGACAGTGTAATGGAGCACAACTCTATGGAAGTTGGTGGAATTATGCTGACTTAGACCAACTAGGGTCTGCCCTGGGCAAGTCACCCATTATTGTTTCTTTGACCAAATCAGATGAATACACTGTAGAATCAGAATTCTGCTGGCAAGACCTATGCATAAAAGTTCAAAATTCATTTTCTGCAAATAGTCCCCCAGCCAATTAAAGCACACACACACACACACACACACACACACACACACACACACACACACACACACACACACGTTGTGAACATTTACTAGAACAGTCTTGAAAAAGGGAACACAAAAGGGTTTCAAAGACGTGTGAAGTGTTCATTCAGTTAAATATTTGCAGTTTGTTGTTGTTGTGCATTAATTTTGGTATCATTATTTTCCCCATGTCTGATTCTCAATTAAAATGTGAGATTTTGATTTTTCCAAATATAGTATGAATGGCAATCTTCTGACAGATGAAAGACATGGAGAAAAAAATATCAGCAAAGATTCAGTTGCCATAATTTCTCACTCTCCAAAGTTAGTTAAAAAAAACCCCTAATCAATTAAAAAAATTCCATTGGTGCTACAATGGTAATTTTTAACTGACACTTTTGCAATTAGTGACAGTATAAAAGACAATGCCTGTCATATTTTAAATGTGCCAGGATTAAGGAGCCCATGGGTATTCAGAAAAATATACAACCCTTAGTATTAATCCACTTTTACTAATTAGTACTTGAAACACTATGTTAATTGAACTCACCAGCAGAAAATCAGAGTCATTGCTTGGAGGGGAGGCTTAGTCAAGGAAGAGATAATTAGGGGTAGATTTTCAAAATGAAATAAATTATTTGGTAATTTCTTTTAAACTAGATTTTCCTGACATGGCTTTGAAATCCCTGCTAGTAATGAACCATTTTTGGATGGCGCATTTATTAATTAGTCAGATCTAGGCATAGACAATTAGTAATGATATTGTTAAAATTACCATTTCACTTGTGGTTCTTATTCTTCACTGTTCATGTTTTTGCAGGATCAGAGGAACTATTAATCCATCTATCCCAGTGATCAATGACATATGTTCCTCTGGGCACACAAAAGAGATGGCTTTCCATATTCTTCCCTCACAGGCACATATCAAGTTCACTGTTTTGATTCCCTTCTCCCCCCCCCCCCCAAAAAAAAATCACCTTTTAAAATTGTATCTATTTCAATGTCAATAAGAGTAATAAGCAACATCTCTTCAAAGCTAATACAATTAGTATTACAAGAGATCCCCAGTAGCGTTAAAAAGATAATTCTACTGGGATTTTAAATTGGAAGCTCTCTGAAGTTAGTTATCTTGATGTTCAAAAACCCGCACAAAAACAACTTTTCCTTGTTTGTTGCAGTGAAGACAAAGTGACCCACTCAACTTTTGGCCAAAAGTTTTCACTATTTTCCATTATTATAAACCTTTCTCCAAAAACATAAAAATCTCCCCACTCTGCTTTATATTTCATAATATAGCTCTGGAGTGGAATCATAGGTCATGCTCATTTACTTTTAAAGCAATACCAAACTTGGGTTGAAAATTAAACATCATTCTATACGTATACAAATTTAATCTGCTCATATATCAAACTCCAATCTTCCCCTTTGTAATCTGCATTTAATTCTGCTTTCCACCTTGCCACTGACCTCCTAAAACTTCCCTCATGACTACCAGCCAAACACAATGTAAATTAAAATGTCTTTTAGATACAACTGGAGTGGTAACCATTGCAGTTGTTTCCAAAACATGCTAATGGATGCTCATCTCCCATAATGACATTCAAATAACAAGACAACAAAATGACTCTCTCAGGCATTATACAATTTTATCATTCAACTATAGTAATAGTCACCTATCAAGGACATCCATCATCATAATTATGGCCATGAATCAGCAAAGAATACTTGACTATGTGCTTGACTATCAACATGCTATTATAGTCAATAGCATTACTTACGTGCTTAATGGTAGGCATATGCTTTGGTGCTTTGCCACTGGAGCGGGGTGGTCACCCTGTTCCAGGCATTAAAAAAAAAAGTTAAAACAGCCCCGGGAGAGGGCTGTAGCTAGGGACCAATCACAAGAGGCCTTGTGGCAGCCAATCAGAGCCCAGGAAGGCTGTATAAGAGATGATTGGCCAGGCTAAGTAAAGTTTCACTCCAGCCCTGGGGGAAGAAGAGCTTAGCTGCCTGCTAGCCAGGGTACCAAGGACAGAACAGTGCTGGGGAAAGGCAGGGTGAGCCAGGGGCGCTCCAGCCTGAAGCCCCGTGACAGTAGGGATACCAGAGCTGCAGGGAGGCAGCCAGGGCAGGAGAAGGCAGCAGGTTCACACCCCCTTGCCTATGATAAGTGGCCATGTGATGTAAGGGGCTAGATGATGTAAGGGGTCACTGAGGCAAGGGGGGGCATAGGGAGTTGGGGTGGATCCCTGGGGGGGAGGATCCCAGAGTGTGGGGACACTGCGGCAGGGTAGTACCCAGAGGGGAGGGCACTACAGTTTGGGGGGATGTGGATCCTAACGCGAGGCGGCAGAGCCAATTCACAGGGAACAGCAGGTGTGACACTGGCTGGAAGGAGGCACTCCAGAGCTGAATTGAGCTAATTCCCAAGTGATCAGCATGAGGTGCCGTTCCAGTGAGTCACACCCTGCTACCGCCAACTTCCCTAACAATGTAAATATAATCCAAGGCTATGTCTAGACTGGCATGATTTTCCACGAATGCTTTTAACGGAAAAGTTTTCCGTTAAAAGCATTTGCGGAAAAGAGCGTCTAGATTGGCACGGACGCTTTTCCGCAAAAGCACTTTTTGCGGAAAAGTGTCCGTGCCAATCTAGACGTGCTTTTGCAAAACAAATCTGAGTTGTCTACACTGGCCCTTTTGCGCAAAAGCTTTGCGCAAAAGGACTTTTGCCCGAACGGGAGCAGCATAGTATTTCCACAAGAAGCACTGATTTCAGACAGTAGGAAGTCAGTGTTCTTGCGGAAATTCAAGCAGCCAGTCTACATGCAGCCCAAGTGTTTGATAATGGCCCTGGGGAAATAGATTTTGTTTTAATGCTCCTGATCAAAATTCTGGGTAAACACTTTTCCCCAGCTCTAGCCCTTATGCTTGTCTCTCTTCAGGGTGAGACATGTGCTACAGATCCAGGGGTGAGAGAGCAAAGGATGCAGCTGAGCAGATAATTAGAATTGCTTTATCAGATGTTGCTTTCCATTTGCTGGAGACTTGGATGAAATCAATATTGCCAGAGCAGGAGCGAAGAGATTTTGTTTAACTAGAACTTCAGTACTTTGGCTCATTCACTGAGGTTTTGTTAGTGCTTGTGTTGACTTTGCAGGTTTCACTGGGGAGTGGGAGGATTGTGTGTCCCAATTAAAGGGCTGAGTGTGCTGTTGTGTAGTGTAGAGCCTTCATAAAGCATCAGTTTTCGACATTTACAGCTGTATGCCCCAGTAGTTATAAACTTACTGCCACTATCCTTTTTCCTTGCAGACTCGTGGGACTCATGCCAATGTGATGGTTTGTCCCAGATGCCAACTATGAGAATGCAATAAACATTAGAAAGTAACCACTTCCCTGTTCAGACAGGTAGACCTGAACTTTATGGGTTTTCCAAGGCGACCACTGAAACACACCAGCTAGCTTCCTGGCAACATGGAGTTGACTGTTCCAGACAATTCATTTCATAACATGTATTTGTCAACAGATCGGATCAGAATGATCAGCGGCACAGAAAAAGCATTTTTTGCCCTGCTGTCTGTATGCCCCGATTACAGGACTAAATGAAGAGACCTATAAATAGTCTCAATAACACATTGCCCTTCTGTTATGTATACATTTCTATCCAGAATTGGTAGTTTATAAGTCTGGTTTTCTTCTTTGCTTAATCTGTTTCAAGACTCTTTCATTAGTTCTCTCAATTAACTCACAAATCTCCTTGAGGGGTTAATAGATATTTGAATTTATTACTAGTCTTTCACCTACGTTTTGCTTTCTGCAAGAAACTGACATTTTATTAAGCCCTATATATTCAGTGATGAAAAGAAATCGATGCTTCTAGCATGTGGTTTGCAAAAGAATTTAAAGCTCTTTAAGCCTGTTTGTCCATGTGTTTTTCTTCCTTTTATGAAAAATGGTACTCTTGGTTCCACCAAACTCATGATAATTTAACATGTTTTAAACTTCAAAAACATAAGAATATTTTAATGATCTAAAATGTGTTCAACAACTGTTAGTATGATTATATTCAAATGAATCCAAGTCGATATAATGTTATTTTCCAGAACTGTAAAGGAAGTTTCCTACATTATCTATCTGAAGTTTGGAAATCATGGGCAGTGATAAACAACAAGGAGACTGGTATAGAGCTATGGGAATCATTTGATATGCTACCAATATATGATTCAATACTGCCGAATGTAAAGTCATACACCTCTGAGAACAAAGAAGGTAGGCCATGCTTAGAGGATGGGGATCTCTATCCTGGGAAGCAGTGATTCTGAAAAGGACTTAGAGGTTATGGTGGATAATCAGCAGATACCCTAGCCACAAACAGCAAATACAATCTTCAGATGTAAAAAGGGAAATGTAAGTTGGTAGGTTATTTTACCTCTGCCCTTGGCACTGGTGTAACTATTGCTGAAATACTGCACCCTGTCCCAGTGTCCACTATTAGAAAGGATATTAATAAATTGGAGGGGTTTCAGAGAAGAGCCACAAGAATCAAGGCTTGGGAGACAGGATTTCTAGTGGGAAAACTCAAGGAGCTAAGTCGGTTTCGCTTCACAAAGAGCAAGACAAGGAGTGACTTGATCATAGCCTAGTTACACCTACACGGGCAACAGAAATTCAGGAACAGAGGGCTGTTCAATCTAGCAGACCAGACAAAAGCCTATTAAGATCCAATGAGTGGAAGTTGAAGCTGAAACTCAGACTGGACTCATTTTTAACAGAGAGGATAATTCATCATAGGGACAACTTATAAAAGGTGTGGTGGCGGATTCTGCACCACTGATCATTTTAAAATCAAGAGTGGAGGTTTTTTCCAAAAGATACTTTCAATTTCAAATAAAAATTGAGACGAGGAAGCCCTATGGTCTGAGGGTGGGTTTTTTTTTGGGGGGGGGGGTGAGGAGGAATCAGAACGAATGATCAACATCCCATCTGGCCTTATCCCTGAATCTAGCTCAGAGAGCGGTGTCAGCCAGCCTGTGGGAGGTGGTATAGAGATGCTGTCCCAAACACAGCGCTTTTGCAAGCTTCTTTACCTACAACCCAACCAAATCCAAGATACTAGAATTTTACTTCATGACGGGATGGATCACTAGGTTCTGACGCACCTGGCATTGGCCACTGTCAAACAGGCTACTGGGCTAGATGGACCACTGATCAGATCTAGTATGGATGAAAGCCTTTTGATGGGGGGGGGAGGGGAGCAAAGGGGCATCTAAGTGCCCCAGGCCCGGTGATTCTAAAGGAGCTGAGGCTTCTGGCTAGAGTTACCAGATGATTTAAAAAAAAAAAAAAAACCAGACACACTTGATCTCAGATGGGGGATGGGGGGAGCGGGGCTGCCCGGGGGAAGGAACCGGCCGGCGGGAAGCAGGGCTGGCCAGGAGAGGGTTGGGGGGGGGGGGGGGGAGAGAGCGGGGCTGGCTAGGAGGAGTCAGGGGGAGCAGGGCTGGCCCAGGCACATGCAGATCCCAGGGTGCTGCCCATCCCACACATGGTCCCAGCAGGGTGCACGGGCGAGTCGGGCCCCAGGGACTCCATCTCGCCCCGAACTCCCCCTCCCACTGTGTAGTTGCATACTGCCTGGCTGGTAGACAATGCAGTGTAAGCATGTCTACCAGCCAGGCAGTACACAACTACGTACTGATATTCATGATAATAAAACACACTTAATTTTCTTAATTTGTTTCCCGGACAGAAAACTCAAATACCGGACTGGTCGAGTTCAAAACCAGACACCTGGCAACCCTACTTCTGGCTGCCACCACTACTGAGGCAACAGTGGTGTCCAGAGTCATAGAATTTTAGAATCACAGAGCTGGAAGAGACCTCAGAAGGTCATCAAGTCCAGCCCCCTGCTCTAGGCAGAACCAATCCCAACCTTTAAATTGCTGCCGCAGCACGCTGGATAGCCCTAAGCACTGGGGGAGAGGGTCAGCATGGTGTGCTCCGGGAGGTGCTGAGGGATTGCAGCCCTAGCCTCACCCCTTCTGGGAGCATAGAGACCCCTTTCCAGCCTTGCCCAGAGGCCCAGCCTGGCTTTCAGCTCCCTGGTATGGATGTTCATGTCATGTCCTTGGGATACATTTAATGGCCATCTTTTGCTTTTAATAAATCTGACTTGGATTCAGCTACTCCATCCCTATTCAGCATAGCATTAAAACGCCAGCTTTGCTCAACTGGGGCCTAGGAGAGTCCTTCTACAACTGCATTTAATGAGTCACTATCATTTTCAAAGCTTCCCCTCTCTTCCCTGCTCCAATATAAAGTTCAGGATTAATTAATAACAAAAAAAGATTAGGTGCAAGGGACCTAAACAAGGACACTGTGTCAGAAAAGAGAGAGCATAATGAAGACTGAAAAATGCCCTAATGAAAGCAGCTGTTCATTAGAAAAGCAAAAGGAAGCTTTAGCAAGAGAAAAAGAGAAGGCAAAAAAGGGTAATTTTTTTGTGTGAAGTCAAGGAAATTAAAAGCAGTTATCAAATAAAACAGAATTTTCCCCCATAGTACTGCTCCTACATCTGTGTATTAATTCCACTTACTTTGCTGGCTGCTTTACCTCATCCTGACAGGGTAAGATGGATTCAGAGCAGCTGACAAAAAAATGCCTTCCTCCCACCTCATGTCAACTTATCATAGAGTGTCAGCCTCCACTGACGGTAAGTGTCAGGACAAAGGGACACACATTCTGGAAACTTTTGTTTAATATCATTGGAATGAGTAAACTCCAGTCGTACCATGTTAAAATCCAATATTAGTGAGCAGGTATTCCATGTAGATTTGCTCTGCACCCCTTGCAGATTGAGGCACAAGTCTTTCAACATCCTTGGCTTCCCCCCTCCCCTTTTGTTAAGTCATCTGTACATTCAGAAAGATTGCTGACTTCTTCTCTCTCCCCCCGCCCCCCATGTTTTTTTTGCAGTTTTAAGAACTAGGTTGGAATCAGAGCATAGGTTATGTTTCTGAAAAACTATATAATTAAAGAAAGGCTATTTCTCAGAAAGCTGCATCATAGCTATATGGTTTGCAGTGTTAGAGATGTGTTGGTCCCAGAATATTGGAAGGAAAGCAGATAAGCTATACTTTTTATTGGACTAACATCCATTGCTGAAAGAGATAAGCTCTCAAACATACTTCATTTTCAGAATCCGAGCCACCTGCTATTCAATGAGAATAATAAATAGCCAATATGAACCAATCACTAATCATTAGTCACATGGTATTTTTCTTTTTTCATTGGGTGAAATAATGTAAGAATGTAGTTAAACTATATATGCAAGACAACATGTTCACCACCAGCCAATAATAAACCCAGTAATTGATTTTAAATTGATTGCTGCATCTATAACACACAGTCTTTTACCAACATGTATAGTGATGATTAGATTAATAAAGAATACCACCAGTTGCATTAATTGTATATCCTTTTAGAATATCAATTTTGCATTTTAATTCTTAAGAAGTTTTACTGATCTTACGGTTTTAATAAACATGATACTGTAACCATATGGGTATAGTGTATTGTCCCATCTAGTAGCACTGAGACCACATACAGAGAGAATAATGAATCTGCTCTATGCCCTTAGCTACAAGCTTGCTGGCTTTTAGCTCATGCATAAAGGCTCATGCACTAAGCTTCAGAGGTTCCAGATTTTACCTTGGATTGACATTGCCCCCTAGTGTAGACCTGGCCTGGATTTCAAACAATTTCTGCTTTGAGTGTGCAAATCCCTCTGAAAACCAATGGGAGCTGTGCTCTTAATATTCTTGGGAGTTTGTGGATATCCCGCCCGCATAATCACTGAAGAGTTAAAAAAAAAAAGACCACTACATTTCTCTCATGTAAAATGCTTTGAGAGCTGTGAATGAAGAGCCCTATATAACAGCTAAGTAACTTCATTACAGTTGTTGTTTATTGTTATGTTTTCTGCTGTATCTGCTGAAATTTGGCTCCTGTAATGAGATGCCCATATGGTAAAACAGATGTGCTGAGTCTATGGACACCAAGCGCTCAGGAATAAAAAAGTCCCCCTGGAAAGATTATTCCCAGAGTAAGAACAAGGAGCACCATGCTTCTGCTTCCCATATGAGGTTATTAATCCACAGACGGATGACAGCAGAGTGTTAAAACTGAACCTGACATTTGATGGAGCCCTAACTAATGGGTGGAGATGTACATCTTTAAATAAATTCAGGGTAGTCCTATTTTTTAATCCGTAATCCTGTGTTCTCCCATTGACAAGGCGTAGGATATAAAGAATCTCACCTTGGTCCAACAACCAGGAATAGCCATAGCTAGAACATACCGGAGTTGTAAAACAGCCAATCACAGCTCACTATAGGAGAAAATTGTCTAGCCATGTTAGCAAACCTGCTCCAATGTATGTTAAACTGTTACAAAGCAAATACCCAGAAGTGTTGACTTAGTCTCCTCTGCTCTATCTTTTCTTCTTGAACCAGTGTAATGCCAACAGGTCCCATAGGTTTTCAGAGGGATTTGTGCTCCTCAACTAAGTAGAAACTCTTTGAAATTCAAGCCAAGACTAACACTGGGGGGCAGTGTTGAAATAAGGCATGCAACTCCAGCTACATGAATAGCGTAGTTGGAGTCAAGGTATCTTAATTCGACTTACTATGGTGCCCCCTACCGTGTGTGTGTGTGGGGGGGGTTGATGGGAGAGTCTTTCATCAACTCTTACTCTTCTCACTACAGTGGAGAATGGGAGTCGATGGGAGTTTGGTCAGGAGTTGATTTAGAGGGCCTTTACTAGACCCACTAAATTGACCCTTGGGAAATCGATTCCTGCAGCAAGAAGCGTAAAGAAGGCTTTAGTTGATCCTGATTTGCACTGTCAATCGGTGAGACATCTGTAGGCCGTTTACAGTGGGAGAGGTTGTCTACAAATGAGACCAACACAAAAATCTCAAGTACATTTTTGAATTAAAAAAAATTCTACCTCCATCTGATTGGTCCAAGGGTTTTATTTGGCTAATGATAAAGAGACAGACACACACTGTGGAATTCAAATCTGGACCCAGCATCAGATTAGTCACCCCCATAAACTATTGTGTGCTCTCCAACTGCAGCACTGAATAGGGTTTTATATTATGGTCCATTCTATGGGAGAAATCCTGTCCCAGTGAAGCTGATGGACATTCTGAATTTGGCTTGAAGAATGGATGCAATCTTGCATTTCAGATATTTGACACACGACCAGGAAATACAGAAAGTTATTGTTGGATTGGTATTAAAGTGTCATAGAATTTCCCTTCCTTTTCTGTAGAACGCAGAAAGGAGGCTGAGTGATCGAACTTTGCTTGACATCCCTAGTTAAAACATTAATGGCAAGCAATTTAAAAATTTAATCATGATTAATCGCGTAATTAATCACGTGCGCCTCCCCTTTGAAACGCTGTGATGGCATTTCAATGGGGCAGCACTGCATGGAGCCCAGGATCAGCTGGAGTCCCTGACTGACCCCGAACTCCATGCATCATTGGCACTTGGAAGTGCTTGTCTGGCATTTCCAAGGGGCAGCACAAGTGGAGCCAGGGATCTGCTGTTGCAAAGCCCCTTTGAAGTGCCGCTCAGGCGCTTCAAAGGGGCTTTGCAACAGCAGATCCGGGGATCAGCTGGAGTCCCCAGCTGATCCCAAGCTCTGCTTGTGCTGCCCCTTTGAAGCGCCAGAGCAGCACTTCAAAGGGGCAGCACAGCATTAAGGCCTGCGATTAACACATGAAAAAAAATTAATGCATTAATCCTGTCCTGCGTTAATTGCGGGCATTATCGCAGGTCAATTGAAAGATGTGGGTTAAAACTAGAGCTGCCAACCCTCAAAAATAAAAGTTTGGATAAAAATTTTAAATCAGATTCTTCAGGAAATATTTCTGAAAACTGACCCACAGAGCTATGGCATTTTTGTGTTTTATAACAGAGATGAGTAAATCAGACAAGATCAGTACAGAGGTCAAACCATCTCATTTTCAAAGTAACCATGCCTGCGTTCCTCCCTCTTGTGTCTCTCAATGGTACCCTCTAGGTTTCAGGCTGCCAGCTGCCACCTCTCTTAGGAGGAGATCTGCATCTTTCCCTCCTGACTAGGAGTTTTAAAGTTGCATAAACTCCTTAAAGCTGATCTACCAAAAGGCCATCCCTCACATGGGCTTTGCTTTCTCCCTAAGGGCTATAAATATAAATATGCAGACCATGAAAATGCTTCGACAAGATACCTCATGTAGCCTATCAATTTTAATTTTACGATCTACTAGGTCTATTTTGGCACATGTATTTAGTTAGAAATATGAAGTAGGAGACTGTTTAAAAGTTAAGTTGATTAACAAGTCATTAATGCTTCCAAGGGAAAGGGAGCCACTAATGGCTCTCATTAGCACACTTAAAATTATAAACATCCTTGTGTGTCCTGTAAGTCCAAACATGATTGGACTAGTAAGACATGTAACCATGCCATCTGGTACTGGGATTCCATTTTGACCCTGGTATATTTTTCAGGAAAAGGAGGAAATGTAATACAAAAGATTTTCACCCTGGGGGAGAGTGTATTTAAGCAATGGGGCTTTATCAGCCTTTTGGCTGCAGCTGGCCTGCGGAACAGCGTGGCACAGGAGAATGCAAAGAGATCTGGAGACACAAGTCAGAGTAAATGAGTTTCTCTGATGTGAAGATGAGGCTTGAACTAAGAAGAACTCTTTAGGGTAAGAATGTGTGTGCAATAAATTTTTAGTGAATTAGAACTAGCTGTGCATTTTTTCCTCCTTGTAATTTGGTAATTTCCTTTTCATCTATTTTCACTTGCAATCACTTAAATCCTACTGTGTGTGTACTTACTAAAAACACTCTTCTTTACTAACAGGCCCAGTGTAAATGTTACCTGAGTTTACACAGAAAAAGACAGATTTATTTGGGGCTTTGATCCCTTGAAGGGGCTGGGGTTTTGGGTGCTGTGCCCAGGAACTGCATCCTCCCAGAGCTAAAGTAGTTCAATGTCTGCATTGCTCTTCCACTCTGTGCCTTGTCTGGGGGAGGATCTGGCCCAACAGGACTGCATGATGGTGGAGCCCCCGAGAAGGTGTGGACATCAGTGGAATGATCTGAACACCAGGGAACAATCCCAAAGGGACTTCTGTGACCACATTCCGACACACACAGAAACTGGACAGGGTTGCACTATTTTTGGCAGCTTATTTACAGACCAGAATCTTAACTGGTAAAAATTGCCATAGCCTTTGATTTCAATGGAAATACATTAGTTTATATGAGATAAGGAGCTGAGCCACAGGCTTCAATGCAAAACTAATCAAAGTCTGGTTTCAATCATGTTATATACACCTAATAGTCATACCGGGTCAGAACAATTATACACCTAGCCCTGTGTCCTGCCTTCTGCCACGGGCCAATGCCTGATGCTTTGGAGGGAATGAATGGAACAGAGACATTATCTAGTGATCTATACATTGTCGTTCAGTGCCAGCCTTTGGCAGTAAGAGGATTAGGGACACCCAGAGCATGGGGTTGCATCCTGATCATCTTGTCTGATAGCTTTGATGGACCTACCCTTCCTGTGAGCTTGCCTAATTCTCTTTTTGAACCCACCTATACTTTTGTCCTTAATAGTATCCCCTGGCAATGAGTTCCACAAGTTAACTATGCAATGTGTAAAGATGGGCTAAATTCTCATGGCTCTTTGAGGGGTTAGTGTTCACAATACTCTGCCCCAAAACTAATACAAACACAGGAGAGTCAGCAAGAATCTAGCCAAAGTTCAATCCGGAGAAGTAGATTTTCTGCTGGTGGATGCATCCACAGACATTGAATAAGCTCAAGGAAAATTTGCCTCATAGGCAATCCAGGATAATGGCCACACTCAGCTATGTGCTTACTAGAGTTAGAAAACAGACGAGAGTACTAGAGATCCATACGGATCAAAGGGTCTCCAACTCTCACTGATCCCTTCTGCTTTCATGCAGTGTTTCAGGTATCCTGTTCCCTTTCTGTCTGCCCATCCATACACAGAGACAGATTTCACCCCATCGTGGCTTCTTTTTCATATTGATTTTCACCTCAAAATTATACACAAATAGACCAACACTGAAGTTATTGTGAAATCTCACCCACTCTCAACCAACCTCCCCGTATAATCCTGAGGCAAGTAAGGGTTATTCTCCACTGTCTTCCCTCTGATGGAGTCATTTTCATTTGTGCAAATGTGTCCCTCATTTGGATTGAGTAGCATTTCATGCCCACTTTTCACAGGCGAAAATGAGTAGAGGAGCACAGTAGTGGTGAAACAGATACTCTAGATGAAATCCTGGAATCAATGGCAAAACGTCCATTGACCTCCACAGAGTCAGGAGTTCACCCTATATGATTTAATCAGGACTGTCTGCTGCCTTCCTTGCTGTACAGCTCCTCCAAGGTCACGTTTGTTGAGCTATGTGAGCTAAAGGCAATGTTTCCTCATTCCAAATGCACCAGGGACAGCAAGTTTTCCCTCAGACAGCCTGTTGCTTTGCTAGAATACACTACTGGAGAAAAAACTAACAAAATTCTACAGTTCAGTCACTTAAATGAAACCTCTCTGCAGAAACTACAGCCAAGGCAGAAACCTCCTAGAAGAGGATGAAGCATTCCTACCTCACTGGAAATAGCTTCTCCCGGGATCATCTAGGAAACATGTCAATTTGCCGATGTGCTTCCTATTTAATAATTCATTGTTTTCCCCAAAGGCACTATTTTTCACACCTCTGGAATCTTTTAAAACATTATTCTCCCTGATTTTAACGTCTGCTTGGGAGACTGAACAAAGCTCGTTATCTATAATGAGAAACATTGCCTTGCTTACGGCTAAGAGGCTCATTTTGCGGAAATGGAGAGATGACAAATGGCAAAACCTTTGCTAAATGGATAAATGCGCTGGCCCCTAAAGTCTTCTCTAAACATACATCATATAAAGTGTTGCCTATAAAAATGAGATCCAGCACTCTGCAATCTACCCTGATAAGATATACACTCTTTATCTGCGAGACTTGCCATAATGTCCCCTCAGAATTGTGCAGATGGTTTGCTTTCCAGATTTCTCTCTCTCAAAGGAATTTTCATTTGCTTTCCTACACTTCCTCTCCCCACCCCCCAAAACACACACACAGGGATCCAATGAGAGTTTCATCTAGAGCATATGTATAATGATGAAATGTTGGAAATCAAAAGTATTCAAATACATAAGGCTGTTAAGCTATTTTCCCCTCGTGCTGCTGGTTTCATTTCCAGATATCTGCCTTTACTTCTCTAGCACTGCCTTTGGCAGATGCAGTGGAATGATAAGCAAAAGGGATCTTATCTTGGCAGTCCGGAGATGTAGTCCCAGCCTCTGTTTTACCTCACAGATGACCTTCTCCAGCCTGACACGGTGATTTGACTCTAAATGTCTCTTTCAGAAAAAGCAAAAATTCACACCAAACAAACATGGTTCAGTTTTCTGAATTTGAAGGTCGACCCCATTTTCCTCCTTTTGTACATAGGAAACGACACGCCCAGCTAGGGTTGCCAGGTCTCTGCTTTTGAACCAGACAGTCCGGTATTTGAGCTTTCTGTCTGGGAAACAAATTGAGAAAATACCGGACATATAAATGTCTCGTATTTTCTAATTAAGTAAGTTTTATTGTTATCATGAGTATCAGTATGTAGTTGCGTACTGCCTGGCTGGTAGACTCACTTACACTGTATGAGCATGTCTATCAGCCAGGCAGTACGCAACTATGCAGTAGAGGGGGCACGGGGCTGGGGAGGGATGGAATCCGGGAGGGATGGACTCACCCTTGCGCTCCACTGGGACCATGCGAGGGATGGGCAGCGCCCTGGGATCTGAGTGCTCCCGGGCCAGCCCCACTTCCTGCCGGCCAGTTCCCCCAAGGCCAGCCCTGCTCCTCCTGCCCCTCCCGCCCAGCCTTGCTTCCCACCGGCCAGTTCCCCGCCCCCAATCTCCCCTTGCCAGCCCCACTCCCCTCGACCTCCTCCCAGCCAGCCCTACTTCCTGCCAGCCGGTTCCTTCCCCCGCTCCTCCTAACCTCCTCCCGGCCATCCCTGCTCCCCTCAATCCCCTCCTGGTCAAGCCTGCTTCCCGCTGGCCGGTTCCTTCTCCGCCCCCCCGACCTCCTCCTGTCAAGCCCCACCCCCCTCCCAGCCAGTCCCCAACCCCATCTGAGATTTAGTATGTCCGGTACTTTTTTGAAGTCATCTGATAACCTCACGCCCAGCCTCCGTAAGGATACGTCTACACTGCAAGTTAAAATCCCAGCAAGCCACATGTAAGTTACACTCCCTTTACCAATTCCTTGAATCATCCCTTTCCCTTCTACCAATTATACTGTCTGCAGAAATGGTTATAAATAAAGTGAGTGTGAGTATGAGAGAGAGAGAGTCTTTCCCCTGCAGGTTATACACGTGTGTGAAAGAGAAAAACAAACATAAATGAGAACACAAAAGAATTTAAGGGGATTTCTAATCAGCTGACGTATTTTTTCTTCCTCTTTGTAAAACTGTTCAGAAAGGTTGCTTGCAGGATAGTTTGTTTTCTTTTTCCTCCCAGAAGAAGTTTTTACCCCCCCCCCCCCCACACACACACACACACAAACCCATGTTTTAAATGAGAACGTTCCACAAAAGAGAATTAATTCAGCAGGAGATTCTGTCTTTAATGGTCTGAATGTCTTTAAAATAATACACTATTTTAGAATTGCATGAAGAATAGTGTTTATGTAAAACCATTTCATATTTATTTACAGGCTTAAAATGCAATTTTGCTTCTACCAAGTACTTAAACTTGATAGGACCACAACCATTTCAAAATAAGCAAGAAATGACAAAGATCCGAGTCAGATCAAAGGTGTGAAATTACTTATTTTTAATCTTATCCTGATTTGCTGACTCTCTTGCAAGCAGGCTAGAAAATTAATATTTATCATTTCTACTGTATTGCTAATTTGGAGATATATTTCAGAACTAAGTTGACCCTTAAAAGCTAACAACAAACATCAGCAAGGGGTACCGCTCTCAGAGGCTACAAGTTTCACAAGTGTTTAAATGACGTTGGCATGCAAGGCCCAAATTCATGATTTCAATGGGCGTTAGGTGACTAGATATCTTTTGACACCTAAGTGATTTAGGCCCAGAGCATCAACCTCCCACTCCATTATATCACTATTGAAAGAGTAGAATATATTAAAAGCCATCAGGCCTCCAAATATTTGTTTTAATATCATTTACGATCAGAACTGTCATCCTGGGCCTGATGTACTTAATGATTTTCTGACATCCTGTCCAGAGGATTGTAGGAAACAATGCCATTTCCACTGAGGAGTTGGCAAACACTTATGCACATGCTTAACTTTACTCAGGTGAGAAATTATACTGATGTCAAATTTGCCACACTTTTCTGTTGGGAAGACAGAACCTTCCAAACAGCTACTGAAGATTTCATCACTTGTTCACCTGGATGCTGTAATTGTGTCTCCTCTTGTATTGATCTAAATGACTAAACCTTTTGTGAATATTCATAGAATCCTGGGCCTGGAAGAGACCTCAGGAGGTCAGAGTCCAACCTCTTGCCCAAAGCAGGACTAATCCCAACTAAATCATCCCAGCCAACTCTTTGACAAGCCGGGACTCAAAAACCTCTAGGGATGGAGATTCCAGCACCTCCCTAGGGAACCCATCCCAGTGCTTCCCCACCCTCCTAAGGAAACAGTTTTCCCTAATATCCAATCTAGACCTCCCCCTCTGCAACTTGAGACCGTTGCTCCTCGTTCTGCCATCCATCACTACTGAGAACAGCCTCTCTTTGGAACCTCCCTTCAGGTAGTTGAAGGCTGCTATCAAATCCCCCCTCGCTTCTCTTTTGTAGACTAAATAAGACCAAATCCATCAGCCTCTCCTCCTAAAGCACGTGTTCCAGCTCCAAAATATTCCACAGGTTGTTTACGTGCTATTTAAAAATGGCTACTTTGTCATTTCTATCCCTTTTAAATAGGACTACTAACACCTAGTAAGTATCAGTAAAAGGAAAACAGTCAGAAATTGTTACAGATACTTAGCAGAACTGCCTATGGTGAGCCAGGAAGCAACTTTAGGGATAAAGCCATTTAGCTATGCTAGTAACATTCTTTGTTCAAAACTTTAAAAACAGATAGTCCTGCAGCACCTTTGAGAACAACAAAAAACGTAGATGGGGTCTTGAGCTTTCGTGGGCACAACCTACTTCTTCAGATGAATGGACTTTAAGAGGTCCAGTTTTTAAATAAATAACAGAGAAAGAATAGAGGAAGGTGAGGGAGAATAGGAGGAAAAAAGAGAAAAAAGGGGAAAAATTATCAGAGTGTCCATACTAAATGAAGCGGATATGATTACATAGTAGCCTTTGTTTGTTTTTTCATGTCATTAGCGGGCCATCCAGCCAACGTCTGTGTTTAGACTTCTGTTGGACAAATCAAACTTGTAAATAAAATTAAGTTCTGTAGCTTCCCTGTTGAGCTGGCTTTTGAAATTCATTTGAAATAATGCAGTGACTTTGAGATTCACCCTCTCTGTGCTATTTATTTGAAAACTGGACCCATTAAACTCCATTCAGCCGAAGAAATAGGTTGTACCCATCATAGCATCATCTACGTTTTTTGTTAGTTTCTAAGATGCAGCAAGACTCTTTGCTGGATTTTTTAACGTTTTTCCAGTTATAGACTAACATGGCTACCCCTCTGAAACGTGTTAATTCTTTGTTCACTATGACACGCGAACTCCTCGTGCTGTGCTTCTGTACCCCCATCACGTGGTATTTTCCAATGACAAGCTTTATGTTTCTTAAATAATTGGTGCAATCTGGTGTATTTCGAAGATTAAAATAAAAACAAAACAAGTGAATTAAACAAAATAAAAATAGAATTAAAATTAAAAAATGGCTGTCCAGAAGTCACAAGTGCAAGTCATCTCTTTGATAGAAGTGATTTAACTGCATCTAAACAGCGGAGTAGTAACTTCATCAGAACCAAGGACATTACTCCAACCCTCCCTTTAGAATTCTAACAAGGGTCTTTTGAGAGGCGCTTTTATTTTATCACGTTGTTACATTTTTACTACATGGTAGCTGATAAGTACAATTGCTTATCACAATTTTCATATTCCTTTTTCTTGTCAGTTAAAAATGTTTTATTTTCTGTCTCTTCTAACACTGGGCACCTTCTTCTTATTAGAACACTGATGAAAAAGAAAAATCAGTCCACAAAAGTAGTTCTTTAATGAGCAATGGGAGGCTGGCTTCAAAGTGATAAACCTCAGGGATGGAAATAATTCCTTAATCTTTCAAAAAGACTTATAAATGTGGGTCATACCCTTGAATAAACTTTTTGGAACCAAACCTTTAGAGAAAATCAGAATTTAATCTCCAAGTTACAGGGCTTTACATAAGTGATTCACATTTCAAAGGAATCCACATACATACCAATTTAGGCAACTCACTTTTTTTTTTTTAAAAGCAAACTTACTCCACATTACTAACTTGACACATGCTTTGTTAATTGTTTACCAGTGTGCTGATTGCAAGGAGAGGCCATCTTAAGTTGAAAGTCGACAGTCATTTTAGGAAGTGAAAAAAAAAAAGTATGTTCTGGTTTTGGATATATTTGTAAAAAAAAAAAAAATCATCTCACATGGGAAATACAAATTGTCTATGCCATGGCAACTCCTGTAAGTTTATGTATGCTAATATCATAGCCCCAGACAGATATCACAAATTGCAGTATTTATTCAGTTTCAAATATCCATTACATAAAAGAGTATCCATCCCAAACTCTCAGAGCCTTGACAAACTTTAAAATTGCTAAGGCCGTCAGCCAGATTCCCAGGGCTTGTTTGCATTTTGCAGTGGATTGATGCTGCAGCAATCGCTCCACTGGTAGTCTATTTATCATGTCTGCTTAGACACGATAAATCTATCTCCAAGCACTGTCCCGTCAACTCTGGTACTCCACCAGGATGAGAAGAGAAGCCAGAGTTGATGGGAGAGCAGCTCCTGCTGACCTTTATAAGAATGGCTATACTGGGTCAGACCAAAGGTCCCTCTAGCCCAGTATCCTGTCTGCCAATAGTCGCCAATACCAGATGCCCCAAAGGGAAGGATAACAAGAGATAATCCTCACTCAATCCCTCTCCTGTCACCCACCTCCAGAGAAACAGAGGCTAGGGACACCATTCCTACCCATCCTGGCTAATAGACATTGATGGACTTTTTTTTTTTTAATCATCTCTGTGGGTATGTCTACACTACAGTGCTATTTTGAATTAAATTAATTTGAAATAGTTAATTCGAATTAAGCTAATTCGAAATAACGCATCTATACACAAAAACTATTTCGAAATAGCATTTTGCTGTTTCGAAATAGCATGTCCACACTGAGTGGACCCTGAACCGAAGTTAAGGCTGGCCAGAAGCAGTGCCGGCAGGGCATCAGGTTAGGACTTAGTGTGTGGGGCTGCTGCCTGAGGCTAATTGAGCTCTGTGCTTAAAGGACCCCTACCCCCACCCCGGACAGTTCTCAGGGTTCCCCACTTGTTTGTCTACCTCGATGAGGGACAGCAAAGCAGTCCTGTCTTGGAGTGCCCTGAGTGCACAGCACTCTGCCACATGGACATGCCAGTGTGTCTCGTGGGGTCGTTGCCATCAGGCCAGCTGTACTTGCTTCAGGCTGCCATTCGGGGGGAGGGTTTATCGGGGGGGGGGGTTGTCAGGATCCAGGAGACCCCGCAGGAGAGCATCCACCCCGAGGAGCCCTCAGAGCCTCCCCGGTCCTCCCCACCGGGTGCTCATGCCCCATTCCTCCCTCACGTCCTTCCACTTATCCCTCCCTAGCCCCCCTTCCTGATGTCACATAAAAGACATGTATGTTCAAAAATAGAAACTGGGTTTATTGAACAAAACGGGGGAGGATGAACCTCGGGGAGACTGGGAAGAGAGAGGGTGGAAGAGGGGAGGGAGAAACCTGGGAGGAGAGAGAGCTGGTAGGGGAAGAAGGGGGAGGGGAAGCTCAGGGCTCAAGGTCTCGCCAGACCAAATTGACTTTCATGCTATCCTGCTCCTGGGTTCACATGTGGCCTTTGGTGGCCAGGCTGGCAGCTATCCTGCCATAGACGGCCGCGTTCCTCCATCTAGTGCGGAGATAATGGACGTTGGGGACATCCCCCAAACCTGAGTAAGATCCATGATCCCCACCCTGGACCAGGAAGGTGCCCGCCTTCTCCAGCCCCTGTCAGGCTCCTGGGAGCTGACAGACTGCTCCTGGGGAGCGGTGGAGGGCTGGCTGCCAGTGGCTTGCTGACTCCTGTGTTGGGGCCACTGGGTCATGGGCCCCGATGGCCACTGCTGGCTCTGGGTTGGCAGGCTTAGAGCTGACGCAGGCACTGTGGCCAGAGTCTACCCCTTTAATGGCTCTGGGGTTGGGGGAGAGGAGAGTAAGTTTTCCTGGCTTCCAGAGTAGTCACCTCCATCCCTGGGAAGGCCTGGAGGCCCTCTATTTTGAATTAAATGTCTATACAACACTTAATTCGAAATAGCTATTTCGAAATTGGTGTTACTCCTCGTAGAATGAGGTTTACCAAATTCAAATTAAGGGCTCCGCTATTTCAAATTAAATTCAAAATAGCGGTTTGCATATATAGACGCTATTAAAGCTAATTCGAAATAACAGCTGTTATTTCAAATTAACTGTGAAGTGTAGACATACCGTTACAGTTCTAGCCTTCACTGCATCCTCTGGCAAGAAGTTCCACAGGTTGACTGTGCACTGAGTGAAGAATAACTTCCTTTGTTGGTTTTAAGCCTACTGCCTATTAATTTCATTTGGTGACCCCTAGTTCTTACATTGTGGGAATACATAAATAATTTTTCCTTATTCACTTTTTCCATACTAGTTATGATTTTATAGACCTCTATCATATCCCCCCTTAGTCTCCTCTTTTCTAAGCTGAGAAGTCCAAGTCTTTTTAATCTCTCTTCATATGGGACCTGTTCCAAACCCCTAATCATTTGTGTTACCCTTTTCTGAACCTTTTCCAATGCCAATATATCTTTTTTGGGATGAGGCGACCACATCTGTATGCAGTATTCAAGATGTGGGCATACCATGGTTTTACAGAGAGGCAATAAGATATTTTCTGTCTTATTCTCTCTTTTTTAATGACTCCTAACATTCTATTTGCTTTTTTGACTGCTAATGCGCACTGAGTGGATGTTTCAGAGAACTATCCACAATGACTCCAAGATCTTTCTCGAGTAGTTGTAACCAAATTAGTCCCCAACATATTGTGCATATAGTTGGGATGATTCTTCCCCTCCCCCGCAATATGCATTACTTACATTTATCAAGACTATATTTCATTTGTTGCCCAATTGCTTAGTTTGATGAGGTCTTTTTGAAACTCTTCACAGTCTGCTTTAGTCTTAACTATCTTGAGCAGTTTGGTATCATCTGCAAATTTGGCCACCTCACTGTTTACCCCTTTCTCTAGATCATTTATAAATAAGTTGAATAGGATGGGTCCCAGGACAGAGGCTTGGCGGCCCCCAATAGTTAACTCTCTCCACTCAGAAAACTTTCCATTTATTCCTACCCTTTGTTTCCTGTCTTTTAAGCAGTTATCAGTCCATGAAAGGATCTTCCCTCTTATCCCATGACAACTTAGATTTCCAGAAAGCCTTTGACAAAGTCCCTCACTAGGGCTGTGTCCAGACTCAGGGGTTTTTTCGGGAAAAAGTAGCCTTTTTCCGAAAAAACTTCACCTGCGTCTAGACTGCAGCCGCGTTCTTTCGAAATTAAATCAAAAGAACGCGGCTTTTCTTTCGACAGCAGTAAACCTCATTTCACGAGGCAGAACGCCTTCTTTCGAAAGTGCTTCTTTCGAAAGAAGGCGTTCTTGAATGTAAATAGGGCTTCTTCGAAAGAGAGCATCCAGACTCACTGGATGCTTTCTTTCGAAAAAGCGGCTTGCTCTTTCGAAAGTTCCGCGTGCAGTCTAGACACTCTCTTTCGAAAGAGGCTCTTTCGAAAGTATCTTTCAAAAGAGCCTCTTTCGAAAGAGGCTTGCAGTCTAGACATAGCCTAAAGGCTCTCAAGTAAAGTAAGTATACTACATCCACTGGATTCTCCCTTGTCCACATGTTTGTTGACCCCCCCCCCCCCTCAAAGAACTCCTAGCAGAGTAGTAAGACATGATTTCCCTTTACAGAAACTATGTTGACTTTCCCCCAACAAATTACATTCATCCATGTGTCTGACAATTTTATTCTTTACTATAGTTTAAACTAATTTGCCTGGTACTGACGTTAGACTTACCGGTCTGTAATTGCCAGGATCACCTCTAAAGCCCCCTTTAAATATTGGTGTCATGTGAGCTTTCTTCCCATCATTAGGCATGGAAGCCGATTTAAAGGATAGGTTACAAACCACAGTTAATAGTTCTGCCATTTCCCATTTGAGTTCTTTCAGAATTCTTGGGTCAATGCCATCTGGCCCCGGTGACGTGTTACTGTTAAGTTTATCAATTTGTTCCAAAACCTCCTCTAATGACCCCTCACAATCTGGGACAATTCCTCAGGTTTGTCACCTAAAAAGAATGGCTCAGGTTTGGGAATCTCCCCAATATCCTCAGCTGTGAAGACTGACGCAAAGAATTCATTTAGCTTCTCCGCTATGACTTTATCATCTTTGAAATCTCCTTTAGCATCTCGATCGTCCAAGGGCCCCATTGGTTGTTTAGCCAGCTTCCTGCTTCTGAGGTACTTAAACATTTCACTATTACTTTTTGAGTTTTGGGCTAGCTGTTCTTCAAACTCCTTTTTGGCTTTTTCTTATTATATTTTTAGACTTAATTTGACAAAGTTTATGGTCCTATTTTCCTCACTAGGATTTGACTTCCACTTTTTAAAAGTTATCTTTATCTGTCACTGCTTCTTTCACCTGGTTAAGCCAAGCCACAGTGGCATTTCTTTCGTTCTCTTACTGTGTTTTTTAATTTGCAGTATACATTTAAGTTGGGCCTCTATTATGGTAGCTGAAAAGTTTCCATGCAGCTTGCAGATATTTCGCTTTTGTCATTGTACCTTCTAATTTCCGTTTAACTAACTTCCTCCTTTTTTGTGTAGTTCCTCTTTCTGAAATTAAATACCACAGTGTTGGGCTGCTGAGGTGTTTTTTCCCCACCACAGGGATGTTACATTTTATTACAGTATGGTCACTATTTCCAAGTAGTCCCGTTACATATACTTCTTGAACTAGATCCTGTGCTCCACTTAGGACCAATTCAAGAATAGCCTCTCCTCTCATGGGTTAAGGCACAGAAGAAACTGCAATAAATATGCCAACTTCAACTATGCTATTTGCATAGCTGATGTTGTATAGTTTAGATCAATGGGAAGAAGGGGAGTTTGTGTAGACAAGATCTCAGTGACAATGCCATAGTGTAACAGTGCCTTAATATAACCTAGTTAACAACTAGAAGACTGCCCAAAGCCCTGGACTGAAGATCCTAATCAACAAGGCTTCTCACAGAGGGACGAACAAGGGTAAAACTTAAGTGTTGGAAGACTTGTGTGGGAGAGACAACCTCTTTGTGGTCTAGTCTGCCACTGTGAAATGAATACCCCCAGAATAACGGACCATCACAATCTTCACCACCTTCTTTTCAAGTGCATGTTTCTTTGACCTGCCTTCTCTAACTCCTAGCAACATGTATATTGAAGGAAAAAACAATCCATCCTGCACCTGAAGCCCCTTATTCCTGGCCTCACCCCAGACTCCACACCCACAGCCAGAACCCTCACAGCCCTCCGGCATCCCAACTCCCAGAACCAGCCTGGTGAATGTGAATGAGCTGAGAGCGAGCGAGCAGTGGGTAAGGCCTCAGAGAAGGGGAAAGGACCTCAGATGAGGGACATAGCAAGGGTATTCCGGTTTTGTGTAAGTAGAAAGTTGAGGACTCTACTTTAGTATCCGAGCTGGCTGAGAAGAGATCCTAAGATGGCAGTGGTCACCCCTTTAGCCACGTATTTTGCTACCCACTTCCATTATGGTGGGGCTCAAACAAGAAAGCAAAGTAATTTCAAGCTCCTGAAAACAGGGACACACACACACACCCCCAATGGCCTATAAAAAGTTAAGGACGAGAAAAGTACGGAAAGAAGTTTTACTTTTGAGTATAAACAACAACCAATAAAACAGGTTTGAATTTTAAAATGACAATGCAATTTGGAATGCACATTTCTTGACAACATTTTTTGTAAAATTGAATAGTTGGCTATGAACTCCCTCCTTTCTTTCTAGAAGTCACCAGAACAGCCTCCTCAATGTGTCCTGGACACCTAAAGAAATATAAATTCGCTCATTCTCTTTAACAAGAAATTAGAGACTATCAGGTAATTTTATACAAGGTTTAAGGCTGTTCTCTTGAAATAACGCAATTGTTTGATCATAAATATTTCCCAGAAGCTTCCAAGAAACTTCTGGTGCTGACATGGATTTCTTAAAGGGCTATTGCATAAAACATGCTGCTTGAAGCAGAAACTCATTGCAAATGTTTAATGGGTAGGCTTAAAGCAGTGGTGGGGAACCCCAGGCCCAGGGGCCAGATGTGGTCCTCGGCATGCCTGGATCTAGCCTCCATGGTTCAGGAATCCCACCCACTGGGGAGCCTGCGCTGGCACTCCAGCCCCTGCCACTCACCCGCAGGGATGGAGCACACAAAGTCTACTAACCTGGGGGCCCTTAGTCTCTGGTGTGCAAGGGTGTGATGAGTGTGTTTTCCTTCTCAGTCACGGGCTTCTCACTTGGCTTCTCTCTTTGTGTGCAGCCCCTGACTGATTTTTCCTGTGAGTCAGCAGCCCCCCCACCGAAAAAAAGTTCTCCACCCCTTCTTTAAAGGGTAGACTGTCATTTCTAAAATTAAATCTTATGCAAGACAAACACCATATGCAAGAACAACAAAAATGAAAGTATATTTGGTTGAATAGACTCTTTCAAGTTTGTTTTTAAGTGAGTTCTGATCACCCCCAGCATCAGCAATATCTTCCTCATACTCTTAAACAGATTACAGATCTTGAGTGAGTGAACTCATCGAGAGAAATGGGGGGGAAAATCTTCATTAATAGTCTTGCATGCATTTTAAAGAGCTGGTGGTTCATATTTTCTAATGAGACAGAAGAATGGGGAGGTAGCTTGATTCTGATGCCGCTGCAGTCCAAACATATTAATTATCTCAGACAGCAAAGAATGAGAACTACACCGAATGAGAAATTTGGAGCCACATCCTGCAGTCCTTAAATAATACTATAGTGATGAAGCACTTGTGCACCAGGTAAGACATTGCCCATTCAAAGATCCCATTGACTTCAACAGGAATTGTTTGCCTCTCTGTGAATTTAGCTTCAGAAAGAACTGTGTGAAATTAAAGTCCAGCTGTAAATTCTCTCCATGTATCAATTCTTCACCCCACTGGATCTCATCTTCCTTTTTTTCTAGTGAGGATCTTATTCATCAAGGTACTTAAGCATACACCTCACAGCAAGCATGTGAGTTTGTCCCACTGAAGTCAAGCAGCTACTGTAAGTATTCTTGCTGAACTTCAGCACTAGGAGTTCATCCAAAGCCCACACACTCAATGAAAGATTCTCATTGATCGCAGTAGGCTTTGGATGAGGACCATAACATACCCAGTATTGTTTATTAAACTCTTGATTGTTGTATTTTTTTCTATACCATAGAATTTGAATTAGTTATAGCTTGTTTCCAATGAGTCCTCCAATTAGTCACTGGCTATATGGTAGAACCCTAAACTTGTACTATAATGTCACAGTCTATGGACTGTGCTAAGAACTTTGCCGTGATAATGTTATAAGGAGGCAAGTTGCTATCATTATTGCAAATCTGTTCTTTTGTTGATTCACAGAAAACATTAATGCTGCGCTCCCTACCTATTTTTTCCCCAAAAAACACATTTAAAAGGAGAAACAAAGCGAAGTCATGAACCTTGAATTCATGAGCAATTTTATGCCGGCCAATTAACAAGCAAAAACAAACAAAAATAAGAATAAAAATAAATTTTAACCTTCTGTAAGAGGATTATTGGGGTCTTTATTCAAGTTGAGTTATGGCCATGGTGCCAGACAGCATTACAAAGAACACTCCAGATTTTTAAAGTTAGCTACTCTCTGTTATGTGCAATACTTCTCCGTGTTCTGCCAAATTCTTGACACGCAAACAATGTATTTGTGAGTGTAATACAGGCCATCCAAAGCCCACACACTCCCATCTGCGGGTGGAACCCAACCTGGGACTTCTAGAACTTAATGCCCGAGCCTTTACCACATGAACTGAAAACCAATTGATCATCAGGTAAGGTAGTAGAGCAGATGCCTTATACTCTCTGTAAGTGATCCCAGTGCCACTAGATGGGATAGTACACCACCACAATCAGAGAGGTGTGGGTTATACGAGCCTATTCCCCAACCTGCATGCATGAACACTTCATCTCTGTGTACAATGCAGGGGTAAGAGAATCATAGAGCTGGGAGAGACCTTAGGAGGTCATCAAGCCCAGCCCCCTACCCAAGGCAGGATCAATCCCAACTAAATCAAACCAACCAGAGCTTTGCCAAGCCGAGACTTAAACACCTCTAGGGATGAAGATTCCACCACCTCCCTAGGTAACCCATTCCAGAGCTTCACTGCCCTCCTAGTGAAATGGATATTAGGAAAAACTAACCTAGACCTCCCCCACTGTAACTTGAGACCACTGCTCCTTGTTCTGCCACCACTCACTACTATGAACAGCCTTTCTCCATCCTCTTTGGAACCTCCTTTCAGAAAGTGAAAGGCTACTATCAAATCCTCCCCTCATTCTTCTCTTCTGCAGACTAAAAAAACCCAAATCCCTCAGTCCCTCCTCATAGGTCATGTGCTCCAGCCCCCTAATCATTTTCGTCACCCTCTGCTGGACCCTCTCCAACGCATCCACATCCTTTCTATGGTGAGAGGCACAGAACTGGACAATATTCCAGATGTGGTCTCACCAGAACTGAGTAAAGGGGCAATAATCACATCTCTGGATCTGCTGGCAATGCTCCTCCTAATGCACTCTAATATGCCATTAGCCTTCTTGGCTACAAAGACACACTGTTGACTCATAGCCAGCTTCTCATCCACTGTAATCCCCAGGTCCTTTTCTGCAGAAATACTACTTAGCAATTCGGTCCCCAGCCTGTAACAATGCTTGGGATTCTTCCATCCCAAGCGCAGGACTCTACACTTGCCCTTGTTGAACCTCATCAGATTTCTTTTGGCCCAATCCTCTAATCTGTCCAGGTCACTCTGGACCTTATCCCTGTCCTCCAGCAGACCTACCTCTCCCTCTAGCTTAGTGTCATCTGCAAACTTGCTGAGGGCGCAATCCATCCCCTCATCCAGGTCATTAATAAAGATGTTGAACAAAACCAGTCCTAGAACTGATCCTTGGGGCACCCTGCTAGAAACCGAATGCCAACCTGACATCCAGCCATTGATCACTACCCACTGGGCCCAACAGTATAGCCAGCTTGCTATCCATTTTATAGTCCATTTATCCAATCTATACTCCCTTAACTTGCTGGCAAGAATATTGTGGGAGACTATCAAAAGCTTTGCTAAAGTCAAGGTATATCACATCCACTGACTTCCCCATATCCACAGAGCCAGTTACCTCATCATAGAAGCTAATCAGATTGGTCAGGCATGACTTGCCCTTCGTGAATCCATGTTGACTATTCCTGATCACTTTCCCCTCTTCCAAGTACTTCAAAATGGATTTCTTGAGGATCCCCTCTATGATGTTTTCAGGGACTGAGGTAAGACTGACTGGTCTGTAGTTCCCTGGATCATCTTTCTTCCCTTTTTTAAAGATGGGCACTACATTTGCCTTCTTCCAGTCAACCTGGATCTTTCCCGATCTCCATGACTTTTCAAAGATAATGGCCAAAGGCTCCGCAATGACATTTGCCAATTCCCTCAGTACTCTTGGAAGCATTAAATCCGGACCCATGGATTTATGTATGTTTAGCTTTTCTAAATAGTTCCTAACGTCTTCTTTCCCCACCAAGAGCTGTCCACCTTCTTCCCATACTGTGTTGCCCACTGCATTTGTCTGGGAGCTGACCTTGTCCGTGAAGACAGAGGCAAAGAAAGCATTGAGTACTTCAGCTTTTCCCACATCATCTGTCACTAAGTTACCTCACTAATCCAGTAAGGGCCTCACACCCACTCATTGCTAACATGCCTATAGAAACCTTTCTTGTTATCCTTCACATCCCTTGCTAGCTTCAATTACAATTGCACTTTCGCTTTCCTGATAACTCCCCTTCATTCTTGAGCAATATATTTATACTCCTCCCTGGTCATCAGACCAAGTTTCCACTTCTTGTAAGCTTCCTTTTGTGTTTAAGCTCAACAACCACGTCCCCAGTAAGCCAATCTGGTCGCCTACCATATTTGTTTTTCTTGCTGCGCATCGGGATGGTTTCTTCCTGTGCCTTCAATAAGGCTTCTTTAGAATACTGCCAGCTCTCCTGGACTCCTTTCCCCTTCATGTAAGCATCCCAGGGAATCCTGCCCATCAGTTCTCTGAGGGAGTCAAAGTCTACTCTTCTGAAGTCAAGGGTGTATATTTTGCTACTTTCCTTTCTTCAGGATCCTGCAATCGACCATCATGATCACTACTTCCCAGGTTGTCACCCACCTCTACTTCCCCTACTAGTTCCTCCCTGTTTGAATGCAATCACATGTACTTAATTTTTCAATTTGGACTTCAATTTACTCTACAAAAGCCACTGAGTAAGTCCAGCCTGGATAAGCCATGAAAACTTGTCTATGTTGCTACATAAATTCTCTAACTGGTCTGTACCAGACAAGATGTAAACCAGCTGGGGTAAATCAGCACAATGCTAATGACTTCTACAGGCTTAAATGGATTTACATCAGCTGAGATTTTGCTTTTGTTAATTTCAAAAGCGACACACCAAGGACTGAATGGGCAATTAGAGGATAGTGAAGAGCCTTTTGAATTTTCTGATTATGGCAGAGGTGCAGTGAGGGTGTTATGCGCCAGTGGGAAAAGGCAAAATTGTACCTCCCCCCACTGCTACCATGCGGTGGGGCCCTGAACCTGGTGCATGGCTGAGCCTGACCCTGGGAGGAGAGGGAGGAGCTTGTAACCACATCTTCCCCTGCTCCCCTCGGTTTAGGGCTGCCCCCCCCCCCCACTAACCCACCGGTGAAGAAGGAGGAGGGTCGGGGTGGGGACGGGGGGAGGAGGCTCCAGTCAGCGGCAGTGGGCAGGTGAGCCGAGGGATGACAGGGGGAGCAAAGGGGATTAAATTGGTGCCTCCCAGTGTGGTGCCCAGGGGCACCACCTCACTACTCCACTATGGTGATGTGAACATGATCCATTACTACATTCACTAAGATCCGTCAACCATTTCATACAGGTTACTGGGCAATAACTGTGGCTGCACTCAACACCAACCTCAACCAGACTCCGAAAACAGCAGTCAAGGTTTCTGCCTTGCATCACCATTCCTTTGAGCGATCCCATTCCTTGCCCTCCTCGAGGAGGAAAAAATGAACCAAACCTTTCCTCACTTCCCCCTTTTAATATAGGCTGTAAGTAAAAAGAACAGATATTTCCATCCAGATGTGGCTTCATATTTACAGTTTTCAGCAGCAGGAGATAGCAAAATAAATAAGTGCATACTAGATCCATCAGCTACCAAACCTGTTAATCTATACTGTGCTTAGTTCAGTTCTTGCACAAGAACTGTTTTGCAGAAGAGTCTTCCACATGAGCATGTCTATGCTGCCATGTGCTTTTGCACAAGAGATGTGCTTTTGCGCAAGAGCATCCATGGGAGTGTGGACACTCCCTTGCACAAGAAAGCTCTGATGGCCATTTTAACCATCTTCTTGTGCAAGAAATTCATGTTGCCTGTCTACACTGCCCTTTTGTGGAAGAGCTCTTGCGCAAGAGGGCTTATTCCTCGTGGGGAGAGGAATAACTCTTCCGGAAGAAGCTCTGTTTAAAATGCTAGACTGTAAATTTATTGCACAAGAACGTGCATGCAGTGTAGACAGCAGGCAAGTTTTTGCGCAAGAAGGGCTGTTCTTGCGCAAGAAGCTGCCAGTGTTGACATAGCCTAAGAGGAAATGGTCTGAAAGAAATCCCTACAAAGCAAGGCCTCTGAGCAACTGAATTTTCACATGTTTCACTCACATGCAAGTGAAGTCCAGTTGTCCCACAATAAAAAGCCTGACTACAGAACTAAGTTAGACTGCATGTATTTAGATAACATGGGTTCACATGGGCATTTGAAGATTATACTGCTTGAAATATTTCATTACATAGACTGGAGGAAATTAATGAGATTTTTTCCCATGCAGTTTCAGTCCTTAACATTTAGACTCTAATATATACATTTTTCATGCTGGCTTCTGGAATGAGCAGTCACTTGCCATCTTGCGAATCTTAACAGCATTCGAAGCATCCGCACTAGCAGTTCTTTTAAAAAGGTCATGAGCTCACACAGGAATTTGGACTCCATGAGGACCAATGGACTGAACTGGCATACAGCATGTGTCAAAGACAAGCATAGTAATCATATTTTCAATTTCTCAATACAGAGTGATTAGAAAAATGTCCAAAGATGCCGATGCCCCACTAGATCCCCAATGGATCCGTGAGTCATAGGTTGAATTGTGAAAAACAGCTTGTATAATATTTTCCATTAACGTGTGGGAATCTCAATGCTACGTACAGTTTTTTGTTCATCCAACATATTGTTATGAGCTGGGTAAAACCTTGCAATGTTTGGAGTTCAATAAAGATGTCACCTCACTCTTCTAGTAACATTAAGTATAAGCTCCCCAGTCAAAAAATAGGTCTGCACCCCACCTATTGTTTTGAATAGATTTATGTCAGAAGAGAGGTCACACACAAACAGAGATGGAAGGACAAAAAACCCCACATATATTTTGATATTCATACCAGTTTTTGGGAAAAGCTAGACAGAGAGCTTTTGGGTCCGGTTTGGCTAAAGAGGCTTGGGTGCGGATGGGGGAGGGGCAGGGAAAGGAGGGGCTGAAAGCCTTTTATTTTTTGTACCTTCAGATACACAGGATTTGTACATTCCTGGGATTTATCTTTGGGGTCAGCTTGTTTATTTATAAGCCACCACCAGTTTCTACTTCCAACTGGAACATGCCCAATGTCCTGAACTCTGACTAGCTGGACAGGTCAAAGAAGGACAACAGCATTTTAGACACAAGCGCACACAATATGGTTCTCTATGGTGGGGGTGGGAGATGTCGGACTACAGAGCCACTCAGCGGAGGGCACAAATGCTCTTCAAACACTATTTCTCTGGGATAAGATGCTTTAACCTGCATTTAAGGCTTCCAAGTCTTCTGCCCCTCCTCCCCCCGCCATGCGATTCTTGGGACGTATACACCTAAAAGATTCATCTCCTACATGCCCCAACAACACCCACTGCTGAAGGCAGAGTGGAGGCCATTTTGCATCAACATTATGAACTTTTCTTCCTCTTCAAGCCATCTCTAGTATTTATACTGAAACTATCCACCAGGCAAACATTTTAAAATACAGTCACTGGAGTCGTCACAAACCAGCTCAACAACAAACATTTGCTTCTCTCTCTGCGCTTTCTTCTTGCTACAAATGACTTTTGCGACAGGGTGCGGTCTCAGAAGCACAGAAGCCACTCGCCTTTTTCCTCTCTGGGGCTTCTCGCTGCCCAGTCCTGCTAGGCCAGCTCCCTGGTCTCCCCTAGAGAAGGCTTTCCTCCCCACCCCCACAAAAACACTGAACCTCTACAGGTCCAAGGAGAGTGCAGATTTGGTCCCAGCTTCCGAGGATACTAGTCCCATACAGGATCAAACCCTCCAATGAATTACTTGGGTAACCACCCTTGTCGCTTATACAAGGAGGAATGTACCCACTGGCTGCCCCTCCTTGTAACAATTATTTACACTGGGCCTGATAATAAAACACCTTTTTTTTATGTTCTGAGTACAAGCAGTAGGATTTAAGTGGGTATCTGTGAGAACAGGCAGAGCAAAGTAGATTACAAACCAAAAGTAACAAACACGCTCGCTAATTCTAACACTGAAATCCTCAGTACATACTCACTACCAACTCACCCTAAAATGGCTTTTTGTTCCAGCTGCACCTCCAAAACCAGGGACATTTCCATTTCCCCTGGGGTCTCTGGTTCACCCCACTCGGGTGTGTCCAGCCAGCCCAAAGACTCCAACCTTCCTATTCTTTTTAGAGACTTCCCTTATTGCATGGGGAGTCACCTGCCTGCTCCCTGCCAACCACTGCTAAGTTGTAAGGATAAAAGGCTATTTGCATAGGACTGCCCAGACTCTGAGGCCTCCCTTCATGACTTTCATTCACACACTTAAGCTCATGAAGTATTCCCTACCCCCTATGTCTAATTTTACACACAAGAATGGCACATACACCAAAACAGGTTAAGACGTGAAGATAGGTGGTTACATGAAGCAATATGCTCAAAGCACCTTTAAGTTCTATATACTGTGACAAAGTCCCTTGGTAGCTCCCTAGGGGTTCTGCACTTTTTGCCAGTTACTTGAGTGCCTCAGAGACTCATGGAGCCCCCCTTTGTTGCCCTGGGATTTCCCCAGAGGCAAGGGTCCCTGCTTACCAAGTCACTCTCATCACAGGCCAGCCCTTGGCATTCAGCCTCTGCTCTGCTTTGCTCCCAAAATGTTTGGCTTCTATAGGGCCAGGCTGGATTGGATGAAAGGATGAAAACCACTTTTTTAGCTCTGTGCATAAGGCAAATATAGTCGTTGATTTGAATGGAGTTAGAGAGATTTACTCTGGCATAAATGTTTCAAATTACTTAAGGAAACTTAATTCTTCATCGCCCAGACGGAGAATATTGATCTGGCCTGGTGTTTTATTTTGCATCTTGCCCCTCCTCCCAGAAAGGGGGGTAAAAGTTACAGAGTACCCCCTTATCAGAAAACAGCTTCCTCCAACCAAAAGCAGACTTACATTTCAGATAGAACAAATATATTCCAAATCTTTAGCAGATTCCCCCTGGCCCACACTCCTCTCATGCACTGGAGTCTCGCACGTCCTATTCCTCCTCCCTCCCAGAAGTTTTGGAGCACCATACGAACATAAGAATGGTCGTACTGGGTCAAACCAAAGTACCATCTAGCCCAGTATCCTATCTTCTGACAGTGGCCAGCACCAGGTGCCCCAGAGAGGGTGGACTGAAGACAATGATCAAGCAATTTGTCTCCTGCCATCCCTCTCCAGCCTCTGACAAACAGAGGCCAGGGACACCAATTCTATCCCCTGGCTAATAGTCTTTTATGGACCGAACCTCCATGAAATTATCTAGCTTCTCTTTAAACTCTGTTATAGTTCTAGCCTTCACAGCCTCCTCTGGCAAGGAGTTCCACAGGTTGACTACACGCTGTGTGAAGAAGCACCATGAATCTGCTGATTTGTGCCCTGCCTCCATTCCTCCTCCGCCTCCCTCCCTGAGTTGGAACACTAGGAGTCAGCTGTTTGCAGCTGTTCAAGCTCTTGGAGTGATGGGCAGGAGTGCAAATCAGGCATTTTGTGATGCTCCAAAAGTGCTGGGTGGAGGAATCGCGGGGTCCTAGTGCATGAAAGGCTCAGGTGGAGGTAGGGTGTCTGTGGGCTGCAGGGGGGGCCCCACTGGGCCTCATGTTGCTGTGTCCCACTGAAATGAAGGAGTACCACTCATGCGGTCCACTCATCACTGGGCTATTCACACTATCACTGCCCATCCTGGCAAATAGCCCTTGGTGGACCGATCTTCCATGAATTTATCTAGCTCTTTTCTGAACCCTGTTATAGCAATACAAACACATGGGAACACACAACCTATTCTCCAATTAAATATGTTCTGGCATAATTTCCCATTTTAACAATACTTTTGGACATCTATAATTGTAACCCTGAGTCTTGTATTAAGCACTGAAATAATACAATAATGGACACACTAGAAATGCATGGATACAGAGAGATCTGAAACTTGCGAAATGGTCAGACACCATCCATTTCTAAGGGAGCCTAAAAAAACGTACATACCAACAAACTGGGAATAACTTGCATCTTCTTATAATCCTACCTGATCTGAACATCAATTTAAAATACCTAGGACAGCATTTGCTCTCAATTATACAGCATATATCTGCATTGTTTCCACCATGGTCAGTATAGTTACTCTGGATTCATAGCAGCGTAGACTAGACTAGCAAAGAGCAGAATTTGGCCTCTTTACATTAATTAAGCCTGAGGGCTGGTTTACACATGAAGCTCTGACCTTAAGCTGCATTTAAAATGGATTCCATTAAGCAGGCGAAAAAGGTGACACAGACCCTCTAAACACAATATCAATCTCATTTAGGCAGTGTTTGTTGTGAACATTTAGAGCCACTGTTTGTGATGAAGAGCAGAAAGTAAGGAGGTAAGAGTTTCTAGAAAGGGGCTATAAAGATCCTGTGACATTTATCCCGACCGCAGCATTCTGAGTTTCTGATCTCTAGTGTTTGTACCATTTTAGCTTAAATTGATTAGGACAGTGTTTGAATTGAACTAAGTCACTCTTGAGCTGACATACTATTACTAATAATTAATAAAAACAAAGATACAGGGTTTATACCTTCTCAACTAAATCAATTCAAATAATTAACTGAAACCAGTGCAACTTGTGAGGGTGCAGCCTTACTTATGAAGGGCACAGTCTTCACTCAAGTAAATATAACCCAGTTGCTGCAGTACCCAAATGCAAAGCAATTCAAGTGCACCCAGTAGTTCAGGACACAAGCTTCTGAGAGGTCATTTGCTCAGCAGCTTTAGCATGTCAAGGCCCATGACTCTAGAACTTGTTGGGCTGATGTGATACCAAAAATCTCTGTCGGTTAAACTACACAGCCAGTGCAACCTTGAGTCTCAGGGTACGTCCACACAGCAACATTTTTTCAAAATAATGCTAGTTATTTTGAAATAACTTAGTCCACATCTACACAGCAGGTAGTTATTTCAAAATAATGTCGAAATACTGTCAAGCTGGAGGACTTCTTACTGAAACTCCTGTAACCCTCATTGTATGAGGAGTAAGGGAAGTCGGAGGAAATGCTCTATTTCGAAATAAGTGCTATGTAGATGCTCCAAATTTTGAAATAAGCTACTTTAAAATAAGCTACACAATTGATGTAGCTCAATTTGCATTGCTTATTTCGAGTTAAGCCCTGCTGTGTAGATGCATCCTCAGAGCCCTGGAGCCATTGAGGGTTTGAAGCCTAGAGATGGGATCAGCTTGCAAGCCTAACCCAGAATGTCTGAATTTAGTGCTGTAGTGTGAACTGGAGTCTCAGGCTCCAAGGCCGAGTCTATACTACCATGGAGTGTCAATCTAAGTTATGCAACTTTAGTGATGTGACTAATGTAGCTGAAGTTGACGTCCTTAGATCTACTTACCGCAGTGTTTTCACGGTGGTGAGTGGTGGCAGACACTTTTCCATCGCCTATGTTTCTCATTCTGTTGGAGCACTGGAGTCGATGGGAAAGCGCTTGATGGTTGATTGATCACGTCTATACTAGATATGATAAATTGACCACCTGGATTGATTGCTGCCCATTGATCCGGTGGCTAATGTGGATATGCTCTCTGTCTCGCTGCTTGCTATGTAGATGAACCCTGTCTGGTTACTGGCTCCACCCTTTTCTCCATAAACAAACATAGCAGGGCAAGATCCACAGCTCTTATCAATGGACACAGCTCCATCAAAGTTACAGAGCTGATGAGTTACATCCAGTGAAGCCAGGTGATCAGGTCCTTATCATGGAACTTGAAACAAAATGTATTGTGGAAAAGTGCGCACAACC
This sequence comes from Pelodiscus sinensis, assembly GCF_052426305.1. Lineage (NCBI taxonomy): Eukaryota > Metazoa > Chordata > Testudines > Trionychidae > Pelodiscus > Pelodiscus sinensis. The sequence continues at coordinate 8,274,812 of NC_143057.1, forward strand.
AAAAATCTCCTATCCCCTTAGCCCTACAAAATGAGAAATAAGTACAACACTTTGCTTGGAAAGGAAAACACCACTGGGCCCAAAGTATGTGCACTGTATTTTGATTGTATTCAGTGCATCCTTTCAGCTTGCTCTTGCTTTAATTATATTCTACAATTATCCACACTAACGCACACACACTCATTCCCCCCCAGCCTTTCCAAACTTTGATACAGAAGATGATAGCACACATACACATTCTGACTGGAATTTTCCAATAGGCCTCAAAGAATTTGATGCCAAATTCCCAGTAAGCACAGTAACCTAACCCTTAGGCCTAATTGAACATCCCAATTTCTATTGTTTATAATGTTGGGAGTCATTTTAATCAACTAAGCACTGTTTGATTGTGTTCTATAGATGGGGTTCTCATCATTCTGAAACACTAGTTTATTATGTATTTATTTTAAGGAAAGCCTCTATCCTTTACACATTTTTTATGACTCTTAGGCTATAGCCAATGGACAACAGCTGTGCTGTCATTTCAAAAAACTATTTACAGATTTGACATAGAAGTTGGATAACAGTTAAACACCATTTTGCATTAACTGTATCTGCTGTGCTCATAAATCTACTATCAGCATCCTACTATGCTACTCATTTCAATGGAACCTTCTACAGGACTCTTCCCCTTCCAACTTTCATTGCTAGACCATAGGTGGGGAATCTTTTGGGGGGGAGGGGGGGGTCAGGGGCTACTGACCCACAGAAAAAAAAATGAGATGGGGGCAGGGGCCACAAACAAGCGAGAAGCAAAAAAAAAAAAGAACAAAACCTCACTGATGTGACCCCTGATTGAGAAAGAGAAAGACACTCCTTACATTCCCCTCACACACCAGAGCCGGGGGTGGGGGTGGGGGGGCCAAGCAGTAGATTTTTTGTGCTCCAACCCCATGGGAGGGGAGGGGCGCAGAGTAGTATTTGGAGCACCAGCGCTGGGCTACCCAATGCTTCAGGGGAGCTCTGAGCCAAAAGTGCCAGATCTGGGTAAGCTGGGGACCACAATCTGCCCCCGGGCCTTAGGTTCCCCACCCCTGGACTAGGCTGAGGACTTGTCTACCCTTAAACCACTGCAGCTGCACCACTGTGGTATCTGTGAAGATGTTGTCTAAGCCAAACTAATTTCCTAATGTGCCTTTGGAGCTGTCCTGAGGACACACCTAGGAAGCAACTCAGAATCTCAGCTTCTTCCTTCTCTCTGACCCCCCGCTTAAGGCAAGTAAGTAGCTTATTTCCCCTCTCATGAACGGACAGTTGTACCTGTTGGCATATGGGGCGAGTGCAGAGCCACGTCTCCTTCTCACTCCTGACTCCTCTGTCCATTTGCTCACACTAAAGAGAGCCAACAACCTGCACAGGCCCCTGGGCAACGTGTGGGGGGCAACTCTGCACTCCTGGAAGGGGCGGGGCCTCAGAAAGCGGGCGGGGCTGCAGGCAGCCAATCCTCCGAGCCACCTAGAGTGCTGTGTGCTCTCCCCAACCCTCAGAGCTGTGTAGAGTAAACAGGGTGGTGCTCTGGTTGTGATTTCAAGGGCCTGGAGCTCTGGCCACCACTGCTGCCTCTACTGTGGCTGGGAGCCCCGGGCTCCTTTGAATCACTGGACCCCAGAGCAACTGGTCCTTTGGATGTCTCACACTTCAGCAGTACCTGAATATCAGAGGTGCCACACCAGACCTAGATCCCAGATCTAGATAGGCTGAGTAAGGGATGTTGGTGGAGGGTCTCATACCCTATGCTCCCCTGCTCAGCCAAGACGGAAAACGACACAGTCTAACTTATAAATGATTCCGCTGAAATACACCACAATGAGGAGAGTCATCCAGGGCTAGACAGGCTGGAATACCGCAACTTGAGCACTTTTCATTGGCAATGAAGCCCTTACTAGGCCCGTGAGGGGGAAGCAATGGTGATATACAGTTAAACACACTTTTATAGTTATTTCACTTTTTTCTATTTAGAGTTAATTTGCTTAACCTTTCACAAGGGACACTACAGAAGGGTTGATGCAGCCAGATAACCAGCCACGTGACATCACAGTAGACAGTTCCTTTTTTCTTTTTCCCCTCCAAACTGGATTTTAATGGGATGCACAGCAAATTGAATAGTTTCTCCCTGGAAGTTCCATGCTGAGGCAGGCACATGCCCTGTGGATTTTCACAACTATTACAACCCCTGGTAGGAGAACAATAAAATGTCTTTCCTCTTACCTTGGGGGACGGATGGGATGGGCAGTTCTGTAAACACTGAAATCCCCAGTCTGTGCAGGGCTGCAGATGGAAATCAGAAAGAAAAGGAATCATTAAAACTCATTAACATTGAGTGTTCTACAGAAGAAGAGGCGAGAGAAATGCCCTATCTTGAGAGTCATACAACAGCAAGAAGAAAATTACAGAATAGGGTATATTGCACCAGATCTGCCTGCTGACTGGTAGCAGGCAATTAAAAAAAACTGAGTACAGCACAGCATTGGTACATTGGTTTATAATTATCTTATGGTGATGGGTAAAGATCATGCTGATATTGCGATCTCAGAAGTTGGAGAAATGTTGAGGGAGGCATAGTAGGGCAGAGGGCAGCCCCCAAACGGGGTGAGGAAAAAGTGACACCCAGCCACGTTCTGCTCCAGTCTCACCCCCAGTCCTAAAAGAATTATTTTGTCCGCTTTTTTTACATTGCCAGTGAGTCAAACAATCCATTCTTTGCACAGATCTATTTCGGTCTTTGCTATTAGTCACCACCTCTTCTGTCCTGCTCTGTGGGGAAACTCCCTCAGGAACCACAATACACTTTTTTCATCTGTTCACTTCACAGAGTAGCTTCAATAAGCTACTTAGGTGCCATGGAGCGAGGATTAGGAAGACTAGGACTTGAGCGGCAATTTGGCAACAACTATGCTGACAATTTTTCAGGCCACCTTCATTGGCTCTCCGGTGCAGTGAAAAACACAGCAAAGAGAGATGAAAATAAAAACACCCAAGTAGTCGGTAGGAAAGGGCCATGCTCAGGTCAGAATTCCACTTTACACAAGGCTTGTAAAAAGGAATTTTGGCTGCTAGACTAAAATCAACTTTCTAATATGCTTCTAATAACAGGCCAAACAATACATCCTACCAGGCAGGGCTGGGTTAAAACTTGCCGAGGCACTAAACTATATTAAGTCTAAGAGGCCCCATAGCATTACCAAAAATGTGTATCATTCTTACAGACAGGACAATGAAAATAGAAATACTTAAGTTTCATATTTGCATACGTACCAGTATATGGGGGAAGATACAAAAAAATGCCAGTTTTTAAGTTGTATTTAGAGGTCCCTCATAACCAGAAGTCTTAAGATGTAGATTACTTAGCTTGTGCATAAATCCGGCACCATCAGCAAAACATTTAATGAACAATCTACTTCCATGTGAAAGAGAGGAAGATTGGGAGGAAATTCAGTGAACGGAAAGTTTTCTATGCCTGAAGTCTGGCTTTAAAGAAGGCTCTTTGGAATTGGGTACCTTTGAAAAACCCAGATGAAAAAGGAACATTGGGCAAAATGGATTCAAGGCTTTAGAAGGAGAGGCAGTACATAATATACTATACAGTCTATCATTTTTTTCTTACATTACTGACAACATCATATCTAGGAGCCAGATCCTCAGCTAATACGAACTGACATAGCTATGGTCACGCCCCCCCCCCTTCCCATGCTTTTTGAAAATTGGCTTACGAATATGCAAAACTTGAAGACACTTCCTGCAAAATGAGTCATGTAGCATATCCGTTTTAAAGTTACTACCTGCCGACTCTGTATATTTTGTGTGCATGTTCCCTTCTTATATATAAAGTTAGAAACATGAAACGTGGATCTGAATTTAATTATAAATCTGTTAATGAGGACCACCACTGATACTTTACAAATGTAATGGCTCAACAGTCAGTCCAATGACCCATGAATGGATTTATTTTTGCTGAGAGCCCAAACTTTGGTTGGTCCTAGAACAACATGTCACCATGCCACCTAGTACTGGAGTCCATCTTGAATCTAGTACTTTACTATAGGGACGGAGAGACTGAACAAATGGTTCGCACCCTGGGGGAAAGTCTATTTAAGGAATGGAATGCAATCAGGTTTTTGCCCTCAGCTAGACTTTGAAACTGCCTCATTCATCCTACGAGGACACACACTGGTGCCAGATATCAGGTTGGTAGTACCTGTCAAAACTAACACCATCTCTTTGATGGTAAAATCCCATGGAGTCTGAGAAGCTGCAAATATGGTAACAGACCACCCAAGAAAGGGGTGGAGAATGCCCCAACACAAGAATAGTGATAGAGATGTAGCCGTTTCCACTGGAAACCCTTTAACTTCACCAGACAAAACACTAGGAAATATATCCTATGGGGCAATCCTTCCTAGAACTAGCCCACCTAATGTCAACGTTTTGTTAGCTCAACAAGACAATGCATGTCACTTAGGTTTCACTTTATTAATGAAAGAAGCCCATCAAATTGATGACCTAGTAGAGGTTATTTTTAACGGAAGGTCAAACAGCAGTTTACTACTAACCTCATCCATATTTTAAAGAGGTCACTTAAGGCTATTGGTAATGAACCTAAGTACAGATTGAACTGTTTTTGAAAAGTGCTTTCATTTCCTGTATGAAAAAACCCCTATAATTTCCTGGAGAAAAAGCCCGATAGAAGTGCAAATGATTATATAGTTTCCTTAATATGCTTAACTCTATCATGACTCCTTACTCCTCTCCTCCTCCCTCTCCTTCTGAAATGATTCTCACTGTGGATCAGTATGATAAAAATGGGCCACTTGGATTTTTGGAAGATCAAATAACATATTTAAACACAACACACACATACAGCAAAAAGGCATTTTACAGCTGAATTTAAATGAGTTGATTGATGGACCGGTAACATTCAATGTGTCCTGTGACTTAGTTTGCTCCCCTTCACTGAAATTAAAAGTGGCGGGATCTATTTCAATTGCTTTGCGTACTCATAAATAATTTGTTTTCTTGATTCATTTTGCAAAAGGCTGCAGATACATTCTACAGTGAGAAACAAACACAGCTGTTTTCAGGTACTTGTGATTTGTGAGCTGAGTTCACTGGTCATGTTGAATGCTACTCAGATTAATCTTATTTTGTAGACCTCTCAAAATATTTCCAATTGTTATGCTCCAGTGGAAGGGAAAATACAGGCAAAATTTCATATAAATTATGCTACAGAATTGTCGTTCAAAGTCTCTCCATGGGCTAGGACCATGGATGAAGATTTATATAAGGATTAAACCATTTACAAACCTCCTTGCAAAAAATCTGTAACATTGGCTCGGCCATCCAATTACTAGAGAGTGTATTCTCCCATTGTACATATTCCTAGTCATGAATATAAGCCCATGGATCAGAGTAAGAATTACTCCTGATATATCTAAAAGAGTTATATGATATTACAATAGAACAGGTCTAATCCTGTGTCTGGAATTGTTACTAATGACCAGTCTGAAAGAATTGCTATCAAAGGAGTTGACAGTGTTGTTTACAGGTAGCCCACTAGTTCACTTCAGGAAAGTCATTATTTTTCTAATAGAAGGGATGAAAACCCCAATATTCACCCCTGTTCTGTTAAGTTATCAACCCTGTTAGAACAGTCTATGAATTACACAGGTTAATTTCTCAAGTCCAGATGGGTAGAATATTAGATGGATTGAAATAGTAGAAAATGGGATGGTTTTCTCAACTGTTGATTTATTTCATTTTCTTTGGCTTCTGAATTTTTCACTAACTCACATTCTATCAGATCGGGAAGGGTGATCTTTCAATAGCAAGGCAATCTCATTTGTTTCTCCTGTTAACTTAGAAGTAGTTGATTACTGAAAGAACAAGCCTTGATGTGTTGATCACGTTTATCTTTCTCCTTTCCCTTTTCACAGCTAGCTGCAATTGGGTTACTTGATCAGCTTTTTTCATGCTGGTCCCCATCCATTCCATCTGTTCCCTGGTCAAACAAATGTTTATGCCAAACTAGCCACTCTTTCAAACTGGTTACTACTCCTACCCTTTTAAGGGTAACCTGCAAAAAAAAAAAAAAAAAAAAAAAAAAATCATCCAGCTTGTCATCTAGCACTGCGATCTAAATCTCCAGAAGGCAAGACCCAAGACCTGAAAACCACTTTCCCCTTTGTCCTTCTTCATCAATTTCATTCTCAGGAGCATGTACCAAGTTTCTGGTGTCTCTCCCGAGCTCAGTAAGAATACTTCTGTTGCCCGTTCCAGTTTAATTCAGAGCTTTCTTTCTCCTAGATGAGTTTCCTGCCCGGAGGGCACCGGGTTGGGGACACCAGTTTTCATTGGGAACACTTCCACCACAAGGCGTCAAACAGTAGGAATTTGGTTTTCAGAGGCTGTGCGGATGCTTTACACTGTCCATTTTGAGTATTTTTATAGTGACTGAACACCTAAGCTCAGACCTATGCCAGACTAAGTAAACAGCCCTTTAGAACAGTGTTTCTTAAATTGTGTTCTATGGCACACCTGTCTGCCACAAGGCAGTCAGAGGTGTGCCGTGGAGAACAGAGTTCAAAATGGCCACCCTTAAAGGGGCAGGTGACCTTTTGTTTGTATGTTTCCCAGCGGCACAATCAAAATAACATAATCAAGCTTTAGTACCAGGCAAGCTGGTGTGATGTAGATGCAACTTTGCCTCACACTAAGTCTATGTGTAGAGGTACCCTAAGTTTGTCTGAGATTCTTCCATAAACAATAGCTGTAGTAAGATGAAGGCTTAAAACATAAGCCCATGTAGCACAGGGCTGGTCTGAGGCTTAGCTAACAACAGTCAAAACGAGGCTAATATAAAGCAAAGCCAAGCTGTGAGCAAGAGGCAGGCCCCTGCTAACAGAACTTGGCATGAACAGGGTTGAGAGAGCAACACACTAATTGGTAATAGGCCCAGGTGTAGAATAATTGATACTGGTCATAAATTGAAAGCACACAGTACCGCCAGCCCATTAAATAAGACCTTGGTACATATTCCCCACAGATACTGACCCAGGTTCAGGAAAGGGTCTAAAATGACAGCATGATGGATAGATGACCTAATCAAATCATGCAAAAGCAGCGAGGAGTCCTGTGGCACCTTATAGACTAACCGAAGTGTTGGAGCATAAACTTTCGTGGGCAAAGACCCACTTCGTCAGATGCATGTCTTTGCCCATGAAGTGAATCTTTGCCCACGAAAGCTTATGCTCCAACACTTCGGTTAGTCTGTAAGGTGCCACAGGACTCCTCGCCGCTTTTGCAGATTCAGACTAACACGGCTACCCCTCTGATAATAATCAAATCATGAGATACAGGGTGATGGGGATATCTAAACAATGTCAGAGGATGGTAACCTGACAATATCAGAGGGTGGCAACATGACACAGCAGCAGTGATGTGTAACTTGTTTGTATCTGTAATCTGTATATAAAGTGGTATCTGGTGGGGGAGGGGCAGTCTTTGTATGGCCTAGGGGGCAGTGGAAATTTCCCATTGATTGAGTCATTCCATGGTTATGAAGTACGTACGTGTAGTGTTGAGTAGAGTCTACTGACAATTATTACTGTACTTTGCTTAACAATAAACCTGGCCAGGCACCTTCGATCCTTATCTGATGTGTGGTCTTTGGGGGCTCTCTTGGGGTCTGTGGTGGAGACTAAGTGCTCAAGTCAACATAGGCCACATTCACTGAGCACACATACAAGCAGCATTCTGGTTATCATCAACCGAGCCAGAGACACCTATGAGGACACCTCAGTAGTAAATCCGGACCCCTCCTGACTAACTACAATAACCAAAGCCACATGAAGACTTTGAATTAAAGTTGCAGCCAAAAGACCTCGGGGGAGAGGCATGCATCAAAGACTATCTAAGCAAAATGTATTTTCATCCAAAACATATTTTCTGTGTGAAACATAACACGTTTCCTTAGCAACACGCATTTTCATGTCAAAGACGTGTTCTCTCAGCACTTATCCACTATGGATTATTTATCCCATTATCTCTAAGTGTCACAGGCTAACTCAAGGCATTTGTTATTACTTTGGTTCCTATATTTGCATACACTTTTTACTCTTGATTATGCTATCAATGAGGACTATAACAGAGAGGCATCCTGTGGCATCTTAAAGACTCACAGGTTTATTTAGGCATAAGATTTTGTGGGTAATGACCACACCAGCAAGTTGCATCTGACTAAGGTTATTCCTCAGTATTTTTTACGGATACATGCCAACACAGCTAGCCCTCCAAAACTATAAGAGTCTCATGTTTTTAGTTACTGGAGTTAAGCTAGTACATCTACATATAAATGAAAATGGGTTAGAAAGCCCTGTAAAGTATGATGAATCTTTTTATAACTTTAGCAAAAGGTACAGATTCAGTTGGTGACCTCATATGAGCTGTGCATCCTATTATTATTTAAAAATGCTTGACAACCAGGTAAAGCAGTACATGTTATTTACAACATGAAATATTCATTTCACATTCAAGCAAATATTTATTTTACATTAGAGCAATATGTTTTGCAGTATATCTGTCCAAGTGATTGCAAATATGTGCACAGCTAGTGGAAAGGTGCTTAGATAAATTTTCGACTGGGTCACATTTCTAATATACCCCACATACTATATTAGCTTGTGATCTCTCCTACTAAAAGTGCTTAATCTGTAATGAATGAGGTGCCGGGCTCAGAAAATTATTTTACATTCATAATTGATGCAACAGGCCTGGAAGTGCCAGGGCTGTGAATTACCAAGCCTAAAGGTTGTAAGGCTCAGTCCTGACATAGATTAAGTACTGCTCACCAACTTCCAATTCTTGCTGGGTGGGAAACGGTTTTCCTACTCTGCAGATGCTTTTGAGATTTTGAACAATTTAATTATCTCAAATTGAGACAAAACATTCAAACCTCAAAAATCTGGAGAAAAAAAAAATCAAACCACTCCTTCAGATGCCAACCATTTCTAGTGAAGATTTTTATGCTAATTAACTCTCATTTCAACATTTAAAAAGTCATTTTAACCAGAAAAAGAGAGAACGAATATCATTTAAAAGATATTAAAATGGAACATTAAAACTTTTTCAACACAATTTTAAGTTAAGAAATGTGTCAAAACCAGTTGTTCCCCCCTTATAATCAGATTCTTTTTACTGCCTGTGAAAAACACTCCAACCACCATTTCCACATTGGTCATTAAAGGAAATCAATTTAAACATTAGTCCTCTCTTCTGTCACCCCAGTGTGATTACACATACCGGAGATTATCATAACTGAGGACACAACAGGTCAGATTCAGCAGTATATTCCAACTGCTTTGGCAATACAAAGCACTGTAAACCCGGCAATAACATGCTCTTGAGATGGGCTTTCAGCTGCTTTGTGTTTCCAGAGTGGGGTAGAGCAGCTGGAGTGGTCTCCCTTGGGCAGCATTTTTTACAGTCAGTTTCTTTTCCCTATTCCAGTCCTTTAGCCCCAGTTCTGCAAAGTACTTTAGCACAGGCTTAATCGTGCCTCTGTGCTATTCAGCAAAGCACATTCCTTTAACTGACGCACATACATAAATCTCATTGAAGTCAAGGGGATGTACTTCAAGTTAAGCATATGAATAACTAATGTGCTAAGTTGGGTTGTTAATCAGTTTTCACCACTGTCAGCATGTGGTATTTTTCCCCACATGTACACCCTAACAAATAGGTAAAATACAGAGCACATTTGCTCTAAAAGGCTCTCTCCATTAAGAATTCTTACACATTGGCCTCAACCTACTTCGCTAGAGCTTGCTAGAAAAATGCCCCCCCCTGCCAGTAGAAAATTTCACATTTTCAGGGGAAAAAAAGTCAAAAAATGAAAATTTGTGTCAAATAAAAATGTTTTAACTTGGAAATTCTTAGTATCTGTGGCATCAATGCCTCCTCCTTTTCTGTGAGCCAGACTCCTTAATCAGACTTCATCACCCAGGATACGCCATGGTATCCCTTACTGGGGAGAGGAAGCAATGCATCATGGAATTCACAGAGCTGTAGTGTGTCCTAAGAGGCTGAGTCCAGCTAGGGAGTCTGGCTGTTAGAGAAAAATGATGGCATACCACATCAGCTCTTCAACTCCCATGAGGCATGGAGGCAATAGATCCAAAGAGAAATATTTCAGCTCTGAGGCTTGTGTTATATATGAAAATCAACTTTTCAGAAAAAGTATTTACTTTGTCAAAAATTGAACACAGTTCCAAGAGATTCTACCAGCACTAGGTTTCACCCTTCTCTTTTAGTTCCTTTAGTTGATTTTTCTGAATTCATATATGTGAATCTTTAGGCTCAGACTTTGCCAATTACCTTACACTAAAACACAACCGCTGCTACCCAAAGTGACACATCAACTGTGGGTGAATGAGTAAGCTCTGCTCCTTCCGTAGCAACTGACATGAAAATTAAATTGAGGACAAATTTGGATGTTTGTTTAATCTGCTTTTGAAGTCAATTTAACACTCAAATGCTGCCTTGAATGAGAGCACGGCAAAGCGAAAAGCTTTAGAATCCACTCAACAAGAGCAGCAGAGGCAGTACAAGCTGCTTCACACTTCTCCATTCTCAAACTCAACGCCTTTATAGCATTCTATACTCTTGTCCTTGGCCTCTTACAGATTGGAAAAAACCCTCCAAGGTCATACAATGAAATAAAATGCAGGACAATGTAGCACTTTAAAGACTAACAAGATGGTTTATTAGATGATGAGCTTTCGTGGGCCAGACCCACTTCCTCAGATCAAATAGTGGAAGAAAGTAGTCACAACCATATATACCAAAGGATACAATTAAAAAAAATGAACAAATATGAAAAGGACAAATCACATTGCAGAACAGAAGGGGGATGCGGGGGGGTGGGAAGGGGGAGGAAAGAAGGTAAGTGTCTGTGAATTGCTGATATTAAAGGTAGGGAGAGTGGGATGTTTGTGAGTTAATGGTATTACAGGTGATAATTGGGGAAACTGTCTTGGTAATGGGTGAGAAAGTTCAAAGATTTGTTAAGTCCTTGTTGGCAAGTGTCGAATTTTAACATGAATGACAGTTCAGAGGATTCCCTTTCAAGTGCAGATGTAAAAGGTCTTTGTAGCAGAATGCAGGTGGCTAAGTCATTTAGAGAGTGTCCTTTCTGGTTAAAGTGGCAAGAAACTGTTTTCTCTTTGTGATCTTGTCTGATATCTGTTTTGTGGGCATTAATCCTTTGGCGAAGTGTCTGAGATGTTTGTCCAATGTACATAGCAGACGGACACTTTCGGCACATGATAGCATAGATTATATTTCTGGATGCGCAGGAATATGTGTTCTTGATCTTATAACTCACTTGGTTATGGCTGACCTAGAACAACGTTTCCTCAACTCCCGTCCCCTTTCACCCCTCCTCTACCTACGGTACATCGATGACATCTTTATGATCTGGACACATGGCCAAGAAACACTGGAGATATTCCACAGAGATTTCAACAACCTACACCCCACCATCAACCTCAGCCTGGACCATTCTACACGAGAGATCCACTTCCTGGACACCACCGTACAAATCAACAATGGAAAATTAGACACCACTCTCTACAGAAAACCCACCGACTCATACAGTTACCTACATGCATCCAGCTCCCATCCAGAACACACCACACAATCCATTGTCTATAGCCAAGCCCTTCGATACAACCGCATCTGCTCTAACCCCACTGACAGAGACCAGAAGCTTCAGGATCTCTACCAAGCATTTATAAATCTCAACTACCCACCCAGAGAAATAAAAAAGCAAATTGAAAGAGCCAGACGAATACCTAGAAACCATCTACTTCAAGACAGACCCAAGAAAACCAACAATAGAACACCACTTGTCATCACCTACAACCCCCAACTTAAACCTGTCCAACACATTATCAATAAACTACAGCCTATATTGGAACAGGATACCATACTCAAAGAGGCTCTGGGAGACAGACCCATAGTCTCCTATAGACAACCACCTAACCTCAAGATGATTCTTACCAACCACCACAGGACATACCACACTAATACCAACCCTGGTACCTTCCCTTGCAACAAACCCCGTTGCCAGCTTTGTCCACATATTCATTCTGCTGATACCATTATTGGACCTAACCAAGTGAGTTATAAGATCAAGAACACATATTCCTGCGCATCCAGAAATATAATCTATGCTATCATGTGCCGAAAGTGTCCGTCTGCTATGTACATTGGACAAACATCTCAGACACTTCGCCAAAGGATTAATGCCCACAAAACAGATATCAGACAAGATCACAAAGAGAAAACAGTTTCTTGCCACTTTAACCAGAAAGGACACTCTCTAAATGACTTAGCCACCTGCATTCTGCTACAAAGACCTTTTACATCTGCACTTGAAAGGGAATCCTCTGAACTGTCATTCATGTTAAAATTCGACACTTGCCAACAAGGACTTAACAAATCTTTGAACTTTCTCACCCATTACCAAGACAGTTTCCCCAATTATTACCTGTAATACCATTAACTCACAAACATCCCACTCTCCCTACCTTTAATATCAGCAATTCACAGACACTTACCTTCCTTCCTCCCCCTTCCCACCCCCCCGCATCCCCCTTCTGTTCTGCAATGTGATTTGTCCTTTTCATATTTGTTCATTTTTTTTAATTGTATCCTTTGGTATATATGGTTGTGACTACTTTCTTCCACTATTTGATCTGAGGAAGTGGGTCTGGCCCACGAAAGCTCATCATCTAATAAACCATCTTGTTAGTTTTTAAAGTGCTACATTGACCTGCATTTTGCTTCAACTACCCCAGACTAACACGGCTACATTTCTATCACTATTATACAATGAAATGTCTTTATTTTGCAAAGCTAGAGCCACCACGTCAGACAAGCACAGACTCCCCCCATTCTACATTTAATCCTTTTGCCTGATACATGTTGATGCAGCACCATCCTAGCTGCTTGTGTATAATTTAGCAATTGGGCTAGAGTACATATATACATCTGCCACTGAGAAAGCATAGCATGTTCAAAATAGTATAGTATTTAGAGTATTTTACAGTATCTATCCTTAAAAACTTGTCAAGTCTTCCTTAATGAGCTGATATTGCCTTGATATCCGTTGCCTTGATATCCGTTGCATTACCCTTGAACTTTCCTATATAAAAATACCATAAACACTATAAATACTGTCAAAGTTATGTAGTGACTGTGGTGTCCAACAAGTTCTGAAGCAGAAGCCACACACGACTGGCCAACTAGCCACATTGTTATAGCCAATTCACCACATTCCATCAGCAAAATAGCCCTATGTGGCTAGGGTCCAGCATGTTGGACACTCTAAAGATAGTTGATAGGTTTTTATGGGTGGCTGCTGTACTATCCCTTGCTCCAATCCAGCATGCCTATGGGACAAATATGAAAGACTTGGCAGTGTTCTAGAAATGCACCACGTTACATTCTCTTTCCTGACGGCATACAATGAGCCACATCCTAAAGTGATGCAAATTGACCAAGTGTTATCCAAGTCAGGTGGAGGTACTCTAACTTACACTAGCTAAGGGTTTGACCTCAGTCAGTATCTCAACACTGCATTTTAAAATCTGTGTCAGTCAGTCTCAGAGTCCAGGTTTACCAACTCATTCTTGTGCTAAAATACCTGTGAGATCTCTGGGTTTGGGCTCTGAGGTCCAGAGAGAAGGTGGCATCAGGTTGGGCCACAAGGGTCCCCACCTCACCTACAGGCCCAGGTTACAGCTCTAGAGTTGGGCAAACTGGAGGTGGTGGCTGCCCCCTGAAGAGGGGAGGGGAGATTTGAACCCCCCAAAAAACAAGGCTCCAGAGGCTGATGCCTTTTCCATTAGGCCAGCACCCCCCAGTAGGCTCAAGCATGTGGCTTGGGGAAAGTGGTCCTGTGGCCCTCAGCCTCACCTCTTCTCCATATGTGGAGGAGATCTGTGGGGGATAAAAGAGGATAGTCCCTAACAAGCTTTATAATTACTTGTATTAGGGCTGTCTACTGACATGCGTTAACGCCTGCAACTAACGCAGTCCAAGATTAATGCGTTCAATTATTAACGTGTTAATCACAGACATTAATGCTGCGCTGCCCCTTTGAAGTGCTGCTCCAGAGCTTCAAAGGGGTAGTATAACATGGAGCCTGAGTTCAGCTGAGGAGTCCCCCCAGCTGACCCCAGGCTCCACTGCCCCTTTGAAACGTCGCCTCTGCTGAGTAGTGGACCAGCGGTGTGGCGGTTGCCCCTTAGAAACACCACCTCCACATGTTTCAAAGGGGCAGTGGAGCCTGGAGTCAGCTGGGCACTCCCCAGCTGATCCTGGGCTCCAGGACTGCCCCTTTGAAACATGCATGGAGGCAGTGTTTTAAAGGGGCAGCGGTAGCTCTGATAGAGGCAGCAAAAAAGGGGGGGGGGGGAAATCAACTATTCCACTAGCATTTGCTTATCGGATAGTTGACTAGTCTTTAACTTCCCTACCAGGAGGGTGCCTGAGAGTTAATGTGAGCAACCAACTGGTAACTTGAAGCAACGAGAAGACGGCGTGCCCGCGTGCATAAGCATAGAACAGAATACAGTTATATTATCAGTAAATGTGGAATTTTGCCTTATTCCCCTGAAAAAAGACCCTGTGAAATTGTTCCAAGTAGAACATCCTTGCCCAGAGGAGCTTGCAATCCAAGACCCTCATCTTGCAACGAACTGCATGTGGGCAAATCTCTGAAAGAAAGTCACTTGTTACATCAGGCTATGTCTAGACTACAAACAGATTTTTCGAAAAAGCAAGCTGTTTTTTCCAAAAAAAAGAGTCTAGATGCTCTTTCAAAAAAGCATAGTTTGCATTCAATAATGACTTTCTGAAAGTACTTCCGAAAAAAGGTGTTATTCCTCATAAAATGAGGTTTACTGCAATCAAAAAAACTGCCACGTTCGTTCGATTTACTTTGCAGTCTAGACGCAGGTGAAGTTTTTTCGAAAAAAGGCTCCTTTTTTCGAAAAAAACCCTGTAGTCTAGACATACCCTCAGGGTCTAAGCAGAGGTAAGGAACTTAGGAAGTTAGAAGAGATCAAATGCATACACTTTTCAGCTAGACAGAAGTTAGAGATGTACAAATGTCTATCGATAATGACAGCCAGCCAGTTGGTCAGGGTACCCACGGATATCCATGGAACAGAGCATCAATCTCCTAGGTGAACTGACAACCTCAGCCTAAAGATTCAATTGCTCATTGATGCAGGAGACATCAGCTTCTCCCTGGGTTGTGGGCTTGGGTCCCTCTAGAAGAGATGCAGGTGATGTCTCTCTGCTGGCTGTGAACTGCACTCTGCTAGTGCGCTGGGTTGCATTGCAGGCTCCAGCAGTCCCATCTATCCTGGCAGCATGAATCCGAGTATATGGTATCTGAAGCCAAGCTGCTGCATCTTGAATCGACCTGGCCTAAACACAAAGATCTCCAGGATATGCCTACCACATGTTCCAGTCTGCAGGGCTTGGCTCTGAGACTTGCTGTGGCAGACTGCTGCTTGCTGTGTGCATACATGTTAAAGAGGTGTTATTCATGGAAAAAAATACTTCTTCCCAGCCTCTCCCCTGCATCCAGCAGCTGACAAATGGCGTACTCTGGAAAAAGACCTGGACACTCATTTGTACTTCTTATACACAGTTCAGCAGGTTGGAAAGCAATATACTCAGAGGCAGGATTTTTTTTTTCCTGTGCTGGCGAGAGGGAAAACATGCTGATGTTTGTGTGGGAGGGTCTGAAGCAGGAGACATAGCTATAAGGCACTAGCTATAAGGCAACATTTCCCTTCACTTTAAGTCTTTCCTGCTAACAGATGGGGAGAGATATAATTAGTCTGGCAGGCTAGGTACAAGCACCTGCTGCTGGTTCCTTAGTGCACCTCAGCTCAAACTTGGCTGCTGCTCTCTGCCTTTTAAACAAGCCATTTGCTCAAGGAGAAGCACAGATTTGTGCATGGGGTATAGTCTTATGTAGTGGCTGCCTCTTCCAGGTGGGTAGCCAAAAGTCACATACTGCTATTCCTCTGAAGGTAGTGTTTTGATGAACAGTGCTCCAAGGGCACTAGACCGAGAAGAAGGATGACTAGCTGGGAGCACAGTCCTCTGACTCGGATTTGGTTGATGAAAGATAGCAATTTGAGGAATAGAAATCTGTATTTGTAGGAATAGAAATCCATATGAAGAGCTGTGGCCCACACAGACTTACATGCTTTTCACTTTTTCTCATTCTGTTGGCGGTTTCGGAGGATGCAAGCAGGTGGAACTTATCCAAGATAAGGACATAAACCAAAATGTGCAAAAGCTACAATCATTATATTAGCAGCTCTTTGTTCAGGTAGCTGTAGCACCTTCATATTTTTCAGCACCGTAGTTATTTTACTGGAGAGCGATGAAATGAAATTGGTTCCAATTTGCTAAGACACTCAAGATTACTTAACATACAAAACACACCCAAATACTACTCCTTTGCTCATCTAACGTGTGAGGAAACTCACCACCAGTGTATTAGAAATAAAAAGAGTTGATAAAACCACTCATAGCAGCTGGTGGTCAACCTGCCAACCAACAATATAATTTGAAGAACTGGGGAACCGCATTCTCAATCGTTCCCAGGGATAAGAATTAGACTAGAGTTTAGGAGATCTGGGCTCTGTTCTCTGCCCCTAGCATGCTGTTTGACCTTGGACAAACCACTTTGTCACAATCTTCTCCTGCTGCTAAGATCTAAGGTACAGAGGATTTTAGAACCCGGCTTAATAGGAGTCTCTCCGGGGACTCTGAACTCCAAAAAACTTGTCCAAGATCATGCAGGCTGTCTGATGCATGAGTGATAACACTGTTGCTTAGATAGAGGTCTACATATCAGAGTATTTAAACTAGGCTCATCACCATGGAATCCGAGCTCTGCAAAAATCAAGCACCACAGTATTTTCCTCCCCAAAGGTTTCAATTGTCTGTCCTTTTTGGACTACCTAGAGGATTTGTGAAGAATTCTAGCTCTAGAATTCTAGTTCCACTATTCTAGCTCTAGAATTCTAGTTCCACTATTCTAGCTCTAGAATTCTAGTTCCACTATTCTAGCTCTAGAATTCTAGTTCCAGCTGTGATCACCAGGCAATAAACCGGCCTTCTGTGACTTTTCTTCACTTTGTTTCCTATTCCTGTATCCTTTGAGTCTCTTGATATACAAACATTTGTGATAACTTTTGTATAAGGGCCCATCTTGGGGCTCCAGTTGCAAGTGAGAATTAGCAGGTGGCTAGATATACCAATCTGGGAGAACCCTTTGCATCAGCACAATGGTACAAGGTGGCCACATCAGGTCCACGCATATAAATGCTGCAGAAAAAGAAATGCCATTCATGCTTTGGCTTGTGGTCTCTTTGTCAGGTTTACAAGCATCAGTTATATCTGAGGTTCCCACTGTTCCCCCTGCACAAGGCTGAAGGATGAACATGCATATGTACAATCAGCTCCCCTAACTCAGACTTTGTTGCTGGACTGCAACACAAAAACTGTTGCATCCACTCAGATTAGCCTCTTTAAAGTTTAGCTTAGTGTTTATTATTGCATTCCTGCACCGTTCCCTCATCTCATACCAAGACTCCCACCAGACATCACAAACTATCCATGCTCTGGCCATGCCAGTACCAGGGGTGGGTTCAGTTGGTGGCAAGACTATAAGTCACCTTTCCCTCTGAATTATGGCTCCAGCATGCATCCAGCTGTGTGGTGGACATGCTTAGCGTTAAACCAAGAGCTAGTCCTTACCATGCCTGTTCATTGTAAAATGATCACAAGCAAGAACAATACCAGATTGAAGCATTTTCTCCTCCTGTTTCAGGACATTTGGATCGAATTCCTGATCTGTGAACTTTCTAGCTCACACATCTGTCATGATTTGAGCCACATGACTAAGTTCAAACACCCTCCAACTGAAGAGATACTTGGATTTCAGCTTCTGGACTTGACCTGAAGTTCAGATTCATCTTTAATTATAAAAAAGGGTGAAACCAGAGAGAGCCCTATTTTTCAAACAAGTCTTTTACCCTGATAAATGTAGGTCTATTCTGTAGAATCTTCACATTCAGGGAAGACACAAATTAGAATGAAACAGAATATTGGACATCCTATTTCAGCTGCAGAGTAGCCGCAAGAGTAGAGTTAATGAGCTAAGGTCAACTATTTACCTTACCAAAAAGCACAGTAAAAAAAAAAAAATGTATTGTTCATCAACACACTTGTCTGTTTCAGTGCTTTATAACATATTTATAAGAATTTTTCTTGCAGTATTATAATTGCTATCTTTTGGCCAGATCTGTGTACCTATACTTCATGGTACAGCAGAACATCCCTAAATTGTGCTGTGTAGTACAAATAGATGTCCAGGTGAGTAGTTCAGTAAGGAACGGAGCTGTGAAGGCTCACGTGTTGTCATCCCAGTTGAAGGGGTGGGCCAGCTAATGAGGGAGTCAGGAAGTCTGGGGTTCCGTCCTCCCATATTCGCTGGAATCACCTGGGTCAGACAGAGTGGGGCTGAGCTAAGGAAGAGTGCAGGGTTCCAGCTTTGCTGGGGAGCAGAGTGGTGCCAGCCAGAGAAGCAACCCACAGAGCACTGCAGCAACCAGAGAACTGGAACCAGCAACGGGGTCATTGCAGGCCAGACTTGGAGGGGGATCATAACCCCCCAGAGGCAGCTGATGCTGGGGAGAAGGATCCTGCTACCCAGAGCATGAAGGTGTGTCTGTTACCTATTTGCATAAATGCAAAGTAAAAAGCAGCTGTACTTCAAGGACTGTGTTTAATGAGTACAGCTGCGCTAGCAAAGAGTACTTAGAAAAAGGAAAAATAAAAAAAGCTTAGATCCCTGCAGGAAAAAAGTCTGCTGAGAAAAGGGCTTTACTGAAAAATAAAAAAGTTAGTCCCAGAATTTATTATCTAGTGAGGTCATAGTCCCAGAATGTACTAGCCAGTAAGGTCTTGGGAAGTATCTTATTAAATAATAAAACAAAGAAAAACATAAGTAATTTAAGAGAAGATATGTGCACAAATAATACTGCTGAACTTGGAGGTGCCTAGAATGTCAGAAGTAGTACAAGGGTACGTCTAGACTACATGCCTCCGTCGACGGAGGCATGTAGATTAGCCAGATCGGCAGAGGGAAATGAAGCTGCGATTAAAATAATCGCAGCTTCATTTAAATTTAAATGGCTGCCCCGCTCTGCCGATCAGCTGTTTGTCGGCAGATCGGGGCAGTCTGGACGTGCCGCGTCGACAAAGAAGCCTTTCTTGATCGGCACAGGGAAACCTGGTTTCACGAGGCATACCTGTGCCGATCAATAAAGGCTTCTTTGTCGACGCGGCGCGTCCAGACTGCCCTGATCTGCCGACAAACAGCTGATCGGCAGAGCGGGGCAGCCATTTAAATTTAAATGAAGCCGCGGTTATTTTAATCGTGGCTTCATTTCCCTCTGCCGATCTGGCTAATCTACATGCCTCCGTCGATGGAGGCATGTAGTCTAGACACACCCCAAGTAATACAGTGTTACAAAGTTGAAGAAAATGGTTTTTTAGAAAAAGACTACTTCTCTTAAGGATGTAACCCAGTTGCAGCAGTATAATGAAGGGCAATCGTGCTTGGTAAAATTCTTAGCGATCAAACAAATCATGCCAAGAGGAAGTCAGATGGTGACAACTCACCATAATTTTTTTCCCCCACTGAAAAAGCCTCCATTGCCATTTTGAACAAAAGGGGCCCTTCCTGTCTTGGAAGCCACCCCAAAACCATGAACAGGTTTCATAATATTTCATTAACACTTGTAACGAAATGAAGTGCTTATGTCCTGTATTCTGTTTCTTTTCCATAGGCTTGTGGTACACTTCTTTAGCTGTCTTCACTGCAAACCATTACGGGTGTAGTCTTTACACGCTTTCCCAAAAATGGATTTTAAAATTCAATGAGCTTGCATGCAAAGTACTCCTAATTAGATGCACTGGTTAGCTGCACCTCCAGCCGCTATTTCTACCTGAAATTCAATTACAGTTCCTGAGCCTGTGGCAATTTGTACAAACGTTCTCACGGTGCATTATTAATTGGGAGGCGACCCATGGCAGTCGTTTGTCATGACCAAAATGCTAATATATTTTACATCGAACACCGGGTACGTCTCTTTCTGAAACACAGCTGTGGGTTGCTAATAAGCACTCAACATGGGCAAACAATTCTCAGAGTGTTGGGTTTGTTCAAATAGATCAGCTATAGAGGATTTCACAGAGCAATATCTTATAGGTCAGTGTAGTTTGGTCTATGGCATTGTGAGGCTACTTATGGGAAAACAACAGTGGGTTGGGTTTTTTTGCATCTAAACGAACTAAGCCAGTTTGAACCTGTCTAAATTACTTTGCTTCACAGAAGCAAATATCATGATGAGAACTTTATCTGCAATGCAGCATTTCTTTGTAGAATACAAAGAAGGAGTTAGTAATTGGTTGATTTTCTCCAGGAATATGCATTGATGAGATATCAAAGCTACTGTATAATGATAATAGAGTCTCCCTGGAATGAGACGGATTTGCTTTATGAATCAGCTAGCTGAAGATTTAGATCACATGACCAGACATTGACCTTGCTCAATACAAATCCATATTACAGTTATTTCGCTCATTACCTTTTATGATTTTTCCCCCCCTTGGGAGTAAAAATATGGACATGCAGATATGGAGGCTGAATTTTCTCCAGCCTTGCATCTTATGTAGTCAAGTACATCTGTGCTGTCTGAGCCAGCATCATTTTACACCCACGCCTGCACAGGGGTAAGTTACTAAACAAAGAATAGGGCAAACAGAACTAATTCTTTGTTGACACAGGACCTGCAAGGGACTGAGTCAATTCAACTTGCTTTGAAATCAATGGGAATTGAGGTTGCAAACCAAATCATAGGAGGAACCTGGGGCAGAAACAGGCCTTTTGATATCAACTTCTGTTCACAGTGATCTTGTGCCACTTTTACTACTGTAGTATCCTGTCAGTAATATGTTAATCACCATAATTTATACCCGTCCCATGAGGTGTGTCCTTTCTCTAATCCTTTCCAGAGGGGAGAGCTGGGTGTGCTGTGGTGTGTGGAGTTCTTTTGTCAGTGGTTTGCTTTCTATTACGTAAACACGGCACAGTGTTCACACTGGGGAAGGCAGGTCGAAGAAGTGTGCCTTGCACTTGGACTAGACTGTTCCAAGGTTTGTAATGGTCTGTGAAAATTGTGTCCAACACCTCAGAGAAAGCTCTGTCTCCCACACAGATGAGCTATATCCTTATTATGCAGCGTCTCATTGACAACTGCACACCGCAGGCACAACCAG
The DNA here is from genome assembly GCF_052426305.1 of Pelodiscus sinensis. NCBI lineage: Eukaryota > Metazoa > Chordata > Testudines > Trionychidae > Pelodiscus > Pelodiscus sinensis. Next base: position 8,296,289 of record NC_143057.1, read on the forward strand.
GGTCTTCATCCTGGAGCTTTAAAGATACACGTTTTAGATATGTTGGGACCAAACCATTGAAATCACTGAAGGAAAGGACCAAGACCTTGAACTTGTCTGTTCAAGGGAACCAGTGAAGTGAGGGAAGATAGATTGGATGTGCTTGCAATAGCTCATGTTTCTGAGGAGACATGCTGTGTGCTAACTGAAGTTTCCTAGGGACTGATGGCTTCACAGCCAGGTGTGCAGCAGTGCTGTAATCCAAACATGACCCAACGCATGTATAGCTGAACCCAGGTCATCATCCACCAATGCAGGACAGTCTCTTTGCCAACTAGAGATGGCACAAAGTGTGATGCTTAGAGGTTGTCACGTGAAAGCTTTGCTCACACAAAGAGTCCAGGAGCACCGAATTGACCATTTCTGGGTGTGTACTTTCCAAGGAAGCTCTATTTTGGCTGCAGACACTTCAAAGTGTTTTCCTGTTCCCACCCGTACAGCCTCGGTCTTGCTCAGGCTCATTTCCTCCCTTTCCAATGACAGCTACATATCCTACAAATGCCTGTGGCACACTGTGCCTTGGGGGAGCATGCCGAAATCCCCATAATCCTCATTTGTATATAATTGTGATATAAATACCATGGGAGGTGGCAGGGGACAGGCCATGAACTGCAGAAACCCACCATTCTAGGTAGATACATGTAGCTTTAGCACACATGAAGTTATGAGATTATGTTGTATGGCAAAACATACTGTAAGGTGGGGAATCAGCCAGATATTGGCTCTCCAGAGACAACAGCAAGGAAAGTAACCAACGCCCAGGCAGGGGTCAACCATCAACAGCCACTGACCCCTATGCCAGGGACCAGAAGGAACTGAGAAGAATCACTGGCATTTCTGACCTCATGTAAACAGGACAAGGAGTAAAGAAATGACGTAACAATCCATAGTTACAGTTAAGCAACTCTTATCCCTTGTACTACAGCATCAACCCTAATTTGAGTGCTACTCTGGGATTGCACTTTTGCTGAATAGGCCTGCCTAATGTCACAACGTACATTTAAAAAAATGGCTCCTTTATGCATTATTGTCAGACTTCCATAGGCCCAAACATCAACAATAAACCTAATTATCCGCATGTTTTCAGGTATATTCCAGGTGTAAGTCAGGCAAGTGCTACAAAACTCTGGACAGACACTTAGCAGATGTTGGTATCAGTGTTGTGCAGACATTTGTGTCTTAATCTGAACCAGATACAGTGCCAGAGATCCTCAGGAAACCCCACTGCCAGGAGAATACAAGACTGGAGAGATTTCAGCACCTCTTTGTAATTGGAGAGCACATCTCCTTAACCTCTCATTGTGTTGACACATGCCTTTTCTTCCAGGGAGAGGAAATCCGACACTCCGTGTTAGCTCACTTAGGGTATGTCTAGACTACATGGCTCCATTGACGGAGCCATGTAAACTAGTTTACCCGGCATAGGCAAAGAAGCGGGGATTTAAATAATCCCCACTTCATTAAAATAAACATGGCCTCCGTGCTGTGCTGATGATCAGCTGATCTGGCACAGTGCGGCAGTCTAGACGCGGATCTGTTGGCTGGGGAAGCCTAGACTACAGGGTTTTGTCGACAAAAGTGGACTTTTGTCAACAAAACTATACTTGCATCTACACTACCGCCGAGTTCTGTCGCCATAATGTTGACAGAACTTGGCAGTTTTGTTGACAGCGGTTAACCTCATTCTACGAGGAATAACGCCTTTTGTTGACAGAGTTCTGTCGACAGAAGGCATTATTGCATCTACACTGTCCTTTGCATCTACACTCTCATGTCAAAGTGGCTTGCTTTGTCAACAGAACTGGATGTAGTCTAGATGCTCTTTGTTGACAGAAGCCTGTAGTCTAGACGTACCCTTAGGTGTCAACTAAGTAGTCATGGACTTATGTATCATAGAATCCTAGGGCTGGAAGACACCTCAGGAGGTAATTGAGTCCAACCCCCCACCAAACACAGGACCAATTCCAACTAAATCATCCCAGTCAGGGCTTTGTCAAGCTAAGACTTAAAAACCTCTAGGGTTGGAGATTCCACCACCTCCCTAGGGAACCCTTGTGGGACAAGGATAATGTAGATGGGTCACTTATACCCATAAAAGAGAACAATGTCTTCCTTTTGAATAGTCCAGCGTTGTATATGGAAATACAAATTATAATAATGCATAACAGTAGCCAGCTGTTGATCTGTCATTTGACTGTCATTCTTCTTAGATTTTCTGCCAAAATATCAGCAGGTATGGCTTCCCCAGTATTGCTTTTTACTCTAGAGAGACCATTTGTTTGATGCTTATAAATGGGTTAATGAACGATTTGAACTTAATGTAATTAAGTATTGATCTTTTCAATGAAATGTTGTCAATGGAATGAAAACAATAGGACAGTCTCAGAAAATAATTCAATGGGCTTCGAATACATTTTGGTAAGTAAGTCCTCAGTGAATACTTATGGTAAACACAGATATTGATGTAGATAATTCTCTCCTGGGGGTAGGAATTACAACCTAACTTGAGCTGGAAGTGTTCCACACAAGCGCAACATGGAAAGACCCTAAGAACTTATGAGTTCTGGGATATAGCTTGCAGAAACAAGGGAAGGGCACAGAAGTAGGCTTCCAACCGCAAGCATGTCCCAAGGTTTGCAGCGAGATCTTGTGGATGTTGAGATGTAGTGCAGAGACCTTAGCAGGATGCAACACGGGTATATTATTTTCAGCATATACAAAGGGGAAACAATCACAGGAGAGAGTGAGAATATGAGTGTGAGAGAGAGAGAATTGAGCCACACCAGTCAACACATCAGGAATTTGGTCAACTCCCTTAATCCCAAAATTCCATCTTGGCACAGACCTCACCTACCTAAACCCCTCACCACAGGGAGAGTTATTCTCTGGGGGTAGTCAAGGGACATCCAGGAGTGGATCTCCTCTGTCACTGTGCTCCATCCCAGAATTGCTCCACCAGGGTCCCACTCCCGTGTGCAGCTTTCAGTGATTTCAACTCTGCTTCCAAAAACCAGCAGATTCAGGGCACTGTGAGTTCAGCTCTGAATTACCAGTAGTCAAGCAGCCCCCTCTGCAGAGTCAGCTCTACTGACAGTCGTCACCCACCCAGCCTCATTGTGCATTGAGCTTTGCCCTCGACTAATCCACATTACACACTCTTCAGATAGGGAATCCAACGCAAAAGTGGCATCATGGATAGAATTCCTGCTCCTTGGAAAACCACTCAGTTCCAGGACATAACTCACTCCCTTTTGCTGAGCCCAGGATTCGTTACCCAATGTCCATTTCTCCGAATCTCAAGGAAACCTACAGAAAAGAAGTCTATATTCTGGGCTTTGATAACTTAAGTATATCAGATGGGCAAAATCCTCTCAAAAATCAGAATTTTGCCAGACCTTGGTGAACAGCAAAGCTGCTGACTTGTATGATGTGCTGTAGTATTATAAAGTCAGACTGTCTCAAAATTTTTCACAGGGAAAATGGGTGGGTGAAGGTGTGAGGATATGTGCCATGTCTTTTAAAAAAATACATCAAGAAACCAACTAGAAGGGTAACTAGGAAAGGTTTATCTAGAAGCTCTACAGCAAAGTAGAGACAGTGTAGCTTTAAAGATCATACTGTTTTCCTTACTGTAATAGTCTAATACTTGAATAGTCTTAAAGTCTTTGTTTGGTGTTGGAATAAAACACTTTTCCACATGACAATTACCGGTTGAAATTTATTATGCTATTACTCCTATATACAGACTTTAGTTAGTCATATTCTAACTAAATTATATTGCAGAATCATTTGAAAATGTGTTGCATAAACTTTTATGACAACAAACCAGTACAACAAAATTTTTAAAAGTTTGAAATTATTTACTTCAAGGTAGCTGTGCCAATTTATATGCATTAAGGATCTGGCCTATATCCTTTAAAGAAGTAAAGGAATATTTATTTTGTATTATTTTACAATAATCTCATTTTTATATAGCATTTAATCTAATGTTACAAAAAACTCCATGCTATCATGTAACTTCTCTTGCCCACTAAAAGTTTGATTTAATTAAAGATACCCCCAAACTTTAGGTGGACTAGAGCTATTGCTGTCATACTACTTACAAAATCTGGATTACTTTGTTGTCCTGGGTTTTATGAATTTATGCAAAGTCTTCTAAAAACATTTTAATTTTTGAGACAAATGCTTACACACTTTTTTTCCTTGGGTGTCAGATTTTATAATTGACTAGAACATGTTTGCAGTTACAAAGTCTGCATATTTCAATTTAAAGCAGTTCTCTTGAGGATTGTGCAAAAAAAGTTAGGATCAGATTTGCCAAGCATCTCACAGCTGCTAAGAAGCTATTGTTATGCTATGAAGAAGGTACTAATACAATTACTGTAAAACCATGATGTGATGTTATAAATCTTAGAAGAAGCAAAGATTTCCTCTAAACAACATTCACACATTTTTCTTATGTGCACAAGCACTACTTTAACAAGTCCCCCATACATCCATAAACAGAAGCCAAGGAGGTAGTAAAAACACAGTTTCCCAGACCCCGCACCTCCTCCATTAATATCATGGAAGAGTGCAGCCACTTACCAAATTCCTGGAGCAGCCCCACGTCAAAAATTGCCTACCCTTGGCTTAGGGCCTCGGCAGGTATTAACCCGGCCCTGACCCCATTGTAACAGGCACTGTACAGGCACAAAACTAAAACCTGGTTCTTGACCCAAAGGACTTAGAATCTGTCAAGAGATAACAGACGGGTACAGAGAAACTAGCTCCTGTCTATGACAACCCATTTGTCATTACCAGCATTAGTATCTAAGGGTACATCTAGATTGCAGCACTATTTTGGGGTATGTCCAGTATGCCAAAATAGTGTTTTCTGCATCTTTACAGCACGCCCGTTATTTCAAAATGCAGTCAAAATAACAGGCGTGCTCTTCTGATGTTCCGGTAAACCTTGTTTCACAAGGATTAAGGGACTTTTTGGAATAGCAGTCTGCGTGGACAGCACCAAATTTCAAAATAGACCATCTCGAAATAAGCTTGAAATAAGCTACACAATTTGTACTGTTCAAATTGTATAGCTTATTTCAAGCTAGTGCTGCAGTGTAGAGTCACTCTTAGTGAGCAATTCAGCTTCCTCTGTGGTAAGTGGTCACAGTTAGGCACAGCTGGAAACCTGTTTACCTTGAAATGTTCTATCAGTTAATTCTAAAGCCCTTGCAACCGAAGTTCCTTCTCTTTACTGAGTTTTAAAATGCTCACAGCTCAGTGTCACTTGGTAAGTGACTTTATTTCTCTCAGGTGCTTCTAGAGTGTGTTGTAAGAAAAGTCCCATCCCCCCAGCCTTACTCCCAGGAAGCATAGCTTCTAATTTTTATTACTCTCTTTTGATGTCTACACGTCTCCGTCTAAAAATTAAATGCTGTTTTGTGTGCCACTTCCCTGGCCGCCTCCCACGGGGCTCCCAATCAATCACAAACTCTTTGTTTACTCTCTTCTACAAAGAGCAGAGGGAAAGTTCATCATAGCAATTTTCTCTGGGCAAACAAGCGTCATTTTCATTCCACTTCGATTTTTTTACTTGGTCATTGTTTGAGAGATTCCCCATGGGGTTGTGTTGCACATCACTGATTTCTCTCTCGTTCCCTGTTGAGATTCCAGAGTAAATGAGCAGACGTTGTTACTATGTCCCTCTGTGTCCCCTTCATTGTGTTTCTCCCCCTTTCACACTGGCTGCTACTTTTAAGTGTTCACCCTGCTGCCACAAGAACCATCTGAAGCCTGGGAAATACTCTTTTCATTTCCATTAGGAAGGAATGCCTAAAAAACCAAAAGTCACAGCTATTGCTACAAGAGAATGGTCATTAAGGCAGTTTCAAGAAAATTGCTATTTTCTTGCCCATTTATACTTCACATTTAGGAGAGAAAGGTGCTTCAATAATTCATTTATTTATTTGCTTTTGCGCTCCCTAGCTTCAAAGGCCCAGCTTGGATTCTCTCTCCCACTCTCCAATAATAAATTTCAAATGTTGCTGATGCTACACACTTCTGCAAGATTAACCCAAAGAGTTAGTATTATTATGCGAATACATCATGTTGGGCACATGAAATAGGAGTTAGCTTAAAACTTTCCTCCTTCCCATGCAATAAGTTGAGATTCTCTGCTGTGACAAGAGAGGATGCTACAAAGGAGCTAGTTATGGCTTCCCAAGTCTCAGAGTTGATTTGCACCACTCCAAGTCCCAATCAAGGTGGCCAGCTAGCAAGTACGAATAATCTGGATGGAGGATGGGGGGGTAATAGGTGCTGTGACACTGCCCCATATTTTTTATGGAAATATGTTTTTTAATCTGAATGTGTATAGCTTGAATGTGCTTTACGTAGAACTGGGCAAGTAACCTATCATTCTAGAGCCTGTAACTGCCTAGATGTGTGTATTCTATTTGTGTGAAGTTAGAAATACCAAGTGCAAACCTGTTTATTAAACTAGGCCTCCCATTAATGGCCCCGTGCTCAATACGCGGATCTGTGAATGGTCTTTTTTCAAGCCTAAATGGTGGTTGGTCCTGCAAAGTCATGTGCTCTTGCCACCTGCTGCTGGAATCCATCTTGTAGTTTTTTTCCCCCCACAAAATGCAGGGACTGAGACAAAGACTTCCTGTCCTGGGGAAATTCTAGATTATAGATTAATTTATTTGGGGTTTTGTTGCCACTGGGGCTGTGCTCCTGGGTGCTGTCAGTCCCTGTAACTAAGACTTCCCAGAGCTGTGAGGTTACCAATGTCCGTGTTACCCTGCTGGGGGGCTGTTACCCCAAATCTGTGTCTTTGCTAGGGGAGACCAGAGTTTCCAGCTCAGCAGGACAGTGTGGTGGGGCACCCTAAAGGGTTAGTAGGCAGGATCATTGGCAAGAACAGTCCAACAGGTCAGTCTCACAGGGATATCTGTGACCCAACCAATCACAGGCCTTTCCCTATAGCATCAGGACATCTGGTCAGTCCAGCCCCTGCAGAAGCTATAGCAACTGGAAGGCTTGTAAAAAAGAATTAAGCCAAATAGCTGGAAGCAGTAGCAGGCAGAGAATATCTTAAAGTTGACAAGCCACTGGTGGGAGGCATTAAAGACACTCCTGTGGCTGGTTGGTTACACTTGTTCATATTATGCAGTGGTCCCTGAACACCTTCAGCTAGTCTTAATCATAATCCCCTTCCACTCATGGCCAGCATGAGCCCAGGTGCTGTGTCTCCACAACATGGTTATAAATGTGGTTTTAAGTTCCTTATAACTTATTAATCCCAGATTTTACCTTGGCAATCACTGTACACCCAAGGGGCTACTGCTTCCAACAACATAAAATGTGTCGTTATGTTGACATTTAAAAGTGCCTAAGTGATAATCTATAGAAATGATGTGCTAGCTAGACAGCTCCCGAGTCAGGGGAGAAGTTATACAAGGCAAACCTATTCTACCGCACGTTCTAAGGTTTGACATTAGCGTAAGTGGAGTTACTGCAGGTTTTCATCTTTGTCCGTGAAACCAGAACTTGAGGTTTAGACTCCAAGCAAAGCTTACTGAGAGGAATTTGTGAGCAGGCCACCTAGGGTTTTGAAAGGTCCTGAAATCTAACGTCCACGGTTTAGCAGAGACCATCGTAAGGGACTTGTTGTAGGAGGCCTCACTTCTGAAGCACTCCTTGGCAGCCTACTGCACTATTGCCATTGCATAGCTGTCTCAGTTTCCCCAAGTGGGCTCCAATAAGTCCTCTGGGGCTCGTGCATATTTAATACCTCTTCAAGGCTGTAGTTTATTTAACTCACAAGTACAATATTGTGCAAATAGGTCTCCCATGTAAGTTAAGGTGGATAGACTTAACCTATATCCATCAACACTGTTTATTTGCAGCTCCCTCACCAGCAGGACCCTCTGCACCCTGAACCCTCTTGGGAGCCAGGACCTCTTGTCCTTACCTGGGGAAAGGGTCTCCCATCATGTGTCAGGGTCCCCACAGCTACCCTTCCTCAGGACAGCATGTAATTCTTGTGCTCTAGCGTTCCTGCTGCTGCCTGGTAAAGTCCTTCCTTGGGGCTAAGTCTTCCCTTTCAGAGCCTCTCCCCAAGAGTATTCTGCCTTGATTCCCTCTCCTGGCAAGACCCCTCACCAGGCTCCTCCTGGGCGCCTTTCCTTTTCTGCATCCTGGGAGGGACTGTTCCTCTCCCCCAGAGCCTCTTCTGTAGCCACCCTCCCAACTGGTTTATAGCTTCCCTTTTATTTAGCACCTAGTTACTTCACTGTCTAACTAGCGGTCTCCTCCGAATGAACTAGTCCCAAGTGAACCCAAGTTGCCTCATGCCCCCTCATGGAACCTCATGTCAGAGGTAGGCTGCGTCCTCGATCCCTTCAGCAGGACAGCAACCCTCTAACAAGACTTCTCATTCATTATCTGAGGCAGGGTGCCTTTTCCAATGCACCACTACCCAGAATAGGTTGATCCTCTCTAGTCCAGGACTCTCATGGTTAGGCATGATTTTAGTTAGCCCGGTGTCCACTTTTCATGGGTGTGGCCAAGTTTCCTGTAGTCCCATAACATTTTTACAGCCACTAGTCCTAGTTCTCTGTTTTGTACTGTTATTTAGCTCTGATTTACCCCTAAATGTCTTCTAAGAGCCCAGTAAACAGTGGAACTGTGGGTCATGCTGCTAGACAATATGAATCTCCCATGGTTCTGCAAATTCTCTGTTTCAACACTAGTCAGGTCCCCAGGGTGCAGGATTAGAGAGATTCAACCTGTACAAAAATGTACAGCCAGTATTAATCTTGAGCCCAAATAAATCCTGGGATTTGAACCCATGAATTTCTGGCCCAGAAACAAGATTAGCATCTAATCCGGCAATAATAATTCCATAATATGAAATACAATTATTAATGGTAGCAAAAAATTCTGTCCTGTCTATATTTCTTAATACTCCCGTTTGCTTTAAATTGTTCTTGAACCAACACAGAAAAATATCAAAAAGCAAAGAGACATGTACAAATAGCAAAGTCACGTGTGTTTTTAAGAGAATGGTTCATCACTGTGTAGGAGTCAGATTTACTAGTATTCAGGTTTTAGGAATACCTCTCTATGTATCTTTATTTATTTGATAGTATATTTATTGAAGAAAATCCGTTCCCTAGATTTCATTAAATTAAAATTCATCAATAAGCAAAAATATTTTTCCTATATGCATTTAGTGTCAGATAAATCACTTCTTAGGAGACAAACTAATATTTATTACTGTTTCAGTCTCTTCTCTTGGAGATATATTTAGAGAACTAGTGTCAGTACATCTTAATAAACCTTATATAAGCACACCAACTGGAACTTTCAAATGTAAAATTACTCCTATGTGGAGAGTAGGATTTCTTCCCCTTCCTACTCCCTTCTTTAAACAGTGAATTTGATGCTTGAAAGATATCCTAAAGCAATAGACTGGTGTTCCCAATATTTCTTCAATGGACGTACAGCATAGGCTGTCAAAAACAAGCTTCCCCCACATAACTTCACTGAAGTAACTTAACCGTGGCCTGGAGGGGCATGTCTCTGCATGCACCAATCGATCCAGCAGGGAGAAGGTCCATTTATCACATCTAGTATAGATGTGATAAATCAACCGCCAAATTCTCTCTCATCAACTCTGGTGCTCTACCATAACAAGATAGGTAAGCAGAGTCAACAGGAGTGTGTTGACTGAAGGCACTGCATTAAACAGATTTAAGTATGTCGACTTCAGCTATGTTATTTGTGTATCCAAAGTTGCATAACTTAGGTCAATGGTTGCCAGGTGTCCAGTATTCACCCGGACAGTCTGGTATTCATGTCCCCAGTCCAGTAAAAAAAATACAGAAAATACCGGACATGTAAAATGTCCGGTATTTCCTGTTTCCATCAGAAGGAATCCCAGTGGGGACAATTTTCCCCTGCCATGTCTGGTGAGGGCAAGGGAGTGAGGAGCTCAGGGCCATTTAAAGGCTCAGTGCTTTTTTTTTTTTTTTTTTTTTTTAAACAGGGAAGTGTTCGGTACTTTTGGTTATACCATCTGGCAACCCTAATTGACTCAGTGCCACTACTCCACTAAACCACAACCAGCATGGATCTGGTGCTCAGTCATTTGCATCTCTGCTGAGTCTGTCATCAAGAGTATCAAATGGGGTCAACAGTGGGGATGAAGCTATTTAATTTCTGACAGAAGGACAGACATGTCTCATTTCCACCCTGATCCACTGACATTCTGAGCCCTCTTAACCAAATTAGACCCACTTATAATAAACATTAAGATTACGTTCTCTGTTCTAATAAGGGAATCCTTCCAGTGTTAGTACAACAAAAGACGCTTTGTCATTACTTGAACCATGATTTTCTCATTGGTTCTCTGAGAAATGCACAGGGAGATAGGCCATTAAGCCTTGAACAATGGACCTGCAGTTGTCAAACATATAGGCTGTTTGCATTGTGCTGTTGGGCTCCACTCATAGCCTTCCTTACCCCTCTAACATTTCTACCTTTCTTTTAAGGCCTGTTCCAGAGCCCTCTGAAACTAATGGGAGTAATTATTATGAATGCAATTTAATTTTGAAGCCGTCTCTTAGGGCCTGAGTTTTAGAGGGATTTAGGCACCTAATGGGATTTTCAGAAGTGCCCAGGCACTTCACTTCCATGGGACCTAGAGACCTAGAAATCCCACAAGAAGTTACATTCGCAATAAGGATTTAGGAGCTTAACTACCACGTTGGCAGCTAAATCCCAGAATTAGGTCCCATTAGGATTCACAAAGGCCCCCGCTCACCTGCTGTCGAACACTGCAAGCAACTCCGCTTACTCAGCAGCCAAGCTTTAACAGTAAAAGTTTCCTAAGTGCCTACGTTTCTGCCTGTGTTCAAGGGGACTGCAGCTCCACTCTAGATATCTGAACTCAGATCCCTAGTGGGATGCATGAACTAGGGAAAGTCAGTGGAAGGATCACCTGTCTCGCCTGCTGGCCATATGGAGGAAGCAGGCTCAGACCACACCTATTGGATCAGGTCCATAAAGGCAAAATGGTTGGGATCGGGCGTGGGAAGAAAAAGACTCTCCCATTACCCTAAATCTTGGACTAAACGTTCTCAGCTGGGAGACCCAGTCTCCTGGCTGCCATGACTTTTTTAAAGTTATTTATTCACATTGGAACAGCTTCAAAAATAGGAATGATTGAGCGATTCCCACATCAGACGATCCCACAGCTCAGTGGTTAGGGTACTCTCTTGAGAGGGGCAGATCCCTGTATAACCCCCCACTCCCAGCCCAGCACTGGGGTGGCATGAACCAGGCATTGCTCCCCACCCAGCCCAGGTGAACACCCTAACCACTTGTCTACAAGTTACAGGAGAGGTCAACTTCCCACCACACCCTTTCAGGTTTTTGGCCAAACCACCACAGGCTTTGTAGTCCAAAGAGAGGGTGTGCAGCTGAAAATCCCCAGGAGATGGCAGTCTTCCTACAGCCTGAGTCAAGAGGGGACAGGGCTTGGCACATCCTCCTCACTTTGGCCTGGCAGCTGGCTTTGGTGAATCCCATTCTGAGACCTCTCTCCCCCTGCCCATTCATTGTCAAAGAAGCCTACACTGTGATTGCCTAGGCATCCCAAGGTTAACATAATGCTGCTCAGTAATTCTCAAAAATTCGTGCAGCAAGTGTCAGCAGTAGAGCTGCCACCTCGCCTTTTCTTGGGACTATGGGATCCAGCGTGGTCCCTTTGTCCTGATTCTGAGAGATGCCCTGGCCAGACATTACCACCTCCATTGGCTCCTGGTAACTCCTGAACACCACCTGGGATGAAAGACTATAACCCTCCCCTCCCTTTCATGTACCCTTTTTATTCCCATCTCATTTCTTCACTGTCTAACATGCGCTTTAGCCTTCTAAGAGTCTGGCTCAACCATCTAAGACTGTATATGTCACCGTAAGCCAGGGATCAAAAACAGAGTTAAAAATAATGTCCTGGACAATGAAACAATGATGCTACAAATTTGCCAGGTCCTGGTGAGGCTTATAAGACTTTGTGCTGTGCAGGCATTTTCCCAGGAAGTAAGACTCAGCCCCAGAGACACAGACTGAATATTCTATTGTTGTGGACACCTGGAAACCATAGACTCAATGGCCTGTGTGTGTGTGCGTGCGCATCCCAAAAGAGGACAGTTATTACCATCAAAAACTGTCAAAAGGGCTTTAAAAACATTTTGGTTTAAAGAGAAAGGGCAGAGAGAGAGAGAGAGTGTGTGTGTGTGTACAGACTCATGAGCTTTCATGGGCAAAACCCACTTCAGATGAGATGATCTTGAAGAAAAAAAGGGGACCCTCAGAATAAGAAAAGAGGGGGGGGGAAGTTACCTGTCAACTGTAGCCCTGGTGCTAATTAGGCTAGTTGAGTGGGCTGAAAGTGTCCCATACTTGGCTTTTGATGTCTATGGGGTGTTGAATGTAAGGAAAACTGGTGTTATATTTTTTTGTATTGGACAAGGGGCTCACTCATTTAACACTGTTGGCACTTAGGGCTCATATTCTATTATCATTACCACCAAAACAGAGCAGAAATGTGGCTTGGAACCTCCTTTTCCTCTGCAGCACCAGTACATTGAGCCTTACCTCCGAAATAACAGCCCAGTTTGGTTCTACAATGATCAGGATTTAATTCTTCTAATTTGCATTTAATCCCTGTACCTGTTGGGCACATCTGGGGTATTGAGGGGCACGTGCACATGCCCCTCAAACTGCATAGCAGCTCAAACTCACTTTTCAGTGTTCTCCGGCATCTCTTGATGTATAATCAACCAGAGTTGGTCTACTTTTCTTGTTGTATGAGTCATATCTAATTATGTGATGTCAGACTGTTGGAGTATTTTCGAGAGTCTGTAGATCTGCAGTTTTTTCCCTCCATTCTGATTAAGTTTTGTATGTTTAATGAGGCCAAGGTCATTCATAAGAACAGCCAGACTGGGTCAGACCAAAGTTCCATTGAGCCCACTATCCCGTCTGCTGACAATGGCCAATACCAGATGCCCCAGAGGGAGGGAACACAACAGGTTATCCTTATGTGATCCAACCTCTGTCACCCATTTACAGACAGAGGCTAGGGACACCATTCCTACCCATCCTGGCTAGTAGTCATGGAGGTTAGGTCCATCAATGAATCTATCTAGATCTTTTTTGAACCCTGCTGACGTCCTAGTCTCCACCACATCCTCTGGCAAGGAGTTTCACAGGTTGACTTTCCACTGAGTGAAGAAAAATTTCCTTTTTGTTTATTTTAAACTGGATTCCTATTAATTTCATAAGAACTAGGGGTCAGCAAATATTGTGGGAATAATTTAAAAACTTTTCCTTATTCACTTTTTCCGCACCAAGTCATAATTTTAGAGTCTTCTATCATATCCCCCCTTAGTCTCCTCTTTTCTAAGCTGAAAGTATTCAAAAGTATTGTGTTATTCCACTCTCTAACACAAACACTATTTTTAGATGTCAAAAATGCATGGGAACTAATTGAAAGCTTCCAGACTAGGGAAAAATTGGCAGTCCCTAATTAAAAATATTGATTGTGTGGTGTGAAAGACTCACATTTCCTAAGACTATAAGCTCAAATGCTGCTTATACCAGCTTGTGTCTTCCTCTAGAGGCTGGTCTATTCTCTTAATTAGAGGAGATCTCCCATGAGTTAGAAAGCCATCCTGTTGTTGCTGTGGATTGATGCTCGATTTGAGGCTGCTAACAAGTGGGGTATGGTGTATAGAAATACATACAATATGTTTATTATACAGTCATAGGACTTCTCTGAATATTTTGTCTTCCAAAATCCTAAAGGTGGAAACCTAACACAGTCAATTCACTATCTGATCATATGCCTTACATAATTTTACATCCATATAATACTAGTGTCCAAAGTTTCTAAACAGCCCTGTGGCCACATTGTTCTGAGCATTGTAAAAGATATTCCTGAAGACATGATCTCTGTCTTAAAAAGCTTCTGTCTTAAAAAGCTTCAACTACACACACACACACACACACACACACACACACACACACACACACACACACTCTAAAGGGTCCAGATTCATCCCTGCAGCTTTGATGGTAATACTGAGCTCTTTTCATCCATTAATCTCAAAGACTTAACCTCCTATTTTACAAATGGGGACATTGAGGCATGGTGGCAAAGTGATTTGCCCAGGGTCATCCATCAAACTTCTGGTGGAGGTTGGACTGGGAGTCAACAGACCTGGTTCCAATCTATAGGTTTAAATGCCAGACCATCCTGCCTTGCTTTAAAACATGGCTAAAGTCTTATGGGAACTCTATTGACATAATTAGGGGTGTGTCTAGACTACAGGGTTTTGTCGACAAAAGTGGACTTTTGTCGACAAAACTAAACCTGCGTCTACACTACCGCTGAGTTCTGTCGACATAACGTCGACAGAACTCAGCAGTTTTGTCGACGCTGGTAAACCTCATTTTACGAGGAATAACGCCTTTTGTCGACAGAAGGCATTATTGCATCTACACCGTCCATTGCGTCCACACTGTTATGTCAACAAAGCAGCTTGCTTTGTCGACAGAACTGAATGTAGTCTAGATGCTCTTTGTCGACAGAAGCTTTGTCAACAGTATCTGTCGACAAAAGTTCTGTCGACAAAACCCTGTAGTCTAGACGTACCCTAGATGTCCAGCTGACTGAGTGATGCAAATTAACTCACTACTAGCTGGCCTATCCTGGGTCACCCATGTTGGAGCCTCACCATTTCCTGGCAAACTGGATTGGATCATCATCAGTCACAGCAATACAGGGAGTTAATCTACGCCCAAGCAATCTATGCTACCACTAACTAGGTTGTTTTCATAGAGGCATCCCTTATCGACTAAGCCGCCGCCATCTGCTCCAGCCTGCAAACAAACACACATAATTCACATAGCCTACTTCTTTATAATGTAATTGCAATCAGTGATTTAAAAGCATCTATATGTTCTTTATTCAGCACATCTGCTGTGCTTCCATTTGCAAGTGCTTCCAACACAAATCAGAAGCAGCATTTCCTTCCTCAGCCAATCTATATTTATATTAAATCACTATAGCAAACAATAATATTGAAATATTGAGGTTTTTTTTAAAACCATAATAAAAGTTTTAAGGCTTTGTTCATGAAAGATCCTTACCCTCATGACCTGCCTAGCATGTGCTGCAGTTTGAGAAAAATAATTTAGTATATTTCTTTTTAGCTACAGACAAATTGTTCAGTGATGCAGTTTAGTGCCTCTCAAACTGGATGGTAAGCCATAGTAAAAATCAGTACAAGTTGAACCTCTCTAGTCCAGCGCCTTCTGGACCTGACCATTGCCCAAGCAGAGGAGATCAATTCTGTTTAGCAGCATCACCAACATTCCCACTGCTTACGGGAGTCTTAGAAGACATTCAGGGCTAAATAACAGCACAGAACACTAAGAGCCAGGACTGGTGGCTGTAAACAAACTTTATGGGACCACAGGTAACTTGGCCATGATGAGTGGGCATACCACTCACTAAAGTCATGCCGGACCATGGGTGTTGCCAGACCAGGGAATGCCACATTAGAGAGGTTCAACCTGCATTAAAACACAAAACTCTTTTGCTGGGGGTGCCAACTAAAATGAACACTGCTTAAAGCAGCTGATGGGCTGAAACTGCTGCTTAACATCCTGACCTATATGGTCTCCTTGTCCTCCCCAGCCGTCCCTTTTTGTAAACAGACTTCAAAATGCTTTGGGGGCAAAAACTGCTTTTTTGGCACAATGGGGTCCTAGTTCCTCTGATTTGTGGGTGATAGTGGAATACGTGTGGACTAATTGGGGGTACATCTAGACTGCAGGCTTCTTTCAAAAGAAGCTTTTTCAGAAGAGATCTTCTGAAAAAACTTCTTCCGGAAAAGAGCGTCCCCGTTGCCAAAGCACATCGAAAAAGCAATCTGTTTGTTCGAAAGATAGCGGCCACACTGAAGGGATACTATATCGCATTTTAGCTGTGATTATTATGGACGGAATGGCCACCAGGGCACCTGTGCTTTTTCCTGGAAGCCTCTTCTTTTGAAAAAAATCTCCCTCTTCCACATCCACACACACCTTTTTCCAAAAGAGCTCTTTCAGAAATGGCGTTCTTCTCATAGAATGAGGTTTACCAATGTTGGAAAAAACCCTGTGTTTTTTCAATTTTCTTTCAAAAGGACACAAGAATAGCAGTGTGGACGTCTAAGTGGAGGTTTTTTTTTTCAGAAAAACAGCCGTTTTTCTGAAAAAAAACCTGCAGTCTAGACACACCCTGGTTGACAGACTCTCAGCATCTCTCAGGTGGTAGAAAGGAGCAGCTATCCAGACACAGAAGCTCAGCAGAGAACTCCCCTTCCATAAGGGAACTCCCCACGGGAGCAACAGAACAGCAATAGGGCTCTAATTCTCTATTCCACATACATTCCAAAAGAGGAGGCAAGTCAAGGAACACAGAAATAGCAGGGGGACTAGCAGAGTAGATGAATCTGATTCCTTCAATACAGAGGTGAAAGTAGTATACTGGTGAGTCCCAGTACCAATCTGGGGCAGCCAAGGTCCTTGGCAATGTTGGGCTCTGGTCCCCAGCCCCACCCCTTGCAGGAGATCAGACTCCCCCCCAGCCATCCCTTCAAGGCCACCACTGACATGGCGGTCAGGAGCCTGGGGCTGTGGCAGTTGGGAGCCCCAGGGCACTGGACTGATTTAAAGGCGGTACCAACAGCCAGAAGTCCAGCGCTTTTAAATGGCTGGGATCTAGGTTAGCTGCTTCTTTTGCTCCCCTGCTCAATTTTTGAGGAGTAACGTTAGTTCGAACCAAGGGGTTTGGTTCAAACTAACACCTCCTAGCGCGCACTTTCACTTTCGAAACAGCTGGAATTCAGAGTAACCCGCCGGCGAGATCATGCTCACGAAGTGCGGGATATTTAAATCCCCACTTCATTGACTATTTTGAATGCCTGCATTTGCATCCCTAGTTCGAACTTCAACATTTGGCTCAAATCCCAGTCCCAGCGAAGGTTTGCCAGGAAGCACAGGAGTGACTCATGGAATGACTCATGCTTCAAACGAACGCATGCTTGAGTGCTTAGCAGGATAGGAGCCCTAGGGGTTTAAAAGGGTAAGTGAAGTTGAAGACTATAGCAACCTTCCAAATACTAGTGGAAGGCAATTTGCAATCAGAGGTAAATTATTAATTCCTCTGGGGCTTAATACAGTGCCTCCGACTTTAACGTCCATCTCCTTAGCACATTAACATTTCATATAGCTCATGGATAGTGAACATTTTCAGATGCCCTTATGAGAGCAGATAAAAGGTAAGAATTAAGAAGTATGAATAATGGTGACCAGAAGCGCAGCATACCAAATTTATGGTAGGTGAAATGCTTACACTGCTTGTCCTGGCAAATGTACATTTGCCATTTATATTAATAACAATGATTTAACAGAGCTCTCGGGATATCAGGATTCCAGTCCAATCCAAAGCTGCCGGATATAGTCAGAACACTAGACAAGAGCCTGCAAGGTAAAGGGAGCCAACCTGGGGAAGCAGAGTCACTTGTAACCAAGGGAACCGACACAGCTCTCTCAGAGCAGAATATAGCTATGAGTGAATAGTTGTGAAGATCTTGCAGAAAAAGACCAGGCCCCAAATAAATTGTGGACAAAAGTGGAGAGAAAAGTAGTATTATTTTACAGATAGAGAACAGAGGCGCAGAAAGAGAAGGGGCTAGATTCTCATACACCCCCAAATAGGCTTCTAACTGCCTCTTTACAAGCTTAAATCCCCAAATCAGGATGCACAAAACCTCAGCTTGGCTGCCCCCAAATTCTGGAGGGTGTCAAACTGCACTTTTGCAGTAAAAGCATGTGCACAGTAGCCCTGACATCTGCACATTGAGGCTACAGAATGATGTGCAAACTGGGCCAAGAAAGACGTTCCTTCATCTAACTCACCTTTAGGGCCTGACCCAATAACTGTGCTCAGACCTTGCCTATTGGATCAGCCATCTGCAGGTGACAAGTTCTGCTACCGTGAAAGCGTACTTCCTTTCAGCATAAACATTGAAGACCGTGTAATTTCTTGAGGTAATTTCTTGGAAGATCGACCAAATGCTTATGGTATGCCCATGTTAAACTGCTACCTTCATATGAAGTTTATCAGGCTACCAGAGTCACGAACCATACATCACCTCCACATTCAAAAACTTGAACAGGTCCACATACATTACCTCAGGAAGGTTGCCCATGTGAATTTGTGGAATATAATTCCAAATTGGGAGGTTCTTAAGCTCTGTGGTGTGAGGAGGAGGGAAGCAATGCTTATGGACAAAGTTACACTGGATTGGTCATGTTATGAGGCATGACGACGCTCAGATACCAGAAAAGATGGTCTTCTACAGATAGCTTGTTTGTGGAAAATGCTCTATTGGTGGTTAGTAAAAGTGTTGTAAAGATATCTTAAAGGCCAACATGAAGTCATGTGGCACAGCTCCCGGTGAGATTGTTCTGTTGGCGCTCTACTGATCAGGTTCTCAAACTTTTTAAGAGTCAACATGTCCAGATATTGGAAGAAAAGTGTAGGATTCAAAAAGAGTGCACAACCCCTGCAGATGGTGGAATTTTATGTGAAATCTGCAGTCAGATTTGCCAGTTGAGGATTGATTTATTTACTCGCCAATAGCATCATAAAAGATGAGATCTGTCAATTGATGGTTCAGCACAGTCCACAAGGTAAGTCAGATCCTGTGTACCAAACTAAGGCAGTGGAAAACCAGGCCCAGAAGGAAATTAATCTTCACGGAACACTAAATTCTTCATCACTTTACTGTAAATATAGAGTATTATCTGCCCTGGAATTAGAGCGATATTGTGAGAGAACAGAATTTGGCACACTAAACCTAGGGGTAATCCCTCATTTTCAGTGTTAATGTAAACTACATTTAAAGTTATTGAACATGTTCATTTGAAGATCTACATGTCATAGCAAGTGATGGGTTCCAGCACACAGTACTTCTAGCTTGTCTAAATTCAGGTATGAACAAATTACTGTTCATCCACAGTTTGACATCTGAGAAACAAGAAAACTGTGTTCACTTAGATAACCAAGATACAGACTCAACTGCCAAGTAAAACAGAGTCATCTGTGTGGAAGTGGAAATGCATAGTCTACCAATGAACTATGTAACTGAAGGAAAGCCAACACATGCTCAACAAAATAGGGTGTTGATTAAAATCTTGAGGGACACAGAGGCCATTTCAGCAAGGAAAGTAAAGGAGGTGCCTTTTTTAAAAATGAATGACACTACTTAGAATCCTAGGGTTGAAAGATCTCAGGAGGTCATCCTGTCCAGCTCCCTGCTAATAGCAGGATCAATCCCAACTAAATCACTCCAGCCAGGGCTTTGTCCAACGGACTTAAAAACCTCTACGAATGGAGATTCCACCACCTCCCAGTACTTCACCACCCTCCTAGCAAAATAGTTTCTTAATATCCAATCTAGACCTCCCCATTCTGACACCGGTCAACAGCTTCTCTCCATCCTCTTTGGAACCCTTTTCAGTTAGTTGAAGGTTCCTGTCAAATCCCCCTTCTCTTCTCTTCTGTAGACTAAATAAGCTCAAATTCCTCAGCATCTCCTCATAATCCTAAACCCCCTAATTATTTGTGTTGCCTTCTGTTGGACTTTCACCAGTACATCCACATCCTTTCTGTAACAGAGGGCCCAGAATTGGACACAGTATTCCAGATGTGACCTCACCAGTGGCCCTACTAATTCACCCCAGAATTCTGTTAGCTTTCTTGGCTACAAGGGCACATACTTCAGAATGGTACCAACAGATGATAGAACTGAATAACAGGGAATGAATCACTCAATTGCCCTGTTCCATTCATTCCCTCCAAAGCACCTGGCATTGGTCACCATTGAAAAACAAGATACTGGGCTAGCTGGTCAATTGGTCTGACCCAGTATGGCTATTCTCATAGGGTCTCTCTATATTTGCACCCTCGTTCAAATAGTCAATGAAGCGAGGATTTAAATATCCTGCGCTTCATTAGCATGATCTCACCAGCGCGTTACTCTGTTCAATAGCTGTTTCGAAAGTGAAAATGTGCGCCAGGATGCGTTAGTTTGAACCAAACCCCTTGGTTCGAACTAATGTTACTCCTCAAAAAAGTGAAGAGGTTTGGTTCGAACTAACGCGCCCCGGCGCGCACTTTCACTTTCGAAACAGCTGTTGATCAGAGTAACGTACCGGTGAGAGCATGCTAATGAAGCACGGGATATTTAATTCCCTGCTTCATTGACTATTTCGAATGCCTACATTTGCATCCCTAGTTCGAACTAGGGTGCAAGTGTAGACATACCTATATAATGTTCTATATTAGAAAGGCACAAACTGGTATAGAGGCTATGATGCAGGGTTTGAATAGTGTGCAGTAAATAAGGCCAGGAGCCACACACTAAACAACGAGGAGAAAAAAATATTGACTAGCTGCTCATTAGGTAAGCACTGTTTTTCTTGTATAGTGAATAAAACAAGGGTTCAGTTTAAAAAAAATGTGATAATGTAATTAAGAGCATCATAAGACACACACACAAGGGAGCCAAATTAAGGTTCTATATTTTTGCCATTTCCCAGCTTAGCACTCCTTGACTTTGCAACCTTAGTAATTTATTTTGAATTAATCAATCACTCTCACTCTCTCTTTCTCTCCCCTCCCCCCGCCAATCAAATTACATACAACAATAACTCGCTTCAATTACAAAATCAAATCTTGAGTAGAAGCTACAATAAGTTTTTTCCTCCAAGGTTTAAAAAAGGTTCTGTCAACTGTTTTCCCTGACAAGAGCTATAATTTGCAATACAGTTAAAAAGGAGATCTTGTGACCTGTTTGAATAGAAGACTATCTAGCATTGTAATTCTGACCAACAATATCAGAAGCCCTATAGTTCTAGAGAACAAGGAACATTAATTAAAAAAGACACACACTAAAACTATCTTACCACACACATTTGTCATCTTGTAACAATGAGGACAATAATCCACAACACCACTTTCTGTATTTAGAGATAACAGAGGAGTAGGACACAGAACTTCTGTTTCCCAAATGGAAGGCAAGTTTCCATATCAATAATTTTTCTTTAATAATTTAAATAGTGGAAAGAGCCAGAACATATTTTCTTCTATAGCTATTGTTGTATTGTCTGTTTGAATCACTTATTTCTTATTTGGCAAATAACTGGAAAGTTACCATTCCAGAGATGCTATTTTTGGGTTGGAACAGAAATGAAAATTGTGTTTCAGTCAACGGACCCATCAGCTTGTGCCACACTTAAAATAAACAATAAACACGCACATATGAATAACAAAGAAATTATATGGTAGTATGGGAAAACATATGCAAATAACTACTAATTTCAAGGGATATTTAAGAACTAATCCAGGATAACAATATCACAGATTCTGGCCAAATTTCTCTGCTAGGATAATTATATGAACTTTACCCAAAGTATTTGTCATAAATGAATTAAAAAAAGATGCAAAGGAAAAATGGCACAAAACTGGGGTATTTAATAAGTATAATTTGTAAGACAACTCATTGCTTTTACACAATTGCAAGAAAATTATCAAGAAAAAGCAGGTTTTCTTGTACTGTTGATGATCAATTTCTGGCCAAAAAAAACACACACACAACAAATATTTTTCTCCATGACAGCAAGTGGATATTGACAAAAACAAACCAGCAAATCTCTCAAAAGGAATAGCAGAATAAAATGCTCTTTACTATAAGGAGACATTAGGGGGTTTTGAGCAAAAAGGAAACGTCCACACTTCTTGTTTTTGTGCAAAAACCTCTTGAATAAAAATGGATCAGAAGAGAATATACAAATGACACGGGAAAATGCTAATTCGCGCTTCATCTGCATTGCCTCTTCCAGCAAAAATCGTAGTGTATATGTAGCCAGAGAGATAGCCATGTTAGTTGGCAACTTTAAAAACAAGTAGCTCTGTGGCATCTTAGGGTACGTCTAAACTACATGCCTCCGTCGACGGAGGCATGTAGATTTGTTTATTGGGCAAAGGGAAATGAAGCCGCGATTAAAATAATCGCGGCCTCATTTAAATTTACATGGCTGCCGCGCTGAGCTGACAAACAGCTGATCAGCTGTTTGTCGGCTCAGCGCGCTAGTCTGGATGCTCCCCTGCCGACATCAAAGCCCTTTATCGGCAGCCCCGGTAAACCTCATCCCACGAGGAATAACGGGGCTGCTGACAAAGGGCTTTCATGTCGGCAGGGGAGCATCCAGACTATCGCGCTGAGCCGACAAACAGCTGATCAGCTGTTTGTCAGCTCAGCGCGGCAGCCATGTAAATTTAAATGAAGCGGCGATTATTTAAATCGCCGCTTCATTTCCCTTTGCCTATCTGTCTAATCTACATGCCTCCATCAACGGAGGCACGTAGTCTAGACACAACCTTAGAGACTAACAAAAATACATATAGTATCATGAGCTTTCATGGGCAAAACCCACTTCTTCAGATGTATGAAGGCATAAGCTTTTGTGTCTGGGGGAGAGGGGGAAGGGAAGCACTTCTCACATGAATTGGAGCGCTCCTTAAAAATACTTAAATTCACGAAAGGTTAGAATCCTTAATATATTTAGCAATTTGGCCATTTTTTCCATCTTCTCTCCCCTACAAATCACAGCAATTTGGCTAATTTGGCTTCTGTTTGCATTAACTCCACCTTTCACCCATTAGAATTGCTCCTAATATCCATGTAAACAAGACCCTTCAGACTTGATTTTCAAATGTTGTTTGCAGGGTGGTTGTAGCCCTGTCGGTTCCAGGATGTGAGTGAGACAAGCTGTGTGAGGTCACATCTTTGAAGAGCTTAGTGAAGCTTGAAAGCGTGTCCCTTCCGCCAACAGAAGTTGGCCCAATTGAAGATATTCCCTTCTCTATCTGGTTCCTCAGTTTCCAGGTCATGCACAGTTGTGTTCACAGGAAAGTAGGTGCCATTTGCATATTCAGGAGTACACACAGAGGGGATATTTCTATGGTGCTCACTTATTATCCGGTATTTAAAGCAGAACTCCTACAAACACCTTATTTTATGGCCAGTTCCAATTGGCTGTGCTTCACAATGGCTCACCAGCACTCTGTCCAGCTGTCTTCAAAGCTTAGCCCAGAAAGACAGTCCCCAATAGCCCAATGCAGGACAATGTAGCACTTTAAAGACTAACAAGATGGTTTATTAGATGATGAGCTTTCGTGGGCCAGACCCACTTCCTCTGAGGAAGTGGGTCTGGCCCACGAAAGCTCATCATCTAATAAACCATCTTGTTAGTCTTTAAAGTGCTACATTGTCCTGCATTTTGCTTCAGCTACCCCAGACTAACACGGCTACATTCCCATCACTATTCCCAATAGCCCAGTGCAAGTGGCTTCCAAGACCAATAGCCATCCTATGGCACATTACTGCACCTGAACTGTGTTTTCAATCCCAGCAATTCATGTGCACATTAATCACGTCGGAGTTTGGGGGCTCGGTTTTCAAAAGTGTTCGGCACCCAGCAGCTCCGGCTGGGAACAGTCGCTACTGCTGAGTAGCCACTTTTGAAAACTTGGGCGCTTATTGTTTCAGACGGAATGGTTGTGCTGGCCCACCCCAGACAGCCCTGAGCGCCACCTGGGGCGTGGCCCTCTGGTGGCAATTTGAGTGGCTTAGAGTTCCAGCCTGTGCCCCTCCTGCAGTAATGGCAACGGTGGACAGGAACCCGGGCCCTTCTGAATCGCTGGGCCTCATGGCAACTGCCCCTTTTGTCCCGTCAGCTGGCTTGGTTTCAGTAAAATCTTTGTTGTAAAATGTCCGTTAGTGGGGAAAAAACAGATCGAAGTCTCGCCAGTGGGGGAGGGGAGAAAAATCTGGGCGAGCTTCCTCCTGTGGGTTTCTCAAAGATGTGTCTTATCTAGGTCGGTGGTGTAACAGACTTGCTCACAGGAGTGGTCCCACGAATGCCAAGTACAGATAATCTGGGTAGGCCAGGGACTTCGCTTCTAAGCTCTCTTGTCAAGGAGAGTGCTGTTGTGACGTTTGTATGGTCGAGGACTGAGTACATTGTCAGAACTTAATAGGCAAGATCTGTTAGGCATCCTTCGGCCCCTTTGCCACCCCTGTAGTAACTGAACGGTGGCAAGGAAGACAACGTCCAATGGCTAACTGTGATGCCCCAAGCATGGAATTTGAACTCATCTTCTCAATGCCAGACCATTAATTTGGTCAATTTTTGGGCTGGGAAGAAAAAAAAAAACCTACCGACTCTACCTACTCTGTGAAGTTCAACAGCTTGTCTCTGTCATAGATGGAAGTTGGTCCAATAGAAGATGTTACCACCTCACCCACCTTGTCTCTCCCTCAGCCCTTTGCATTAATTCCAGAACATCATTAATCCTCCTGTCACAGTGATTGGTCTCCAAAGCCTCTAGGTGCTTCCTGCTTTGGGGAATGGTAGGAAATAGAAATACTGCCTGGGGAGGTTGCACCACACTCTCATCCTGAGAAATCTTGGGGCAACGGCTACAAATCTATCGCGGCAACTGTTGCTAGGCAGTGGCAGCAAATAGGATGCAACTTTCTGCTGTATCTGCTGCAGCTGACAGCATTTCCGTGAAACTGAGTTTTGGCCAATACGCACCTCAGTCTTCATATTACATGTATGCTATTAGAAACGATATTAGGTCCTAAGGCTAGGCCCCAGTGGATGGCATTTGTGTTTTCTGCTGCAAACCATTTTAGTAAATGCATAGAAGTCTTGAACCCTGAAGGGGAGATGCTGAAGTGACTCTACTACTTTTCTTGCCGTGGTTCCGTCTCTAGCTTCTCGGACAGCTATTTGCTTTAAAGCAAGAGGGGTAGCGTGCCATCTGAATCATTAGTTTTCTCCTGTTCCCAAAAGTCCTCTATCACCCTCCCCTCCTTGCACTCTTCTCTTTGCCCTTTTCTTCAGCTATTTATTCAATAACTAGGTAACTTTTTAAAGAGAACCAAATGAAAGTCATATCCACTGCCCTCAATTCATCCCTCTGTTACAAACATTGAATAACCTTTACCATACTCCCTGTGAGGCGAATTGCAAACCTCTGGCTGATTTGCAGAAGCATTCAATATTGCCTTGTATCCCTTGCAAATGAATTTACATGTATTTACATTCATTTACAAGTTTGACATGCTCAACTTGGGCTTCAATAAAGATATTAACTGGATAACATACTGCAAAGGCTATTTCCCATATCTTTAATATTTGCATTTACACATCAAAAGCTATGAATGGGACACATCCAGTCTGACTCAATTAGTGTCATAAATATTAGTCCTACACTTGATAAAATGCTTTTGCTCTTATAAATACTCTGGATTCTGTAATTTCTGCTCCAACTCATCTGATTAAGATGGTTTTACCCATAAAAGCTCATATCATATATTTTGGTCTGTAAGGTGCCACAAAACTACTTGTTTATAAAGTTACAGACAAACACGGCTACCCTTCTGGGAGTTAATAATCCAGTTATTAGGCATTCATATTGCAGTTATCACTAATATTTAGGCACAAGAACATTATTTAATGTGATGCATAGTAACCTGAGATAGCAGGGGTATGCAAGGACCCAGGAGTAGGTTGCAAATGTTGACAAGACCAATGGATAAAGGTATCAAAACCTAGTGGCGCATCTGAAGTCAATTTGCCACTTCATTAGCTGTTAACGTAAAGAATGCATGGCAGGCATAAAACAGTCACATCAGCTCACACCACTGAGCAATCAAGCTAGAACAGCAGCACAGGTAAAAAGGCCAATGTGCACAAATGTGTATCACATGGTCTCTGAAAGATCCAGATATCTATTCATTCACTAGGGAATAAGTCATCCCTCCCATGGGCAAAGGACATAAAAACCCTACAGATTTCACAATGGCAAGCATGGAGCACCTAAATGCACTTATGGAGCACCATTATCTCCTTCCCACTGGTGTCTCTTAAGCTGTCCACCTATTGAGAAGGATGGCCTTTGGCAAGGACATGGGAAAGACACATATAATTCCTTTGTAACAAGGGTCGGCACTTACCTCCCACAAGCACCGCTGTTTGGCCAAGTGTGAGTTCCTGCACTGCCTCAAGCTTAAAGCCTTGTGGCTACTTAGCCCTCCGAGTCACACAGGTTTATGTGCAGTCACAACCCCTTCTGGGGCATGCCTCTAACAGGGGCTCATTTTGGTGCCCTCTGCAGCGTGTCCAGTCCAGTCTCTCAATCCATTTCCCCACTCAATAGGAGAGTGGTGCCTCTAGGGCTTCTCCAAGCTCCCCAATTTGAACTGTCCTTGGTTCTTCCAGCCGTTACTGACCTTCTCCCTTCCAGGTCTGGGTTCCAAGTGAGCTGCTGCTAGTCCTGCAGCCTCTTATATAGTCCCTCCTGGTATCTGATTGGCTGATTCATCTATGCCACTCTAGCTGTCTGGATGACTTCTCTATGGCCTTAAGGCCTTGCTCTGTTATACCTCCACCCCCAAAACCTGCACAAACACATGCACAGTTCACCCCAAAATGGAATCCAGACAGAAGTTAATACTGACCAGGTTAGTCTGTTCAATTTTGCACTGAGTTCTCTCATTGCATCTCTTTCCCCAGGCCAAGCCCTTGGGCAGCCCAGCAGAGCTAAATGAAGATAATCAAGTGTGAAGGGCGTGGAAGGGCACAAGCACTCTGCCTGGATAGCCCTGGTCTCCCACACATGCCCATACTTTCATTTTGCACAAGCCAAGTTCCTTCAGGCAAAGCTCACTGGAGATAGATTTAGGACTGCGTCCGTTTAGCTTTCTGAGTTTACCATATCACGTGGCTCAGGTTTGTGATCCTGTTTCAAAATTAAATTGGATCACCTCATGCATACTAACCTGTTCAAAACATCTAGATATGTATGAAAAATCACTGTAAGGCCCAGATCGTCAAAACCCTTATGTGCCTAACTTTAATGACTTATCACTCCTATGGAGAAAATAAGATTACTCGTGTAAGTCAACTCATTCATGTACATAAATGTTTGTGGGTAGATTTACCAGGTGGCTTAAAAAAATACCGGACACACTTGATCTCAGATGGTGGGGGGGGGGGGACGACACCGGCCATGAGGGGAACGGGGTTGGCTGGAAGGATGTGTGTGTGTGGGGAAACTAACTGGTGGGGGGGTGGAGGAGACGGAGGCAGCGGGGCTGGGGGAGATCGGGGATGGACCGGCCAGCAGGAAGCAGGTCTGGCTGGGAGGGAGTCAGGGGGAGTGGAGCTGGCCAGGGAAGATTGGGAGGGAGAACCATCTGGCGGGAAGCAAGGCTGGTTGGAGGGCCGGGGCAGATCGGGTGTTGGGGGGGGACCAGCTGATGGGAAGCGGGCTGGCTGGGAGGGGATCGGGGGAGTAGAGCTGGCTGGGGAGGGAGGGGAAGAAAGAATCAGCCAGTGAGGAGTGGGACTGACCCAGGTGCATGCAGATCCCGGGGCACTGCCCATCCCACGCACAGTCCCAGCAAAGCACGAGCAAGTCTGGCCCTGGGGATTCCCTCCCGCCCCAGCCTGCCCCTCCCCCCCCACATAGTTGCGTACTGCCTGGCTGGTAGACACAATCATGCAGCGTGAGCATATCTACCAGCCAGGCAGTTCGTAACTATGTACTGATACTCCTAATAATAATAATAAAACTTAATTAGAAAATACCGGACATTTTATATGCCCAGTATTTTCTTAATTTTTTTTCCCCCAAGACAGAATCCTCAAATACCGGACTGTTCAGTTCAAAACTGGACACCTAGCAACCCTACTTGTAGGATTTAGGTATTATAAATTCACATTTTAAAAGTAGCAAACGGAAGGCTCAAGCGCTTAAAATTTTGCATGTGTAATTCTGAGATACTGAAAAATATAAGTACTTAAAAAAAACCATGCAACAGTAATATATAGATAACAAAACCCCACATTTTGATATTGGTTAGGTAAAGCTGCTTTAACACACACACACACACACACACACACACACACACTTCTGGGCATTTTCACTCAAGATATTTTTCTGTTAAGTTTCAGTCTGCTGTAAGCTCCCTCTGTGTTATGCATTTTGAGCACTCTTTTGTGAGAAATTTCAAAATAAGTAAAGATGTTTCCTGATCTTTGGCATTCTCTTCTGAGACAGGAGTTTTGTTTTTGCTAAACTTAGAGCAGGTTTTGCTGACCAAACTGGTTTTAGTTGATAGTGAAAATGAGGGTAGCTGCTGGGGAAAAAAAGCAGTTTTTCAACCTTTGTTTTGCCAAAGAAAGTAGAAATTTGTCTTTTCTTAGATACTGTGAAAAGTTGTATTGTTGATTTGCCACTTCTGTTGAGCAGAAACTGAATATACTTATGCTTTTTACAACCTAAAGAGGTAAAAATTACTGTACTTGTCTTTTTGTCAATATGACTTTATTAAAGCTAAATATTCATTAGATGTGTAATGTTTAAGACTAAATAGGAGAATACAGAAAAAAACGTTACCTAACACACACATTTTACATTAGCTATACGTAAACACATGGCTGTCTTCCTAGTCATAAGCAAAATATGCTTGAGTCTTCTCATAAAAAAGAAAAGCAATAATATAAGGAACTAAGGGAGAAAGCAAGAATACGTAGCATCTGAAGTAATCAGTTAATGAAAAACACTGAATAAATGGGAACTTGATCACTAAGTCAATCTTCTATTATTACAACCTTTGCGATCTATAGCAATAACTTCCAGATAAGTATAGTGGGACTAATATATTTTTGAGTTGGCGATATATGATTCTTTCCCTGCTGAGGCCTCCAACGAGTAATAACATTTGTACTACATTTTCTACTGATTTCAGTTCTGGAGAGAAATGCAGCTGCATTATGAACAGGCTGAGCTAATATATAAATGACATTTCTTATGTTTATATTACAGGCACAATTAAATGAAAACCTTGTCAGTGTGTTTGGTGGCCACATTTGAAAGTCTGAAGCCCTGGGTATAAATCTGCCCCTTCAAATTTGCAGTGAATTCAAAATGGGAAAGGCTATTTTTTTCCTATTTTGGCTTAGTCATGAGCACAATCTCAGGAGAAAAGTCATCTTGACCCTACATGGTAGAATTTGTCATGGTAGCAGATCTTGTAATGGTTTCAAGACTTTCAGGCTGAAACTTAAAAGAGCTCCTAAATTTTAGGTACTATCAGATCCAAACATAATGCAACAAAATTGAATCTGAACTTTTTCCTAAAATATGTATGGATCCTTTGGCTTTACCTCTACTTTTTCTACCACTGAAATATTGAACAGTTTTAAAGCACGATTTTCCAAGTGAAATTCCCTAACTCTGTTACTATTGATGTAAATAAGAGAGGCAGACCACCAGTGAGCATTGCTGAAAATTGACCCTTATGGTACATATACAAATACTATACATCTGATCTTCTCTCCAGCGGAGGGAAAGATTATAGACTCCCTGTTGTCCATCACAAACATTTTCCAGTGTGTAAAGCATGACAAAGGAGTAGAATTATCACAAGAAAAGTAGAAGCAGCAGAGATCTTCCATCTCCTAAGGAAGAGGCACAAAATCGTAACACTACTTGGTCCATTTCCGGTGTGGCAAAGCTCTGGCTGTGCCCATGGTCCTGCACTTCTGGTGGATAGTGTTCAACCTCAGAGGCTCACTGTGTCCCACCTCACGGCCTCTTTCTCTTTACTACACTCAGGGTTCACAGCCTACTGAGCCATACTCATTCCGGAGTAGCCTGTGATATGGAGGTGAAATGCCTTGATAGTCCTGGTCTCCCTATGCAGGGACAGATGCTGTAGTGGGGTGAGGAGGGTTGGGGGGAACCTGGGCCCACCCACTACTCTGGGTTCCAGCCCAGAGACCGTAAGACAGCAGCAACAAATGGTATTTGTTCCACTCCCCATCTGGCAATTACTTCCCTGGGCCACTTCCCCAAATGATCCCTCTCAGAACCTTTCCCCGGTACCTGATCCTCCAATGCTCTCTTCCTTCCTTGCAGCTCCCAGCTCTCACCCAAACTCCTCTCACTCACAGCACTTTCGAGCCTTCCTTCCACCCTGCGTGCTTCTCAACTACCAGAAGAGGAGGCCTTTTAAACTAGTCTCAACTGGTTCTTGATTGGCCCCAGGTGTTCTGATTAGCTTGATTCCCTTTGCTCTGGAAGGCTCTGAATCAGCTCCAAATCTTCTAACTGGCCTGATTGTCCAGACTGCTTCTGGAAAATTCCTGCCAGTTCTAGGGCAGCCCCTGTCAGTTTACCCAGGGAACAGAGACCTACTTAATCTAGGACTTACACACTATCCTTCTAGGACTTTCTTATAGCCATGTGACCTCACCCGGTCACACTGGATGCATAAACTTGAATAGCCATGGCATCATATTAATTCATCGTGTTTCATTTCACAAAGTGAGGAGAGTTAGGCCAGGTCCACATTACAGGGGAAGGTCAGCTTAATTCCAGCTACGTAACAAACATAGCTGGAGTCGATGTACCTTAAGCTGAGCTCCAGTGCCATCCTCACAGTGGCAGCTGGACAGGATAAATGCTCCCATTGACTTATTTTACTCTTTGGGAGGAGTAGTAGTACTAGCACTGATGGGGGGGGGGGAGAGGGTCTTTAATATACCTGCTAACTCCAATGCCAGAAGATCGATCTCTTCAGCATCGATTCCTGCAAGTGGAGACATAGCCTTAGGCTGGACTAATACTTTGGTCTGGTATAGCCCTGTCACCGGATATCCGCCTATTACTCTTCTTAGGTCTCCAGTGTAAAAGCCTTGCAGTCAACTCAGAGGAACCACACTTAACCAACTGTGTCTCTTTAGTAAGCTGCACTGCCTTAACAGTATGAAGAAACCACAGCCAGTGATGAATCAAGTTAGCCCATTGAATGGAGTCTTATGTATTAGCTTTACTGAATGTCACTGCATTCTTCAGTTCACTCACTCACTGCAGTTGCCACAAGATCCTAAAAGAGTGAAGTAATCATGTACATCCACCCAGTTGTTACAACTGTCCCTGTCACACATCTCAGAATCTGCAGGAAAGCAGCGGATTTTCAGCATCCCATTTGGCAAATTCCGTTTAGAGAGATGAACCCATACATCTTTATGCTTCCCCAGCATGAGGGATATAAAGGATCGCATGGGTTCATGTGTCTTTAAAAGAATGAAAGCCCTTTTTATGTTTCAATGCTAATAAGCTCAAGGGGACAAATTCATTCCTGTTTTGATGCCATTGAGTATGGGTTGGCTGTCTCTGGTGGGGGACTTGAGCCTAGACCGCTGTCTCTGGGTACCTTGCCCACTGTGTCACTGGAGTGGCCCCCTGGTGTCCCTACATTCTGGGCCCCCCCTTATCTGTCCTATGTCCCAAGGGTGCCAGCTCTGTCAGTTGGAAATGTGAGCTGGCTATCCCCAGGGGGTGAGGGGCTTGAGCCCTTGACCTCTGACTCTGGAGGTGGGTACCTGACCCACTGTGCCACTGGAGGAGCCCCCCCTACATTATGGGCCCCCCTTAATCATCCTTTGTTCCAACTGGTAATAACTGATTTTTCAGTTGGCCCTGCACTTCCCAGTAAATGCATAAATACAATTTTGGCTCGGGTCAAAATTGAGTGGGGAAAGAACAGAAATTGGGAAAAATTCATTTTGGATTGAACAAAAATGTTTTAGTTTCAGGCATTTTAAACTAAACTAAAAAAAAAGAAAAGAAAAGAAAGACTAGATACACAAAATCAAAGAGGATGTGGTGTCTCGGCTCCATATTTACTATTACTGTGGTCAGGACACTTAGTGGATGTGCCGGCACCCAGATTTGAATCCTGCCTCTGGAGCTAGACCCTGAATACCATAACAACCAGGCTACTAGTTATGTTGGCAAGGGATTCTTCCCAAACTCTCCTACTTTGTGTAAATAATTCGACTACCACTGAAACGGGCAGATAGGCACCTATTTGTCCCTGGTACATAATGCATTTATATATGCACACTTCTGTATAGATGATATAACTGCATCTCATTTCACTGATGGTTTTGCAAGTAACGAAATAGCCCCAAACAACAATACGCTGATTTCAGAACAGTGTTCCGCACTTGTTTGGCTGAAAGATTCTAAGCTCCTTCCTTTTGCAAAGACATTTTAATAGCTCTGTCTATTGGAAGATAATGGAAAAAATCAAACTGTTTGTCTAACAAAAGCTCAATTAAAACCCGAATCCTATAGGGACATAATAACCTCACATTCTGGGAGCCATGAAATTAAAATTTGCTTTACCTGTAATTACATTTTCCATCATTTGTGGAGTTCTTCTGAAAAGAATTTTTACACAATCCCCCTCCTAATAGCTGCCACAGAATCAATTTAAGCATTCATACCGAGAAATTAGTTTAAATTCCTGCTATTTTTAAAGTTTTCATTCTGATTTCAACTCCAGAGATTCTTGAAGTAAAATTCTCTTTTCTTTGCTTCTTATCAGTAACCATTAGCAGTAGGATAACAGCAATTACAGGCCACAGCTAAGACCAGGAGCTCATAGTTTTAAGCCCTTTTCAGAACTCATTGAAGATACTCGGCTTGCTCCCATCCCCTTGGTACAGCTGAGCCTCTCACAATCTTGAATTTATTTAGTCTCACAACTCTCTTGGAGGTAGGGCAATGCTATTATCACCCTTTTCAGACTGGGAAACTAAAGCACCAAGACCCTTGTACGTTTAGCTCCAACCTAGATTCCACAGCACAACTAGCTTATAATGCAACCTCCCATAAGCCCACAACTGCCAGGTCAATTGTAAAGGATGGCTCATTTACTGCTATTGAATCTTTGTCACTGGAATACACCACACTGCAATCTAACTCTTGGTCACAAATAATACTGTGCATCTTTCTGCTGAGTGAAATCCTTTCCAGGAGCCTTTTTTCCCCCTGGTTTATTGTAGCATCTCAGTCTATGAGCACATCATAATGCATCAAAATAATCAAGATTAGTAGGACAAGCCTTGGAATTCCTGCAGAAATGTAACAATAAATTTAAAGAGGCCTAGCTAGAAGTCACTAAATAAAAAGAGAAAAGTTATTCTCACTCCTTTACTACATAGGGTACATTGTACTCCATCCTTCCACAAATATGAGTGAAAGAAATGGTCCCGCTTATTATAACAAGCAAATAAGTATGCCAGTTTCCCCAAAATTCAGAAGAATTCTCCAGCAGTAGCTTGTGTGTTGTGTGACCCTGCAAACATTCCCTCATGGCACACCCCTATGTAGCAGAAAAGACACGGTAACTGCACAAGAGTGTGGGCTAGATAGGGACCAGGTGTGTAACCCCCCAGCACAGTTCCACTCTGAGCAAGGACGAATAGCAGAATGGGGCTGGAGATTTGCTGCTACATGCATCATCCCCTCCCTTCAACCGGCATGAGGGTGCCCCAGAAGTGCGCGGTGAATATTACTTTAGCCACTATGTGGGGCCAGCTCTGGCCTCTGCATGGGAGGCCAATCCCAACTCCACTAACTGCAACCCTGATACCAGATGCTCCCTATTTATAATAGCACACATTCTGTGGTCAGTTACATCAAAACAATGTCACAGATTTTAGCCTAGCTGCATAGGTGTAACCAAAGGTCATTTTTTTTAACCTCTAAGCTGTTTTCTTACAAGATTCCACCAATTGAAAGAGTCTTAAGGAGCTGATTTTAAAAAGAACTGGGGCATTCAGATAAGGGATGGATTTTGCTCTCAACTCTCATGATGATACTTATGGCTGAGCTCTTTTCCAAAAATCTCATTGGGTGTTTTCAGAATTCTGGCCCGTTTCCCAAAGAAAATGCAGGGAAATGCGCACACAGAACTCTGCCAATTGTTCCTCCAATTGATCCTCGATATTCTCTAGTATCTCATCCCTTCCAGTGAGAAATCCCTTCTCTCTCATGTTCCCCTGGCAAGAATTTCTGTTCTAGCAGGATCAGGCAACACAAGATAAATGACTTACTAAGATGTCAAGGCATTAAAAAAAAAAAAAAAGCTTTCTAGCCCCCAATATGCAGTTAAGGTAGGAAACCTACAGAAATGAATCCAGCAGCGCCTACATGAAAGCATAGCTGCTCAAGGATAGGCTCATGAAAGAATTTGATTCTCCACCAGACTAAACATACTAAAACGCAGACAGGCAAACCTGAGTTTTATCCATTTGAGCCCTCAAACTGGATCAACTGGAAACTCATACTACCTGTAGGCTTGTGTCACACCTGACTCCCCTCAGGACTTGGGCCCAATGCTCATGCTAGCATGGTAGAGTTCAGAGCCTAAGACGCACTTCCCCACGGAATATCACTATTCCAGCCCATAAGCCCCGCTGCTTCGGATAATTGAGGCAACACCTTCATGACGTCCAAGAGGGAATGAACGAGGCTCAATGAATACACTGCAGCTCGGAATACTTATACAATCACTAAGGCCCATGCATGTTCCCATTAGCCTCCTCTGGGTGCAGACAGCCTGGCCCACAGCAGCCCATGCAGTTGCACACAGAGAAAAGCAGCGAACATGAGAGATATATCGGTCTATCTTCTGATGCACCTATTGCTCTCAGTCTTGGTTCTTCTAAATGCCTCTGCCCCTGTACCAATAGATATTGCTGCACATGTCTCAGCAATGGGGCATGAGCCATCTGAGTATCACCACATGATCATCTATTTTAACACCCCCAAAGATCACCAAAAGCTACTTTGTATTCTGAAACCTTCACAGTGAATTTGACACATTGAAGTCCATGGGGACTAAGGGATGCTCAGATCTTTTAAAAAAAAAAAGTCTGGACAATTTTCAGGTGCCTAGAGATGAATATAGGCACACAACTTTAGGCTTCAAGGTGTTTTGTTTTTTGGAGTTTTTTTTTTGTTTGTTTTTAAAGACTGACTTACATCACCCAAGCTCTTTGGAAATTGTGACTGTATTATGTCCAATGCCTTTTTATTGCAGATTAAAAAGGGTTGACTTTTAATCTTACGCCTCCATTACTAGTCATGTCATGTCTCAGATATTGCTATAAGGGTATGGTATGCAATGGGCTATATTCTCAGCTCGTATGGGACAGGGCCACCGATAGTGATATCAAAAGGGGCAGCTCTCCTAGGGTTCAGTGATTTATAAAGCCAGGGATACTGCTGCCACAGCTGCAGCCAACGCTCCAGGTCCTTCTAAAATAGTTGCATGAACCCCTAGCTGTGCCACCAGAAGAATTACAGGGGGAGGTTAGCTCCCAGCCTGCTCCTTCTGCCTGAGGTCCTGCCCCTTCCAGGAGGGTCCAGAGCCAGGCCCCCAAGACCCCCCAGATCTCTCCCAAGAAGCTGGTATTTCTGTCCTTGGTGCTGGATGTGCCAGTTTACACCAACTGAGTACATGGCTCTGCATGTTATTTGTGGTATATCACCATGATATTATAGCTGGGTCGCATGCAGTAGTGAGGGCATTGTTCTGTGTTTTCTGTGAAGTCTTCAGTGTGACTATGGAAGTAATATAGTTTTGGTATATGTCATATACACTAGAAGTGTGGCGATGTATTTCTATTATATTGTATGTGACTTGTGAACTGTTCTGTGGTAGGAATAAAGTCTAACCAGTTACTATGGTAGCAAGGACATAATCTGGATGTTCAGATGCCATGATAATGGGAAGCACGTAAGAAACACGATACGCAAGCATTGCATACTGTGTTTTGGCTTCTGTGCTGCTATCAGTAAATCGTTTATTTGCCTTATGCCTCTTGTTTCTATTAATGTGCTTTTCCCTGCGGTCTTGTGTGAAGCAATTTGTGGGTGGTCTGGAGGATTCACGAATCAGGCAAGTGAACAGATGTTAAAATTCCATGTGGTACAGTTGCCGCATCATATTCTTATATTAGCCATCTCGATTTAATTGTGAAATTTGGAAAGGAGAACTCAGTGGAAAGATACTACAAGGGTAGAGACATATATTAAGAAATACAGAGATGCCAAATGTGGGCAACGAGAAATCCAATTCATCTTGTTTAGTGACACCTGAAAATTATTTTGATCGTGAGTATGAAGAAATTTGAACTCCTCCCCTGGCCTCTGTGCTCCAAGAAGCAATCTGAACTGTCCGAAGCAAGCAGCAGTAACTGTAACAAAGGTGAATTGCTACTAAAAGCTCACCTTTGTTATTTAGCTGGAGAGCCGTTTCAGCACCATCCTCGCTGCACAAGAAAGAAGAGATGCTGATCTATCAAGGAGGATATTTTTTGTATGAATTTTATTCTTCCTAAAAGCCCAAACTGTGGCTGGTCTTAGAAAGCCATGTGGCTTCCTAATGGTATGTCTACACAGCACAGCACAAATTGTGAAGCTTATTTTGAGGTCATTTCAAAATAGCTTATTTCAAAATTTAGCACTGTCTATACAGCACCAAATTTTGAAATAAAATGCTATTCCAACAAGTCCTTTAACCCTCGTGGAATGAGGGCAACAGGGGAACTGGAACACTGCCTGTTTTTTCAAAATATATTTTGAAATAACAGGTGTGTTTAAAGATGAGGAATTGCTATTTCAGGATACTTCCGGTATCCCGAAATAGCCCCACTGTCTAGACACAGCTTAAGATGCCTGCTGGAAACATGTAAAACTGAACAGAAGGAAAAATTGGGCCCAAGCTTGGAGGCTGATTAGATTGTGAAACAAATTTTTAGAACAACTGTTTAGGGTAAGAATTTGCATGTAACAAGTTTCTTAGTGGATTAGGATTAGCTGGCGCACGCTTTGTTTATTTGGTTTGATCTGACTGTTTTCACTCACAATCACTTAAATCCTACATTTCATACTTAATAAAACACTTCTGTTTATTATCAAGACCAGTATAAATAACTGTTGCCTGGGGTGGAAGCAACCTCTGTGCGTCTCTCTCGGTGAAAAAAGGAGTTGAGCTTATGAACTTTCTCTATGTAAATTAGAGATGAATTTATTTGGAGTTTTGGTCCCTTTTGGGGGCTGGTTTCCTGAGTGCTGAGCCCTTATAGCTGAGCCAGTTCAGTCTTTGCATTGTTCTACAGGGGGTAGTTACCACAACTTTGTGCTTCGGCTGCGGGAGACTGGAGTTTCTGGCCCAGCAGGGCAAGGGTGGTCAGGAGCCCCAGAGGGCAGGAAGGTGGACATCAGTGGCATGGTCAGCATCCCAGGGGGCAACCTAAAAGGGACTTCTGTGATCCAGCCCATCACAGCATTAACAGAGACATAGCGCAAAAGTCATGAGAGGAGACTGTACCGCTCCACTTGGTGCTAGTTAGCCTTCAGCTGGAGAATAGTGGCCAAAATTGGCCACCAATGTATAAAAAAAGATGTAGAGAAACTGGAAAGGATGCAGAGGTGAGTAACAAAGAGCAATGGGATGCAAGCATGTGAGCAAAGGCTGAAAGAATGGAATACATTTAGTCTGGAAATCAGGAGATTAAGGCGAGGGGATATCTGATAGTTTCAGGATACTGGAAAGGCTGCCTTAAACATAAAAATCAAGAGAAGTTGTCCCATTGTCACTGAGGTGAGGACAAAAGGCTCTCCTAGCGAACGTAGTCTCTCCTAGCGAACGTAGATTAAATCACAGGGAACAAAGCCTAAGGGTAAGAACAGTCGGCCAATGGAACACACACAGCCTCGGGGGACTGTGGAAGCTCCTTCACTGGAGATTAGCAAAAGGCAGCTGGACAGCCGTCTGTCTGGGAAGCCTTAGAATCCTGCGTCCTGGCGGGGGATTAGACTAGAGCAGGGGTTTTCAAACTAGGGGCCGTGACCCAGTGCTACAGGGTAACGGGGGTTCCTAAGGCAGCTCCATGCCTGTCCTGGCACTGCAGATTACATT
Source organism: Pelodiscus sinensis (assembly GCF_052426305.1). NCBI lineage: Eukaryota > Metazoa > Chordata > Testudines > Trionychidae > Pelodiscus > Pelodiscus sinensis. The sequence continues at coordinate 8,334,376 of NC_143057.1, forward strand.
GCGCCCCAGAAGCAGTCAGCAGCAGGTTCAGCAACTAGGTGAGGGCAGGATCGTACAAGGCTCCATGCATTGTTCCTGCCTGGAGCACTAGCTCCCACTCCCATTGGCTGGGAACTTGCTGCTGGCTGCTTCATGAGCACAGCATGGTCTGCAGTGCCAGGAGAGGCAGGAAGCTAGCTTAGTCCCCAACACTGCACCACTGACCAGGAGCAGCTCGAGCTAAGTCCCTCCTGCCCCAGCCCTGACCACCACAAAGCCAGAGCCGCCTTCCCATGCCCCAAAGCTCTCCTCCTCAGCCCCATCCTGGAGCCTATACTCTAGTCAAATTCTGTTGGTTCACAGGCCTCAACAATTTTCTTCAGCTGGGTCATGAGGAAAAAAAAAAGTTTGAAAATTGCTGAATTAGAGGACTCTGGCAGTATCTTCTAACTCTGTGCTTCTAAGGCTCAAAATTGAAGTGACTTGTGCTACAGACCTTGGACATCTAGGACCCAACCCAGTGTCTCCTGAGTTCCCGTCTATTGATATACAGACACAAGATTTTACCTTTGGCACCTCTGCTAAGGATTCCAGATATGGTGGTTGTGATGGTGGGTTTGTGGCTGTGAATACTTATGCATGCGGTAGTTGATGGAAAGCACAAATTATTTTACATTGGCCAGCCCACAGATTTTCAAAAGCGTTTATACAGCTTGAGGGACATAGGTCAAACAGTGACAAAACAAAGTGGAGTGTCATTAAATGTAATTGAGCAGAAGTCTATCAGAAGGCAAAATATGTATCGAGTTGCTACTTTTGCAAACAAGTGCAGACGGCAAAAAGGTTAAGTGGCCCGAGTGTAAGTTATTGACACCTGGAAAGTAGGAGCTTAATGTACAAGGGCAACAAAGTGAAATGAATAATAGTTCCTCTTTCCAGATGTTGATATTAAATTTGGGACAATGTACTATATAACAGCTGAAACAAAGACGTGGGGCGGTCACATAAGACCCCTTGCAGGGCTTTCCTTGGGCACTGACAAGGCCACTCACACTCACCTTCCTGCTCTCTGGGGCTTCTCACTGCTCTGTGCTGCTGGGCCAGTTCCCTTGTCTCCCCCAGTCAAGGCACCCAGCTGAGATCACTCTGCCCTCCCCCTTCAGATCCAAGGAAAATGCAGTTTGGGGCCCAGCTTCCTGGGATACCACTCTCCAAATGGGATCAGAACCCCAAGTAGATTATTAGGCAAGCCTCCTTTATCAATAAAGGGGGAAAATATACACACTGATCCCCCCCCCCCCACCACCACCAAGGTAACAATTATTTTCTATCAAGCCAAGTGTAAATAAAAGTGATTTTATTAAGTACAAGCAGTGGGATTTAAGTGGTTATAAGTGAGAACAGGCAGAGCTACATAGATTATAAACTTAAAGTAACAGAAAAGGCTTAGCTAATTCTAACACTGCCACCTCAGTACAAACTTATTACAAACTCATTACAAAACTTGCCCTACAAACTGTTCCTTTCCCAGCTAAGCCTTCAAAACCAGGGAAATCACTTCTTCCCTGGGGTCTTCGGTTCATTCCCTTGGGTATGCCCCGCCAACCAGCCAAAGACCAAACCTGCTAGCTTCTTATTGTTTTAAAGATTCCCTTTGGGTGAGAATTCTGTTTCTACATTCCACCTTTCCTATCGGGGTGCACGTGTGACATCCTCAGCCCAACCACTGCTAAGACTTAAGAACAAAAGTCTATGGCCATGTCTACACTGGTGGCTCCTTATGCAAGAACTTCTTGTGCAAGGAGTCCTGCGCAAGAACACGTCCACACTGAGATGTGCTTTTGCACAAGAGCACCCATGGCAGTGTGGATGCGTGGCAGGGATTCTTGTGCAATAAAACTCTACAGCTAAAATAGCTTTCTTATGCAAGAGTGTCCACACTTGTGCTTCTTGCACAAGAGCTATGCTCTTTTCTTATAAGTGGAAGCTGTCTTGGCAGGAGTTCTTGTACAAGAGAGCTTACACTTGTAAGAAAAGAGCGTAGCTCTTGCGCAAGAAGCCGTCTTTTTTCATGCCGTACTGTAAATCTTCTTGTGCAGGAGCAGGTGGGCAGTGTGGATGCACTGCGGATTATTGTGCCAGAACAGCCATTCTTGCGCAAGAAGCCGCAAGTGTAGACATAGCCCAGACCTTGGAAACACCCTTGATGGCTTTCCATTTACACATTTAAAAACATAAAGCATTTCATACTCCACGTGTCTTATACACAAGAATGATACATGTACTAAAGTAAGATATACAGATCCAGCAGATTAGGACATGAAGATTGATAGGTTACATGAGATCATTTGTCCAAAGCATCTTTGAGTTATGCATATTAGTGTCCCCAAAACCATTTCATAAAGCATGGGGGGGAGGGGATCCGTCACAGTCATCTTTTTGTTTGCACCTCTCACTCCATAAAATGTCCATGCAATTATAGTAGGAGCATAAGTTTAGCCTGACCAAACCTAAGGACATGGCCAAACACCGTATGTAAAGAGGACAGTGAGAAACTAAATCCAGGCCAGGGAAGGTAAAAATGTTGCTTAAAAATCTATGGCTACTGCTCTATTACATATGTGAATGCATTACAAAGGGGTGAAGTAAGTGTCTGAATGAGGTACACACAGTCCTATGAAGGGAATAGATCAAGATAATAAATGATTGAAGGGTAAGAGGGTATAAGACCAAGCTAAAGTTAACAGATTCAGCTCACACTGGTGTTAACGTCAAGTAGCGTGCACTGGGAACTGCACGTTTTAAACCGTGCAAAAAACAGCTACTGCTCCTCGTGTGAGAGAGGGGGGCCATTAAAGAGACACTGATGCTCAAAATGGGGCTGGGAAGACAGAACGGCTCGAGGAAGTTCAATTCTAGGGACAGTACATTCCATCCGATGACAGATTTAATGCCTTTCCCCTGGTCAAATCTTTGGGGGAAGAGTTACTAGCCCTCTACCCCTCTGCAGCATTAAATCTGATAATAGGAGTGCAGGGGAAGAGAGGTATAATGGACAACTCATTGCACTCGCTTTACTAGATTTAGCCCTTTACTAGTTTAAAAGAAGATGCAGCCTCTGTCTGAAGATTAGTTTCAGAGGGGTATCCACAGTAGTCTGTTTTAGAGGAAAAAAAACAAACAAACGGGTTCCTGTATAACCTTAGACACTAACAAATTTACTTGGGCATAAGCTTTCATGGGCAGAAGCTCACTTCATCAAATGCCTAAAAAAACCTTGTTAATCTTAAAGGTGCGTCAGGGCTGTTAGTTATTTTTTTTGACTGAAGTTTGTTCCCTCTCTGGCAGGGAGATGGATTATGCGATTCCATAGGTCATGTCCTATCTTTAACTTCCATAATTTACAATGGATTGAGCCCTCGAGATTTTTACCCAAAATTCATTAGAGCAGACCGCAATCAATGTACCCAACAAAAAGCAGTGGAAAGACTCAAACTGAAAGCATCAAGCACTCTCATAAAAAGCAATGACGGTATAATTGTGTTACAAATGCAGTAGACTCCGATGGCGCTCAGACAGAAAATGGACAGTTTAGGGTAATTTCAAATAGTCAAAAGGTTCAAATAAGTGTAAGAGATGATTATAATGAATCACGTCAGCGATGCTGTGAGTATACAAGGTTCTACCGGCCAATTGGAACCAACAAATTGACAATGACTCAGCCTCCTTAAAATAAAAAATGATTGCAGCTAGATTTTACTCCAAAACCCAGAATTTTTCTTGGGAGTCCATCATCAGAAATAAATGCTGCACACCCCACTGTACTGCCAGCCCCCACTACCACCAGGACTGCGCTCCACACCTCCAGCCAAGCCTCTGAACCTGGCCAGCCAGGGCTCTCCAGGCCAGAAATATCTGTAGTCCTGACAGGCCAGAGAGTCCTGGATTTTAGAGGTTTAACCTATATTCATAAATGAGCGTATAAGTTAAATGCACCCCTTAACACACACACACACACACACACACACACACACACACACACACACACGTATACACACTAGAACAAGGATCTGGTCCCTGTTTCTCCTGCTGTTTCAGGATTCTTCTCCATTGAACATTCTAGTGTGTTTGTCCAGGCCAAACTCTCAAACAACAGGGCTTTTACTACTTTCCTTCAGAAGACTAGTATAGATGAAAAAAATCAACAAAGTTTGCAGGATGAGGAGATGGGGTAATGTGTGACTGAATTCAGCATTTTCCATTTCCATGCTTACTGCAATATGTACTGTAGAAGTCTGCCCTGCATGTACAAGTACACTCTGAAAGGTTGACAGAAGTACCATCTGGCCCTAATTAAACCAGAAGACCGAAAAATGCAAGGTTCATTCATAACATGAAAGTTTCTAGGCCCTCTGTTCCTCATGACAGAAACAGTCTCATTTCACAGCAGGAAGGGGGATTTCTCCCTCTCTCAGTGGAAAATGCTAGCACAGCTACTTTGCAACCAACCATGGGCATTCTAGAACTCCCCAAATGAAAACAAAAGAGTCCGTTTCCCACCGTACAAGCCAGAGCAGTTATAATCCAAAAACAAAAACCTCTAGATGAATTCTGAGCACATATGCAATCAGTGCTACATTTAGCAACTGACAACACTTAGAATATCTCAACACAGATTCCCATTTAGGAAGGATAATTAAATGCCCAGCTCTCCTTTCCCGTTTTAAAAGCTGCCTATTGGATTTTTCAGAAAGAATACACAACTCAACAGTGGAACAAGCAAGGCTAAAGAGTTTTAATACAGGATTGCATTTCCAGCCGAAGTTGATTAACTGTATTTACAATATCCATAGGGGTTTTTCTGAATGTCAGACACTCAGTAATAGTAAGCTGAGATCTTTAGTACTTGTACATGTATTTATAACAATTCAGGTTCTGAACTGTAATGAAGTACAGCTCACTCACTCCCAAGGATGTGGGAACATTTTTTGGCCCAGTCCTCTGTTTGTAATGTAATGGGTAAGGAATGCAATGATGTATTCTTATTCATTTCTGCTTGTGTTACCCACATACCTTCTACGAGGGGTACACTGTTCCAGATGGTGGCACTAAAATCACTTAAGAACATAAGAACGGCCATAGTAGGTCAGACCAAAAGTCCAATTTAGTCCAGTATCCTGTCTGCCGACAGTGGCCAGTGCCAAGTGCCCCAGAGGGGGTGGACCGAAGACAATGATCAAGCGATTTGTCTCTTGCCATCCTACTCCAGCCTTCCACAAACAGAGGCAGGGGCACCATTCCTTACCCCCTGGCTAATAGCCTTTTATGGACCTAACCACCATGAATTTATCTAGCTCTTTTTTAAACTCTGTTATAGTCCTAGCCTTCATAGCCTCCTCTGGCAAGGAGTTCCACAGGTTGACTGTGAGCTGTGAGAAGAAGAACTTTCTTTTATTAGTTTTAAACTTGCTACTCATTAATTTCATTTGGTGTCCTCTAGTTCTTATATTATGGAAACAAGTAAATATTTTTTCTTTATTCACCCTCTCCAGAACACTCATGATTTTATATACCTCTATCATATCCCCCCTTAGTCTCCTCTTTTCTAAACTGAAAAGTCCCAGTCTCTTTAGCCTCTTCTCATATGGGACTCATTCCAAACCCCTAATCATTTTAGTTGCCCTTTTCTGAACCTTTTTAAATGCCAAAATATCTTTTTTGAGGTGAGGAAACCACATCTGTACGCAGCATTCAAGATTTGGGAGTACTATAGTTTTATATAGGGGCAGTAAGATATTCTCCGTCTTATTTTCTATCACTTTTTAAATAATTCCTAGCATCCTATTTGCTTTTTTGACTGCTGCTGCACACTGCGTGGACATTTTCAGAGAACTATCCACAATAACTCCAAGATCTTTCCCGATTAGTTGTAGCTAAATTTGCCCCCATCATATTGTACATATAGTTGGGGTTATTTTTTTCTAATGTGCATTACTTTACACTTATCCATATTCAACTTCATTTGCCATTTTGTTGCCCAATCACTCAGTTTGGTGAGATCTTTTTGGCGTCCCTCATAGTTTGCTTCTGTCTTGACTATCTTGAACAGTTTATTATCATCCACAATCTTTGCCACTTCACTGCTCATCCCTTTCTCTAGATCGTTTATGAATAAGTTGAATAGGATTGGTCCTAGGATAGGTCCTTGGGGAACACCACTAGTTACACCTCTCCATTCTGAAAATTTACCATTTATTCCTACCCTTTGTTTCCTGTCTTTTAACCAGTTCTTAGTCCATGAAAGGATCTTCCCTCTTGTCCCATAACAACCGAATTTACACAAGGGCCTTTGTTGAGGGACCTTGTCAGAGACTTTCTGGAAATCTAAGTATACTATAACTACTGGACTCCACGTAGTTAACCCCTTCAAAGAACTCTAATAGATTAGTAAGACATGGTTTCCCTTTACAGAAACCATGTTGACTTTTGGCCAACAAATTATGTTCTTCTACATGTCTGACAATTTTATTTTTTACTATTGTTTCAACTAATTTGCCCGGTACTGACATTAGACTTACTAGCCTGTAATTGCCAGGGTCACCTCTAGAGCCCTTTTTAAATATTGGCGTTGTTTTAGTTGTCTTCCAGTTCTCGGGTACAGAAGCTGATTTAAAGGATAGGTTACAAACCAGAGTTAATAGTTCCACAATTTCACATTTGAATTCTTTCAGAACCCTTGGGTGAATGCCATCCAGTCCCGGTGATTTATTACTGTTAAGTTCTTCTATTTGTTCCAAAACCTCCTCTAACGACACTTCAACCGGGACAATTCCTCAGATTCATCACCCACAAAGGACGCTGCAGGTTTGGGAATCTCCCTAACATCCTCAGCTGCGAAGACTGAAGCAAAGATATCATTTAGTTTCTTCGCAATGGCTTGATTGTCCTTGATAGCTCCTTTTGTATCTTGATCATACAGGGGCCCCGCCTTTTTTTTTTTAGCACGCTTCCTGCTTCTAGTGTACTTAAAAAAAAATTGCTATTATATTTTGAGTTTTTGGCTAGCTGTTCCTCAAAAATCTTTTTTGGCTATTCTTATTACACTAGCCAATTAGCCCGTCATAAGACGGGATTTTCAGGTCTCTCCTCCACATCGGTCTTCTCTCCTGAGCCTCCGGTCTCTCGCTCTGTGTCTCTCTCTCTCTCTCTCTCTCCCCTCCTCCTCCTCCTGCCTCCCCCTCGCTCTCTCTCAACTCTCCTCCCCCTCCTGCCTCTCATGTGGGGGACCGCGGAGCCCAAATGGCCATTTCGGCTCTGCATTCCCCATGCTGCATGGGGAGCATGGAGCCCAAATAGTCACTTGCGCCACTTGCTCCCACGCGGCAGCCTGGCTGAGTGGCACAGAAGTCAGCCGAGCGCCACGGCGTGAGGTGAAGTGGAGGCGGGCTGGTGATGTTCATGGCCAGGGGGCAGGGCCTAGAGTTGCTGTCACACCACACGTCACCACCCCGTCCCCGTTCACCTCCCATCGTAGCGCTCGGCAAACTTCTGCACTGCTCAGCCAGGCTGCCGCGGGGAAACAAGTGGCCGTTTGGGCTCCCCCGTGGTGGCCCAGCTGGGCGGCGCAGAAGTCAGCCGAGCGCCATGGCAGGAGGCGAAGGGGAATGTGAAGGGGGGAAAGGCGGTGACATACACGGCCAGGCCCTGCCCCCTTTCCCTCCCACCATGGCTCTTGGCTGACTTCTGCCCCACTCAGCCGGGCCCGCGTGGAGGAGCAAGCAGCACAAGCGGCCATTTGGGCCCCGCACTCCCCATGCAACACCCTGTGCTGCGTGGGGACCGCTGCGCCCAAACAGCCACTTGCACTGCTTGCTCCCCCGTGGCGGCCTGGCTAAGCGGCACAGAAGTCAGCCCAGCACCAAGGTGGGAGGCGAAAAACGTGACTCAGGCAACAGCGCCGCCCAGAGGGAACAGCCAGGGAGGCAACAGCGACGCTCAGAGGGAACAGCCAGCATTTCAGGCAACAGCACCCCCCAGAGGGAACAGCCAGCATTTCAGCGTTACAGACTCTCAGACACTGGGCTACTATATATATATATATATATATATATATATATATATATATATATATGATTTTTACACTTAATTTGGAGGTGTTTATGTCCTTTTCTATTTACCTCACTAGGATTGGACTTCCGCTTCTTGAAAGATGCTTTTTCATCTCTCACTGCTTCTTTTACATGGTTGTTATGCCATGTCCAGTATCTAAGGGAACTTCCATTCGTATCTCGCTCTCCCAGCCCCTAGACCTTGTGTATTGTTAAGAGTGTGACTGTGTTGTCATGTTAATGTCTATGACTGGGGTCCTAGGCAAGCCAACTTAGGTTATTCAATTAGGGATGACATGCAAAGAATGGGGTAAACAACCTCTTAAGCTAGTGGTTATGCCAATAAGTAGATTTAGCGAGCAAGCACAAAATAGTTTCTATAATACCTTATGGCAGTGTTTCCAAAATGGTGTTCCACGGCATCCCAGAGTTCCACGAAGTGAAAATAAGGGTTCCATGACAAAATTCCACTACAATAACATTTTAGGATTTAAAAAAATAATAATTAATATTTAAGCATTTATGAATTTTATTGAAAACAATTTTCATTTGTGTTTGCCACGATAAGTGTCCCTGTGTAATGCCAGCTTAGCCAGAGAGTGGGGACGATGATATCACTACTTAGGGCTGCGCGCGCAAGCAGTCAGTGATGCCATCGCCTATTATATGCCACCATAAATCCCCGTACTCACTCTCAGGGAGTGTGGATCACGTGGTTGACTGAATATGAATAGACTAGCACCACGGCAAACGAAGTTGCAGCTTCAGCTGTCAAACCAGTTGTTTGTATGGGAGTGAGCAGGAAGTGCTCTCGTGAATAATTTACTTCAGTATACTCACGTGATTTCTTGTATTTAAAAATTTAACCATGACAAATATAAATTGACTAGGCTAGATTAATCTACATATCTACAATACATAAGATATGTGGTCTACTTTCTTAGCTCCATATATAAGACTTATTAGGGGTTCTGCAAAATAATTTCGAGTTTAAAAGTGTTCCATGGCCAAATAAAACTGGGAAACACTGCCTTACGGGATTGCCTGGACCACAATTCCCTTAAAGCAACCCAAACTGAGGCCTCTACCCAGACACCCAAGTCAAATCTAATGAGGATGACTGAAGGTCTTATTCATCCTATAAAAAGTTCTATTAATCCCAAAGGAAGGACACAATCTCCCAGGTTAATGAATATTTCCGATTTTACCCCAAATATATGCTTAGAGCTAATTCTTATTAACTAAAATGTGTTTTGAAAAAAGGAAAGAGTATTGTTTAAAAGACCAGTATACATACAAACATGAGTACAGTTCTGAGATCAGATTCATCAGAGTGATGGGGAGCTTTTGTAGTTGCAAGGAGTTTTTATAATTCAGGCCACAGACTATAATCCAACATCACTTTCAGGGTGATCCATCTTAGGAACCATCAATCCTTATGGTTTAGGCTTTCCCTGCATGAAACTTGAAGCATAATTGAGATTTAAAAAGGTTTTTAACCCAAGAATCTTTTATGCATTGTTTTAGCGTCCACTTGACCATGCATACCAAAAGGGATACAATCAAAAAAAGTGAACACATATAAAATTGACAAATCAGATTTTAGAACACAGGGGTGCTGAGGAGGAGAGGTTAGTGTCTGTGAGATAATGATATTAGAGGTGATAATTCGGGAAGCTATTTTTGTAATGGGAAAGATAATTAGCATCTTTGTTAAGGCCCATTTGTAAAGTGTCAAATTTAAGCATGAACGACAGTTCTGAGGAAGTGGGTCTGGCCCACGAAAGCTCATCACCTAATAAACCATCTTATTAGTCTTTAAAGTGCTGCATAGTCCTGTCTTTTGTTTCAGGAAGTCCAGACTAACACGGCTACATCTGTATTACTATTGACCATGCAGTCTTGGGTAAACAATAGGCTTTTGATGTAACCTTCTGTTTTCCAAACACCACTTGTAAATATAATGCGGGGCAATTTATCCAGGAGGCAGACTATCACAAACTTCAAAGATAAATAGACAATGACTTGATTTCACTCAAGGTTCATTTAAATGTTAACATTTCCTTTAGTTCTCTGGATGAATAGCTGCAGTGACAGGCAGGAACTGTCTGTTTACATTGTTAAAACAATAAGGAGCCACAATTAGCGTTTCCAAATAAACACACATAAATAGTATTAATTCTAACAACCAAGTTCTAGTCTATCATGTATGTTGTTTTCTAACATACCCCTTCAGGTTGATTCTGGGTCACTTAGCCTGCAAGATGCTTAACCCTTTCTGGCCATGTGCCATACTTGGTATAAGATTTGTTGCAATTATATAACCAACATTGTTTATGGTCTTATTTTAATCAAATATCACCACAATACTGTTGGCCCATTTGTTCCATTAATACAACACACCTTTCAAAAAAAACTAGGCTCCAATTCTTGGTGTTGTGCACTTGAAAATCCAGCCTTGAGGTTTTTTGAAAACATGCTTCTTATCCCTGGCTGTATAAGAACTTGAATTAATGAAGACTTCAACAGTTTCTAAAGAAGGCCTTGTGTGCGCGCCAGAAGTGAGAGCCTCATTTTCATATACACTACAGAGTTTTACATCATATCACAATAGTGGAAATAAAACTCAGACTATTTGCATCTCAAGAGACAACCTAGATTTATAAAATTTTCTTACAGAAAAAACATTAACATCATAGATACAGCCTTTCATTCCAAAAAGATTCCAAAGCACTTTACACACTGTTCAACAAACTGTACTTCTCTCTTCCCTGAAATGCTGCCTCTCTGCAGGCTGGGCTAGGTCAGGTAGTTAACTCTGCACAGCAACTTCCCAGAGCCGCTTTAGAAAATAAATGAAGGAAAACAGCATATCCATTTGGAGCTACAAGGGGAATTGAGGGATGCGGAACAGAGACAGCAAGACAATATCTAATATAAGGCCAGATTCTTAGCTGACGTACATCAGCATCAATAGAGCTGGTCAGGAAAAAAAACTCAAACTCATAGCAGGCAAGGGAAGGATTCTGAAGCACACACGTGCAAAATGAACATATAAAAATATTATCTTTGTAAGGACAGCCCTGTAAATACAAACCCATTGCGTTATCTAACAAGACACACCACACCGAATGTGGAGGAAGACCACACCAAACATATCCTCAATGACAATCCACATGGCTGTTGAAGCTCACTATAATTGTGGAATTGAAAGAGCCATCGCTGAACTAACACATCCAGGAATTACACATGAAAAATGCTGATCAACAACGGGGTACAAAGGTAGAAATAATTTAACAGTTCAATGCATAGCTACAAATTTACTCTCTCGGTGTTTTCCTGTCATGATTTATTGTGGTAGTCTGTGATGCAGTAGAACAAGTCCTGAAGCCCCCTCCTGGAGGCTTATGGCCCTGTCACACCTCACCCCAGAAAAGAACCATAAAGTCATCCTTGAGGTAGGCTAAAGTGTTTGTGGAGAAACCAGCCAATCAGGTGCCAGGAAGGCCTACAAAAGGAGCTGCAAAGTACAGCAGTAGGCAGTTGCAGGGCAGATCTCAAGGAGGGGAGACCAGGGCGACTGGCTAGCTGAGGGAGGCGGAGTAGGAGGGAGAGTTCTGAGTCGTTTATAGCTCTCCACAGTTTTGAGATTGGTGAACTGAGATAAAGCCTTAAGACATGAGCGACGTAACGGTCTCCAGGAGGGGAAGCCCTGGAGTCACCATTCTCATCCAGAGTGTGTAGACAGATTCAGAGGCCAAATCCAGAGGGCACCAAGATGGGCCCTGTTGAAGGTGTATCCCAGAAGGGGGTTTGAGTGTATAGTGGGTTCAACTCACTTTCAGCACGGCTTCTTCCCTCGGGGTGGCTTTTGGGGAAGTAGCTGGCTGCTCCGACACGCCCCCCCCCCCCCTGGGTGTGGTGTTGTCTTCGTGGCACTGTCCTCCGGCAGTGACCACTCCAATCTTGGTCTGTGCCCCATTCCGGGGGTGGGGGAAGGGAGGGAGTCATTGTTCTTCCTTCAGTCCAGGGTCCTCCCTACTCCCTAAGACTCCCAGTTCTTCATCCCAGGAATACCCAGCTCCCTCCAGGAACACCCAGTTCCCCAGCACCCTCCAGGCCTCAGTGGCCCACTGCCTGTCCCTCTCTAGCCCTGTCTCAGGGCAGACTGCAGTCTCTCCCAGCCATTCCTCCCTGGCCAAAGGCATGTCTCTGTATGCCCGGTTGCCTCCTGCAGCCCTGCCTTGTGGTCTTATGGCCTGGGGCTTCCCTGGCTCCAACTCCCCCAGCCTACCTCAGCTGCCTCCTTGCAGCCCTGGGCGTCAGGCTGGGTAGCCTGGGTTTGTTAGGCCGAAGCCTCTCTCAGTGCAGGCATGCAAGTCAAGTCCCTCTACTCCTCCCAGGACCTGCTCTTATAGTCTCCTGCTGGGCCCTCGTTTGCCTCAGCTGGGCTTCCCCCCCCCCCCCCCCCGACTCCAGGTCTCAGCCCCTTAAAGGGCCAATGCAGGGCAATGGCCTGCCACAAGTGATTCAGACCTGCGTGACTCAGCCCAAGAGCTGAGTAACCGAAATGGCGGACAAACTCAGGAGAGTGCAGGCACATGCCCTCAGCCCAATGGGGGTGCCCGCAGGACTTGAGCCCTTTTGTGATAAAACCCCTATCTGGCAGTGAAGAGCAAAGGGATAAGAACTATAGGCCCTCGTTTAGCAAAATACTTACACATGCGCTCACATTTGATCAGAGGAGTACTCCTAGGCTATGTCTACACTTGCAGCCTCTTGCACAAGAACAGCTGTTCTTGTGCAATAATCCGCAGTGCATCCACACTGCCCACCCGCTCCTGCGCAAGAAGATGTACAGTACGGCGTGCTAAGAGACAGCTTCTTGCGCAAGAGCTACGCTCTTTTCCTTCAAGAGTGTAGCTCTTGCGCAAGAAGCACAAGTGTGGACGCTCTCTTGCGTAAGAAAGCTATTTTAGCTATAGAGTTTTATTGCGCAAGAATCCCTGCCACACATCCACACTGCCATGGGCACTCTTGCGCAAAAGTACATCTCACACATGGCAGTGTGGACGTGTTCTTGCGCAGGACTCCTTGCACAAGAACCCTTGCTCAAGAAGTTCTTGTGCAAGGAGCCACCAGTGTACACATAGCCCTAGTGACTTTAATAGGAACTTTTCACCCATGTAAATTCAAGTCCAAAACAGAAGTGGGTTTGCTGAATTAGGGCCAAGTGCATTTGTTTTCTTATTTTTTTTAAAACCACCCTTCATAAGCATTTGGCAGGCAAACATCTGTTAGGTCTAACAAATGAATGTGAGGGTACTTTTTTCTATTCTGCACACAAAGTATAGTCTTCAGGAGCAAAGAACAATCTGAAGAAGGTAGAGAAGGTGAAAACATTATAGGGGGCACCTGAGATCTCTCCTTTCCCAAGAAAAATGTTCTGAAAATATTGACATCTAGTGCAATCTGAGCCAGTCTAGAGGAAAATCTGGTCTTTAGAATTATTTGTTAATTATTTATTATTATTACCAAGCTACAGAAAAATTATTTCTAGCAAGAATGGTTTAACCACCTTCTTATAAATTCAAGGCCCCTCTATTTAAAACAAGGGGTATATACACAAACAAATATTTTTGTCATGCACTGAAAAGGACTTAAGATGTTGGATGGTACAGCTATTTGTAAGCTCTCATATGTTTTAGAAGTGGAATTGATTCACAGACTATGATAGCATAAATATGCTCTTTGATTTTTCTCCTGTTCCTATCATTTGCTCATCAAGGAAAGAGTATAATTCAACTATTAAAGTTGGTATTGAGGTCAGACATGAGTGAGTACGGTGGTTTCTCAATAAGATTACTTTTCCATTGATTTTTATTCCCTTAAAAAAGATTAATTGTACAGAAATTTAAATCTAAGTTAGTTTTGGGTTTCCAAATATCACCAAAAATCGTATAAAAATAATATTCCAACAGCACGAAACTTTAGGAATTTAAGCTTAAGAAAGCACATTGTGTGATTTTAGGGATTTAGGGATTAATCTAAATCTGATAACTCCCCTCATATTGGCAAGGCATCATAAATATGTAGCCCAGTGTCTATGAGTCTATAACGCTGACGTACACGGCCCCGCCTCCTGGCCGTGTAAGTCAGTGCTCCGTCCCCCTTCCCCTCCCTCCGTGGCAGCTCACCCCCCTTCCCCTCCCTCCATTTGGAGGCCGCTTGCTGCCGCTTGCTTCCCCGCCGCGGCCCAGCTGAGTGGCGCAGCGCTCAGCCGAGCCGCCACGGAGGGAGGGAAAGTGGGGTGAGGCGCTGACATACATGGCCAGGGGGTGGGGCCGTTTACGTCACCGCCCTGCCCCTGCTTCCCCTCCCACCGTGGTGCTCAGCGAGGCCGTGTACATCAGCGCCCCTCCCCCTTCTCCTCCCCTGCAGCGGCTTCATTCAGGGGGGACCGGCCAGGAAAGGAGCGGTGCTGGCTGGGAAGGGCGGGGGGACTGGCAACAGTTAATGGGGGGGCAATGGGACTGGCTGGGGGAGATGGGTGGGCCAACAGGAAGCAGGGCTGGTCATGGGAGGGAGGGGGGTCGGGCAGAATGGGGCTGGCCGTGGGATATATGGGGAGACTGGCTGGCAGGGGTGGCCTGGAGTAAGGGGGGGCAGGAAGCACAGCTGGGGGGGGGGGCGGGAAGCAGAGCTGGCAGAGGGGGTGGGGTGCAGCGGCATTGGCCGGGGAGATAAGGAAGAGGAATGGGCCAGCGGGAAGCAGAGCTGGGGGAGGGGATTGGGGACCATGAGGTTGGCCGGGAGGAAGGGGGAGTGGGAAGCAGAGCTGCCGGGAGGAGCTCGGGGGGGCTGGCTGGGGAAGATCAGGAGGGGAAGTGGGGGAGAACCAGCTGGCTGGGAAGGGGGGGGATGAGCAAATTGGCCAGCAGGGATCGGGACTGACCTGGACACTTGCTGCCTGTCCTGCGCAGAGTCCTGGCAATGCACTAGCGAGGAGAAGGCTTCCCCTCCTCCTCACGCTCAACCGACTGAGGGCTTCCAGCGGCAATCACGGCCCCGCCTCCCAGCTGGGACTCCCAGCCACTCCCCCTGCCCACACCAGGCTTCCGTCCGGTGCACAGCTGGAAAAAAATCAGAAAATACCAGACATTGCACATGTCCGGTATTTTCTGATTTTTTTAACCAGACAGAGCACAAATACTGGACTGTTCCGTACAATGCTGGACACCTGGCAACCCTACCTGCCTCTCCTCTCCTGCAGCAGCCCAGATGAGTGGGCAATACTCAGCCGGGCCGCCACGGAGGGAGGGGAAGGGGGCAGGGCGGTAACGTACATGGCCAGGGGGCGGGGCCATTTACGTCACCGCCTCCCCCTTCCCCTTCCTGCTGTGGTGCCCAGCTGAGTGCTGCGCCCCTCTCCCGGGCCAGCACGGGGGAGCCAGCTGCACAAGGGGCCATTTGGGCTCGCCCGCGGCAGAAGGGGAAGGGGAAGGGGGGCGGGACGGTGATGTACCTGGCCCCGCCCCCTGGATGTGTAGTCACCGCCCCACCCCCCTCCCTCTCAGCGGCTCAGCTGAGCAGGCAGCACTCAGCTGAGCACCACGGCGGGAGGGGAAGAGGAAGGGGAAGGGGGGCAGGGAGAGATGGAGGGGAGGGAGAGGCAGGAGGAGGAGAAGGAGGAGAAGAGAAAGGGAGAGTGAGAGGTAGGAGGGGGAGAAGAAAAAGAAAGAGACAGAGAGAGAGGCAGAAGGCAGGAGAGGCAGGAGGCGGAGAAGAGCTGAGACAGAAGAGGAGGCAGTAGGAGGAGAGAGAGACGGCACGAGAAACCGGAGACTCAGGAGAGAGGTGGAGGAGAGATCTGAAAATCCCATCTTATGACGGGCTAATTGGCTAGTTCTGCTATAAACTGTCATCTGACATCAATTTAAAAACATCTCAGAAAGAGCCACTTTATTCCAAGTACTGAACAAGCAGCCTTACTAGAATGAAGGAATTTGTTATCTATAAAGCTGCTTTTTGAGTTTCTTCATGTTAGAAGCTTTCCCTCTTGCTCTCCAAGAAGAAACAGTGCAAACCATAACTGCATAAAGAGCAAGTACCGTGTGAACCTCTCTAGTCTGGCACTCTTGGGACCTGCCCAGTACCAAACCAGAGAATTCACTGAACCATGGGAGGTCAACATAGTCAAGCAGCATTACCAATACTTCTACTGCCTGCTGGGCTCTTCGAAGACATATAGGAGTAAATTAGAGCTAAATAACAGCACAGAACATGAGAGCCAGGACTGGGGACTGTAAACAAACTTTATGGGACTGCAGGAAACTTGGCCACACCTTGATAAGTGGACATCCGGTGAACTAAAAATCACACTAGATCACGGATGTTGCTGGACCAGAGAGATTCAACCTGCAGCAGGCAGAGTCATTGCTGACAGTACTGAACAGATCAAAACAGCAGACTCAACAGTCCAAAAGAGTCTTCATTTAAATCAACTTACGAAGCCCATTGGACTTCCATGATTTGTGACAATTTACACAAGCTGAGGTCTGCTCCCTTGGTGCAGTCTAGTTTCCAGGACTCAGATGCCCACATCACCCAGACTAAATAGAACTAATCTGCATCATTTTTGTCATCACAGCAGAAGCCAAGACTGAGTGGGGCTGACAGACTAAACTTTCTTCTCAACCACAAAGGTGATCTCCATCAGTCATAGTTGGGAAGCTGTGGGGAAAACATGAAATGTTGACATAGCTCTAAGAATGCACTTCAGTTCTCTGGACAGATAACATGGCAGCTTTCATGAGCCCTATATTCACTTAAAACCAAGAGGCTAAGCCAGGAGAAAGTCCCACATGGCTAGACCATGACAAGGACATCACTCAGATGTTGGGAGAAACAGAGCATCTTACAAGACAGGATTAATACCTGCTATGTAATGTGTGTCTGGATACTTCTCATAACATCACCAAGGGTGGTACAAGAAATCAGAATAGGAATACAAGTAGTAATAGACATACTAGCATAAATGGGCTAGAACAATTTTCTTTTTGGTTTGCCATGTTTTCTTCATTCTTTCCTACACAATCCCCATAAACACACACAATCAATCCCTTTGCTTAAGGTAGGTATTTTGTAAATCAGAGTTATTTGTGAGAGGTAAACAGCACCTAGCTGGCAACTGGAGATATTAAAACTAGCAAACCAGCTAGGCTCACTTTCCTTATGAAGTGCGGGCTGTAAAACAAGCAAGTATGAATCAAGGAAGCAAGTATGAATCACTGTCAAGGACTAACGTTTGAGTGCCATGAAGCCTCAGGTCAATATTCCTATTTGATGGACAGCCATGAACACGCTGAGTGATTTTTGTCTCCGGGATATCTTGACAAAAGTGAGTGAGAAACCAATTGAATCCTGATTGGGGGTGGAGGGGGGCGTGAACATGAGTTATGATGCATTTGCAGTTGTCACAGTAAAGCATCAGAAAGCCTGTTGATATATAGGCCTGACACACAGCAGTTTGCATTCAGACAGCAAAAGTCATGACCAGGACTCAGTGAGGGATACATGTAGTTATCTTCATGACAGATCTTCTGTACCTACAGCCTGAAAACTGTCACTACTTCCAATCCATTTCTCTATGTAAAGGTTTGTGGTCTCTAAAGAAATCTTTCTTTTGGCTGCTCTTACAGTTGGAGTACCACTAATGCACGTATGTTCAAAAAAGGTCTCAAACCACTAAGTTTATAAAGAGAAAGAGGAGTCAGGGGTTTAAATATATTTAGGTGCTTGATGTTTCAGACAGACACAGAAAGGGATTTTTCAAAAGCACCTCCCTTGCATGGATTTCCCTGGCACCAACGGAATTTTGAATAGCTGAGCTTAGGTACCTATCTGCATCTTTAGGCATCTAAATATATTTAAGAATCTGGCCCAAAACCATTAAAAGAGTGTAGCTACAACAGTATCATGTGCTTTTCCTTGGCTTTTCTAATATCAGGGGGTGAAGTCATTACTTGGGGCATTGGTTTTGAGTGAAATAAGGAAAGCTGACCAGAATTCTAGATATATCAGCATAACAACACTTCAACAAGAGTTCATGAAGATATTAGAAGTCTTCCCTGATTAGTCTAAAGGTCAACAAAAATGGTTCCAGAAAAAGCCTAGTTAGTAAATTATTATTACAGGGTATGTATGGCATCACCACAGGATAAAATATGAAGCCTAGTGACCACATGCATTCTCTCTCTGAAAGCATTTCATATATTTTTGCTGACGTAAGCACACATCTTTTTTTCATTACTTTTAGTTAAATTTTAGAAAGCCAATGTTTTATGTAAATCAGAAGTGAGATTATTTGAATGGTTTACAGCAGGAGTGGGGAATCTTTTTGGGGATAGGGGCCACTGACCCACAGAAAAAAATCAGTAGGGGGCCACACACAAGTGAGGAGGAAAAAAAACCCTCGCTAATGTGGCCCCTGACTGAGAAAAAGAAAGACACCCCTCACATTCCCCTCACATGCCAGAGCCTGCAGGGGAGGGGGGAGTAGTCTAGTAGATTTGTGTGCTCCAGCCCCAAGGAGGTGTGTGGGGTGAGCTGGAGCACCAGTGAGACTGGGGGGGGGTCCCTCAGCCTCGGGGGCCACATCCGGCCCCTGGGACTGAGGTTCCCCACCCTTGGTTTAAATGAACCCTCAGTCCCATATAAAAATTAAACATCAAGGTTTTGACATTAGTATTGCACATGAGAAAAAAAAAACCACAGAGCAGAAACCTTAGTCTCCCAGACTGAAATAAGTCAGTGTTTTAAATTAGTTTATTAAAAATAGTTTGAACTACATCACCTTCCCTCGTTAATTAACAGTAAAGGAATATAAGAGGTGAGGCTGTAACAGAGGTAAGTCACTTCAGTGAAATATGTTAGTGGTGCTGGGAGAATAAAATGTGTCACCGGGAAAGCAGAGAACTCTCACTCAATCATTCATTTCAGATAGACTCCTCTTTAGTGGGAAATGCAGTGATCTATTCAAAAGGGCTAGGAGGTTAATCAAAAGGGGCATTGCTAGTACAAACTACTACTAAGTCAAGCTTTTCTACCCTGAAAGTGATTTAAACAGAGTGACAAACTCTTGCAGAATAAGAATAATTGATGCGGGGCAGGTTTCTGTACAGCCTCTAAATGGATGGGCAGATGAGGGCATTTTCACCTGTTTTACTACCAAAACTCCCAAATCATGCTCCACTTTTCTATCATTTCAACAGAAAAAAAAAAACAACAGACTCTTCCTGGAGATACACCACTTTGGCAAATTTACACATTTTCCTCGGACTGTCAAAATGTCAAGAGGTAAGGGTCAGACATCACCAAGAATATGCTCAAAAACAACTCTGTGTGTACACACGTGTGTACAGAAGATATGCCTAGTCTTATACAGAACTTTACATCACTCGAGCCAAATGCTTTAAGAAGGAGGTCAGTACCATTTTATAGAAGGGACAATGAGGAATAGAGTGACATACCTGAGGCCAATCAGCTGGCCAGTGGTAAAACTAGAACCCAAAAAACGGGACTGGGACTCAAGAACCCTGCTGCTTGACCATACTAAATATAGTGTTTCCTTTTGCTCTGCATATTTCTGGCATCAGCAAAACAAGTACAAATGTCAATGTTCAGCCCTGACCCACAGCTCATTGAAGTCAATGGGTGCCTGAGTGTAAACGGTATGTAAGCATGTATTTTTTTTCCAAAATACAAGAGGAGAACATCACATTTTTAGGGAGGCCTGCTAGTGAAGTGAAAGGCATGTCACATCTGTTTCTTTGGATCTATCTGGCCTAGTCAGTGCCATGTTCACACTCTCTTCCATCCTGGCACATGAAAATCCAGGACATGAAATTAGTCCAGGTTATTCTATGAATGTAAAACAAGTATGTGTCACCTCCCCAAACCCTAGGAACTGTAAGCTGCTGTCATCCCCCTGTGTGTTCTCCTTCTGTTGAGGAGAGCTAGTCCTACGACCCTTAGGTCATGAGGAGATGGAGAAGGACTTGGACTAGCCATCTGTGTAGTCCTTTTAGGACACCCTCTACAGACTGCCTGGATTTTGGGAGATTGTACTTAGAACCAAACTGGACTGCACACTCATTTACTCCTCCTTTGGAGCAAGTGGACAAGGACTGGTCCAAGTCTTCACCCTGTCTTTCCTTTATTCTCTGGCTAGTACAGCTGAGCCAGCATGCGTGGGCAGTAATGTACTGCTGGAGAAAGGTAAGCATCATTCCTCCCAGCCTCCCAGGGAGGAAGAGAGAATCTGGGATGAAATTTTACCTTCCAGAATACAGTTCCTGCCTTGGGATGCTCATAGGGTGGTGCAGTTATGCTGTGCCAAACTCCTGACGGCCATTTGGTCCCAGGCCAAGGTTCTAATTCTTAATGGGGAGTTTGGGGACATACTGATGCAGGGTTAGATTCAAACCCTTGTCCCCGGAATCCCATTCTCTGAGCAAGTCTGCAGTCCTGTGCTCAATCCCCTTCCCTTTAACATGAAAAAAAGGGAAACCCAGCCACTTCCTAGCGCTCTTGCGGATGCACGGCTACCTTGAGCAGTTAGGGTTACTAATCATCGCAGCATTATCTAAAAGTCCCTAAGGAGCACTTACACAAGCACAAGACAGATTAAATAGCTCATAAATAATGGAAGCAGACGGAGTGTCCTTTAGTAATCAGAACAGTGACATCTCTGAGTAGAAGTAACAGAGAGGTAGCCGTGTTAGTCTGATTGTGGCAAAACAAAAAAAAAAAAAGCAATCATGTAACACTCTAAAGACTAACAAGATGGTTTATTAGGTGATGAGCTTTTGTGAGGCAGACCCACTTCAGAATATGATCTGAAGAAGTGGGTCTGCCCCACAATAGCTCATCACCTAATAAACCATCTTGTTAGTCTTTAAAGTGTTACATGATTGCTTTTTTTTGTTTTATCCCCGACTAGAGACACTTCTGAAGAACACACTACCCTTCTGGGTATTAAACCTGAAGTAAAGTAGCTATGTAACGCTTCTAAGGTAGACAAGAACATGTTTTTGCCTCTCGGCCAATATCCAAATATTTGCTGGGTTATTTCTCTTCAGGGGAGAAATCAATGATGGAGTCTGGTATTTCTTTGTTGTGACTATTTACAGAGAATGTGACAACAGTCTATTTCCAACAAGAAGGGCCAATAAGCACACTGCTCAAAAGTAGCTCTCACTCAGAGAGTCTTCAAAAGGCCAATCACTCTCCTCTGCTTCCCCCCCCCCACCCCCCAATTCCTTCTACATAAAGACACATATTGATTTCCCAGCCTCAGTATTTGCCACAAGCCTCCAGGAAAATGCCTCTGACCACATGACTTAGCTTCTGGCTGGGAGTGGATATAGGAGAAGCCACAAGAAGCAGCTGGACTCCTTGGCCAGGTCTACATTACAAAGAAAATCAAAGATGCCACAGTCAATTTTCTGGGATTTGAATTAGCAGGTCTAGTGAAGACATACTAATTCGAACCGAGAGGGCACTCCCATCGATGCTGGTAGTCCTGTTCCTATGAGGAATAAGGGAAGTCGAAGGGAGAGTGTGCTCCCTTCGACTTCCCACAGGTGTGGATGGCGCCAAAACTCGTGTTAAGATACGCAACTTCAGCTAGTTAATTTGAAGTATCTTAATTCAAACTTATCTCCCTAGTGTAGACCAGAGCCCAGTGGGGAGTCGAGAGCCCTGATGGAAGTGCTCTTGGTGAGGAGGCAAACTACTGACAAAAGGAGAAGTAAAAAAAATAACAAATGGTCTAGTAGCACTCTATAGACTAATGTAGATGGTATCATGAGCTTTCGTGGGTACAGCCCACTTCTTCAGATGACTGGAGTTATGAAAACTAGAAATTATGAGTTTGAGAAGTGTTTGATATATATCACAGCAGATGTAGGAAGACAGAGTCGACGTGCTGAAGAGCTTTGGTTCAAGGCCTGCTAAAGATCAGGGGCAGAGCTCCCATTCAGTTTAAAGAGTGAAATCAAGCCCATGGCAGAAACTTATTTCTATGGGGGCAGGAGGGGGTGAGGAATCAAAGCAAGTTAACTCTTAGCTAGTAATAACTCTCAATGGCTGTCCAGTTCTAGACAGCATGCAAGTCATGTGGAAATGGAAGTGGGCTCGGTGCCCAAGTGTGCCACAGCTACACTACACGCACAGGTGACTGTGGGAGAAAGGGAGAATTCTGCCACTTTTAACCCCCCCTCCTTCACCACGGAGAACCACCAAATTTCAAAATAATGCACTACTTCGAGACATCCCTTAACCCTCGTGGATGTCGAAATAGTTTGCCTGTTATTCCGAAGAATATTTCAAAATAGCGGTCAGCCAGTAAGAAGTAGGGTAACTATTTTGGGATACCGCCAGCGCCCCGAGATAGCTGTGCTGTGTAGATATACCCAAATGGATTAATAAATCAAGTTGTTGTAGCATATGCACAGAGGGTTTCTTTTTAAATGAGCCCCTGCAATAAATAAATACAATCACAGTCTTGGGGCACCATGCCCATATAAGTGAAAAAGTGGGTGTAAGTGGCCCTCTTACCCAGGGGTAGGCAATAACTTCTAAAGGGGGACACTTCACAAATTTCTAAAGTGGCTCCAGGCCTCCTTGGAATGGGTGGGACCTTGGGAGGAAGAGGCGGGGCCAGGAGACTTCTCTGCTTCCCCAGCCACAGACCCTGATTGGCCTGGGGGTGGGGGAGCACATGAATTCTCCCCCCTCCCAGAGAGAATTACAAACTGTTTTAAAACAGCTGGTGGTTCTCTATGGCCACCGCGCACCCTAGATGGGGGAAGGAGACTTTGCATCCTCCCCTGCTCCTAGGTCTTGATTGGCTTGGGGGTGGGGGAGTGGCAGAGCAGCCGCGGGTTGGCTCCACCGGTTTGGCAGGCCGGATCCAACCCACGGAGGCCCCTTTGCCCACTGCTGCTCTTACCGATACTGATTAGGAGGAATGCAGCTACCATGGGATTGCTAATCACCAGAACACAGAGTTGGGTGGAGCCATGATTCCATTCCCACAACACGATGTGTCAAGCACTGCAAACAGGGAAGCCATCTGCACTAGGAAAAAGGGGAAGCAGAAATCAGCCAGAAACCTCAAGCCTTGTCTCCGTGAGGAATCAACTGCTCTACCTCTAACGAAACAGTTCCCCGTGCTTATTTCAGATCAGGACAGTTCCCACAGCGAACTAATCCAGAATGGCTCTAGCACTGTACGTTTATACCCTGACTTATTCTAGAATGACTTTCCCATACTGACAAGGATCAGAGGGGTAGCTGTGTCAGACACTCTCCTCAAAAGTGAGGAGACTAATAAATATATTTGGGCATCTGATGAAGTGGGCTTTACCCATGAAAGTTTGTGCTCAAATCTGGTAGTCTCTAAGGTACCATAGGACTCCTCATTGTTTTTCCGATATAAAAATAAGCCCTCTGTCGCAATCTGATTCGTGCACTTCTTCTGAGGTACGCAGCGGCAGAGACAGCCCCTTACGAAGGCCAGATGGTACGGCTACAATTCAATTCACGGTCTGTCTCAGGGCCGAGTAGTTTGAATCAGACCGAAGGCACACAGCATTTAAGGCGAAAATCAACTAGTGAGAAATCGGAAGATGCAGGAGCTTTGGGACTAGACAAACGAGAAGAAGCTAGACTAAATGTGACAGATTGGATTTTTCATTGGAGAGAATTAGACAATACTATTCCAGAATGCCATGTAATCGATTTTAAAATTTCTTCAAGATGAAAGTCAAATAAATTAATGTATTAGTGTGTCATCAAGACTATTAGCGGGAATGTTCATGCCACCATTCTTACCAGGCAAAGTATTTCAAGGTGACAGTCAGAAAACAAAAGAAAAATGTCAGCTTTCTGGTGGATGATAAAGAAAAGCAAAAACTTGACAAATTAAACAAAGCACAATAGAAACAAATTAGATACAAGAGAAAATGTTTTGTGTATAGACATCCATGTCACTGATACTCCAGTGAGCTGTAGTTTATGTTATCTTTTACACCAATGCAAAGGCAGTGCAGAATAGTTGTAATTAATTGTGAATTTATAGCACTTTATACCCACTCCTCACAGCCGTCAAAGCATCAGGCTGAAGAGAATAAGGTCCATGCCTGTAAAATATGTTTAAATGAATGTATTGCTCATGAAGAGTTACCTGAAAAACTCTGCTATGGAAAGAACACTGTAAGTGGATCAAAATGTATCTCCTGTTAAGTAAATTCACTGACAGTAGTTGGTCCTGCCAGAACAATTTTGTCTCATTCTTACTGTACCATTAAGCACCAGCAGCTTAAAATGATATCCGTGTTGCCAAGTGTTTTCGAGGAACTCACAATATCTGGTGTTTTTCTTAAAGCCCAACTTCTGAAGTCATGTGACTACCCGAGAATCCCAGCCTTCATTTAAAAATGTCTCATTCTCATATTTGCTAAGAAAACCTGAAAGTAGTGACCTATGGGCACCCTAAAAGTGCAAACAGCAGCAAGCAAAGAAAAAGAACCCAAGCTTTGTTTTTATAGCTACACCATGCATCATTTTAAAGCCAAGAACCTCACATAATAATTCCGCATCTGCAGGCTTACCCCCTCTAGATTTTTTTTCCTTCTACCTCCAGTCCAATCAACTATGTGTTCTCTATTATCTATATAGGGAAGGTGGTATGTAGCAAGCCACCAGTGTCTGTCCAATGGTTATTTCTTCTGTTAAAACCTCCCTTGATTGATTTATGGGTAAACTGTTTCAAGAGAAAGAAGAATGCTGAAGTAAGACGCAGGCTGTACCTGCCTTCTTCCTGTTGCCCTCATCATCAGAACATGGAGAGCTTGCAGTTGGCCATCTACCCCAGGACAGTGGGCTTGATGGGATGTTTAAATATCCTAGGGCAATAGCACTGCCTACAAACATTCAAAACGTCAATGAACGGTCACCAAATCTTTCTTGGTGAAATGGTGGGTAACTGTGCAAGTTGCCGCCACCTCTGCCATCTACAGCTCAGCCCTCCAGACAGATCACTTGGAACCTCACCCTTTCAAGGTAACAAGAGCAAAAAAGGTCTGAAGAGCAATGATGTTGTGTCAGGCCTTCAGATTGTACAGCAATCCCTGATGCTTTGCACCAAAGATTCACATCTCTCCTCCCCTGGAAGTAGCGATAAGGGGACTTTCTTCTCTGGGTTTGCAGTCCAGGACCATTGCGATAGGCAGCCAGGCTCTGCTCCTTACAATCTCTCACTGTGTTTTTTGGGGCTGCTTCCTACCTTTGCCTGGTTTGTAGGTAGGGTTGCCAGGTGTCCAGTATTGGCCCGGACAGTCCAGTATTTGCGGCCTCTGTCCGGTAGAAAAACAGAAAATACCGGACATGTTGTTTCTCGGACAGAAGGCCGCTTAGGACATTCTTTCCCTGCCACATTTGGCAGGGGTGAGATGGGGGTTGAGTGGGCGGATTTAAAGGCATAGTGACTTTTTCTTCAGTTCCTGTGGCTTTTTTTCCCCCCCCCCTCAACAAGTTTGGTCCGCCCCCACACACATACTTTTTTTTTTCTCCCCCTCAAACAATTTCCCACCACGTTCAGTATTTTTTGTGAAAGTTTCTGGCAACCCTATTTGTAGATCAGAGCAACTTTCTCCTGTCCTCTCCTTGGAATTCTCTCTCACCACCAGAGCTATCAGTTAGGTCTTTTTTTTTTTTTTAAAATTGAGGATACGTCTACACTGAAGAAAAAAAAACCCACAGCAGCAAATCCCAGAGCACTAGTCAATCGACTCATGCTTGTGTTATTGGGCTTAAAAATTGCAGCACAGACACATTCAGGCTCAAGTTGGAGTCTGGGTTCTGGGACTTACCTTCCCCAGTTTTAGAGGCCAGGAACATCTACATTGCTATGGTTAGCCCCATAGCGTGAGCCCCCCACAAGCTCAAAATGAGTTGACCGACATTCTGACATTTGCTGCTGCTTTAGGTCCTCCCTCCACCTCCATGTAGACATCCCCTTGTAAAGTCTCTCAGGGCTTTTCCTAGCCTCTCCTCTGTCTGAACTCTAGGCTCATTACATCTGTGATGAATCAGCCAGTGAATCACAGAGAGCAAACCCATTTATTAGCCCTGTTCTAGTTCCCTTGGGGTGGTGTGTATGCACCCCATTATAGTGCAAAAACAGCACTTAAGCTATTCCCCTCTGTCATTTTCCAGACACCAACATCTAGGCACCAAATTTTATTTCTTTAAGCCCCTGCTCGAAGGTTTATATAAGTGCAATGTAGCGGAGTTAACAAACATTAGCAGTCTTTTTCAGAAAAAAAAAATCAAATGCTTTTCAGAGCAACATGTTAAATTTACTTGCATACCTAACTTTGAAAATTTTACCAAGTGTATTGATTTAATGTGATCAGAGCTGAAGACACTTTTCAAATGAACCTCCCCCCCTTAAAAAAACACAGCCTCTGTTCCACAAATTGGTATTGCATACACCAAATTATTTCCCTCGAACAAAACAATTTTAAAATAATCGGTTTCATTTTAATTTGTGGGTGTTTTGAAATGTCCCTCACCTTTAGAAGTTGTATGAAGTTCAATAAAAATGATCCAAATCAAAGCATTTCATTTAGTTTTAGGTTGAATTAAAAAAAAAAATCTTTTGACTCTCTCACCCTGACTTTACAATCCACCAACATTTGCAAAAATGTGTCAATTTTTTTCTTCTCAGAACTGTCAATAACAAAAAGATTTTTTTAAAGCTGTACAAATAATTATAAGTGCTACAAGTAAGATAAGGACATCACAACTTTTACACTACACGCATAACATATCCCATTACAAAGCAATAGATATTTCATCATAACGTCCTTAAATCTAACCTATACGTGGCTTCTATTTTTGTTTTTTAAATTATGGATGTCTTCATCTATAGTTTTGACCTAATCCTGCTTCTGTTAGTTTCAATTGGATATTTGTGCTCTGGATTGTTAATGGAGATTGAGCATATTACTCTGTTGGTTTGTGAAAACATGGAGTTTGTCTACATGGAGAAACTTGCCAGCACAGTTATTGTGGAAAAACTCCCCTGTGGAAACACTGAATCTGCATTCGCTATTCCAATCGATTTTTTCCACGTATGCAAAGCCAAGTCTTTCCATAGCCAATAGAACTTTCCTTTTAATTCCACTGTTAGGTGTGGAAGAGGGAGTAATCTGCAGTAGATAAAAGGGCTAGTGTAGATTTTATTTTGCCCTCTGCAGCAAGGAGGAAAACAGGGATCAGATATGCTGCTGGACAGCACAAATATGCACTGCTCCTTCCTTGGGGGATTCTGACAAAGCCACCATAGTTGCCTGAAGGGCTTGACCATGATGTTATAAAAGTGATTTCATCCCTCATCAGAAGTAAAATGCAAATGTGTTTGGAAGAAAAATCCTTATGCTTATGTTCTGCCTCTGAGCTGAACAGTACAAATCTCACTTCTTCTGGTGTCAACTTATTGCAGCTAAGCAGAGCTGGGCAAATATCATTATTTAGGTACATTATTTGGAAATTGCTGTCCAACTCGCTGAACAAACATAAGACTATTGACTGGGACTAAGTTTCAGCGAGATATCACTGGCTAGATTTTCCTCTAATGCTAAAGGTAAATTATAGAAAACTGATTACTTCTAATTCCAGCAAAGATCATCAATGTAATATGAACTGTGAAAATAACACGTTCACTGATGTCGTCATTAAGAACTCCGTGAGTGCCCAGGCAATAATTAACCATTGCCAACTACAGAGAATAGTGCAGTCATGTTCGAACATTTGCTTTTGCAAGTAGGTTACAGTGGCTACTGTGCTCAGAGATCAAGATAAAAACAGCACTGAGAAGGTCAATGATAAATGCAGTAGCACAAAAAAAGGGCCCAGAGATGAACACAGGGAGAAGACTTGGGCTATGTCTAGACTACTTCGAATTTTCGAAAGAGGATATGCAAATGCCATGGGCATTTGCATATCTTCTTCCAATCTCACTTTTGAAAGAGGATCTTTCGAAAGTGAAAGTAGTCTGGATGCAGTTTTTTTCAGGGGAAAAAAACCCCTTTTCAAAAAAAAACCCCACTCTTCCTTAAAAAAGGAGGTTTACGCGTTTTTTTTCGAAAAATGGTTTTTTCCCTGAAAAAAATGCGCCCAGACTACTTTCACTTTTGAAAGAGCCTCTTTCAAAAGTGAGATCAGAAGATCCTCTTTCAAAAAAAAACCCAAAAAAAAACCCCACCTGTAGTTTAGACAGGACCTTGGAGTCAGTGCAGTAATTATATCCAAAGACAGCACCACTTGATGGAATTAATTGAGATATTCTGACAGCTCTCTCTCTTTCTAATATGCCCACCCAGAAAATGAATGGTCTGTAGTCTTCTTTTCCTATTTCTCCAGGAGAAAAACCACCACCAGCCAGTAGGTCTGTATTTATCTTTGAGATGGGTGCATGCATTGCTGTGAGCGCCACTTGGAAACACAGGAACAAAATCCAGTATTACATAAATAGAAAGGAACACATTTTGCCCATCTCTCAATAAGATTTTCCACCACAGTAAAGCCAAAATGGAAGTACTTAGAGGCTCTTTAAGTGAGGAAAAGTAATAGAAATGTAGTCTGGCCCACAAAAGCTCATCATCTAATAAACCATCTTGTTAGTCTTTAAAGTGCTACATAGTCCTGCATTTTGCTTAAGTGAGGAAAGACGTTCAAGCAACCTTACGCTTGGTCTACAATTAAAATGTCCACCAGCAGAACTATCAGTTGGGGGGTGTGAAATACCACATCCCCGGGCAACACAGCTTCACTGAACTCCCCCCCCCCCCACACACACACACCCCATAGACACAGTGATGCTGACAGAAAGCGTGTGTCGTTCAGGTGTTTCCTGCACATCAGCAGAACTCTTCCTCTGGGACATTGCAACTCTACTGAGTGGGTTATGCTCCGTGGTGCAGGAACATTTTTAGATGTGAGGATGCTGAGTCTCCTTGCCCTCACCCATCCCCACCACCAGCTGAAGCTGAGAGCAAACCCCTGGCACGCAGGGCTGGCAGTAAAGCCTCCTGGCGCATAGAGCCCAAAGCGGGACCATGCAGGGCTGGCAGCAGAGCCCCTGATGCACAGGGAGGCAGCCAGGAACCTGGCACCTGGGGCAGCAGCAGAGGTGCACGAGGTAGGCAGGTAGGATCCAGGGTGCTAGGCCAAGAGTCCAGGGGTACTGCAGCAACCCCTGCACCTATGGCTATGCCAGCACTGGTTCTCTAGTCTAGATGGAGCCATGTCTACTGTACGAATGTAAATAACCCTACCCTGGCACATAGTCGCTGCAGTAATTGTATTGTTTGCACATGTTTACACTTATCTCATTGTCTCAGCAGTGTGCAACCTCACCAGGAGTGCCTGCATTAATTGTACTGGCAACGGGGGGCAGAGTGGAAAGGCTCCGGAGAGTCACTAACAGTTGACATAAGCAATGAAGTGCCTGTGCCAAAAGGTGCCAACTTCCCCTCTAGCCAGGGCCAGGAATAGGGTTCCAAATTCCCCTCTTCCCCAGCCTTGCCTCATCCCCACTCTGTCCCTTCCCCCAAATCCCAGCCTGCCCCTACTCCACCGTGCCCTCCTGAACACTGAGGAAGAGCTATTTTGCCATGGACAGAAATGGCTGGGAGAGTGGGGGAGGAGATGGTCAGCAGGGCCCCCGGGGGCAAGCAGGGCTGGAGGAAGGGGGAGCGCTTTCTCCCCCTGGGTGCTCCAGCACCAAAGCACAGTACCCATGGAGTCAGCCATGGTCTATGCTGACGCCGTTGTGACCGAGCTACATCAGTCATGCCATCTGTGGAGGGGGGTGGAGTGAAGTCAGCATAGAAGGGCAATTAAGTCAGTGGGTGCCAAATTGATGTGCATGCCCATCGATAGATTAGGCCTCAGTTGGAGTATTGTGTCCTGTTCTGGGCACCACACTGCAAGAAAGATGTGGAGAAGTTGGAGAAGGTCCAGAGAAGAGCAAAAAAATTATGAAAGGTCTAGAAAACATGAGCTATGAGGGAAAACTGAAAGAATTAGGTTTGTTTAGTTTGGAAGAGAGAAGACAGGGTGGGAGGAGAGACATGGAAGCAGCTTTCAAGTACTTACAAGGGTGTTACAAGGAATAGGGAGAAAATGTGTTCTCCTTGAACTCTGAGGATAGGACAAGCAGCAATGGGTTTCAATTGCAGCAAGGGAAGTTCAGGTTGGACATTAAGAAAAACATCCCTGTCAGGGTGGTTAAACACTGGAATAAGTTGCCTAGGCAGGTTGTGGAATCTCCAACACTGGAGATATTTAAGAGCAGCTTACACAAACATCTATCAGGGATGATCTAGACCAGTGGTTCTCAATGTGAGCCATATAGCTCCCCAGAGGGCCACGCCTTACTTCTAGGGGGCCACATGGAAAAAACGGAACATTAGGGGGCCACAGTAAGTTTCTGAGGGGGCCACCCAAACTTAACTGCCAGACGTATGGTGAATGAGGCTCAGAAGGGGGCCAGGAGCAAAAAAAGGTTGAGAGACACTGATCTAGATGGTATTGGGTCCTGCCGTGAGGGCAAGGGACTGGACTCGATGACCTCACGAGGGCCCTTCCAGTTCTAGTGTTCTATGAATCTATGATAATTAGCTTGACATAAGCTACCTTGCATAGGTGTCAACACTGTGGGTGCTGAGCAACAGCAGCCCCCCACCTTTCAGATCCCCCCAGACAGTGGGCCCCACAAATCAACACCTCCTCCTCCTTCCCATGCCTCCTGCCCACCATAACCAGCTATTTCATGGCATTTGGAGATGGGGTGGGAGGAGGGGAAACAAAGAGGATGGGGGAGGTAGAGCAAGGATGGAGCAGATCCAGTTGCTGGTTCAGAATTGTGGGATTGAGCAACATCCATGGTCCAGAATCATGTTAGTTGGCCAGATGTCCACTTATCAGGGGTGTGGCCAAGTTTCCCACAGTCCCATAAAGTTTGTTTACAGCCACCAGTCCTGGTTCTCAGTGTTCAGCTCCAGTTTTCTCCTAAATGTGTTCTAAGAGCCCTGTAAGCAGTTGGAAATATTGATAATACTGCTAGACAATGTTGACCTCCCACAGTTCAGCAAATTCTCTGGTTTGGCATTGGTCAGGTCCCAAGGGTGCCGGACTAGAGAGGTTCAACCTGTACTGGGACAATAAAAACACAACAATCCCCTTAGTCTGGATTGGAGTTAAAGCACAACTCCTCTGGATATAAATAAAGGTGCCTATACTAACATAGTCCTTCTCATGCGGATTACTAGAGTGTGGGAAGAGGCCTACCACTTCTGTTTCAGTTCGCATGCAGCCTACCCACTGAGTTCACTTTTATTTGAGTGCCTGCTTTTTCTCCACGTGCAAGAGCCCATTGTAAATAAAACCCTACGCTGGCAACTTGTGCATGGAAAAGCACAGTGTGGGAAGGAAAGACTGTGCATTAGTCAGGAATTCAATTGAGAAAGATTAGTCCAGGAAAGAGAAACAGAAGGGATTTTTCCCCCGCACTCCACAAAGTACAAACTACTAGAGCCTTAATGGGAAGAGCTCAATTAGTTGCAAATTAGTATTCTAGCACTCCTTTAGTTGCCTGCAAACCGGCCTTGGTTCCTCTCCGTTTTTATGAGGCCGCCTGTAAACATATTCATCCCGGATGCAAAGGGTTTTATTTCCAATCTCATTTCCTCTGCCCCTCCTCCCCCGCACCCTCCAGTAATTTTTGTAACAGCTTTCTGCCATCACCCTCTGCTGGGGACTTGGGCTTCGAGCTAAGTAATTTCCCTCCACAAGGCATGGCTGCTGCTTCTGCGCTGGCTGTCCGGCCTCATCTGTATTCCTGTGCTCCCATCACCCTTCAGGGTTCATTCTTCTGCCACCCGCTATCTCATGTAGATGGTCCCCAGCTTGCGGCCTAATGATAGCTTTTGTGCTTCAGCTCCTGCTGTTTGCAGCTCTGATTCCCTTTCAATGTAATTTACCTTCCCTGCTCTTTCATTTGCCACAGATACACATTAAACTCATGTGCTCTGATAGCTGCTGTCAGCTCTCCTACATGTCGCGCTCAGCAGGTACGTTTCTCTGATCAGTCAGGCCTGCTCTGATTTATATCCCCTTCTTCCTCTTCTAATCAATCCAATCATCTTGCTCCCCATTAATGGAACCGTAGATGCCGCATTCGGGTTTGACTGAAGTTTCCGATCTGGAGTTTAGACCTGGTGAAAATATGAGGAAAATCTTTTCATGAAATCCTCCTTTTTCTTCATCATTTCAATGAACTATCCAATTGTGTTTTAATTTTTTGAACTAAATCTATATCTAGTCTAATAATGAGATTTTCAGGGGGATTTTGATTTCCCCTCAAATGTAATGAAAAATTAAATATTTTGTATAAAATCAAATCTTGATATGCTAATCTGTGGGAAAAGATTTTAAAAAAAATGCCTTGAGGGGTTTCATTGAATCCTCAAGGCACATTTTCTGCCTGCTTAAAATGTCACTACCGCCAAAGCACCACCCTTGCTATTGCTCATATTTTTGCTGGCTAACAAATATAAATCTCCTTATCGCTCAATATAGATAGCCTGTCTAGATAAAGAAAATTAAACAAAAGCTTCAGCTTACCAAAAAACTGCAAACTTTCTCTCATTGAAAAATAGATTCTCTAGGAAATATTATTCACAAACATTCAACTTTTCAAGAGAGAGAACTCGAAATGAAAATATTAAATATTTAGTTTTTTATCTTGGCATTGGAAAAAATTCAGAAAAGGGCAACACATAATCTGAGGTTTGGAACAGCTGCCATATGAGGAGAGATTAATACAACTGGGACTTTTTCCACTTAGGCTATGCCTAGACTACATCCCTTTTTCGGAAAAAGGATGTAAATTAGACGTATCGCAATTGCTAATGAAGCGGGGATTTAAATCTTGGCTACCGCTTTTTTTCGGCACAGAGCTTTGTCGGAGAAAAGCGCCAGTCTAGGCGCTGATCTTTCGAAAAATAAAGCCTTTTCCAAAAGATCCCTTATCCCTCTTGAAATATGATATGCTAATCTGTGGGAAAAGATTTTTTTTAAAATGCCTTGAGGGGTTTCACTGAATCACTTGAAATAAGGGACAAGGGATCTTTCGGATCCCTGTTTGTCAGAAGCTGGGATGGGTAACAGGCAACGGATTACTTGATTATCTATTCTGTTCATTCCCTCTCGGGCACCTGGCATTGGCCACTGTCAGAAGAGGATACTGGTTAGATGGATCTTTGGCCATTCTTGTGTTCTTAACCTGTTTGTGATTTTTCCCTCCTATCCCTGCTTTCCAAAACTAGCGTAAACTCTACAAATGGGATTTCAAATCAGAAAGTCATCTATTCTGATCTGTATACCGGGACCACCACCACAATACACACACTCATAAAACCAACAAAGAATTAAAACCAAAGTAAGACAGGGCACAGGAGATTAGGCTGTTCTATTTCTGTACTTAATAAAGCACATTTTGGGGAGGTTTACTGAAAAATATTGTGAACTTAAACAACAACCACAAAAGACCCCACACATTTAACCATTTCAAAACCACTGCAACTTTGAAGCACTTTTGTAGGTTCAAATGAAACTAGCATTTTCTATTTCCAAGCACTTCCTATGAAAACTAAGGAAATGGAAGTATAAATTCTCTGTACATGCACATTTTCATCTGAGTTTTAGCTTTTAATAACTGTTACTTAGATGTTAGCCAGTAAATAATTTTCTATAACATTCAGACTCAGGTTGAGAAAAAGAGTGTAGGTTATAGACTTTTTTTTTCCTCCAGTTATCTAACGCTTTTTCCTCCACACACATCATGAAGTAACTTTTGCCCATATGCAATAAGGCACAGGCTCCTTTAAGAACTGTCAGAATGCAATTCTGCTTCTACGGAGCATTAATCAAATGTTGCATCTCAGTATAATAACCTTATTACAGTTTCTTGGCTCAGTGTGACATCCTTCTCAAGAATAACCCAATGGCCTACATCATCAGGAGCCAGATGTCTCATTACAGCAGTGGCTCCCAACCCCGGGGACTGCAGACTCCTGGTGGTCTGTGACAATACTGTAGGGGGTCAGTGGAAAGTTTAAAAATAAGGATCAGGCCCACTATGGTGGGCCCAAACTTTACTTTTCTTTCTTGCTACTTAGGCCAAGTCTGGCCATAAAATCCCAAACTAACTGGATGCAGACAATTCATGAAAATAGGTTCTTATGGGATTTCAGGTAATTGACGTTCAGGCTCCATCTGTCAGTCTTGGGAGGAACAACAATGAAAAGGAGGGTTTTAATAGTTGCTTCAAAGTTAGACAGGTTTTTTTGCCCCATTTTATCCCCAAGAAGAGCCCGTTCCTCATCTTGCCCCACATCCTTTTATTTTACCTCAAATTCTTCCCCATTTTCTTTTTCCTACACCCTTTCTTCAGCTATCCCGGGAGTTGGAAGAACAGCGTGTACTATGAGCACCATTCACAGACACTTTTCTGAAAGACTAGTCCAAGATTTAGTCAGTTTAAAAGAGGGGTGGGCAATAATTTTTTGAAGTGGCCCCGGGCCGCCTCAGAAGGGGTGGGGCCTAAAATGGAAGAGGTGGGGCCAGGATGCTTCCGGGATTCCCCACCCACAGACCATGATTGGTCTGGGGGTGGGGGAACCTCTTTGTCCCCTCCTTCCCACTAAGCACCCATGCACCTGGAAGGGCAGGAAGAGGCTTCACACGTTCCCCCACCGACAGTCCAATCAGAGCTTGGGGGCAGGGCAGCATACAAAGTTTCCTCCGCCCTGCTAGGAGCAAGGGGCACTTTTCCAAGTGCCATGAGGTCCTCTCAGGGTGGGGGCAGGTTGGACGAAGCTTCTCACATGCCCCCCCAATCCCAGGTCAATCACGGCCTGGGGGTGGGGTAGCACGTGAAGCTTCCTCCCGCCATGCGAGGAGCGTGTGGCACTTTAAAGTGCTATGTGCTCCTGGCAGGGTGGAAGAAACTTTGTGTGCTTCCCCCATTCCCAGGTCCTAATTGTCCTGCGGGCAGGGAAGCAGCAGGGCCTCCAAGGGCTGGATCAACAACTCGCTTGGCGGGCCGGATCCAGCCCCCGGAAGCCCTTTTGCCCACCTCTGGTCTAAAAAGTGTGTGGTTCCATCTATCACTTCCTGGGGGAACAATGAGAGGAAAAAAGGTTAATGTGTAGCACAAGAAGTACTTTTCTCAGAAGTGCATCACAGAGCACGATTCTAAACAACTTACTTTAAAACGGAAACCGTCTGGAATGCATGGACGAGAATGCTCTCTATTCTGACATCGCATCTGGCACATTTTCCTCTCTTTATAGTAAGTAAAATTAGAGTATTCTCACCACAAAAGATTTTGTAGGAGCTTCCCGACAGCTGTTTATGGACCTGCTGCTTTAGAATGTGCTCAGATGCAGACATTAATTGTAAATGGCATGGCTCTGGATTATATCGCTTCACGTAATCCCCAAAGCTTTGGGTTAGAGAGTTGGCTGAAAAGGCTCTGACAGAACATTTTGCCATTGTAACATGCCTGGGTACAATCCACAGAAAAGGAGGTTGTGCTACCCCGTCTTACAATGCCTTGCTATAATAGCGCCCACCTATGATATTCACAAACAGCCTTCCAGCAACCAAGTTCCATACCAGATAAATACTTCTTCAGTGGGGTACATGTAATCCCTTTAAATCAGTACTTACAGCAAACGCTAATGTTTAGAAACTGCTTCTTTGTTTCCCCAGTGTTTGGAGAAACAGGACTCAGTACATGCATTGTGAAATTAAGATTGATGGAATGTGCATCAAAGAAAATACCATTCTACTCCCAACTGAAATATCCTCAGTGGCCCAAACTAGACAGACAATCAGAATGAAAAAGGACCAATATTAAATGTATTGTGTAGTTATACAAAGTTAACCTCTCTAGTCCAGCACTATCCATGCTTCAGTATGATTTTAGTTTGTGAGCTGTCCACTCACAGGTGTGGCCAAGTTTCCCACAGTCCCATAAAGTTTTAGAGCCACCAGCCCTGGCTCTCAGTGTTCTGTGCTGTTATTTAGCTCTAATTTACCCCTACATGTCTTCTAAGAGCCCAATGAGCAGTGGAAGTGTCAGCAAGGCTGCTAGAAAATATTGACTTCCCATGGTTCGGCACCAGTCAGGTGCCAACGGTGCTATGCTAGAGAGGTTCAATCTGTAGTACAGCTCAAGAAAAGCCATCTTAATCCTCTGTTTAGGTTTCCCTTTCTTCTTGTCCTTCACGCATCTATCCCAGTGCTATTCCCTCCAAGCTTGATTTTGTTTGATCTACTAATCAAGACACCAATGCCATATGCCGCTGTGATGGTTAAGCCAACTCTTGACAAACTAATTCCTTTAGACACAGGATTTGATTTCCTTCCTCCTGGCATAGGAAGAAAGATTCCTCACCTGAGAACGCAACAGAAGTTGCAGCAATGTCTATCGCCTGGGATGCAGAGGGCGTACCAAGTAACTTGCCTTTTATGGACCAAATTTGTGTCAGTGTGCTAATTGTGTGTCAGGCTCTTTCTACCCATCAGGAATAGGGTGGACAGATTTCTAAGACCAGCAAAACTACAAAAAAATAAAGTTAAACTTTTATATTTGCCCACACCAGTGTGATGTTCCTACCTTGTTGAGTGGATGGTATTTTGCAGGTGAAGAGAACAAACATGCGCATCCTCGTGCGCAGCATTGAATGTCAACTGGGAACAAAAGACTTATGCCCAGAAGGGTGAAGAGAGGGACCAGAATCTTTCACTTCCTTTGTTGCATTTTATATTATGCCTTGCTGGAAAAAGCCACATTCCAGATGGCAGACCTCTTCCAACAACAGCTCTTCAGACTGCTAGGAAAAAGGGAGCGTTGTTTATCCACAGGATGAAAGCATGGTCAAGTTACGTTATATTCACACTGGATGTCTCATATAAAGTGTGTACCTATGTCAGAGCCACAGAAATAAGAGTAGACGAAAAGGAGAATGAGTTCCAGGAACGATGCCCATTCCTCTTAAGGATAATTAAATGAGTTAAGCTGAAATAACTCACTGCAAGAAACTGCAGCTATTCAGTTGGTCCCTCTCCCCAGGTGCCTATCGGTAATCAGAAGGAGATCAGGCTAATTGGGAACATATCCCTTTAAGGAGTTTGAGCGCCCTCTAGTGGGGTTTCTCTTCTGTTGCACAAGTGATCAGAATGCCACCTGATAGAGTTGATAAACACGGCTACTTGCACTTCAGACATTGTGAGTGTCAGCTCCCCATATGCCAAATCTTATGCAGGACCCAAGAAACACTAACTAGAATTTGAGAGGTCCAGTTGCCCCCCTTCTTCTCCCCAGCCTCAGGTAGACTAGAGAATCTCAAAACTCCAACATCCAAAGCAGATTCCTAAGGTATAGCATTTCACAGGGACCAGGATCTTAAAAGGTCCAGACTTGCAAAAAACCCAGACAGCTGTTGATACCAGCTTTTCCATCATTATGGCTCAGTGCACCAATAAAGTCAGCCTCACTCCCACAATAGCCAGGGCTCCTCCCTCTATGTAAACTGTAAAAATTAAAGCTTTCAAGTCACAAAGGGCTTGAACAGGGCTTAGATTGGATAGATGTGCAGGAGCATGAAAAAAAAGTAAGCCTGCCCCTTTCTGAGGGCTTGTCTCCACTTACCAGGAGATTGCCCCTGAGA
Source organism: Pelodiscus sinensis (assembly GCF_052426305.1). Classification (NCBI taxonomy): domain Eukaryota; kingdom Metazoa; phylum Chordata; order Testudines; family Trionychidae; genus Pelodiscus; species Pelodiscus sinensis. The sequence goes on from NC_143057.1 coordinate 8,372,342, forward strand.
TCCATCTCCCAGAGTTTGATTCAGCAGGTCTAGTAAAGACCTACTAAATCAACTGCTGATCACATCCCCATCAACTCCAATATTCCACTGGGTCACACAAAGAGTAAGGGAAATCTGATGGGAGAAACTCTCCCATTAATCTTCCACAGTAGGGATGCTGCAGTGAAGTTGAGCTAAGGTACAGCTACTCCAGCTATGCTTTTCACATACCTGGAGTTGTGTATCTTAGTTCAGCTTTGCCCCCTAGCATAGGGCTGGTCTGGGGCTCTGCCTATACTATGAACTAGGGGTGTAATTTCCTTAAACATGCACTAGTTCTCAGAACCATCCTTAGGATTTATGGGCTCCTACTCAATACTCATAAACTGGTTCCCCAACGGCCGCCACGGTGGGGGACGATGATTTTTTTAGAAAGGTGTTTTTATAACCCCCAGGAACACACTACTGACATATTTTTAAAGCAAATTTTAAAGCTAATATCCTGACAATGAACATGGTAAATTCATAAACTGACAGGATATACCTGGGGTTGGCAAAGGCCTGTTAAATAGCTCTTGATTGGATCTTTCACAGATTCGTTGTTCTGCTAATAGAGCTGTCAGGGTTTCTCCCCCCCCCCCCCCTTAAGTTAACTAAATCCTCTCCCAAAGAAGCAGAACCACAGGAAGAAGATGGGTGGGCAGTAAGACCCAGTGGTCCCTGAAGTGTTTGGGTTCCCTATGCAACTCCATATGGATAAGGACAGCTCTGCTAGTTCTTATCAAGGTAGCAGGAGTCTAAATAGCACTGCAGAGCTGTGCCAAGTACAACCCCCAGTCTGCGGTGTAGACACAGCTTTGCAGTGGGCAGGGCAAAACTAGATCCTTGGCTCAGCTTTCCCATCCCCATGTGCTGCCAGACCAGCTGGCAGGGGTTGAGAGTAAATTATTATCCCCTTGGAGCAAGGAGACACTCACCCCTTCCCGAGGCACATTCCCTTCCCCCTTGGCTGCTGCTGTGCAATCAAGTGCAATGGCCGTCTTACTCCACATTTAAGCAGTTATCCACTCTTAGGATACACATACGCCTATGTAAATTAGTGCTGGGCAAATCGCCAGGTAGCTCCCTTCAGGCTGCTTATCCAAACGTACCAGTCATGACCATGCGGGTTAGCCAGCAGCCTGGGCACTAAGGGGTTAACTATGTCCCTTACCTAGCCAGGTGGAGTGGCCAATAGGAATGTAGGGAGGAATTTCAAACTGGGACAAAGGAAATTTGTTTTTTTCCCTCCTTTGTTCTGGGCAGTTCTCTCCAGCTATTGAGGGGGACAGACACTGTCTCCCTCCAAGAAAAGATTCTTTCTTCACTTTCTGTAAGTAGGGTAAAGTTTAGATAAATCCATTAAGTTTTATTGTTTTATGGTTTGGGTATGGATCTGCTGTCTGTGCACTTTAAAAAAAAATGTTTTGGCTTTCCTTTGTAGCTAAGTTCTAGGCCAATGGTCTCCAACCCACCGCCCGCGGGTGCCATGGCGCCCACCGGGGCATGTATGTGTGCCCGACTAGTGACCAGGGCTGGCCTGAGACATTCTTGTGCCCTCTGACCCCAGGTGCCTGGTGCATGCATGGCCACAGCCACCGAGCACCCGGCAGCCCCAAAAGGTTGGGGAACCACTGTTCAAGTCCCATGGAGTTTCTCCATGAGTATATTATTTTGTTACTTTTCCATCTAATCGTTATGCTTGCAACAAGAATAGTGTGGTGATAATAAAAGTTCTCTCTCTTCCTTTTATTAACCCGGTATTGGTTAATGGTGGTGTCCTGCTTTTTACTTTAGGGGTCAGATTTTCCCAAATGGTCTCTCCTCTGGTTTCTTTATTAATTTGGGTGGTGGCAGCAGAGAGTCTATCCCCAAAATCTAGGATTTTAAGATTTTGGGGGGAAGTTTTATACCAAAGTCTGGTAGATAAGGTTTTGGGGTGCACTTGCTGGTGCCCACTTCTGCATTTATCATGCCAGAGTGGGGAAGGAGCCATGACAGTACCCATCGCACTCTGAGCTGGAAAGCACACAAGCTCGCACAATGCTGATCTGGGGCACTGTTGCCCCACCACCAAGGGACACCACACTGCTCCCCTCAGATCAGTAGGAGGGCCACTCCCCCTTATTCTAACTCCTGGCTCTACACCTGCAGCAATAGGGCTTTCTGGATAGACCCAGAGATTTGGATTCTCTTCCTGCCTCTGCTGCTGGGTGTCTCAGGGCAAGTCATGACCCTGCTCCATGCCTCAGGTTCCCCTTTGGTAAAATGGGAATCATCATGTTGACGGTCTTTGCGGAAAAGTCTTTTGTGATACAGCCTTTTCCATCTGCAGATCTCTCCAACTACAACAATTAAGCCGGTAGCTAGGAGCGCACATCCAAGTTTTTAATGCATCTCTGTCTATCAGAACCCAAAGATAAGCATCACTGGTCAGCAGATAATTGTCCTGTCATTTCTCCAATAAACTTCAATAGATGGGCACGTTGTCAGGCTGAGCTTTGATGCTCTGCTGTTGAGGGGTGATTTTAAAACTTAGTCTCCAGAGCATTAACCTGGGGAAAGTTAAGGAAAATGGCAGGCCAGCCTAGGATTGGGACACTGTAGTTCTGGGGGCTATTCCCAATTCTGCCACTGACTTGCTGGGTGACCTTGATCATTTCACCTCTTTTTGCTGCAGCCGCTCTCTTTATACAACAGGCCTGGATCACCGTTGTCAAATGCTTTCTGATGTTTGGATGAAAAGTGCTAGGCAAGACCTCGCTATTATTACAGTACTGCATCTCCATGCCTTATCGTTAAAATAAAATACCAAAAAAAAAAATCAGCCTCACAAACGACTTCGTTTTTCTGCTCACCTTCCCCCCCTTTTCAAGGTGGTTGTTCAACCCACTTCTGTTTCTAGCTCGCGTTCGGTTTATTATTCACTGCATTCAGCACAGATTTTAAATAACCACTTTTCTGTTATTGGTAGCCCAGAAACAGAGAGCTGTGCCAAGGGAGAGCTGGGCCTGTTGTGACAGAGCACAAACAGACAAGCTTTGCCTGCCGGACCTTAACACCCAAACGGAGAAGACAGACACAGGAAGTACTTTGATCTTCATATCATTGAGGGGGAAGGAAGGCAAGGAGATGAGGTGCGTAGCTGCCCTGGTGCTGCAGATGCGATTGCCAAACCAGGCGGGCCTTACCCATGCTAGCTCTGATTGAGGTGCACTAAAAATAGCAGTGTAGCTGCTGCTCCAAGTATATATCTGGAGTCCTGGACAGGATATTAATCTGTGGCCAGCTGTGCTGCCACAGCCATGCTTGCTTGAAGTGCTAGCTGGATCAGCTAGCAAAGGTAGGACTTCTTGAGCCAGGAATTTCACCTCTTGTTCCAGCGAAGGACCTAAACCTACCTACCCAATTAGCTGGGTAGGATCATACAGGGCCTCTGCCTTTGCCACGATGGCCACACTACTAGTGTTAGCGTGCTATAGATTGAACCTGTCTAGTCTGCACCCCCAGGGACCCAACTGGTGCCGCACCAGAGAATTTGCTGAGCCATGGGAGGTCAATATTATCTAGCAGTATTACCAGCACTCCTAATGCTCACTGGGCTCTTAGCTCTAATTTACCCCTAAAATGTAGTCTAAATCCCAGCACAGAACACTGAGAGCCAGGACTGGTGGCTGTAAATCAACTTTACAGGATGGCGGGAAACTTGGCCACGCCCGTGATAACTAACATCACACCGGACCATGGATGTTGCAGGGCTGGGAAGTGCCAGAGTAGACAAGTTCAACCTGCAGTTTGAGTGGAGCTAGTGCATGTGTGTCTACCTGAATGGGGAATTAGCCTGCCCTCCCAGATGCAGTGAAAGGAGAGAGATGGGCTTCAGAGCAACATCAACAAGCTGTCTACAGAGCTATTTTTAGAGCTCTAGTATGAACCTCACTAGCCTCTTGGTGTGTCTAGACTACCTAGTTTTGTCGACAAAAGTGGACTTTTGTCGACAAAACTATACCAGCGTCTACACTACCGTGGAGTTCTGTCGACATAACGTCGACAGAACTCCACGGTTTTGTCGACGCTGGTAAACCTCATTTTACGAGGCAAAACACCTTCTGTCGACAAAACTGTCGACAGAAGGTGTTATTGCCTGTAACGTTGCGTCCAGACTACGGAATTCTGTCGACAAAGCGGCTTGCTTTGTCGACAGAACTCCATGTGTCTGACGCAAATTGTCGAAGGAAGTTTTGTCGACAGTATCTGTCGACAAACTTCCGTCGACAAAACGCAGTAGTCTAGACATACCCTATGTCTGTCAGCCCAGCTTGCAAGGCTGACTAGAGTGAGCTTCAAAACACTGGGTAGACGGAGTGTAAGTGACTTGACCAAGGTCACCCAGGTAGTCTGTAGCAAAGGCACAATCCCCTCCACCTAAGTCTAGTACTTTAGCCTTAGGGTCTTCCTTCCTCTTAGTACTACCCATCTAGTAGTTCTGTACATGAGAAATTTATATTGGTAAAGGAAATAGATCCCCAAACTCTGGCTATACCGTAGTGAAAATCCAGTACAGCTGTACCATCTTAACAGAGCAGACTTCCTTTAAACTCAAGAGATCACGAGGAAGTGATTTTCAATTGCCTTGAAAATAATTTGAGGATTAAATTGTATTGTTTTTCATAAAGAAAACAGACAATGAAAAGGTAAAAGCTTGTGTATGTAATCCAGCACTGCATGCTTCATGGAATCTCTAACAGAATTATCCAATTTTACAACTTGTGAAAGCAGCAAGACAACACTACGTAGGTATAACATGTTACAGTTAGGCAGAATGGAGAACAGGCATTCTTTGAGCCATCTCAACATTTTCCTACACATGTATCTAGAAACAGTCCAAATTCGTATCATTGTTGTCTTTGGCTGCTCACTCAGAGATCCAAATGCCACGGCTTAAATCTGAGCATAAAGCTTAAATCTCCCATTTTTGTAATCCCATATGCTTGGCTACCATTACAACCCTCAGGTACCAAATGTACCACAGAGGCTGAGCGACATCATGGCTTTAGCCCCTGATGTTTGTTGGTCCTGTAACAAAAGTCATTCTTTTTAAATATTTAGCTTTGCACACTTACTGATCCGAGGCTTTCGAACACCACGTGAAGGTTGCTTACAAAACCTTTGCAATTCACCCTCAAGACTTCTAGCATCCATAGCTTAACAAAAATGGACTTTAAGCCAATGGCTATCAGTGTTCTAAAATGATTAATACAAAACCATTAAGATATTAAGAGCCCATTGTCCTACTCATAGCAGAAGACACGGGGAATAGCTTTGGGGTTTTCACATTACAAGTATCTATATATTTTGCCGAAGTTGCTGTAAGGCACTGTCTAAAAGTGTCTCACTGTTCTTAGCAGTTATTCTAGCCTGAGGATGGAAAGCAACTTTAAAAAAGCAAAAACAAAACAAAAAAAGCAAGAGTGCCTAAAAGCTATGCCAGCCAGAATAGTCTTGCCGAGCTCCATGTAGGATTGTCAAATTCATTTTCCTTGTCTCCTAGCCACATGGGACCCAGAGAAATGAATTGTGGATCCTCTCTGGGGAAAGCAAACTGAACGTATTAAAACAAAACACTTTGCCCAAACCATTTACTTGATTGGAAGTTTTCACTCAGTTTCATATGCTGGAGCTATATTTCCAGACATACCCCATGAAAGTTTGGTAAAGAAAAAACCCTATTTGCTTGCCCTTGGCATTATGCTTATTGTATCATTGCAGGATTGCTGTCCTTTTCTCTTGGGTAGGTATAATTTTATTGGGTGAATAAGCAGATATTACAAAGACTGGGACTTTTCACCTTGGAAAAGAGATGAGTAAGACAGGATAGGATACAGGTTTATAAAATTGGGTCCCCAAAAGGCAGTAGGTTTAAAACAAAAAGAAAGCACTTGAAACGCTGCATAGTCAACCTGTGGAACTCATTGCCAGGAGATGTTGTGAAGGCCAAAACTATAACAAGGTTTGAGAAAGAACAAGATAACTTACATAAAAGATCAGCCATACTGGGTCAGGCCAAAGATCCATCTAACCCAGTATCCCATCTTCTGACTCTGGTCAATGCCAGGTGCCCCAGAGGGAGTGAACAGAACAGGGAATCATGAAGTCATCCATTCCCAACCAATGACAAACAGAGGCTACGGACACCATTCCTACCCATCTGGGTTAATAGCCATTGATGGACCTAACCATATGAATTTATCTAGTTCTTTTCTGGAGAAGTTCATGGAGGATAGATCCATCAACAGCTATTAGTCACAATAGCATAGGCTTTCATCCCTGTCCTCAAGAATCCATAGCCTCGGAGAGCCAAAAGCAGGGATGGGATGCAAGGGGATAGATCATTCATTGATTGCCTGTCCCGTTCTTTCCCTCTGGAGCACCTGGTTAAGGCCTCTCTCGGAAGACTAGGCTAGATGAGCGATTCTAGCCATACTGGACTAGATGGAGAATTGATTTGACCCATTATGGCTGTTCTTATGACCCCTGGTTCTTGAGTTACATATGTGTTACACATTCTATGAAACAACACTTCTTATTCACTGTCTCCGCACCTTTCATGATTTATAGACCTCAAAACACATACCCCTTAGTCATCTCTTTTCTAAGATGAAAGCACCAGTCTTTTTACATTTAAACATGACACACCACTAGAGAGTGGTTGATAGCAGAAAGGCGGCACAAGATCAGCTTTGTGTAGAGTTATATAAAGGCAACATAACACAAAAACAATGGAATGTATTAGTTTACTGCAGATAACATGAAAGATGCAGATCACATCGACTCCAGCTTTTAACTGGGCTAATAAAATGTTCCTCTTTATCGTGGATGAATCAAGCAAATTATGATTCAGTTTCCAGATACCAGTAAATGTTGATGAATACTGACAAATATAAATCAATTACTTTTTGCGCCTCATGTTTCAAATGTCAAAATTTCCAAGCAAACTATTAAATTCCAAGAACATGCTGGAAGTCTCCCCTCAGCAACCAGTACTAATTGGAGTGGCAATAAAACTCACTTAACTATAATATACATTTCCTTATCTCTCCTCTTGTTGAGCAATAGCACAGCTTACTCTAAAGTCATTTGTTTTCACTGGGATTGCACAACCTTAAAATTACAGTTCTGCAATGCTCCAAAACTCAACAGAAGTGAAGATAAATTCCAGTCTTTGATCTTGGGAAAATCTTTAGGGGCTCAACTTCAGCTTTGAAGAGGCCTTTCATTAGCTATAATTATAAAAATGAAAGCACCAGTTCCATGTCTGATATAAAATGATGTTGTTCCATTAACTGCAGTGGAGCAATGTCAACTTAAAATAGCTGAGGATAGGGCCCACAGTTCCTAAATACAAATAGGAAACCCAACTCATTAGATTCATCTTTAATATGTGCATGATTAATACGGAGACTTAAATAAGCCTGAAATGATTAATACTTGAACTTGAACAATGCACAAGTCAGTCAAAGTCATGCATATGAATGACTTCTTACATGTATACATTTTCATCTAAGCACCATTCTGGCAAGACCAGAGATATTTGGCCCTACCTGTAAGCCTTTGTCTGCATGAGTCTAGTCTTTTGTTTTCCTCCTTTTCTGCCTGGGTTTCCAGGATCGGAGTCCTCTTTGGAGCAAGAAGCAATAACCTTCATTATCAGCAGTGACTTACAATACCCTTTCAGCATCAGCACATCATAACATCTAATTACCAGCTGATCTGATTTTTTTTTTTTGGACGTCACATCTGTCATGGTAGGTAGGTCCCATGTTCTCACAGATCACACAGAAATGAAGTTGTATGGGGGTTGAAGGACTTGCCTTCCCAGCAGCATTAGCTCAAGGTGTATCTGGACCATTGCGGACTCACATCTGCACCTGGAAATCTATCACTCACTCGAGTGGCACTTGAAGCTTGCATTAACTGGCCCACCAGGAGGTGCAGACGGAAGCTCATCTGTTGCTGACGCTGAAGCTAGTAATGCAGAAGGGATGCGGCAGCTTGAGTTACAATTCACTAGGCTAATCTGTCTGGGCTGCTAATTACCATATGCAAAGTCATGCTCAAAGCGAAGGTTATTCGAGAGCATGGGTTCCCAAACTGGGGGGTCATGAAGAAATTCCAAGGGTGGTGTGAGGCAAACCAGCCCTCTCCCCCATCAAACTCCCTCCCTAAACAAGTTTTGCTGCTGGGGGTTCTCAAAAATCAAAAAGGGGGCGTGATGCTGAAAAGTTTGGGAACCACTGCTCTAGAGCACGTAAAGTGGCACATGTACCACTGCAGTTGTACTGCTATAACATCTGCCAGGTAGCAGCTTTATGCTAATGGGAAAAAAAGCTCTTCCATTGGCATAATTAAACCCTGCCCCTATGTTGGGAGAAGAGCATTTCTTACCAACACGGGCACTTCTGTTGGCCAAGGGGCTGCTTTTTCACGGTCGTAAATTGTACTAACAAAAGTGCTAGTGTAGACACAACCTGTATGTACTAGCTCACAGTAATTGCTATGGAAAAAAACAAAACACGCACCCCCCTACTCTTCAAAGTTTTAACCCCTGATAAAAACCTCCTTAAAACTCTTTATCCCTGCAGCTGTCTAGAATCAATCTTTGCTTAGAAAACAAACTAACCTGTCTGTTTGGTCTTCAGAGCTTTATGCTGTATTAAAATCACATGTCTGAGTTTTGGAAGCCCGGGTAGCCCTCTAGCACTCTCACACCAGCTCTCACAGCAAACACTGTATGTCAGTACTGGGATGCATTACCAAATTAGTACTGGTAATTAGGGTTTAGGAAATGTTACAGATGGAGATGGGCAAAAGCCAGGGGGGGGGGGGGGGGAATCCTGAGAAAACCTTTTCCCAAATTAAATTGGTGCAGTAAGATGAAGGTCTAAAACATAAGCCAATGCAACACAGGCCAGGTCCGAGGCCTCACTAACAATGGAGAAAACATGGCTAACAGAAAGCAAAGCTAAGCTGTGAGCAAGAGGCAGGCCCCAGCCCACAGAACTTGGCACGAAGAGGGCTGAGAGTGCAAAACACTAATTGGTAATAGACCCAGGTGCAGAACCATAATTGGTACTAGTCATAAGCGGAAAGCACATGATGATATCACTAGCTCATTAAAAAAGGCCTTGGTACCCACTGCTCACAGATACAGACCCAGGTTCAGGAAAGGGTCTAAAATGACAGCATGATGGATAGAGATGATCTAATCAAACCACGAGGTAGAGGGTGGTATCTAAGTAGCATCAGAGGGTGGTAACCTGGCTACGTCAGGAGTGAGGTGTGATTTGTTGTACATGTATATAAAGTGGTGTCTTGGGGGGGGACAGTCTTTGCATGACCTAGGGGGCAGTGAAAATTTCCCACTGACTGAGTCATTCAATTTGGCAAGTACATATGCCTAGTGGTTCAGTGGAGTCTTGGGGTCTTCAAAGTATTTGAGGGATTCAATATCTGAGATATAGGTGAGAGGATTATTCTGGGTGGGGTGGGTGAGATTCTGTGGCCTGCACTGTGCAGGGGTCAGACTAGATGATCATAATGGTCCCTTCTGACCTTAAAGTCTATGAGACTACTGACAACTATTACCGTACTTTGCTGAACAATAAACCTGGCCTGGCATCTTTAATCCTTATCCGATTTGTAGTCTTTGGGGGCTCTTATGGGGTCTATTGTGGAGGATGGGTACACAAGTCGACAGACCACATCATTGAGCACACACACACAAGCAGCCTTCTGGTTATCATCATCAACAGCGCCAGAAACCCACGAGGACACCTCAGCAGTAAATCCTGACCGCCTCCTAAATAACTGCAATTGGCAATTATGGCCATTGACATTCCCCAAGTGGCATTTAGTCATCTTTGTATTCCAACGCCACAGTACAACTTCCTCTACAAAGAGCATATCTTCAAGCGTAACGTGTATGCCACGAACCGGACCGTGGCTGGGAGATTACATTCCTAGTACTATGTTCCAATGGCTTCATTAGTTTCCTGGGCATCCTTGCAGAGAAGATCAAAAGCATCAACAACTAACCTGAGCGGCTTGACTAATAGCCATAAAAGATGTGGTCTTGCTTGCTCTAGTTATCACTAGGATATGTCCACGGATTGTCCACTAGGATATGTCCACGGAAGGAATATAAATTTCAGGAGCCAAATGAGCTGTAGCACCTCACCTTAGCTTGGGGTAGACAGTACTATGGCTCTCTCCCTGGCAGTTTAGTGACATTTGCTTTCTGGAGGAAAGAGGTGAGCAAGGGCTATGAATAGAATGGGGGAGCTAAAGAAATGGAAAGATGCTTTGGGGCCTCCAGGAGAGAGGAAACAGGATGGGAGACCCTGTTAAGAATGGAGGAAATGCTACTCTTGGCAAAGCCAGTGGTACTACTAGCTACTTTCCTGTGCCTAAGAGCAAGCAGGCAGTGCTAGCTAATTTGGGGGGGGGGGGGGAGGGAGTATCAGAAAGTCTATCAAGGAATTTTCTTCATGAACATCAACAAATAATTGGGAAGGAGGAGTTTGTCCTGAAGCCCGAGAGATTTTTGTTGCCATGCATGCCTATTGTAGCTGCCATAAATGGACCAGAATCACGTATGAACGTGTTAATAATTGTGATCTGTAATTCAGCTCATGGAAAACGGAAAGAAAATAAATATGCCCCTGCGGTATTGTCATCAGAAGTTATGTATCTCTTTCAATCTTTTCAGTTCTAAAGAAAAAAAAATTCCACCCAAGCAATCATTTTTCTTAAAAATATAGAATTCAAAGACTCAGCACTTCTGTTTCTGTAAAAAGCCATTGGAAAGCAAATATTCATTAACTTTAAGTCAATAGTACTTAGCATTTTGATCAATATTTCAAACAGTTTTGTGGTTATAATGGCTTTTTTCTGCTGTATCCATTAGTCTCAGCTGTTCAGTTGTAGATTTGTTCAGTTGGGCGCTTCTGACTGAGTCATATGACCTATTAAAGAAGGTTATTAACAGAACTTAAGTCTTTCTGCAACTGAATGTGAAGTTAATTGTCATTTAGTTAATCAACCACTCCCTTTTGCTATTTACAAGTGTGTTTTTCCATTTCTTTATCAGCTTCAATCCAGTTGCTTGAGAGGGACAAGAATGGAGCAGAGAAAAAGAGAGCAGCTATATCGATCTACCAACATAAATTCTGAGCAGAATTATTTTTTTTTAAAATCTTCAGTAAGATATGGAATGTCAGACAAACAGGTAAGTTTAAGGATGCAATTAAATAAATGCATGTCAGTAATGGTCACATAACATGATCTACATGACTGTTTACTGTATATATTTACTTACACACACTCCCCACCCCAAAGAAATATCAAGATTACTGAAAGCTGAACGAGGCCCAGAACAAATCCATACTATGCACCGACATCTTTAGTCCTGGCATTTTCTAATTTGAGCACTAGACTTGTATTTGAGTGCAATAAAAAAGGTTCTTTTAAAAGCTGTTGTCTCTGTGTTTTGTGCGTGTATCTAGTTTCCTAGGTTTACACAAATGCTATTGTGGAAAAAACGTTTGCTATCACATGGCACCATATTGAGAGCTGGGCCAGTCTTTCCCTGACCGAGTCCGGTATCTTCCTCACTTTCTGCTCCTCCCCCATTCTTTGCCATAGCCTCAACTACTCAAGCTTCTCATCCCAGTTCTAGGTTCCTTGTGTCCATATCAGGGCTTGTCTCCACTACACCAGGAATTGACACTGCAGTCATTGATCCACTGGCCATTGATTTATTCTGTCTTGAGACACAATAAGTCAATCTCTGAGCACTCTCTTGACACAGCTACTCCACTGGGATGAAAAGAATAGTTGGCAATGACAGGGAGAGTAGCCCCCACCGACCTTATTGCACGCAAGGTGGTACAATAAGTACACACACTTCAGTGACATTATTTGCATAGCTGAAGTCACATAGAGTAGATCGACGGTGGGGGTTAGTGTAGGCCTGTCCTCAGTCTCCCACCATATTCTGTGTCCCAATTGCTTTGCCCACCAATTCCCAGTCCTCTCCCATGTCCTTGTTCCTTGACTTGAGCAGCCTGTCCCAGTGTCCCCTTGCCCCCAATAATTTGAACAGTACTTTGAGTCTAGCTAAGATCTGGGCCTCCTCCTGGAATGGTACACACACATTGCAACAGACAGGCCCTGCCCTTTCCCAAATTACAGTTTAATAGACCAATGCAGGGGGAGTGGCCATTTACAGGCTGAGAGACTTTTGGCAAGTCATGTTACCTCTTTGGGTCTCAAACTGGCACCAAAACATCAGTGTCCAGTGAAGGAAGCTGCCCTCCCTTGGGCAAAGTACAGACTTTGCTTTTTTTAAGACTGCAAACAAACCATCTCTAAACCATAAAATGCAGGTCAATACAGGGAAAAATAAGTGCTTGTAACTAATTGCAGAGTGATTTATTAGCATCATGCCTCCTACTGCATCTTGCCTACCATTACGTTTAGTTTTCTATACTCGGTGCCTAGAAATCCGGTGTATGTTATATGGACACTCCTATTAAGAATAGTATGTACAGCACCTGCTGGTCCATCTTATGTTTCAAGGGTTATTGGTGTTTGCACCAACTATAAATAGGGTGCCACTAAAAACTTTTTTGCTGGAGTTCGGCTCCTTTATGGTAAGAAATTGAAATTATCATTCAATTTCTGTGTCCAGCAGCCAGATACGACAGCCACCGGTACAACTGGAAATGCCTTAGAAAGATGGATAAGATACTTAATAAGATGTGTCAGAAATGGGGATTGTCTGAGGTTGCTTTGTGACCAGCTGGATTAATTTTGGTTGAGGAGGATACTTTTACATTATCAGAGAAGTGAAGGTCACTAGAAAATTTCTTGCATCAGAAAGGGATGAGTTAAGCTCATGACCTGAACGGAAAAGGAGATTTGTCTGACAGTCAGGAGGGATTTATCATTTTCTTTTCATCTACAATGGCTAAAGCATTACATTTCCCATTGAATTTCCCCTTCTGATTCTAGGGGCGATTGTCAGGAATTCTCTCTGCACCTGGTTAGATTCCTGCAATTATGAGCTGTTTTTTTTAGCATGAGTTTCTGTGTTTGCTCTTTCAAAGAATACGGGCTTGACCCTAATGCACCTTAATGCACCACAGAGAAAGCAATGCGGCAGAAAGTCACACGCACACACACTCAGCAGGTATACTGGCAACACCTGAAGGGCAAGGAGAACTTCACAGCCTGCTCTGCATGAGGAGCTAGGAACACTGTTAGCATCTTGTTTCATACGCAATGGGAGGGAACAAGATTGCCGGGATTGCTTTTAACATGCTTATAACTCTTGCAGCTCTGCATTAGGACAACTATTATACTCAATTGCCATGCTTCAGGGCTTCAGCTGATCTTCTGCAGGGGTCAGGAAGGAATATTCTCCCCAACCTCCACTACGTACAACTGGCTAAATATATTCTGGGGGTTTTCTCACCTTCCTCTGAGGCAAAAATTGGCCGTTGCTGGAGACTGAGCACTGGATGAGGCAGACCAGAGTTCTGAGTGGACCGAGAATCCTGTCATTGGGTACATGACATTTCAAGCGAGATATACAATTTCCATCTTGAGGAGTCATCGCCATGTCTTATTAGGCTACCCCACAGAACATAGATTGTAGCCACAGTGGGATGGCAATCCAGCCCTTTTATGGTCCCAGGTAAAAAGTGTCCTGATTTGGGAATTACACCCTAGCTCCAAGTATATAAACCCTGCTAGATGTTATGTCTTGCTCACCTGCTCAGATTTGGGGTCGGAGTACATTTTTCTGGTAGGCAAGTTTGAAAAGGTGGAATGTTACCTTCCTTTGCAGAGTGGGGTATGGATCACCTAAGCATGTCTCCTCATTGCAGAGGCCTCAGGCACTGGTGACACCTCAGCCTCTCCTACTCTCTGCATGTGGCAGAGGAATGAAATACTTGAGTCTAACTAAAGTCAGTGGGCTTAATATAAGCTATTACATTTCATCCATGAGCCACAGGAAGTCAGATTAGATGGTCTAGTGATCCTTTCTGATCTTAGACTATGAAACTAGTGCACATTGATCCTAAGGCCCAGAAAAGAACTGACCAGTCAGCGGTACAGAACATGTATCCCCAAACCCTCCCCAATTTCTCAACATCCTTCAGCAACTGTGGGCATCAGAATTGGAGACAAGTCCAATAGTGGTCACACCTGTACCATAGTTAGAGCTAAAACCAACCTCTCCAAAGAACAGAAAACCTCTTTTCTTCCTGAATCCAGCTTACTTAACACCTCAGGGGAAGCACTCAGCCCTTAGGCTATGTCTACACTGCAGGCTTTTTGCGCAAGAACACCTGTTCTTGCAGAGCATCTACACTGCATGTGTGTTCTTGTGCAAGTAAATTTACAGTACAGCGTCGGAAAACAGGGCTTCTTCCGGAAGAATTATTCCTCTCCCCCCGAGGAATAAGCCCTCTTGCACAAGAGCTCTTCCACAAGAAGGCAGTGTAGACAGGCAACAGGTGTTTCTTGCGCAAGAAAGCCCCATGGCTAAAGTGGCTATCAGAGCTGTCTTGCGTGAGAGAGCTTCCACACTGCGATGGATGCTCTTGCACAAAAGCACATCTCTTCCACAAAAGCACATGGCATTGTGGAAGACCTTTTGCACAAGAACTCTTACGCAAAACAGTTCTTGAGCAAGAAGCCTGCAGTGTAGACGTAGCCAAAATGTACAGAAACCATAATACTTGGAATTTCCAGGCCTTCTTGTTACCAAGTGTCCCAAAAAACTTTACAAATACCAACAAAACCTAACACTGCAGTGAATTGGATAGCAATAAAAAAAAAATGACTCACAAAGACACAGAATAGGTCAGTGAGGGAACCCCTGAATTATGTACTCTAAGCAAGGTGTGGTATTGATTTTACTGAGCTTTGGGACAGGCCCCAAATTCTTTCTTGTGCCAAAGAGTCCCAATGTTTGCTCAGGTGTTTAAAGGAGCACTGAAACACAGAGGGCAGGGATAATCCTCATGGTAGGTTCTCCCGGCTACACTCGCCTTTAAGACCTCATCCCAATTTAAGCCATCAATGGAAATGCAGCCGTTCTTCTGAATGGCTCTCTGGAAACCTGGGTTAGTTTGTTCTAAATCCACAAGTTTGAATGTAGATATTCAGGGCATTTAGGAGCTAAGGCTGTGAAATGGAAAGGGGAAAGTTCATCTCACATTTCTCGGGACCAAACCAACATAGGAGTCCAAAAATTGGTTGCCTTGTGAAACCAGATGTAAAGAAAATGGCATAGTTGTGTGAATGCATCATTCACCCCCTTACATTTGTCAAGAATCCAGGACTACATAACAATATGATAAATGTTCCCATCTTCCTTCGCTTCCAGGCAGGATGTTGCTGCTAAGCACACTGCTGCTATTGTGTAAAATGGGATGTTTTATTGCATGCCTGTGCCTAGATTAAACAGAAAACTAAAATAAAAATCATCATGACAAATATGATAGGAAACTAGAGTGCAAACAAATTACTCTCATCTTCATCCCTCCCCTCCTTACGGGAAAAGTATTTTAGCAAAATAGCAAAGTAGCTCTTCTTTGTTTCTGAGAGGACACTGAGAGAGAGCACTTAATTTATGTGTGAAAAGACAGTTCTACGCTATTCTCCATAAGAGCTTTGAAGAGTTGGGCAGCTACAGCAAACATTACTCCCCAGTAGGGAAACAAAAAACCAAACAAAAAAAAACAAACAAAAAAAGAGGTGTAATGAAGCAATGTGTCAGTTAGGAACAAAATATCCATAAAATCTCTTTTATGGACTTGCTGAGGATGAAGTATGAACCCAGAAGGATGTCCTAATTATAAACAATCCCTTTACATTTCCAACAGGAGGATATATTAGGTAAAAGGGAAAGAAACAAAACTGCAGACTGCCTACCGTGGATGTGCAAGGGATCTTCCTTCTGCTCTGTGAATCTGAGATCATAGCTAGGATAGATGGAAAATTGCTGGTTGAAAGTTTTTTTAAGCAGAAGAATTTTCAGAGAAACTTTCCTTGAAAACCTATAAACATTTTCCATCAGAAAACCAGAGACTCCTGAAAAATTGGAACCCTCTCATGCATGGGCAATTGCTAGCTAGCCAGATCACTTTTTCAATTGCAAGTCTTTTGGTTTTGTTTATCGTGAACAAGAATGGAACAGCCCCACAGCATTTCCGAAGGGGGAAAAAAGTTGCTGCCAGCAGTAATCACCATAGCCAGCATGTCACATCAGCCCTGCAGGAGCACTGCTTGCTCCAGGGGTGCAAAAGGTCCGTAAAGCTTCTTTAACAGGCCTAACAGGAAGGGAGGGCAGAGCCCTGCAGAATCTAATGAGTCCCAATAGCCAGACTGCCCCTTGGAATAACTCTGAGACAGAACTTAATCATCCGCCAGGGTGTATTCGCCGCCTTTGCCCCTCCCACCATCCTGGGACCCTACACTAAAAAAAAGCTTGCCCAGAATTAAGAAAGGGTCTACCCTCTTTAAAAGAATGGGTCTCCTGTACCCAGTCTGCTGTGGCATGTAGTTATAACCAAGATGGAAAAAGAAGGATAATTTAGCTAAATAGAGCTAAATTAAGCAGTGCAGTAAAGAAATAAATGTTTAGTCATGATGTACCTCAGGGCAGCATATTGTTAAGGCATAATCCCAATCATTTAGTGCTCTGAGTCCTGAAGGGCCCACAGCATTTTGCCTTCAGGTGTGATTATTGCAACTCATCTCTAGGAATGAAGCATACCAGCCCGGAAAACCCCAGCTGTGACAGAGTGCAGCAGCCTTTCTGCTTAGCAACCCAAGTCTCCATGGCTACATCACCCCAGCGCTCTGCTCCCCACGCTGGCTCCAGATGAAAATGAATCCACATCAAGGTCTGTTTTTCAGCATTCAAAGCCCTCCAACAATTTTGGCCCTAGCGATCAGAGGTCACCTTTCCTGCCGCAGCTGTGACCTTCCCAAGTAGCTGCATTTTACTCAAGACTACAAAACTCTCAAGAAAGAGCAGAACCACCATAAGTGCAAAAGGCAAAACCTTCACAAGGGATGGAGGAGCTAGATTAGGAAAATTTGCTCCTGCAAATCAGACAGGGTCCTAACCTATAACATTCAGAGTGGAATGCAAAACCCCCATATCCTTAGCTTTTCCACAGGAGGGAGGTAGGGAGAGAGGGTTCTTTTTCGTCGCTTTTTCTCCCACACCAGTGAAATTGCGGCACTCTCTGTAGTAGAACGTGGCCACTTTACACAACATTACACAAAAGCTTTTAAAGCAGAAACGAAAGGCAAGCACTATGTCTAAGTTGAAATTGGAGGAGGAAAATTGCTTAGGCAGAATATGATGGGACCAACATGGAACGTTAGCATCCTTGCTCTTAAAGGCACAATTATGAGATCTTTGATAATCACATTCAGGTTCTGATCCAAAAGAGATCATGGCAAGGACACCTTTTTGTTCTGGGTTTGCATCATGCTTAGCACAACATGATCCTGGCCAATGCATTATAAAAGCGTACATCATAATTACGCACATCACTTTAAGTATGTGAATCATCCCAATGCCTGAACATGACTAAAATGTGAGCAAGTGCAGGTACAATCCGGTTTGGAGGGCAGTGCCAGGGTAACAACATAGTGCATTCTTTGTTTGGTTTTGCAAAGGCAGATAACTCTTCAATGGCAGCTCAGATATAGTTGAAAATACCTACCATAAATGAATTTAGAAGCTGCAGATTTTAGCACATTGGTTTCTAGCTGCACAATTCAACCATGAGCTAGAATTGTTTTCCAGTATAATCTGGGAAATACATTGATATGATCTCATAGCAACTTCTGACATTACTCTCATGGACCACAGCCCTGTAATCCTGGTGGGGAAACTTAACTGAGGTGCAGAATGTGTCATTTTGATTAGCTAGAACACAGATATATTGACCAAGAAAAATATTACTGTGGGAAGAAGATAGAGATCAGCAGTGCTCCTGTTTGCTGCTAGCCTGGTAAACTTATATGGGGAAAACCCACCCCTTAACATGTCAACAAAGTTCCAACCCCCAGGAATTTTTGCATAATAATTATGGTCGCTGTGCACAGCCCCCTGCTCATCACCTCACTACTGCAAGATGGGTGTGATCTCTGCCATAATTAGGACCCTGCTACATTCATGGTCCATTTTGGTCAGTTTCATGGTCATAGTGTTTTCAATATGGTAAATTTCATGAGTGCAGCTATTTAAACCTGAAATGTCAAGGTGCTGTCATGGGAGGGGGCCCGGCCCCAAAAAAGCAGCATGGGGGTTGTGGTATTGCTACCTTTCCTTCTGGAGTGGCAGCTACTGGCCAGGAATCCATATCTGAAGGCAGAGTTACTGCCAGCAGCTGTGAAGTAGTAAGGGTCCCCTGGTATGGTGTTGCCAGCCTTATGCCTGCCTTGTTGCCTGCAGAGCTGGGCCCTTACTTGGCAGCTGCCACTCTCCGGGGGCCCAGTTCTGAAAGCAGCAGTACAGAAGTGAGGGTGGCATGTTACCGTCCAGTCCTGTGATCTTGGGGAGCCAGGGAGTGACATTCCTGGAAAACCATCCTCCCCTTCCCCCTAGGCCTCTGCTAGAATCAGACAAAGCAAGGAAAAGGCCAGAGAAGACACACCAAAACTAATTAAGGAAACACCCCAGCCTCATCTGCATTGAAGATAGAATGGAGGGACATCTCATTAGCAAACAGAATGGAGACCAACTCTTCCAAAGCAGGAAACGCACTGAACTATGGGAAAGCAGAGAGCACTGCCTGATGGGAAATCTCCACTTCAGATGCCAATGAACCCAGGCCTGCTCACACCCAAATTAGTCATTATCAAACCAATTCTAGTAACGATCCGATTGACAGCCAAAATACTGAAGCTGCCTAGTTGCATTGTGAGCTAAGGAACATCACCCATAACCAGGGGTGATCAGTTTCTCTTGTCTCGCCTGTTTACCCATAAACAAATCCAGTATCTCTGAACTATTGTCCTATCCCTATAAAAACTCCTACCTTTGCCCAAGAAAAACTGTTCCGATACCTGGATTTAAACTGCATCAGTTCCATTGAGACTTCTTCATCTCCTGTCTGATCAGGCTGGGGGCTCCGCTCTGCTTGTCTCCTGCCCTCTGGACCCCCGGCTACCATCACCATCTGGGAACCCAGATCAGGGCAAGCTCCATGGAGCGGTGAGGTCTATCTATCTTCCTTCCCTTCCCACCTCTCTCTGAGCATAGCCTCCTGATTCGTCCCTATGTAAACTGTTATATGGTTAGCTAGCCCTAACATCTGTAATCAGTTTCAATTTAGATTTCATATTGTAACTGTTGTGTGTGTCTGGCTCCCTATATATCTTTTCACTACCCAGAAATAAATAACTTTCATTGTCAAGCTGGTTGCTTCTCTCTCTTTCACTCATTCTTCCTCAAGAGGTGTTGTTTTGGCTTCCCCATTTGCTCTGCAACAACACTTGTACCCAAGCTAAAGATCCCTCTAGTGCCCAAAATCCTGTGGGGTTTGCTCATCGTGTGGTTTACCAGGGAATGATTGTGGTGTGAAAGTGGGGATAGGGAAGTGCTGATCCTGGGGGCATATGAGGATGGCAGCTTAAAGTGCTGTTTAATCCAGCCCACGGAGTCCAAAGGCTCATGAGGGTGCAGCGTGGCATTGCTGTCAAACCCAGCCTCCTGAGTCCAGGGACCTATGAGGGGGCAGCTTGTGAGTGCTGATTCCCCAGTTCTCAGGCGTGCTCTGTTAGTGGGTGTGAGTGTCTGTGTGTGTTGCTAAGGTGGGAAGAACCCCATCCTGAAGAACCTAGTTCCTGCAGGAGAGCTCCAGTGGGAGGGGGAATTGGCAGCAGGGAGAATTCAGCTCCATATGAGAGCACAAGTAAGCACAAGCAGCACACGGATAGAATTGTTAACCTTCCCCAGTCCCATAAGAGTAACCCTAATAAATGAGCATACCCCAGAGTATTGGGCAAATCTGGTAACAGGCGTGGGTATGGTATTGCCACCCTTACTTCTGCATGGCTGCTGGCAAAATGCTGCTTTCAGAGCTGGGCACCCAGCCACCATTCCAATGACCGCTCTCCCATTGCCCAGCCCTGAAGGCAGCATAGAAATAAGGCTACCTATAGCATGACGGTCCTAAAATAGCCTTGTGATCCCCTGCAACTCCCTTTTGGCTCAGGACCCCCATTCAATCTATACTGCATAAGGTAAGAGCACACCATAGGCCAGAATTCACAATCCATAGTACATTTCCCTATTAGAGAAGGAGAAGGACACATACTCCCATTCCCCTTGCACACCAGAACCTACGGGGCCCCAGCTCAGTAGGCTGTGTGTGCTCCAGCCGGGCAGGGGGGCAGCCCAGGGCAGGATGGCAGGAGCACCCACAGGGCTTCCCCAATGCTCAGGTGGGTCCTGAGCCTCAGGGGCCAGATCAAGGCAAGCCAGGGGCCGCGTCTGGCTGTCAGTTCCCCACCCCTGCTGTCGGTTCCCCACCCCTGCTTATAGTCTAAGCAGAAGTGACACTAACGACTCCTCCAGCGGGGTGATCACTATAAATGTCCTTGGAAAGAAAAAAAAAGAAAAAAAAAATGAAAACACTTCACCTTTCTGGGACCTGGGACCTAGTCTCTGAACAGGGAGACCACAGGAGAGCTGCCGTGTAAGGAGGGGGACCATAGCAGAGTATGGAGCTGCCATGTAAGATTTTTCAGAAAAATGTCAGATGACCAGCCTGAGAACTGTCTGGTAAGGCCCTGCTTAAGGCACCTGAAGCTCTTAAGAAGCTAGTGTTATGAATTCATGTCATTTCAGCCCAGGCACCCAATTTACTCCCCTTGGCCTTTGTGATGATAAAGGAAGAGCTGCTGCTACTCTGTCAAAAAGAAGTGGAATGAGGAAGGAGCAGACTATTGTTGTTTTAGGGCATCACAGGTCCCGCTCACCGTTAGGTGTGCCTCCTCCTGGGAATTAGCTCTTTCCAGGTGCAGTGCCTGCCTCTGTTGCTTTCTCCAGCCATCTCTGCAACTCCATGTGCTCCTGCTTGAGGACTTGGACACCAGCTAGGTCACTCTGCATGGTTTCCCCTTCCAAAGTATCAAAACCTTTCCAGGCAAACTATCACAGCAGTTCACAATCTGCTGCCTGGTCAGTGGTAGCAGCTCATTGGGGAGCTCCCCTATCTTCTATTGCAGGATGCAGTCCAGGAGCCCTCTTACTAGCTGTCAAAATCTGCCTGGCCCGTACCTTGCTGCTTTTCCTCTGAGCCTTTTCTACCTTTTGGGCTCTTCCTCCTCTCTGGATTTGCAAGCCCAAAATACCCTGTATAATCCCAAATGTGCTTCTCTTCTCCCAGAGTGGTTGTAGACTCCTTCCCTGCAGCCCCTCAGTCACTCTGAGCCACTTTTTTTTTTAAATACACAGGCCTCTCTCATTACCACCCAGTTGAGCCTCATTTAATTAATCCCTGCTTCACAGAGGAAGAGCCAGGTGCTGCCTGGGGAGTTAATTGGCCCAAGACCATTTGATTCTCACTTCAAATTCTGACTGGAAAGGGGGGGGGGGGAGAGAAGGAGGAGTGAATGTTATTTGCAAGCCTGGGAAGTCATAATATCCTGTGGGGTTTCATCCCAATTCACCAATAATGTCATGAATTTATGAACTATGATACACTTTTCCCAACTACGATACACTTTTCCCAACATTTCAGCTACAGCCAAAAGTGCCCTGTTTGCACTATGCACAGAGACATAATGCAACTTAGGGTCATTCCTTAGGCAAATGATCTCAGCAAATCCCTCTGCCATGGACAAAACTATGGTAGAAATGAGTTCATTACAAGGAGAAATAGGGTGTTTGTTGATTGCAGTCAGTCTGCCCCGTGGTTTCATAAATGTGCTGTTCGAGATGGGATTCGGTTGTATCACAAAACAAAATAAGATTTATTTTTCTCGTTTTCCATTCAATCAGTTTTGGTCCTGATGCAGTGATATGTGATTTTATTGCTTCTTCCCTCACTTGCTCAGAACCCGAAGAATGCAGCATACCACTGTTAGCTGAAAGGGAAGAAGTTGCCCTATAGCAAGCATTGATGTCTGGTTTTATCTATGTATATGCCAACAAGGGGTACAGACATACATTTAGTATTGCAATTATTAGATCTTACTCCCTTTCTAGGCATGCTTATTTTTGATCCCTAGGCATGACTAGCATTCTGAAAGCCCAAGACTCATTTAATAACTTACAACATGATACTGCTAATCAGAAAACTGTTTCCAGGTGAAGACAGCCCCCCAGAAAACATGCCCCATTTCCAAACTGTTTGCAGTCAACTTCTATCATGTTGTGCTGCATACTGAGGCAAAATTAATATTACCAAAGACTTTAGTTTGCAGTATGTGGCAAATGTGTTGACTTTCAGTTTTTTGTACAGAATTTCCGGTTTTATAGGAAACACCTTTCATCAAGTCATCTAGGAAGAAAATGAATTCTGTCAACTTTCCAATTACTTTTGTGGCCAGAATGATTTTAAAAAACACTGCAAAAAGGAGAGTTTATAGAGCCCTTTCTTTGAATAAAGTAAAAAAAAAAAATCAAACATTAATTTTGCCTGCAAAATGGAAATAGAGATTTAAACTGATCAGAGGAGGAAGCTCACTTAAGCAGAAAATGCCAATTTGCTTGTTACTCTAGATGTAAGGTTTCAAAATGGCATCCTGCCATTATTAAGCCTACTTCATGGGTTTACATGCCCTTTGCTGACAGAGCTTACAGGGAATCTCAGTTTTCATTTGCGACTGGTTGGTCAATATCCTATACTGTGGCAAAAGCAGCCTTGAAAATGTAAAGTGATGTACACCACTACAAGCCGGTCACTTTGGCTGGAAGGGAAGATGTATCTGCAGCTCTATTTCTGTATCAGCAAGCTGGGGTGAGTGGAAAGAACCCCCATCCTTCCACACAATTTTTCTGGGGGGGGGGGGGAGAAAGAGGAGGAGAGAGAGCCAGTATTTCCATAGAATCATGTTGCTATGGTTCCCCTTAAAACTGGGCATAGAGGCGCAGTTGTGGTGGTCAAATATTCAGTATGTGTCAGGGAGGAAGTGCTGGAAGAGGTAGCCAAAATGTCCATGTGTGCAGCCATCAGTGCTAACAAGCAGAATGGAGCATTAACACTTTCGGCCTTCACCGGACTAGAGTTGAGTCTGGCCGAGCACGACTCAGGCAGTTTCACCTCCCCCGCCCCCATGCTGCCTTTTCGCCTGGTAGCGTCCCGAAGGGGAATGTCATTTCTGCAGGAAGAGACCAAACCACTGCACTTAGTGAGAATCTGCTGCCGCGGCTACTTCAATTTGTGCTTCTCTGAGCAGCCCCAGGGAAGATGGTGTTTTAGGCAGACCACAGACTAATTCTTGCAGAGATCTTAGTGCTCTTGTAGTTGCAAACGAGTCTGTAAAGTAGGTCCAAGACAAAGCTCGTTAGTAATGCCACTTTCTAATATTTTATTGAGCTTGCCTTTTACTACTTTCCTTTGTCCCCATGTAAATACAGAAGAGTTCCAATCCCCTCAGTCACTCCAGATTTGCACTGGTGTTCTGGAGACGAGATTTTTGAACCAAGAGGTTTTAAACTTTACCAGGAGCGATCCCTGCTAAAGGGTAGAGAGTAGATCAGGTCTCCATGGCCCTTGATCCTCTGCCTTTGTAGTTCATGCTAACGGTGGAGAGGGCACTTGTTTGTTTATATGGAACTAAACATTAATACATTTAATCCGTTCTAAAGCCACTGGACATCAGACCTAGTTTACTGTTATTTTTTTGCCATACGGTAACAGATGGCAGACCTCACAAAGTCAAGTATCCTATTGCCAGAGAAATTAGTGATGCAGAGTTTGGATATGGATTTAGTACAACTTGGTTTATTTATACTATGTATGCCAGTCTTGGAACAGAAAGGGTCACAAACAGCATTCTGGCAATCATCTCTTTCAAGACTTGTAGTCCAAACACCAAAGAGCCAAACACCAATCTGCCTCAAGAACTAATTAATAGATTAAGGCAGAGTATGAACTCCATTGCTGCTTTCCAAAGCTTGCTTAGTAGTATAAGGGCCCTACCATCAATCAAACGTTAGCCCTGCCCCCTGACCCCGGAATCCCTCCCCCCCCCCGGGTCACCGGAAGTCCTGCCCTTGGGGGTAGTACATCCGGGGTCAAGAGGGACAGGTGACCGGAAGTAAAGGGCATCATGTGACCCCTCTAAGGACTTGCCCCGCCTCCCTCTACCAATCAGGAAGGGGTTTTCTCCTGTAGGACTGCCCTGTGAACTGCTTTGACCAATCAGGTGTCAGTTCTGGGACCGGTTAACCAGACCGGAAGCGAGTCGTGTGACCCCTCTAAGAGCTTCCCATGATACCCTCTGCCAATCAGAGCATAGCACTTCCCCATAAGTTCTAGCACCACACAAAAGAGGCCATCTTGTTCCAAGAGCACGTGTTTCAGAGATCGTGCAAATGCTGAGCGGAAACATGGCTTCTTTCACCAACTTTGTTTTGGTGCCAAGGAGAAAGCGCTACATCAGCTACAGTTCCAAGGAGGAAGGAGAAGTTGAAGGGAGCTCTTTTGCCCAGCCACTGATAGATACACCAGTATCGGATGCCGAAACCCAACCGCTCACGAGGCAGCCTGAAGACCTAGACGAGCTGGAGGAGGAAGGTGCCCATGGCTCCCAGGAGTTGGACAAGGTGAACGGAAAAGAAGTCAAACAGGTAAATGAAAGATCAAAGTTAGGGCATCATGGGGTTAGGAAACCTTAAAAAAAAAAAAAAAAAAAAGAGACCAGAGGGTCTTACAATATTTCTTTCTGGCAATCTCTTGACAGCTCGACGATGCCTTTCTAGCTGACCCTAAGATCCAGGATAGCATTGCATTGGACAAGGAAGACGAACCGGGCCCACATTATTTTTGCTCAATACCGATACAAAGCATTGAAGAGAACGCCAAGGATGACAGCCATGAAGAATTCAGGAGGTGGCTTGGCATTGACCTAGTTGAGCCAGTGCCACATCATAAGTGTAAAAAAGTTATGCGCTCTATTGTACGCATTGGTGTTTATACCATCCTTAGTCACTCTCTTAGGGAAAAGCTTTTTGAGGACTGTGAGGGTTGTGTCATAGATGCGCCAGCCCAGCGATACCATGACTGTTGACTTGGACTTCAGAGGATATATATACACTGCAAGCTCCGGGGCCTATGTGCTGAACTGTGTTTGGAAAGCTTATTAAATACTGTTATTGCCGTAGGTTATGCTATGCAATGTCTGTGCTTAACTCAAGAACACTTAGCGCAAGGGGTGACTTTGGTAAATGCAGTGCAATTCAGTCAAGATCCTCACAGTGTTTTAAAGACCATGACCAAGCCAAAAGACGCTTACTTAGAGCATTATATTGAACGTCTGGTGCGTACAAAAAGTTACAGAACCCTGCTTAAGAAAAAGACTATTTGTAAGATGTCTAAAAGGATGAAGTTAGAGAATGGTGAGGGGACACACATGAGATATAAAACTTGGTAGCTGTAAATATCTATTAAAAAGGGCTTTTGGTAGCTGTAAATATCTATTGAAAAGGGCTTTTGTGACTATCTTCTGTCAGAAGGTTTGTGTGATTCTCTCATGAGTAAAAGTTTTAGTGGAACACATGACCTGTATGTCTTCTAAATAAAATCATTTAAAAAAATAAAAGTTTGTGAGAATCCATTTTGTATAAAGGGGCCCATTTACTGAAAAACCCTGAAAGATGTATGGTAGAAACTTGGGGAAGGAAAAACCCCTCCAAAATATTTTGTTTTTTAAATAAAAGAAAAAAAAATCACCCCCTCCTCCCCGCCAGTTAGGATTTATTAGACATGTGTTTGGCTACCTCTATACTGGCATGATTTTCCAGAAATGCTTTTAACGGAAAAGTTTTCCGTTAAAAGCATTTTTGGAAAAGAGCGTCTAGATTGGCAGGACGCTTTTCCAGAAAAGCACTTTTTGCGGAAAAGCATCCGTGGCCAATCTAGACGCGCTTTTCCTCAAAAATGCCCCGATCTCCATATTAGCGATCAGGGCTTTTTTGCGGAAAACAGTACTGTGCTGTCTACACTGGCCCTTTTGCACAAAAGTATTTCGGAAAAAGACTTTTGCCCGAACGGGAGCAGTATAGTATTTCCGGAAAAGCACTGACGATCTTACATGAGATCATCAGTGCTTTTTCGGAAATTCAAGCGGCCAGTGTAGACAGCTGGCAAGTTTTTCCGGAAAAGCGGCTGATTTTCCGGAAAAACTTGCCAGTCTAGACACAGCCAACAAGTACAACGGAGCTGACTCACCCTGTTGAACTCAATGGTTTAACCACACCTCACTGAATATCCAGGGGGCTCTAGTCAATGGTTAGTTTAGGTATGACCACTTACCCTTGTTGAGGTTAATGTTCAGTCATTAAATTTGATGGGTTGGACGGTTGGGCTCTGCTGAATATCTAATTAAACAACACCTCAGGAGTTTGCAGATGCTATTGGACAGTTTAAATATAACCCCTGGGGTTGGTAAAGCACTATTGGACAGTTTAAAGGAACAGGAGTTGGTAGAAACGCTATTGGACAGTTTAAATATGACCCAGGAGTTGGTTGAATGCTATGGGCAACTCTTTCTAGCCATTAAAAGTAAAAAAAAAAAAAAAAAAAAAAATTAAGGGTCTAACCCAAAACTGAAATGTTTCAAACCTTTACCATACTTAAGAACAATCATTTGCTCTAAAGACAATCAGACATTTAAAAGCATTTTATTTAAACCCAAAGCCTTAAGCATGAAAGAAACATGTTTAAAAAAACAAACCCCAAGACATTTATTGATATCTGCAAAGGGTCTCCACATGGAAATGGGTACAGCTACATTAAGGATTGGTGCTTTTACTGTTTAATACTGTAAGAAGGCCCTACAAAAAAATGTATTTTAACTAAAAGAAAAAAAATTAGCCAAAAGCAACCCAGTTGTGGAGACAGCTTAATTCCCCCACCCCAGATCACAAAAGGCAATGCTAGGGAGTGGTGCCTAAAGTCTTTAAGGATCTATTATTTTAGAATCGCAGTGATCAAATTAACCAGCTAGCTACTATGTTGAAGTTGTTTGAAACAATGGGTTAGGATGGTATAAAAACCTAGGTATTTTGGAGACTGTCCTTTTCAACAGAAACTTTCTTGAATGGCTGCTGGACTGCGAGAGGAGAAGGTATGTTCGCTGTTTTTAACTTTGAAAATATATATTATATAATGCCGCTCTTTGGCCATGCTCTCTTAGTAAAATAATGGTGGCTATCTTTATTGCAGTGTGATCTGTTTAGCATGGAACCAGTAACTTTAAGCCGCAGTTCACAACCAGGCCAAGGTAAAAACCATTTTTAACTGTAGCTATGCTTAACACTGTTTAAAAAACCCCACAAAAACTGGGTGATACTAACTAACATTTGTGCTTGTTCTTTAACCTGAAGGCCCAAACACACATGGGGGGGGGGGGGGGGGGAAACAGAACAAGCATGTGCCTGCAACACTTTATCCCATAGAATCATAGAATCATAGAATAATAGGACTGGAAGGGACCTCGAGAGGTCATCGAGTCCAGCCCCCCGCCCTCACAGGACCAAGCTCCGTCTACACCATCCCTGACAGATGTCTATCTAACCTGTTCTTAAATATCTCCAGAGAGGGAGATTCCACCACCTCCCTTGGCAATTTATTCCAATATTTGACCACCCTGACAGTTAGGAATTTTTTCCTAATGTCCAATCTAAACCTCCCCTGCTGCACTTTAAGCCCATTACTCCTTGTCCTGTCCTCAGAAACCAAGAGGAACAAATTTTCTCCTTCCTCCTTGTGACACCCTTTTAGATATTTGAAAACTGCTATCATGTCCCCCCTTAATCTTCTTTTTTCCAAACTAAAGAAGCCCAGTTCATGAAGCCTGGCTTCATAGGTCATGTTCTCTAGACCTTTAATCATTCTTGTCACTCTTCTCTGTACCCTTTCCAATTTCTCCACATCTTTCTTGAAATGTGGCGCCCAGAACTGGACACAGTACTCCAGCTGAGGCCTAACTAGTGCAGAGTAGAGTGGCAGAATGACTTCACGAGTTTTGCTTACAACACACCTGTTGATACAACCTAGAATCATATTTGCTTTTTTTGCAACAGCATCACACTGTTGACTCATATTCAACTTGTGGTCCACTATGACCCCTAGATTCCTTTCCGCCATGCTCCTTCCTAGACAGTCGCTTCCCATCTTGTATGTATGGAACTGATTGTTCCTTCCTAAGTGGAGCACTTTGCATTTCTCTTTATTAAACCTCATCCTGTTTACCTCTGACCATTTCTCTAACTTGCTAAGGTCATTTTGAATTATGTCCCTATCCTCCAAAGAAGTCGCAACCCCGCCCAGTTTGGTATCATCTGCAAACTTAATAAGTGTACTCTCTATCCCAATATCTACATCATTGATGAAGATATTGAACAGTACGGGTCCCAAAACAGACCCTTGAGGAACTCCACTTGTTATCCCTTTCCAGCAGGATTTAGAACCGTTAACAACAACTCTCTGACTACGGTTATCCAGCCAATTATGCACCCACCTTATCGTGGCCCTATCTAAGTTATATTTGCCTAGTTTATCAATAAGAATATCACCATAGTGAAAGGTAACTTTTTTGCAACTGGCTTTTAAATGCACATGGTGCTGCTGGGTTTGTGTGTGTGTGTGTGTGAGAGAGAGAGAGATGGGGTCTGTGCAAGACATAGGTGTGGTTTTTTAAAAAGTATTTGGTTGCAAACTGTTGGCTTGTTTCAAACTAACACGGTTTTTTATTTTGCAAAATGTGATGTGTTTTTAAAATGGGGTTTGAGGCATTTGGGGGTAATCCTAACTAACATTTTTTTCTTGTTCTTTTTTCCATAGTCCCAAATATACACGGGAAAACAGAATAGCTCTGTGCCAGCATGCCTTTACCCTGTGGTAGAAGGTAACTATCCATAATTATTTTTTAAAGTGTGTGGGTTATTTTTTTCTTTTAACTAATTGTAATGTTTAAATTGAGAGATTTTTTTTCCAAAACTTAATTGTGGGGGAGCTTATTGGTGTTTTTAAACTATATGTTGGCAAACTGCTGGTATAGAGTGTTTGGTGGGTTGCTTTTTCTGTGCAAAATGTGTTTTCAAAATAAATGTTCAGTTCTGAGTTGGGGGAGCGGGTGGTGGGGTTAGGCTAAAAGTATCTTTGTTTTAAAGCAGGTTGGTTACAAAAATGTGGTGTGTTTTTACCTGGGGTTTTTATTTTAAAAAAGCTGGCTGTAGGGGTTAAGTTGTGGGTCATTCAGGAGCTTATGCTAGAGATAAGTGGTTTTTTGTTGTTTGTTTCACATTTTCTTGCATACCGCTGCTTTTAAAAAATATTGTTGCAAATGGTTTTAAAACTGCTGTGGGGAGTTTTTGAAGGTGTTTGTGACAGACACAGGTGTGTTAAAATATATGTTGGCAAACTGCTGGTAGAGAGTGCTTAGGTGGGTTGCTTTTTCTGTGAAAAATATGTTTTCAAACTAAATGTTCAGTTCTGAATTGGGAGAGGGATGGTGGGGGCTAGGCTAAAAGGAGCTTTGTTTCAAAGCAGTATGGTTATAAAAATGTGGTGTGTTTTTACACGGGGTGTTTATCTTAAAAGAGCTGGCTTTTTAGTGTTTAAATTGTGGGTGATTCAGGGGCTCATGTTAAAGATAAGTGTGGGTCTTTAAAAAAGTGGCAAAAATAAAAAACCTTTTGTTTAAAGCTATCACTTTTTAAATTAAAATAAAACTCATTAGGGTGTTTTTTTTAAGTTTACAAGACTGTTTTATAATATATATGTTGTTTGCTTCACAGTAGGGTCACAAAATGAGAGACCCTTAGAAAAGAAGGTAAACAAGCTCAAAAGAAAAAGGAAAGAGACAGCTGAAAAAAAAATTCACCGGCATCGGTGACTGATGGATGGATGAAGCCCAGTAAATATATTTTGCTTATTGGTTTAGTTGTTCTATGAGGTTTTAAGTAAATACATAGGTGTGGGTGAGACAGATGGTAAAGTTCAGGGTTTTGTTTTGTTTTTTTTTAAATGTTTTTCCCCCACCTCATAGTCATGGGCAACTTTTCTGACAATGCTGTAGTCAGAGCTACAAGGACACCTCCTCCAGAACCTCCAAAGAACCAGGAATCTGCTTTGAGACCTTTAACAACACAAAACAGCACAAGAGTGCTGATGAAGCATCCGGGAGGTCCAAACCTCATATGTCAAACCCATGGACAAAACAAAAGACTCTGGTAAAAAAACAACCATGAAACCACAGCTCCAGTTCCTCAGCAGCCACCACCACACCTGCCCTGAGGAAACTGAGAGCAAAACCACCTACATTCGCAAACCCAGAGCATGCCCTCTAGGGTTCTAAATGTGTGCAAACCCAGAGCACATGCTCTAGCAGCTGCGTATAAAAAAACAAGGACTGAAAACTCCTGCGATGCCGACGTATTGCAGCCACGCAAACACAACTCCAGTTCCTCAGCAGTTACTGCCACACCAAGCCCTGAGAAAACTGTGAGCGAAACGCCCACATTCACAAACCCAGAGCATGCACTCTAGGGGTTCTGAACATGCGCACAGCTTTAAGCTTTCCTAAAACTAGATTTTCCTTGTATGTTGCTTTACGTAATCGTCAAGGGTCTCATCTGCATTTATTTCTTCATTGAAGGAGATGGAAGCAATCCCAAATGTGCTGCCAGAACCGAACTGAAAAGCTGAAGGCTGGAGAAATTGTCAGGGTGAGCCGGCTGTTAATTTTAGTAATAAGAGAGGTGCGGTGCAGAACCTGAATTTAACACGACAATACGTGTGGGAATACACTCACTAAAGGAGCTGGCAAGTGCTTTCTGGGAAAAGGATCCTGGACAAAGCTAGAGCAAGACTATTATTGGAAGAAACCAATCAGAAATCCCCATTCACATGGGTACCTTGCTTGTTTAATACAGAATAGTGTGTGTGTGTGGGGGGGGGGGGGAAATCACACTTTGTGCTTTCATATATAATGTAAAAACAAAGCAACAAGTCACACTCATTGCAACAGAAGACAGAACTACGTAGCACTTTAAAGACTAACAAGATGGTTTATTAGGTGATGAGCTTTCATGGGCCAGACCCACTTCCTCAGATCAATATGTGGAAGAAAATCGGCACAACCATTTATACCAAAGTGATACAATCAAAAAACTGAACGCATGTGAAATTGACAAATCAAATTTTAGAACAGAGTGGGCGTGAGGGCTCTCTACTCATTCTGCAGCAGGGGTGTAAGCATGGGAGGGCCATGGCCCACTCACTTTGCATCCAGGTCTATCCCCCGGTGCTTACCTGGTGTTGTGACCCAGGAGTAGGACGAGGCTCTCACCCTGCTTGGGCTATCAGAGTTTCATGAGGCTGTCTAGGTATCATTCCTAGCAGTCCTCTAATTTAAAGCAAAACTGCTCCCCCAGTGGCTGTTGTGGGAATCCTGGTTCTCCCTTTTTCCCCAGCACTTCAGGTTCTAGTTCAGGGACCTCGAAATAGCAGCCAAGGTCTGCACCACCACCATTTCCTTACCCGGCCTCTGTTAGACTTCTTCAAGCTAGCCCATGTGCACACCAGCACTTCTGCCAGCTCTATTTATACACACATGCCACTCACCATGTTATTTGAACACCTGCCACATAAAATCCAATAGCAAACATCCTGAGCAGAATCCATGGAGTTTCCAGCATGCCTCCCTTTTCAAGTCAAAATTCTCCCAGTGCTGGGTCAGAGTTGGGGAAGAGAAAGGGGCTTTTCAAAATGTGAGCCTCATTTCAGATGGCAAAGCTCTCTTAAAAAAGGTTTTGCGCCATTTCCTAAAGATGGAAAGACTCTGGATTTGCCTGATCTGCTCTGGCAGATTGTTCCATACCCAGATCCCCTCAACAGCGAATGCTTTGTGGGGAGACACTACTTGATCCCCAGATCCTCACCACAAAAAGGTGGGTTACCAGCCTGAGAAAAAGTAAAACGGAGGCTATAACCCATATCCCCAGCTAGCTTTGCCAGCTTGAGTTGAAAGCATCTCCAAACTGAGGGCAGATGATTTAGGGTTAGACTGGAGTCAGGTAATAGTCATAGTTAATTATGAAACCAAGCTACATCCCTAGGTGGGTGGGGATGGGTAGAGAGAGAAGCAACAGAACAGAGAGCAAACAAAACTAAAACCAAAGGCTACATTTATCTCCATGGGCTGACGACAACCCCTGTGAACTTTGCTGGCAGAGATCTGCACTGAATTCGGCAGTAACTTTCAGAGGTTTACAGACAGGGGATGGTGGCAGAGCACTTACATATCTATGGTATTTTTCACAAGCCTCTGCATGTGGTCTACTCTGATTGTAGGCCAGCCCTACAGCTCTTGCTCTGATGCTACTAGGTGGCTCCACACAGAATACCCAGCACAACAGATCTCACACAGGAACGCTATGTGGGCAACCTTGTTTATTGACTTTCCTGTTATTTGTACAATTATAGAGGAAAATGTTGCTTTTTCCTTATCTGCAACTAACATCCCTTTTGCCCATTGATGAAAAAAGCCATGAAAATTCTCTTAAGCAGTATTTTTTCCAGGTTCAGATGAAATAGTGTACATCCTAACACTTCTGCTTTTTCCCAGTGTGCTTTGTTCTTTATCAACAGAATTGCCTACAAATCCCTTATCTGCAGAATGGCCCAGATGTAATTTCTTAATACAAAGGAAGGCTGGGCACTTCAAACTGATTGGAAGGAGAGATTTGGCTCTGTGAAACAGCATTTTATGTGGCCCATCCATTCACAAAATACCCTGGAGGAACCATTGCTACTGAGGAGGAGAGGAGAGATAAATTCTAGTAAGTAGGATCATGAAAGAGCTGATTGTATTGTCAAAAATGGCTATATGGGTATTGATCATCCCACTCATGCTACCCCTACATCAATTTGAGAGAGTTAATCTGTATTGGCATTAGGAACTGCCATTCAAAAGGCTTATTCTGTGTATTGGACTGTGAAATATGAAAGGGGAAAATTAGGTTTCTCTCAACTATACTTCCTCCCTGCCCACCCCCCAGAAAGTCATGACCATTTAATACAGATATGGGCAAATATCAGCTTGCTAGCTAGATCCAGTCTGTCAAGGTTAGCTTCTGGTGGGCCCCACATCACTATATTGACCTGTGCCTTTGCAGGTATGGGAGAATCACAGCTCCTATTGGCCACGATCACCATTTCCAGCCAATGGGAGCTCCCCATCACCCATACTGGCAGAGATGCAGGTAAATAGAACAGCAGCGGTCCTCCAGGGGCTATTCCTGGTGAACCATGGCCATTTTATTGCCCACACTTGACTTAACTGCCTACATGGCTGCTTTCAAATCTCCACTTCTGGGGCCTAGTCTGTCAGTACACTGTCGCCTATGTAGTGTTTTAAATCAGTGCAAAGTAAGCAGTGTAAGATACTATGGGCCTCATTCCCACTTAGGACAAGGCCATTCTAGTGGTAAGTTGTGTGTAAACCCTCTTTAAAAGACCTTTTATACTGCCAAAGTGGTATGAACTATTTTGAGGAGAAACGAGGAATTCCTACTGTGCCGATCTAGTAACATTTTACACTCAACTGATGTAAACGACTAAAAATAAGGCCCATTCAGTTTAGCTATTGCTGTTATTCCTTGGTTATAGGCCAAACAACTCCAGCCAAATGTGATAGTTGGGTCTCATTAATTCGCTTTCAGTTGGAACACTGGAGAAAAAGTTAATTTAAAAAGTTCACACAAAATGAAACTATGAATTACAACTAATTTTATGTGACACCTCATTAGAGCTAGGGCAAATTCCAGCGTGCTGACACCAGCAAGACTTAACAATATTGTCCTTGTGAGTACAAACACTCCCAAAAATGATGGAAGTGCTGCTCCTGCCAGGTAGGTCAAAGCCACAGATGGAAACACTCCTTGGTCTTTAAACTGATGTGCACTAACCATACGCCGCATGATTCTTCATCCTCAGGAAGGATTTTCCCTTGCAGGGACATTAAGATCAATAGCCCTTGTTTTTAATGGTTGTTAAAATGGCAGTTAGACAAGTCTGTCATATGTTCACCTCAGGTTCACCCCTTTCTTTGTTGCATTCCTAATGGAAGGGTGATGCTCTAGTGAAACAGAGGTGGTCTCTTGATAGATGTAGGCTTCCTATTTTCCTTTGCTACTTGTACAAGGAATGTAGCAGCACCAGTGATTCACACGGACTTCAATACGACAGTTGAGGTACATCAGCACCTCCAAGTATCAGTTCATAGGCCCACATCTAACACTAGAAAAGCTCATTGTCATGGATACCTTTGCATTTTCACATAGCCGGTGTTATCTAACAAGGTTTTGTTGAAGGGATTTATTCATCCACAATACAGAAGGGCAGAAACAGGTGTCTCCACCTTGCACAATTTTAAGTTATTAGTTTTTCCCCATCCTAAAGTGACGCAAAAAGTCAAAAACTCAAATTGTTGTGAGAAAAAAAAATCCGTTTCGGTCAATCAAAACACTGATTATATTTGTGGGTTTTAAGCTATAAAATGAGGTTCCATTTCAAGCAGAAAGTTGTTTCAAACCAGAAAAAACAGATTCCCCCTCCACCCTCCCATTTAGAGAATGTCAAAATGAAGCTAATAATTTTGAAATTTCCAAAAAAAATTTCAAGGGAAGAAATTTGTCAAAACTTATTTTCCTAGGGACTTTTTTTAATTCAGCATTTTCCAACCAAAACCAAAAAAACACTTAAGCACAAAATTCTCCAAACAGCTCCGGCCTGCAGTTGGAAGAGTTCATAAATTGGCTTGCCTAGCAGCAGAATACACAGAATGAAGCAAGACACTTCAGAATGAGAGTGCAGGTCCCTGGAAGATGAGGATTAAGATCAGAAGAGACCATTGTGAATATCTAGTGCAACCTTCTGCGTAATGCAGGCCACAGAGCTTCCAGAAATGATTCCTTTTAATCTAGAGAATAACCATAAAACAAACCCTAGCAACCTACAAGTCTTAAATGTCTATGCTGCCTTCAGCAGGTGCAGAGACTCTGATGTTCTATTTGATTCATCATTTAGATACCACGTGACTACATTTTCTATTGCCCTATGAATGAGTCTCCATACGTTCTTCCATGAAGCCTCACAGAAATACAGAACATTGCTAAAGGTTCCCGCTAGATGAGACTGTAACAGTCAGATTCACATGAATGAGTCAGCCTCACAGACCTTTCACTTGTTCAATACAGGTGAGAAATAGATGTACAGATACTAGAGCAGTGTTTCTTGAACTGTGTTCCAGGGTGTGCCACAAGGCAGTTGGAGGTGTGCCGCGGAGAACAACAAAATTCAAAATGGCCACCCTTAAAGGGGAAACTTTTTTCCCCCTCAATAACTTTCCCCAACCCTTCCCTCTCCCCCCCCCCAACACAAAATCCTTGGTTTTCCTCATTAAAAAAAATGTTTGGTGTTCCTTGGTCTTAAAAATTTTAAGAAACACTGTACTCGAGAGAAGTACTCTACCATGAACGGGTGCATAGACCACATGAGAAGGACTTTCTCTAAACAGAGATTTTCAAGGTAGTGACAGTTTTTTGAGAATGGACTCATTTCCCATTTCATTTTAAGAGAGATGCACTGTGGGCTGGGTCTGGTGGTGAGAATTTGGGAGTAGTACTGGAGAGGTGAGAAGCAGTAAGGAGTTTTCCCTCTCTGTGGTGAGCAATACTACAAATCTTTGCTTTGGATCTGGTTGAGGATTTCCTTCATCCAATTGTGTTTGTTTCTTATCAGACAAAGGATGCTCTTTCTGTTCATGTCTCAGCTTTACAGTAGCAAAGGTTAACACTCCACTCAATATGCAGGGCCAGACCTTTAACTACATTTAAGGCAGTAAATTCAGTGAGCAGAGTTACACTGACTTCTACATGAGGATCTGAATCACAGCGTCTTGCTGAGACTGGCCTGTCACATCTACCCAAGAGAGGTGAGACTATTTTTCTGAACGGTGAAGCCCTTCAACAACTCGTAAGTGTCAAACCTAATTCAAGTCAGGTTTAAAAAAAATGGTACCCTCCAGGTTTCTAAAAACCTCATATTCTCCTGCATTTGCTGAGTGTGTGAATGGTTCTCTCTCTAAAGAAAAGGTCAGCTGTACATCTAATATTAGAAGAACTATGTAAGG
Source organism: Pelodiscus sinensis (assembly GCF_052426305.1). Taxonomy (NCBI): domain Eukaryota; kingdom Metazoa; phylum Chordata; order Testudines; family Trionychidae; genus Pelodiscus; species Pelodiscus sinensis. Next base: position 8,408,831 of record NC_143057.1, read on the forward strand.
ACCAAAACAAAACAACAAGTAAAAATACATTTAGGGATATTTTGTTCTGTAGCGCTAATAATGTACCACCAATGCAACAAATTGCTAAGTATGTTTATATTTAACTAACACTGCACAATATGAATGACGTAGGGAATGCTGATTTATTTAATATTTTGACCTTTCACGTGTACACCTTACCTTCAGAAATCTCCTTTACAACTGTATTGATCTTTCTTTGGGCATTTGATTGTGAAGGGAGGCTTAAAGTCTTCTATTTGTTTAGGAACACAGTGCCATTTCTTATAATGGTAGGCATACAATATAACATTTGGGAAAAAAAGCACCTTAAAATAACAACTTGCTCTTCACTAGCATCCTGTGTCTGAGGATCACAAAGAGCTCTTGAACATGATTTATGAAGCCTCATCGAACCCTTGTGGGGTAGGTAACATCTTTCCACTTTTAAATATGGAAGAAAAGAGGCACAGAAAGACCCATGATACTATAAGTATTAGAGGGATAGTCATGTGAGTCTGTAGCTGAAAAACAACAAGGAGTCCTGTGGCACCTGAAAGTCTGAAAGATTTATAGGAGTATAAGCTTCTGTGGGCACAAACCAACTCAGTCAGATGCATGGAGTGGAACTTGCAGAGGCAGGAATAAATATACTAGCTCATGAAAAGCAGCAAGTTACCTTATCAAGTGGAGGACCAGCGCAAACAAGGCCAATTCATCCTGCCTCTAATTTCTGCTCCGTTTCCCCATCTGTAAAATGGGGATGCTGATTCTGACATCCTTTTGGAAAGCACTTTGAGCTCTATAGAGAGATTTTCATCAGTAGAAGTGTTAGGTACCATTATTATTATACCCATCTTACACATGGAGAATTGAAGCACAGAAAGACTGGGTGTTTGCCTAAGGCAGGAGTGGGCAAAAGAGAGTCAATGGGCCAAATCTAGCCAGCCAAGCAGGTGGATCTGGCCCACAGAGGTCCTGCCACTTCCCCACCCCCAGGCCAATTAGGGTCCCAGGGGCAGGGGTTAGTGCACAAAGTTTCCTCTACCCTGTTCCTGCCCTGCGAGCAGCACATGGCGCTTAAAGCTCCAGGAGGAGACTTAGCGCGCTCCCCCGTCCCCAGGCCCTGATTGGCTGGAGGGTGGGGAAGTCTCTTCCCACACCACAGGCACGGGCACCTAGGGAAAACTTGGAGTGGGCAAAGGTGCTCCCCCACCCTGACACCAATCATGGTTTGGGGTGGGGAACCCAGAAGTATCCTGGCCCCAACCCTTCCTCTTGAGGCCCCACCTCTTCCGGTGCAGTCCGGCAAAAAATGATTGCGTACCCCTGACCTAAGGTCACAAAAGGAAAAATGGTGATACAGCGGGGAATTAAATGTGAGCACACAAGCTACTGGATCATGCCTGGCTGCGAATCAGAGCACCACAATACTATATATATAATAAGAGTCAGTATCTGCTCCACAGGGCTTACAGATTGAGACTGCAGTAAGATGACTGCAGTAGCTTTCTTTGATAGGATAACGAGCCTTGTGGATAAGGGAGAAGCGGTGGATGTCATATACCTACACTTTAGTAAGGCATTTGATACGGTCTCGCATGATATTCTTATTGATAAACTAGGCAAATATAACTTAGATAAGGCCACGATAAGGTGGGTGCATAATTGGCTGGATAACCGTAGTCAGAGAGTTGTTGTTAATGGTTCTAAATCCTGCTGGAAAGGGATAACAAGTGGAGTTCCTCAAGGGTCTGTTTTGGGACCCGTACTGTTCAATATCTTCATCAATGATGTAGATATTGGGATAGAGAGTACGCTTATTAAGTTTGCAGATGATACCAAACTGGGTGGGGTTGCAACTTCTTTGGAGGATAGGGACATAATTCAAAATGACCTTAGCAAGTTAGAGAAATGGTCAGAGGTAAACAGGATGAGGTTTAATAAAGAGAAATGCAAAGTGCTCCACTTAGGAAGGAACAATCAGTTCCATACATACAAGATGGGAAGCGACTGTCTAGGAAGGAGCATGGCGGAAAGGGATCTAGGGGTCATAGTGGACCACAAGTTGAATATGAGCCAACAGTGTGATGCTGTTGCAAAAAAAGCAAATATGATTCTAGGTTGTATCAACAGGTGTGTTGTAAGCAAAACTCGTGAAGTCATTCTGCCGCTCTACTCTGCACTAGTTAGGCCTCAGCTGGAGTACTGTGTCCAGTTCTGGGCGCCACATTTCAAGAAAGATGTGGAGAAATTGGAAAGGGTACAGAGAAGAGCGACAAGAATGATTAAAGGTTTAGAGAACATGACCTATGAAGCCAGGCTTCATGAACTGGGCTTGTTTAGTTTGGAAAAAAGAAGATTAAGGGGGGACATGATAGCGGTTTTCAAATATCTAAAAGGGTGTCACAAGGAGGAAGGAGAAAATTTGTTCCTCTTGGTTTCTGAGGACAGGACAAGGAGTAATGGGCTTAAAGTGCAGCAGGGGAGGTTTAGATTGGACATTAGGAAAAAATTCCTAACTGTCAGGGTGGTCAAATATTGGAATAAATTGCCAAGGGAGGTGGTGGAATCTCCCTCTCTGGAGATATTTAAGAACAGGTTAGATAGACATCTGTCAGGGATGGTGTAGACGGAGCTTGATCCTGCCTTGAGGGCAGGGGGCTGGACTCGATGACCTCTTGAGGTCCCTTCCAGTCCTATTATTCTATGATTCTATGAGAGGCTAAAACATAAGTCCAGGTATCAGAGGCCTGGTGTGGGGCCTGAGACCTTGATGGCAATGGTTCAGACTTTGCTAATATAAAACAAAGTGAAGTTATGAGCAAGAGGCTCACTAGGGATGTTAGCAACTAGTCGACTAGTGGACTAACCGATAAGCAACTATCGACTAGTTGCAGCATCCCAGCTGCTGCTCTGCATTTTACAGCATAGGGAAGCCAGCGCAGAGACGCTGGGTCAGTCTTTTAATATGAGACTTCCCTGTGCTGTAAAATGCCAAGCGGCAGCCAGGAGGGGAGAGGGTTGTATGTTGAGTCAGAAGAGATCTGAGGAGCAGCATCTCTGTGCGCTGGCTTCCCTGTGCTATAAAATGCAGAGCAGCTGCTGGGGAGGTTATGCTGTGAACCGGCGCAAGCCAGACTGCACGCTGGAACTGCCTGTCCTTATCGACTAATCGAGTAGTCGATTAAAAAAATCTATTGACTACATGATTAGTAAATGAATAGCATTTTAACATCCCTATTGCTCACAGCAATTGGCAAGAACAGGGCTGATATTACAGAAACACTTATACGTATGAGGCACTAAGCACAGACGGGTCACACATTTCAGAAGGGTTGTAACACAACACCTCAGTAAGAAACATCTTGGTACCATCATGCGCCCCACAGAGAACAGGAACGTACCAACTCTGGTGTTGGACAGGGTCTACACTAACAGCAGGATAAATCGTTGTTAAACCCCCACGGACAGGGGGTAATGGGTGGGAACTAGGTAACGTTAAAGGGTGGCAATTTAATAAGTCAGAAGTGATGTGCAGCTTGTTCGTATTTATGTATGAAAATGTACCTCAAGGAAGTGGTCTTTGTCCAACCGGGGGGTAGTGGCAAATCCCATGCTGCTGACTGAATCAAGTCCATTGTCACAGGCACACAGTTTAGCCTACCTGTAAACCTCTGATCCAGGGAAACTATTACTGTGCTTCATTTACAATAAACCTGGTCTGGTGCCTTCAATCCTCATCTAATTTTGTGGCTTTTGGGGTCTCTCGAATTCCACTGCATTAGCTATCTGCATAAAGCTCGTGTAATATACAGAGGGAGCATATGCACGCAACTGAATATTTAACATCATTGATCAAAGCAAAAGATGGTCAGGACGCCACACCGGTAACTTCTAACCACCACATAGGCAAATAAGCTATTACCAAAAGTTGCTATTTGGCACCTTTCCCCACTCACCATAAATTTGCCTTTAAGGGGTTTAAAAGCAAGATTAAAAAAAAAACACCACAAAACTTATTTTGCTGGGCATTAAAGGATTATAAATCTCACTTGAGAAAATATGGTTGCACTCAACACAAGTTGAAAAGAGAATTACTTTCCCAAGCCTGCTCTGTCCTTTTGCTTTAGTGCTAACAAAGTCCCAGTAGTTGGCAGGGTAGAACTCCAGATTATTTTCATAAATAACTCACAGAAGCTACAAGCAGCCTCCAGGGAAAAACAAGTGTACTTTCTGATGGAGACACATAACTTGATTTCATTGTTTTGAATGGACAACCAAAGCCCTTTAGCCTTTAATAATTATGAGAGGGGGGATGAGGTACATGTCGTTAAAGAGCTGAAGATTTACTTGCTTGCGCAGCATTGTCATATAAAACAATTGGTTGACTATGATACTACCAGTGTGTGCTGATACAGAGAGAAGAAGCTAAAGCACAAGCCATTTATCTTTATATGGTCATTTATTATTTTTCATTTATAGTGCTCAGAACTTTGCCAGCTGCTTCGCAGAAAACATCAAAGTACAAAATCCTGACAGGAGGAAAAAGGTGGAGTAAAAATTTGACTGTATCATCATGTCAGTCTATTCTGGGAACATGGATGGTAAAACACCTTAATGACATTTACGTGTTTTCTGCAAGGTATCCTCCAGGGAACAATCAAGGCTGTTTGGGTACCTTGATTGTGTGCATTCCCATACCTTCATGTGTCTGGAATTCTTTTAAAACTATTATTTTAATGTTGAATGTCCTGAGTTTATAAAGCTTGTCTGGGGACAATTATTTACAAGATCCCTGGATTTTTTTTATACCCATGGGGTATGTCTACACTACAGCACTAATTCGAACTAACTTAATTCGAATTAGTTAATTTGAACTAAGCTAATTCGAATGAGTGCATCTAGACCTAAAAACTAATTTGAATTAGCGTTTTGCTAATTCAAAATAGCATGTCCACACCGAGTGGACCCTGAACCGAAATTAAGGCTGGCCGGAAGCAGTGCCGGCAGGGCATCAGGTTAGGACTTAGAGTGTGGAGCTTCTGCCTCAGGCTAGCCAAGGGTTGTGCTTAAAGGGACCCACGACCCCCACCCCGGACAGACAGTTCTCAGGGTTCTCCGCTTGCTTGTCTAACTCGATGAGGGACAGCAAAGCAGTCCTATCTTGGAGTGCCCTGAGTGCCCACACTCGGCCCATCACAGCACTTGGCCATCAGCCCGGCTGCACTTGCCGCAGGCTGCCATCTGGAGGGGGTCAATCAGGCGGTTGTCAGGATCCAGGAGTCCCTGCAGGAGAGCTTCTACCCCAAGAAGCCCACAAAGCTCATGCTCCATTCCTCCCTCACCTCCTTGCACTTACCCCTTTCTAGCCCCCCCCTTCCTGATGTAAAAAAATAAAGGACACGTGTGTTAAATAAAGAGAGTTTCTATTTTTGAACAAAACTGGGCAGGAAGGGGGGGATTAACCTCTGGGGAGACTGGGAAAAGGAGGGGGGAGAAGGGAAGAGGGAGGGTGGGAGAGGGGAGGGGGAAACCTGGGAGAAGGGAGCTGGACGGGGGAAGCCAGGGGAAGGAGAAGGGGAAGTATAAAACTATGGTACGCCATATCTTCAGTACTGTGTACTGATGTGGTCTCCTCACCTCAGAAAAGATATTTTGGCCTTAGAAAGGGTTCAGAAAAGGGCAACTAAAATGATTAGGGGTTTGGAACAGATCCCATATGAAGAGAGGCTAAAGAGACTGGGACTTTTCAGCTGAGAAAAGAGGAGACTGAGGGGGGATATGATAGAGATCTATAAAATCATGAGTGGTGTGGAGAGGGCGAATAAAGAAAAGTTCTTCATTAGTTCCCATAATATAAGGACTAGAGGACACCAAATGAAATTAATGGGCAGCAGGTTTAAAACTAATAAGCGAAAGTTCTTTTTCACACAGCACATAGTCAACCTGTGGAACTCCTTGCCACAGGAGGCTGTGAAGGCTAGAACTATAACAGAATTTAAAGAGAAGTTAGATAAATTCATGGAAGTTGGTTCCATGGAGTGTTATTAGCTAGGGGGTAGGAATGGTGTCCCTGGCCTCTGTTTGTGGAAGGCTGGAGATGGAAGGCACGAGACAAATCGCTTGGTCATTTTCTTCAGTCCATCCCCTCTGGGGTACCTGGTGGTGGCCACTGTCGGCAGACAGGCTACTGGGCTAGATGGACCTTTGGTCTGACCCAGTATGGCCGTTCTTATGTTCTTATATTCTAAGCTCAGGGTCGGGGGTCTCACTGGACCAACTTGATTTTCATGCAAACCTGCTTCTGGGTTCGCATGTGGCCTTTGGTGGCCAGGTTGGAAGCTATCCTGCCCTTGACGGCCACATTCCTGTGCCTAGTGCAGAGATCGTGGACTTTGGAGGTATCCCCCCAAACCTGGATGAGGTCCACGATCTCCGCACTAGACCAGGCGGGCGCCCGCATCTTGCAGCCCTGGGCAGGCTCCTGGGAACCGGTAGCCTGGTCCTGGGAAGAGGAGAGCTAGGTGGCAGCGGGTGGCTGGCTCATGCCGTGCCAGGTGCAGGGTCTTCTGGCTGGGTGCTGGCAGGCTTGCAACTGGCACGGGCACCGTAGCCAGACCGTGCCCCTTTAAGGGCTCCGGGGCTGGGAGGGGGGAAGAAAAGTTTCCCTGGTTTGGCCCAGAGTGGCCACCAGGGCAACCTGGGAAGGACTAGCCTCCCACTAGTTTGAATTAAGTGGCTACACAACCCTTAATTCGAACTACTTAATTCGAACTAGGCGTTAGTCCTCGTAGAATGAGGTTTACCTAGTTCAAATTAAGTGCACCGCTAGTTCGATTTAAATTCGAACTAGCGGTTTGTATGTGTAGCCCCTATGAAAGTTAATTCAAACTAACGGCTGTTAGTTCGAATTAACTTTGTAGTGTAGACATACCCTCAGTGAGTACTGTGCACTCCAAAAAATGCTGACTATACACAAATGTTATCTTCTGAAGGGCATTGCAGAAAGCTTTTCAATAAACATTTAAATGATAGTTTCTGACCTGGCAAACCAGAGGAGGGAATTCCATGTAAAAGGGGTGTCTGAAAACAGCAAGAGCGGTTTATGAAAAACATGGATGCAGAAAGCATAGAGAAGGGAATTAGTGGACCAAAAGAACTAGGAGAAGATTGTTCCTAGTCCTTTATCTCCCCAAAGGTCTTCAAAAGTGCCTAAGTCTCATTTTCAAAAGTGATTTGGGCACTAAGGCATCTATGCCCTGTTCACTTCCAATGGGTTTAAGGGCTAAATTTTTAAAGGTATTTGGGCACCTAACTTTCAGGAAATCAGTAGGAGTTAGGCACTTCCAAAAATCCTACTAGACACCTGTGTGTATTTTTAGACACCAAAATACCTTTGAAAATCCTGGCCCTAAATGCCTAAGTCTCTTTTTAAAATGGATGTAGTCTCTTGGAAAGTTTTAGCATAGGCCAGATAAACAAGAAACTACATGGAGTTAGTGGAGTTTCATGAACCAGAATATACAAAAGGTTAGGCACTTCAATTCCTATTTTAGGCATCTATGTCCTGGTTTTGGCACTACTGCGGTGCACAACCCCCAACAACCACCACCTTTGAAAGCACATTAACTCATTTGGCACCTGTTTTGCATTAAAAAGTTTCCTATGCATCTATCATGAGTGCGTATAGTGTGAATACATACATACATGTGCATGCACACACACTATTATACCATAAAAATTATTTGTCATAATTACTTTATCTTACTTGACTATGCCTTATAGTTGCCATTCATTTTAGATGGAGGCTGTTTGCACTTCAGACACTTATGCAGTGCTCCCATAGAAAGCAAAGCCTGCCCAGGGCTGCAAGATGCAGGCGCCCGCCTGGTCTAGTGCGGAGATCGTGGACCTCATCCAGTACCTGCACTAAAGTTACTTTGTCAAGTTCATCACGGTTTTTTTTTTCAGCTGCTCTATTGCTGCCCTGACCCTAAGATTTGGGAAGGGAAGAAGAGAGCTTAATTAGAAAGCATGCTTCTCTTTTTCTCTTTCTGTGTGTCTTTATCTATTCTAAACCCGAGGCTTTTAGGGAGATTCTAGTAATGGAGAAAGCGTCTGCAACAGTTTGCTAGACTAAGAGGGTCTCTGCAAGTCTTAGGCGGATATGTAGAAGATGTATTTTCATATCGTCTCTCTCCCAAGCATTGTCAATAGCCACAGTAAAGTTTAGGCAAGATAAACTACTGAGGGACTAGTAGAAGGGGGAAAACCTGTTTTGAGAAGAAGGTTGGAGGAAGACTCAGAAAGTTTTTCTATCCCTATCACCTGGGATTTAATGAAATATATAGAAAAGGATGCTGACTGACTGAGATGTAAACATATTTGGTATTAATGACAGTTTGGAAAATTGTGGGCCAAATTCTCACCTGGTAAAAATGGTCAACGATGTTCTCAGGCTAATGAGGCAGCTGCACCAGTTTTCACCAAGTCAGATTCTGATCTTGCAGATCTAGTGAGGAAAAAAAGTTGGGTGTATTTTTATATATTAAGTGTATTTCAAGAGATCAAACCAAAGTCCTGTTCATACAAAGGCTTACTCACATGCTCACCTTTATACAAGATGTGTAGTCCCCTTGACTTCAGTGGGATTACACATGGTACATAAAGTTAGGTGCATATGCAAAATGCTGCAGAACTAGGGCTTAATAAAGCACTGATTTCTATCATTCTTGCTACATAAAAGCAACATGAGTGCACTATTAAATCTTATCTTAATGCTTCAGCTCTCATAATTTGTCTGGTGAAGAATAGAAAATAAAGAATCCTGAATGGTGGATTATAAAATTTATAAATTAGGGTGACTAACATCACTATGCTCATGATGTAACACTATAATTGCACACTAATATCAAGCTCTCTCCCTTGCTACACACAGCCCTTTGCAATCACTCTCCTTGTTTAATTGATCTTAATTAGGTTAAGTGGTTTAAGAATGTTGTTCTAGTTAGTTTAGTCAAGAAAGATTTTTTGTAGATTGGGTTATTTATACAAAGGTATTATGTGCCAGACTATTACTCAGCAACTATAGAGTTGCATGTATCGTAAACTAAAGCCATTGATTATATGTCAAGTATTACATATAAATTTGTTGAACAGAAAATCAATTTCCCTACTCCACCTCTTTTTAATGGTATCATTACTTTGAGTCAGAAAAGCATTGGTATTTGAACACCATCAGTTGCATATCCAATTTGAAAAAGTAATTTTCTTTGCAAGCTAAGAATAGGCAAACAGGCTGATAAACATTGGGTGATATTAGCATTAAAGAGTATTAGTAAACAGGAAAGATCTGCTTCCCAATATGATTATCAACCTACTTAATCCATGCCTGTTGCCTGCTTGAGAAACACATCCTCAAGACTGGACTGCCCTGCCCATTACATGTATGGGAAACCTAGTGAAAAAAAAATTAAACTAACAGATACACTTCCTTTGCTAGCTTGAGTGTAAAAAACATTGCCACATGTTACATTCCGGATCTGTATTAGTGCCATTCAGTTTCACCATGGTGTGTGTGCACCTGGGCATACATGTCTTGCAATTATATACAATTCTACCCATGGTTTATTTCACCTGTTTGGATTTATTGAAGCAATGAGGAAGGGGGAGGAACCCATGAAGGCTTTGATCAATACAGAGCATGGATGGTGTCACTTTTGTTTGTCAGAAGCTGGGAACGGGCAAGAGAGGAGGGATCACGTGATGATTCCTTGTTCTATTCACTCCCTCTGGGGCATGTGGCCACTGTTGGCAGACAGGACACTGGGCTAGATGGACCTTGGATCTGACCTAGTCTTGCCGTGCTTATCAGGTAATGATGTAAGGAACACTTAGCATTATGGTCCTTATCAGTTGTTTCTTAAAGTGGGCCATGGCCCCACTTTAGGAAGGCCACTAGCAAGCCTACACCACTTTGTTTACCTAAAGGCTCCATAGCCACAGAGCTTCATGGCTTCTGTTGGCTCTGGTTCACCCTTTCCAGCTAAGGGACCTGCAGGGAGCGGTGGCTTGGTCCATGCCACTTCCAACAGCTCCCCTTGGCTGGAACCAGTGAACTGAGCCAATGGGAGCTGCACGGTTCCATGGCTATGGAACATTTAGGTAAACAAAGCGGCACGGGCCTGCTAGCGGCGTTCGCCAAGCAAGCCCACAGCCCACATTGAGAAACACTGTCCTCATCCAAAGCGCATTGAAATCAATGATTAGACTCTCATTATGTTCAGTGGGCATTGCATTGAGCCCTGCCTATTCAGAATGAAAAGGAGTTATTTCCAAAAACTCGTTAAACTTGATCCTGTGGAAAAAGTCTCTCTCTTGTAAGGCAAAACGGCCTGCACTTTGACACCAAGGTATATACTCCTGAGGCACATAATAAAATGAACTACTTGCATTGAAGAGGATAGTCGTTCTAAATGCTAAGTGTAATAGGGGTCAGCTTCATTTATCATTCTCTGACTGCATTCCCAAAGACCTCATCTGCGTGTTATTTGCTACACTGTTACAGGTTCTCAGGGGCTTACGCCTGCACAAAGGATGGTAAAGCGTGTTTATGTCAATGACATTAGCTAATGACTACATTTAACCCCAAATTTATATTTTCATGCCCCCTCCATTGAGGAACAAGATAACTCAACTCCCATTGATCCAAGGGATATTACGGCCAACATAAAATTTTCTTATTAAAAAGCACTCTCATCATTTGTTCCTGAGATTATAAACGTTAGAAAAATATGTGCTGTGGGAATAGAAGACACACATACTATGCAATGGAGCAAACCTTTTCTCTGTATAATCCAACCAATCAGACTGAGTGTGGTGAAATCTGTAAGGATCTGAGGAAGAGAAAGCCTCCACTGGTTCCCCATGATCTTTGCTTGACCAAACCTACAGAGGTGGAACAGAGGGCTGGATTTGCCCTTATTCATTATCAAGTTGAATTTGCTCATTTTCTTAGTGCCGAAGAATCAGTGTAAAGGAGTGAACTGAATCACTGATTAGACTGAACCTGAACTATGCATAGGCCAACATTAGGAATATTCAGCAGAGACTTTCTACAGTATAATGGATTCCTGCATGTTCCTAGTCTCTTCCGATCAGAAAGGAAAATTTGTCTCGGTTTCCCCCCTCCTGTGACATGATACACTGCGGCTCAGATGGAGATGGCAAAGACCGATCGGGGTATCTAGTCCATTTCAGGTTGTATAATATGCCATATGGACCTCATTAAATGCCCATTAAGTCACCAAAATATATTCAGACTACTTCAATGCCTAACTACTCAAAGGGATTAACACTCTGTTCTGTCCTGTTGAAAGTGTCCCAAATGTCCCCGTAATTCTCTTGGACATCTCTCGCACAGTGTAAAGGAGCTCACCGTCGGGGAAGCTTTTCCACGATGTGCCTTCAAAATAGCCGTTTCTTCATTTTGCTCCTTTTATATCACACTCAGTACATCCTCAGCACTAATGCTTATCACCCTGAGGATATTTAGCAAATCATAAGAACGTTAGTACTAGAAGGCTATGTCTAAACTGCACAGTTATTTCGGAATAAGCTATTCCGGAATAGTTATTCTGAAATAGCACATCTACACTTCAGGGAAGCCTCAAAATTAGTTCAAGGCAGGCTTCCCTCATGTAGATGTGCTATCTCGATTTAAAGGAGGAATCACTTAGAATGGCCGTGGCAAGGGGCTATTTCAAAATAGCAGCAGTGGAGCATCTGGACATGCCTTATTTCGAAACAGCTATTTTGGAATAGGCATTATTCTTTGTAGAATGAGATTTACTGAAGTCAGAATAAGCCATCCATTATTTCAAAATTATTTCGAAATAACAGAATTGCTGCGTAGACACGCCCAAAAGGACCTCCAGCAGTCATCACGTCCAGCCACTGAGACAGAACCCAAGCAAACCTGAGTTCTCCTCCCACCCTCCTCATCACTTCTTAGTCATTTCTAAAAGAGAAGACACCCCCCCCTTAGGACAGCCCTTTTCGTTTATATTTCCAATCTCCTAATGCTAGTCACTAAATCCTCTCCAAGGTGCCTACATTTTTCTGATAATTTAGGTGTTAAGAATTGAACATAACATCATAGGTGAGTTCTCACCTCCATGGTCTGTGTGTTGTTTGTGCACATACAAGTTGGAATTTCTGAGCAAGGACCAGCCTTTAACTCAAGAAAACTTGCCATCCACTTGGTCAATTTAGATCCATAGAGTAACCCACAAGAACTACCAGGTTCAGCCTTCTGTTTTGCTTTCCAGGTAAGTAGGCACTCTGGATCAAAGTTAATGAAGGCTCAAAGATTTGGAAAAAAAATTCCTTTTGTTTCACGAACTGGATTGTAACGTATAGGTCAACCTCTCTCATTCCACTTTCAGGACCTACATGAAGCTCACACATGCAAATAAGGAAGAAAATAAAATCGTACAATCAAATGCTTTCCAAGCAACCTCAAGAAAATCTGGCTTCTGCTCACTGCACGTCTGAAGAGTGAATACATGACTTGGTTCTTTGCCCCAGCAATAAAATATATCCTAACTTAGAAGGCTAAACCTTTACAGAGCTGGGTGTAATTTTGGTACATTTCATAGTGTCTCTATCTTTCCAATAAATAATATGATTACTGCGATGCCTTCCTTGTTCTACAAAAACTAAATAAAGATTGAAAGCAGCATGAATCCATTTTTGCCCACTGACATACTGTCTTCCAGAAGGTATGAACTTTAACATGTGTTAGAGTATTTATTTCTCTGACAGCAAACACACACCATTAAGCACTATCCTATAAAACTAAACCTTAAACATTTTCTTAAAGAGGACCCAACATAATGCAATTACCATAAGTACATCATCAAGCAATTTAAAATGTATTAATATGAAAGCAGGTTCTCGCAACATTTTATGGGTACTATAGTTCTCAGGGATACTGATATTTACCATAAATGCCTTCCACAGATGTCTAGATTTTGCAAACAAGGTAAATAGAGCTACAGCCCCAGAATGTTTAAGCCCCAGAAGCATTTTTAATCATGCCATTTACACAGTATAAACTAATTTTAAAATCTGCTTAGCATTCTGAAAGCTCTGAAGACAAACTAGCAGCTGAAGGAAAATGGTCTGTTATGAATCAAAAACAGTCTGAATTTTTTTGTACAGCATGTTGAGCACAGACAAACATTAATCTTTCCGGTTGTCATAATGAGTGTTCTGGGTCACTGAAAGTCAACTGTCTACCTACTGCACACAGCTAATCTATTCACTCACAACGTGACTGATACAGAGGTGGTGTGAAACTCACTTGTCTCTTGGGTGAGAGGTGTGGAAAAAAAAGCCGGACAAGAGCGTAAATGAGTGGTCTTCTGAACACATACCAAATCCTAATACAGCTCTGCTGTGGGCATCACTAAGCTTGCCGATTGATCGGCATTGCTATGGCGACAAATCAGTTTCAAAACCCACTATTCATGGTTCAGAACCTGAGCCAATAATGCTAACATAGCATCAGCTCAAAGCAGAGTCACTTCGGAAATTTTGAAGCAATGTCTACCGGGGGGAAGTGGGGAAGAAATCACTTTATGGTCTGCTACAGGTGGTTACTAGAGTTTGTCCTGAATGCTTGGGCAATGCATCTGTATCTAAACCCATTCATAGATTAGGATGTCAGAAGGAACCATTGCTGACATCTATCCTGACCTCCTGCCTAATAGAGGCCATTCAATTTCTGTAAATTCTTTCCTGTTTGAACTTTAAAAAAAAAAAAAGAGCCAGAACTTGTCTTAAGATCACAGCATATATTCTTGGCTGAAGAGGCCCAACATGTGCACCATCAGTATACCTCAAGGTCTAAATCAAAAAGCTGTTTGCCACAGTGGGTCTTTAATGTGGTGGGCTGGGAACACCGGTGTTTGTCAGTTTGTTGCTTGAAGTTTCCAGTGGGTAGTCTCTCCATATTTTGGCTTCCGTCTCCAAAGCATGATTCTGATCTCATTTACACTGGTGAGAGATCTTGGCCGAGTCCCTTGTGGTGCATCCTTGTGAAAACAGGATCAGAACCATTTTAGTTGTCCTGGAGATGGTACTGTGTGGGTTTTTTCCCCCCATAAAAGCTCCTAGGATATGTCTACACTGCACACTTATTTCAAAATAAGCTATTCCAGAAGAAATACTCCGAAACGTGCTATTTTGAAATAGCACATCCACACTACAGGGAAGCCTCAAAATTAGTCTGAGGCAGGCTTCCCCAATCTGAATGTGCTACCTTGATTTAGAGCCCCAAGAGGCACTGGGGAGTAATTAGTTTGAATGGCCCTGTGAAGGAGCTATTTCAAAATAGCAGCAGTGGAGCATCCACACTACAGCTATTCAGAAATAGCTATTTTGGAATCGGCAGTATTTCTCATGGAATGAGGTTTATAGATGCCAGAATAAGCCATCCATTATTTCAAAACAACGGAATCGCTATGTAGACACTTGCATCATTCCGAAATGATGCTGCTGTGTAGACACACCACTAGTGAGTTAAAAGCACGAGTCCCAATATGCTCCTGACTCATGTAGGCACTTTTGAAAATCCTGCGCTGCACTTTGAGAACAGTGTTTAATCAAAACGGGTGCCTCTGGAAAAACAAACGGTGATAACTCATTTTCCGTACTTATCTGAAACAATACACTGATACATTCACACTCAGCCAGCCACATTTTTGCAGAATTCAGGACAGGTTTGCATTTGTTCATTTTTTCTTCTTTTCATTCTAAAAGGAGAAGTTAGTCAAAGGGATTGGGTACTTGTGTCCCCTCTCAACAAAAGGGCAGTGTCCCACTCTCTGGGGATTTGGGGAGATAGAGAAGCTATCCTCACACAGCTTTGGAAATTGCCAGCAGCCATTGTGGTGGGATCATAAAGCCACAAGTATGGTTCTTTTACAACTTATCTATGGAGAACTTTTACAGTGATCCTATTAATCAGGTTTTGACGTTCAACCTCATTTAGAGGTTCTGAAAAGGTTAGTTTAAAATGCATCTATTTCTGTGCTCCCTTATTTGAAATAACTCCAATTGCCATTGGAATAGCAGTCGTGCCAAAGAAAATAGCTCTCTTTTTGACACTGCATGTATTCTTTTGCTGTAGGAGGAAGTGGAGATCTTTCCTCTCTGAGCAATAACACATTTGTACATTTCTGTCCATTGATTTTTTTGGAAAGAGAAGCCAGACGTGCACACCCACGCAGGCTGAAGGCCTGAGCAGAACATTGGAAAGCAAGAATCTGAGTTCAAATAATAGTTCTGCCACTCACTCATGGGTCTCAGACAAGAGGGAAATGGGGCGCTTAGTATCTTTTGGACTCAGCGCTTTACAGTTCGCTCCTGCAAACACTCTTATGCACAACTTGATATCACACCTTGATTGCACATGCGCGAATGTAGCTAAGTAACATTTGTATAATATGCATGTATGCAAGTGCCATGCAAATTTTAAAATCCCAAAGAGGGAATTTCAAAATATAATTCCATCCTCTGTTCCATCAAAATTAACCCCTGTCCTCCATTTCAATTGCATTAGTTTTGCTCTCCTCCAGTCCCATCATTTACTCCCTCCTTGACCATTCACCTGCCTTCTTTCAAATCTTCACTGTGCCACCCTTCTCCCCCACCCCACAAGTCTCTTTTTCTCTCATACTCCACACCCATGCAGGCCTAATTCTTGTGATGGGTAGAGGAGAAGCAGCTGTATAATTTTACCTTCTATAGAAATTATCAGGCCTCACTTAAGGCAGGATCCAAATGTCACCCACACTTGCATGGAGAGGAACGAATGAAGATTAATTTGTCTGGGTGGCAAGCCATGAAAGAGCACAATGTGTTCACATATAAACACTACCTGGCCAAAGAACACCCTAGAAGTAAAACTGCTGCCAAGCCCTGGCTCTGAAGCTGATCTTACATGTGACAATTCTTATTGCTGCTATGGGAAGAGCAGGCGGCTGTTTTCTGCCACAGAAAGAGAGCATGACCCAACCTTTTTACACTGACAGAAAGTTCTCAGCTTCAGCTCTCACATTCCAAGCATCAGTTCAGATTCCTCTTTGCTGTTGGTTTCAGAGTCCCATGCCAGATTTTGAAATGGTCTATTAACGTTCTAAACAGGGAGCTGGGGCTAATACAGTACTATTCAAAGTTAGTGAGAAAGTCAGCATGGAAACTGTGCGTTTCTCTCTCACACACACCCAAAGAGCCCACACATTTGGACTGCACGTTTCTTTTGTCCGAGAGGAAAAATGAAATGCAAGATTAGATACAAATTAAGATAGTATACTATTAAAGTGTCCCCATAGTTCCATTGTGTAGGCATTATTAATTTGATCACAAATGCAGGTGGAGCCTCATAAATCACGTGTACACAATCAGCCAGACAGTTCTGAGGTACTTTGGAACCCAGATAAACATCTTCTGGAAACTTTTCTCTAGATCTTGATTTCAGTGGAGGTAGGATTTATGTCAGCTGATATGCAGACTATATCCTTTATATTAGAGTCCTGCGTGCTGTAATTGTTTTAAAATTGTAAAAATATAGGTCTGGAAGAGACCTTAATATGGGATCAAATCCACTCCCCTTGTAGTGAGAATGGTCCAAGTAGACCTTTTGTGATATTCACGTACTAAAGCTGTGAATCCAAACAAGCCAACCAAACCTAAAAAACCCAGAAAACAAACAAAAAAATCCCACATACGCAAAAGTGTGATTTTTTTTTCATGAGAGGTGGTATCATTTTCTGTTTATAAATCATCCTAAATATTAAAGAAACTACCTTTTGTTGAAGGCATAAACAATAATTATAAAAGAGTAGTTAATCAATTCAGTATGTGGATATTTCCTCAGGGAAAAACATGTGTTGATGAATGATTGATGACATAAGTAAACAGAGTAATTTCATGACGACATTCAAAATGTCTGAACACAGCTTCTTTAGAATAAGGCATTGGTCTGTCATCTCTCAAAAGGGAGATAAAAACACTAAAAAAAAAAAAGAAATCCTGATTTTCCATGCTATATTGACACTAGATAGTCTAGCGTGGATAACTGTGCTGGGGAACAATGTTTTCTGTATGCTGCGTGTGCTTGTGTGGCCGCTCAGGAGATATTCACATGTGAGGTTGTGTGTGTCTGTGTGGTGCACATTAAATTTTATTTCACGCAAGGATGGAAAAGATTAGAGGGAACATTATTGGGGAAATTCCACACACGTGGGAAAAGCACCCAGGATTTTCTGGCTAGTGAAAGCTAGTACTGGAGGAAGTTGACGTTCCCCTTTCAGGGCTGGGGTGGGGCGCAAGCACCTGCCTCCGTTAGATTTGGCCAATGTTCCAAAAAATATCTTCTCCAGCCACTGAAAGGTTCCCTAATCACCTAGTTTCTAATCTCCCTTACTAGGGAAAAAAAATGTTGTGGAGAAAGGGATGTCAAAACAGGTCTGGCAATATCTGAAGTCATCAGGTTTTCTTCACCTATGGAAAATCCAGGCTTAGGTCTGGAGGAAACACATCTCCAATGCCGCTCTCTCAGGCATCCTAGTGGTAGGACTCTCCCTGCCCATCTGCCACCTCAGGGTTCCAGTTGAAACTGCAGGTTTATAGCATGAAGGGTTGTCTTCAGAAAAATCAAAGTGCCAACAAGCATTACATTTTCCTGTAGATTTGTGACCCCCATTTCATATCAACTGAAACTGCATTTTATGCTGAAATAACTAGTTAAAAAAACCCTAGTTTTTACCCAAGTCTAGAGAGGATTCTCTTTCTTTGCACATTTGCCAGGTCTGTCCTCAGCAGCTCCATCAAGGCTAATAGAATCTGGATTTTGGCAGTCTCGTAGAGATCTATTTCTAATGTCAGCTAACCCTGTAGGTGTCCATCTGCTTGCAATACACCCTGGGATGGTTAGAATGCAGAGCAGTACCTGCTGTTCCCCCTTCTCTCACATGTTGGGGATAATCTGATGTTGCAGATCCGTCAAATCCATGGCTTGCACTGCCCAGCTGTGTTTGCTGCACCTCGGACAGCACAACAAACCCTAGGAGAGAATGTCTGTTGTTGTGTGGATTTCTTTTCAACAACCTGAATTTGTCTACTAGCCTCAATATTCCTCTGATGGAATATTATTAATACTTAGTCACAAATACTGCATTTAGCAGTGCTCCTGGGAATACATCACAGCTGACTCCAGAATCCAGCTGGTCATTGATCTGATAGCATAGCTGCAAATATGGTTGTTGAATGGCATGTCGTCTGTCTTGTCAGTGGATCTGACCTGCATTTGGATCTCCTTAGCTTGACTCTGTGCACTTATTTTGCATTAGCGATGGCCCTGGTTTTGATCTATTTCCTGGAACATTTCAGCTGCTTTTGCTCTTTGGAGGCATTTCTCCAGTGATAGATCTGTTTAGTTCAACGACCTCTCCTGAAAGTTGGAATCACATGTCAGGCCAATGAACGCTCAGCCATTATGGAATCTTTAGTTTCCAAAGTTACAGATAGATCCCAGAATTCTCTGCACTATAACATCAGATATTGGTTTCCTCTTCTGTGTTTTGTTTTCAAATTAAAAACAAAAAACAAAACAAAAACCCAGTCTCTCTCCACAGTCTAATTCTGTCTGGGGTGGCAGGACGCAAACACATCATCAGCAGTTCCAAGCACCGATTCTGGAAACAGCATCTAATTCACTTATCCCTCCACCCCCGACACGGAGAGAATACCCCACCCCTCCCCCACTATCTTTATTCCCCACAGTCAGCTCTAAATACAAACTCAAATCTTGCTTTGGACATTTCCATGGTTGTGCAAGATTTTGTCTTGAACTCCACTTTTCCCAGCGGGCAGAGCTGCTCTACACGGACTGTTTGCTCACTCAGCTTCTAGGTGCTGCTTTCTTTGACTCTCTGTCCCAGTTTCTGTTGTGGGTCCCACTCAACTGGCTGCTAGGTTTCATGTATCACAGGCAGGGGAATATGATAAGATTCCCCATGACTAAAATCAACTGTCTCTTTATTAAGAGAACCATTTTCAGAGGTGCTGCAACAGCAGCTAGCATTCCTTTAATGTGCACACAGACTGGAAGGTCGGGTTAAGGTACACAACTCCAACTACTTAAAATACATAGCTGGAGTCGGCTTACCTTAAGACGAGCTTGGCACCATCTTCAGGGAGGTGGCAAATGCTCCTGTTGGCTACCCTTTTTCCTCCGTGAGCAGCATCAGTGCCAACCTCAGCCGCTATCAGTATTTGATTTAGCAGGTCCTTACTAGACCCATTAAATCAAATGCCAGAAGATCAATCTCTAGTGCAGGAAGTGAAGATGTGGCCTGAAGTAACCCTGCATTCTCCAACTCTCTCCGCCTGCAACCTGTGCTCTGTGCTCCACGTTCCATGCTACCACAATATTAGAGATCAGTCATGGGCAGTTGGTGCAGCTAGGGCAAGGGAAAGGCAGGCTCCCAATCCCACCCCCTCTACTGAGCCCCTTCCCTCCTCCCCACTGGGAGGAGAAGAAAAGGGAGCTGGTGAGCACACAAGCTCCAGCCTCCCTGGCCACTGGAGAACCAGGGAGGGAGGAAGCTGTGCAGCTCCAACCTCCCCATCCCAGAGCATGGGGAGGGCAGGTGCTGGGGGCAGAAATCCTACATCCCCAGAACCTCTATATTAGGTGTTTCATGGGGTGGAGTGTGGGTGAGACCATGCCTAGCAGTTCGGAAAGGAAATGTCTTCCCCCTCTTCTGTTACTGGATGCTCATGAGACTAGCAGTTCTGTGGCACCTTAGAGATTTATATAGTCTCATGAGCAGTCACGGGCAAAACCCACTTCATCTGATGAGCTTGAGTGCCATCTGAAGGAGGTTTTGCTCACGAAAGCTCATGATACTATATATACACATATAATTTGTTAGCCTCTAAGGTGCGACAGGACTACTTGTTGCTTTTAAAGTTACAGACTAACACAGCAATCCCTCAGACTTTAAATATTAGAGACTAACTTTGCATACACTAACTCGTTTAAAGCTGTTGGTGTAGTGTAAGCCATATGTAGGCCTGCAGGGGTAAATTTCTATTCCTCTAGGCTAGCCATGAACCCTGCCAGCAAAAACACCACATGTTCTTTATCGGATGGCCTTCATCAGCCACAGCCCTATACTTCCTAGCTGAGAACTGAGTATGGGATCAATAACATGATCTTGGTTCTCAGCTCCATGGGAATGTTGAGAGTGGCATTGAACCAGTGTACGCATAAGATCACTGGGAGTTTCGCCTGGGACCCCAACCTCGAGGATGCCTGGATTTCCCCCAGCTGGAACCACGTCCACTGCGGCCCTGGGGCGAGGTGACAGGGACAGGACTCCCTGCAGACTGAAGAGATATAATCATTTCTGAGTGCCTGTTACTCTTTTATGCATTGCTCTGCCTGCGCTTATTGATGTGTCACTTTGCAGTAGCTGTGTAACCATTTGGCAGTATTAACCCTGTAATAGTAGTGACGTAGAGAAATTAATAAAAGCAACTATCCCTAATCGACTCTGTGTTGAAGTGAATCCATAATCCTGTTTGTTCATGGCCCTGTGAGCTGAAACTTGGGATCAACTCTTCTCTTGTTTACAATGGTGTACATCCAGGATAACTGCAGAGCAGAACAACAGGAGTGATTCCGCAATTAAACTGATTTCAGATGTGCATCGAGGACAAGCTAGAAAAGCTCACACTTGTGAGCTGGGATTTATTTGAAATACAGCGTAGGGCATATTAAAATGCAACAAATAATGTCAAGCCATTTTTCAGCTCCGCGCATATAGAGTGAAAGAGTTAGAATAAAGCATTCAATACCTTAGAGGCTAGAATGGAGTGAAGAGAAAGACTAAAGAATTTGCACACACACAAACCCCACAATCCCTTGAAATTTAAGGCATTAGAATGGACATACTGGGTCAGACAAAAGGCCCATCTAGCCTGTCTTCCGGCAGTGGCCAATGCCAGGTGGGAATGAACAGAACAGGGAATCACCAAGTGATCTCTCTCTCGTCACCCATTCCCAGCTTCTGACTAAGGCTAGGGACACCATTCCTATCTATCCTGGCTAATAGCCATTGATGGGCCTAGCCTCCATGATCAGACCAATCTAACGCAGGTTTGTTCTCAACAGTATAGCTCCAAGGGTGAGATTGTCAACAATGCTCATGATTGGCCTAACGCCACCATTTCCTTAGACGTGAATAGTTTCCCCCATTCACTTCAGCAGGGACACATGCCAACCCTTCCTTTTGTAAGACAGCATGTTTTCCTTGCAACGGAAGCCAACTGCAAAATAAAGGCACCTGTTCCCTCTATAGAGCCAGGATGGCTGGGGGAGTTAACAGAGCCTAGGATCTTAGGTTGTGTCTGTAGACCTGCTGTGGTTGTTGACAAGCTGCTAGATCAGCTATGGCAAGTCAACACCCAGGGGCTTAATTTGCATGGAAAACCTGCAACGTTTCTGCTGTTCACTTGAAAGTGCCACTATAACCTGTAAGCTACGGAGGATGCGTGTTTAGCGGTAACACCTGGGAAGAATAAATGAAGGGATACTTGCTGGTCAGTGAGCCCATCATTCTGTCTGGGGGTCACTCAGCCAGGCAGGATGTGGCCGGTTGCTCATATAGGCCGCATCTGCAAGGAACCACAGGGATTTATTCACTGGAGTAGCCCCAGGGGACCAGAGTATGGTGCCACTCACCCATCCCAGAGCGGCAGAGAGACTCCCCTACTCTGGCCAAGCAGCCATGAATCACTTCCCTCCCCAAGCTGGGCAGGTGCTAGGAGAGGAGCCGGACAGCAACTGCTCCTTCCTGGCACCGGGGCTCTCTTTTGCCCCTTGCAGTCCAGGGAGCGGATGGTGCCCAGCCCTGCACTACACAGGGCACCTGATTTTAATGTCTCTTCCTCCCCACTGATATTGCTGTGGCTAAGTCAGGTATTGTTGCTGCTGGGAAGAGTTTCCGGGAGGCATTCTGCTGCTGCCACCACTGCTACCGGGGTGGCAGCCATGCCAGCACTTAAAAAGAAAAAAAAAAAGATTTGACCGCTGTACATGTCGGGTGCCCACACTCTGCATTTGCTTTGGACTAGGTAGACCTCTCTGCTTTCCTGGCAGATTTTCCTCCTGACTGCTTTGGCCTATGGGTTGCTCTGAACTCCACCCAATCAGAGCTGGCCAGAAGTGTGTCGGATGGAGTATTTCCATACACAACTAAATGCCGTTTGTTAAAACGGACACTTTTTTGGGAATGGGTCTGGTTTGAAGAATTTCCTGGTTTTTTTTTTAATGGGAAAAATTAAGAAAATTGAGATCTCCTTTTCATTGACTCTCAGAAATGTAGGGCTGGAAGGGATCTTGAGGTCCTCTGGTCCAGCCCCCATTGCTGAGGTAGGCTAAAGTATGCCTAGACCATCCCTGACCTGTCTAAGCTGCCCTTAAAAACCTCAAAGGATGGGGATTCTACAACATCCCTTGGAAACCTGATCCGGTGCTTAACTACCTGGACAGAGCTTTTACTAATATCTAGCCTAGGTCTCCGTTGCTTCAGGTTAAGGCCATTACTTCTCCAACCTGGGTGCACAACATAGTTGATCATGCTCTTTATAACAGCCCTTAACAACTTTGAAGACTTAAGTTCCTCCTCTGTCTTCTTTTCTGAAGTCTAAGTGTGTAGGGTTTTTTTTAAGTTTCCTTGATTTTTTTAATCATTATTGGTGCTTTCCTCTGCACTCTCTCTAATTTGTTCAAATCTGGATGCAATGTTTCAAATGAGGTATCACTAGTGCTGAATAAAACAGAACAATTGCCTCCCATGTCTTACATACGGTATATCTGTTAACACACCCCAGGATGATGGTCTTTTTCACAACCACATTACATTTATTCAACAGGTTGCAATCTTCAATCCTCAGTTCTTATCAGAAAGTTATTCTCCTCTTTGTAGTATGTTTTTGGAGTTTTCCTTCCTAACGTGAAGTATTTTGCACTTATCTTTACTGGATTTCATCTTACTGATTTCGGACAAATTTTCCAACTTGTCAAAGTCATTTTGAATTCTAAGTCCTGTCCTCTAGAGCGTTTGGAACCCTTCCCAGTTTTGCATAATCTACAAGATTTATAATCACACCTCTCCACACTTCATTATCCATCTCATTAATGGAAATGTTGATTAATACTGGGATCCAGGACAGAAGCCGGCCTCCCCTCGAGATCCCACTAGAATATAATTCCAGTCTGACAGCTAAGCTTTTGATAACCAATCTGAAGATGGTGTTTTAACTAGCCATGCACCCACCTTACAGTAATTTCATCAAGACCACATTTCCTTAGTTTGCTTATGAGAATATAAATATGAGACCCTACTAAAAATCAATGTTTATCAAATCTACTGCTACCCCCATCCACTGGTACAGGAACCTTGTTCAAGGAAGGAAGTTGGTCATGCCAAACCAATCTAATTCTTGACAAATCCATACTGGTTATTACTTATCCTTTAGGTGCTTGCCAATAAATCATTTAGTAATTTTTTCTAGTATCTTTCCAGGTATTGGAGTTTGGCAGGCTGGTGTATAATTCTCCAGATACTCTTTGTTCCCCTTTAAAAAAAAAATACAGGTACTGAATTTGCCCATCTCTAGGCTATTCTTTAAGTTTGTTAAATTCTGCTTTTTTTAATCCTTGCTCTGTTGCTTTAATTCTTTCCTTAGAATACCGAGGCTAACATTTCATTACCCAAACCTACTCTACTTTTACCCAAGTCATCTTCCACTGTCAGTCATGTTGATATTTTGAAATGAAAAAATTAGTTTTGCTTCACAATGTATGGTTTTTACATTTTTTTAAAATAAATTAGTTCAACATCAAAATGCACATTGTAGAGTTATTGAAACATTTCAGCTGAAGCAGTTTTGTAGACTACCAAAAATCATCTGCAAAGATTTCAGATTTTTGTTTTGACCCACTTTGGCATAGGACATTTAAAAAAAAAAACTATTTTTTTCCCCTGAGTGGGAAATCCAGAAATGGTAACTGGATCCTACCATGTGACAGAAATACCCCCAAAATTTCCTCCTCACCCTATCCTCAGTTTAAATAAGAAATGGCAAGGTAACGTCAGAGAGGCTACATTGCTAACGTCTGTACATTTACTGGTGATCCCTCATGTCACCATAATCCTAAGAATGGGGAGTACAGTACAGGCAGTCCCCAAGTTATGCGGATCTGACTTATGTCAGATCCGCAGTTACGAACAGGGCCGTCTCCTTGGTCTCCAGCAGACCAGGGAGAGGAAGCAAAGCGGCGCGTCTGGGCTGTCCGCTGCCCGCGTGTTCCGCCGCTTTGCTCCCCGTCCCCCTGGTCTACAGATCAGGGGGACGGGGAGCAAAGCAGAGCAAAGCCGCGGAGCCCGAGGGCAGCAGGACAGCCACGGCGTGTCTGGGCTGTCCTGCTGCCCTCGTGCTCCGCGGCTTTGCTCCGGACGCCTGTGGTACAGCAGCTGGGGCGCTGCCGGTTGGTCCCGTAACGCCTTACTGGGTGCTACTGGACCAACCCGGCAGCACCCCAGCTGCTCTGCCCCAGGCGTCCTGATTCAGCCACTGCTGGTCAGTTTCAGCAGCGGCTGAATCAGGGCACCTGGGACAGAGCAGCCTGGGTGCTGCTGGGTTGGTCCAGTAGTGCCGAGGAGCAGCGGCGCTACTGGACCAACCCAGCAGCACCCCAGCTGCTCTGCCCCAGGCGTCCCCAAGTCAGCCGCTGCTGAAACTGACCAGTGGCTGACTATAGGAAGCCCCTGCCCCGGCTTCCTGGAATCAGCCGCTGATCAGTTTCAGCAGCAGCTGACTTGGGGATGCCTGGGGTTCTTAAGTTGAATCTGTAGGTAAGTCAGAACTGGCATCCAGATTCAGCTGCTGTTGAAACTGATCAGTTTCAGCAGTGGCTGAATCTGGACGCCAGTTCCGACTTACATACAGATTCAACTTAAGAACAAACCTACAGTCCCTATCTTGTACGTAACCCGGGGACTGCCTGTATATTCTGTTTGTGCATTCTCAACGCAAAATGGATCAAAGGAGAAAAAAAATATCAGCCTCAAGACACCTTATTACCTGTAGCATGAAAACTAAGTTTATGCTTCTTGCAACAGGTTACAACTTAGATCCAAAAGTGTTTAAGGAAAGACAAGTGTGTTGTCAGACACTGGCAATGTGAAAAATAGAAAATCTAGGCACACTACAGAGTCAAAATCCTGACCTCTGAGGTCAGAGCGATAATCACAGTGCAGATGAGCTGACTTTTGTAAAGTACAATAAATTCTGACATTGGTATGTCATGGATTGCTCTTCAACACAGCCACTTGAAGCAGGAGGTCACATTTTACCACAGGTGCTACATTGCACTTTCCCCTCATTATTATTAACAGCTCCAAAGGCTCAAAACAGTTTGGATGTATTTAAGTGAAAAGGAAAAAAGAAATACATTTCCCAAGCAGAAAGCACAGACATAGCCCTTTGCATTTAATATATTAAAGTACTTCCCAAGGTCCAGAGAAGAGAAACAAAAATGATTAAAGGTCTGGAAAACAAGCTCTAAAGAGGAAGGACTGAAAGAGTTTGGTTTGTTTCAATTGGAAAAGAGAAGATAGAGAGGACATAACAGCTTTCAAGTACCTACAAGGCTGTTATAAGGAGGTTGGAGAAAAATTGTTCTCCTTGATCTCTGATGATGGAACAAGAAGCAATGTGTTTAAATTGCAGCAAGGAAGATTTAGGTTGGATAGTAGGAAAAAAAACTTCCTAACCTGTCAGGGTGATTAAGCACTGAAATAAATTGCCCAGGGAGCTGTGGAATCTCCATCATTGGAAAATAAGGGCAGGTTAGAGAAACACCTGTCAGGGATGGTCTAAGAAGTGCTTGGTCCTGTCGTGAGGGCAGGGATCTGGATTTGATGACCTCTCAAGATTCCTTCCAGTTCTAATATTCTTTGTTTCTCAATGTATTCAGAAACTATAAAAACGGGATGGAAGAATTCAGACTGGCATAGTGCTGGGAGAAAAAAAAGGATGTTATTGCCTAATACATGGGAAGTTTTGTTCAAGGACAGCTCATTTTTGTGGAGCTAGGAGCTGGCAACAAGAAAAATAAAATGATTTTTTTTGCCAGAGCTGAAGAATGGAGAGAAAAAGCCAGCCAACCCACAGAAAATTCACATTGAAGGAAGAAATTTCTAAACTGGAGACCCTTCTTATAGCTAAGAATGACACAAATGTGTGGACTGCTTAAGAGACTGGGTCAACTCATAAGGGAGGCTATAAAAATGGTCCCTTCATAGCCATCAAGTGTGTGTGTGTGTGTGTGTGTGTGTGTGTGTGTGTGTGTGTGTGTGTGTGTGTGTGTGTGTGTGTAGAGTCATAGTCACCGATTTAAGTGACAGAAAAGTTTTGTGAATACTGTTAAGAGTTGGAAATGGGGAATTCTGTTCCTTCTGCACTGTCAGAGTTCTGTATTAAATGCCAGCCATTTATATACCGCTATGGGCACCATAATCCATACTTGCATGTGCTCAAATCTGAATCTGAACATCTGTTTGCTTCAGGTCAGGCAGGCAGGTGTGAGCTTTCATTCACTTTGACAATCGCCACATAAACAGCTTCTCTCTTGGCCTGAGTAAATAGTTTAAATATCCACCACTTGCTTGTGGGAATCACCATTCCTCTGTCATCTGCAGAGCTGTGAAGTCATGGAGGCGAAGGGAAGCTCCATCTTGGGCCTATGCATTTCCCTCCTTAGAGAGCAGAGAGAACTCTGTTTTATTAATGTAATAGCACATCCCTCTGTACTAGGCCTAATAACCAGAGCTCACTGAGAGCTCCCTCTGGACATCCCTAACAACAACAGAATCCAGAGAAGAGGAGTCTATGCATTCTCCCCCTTCCCTAAGGGTACATATACACTGCACAGCTATTTCGGGATACTGAAAGTGTCCTGAAATAGCAACC
This sequence comes from Pelodiscus sinensis, assembly GCF_052426305.1. Lineage (NCBI taxonomy): Eukaryota > Metazoa > Chordata > Testudines > Trionychidae > Pelodiscus > Pelodiscus sinensis. The sequence continues at coordinate 8,435,948 of NC_143057.1, forward strand.
CCATGTCTTAACAAGCCTCCCATTAATTCAAAATATTTTTCAAAATAATGGGTGCGCTATTTTGGCGAAGCTCAAATTATAATTATAGACTCGTACGGCTGGAGGAGACCTCAGGAGTCATCAAGTCCAGCCCCCTGCCCAAAGCAGGACCAATCCCAACTAAATCATCCCAGCCAGAGTTTGTCAAGCCTAGACTTAAAAACCTTTAGGGATGGAGATTGTGTATCTTATTTCGAGTTAAGGGTGCAGTGTAGACGTACCCTAACTGTTGTTTTTATTTCAGAGTTCTAAAAATCAGAAACTTTTTTTTGGCCCTGATCCCACTTTGGCATTTGCACCTCCCGCCATCCCCCTCTGTACTGTCCATCTCTTGGCCAGATCCTAGGAAGCATTACATGATTTCAACTGCCACTGGAGTCAATGAGATGAGAGGGCACTCTGCTCCCAATACAAGATGAGAGCTTGGTATTTGTTCAGCTACTCAGAAATCAAAAGCACCCCTAAGAAAGGAAGCTATGTAATTATATAAGCAACCTGGAACTGCTAGAGGCCCAGAGAGTTTCTCAAGGACCCTGCTAGAGGGTCAGAGAGTTTGTCATTTTTCATCTAAACGAATCAAGCTACTTTACAAACCGAAGGGCACATGATGAGCTTGGTGATATAACTCTGTTGTCCTAATTGCTCAAGATCCTGTCTTAGCACTGCCCTATGTTCCCTGTGGACAGGGCTGCATGGCATCACTGATTGTTACAAGGCAAATGGTCACCTACAGGCAACAATCTAGTGTTCAGCATGATTGTCGCTTTCTCCTCAAGCTCTGCTTTCCTTCAGACTTACAGTTGTACAATCCTCGGAACTAATGTAATTCACTAACATTATTTCATGTGTTTTGTGGATGTTGACATCTTAGTTCTTGCATAGGGTAATGGGTATAGAAAATGAGGACCCCGGGTGTCAGATTTCAAAGTCTTTTAGATATTTAAATAGAGGGAAGGAGGAGGACGACAAGCTATGAACAAGCATCTACTAGATTGGAATCCCCACATGCATTTTACCTACGGTCTCCTCCAAACTTGCATACACTGAAGCAGACCAACCATCCATCTAGTCCTCTCCTGCCTCCTTTATTGAATGTGACCTAGAACATCATGTTTTGTAGCATGGACCATTCAGAGGCCCAGCCTTCCTCTGACTGTTTCTCAAGCCCCTACACTGCAGTTCATGGAAACTCCACTAGGGCTGGCCTCTGACAAGGGCAATAAAGGGGAGAGGAAGGGTAATCTCTAAGACTACGTCTACCCTGAAATAGCTACCCTGCATCTTAACAGCAAGCCTGTTATTTTGAAATATAACAGGCTTGCTATTCCAATATCCTTGTAAACCTCATTCCATGAGGACTAAGGGACATGTCAGACTAGTGGGTTATTTCAAAATTTGGCGCTGTGTAGATGGTGTCAATTTACAAAATAAGCTATTTTGAAATAAGATCGAAATAAGCTACGCAATTCGTATAGTTCAAATTGTGTCTCTTATTTTGACCTACAGTGCAGGGTAGATGCACCCTTAGGTCACATCTACACAGCAGTGTTATTTTGGACATTATTCCGAAATAACATAGTCCACATCTACACTACAAGCAATTACATAATGTTAAGATAATGGTGAGCTGGAGGACTTTTTACTCTGACTCCTGCAACCTTCATTTTATAAGGAGTAAGGAAAGTCAGAGGAAGAATGCTCTACCTTGGACTTTCTGCTGCATAGACAGCACCAAAAGCCAAGTTAAGCTATTTCGACTTAGGCAATTCATGTAGCTGAAGTTGCGTATACTTTAGTATTTAAACTATTTCCATAAACAGCATTCAGAATAAAAAGCAAACATCCCAAAAAATCCCACCCCTCTACACAGGATCAGAAATTCATTATCATTTTGCTAAGGCAAGCACTATCTAATATTGGATAGCATAAGAGGAAATGGAGCTATATTTAGAAAAAACACAAAAGGAAGTTTTACACTGATATAAAAGTGAAAGCGCTGGGTTTTCAACATCTTTTTTATTACAGTGTCTTACATGGTATAAATGAGCACCTATGTAGAACTGTTTGGGAAATTACTTCCCTCCTTTCCCCTTGCAAGATTTCAATGAAGATGGCAAATGAAAATATGACTGTCAGTTCTGGATTACTGTTTACTTTATACATTAGCTACTGTATTTCAAGTTCTTTGAAACGCAATTTTTTATTTTTATTGTTATTTTTTAGATTTCAAAGTACTTCTAGAGAAGGACATGAACTCCAGACATGATCTATGCATCATGGTTTTACAATAGGACAAATCCAATCCCTGAATCCAAACATCAAACCCTGCAAGAATTTGCATCTGAGTCCAGACTTTCCTATTTTGTTTCATCTCTAATTTTGATGTGTCTGCAGCATTCCTCTCTCAGTAAAGCTTGTTCACACTCTCTGGTGGCGCATGTAAACATCTGGCACTATGCCTGATTCCACAGCTGTTTTTGCTGCTGATGTATGGTCCAGCAAGCCACTATTTCTAAAAAAAGCATAATGTCAGAGCTGGTTGCCAATCTGACTAAATGGCAGTATAACTGAGCCACATGCAGCCCTCTATCCTTCTATCTCATGACTCCAAAGATAGAAATGAATCCCAGATAGAGGAGCATTAAATGGTCTGGACCATTTTCATGTTCCTCATGGCTTGGGATAGACATGCAGTATCATACCTCAGTTTCCCCTTTTAAGCTAGCATTTTACCATACTTTGTTCTGGGACCCAATTGCTATGCCCACATTCTCCACTAAACTTTGGGAGACAACATGAGCCCTGGGGAGTATCAGCCACACAAATATCAGTCTCTAGCCTTTGGTTCAAAGCTCCATTTATTGTCCAAGTGACCACAGACTCACAAGAGAAAAAACAAGACTTACTGCTGAATTTTTCTACCCAGCTACGATTAGCCACATGTAGTCTTCTGTCCTCAGGGACTACTGCAGGACACTATATGCTCCTGAAATTTTTCCCTCTTTCCCTGCCTGTTACTCTTTACAGAGAAATAGCTCACCTCTATTCAGGTATTTGCTTTCTTAGAAACTAGGGGTGATTGGGCCCAGGTCATTAACGGGGCAGGACACCTTTTTACAGACAATAAGATACCGATGCAGCTACACCAGGGATGACTTTGAATAATAGATTAGAAATTGTTTTTTGGAGTATCAAGAATGGCAGCATTTATAGGTACAGCATGAGGCTTGTGGTTTTATGCCACCTGTGCCTTCCAGATACTAGGCAACATAGTCTACCACTGAGTCTCTAGAGTCTGATGAAGTCGCTATGCCAAGAACAAGGAAATAAAACTGAGAACAAAGACTGATATGCTGCACCTCCCAAGAGGAAATACTTTGCATGAGGTGAGCATGAAAACAGCTCTAATAGGTCTCTGGTATGATGACCTACAAAAGATAATATGGGGAAAGGGCAGTTCATTTTCCTCACCCAAATGCACAATGCTTACAGATTATTTTGGACAATACATTTACTGAGCTGGGGAAGATAAATTAGACCATGTTTCAAGACTGGCAACTTTAATACTAAATGTGTGTTGAGCTGTTGTATGATCTATCAGGTAAACCCCAATCCAGGGGAGAGATGTTAAGAAAGCAAGCTCAAGTGAAGAAGTCCATGAAAATGTCTGGGAGGCTTCCTGTTCTCTACTGTCCTTCATCCCAGGTCATGACACTTCACTTGCGTAGATCTCTACATAAATAAGCAGAAAGCATAGCTTCCTGTTGGTGTTCATGCGTAAGCACTGGAGTCTTCCTTAGATCTTTGATTCTTCACTGCACCTCCAGTACATCATGCACACCCATTGAACTATTGGCAGATAATGACTTTGCACACAATTTGAAGTACGCCATCAAGGTCTCACATGAAATAAGAAAAGAGAAAACACATTAAGAGTATCAAAGTCTCTGCTGCTCTCAAACTGAGACCAATTAAAATGTGCTTTTGGAAAGAAGAGGTCTTGCCCAAACCTAAAAATCAATCACAAAATTCAGAATCATTTTAAATCCAACTATTGTATCCTTAAAAGGCTTCAGGATAACCAAAGTTGGTTGTGCATGACTCATGTGCCAGAAGGACCATTATAGCAATATAGTTTGACCTTCTGCACATTCATTTAAAGTTCCAGAAAATCAACCCTTTACTGTAACCGAAATCAGAGTACAACCTTGTTTCTCCCCTCCCCTCCCCACTACAAAGATGGAAAACAAAATTTAAAAAAAACAAAACATGGCTCTGCCAATCTGACCTAGGGAAATTCCTGCCAACCCCAAATATGACAATGCTGGTTATCACAAGATATGAAGGGCAATTTTCCTTACCTACATTTGTTAGAATGCTTTTGCCAGTTTGGTTTTCATGTGGAGTGAGTACAATAGTATATCAGCACATATTAGCCCAGCGATACCACTTATGCCTTGGCACCTTGTCTCAACTTAAAGCAAGCCAATGGACTTTGAAACGAGACATTTCTCAATTAAGATGGGCAGAAGTCTGAGCATTCAACCTTTCTACAGGCCCACAGAAGCAGTAAAATCTTTGGCAAGGATAATGTTCATTCTAGTGCCCAAGCCATGCTTTCATGGTAGATTCAAACCATTGTATTTCCAAGATCAAGATATGCATCACTGGAAGAATTATGGTTTCCATGAAGTTCTAAAGACCATCCTGGTTTCCTTCTCATCTCTCTGAAGCCATATCCTTTATTTCTAATGAAACAGGAGATACCAGATTTCTGAGAATATTCCAGGTTTGGAAAAAGCTACCAGCGAAAGCTATGTCAACAAGGGTTTGAAGAAAAAAATAAAGACAGGTTATGAATGCTGTGATGTTAAGCATGTTGATAGCTTAGCAACCAAGAAACAGCAGCACCATCCAGACAAACTCAGTCTGCATTCACACCACGAGTATACATTTCTCTGTTTTCAGAAAAATCCCCAGATGATGTGTTACTGGATACAATCTTGTACTGATGAAGGAGAGAGACGGACTATGTGACCTTATAGGTATTTTCTGTCTAGTTTCCATTCATTTCATATTGATTGTCAACCAAGGAATCCTAAGAGCCTCATCTTGCTGAGACCTAAGTTTGTGAGTAACTTATCTTGTGTTATAATAAAGGTTAAGTAGAAGCACTTCTCCCATAAAAAAATTTACATATTTATGACATTCATTACTCTGTATATTTATCTCATTCACTCATCATTTCTTTGAACTCAGTCTCAATCTCTTCAGTCTCCTTTCAAGTACAAGTCTCTCTTGCCTCTGGGCTTTTTTTTTGGGGGGGGGAGTACTTTGTTCTCTCTCCTTTTGAGTTGGGTGACCACAAACAAACATTGGCTATATCAGACACTAACAAAGGAATCATAATATTTTCCATTCTTATTGTCCATTCTTTCCTCCTAGCTTTTTCCTTGCTCTTTCAACAAGCCATTGTGCTTGTAACTGAAGCGTTCATTGCCTGTTCATTTGTGATGGCCATGTCTTTTTTGTAAATGGTTACGGTTCACTTGTGCTTTTGCCATTTAATTTGTTTTGGTTCAGGGGAAAACCTCATTGGCTGTGTCTAGACTGGCCAATTTTTCTGGAAAACCAGCTGCTTTTCTGAAAAAACTTGCCAGCTGTTTACAGTGGCCTCTTGAATTTCCACAAAAGCACTGACTTCCTACTGTAAGTGATCAGTGCTTTTTGCGGAAATACTATGCTGCTCCCATTAGGGGGAAAAGTCCCTTTTGCACAAAACTTTTGCGCAAAAGGGCCAGTGTAGACAGCTGAGATTTGTTTTCATAAAAAAGCCCCAATCGCCAAAATGGCAATTGGGGCTTTTTTGTGGAAAATCATGTCTAGAAAAGCATCCGTGCCAATCAAGATGCTCTGTTCGGAAAATGCTTTTAACAGAAAATCTTTAAAAGCATTTAAAAAAAATATAATGGAGATTGCCTATCTCCTGGAATGGACCTTGAAAAATCATTGAGTCTAGTCCCCTGCCTTCTCAGCAGGACCAAGTACCATCCATGATGAATTTTTGCCCCAAATCCCTAAATGGCCTCTGCAAGGATTGAACTCACAACTCCGGGTTTAGCAGGCCAATGCTCAAACCACTGAGCTATCCCTCTCCCCCCGATTTCTGGAAAATCATGCCAGTCTAGACATAGCCATGGTGTTTAGCAATACCAAATTTCACCTGTCATTTGTATGCCCCATTGACCACACCCTGCTAGGGTCCATCTGAAGTTGCTTACTTTCGTCTCTAGTCTTGCAGCTTTACTATTCAGTTTGGTCACTTCCAGATGTTGACACCCTTCTTTTGTTCACCTTTTCCAGATTATCCATAAATACACTAAATAGGATCCATAAAGATCCTTGTGGCACCTGCTGTTAACTTTTAACCATTGTTAATACGATCACTTATTTTTTAATCTTTATTCTCTGTCTCTTAGCTCATTTGGAATCAGTGACAATACTTTCTCTGCCACCCATCGCTCCTTGCTTTCCTGAACAGCCTCTTGTCGGGGACAGTATCAAAAGCTTTTTTTGAAACCCCAAATAAAGCATGCCAGCTGCTTCTCCTTTAGTTGACCCTGCTGCTGACAAAGTATTTGACTAGATGAGACTACTTCTTGTTAATCAGTACACATCTCTACTAGAGGGAGCTTAAATAGAGTCTGTGTGAGTGTCACTGCCTCTCCCTCGCCTACTCCAATATCTAGTTTCTTGCTAGATGCTACTACTTCTTCCTCTTTAATTGCACCACAGCCTGCTCATTCCTCATTATCCCCTTTGTTAAAATCCTTGCTAGTTTCCTGTCAGCCGTTGTGTAACTTTGACCTTCTTGTTCTCTGCTTTCCCATTATATTGTATGCTGATCGTCACTCCCTCCTCTGCTGGTTCAGTACACGGCCTCTTCCCTTCAATACCAATGCTGGCTCGGCTCTCCTGCACTGCATTCGAGATCCGTATTCTCACACATAGGCCCTGCTTAATATTTATCTCAACCCATATCTCTGGTTTCTTTCCCACCTGTTCCCGACACACTCCCAGCCCTATCACTATTGCCCCTTTTGGTCTCCAGCAGGCATAATGCTATGGAGCAGAGAGGAAGGCAAAAGTTTCCCAGCTCTCAATCAACAAGCCCCTCATTTTTCCTGCGTTATCACTTCACAACCAGCAGCCCTTCCTACGTCCCTTCCCTCGCCAATCATCCCTGCACCCGATACTGCCTCTTAATGGTGCAGGTCCCAACAAACTTAAATGGTCAGCTTTGGAGGCAGAAAATGCAGCAATCGGCCTCATTCTCTTTGTCTTGCCAACTTATGTCATCATTGAAACCTCTTCATAGTGGGCATCATTCTCAACAGGTCACATTTCCCATCTGCATAAGCGTCAATGAGTGCATAAAGAGCAAGGAAATGGAGAATCAGGGAAGTAGTAACAACGTTTTTATTCACAGTTAACAATAACAACCCCAACATTTTTTCTTCTCCCATTGGCTTCATGGAGAGGCATTGGTCAGAATCCAGGAGCATGATTGGGTGGAAAATAAAAAGATGACAGAAAAAGGTGGCTGAAGTCACTACGGCAGATTTCAACCCCATCAGATTTGGCTCTCAGAGTAGAATAGGTGCGTCTCAACAAGCTCCATTTCCTGTCTCACCCACTTACACTGACATTCCTGAATCCCCGATTCCTGAGCAGGTTGGCCCGTTTTGCAATTCACTGCTGCCTGCATAATTCCTCAGTGCAATGCGCACACAGACGCCTTAGATTATTTAACTTGGTTTGGGAAGGAGACTGCGCTGACACAGTTAAACATTCAGACCAATGAAGACGCATCCATTCCAAATGCAGGCATGTTTGCTACCCACTTTCCTAGTGAAGATTTTTGCTCAGTGTCTTTCTTGAAGTGAATAATGTAAGGACTACAAATGAAAGAGCATTTTATGTAGGGAGCTAACAGCAGAGAGTTCAGAGGGCATATTTTGGTCTTTGAACATGAGTGCAGGGGAAACAATAGCCTAGCAACTATTCTGGAGTATTTTTCTCACACTGATTTTTGCTGTGAGAACTTAGAAAGCATGCCCTGCATTTCTAGTTGATGTACAATCTACTGCTATTGAGTATAGTGGTTATGAAAAAAGTGCTTGTAGGAACTATTTTTCTTCTTTATAAATATAAAAATACACAGGGCCTGATTCTTTACTGACATATAACACTGACTTCCACTGCATTACTTACTTTTTATTTTTGCAAGTCTAATTAGCAGGTACTTGCCCCATTGCCATATATACCTGAGCACTGTGTAATGTCTCCTTAATACCCTGGGAGTTTACCATTTCAAATATGAGATGCAAAGTACAGAGGTCCGGGATTCACCAAGCCCAGAGCAATTAGATGATTCACATAAGGTCTTACAGGAAGTCAGTTAAGCCTGGTCTACACTACATCGGAAGGTCAAACCATGATTCACAGCTCAGCTACATAAATTACATAGCTAGAGTCAACGTATTTTATATCACATTCCCACGCCATCCACATCATGGGAGATCAACAGGAGCAAACGCTCCCATTGGCATCTCTTTCTCCTTGTGAGGAGCAGAAGTACCTGTGCCCCACAGGGACATGCTTTGAGTTCAATCTCTCAGGTCTTTACTACACTCAACTTACTGAACTGAGCCCCAGAAAAAAACAACTGCGTCAGTATTGATCTTCTGTGTAGCGTAGATGTGTCCTTACAGAGCCGGGAACTGAAACTAGGCCTGTCAAGGCAAAGGAGAATCAGAGTGCGTTATTTTGCCTTGACCTTTAAAGCGGACATGTGCAGGGAAAAAAATTGAACCATATTTTAATTTAGTAGTTAGCAGCATACAACATTATGTTGAATGATATTGAAAGGCGTGAAAGATGGTAGCATAATAAGCAGCTGTCAGCTAAGGTTGTTTAAAGGAGCATGAGTGGGATGGATGTTGAGGCTCCTTTCAGGTCATGAAAAGGGACAAATGACTTTGTTGAACAGATACTGCTAGGTATTCCCCACCAGGGCAGAGACCCTCTCCCCACCAAATGCAGGACAATATAAAATAAAGGGATGTAATGCGGTACGCTCACCATCCTTAGATGCAGTGTTGCCAGGGGCTCTTTTCTCCGATACAACTTGCGGGTTTTTGGCCTCTCAACAGGTCTTCCAAGCCTTGACTCTCCAGACACATCATTAAAGTCAGTCCCTTTCCTTATTTACATTTCTCCAGCTAATTTTCACATAATTTACTGATTCAAATGTAAATAAAGTTACAGTTCGGTAATGACAGTATACGTACACTGGATTTGGTATTTAGGAAGCTTTCTAATGGGACCGTGTAAGTGTTCTCCATGGAGTGGGTGACAGTGGGAGTGTCTTATGACAAATGGATCCCAATTCTCTGGTATTGCTGAACCCTGGGTGAGAATGGTTACTGTCCAGTAATTTAGGAACTCTTTAATAAGTATAAGCAACTGCTTGTAGCAGATGCTTCTTATTCCTGTAACCTTACGTTTCCAAATCTCTCACCCAAACTTGGCTGAACTTATGTTTGGTTTTGAGACAGACTGGTCTCAGAGAGCTGCGCAGAGGAGAGTGAAGTAAAGATGGTAAACTGAGGTGTGCTACTTCCATGAAGGCCCAGACTCAGTGTATAAAGCAGGTGTTCAGAAGACAAGGGGCTGGGCATGCATGTGCAACAACATGGGCCCTGCAAATTGTTTGCCTGCAGAAAGAACAATCTGGGCTTGCAGAGCACTGGTGTAGCTAGTCAAGTTGGGAGACACAGACAAGGCTCTCACACCGTAAGCAGGTGGTAGAGATTCATCCCCTCAAGTAGGCAACTCAAGTAGTTGCCCCAAAATAGCAACAATAGTCTACACCCACCTCCTACACAGAAGAGTAGAACCAAGCCGTCACCCTCCCCTTGCTTACTCCTGACCTACCTGTTCCAGGGAAGAAATAAGTGGGCATGCAATGAATATCTGGGTTTGGTTTAGCCCACTGATTTTTAGAAGTGGGGGTCTTCATTCCCTTGCAGTCCCCACAATGTTCTTCTAGCCTTAACCCTTCTAAGTTGAGGCATTGCATTGTAGAGAACTGACTGACATGCTATCCACTCTCCTTTCAATTAGAAGGGAATCTGAAGGTGTGATCTTAGACTCAGATGGGGAGCCCGATTTTTCTCACTTTACAGCTACAGGAGACAAAACAGACTAAGCTCGAGTGATACTAGGAACGAGCAGGTTGAAATGTCACGTCACTTTTCTTCTCCGAGACTGGCTGAGCCTGACACTACTTGATAAGTTGCAGTTCTATTCCAACCTCTTAGCTAGGAGCCTGCCTTTGGGAAATACTACTGGTATAACCCACAGTAGGCTGACTTTGCATGTATTGCTGGCAGTCATTTCTGATCATTATCTCCTGCTCTCTTCGCTTCATTGTGGGATAAATGTCTTTGCTTATCAAATTAATATTTCCTCATGCGTGAAGTATTCTCTGCGAGGAATTGGCCTGTACGTCTCCTGATGTGTTTTCATATACAAGAACACAGTTCTATTGATATTAAAAGATCATCCAGGGAAAAAAAATCTCATGTATTTATCTGGGGAGGAGTTCAGCAGCTTCTTTCGAGATACTGTCTACCTATCATCAAAAATAAGTCACTATTACTGGAATGCTGAAATCTAACTCCATTAAGGGAGTCATGTTAAATTAATCCAACCCTTAGAGGCAATTAAACTTAAAAAACAACAAATGGTCTGGTAGCACTTTATAGCCTAAGAAAACATATCGATGGTATCATGAGCTTTCGTGAGCACAGCCCACTTCTTCAGATGACCAGAGTTTTGAGTTTAAGATGTGCAGACCCAAAATAAACAGGGGAGAAGGAAGAGAGGGGAAGAAAAAAAAGAGGGGGGTGGGAAACAAGGAGCCGAGGGTATGAAAATATCAAAGGGAAAAACAGGAAGGCAGAACTGGCAAACAGTAAGCACCTGAAGACTGAATAGTTAAAACGAAGCAAATAAGGCTCAAAGGCAATAGATAGGAAGGGTACTTTCGCAAGAATCTACACAGAGATTTTTGCCCCTTCGTTGACTGTTAGATTGATAATGTCCCAGCTATCCCTCATCACGATTGAGGCCATTCTCATGCCACCAGAGATGCAATTTACAGGAACTGCTCTATGTTGGAACATGCCTGGAGTTGGCCCTGAGAATCAGAGAACTATAATCATCTTTCTGATGCCTGACCCACCTCCTGCGCAGAAGAAAAAAGATCCAGCCCCACCATCTGATTAGGACGATAAAGCAACAAGGGAAAGGGTGGAAGCGAGCAGGAGATAAATTTGAGATGTCACGTACAAAGCACCAAGACAACTGTATTTTGCTTAGGTCTGTGGTTGCATCCTGTGCTAGGTTGGTACAGTTTAGGGTTTATAGGCCTCACAAAAGCAGTGGGATTTTGAGAGACTAAAGGAATGGAGAGATTTAGAAATTGCCCTCCTACATCAGACCCAAGGTCATCTAACCCTGTAGTCCAGTTCCCACAGGTCCAGCATATCAGAAGGGTTAGAAACCATATAGGAGATCATTATGGAATAGCCTGCTCATAGTGTATTTGTCTGTAACACTTATTGATTAAAAGGGGAGTTATGCCCTTGGAAGCCTCGGGCCACAAAGAATGGCAGGCTTTGGAAAACACACCACTAACTAAGACAGGCCGTAGCTTTACTTAAAAGCAACTTTTCCTAGAGACAGACATATACAATATTTCAGGTAAACAATGCTAGTACAGGTTGTACCTCCCTTAACCTGGGACTTCTGAGTCTGGCAACATCTGTGGCCTGGCACTGACCATGGATAATCCTGGACCATAGAACCCAGGAACAGAGAGGTCTGGCAGAAGTGCCAGAGGAGGCATGGGTGACTCAGCAGGGATCCTTAGTGTGTATGTGTGTGTGTGAGGGGGATGGGCAGCACAGCTGGGTGTTCTGGCCCCAGTGGTGGTCAGGGAGCTCCAGCCCCAGATGCATAGCCAGCGGTGGCTGTAAAGCTCTGCCTTTGCTGTGAAGCTCCGGCCATGGTGCTCCAGGTGCAGTAGCAGTGGGGTGGGTGGCATATAGTGAGCCCCAAGGGGCTGGGGCAGCAGTGGAGGCAGGATGGAGCCCTACTCTGGTGGCAGCCTGAATCAGGAGAGAAGGGACCACCCCAGTCTGGCAAATCCCTTCATTTGGAACCTGTCAGGTCCTGAGGGTGCCGGACCAGTGAGGTCCAACCTGTAGCAAATTTTTCTGATGGATACGAACAAACTAAGAAATGAAAGTTTCCCATTCAAATCCTCATTCCAAGAGCTTCCCCCATGGTTTGTAGTCTTCTTCCATTCCTAGTGCTCCTTGGCTAACTTAAATCTTACTGACTTTCAATCATCAGAGCTAATAAGGCTACTGTGGAGATTCTGAGGAACTATTCAAATTGACTTCTGTGCATGTTTTCTTTTCTCGCCCCTCCCCCTCCCAGCCGCACAGAACCATAAAAGAAATCAGCAAAGGAAGTTACCCCCAGAGAGATCATTTCAGAACACCACAAAAACAATCTCTGCATTGCAAAAGAATCCTCGATTGATTGTCTCATCCTGTTAAGCAGGCATAACACAGTAAAAATAAGGCACATGAAAGGAGTTGCAGTCAAATTACTTAAAAGGGCACTGCCAAGAGTATTAGACCAAAATGAATTGACCTACCATCGCTGGGAGCCCATCAGGAGGGGCTAAACTGTAACTATGTACCTGTTTTTGCAACCAAGTCACACTCTGCCTGACAATGTAATAAGGAAGCTATTTGCAACTGTCTGCAAGACTAACTTCAACAAAACATTGTGCTTTCTGTCATACCTTATAAAGCGTCCAGCCTTTAGACCCACCCTTTTATGGGCATACCTAACAAAATATAATGCAGAATGAGTATGGTTGCACAGCACAGAGGGCAGGTGTGAGCGGGCTCTGGCAGTCCAGAGAAATGGAGGTTGTAGGCACCTGAAATACTGATACCGTATGGACCGATGGGCATCATCCTTCCAATTCTGGAACAGGGGCACCTAACATCCCCTCCTATTCATATAGCTCAGGCTGTTAATAGTGACCACAGAATGTTAGCATTGACCCTATCCGCTAAGGGTCTCGTTCATCACCTACGGACTTGCACAGGAATTGGATCACTCTCTAAGGGCTTGTTGTCAGCCGACGGTCAGGGCAGTGAGTCCCTTATGACCGGCTGAAGTTCTTTAAATTGTGCTTGGTTCTGTTACAGCAACTGAAGGAGTTAGGTTAAAGCTTAAACAGTTACTATTTATTGTTACAGGGTAAACTTAGTTGTTAAATGCTACTACTGTGTTACAGATAACACAGACACTACAAAGGACAGGACAGAAATTACACTAATAAGTCACTTACAGGTACCATGAAACTCTTTGGTTTTCTGAGCTCTTATTAAATGCATGCAAAATAGATACATAGCAGGTATATATTCTCACCCCTGCGTTCCAGACTTGGCGTGGCCAGCATCTTTCTCTCAATCCCTCGGGAAGAAGTAGGGCGAGGTTGGGCGTCCCACAGACCTCGGGAGACAATCAATACCTGTCAGCAGGTATAGATGATTGGAGCTCAAATGGGGTGGGCGGCTGAACCTCTTTTTATACCCCTTGGGTCATGTAGGCTTCTTCCTGGTTCAAGTGGCCAATTAGGAAAAATGGCTTTGAATGCCAAGTTTCCCACGAAGGGTGCAAAGCATAATTTACACCTGGGAAAATGCAGACAATGGGCACCTCTGGTATGTGATGGGCGAAGATTCCTCTCCTGGGACAGTGCAGGCGTGTCAATTACTGGTACTAGCCATCAGGGCGACGGGAGGCCCCGGGTCGTCAGCTAGCCCATTTACTGTCTGGTTTCTGTTTATGGTAGAGTCAGGGACAGGCAGCAAACCTGTGTTCCCAGGGCATCAAAGGCTGACTGCCTTTCTCTTGCTCTCTGGGGGGGGGGGGGGAAACAAGATGGGGCTCGTGGAAAAACAAGATGGGGTTTTTGTGTCTGGCTACACTTGTCTATGCTTAAAACATTACAGCAGCATAGCTGCACCACTGTCATGCTTCAGTGTAGACCCCACCTATGCCAGTCCACCTCCACAAGATGCAGTAGCTAGGTCAATGGAAGAGTTCTTCTAATGATCTAACACTGCACAGGAACATAGGTGACTCAACTATGCTACTCACGGGTGTGGACTTTTCACTCTTAAGTGATGTAATTATGCCAACCTAAGTGTTCTAGTGTAAACAGGGCTGGAGCCACCAGGCAGAGAAAACAATTCTGTATCAGTCATTCACAATTGGGTCCATTCCTGCATAACTATGAAGGTTTGATGGCCTGAGAGCCCAACATCAGAACAGACTTCATCAACCCATTTAATGGGGATCTGCCTGTGGGCCATCTCCCCTCCTTGGTTGGTGGAAATTTATCCTGAAGAGACAAGGATTCCCTTTCACAAATTAGTTTTAGAAGCCAATCTGTTACACTAGAGAGGTCAGCATTTGGACTAGTCTATTCAGTAATATGGGTCTTAGTTTTATCTTGAGGTCTTTGAAGAGACTCTACACTAGTTTCACTTAGTTCTAACTGGAACAGAAGTTTGCAACAAGATCTCTTGCTTTATATGTTCAGTTTATATCTCTGTGTTAGAAATTATTTATAAACTACCACAAACAGACTCCGCTCATTGTATGCCTAGCTATAAAGTTATATAAATGAAAGTCCGTGTAGAGTTCAGCTCTAAATGTAAATTTGGAGTAGAATGAATGGGTAACAGTTTCCTTGACCTGAAAATATTCAGGGTTTTAAAGTTTGTTCATGTCTCAAATCAGGACCACAGTTAGAATTTTTGTGAACCAAATTTTTTTTCCCAAAAACGTCCCATATCCATTACTGATAGCTTGTATAGTCAATTGCTTACCCACAATTTGGTTCATTATACAATACACCCAGGAGACCCAATAACCTGTGCTCGACAAACCACTACATCTACTCGCCCATGGTGAGTAGATTTCAGCTGGTTGCTCCATGCGCCCCATTCACCGGCGCTGCGCACATGCACAGTGCCGGTCTGGCACATGCTGGCGAGTAGCTCTCGTCATGGTTTGTCAAGCCCTGACAATAACCATTGTCAGCCATAAATATGCTGATAGTAACAGTACAGAACAAGGTTCCATATAGCTTCCCAGAAACTGGTACTGGCTTATGCAGCAATGTTACATTCAACTTAAGCAGGTGTGCTCCCCCAGAAAAAGAGTCACACCTCCCTCCCCCCAATCATCTTTTATCCCCAATCTTGTGTATCTGAAATTAGACAACCAATGACAATGTCCATCTTGTTTTTAGGGTCCCATGGTGTACCCCTTATCTCTTTCTTCTGAAGCCATGCACTTTAAGGCCCCAGAGGATATTAGAAACTTGCAGGGCCAGCCCACAACATTTTGGCACCTGAGGCAGGGAACTCAAATGACACCTTCGTTCCCCCTCGCTTAGGCCAAAACTTTGAAAGGTCTCAATTCTGCCTGCTTCCTGTTCTACTCTTCTCATGGTACTGCTCAGCTACCTATATATGCACCAGCAGCAGACACAATTTTCTACACTCTTGGTCCTAGTGGCACCCACCCAGAGTCTGGCACTTGAGGCGACTGCCTCAGTTTGCCTCATGGCAAGGCCAGCTCTGGGAACTTGCTAGGCTTGCACTAGAGTAAAACAATCATATGTCAGGTCCTCTTCTTTTGTCACACTCCAGTACAGGTCTGTGAGCATAAATCCCTTTCTGTTGTTATGATAAACATTCAGCCATCCTGATATTGACAGCTTCCCTATTCATTCAAACCAAACCTTTCTTCAAGTGAATGCAAGAGATTGTGGGATACTTAAAGTAAATAAGGTTTGCCTTGGTCTTCATGAACAAGGTCAGCTCCCAGACAAATGCACTAGGCAACACAGTATGGGAAGGAGGTGGACAGTGCTTGGTGGGGAAAGAACAGGTTAGGAACTATTTAGAAAAGCTACACATACACAAATCCACGGGTCCGGATTTAATGTATTTGAGGGTACTGAGGGAGTTAGGAAGTATCATTGCAGAGCCTTTTGCCATTATCTTTGAAAACTCATGGAGATTGGGAGCGATCCCGGATGATTGGAAAAAGGCAAATGTAGTGCCCATCTTTGGAAAAAGGGAAGAAGCACAATACAAGGAACTACAGACCAGTCAGCCTTACCTCCGTCCCTGGAAAAATCATGGAGGGGATCCTCAGGAAATCCATTTTGAAGCAGTTGAAAGAGGGGAAAGTGATCAAGAATAGTCAACACGGATTTACGAAGGGCAAGTCGTGTCTGACCAATCTGATTAGTTTCGGTGATGAGGCAACTGGCTCTGTGGCTATGTGGAAGTCAGTGGATGTGATATACCTTGACTTTAGCAAAGCTTTGGATATGGTCTCCCACAATATTCTTGCCAGCAAGTTAAGGGAGTATGGATTGGATAAACGGACTGTAAGATGGATAGAAAGCGGGTAAGAATGTTGGGCCCAACGGGTAGTGATCAACAGCTCGATGTCAGGTTGGCAGTCGTTTTCTAGCAGAGAGCCCCAAAGATCTGTTCTAGGACTGGTTTTGTTCAACATTTTAATTAATGACCTGGATGAGGAGATGGATTGCACCCTCAGCAACTTTGCAGATGACACTAAGCTAGAGGAAGAGGTAGATACACTGGGGGGCAGGGATAAGGTCCAGAGTGACCTAGACAGATTAGAGGATTGGGCCAAAAGAAATCTGATGAGGTTCAACAAGGACAAGTGTAGAGTCCTGCACTTGGGACAGAAGAATCCAAAGCAGTGTTACAGACTGGGGATTGACTGGCTAAGTAGCAGTTCTGCAGAAAAGGACCTGGGGATTACAGTGGATGAAAACCTGGATATGAGTCAACAGTGTGCCCTTGTAGACAAGAGGCTAAACGGCATATTGGAGTGCATTGGGAGGAGCATTGCCAGCAGATCTAGAGAAACTATTATTCCCCTTTATTCGGCTCTGGTGAGGCCACATCTAGAATAGCGTGTCCAGTTCTGGGCTCCCCACTATGGAAAGGGTGTGGATGCATTGGAGAGGGTCCAGGGGAGGGTGACTAAAATGATTAGGGGGCTGGAGCACATGACCTATGAGGAGAGACTGAGGGATTTGGGTTTATTTAGTCTGCAGAAGTGAAGAGTGAGGGGGGATCTGATAGAAGCCTTCAACTTCCTGAAGGGAGGTTCCAAAGGGGATGGAGAAGTAGAGATGGATGGCAGAGAAAGGAGCAATGGTCTCGAGTTACAGTGGGAGAGGTCTAGGTTGGATGTTAGGAAAAACTATTTCAGTAGGCGGGTGGTGAAGCACTGGAATGGGTTACCTAGGGAGGTGATGGACTCTCTGTCGCTAGATGTTTTTAAGTCTCGGCTTGACAAAGCCCTGGGTGGGTTGATTTAGTTGGGATTGGTCCTCCCTAGGGCAGGGGGCTGGACTTGATGACCTCTTTCAGCTCTATGATTCTATAAGGTTTATATATACTCTAAATTACATATAATCTAAATTGGCCTATGATTTTTATATGTGCTGTAATATTTTTGTGCTTAATATATGTAAATTGTAGATAATACCTATCATTCAAATATAATGGCCAGCATATTGATACTCGCTTTATTTTTTTAAAGTGATAAATTAAGTCATAAAACAAACTCACTGTGAATCCAAATAGGAAATTCATCAGATATCTTCAAAGATTTTGAAAAGTGTGACTGTCCCATTTTTGACAGGTTAAAAAAAATTTTTTTTTTTATCGGCCCTTTCCTGTAAACAGTATTCATTTCAGTGAATCAGTGTTTTCCAACAAATACTGTTTTAACCACACTTTCAGCCAGCTCTACAGACTTGACGGTCAAAGCTAGTATTCCTTCTGAACGGGCAAGCCAAATGCAGCGCACGCTCGCCCCAGAACACTCAGGTTTGGTCTACACTACATGGGTAGGTCGAAGATATGCAACTCCAGATATGTAAATTATGTAGCTGAAGATGACATATCTTAAATACCAGTCCACACAGGAGATCGACAGGAGCAAATGCTCCTGTTCGCTTCCCTTGCCCCTCTCAAGGAGGAGAAGTATTGGCAATGATGGGGCGTCTTTTGGAGTTCAATCTAGCAGGACTAAATTGCGCCCCGGAAGATCGACTGTGACGGCGTCGATCTTCCGTGTAGCAAAGACGTGCCCGTAGAGGGCACAGGAGGAAGGTTCCTTGGCCCCTCCCTCAATAGAAGATTAATAATGTTGGAATAGGCCCAGGTTATGGCTAGAGTCACTGAAAACGGGTTGTGTGTTTGACCATAAAAAAAGTTCAATATTGAAGTTTAGTGGTTTTTAATATTTTCTCTCTAGCACATTTGTGTGTCATGATCCAACCCTAGACTGTTCCTTAATTTATGGAGTGAGTCCATTCATATAGTTTTGAATTCAGATTACAGTCCCTAAAAGTTTCTCATTATTTTCTTTTAATAACTTATTGCATCTTCTAAATCTCTATTGTGCAACTAAATTATATGAAAAATATTCCTATGCCGGGGACTATCTTCATTTGTGTGCTATTGTACACTATGCTAAAGGTCAGGTTTGGGTAATTTTAAGTCACTCTGTTTTGAGGTATATGGATACAGGTCTGAATTATCCCATGTCATTACACTCTAAAACTGCATTGTTCTCTCTGACTCACCCTTTCTGCTCTTCCATCTGGCTCGTTTCTATTTCCCTGCCATTTCGTCAAAACCTGAGAAAGCAGACAACAGTGGGGGGAGAGGGGAGGGTGAGTTATAATAAGTAAAGCTCCAGATGTTTATTCTCATTATGAGACTATGTAATATTCTCTTGTCCTCAGCCTGGTTATGGCCTTGATGTAGCAAAACACTGAAGTTCCGTGCTTAAACGTTTTCCCTATTCAGCAGAACATTTAATTCCATGCGTAGTGTTAATCACCGGCTTACGTCCCATTGATATCAATGAGATGTAAGCAGGTGCTTAATGCTAAGCATGTACTCCAGTGTTCTTATTGTACTGGGACCTATATGATGCTTGAGTGTCTGATGATGCGTTCCCTGAAGTCAACAGCAGCACTTTCGTTAGCTTTAATGAGTTATAGTTGTGCCTCTAGTCCCAGATTTGTAAAGGTATTTAGGTGTTGCTGTCTTCAGTGCTGTAATGCCTAAATGAGTTAGGAGCCTTGGTCTCATTTTCAAAAGTGATTTTAGGCAATTAGGATTTTGGTTCCAGAGGGCCCAACTCCTCTTTGAAACATATTAAGGCTCCTAACCCACTTAGGCAATGCAATGCAGAGTGCAGCAACATCTACATATCTTCACCAAATGTGAGTTTTAATGTTCTGAACACTGTAAGTCTGAATCAGTACGATGTACATAAAATAAGCCTCTCTGAATATTTACTATTTTTGCTTTTTTCTCTCTGCACATTTGCACACTGGTATCTTATAGCTTGATGAACTATTCAAAGTGAGTGATTTACAAGATATAAGAGTTCTTGCTCCTTTGAGTCACTTGTGAATTATTTCTGAACATAATTTGTGTTAGTCTCTAGGTTGGGTCCAATGGTTAGCTGCTGTAAATAAAGGTAATTCTCCTGAAGTTTTAAAAAAAAGCTATCTTGAGCCACACCGGCTAAGGTTGTTTTCCTAGTATTCATAACTGTTTGAATATTATATACTTCTCAGTGTTTGCCATTCATTACTCATGACTTGTGATGGTTACTCTGAGTGCCATATGACATTGTTTCTGGTCCCTGACTGGATAGTTGAAACTTTATAAACCAAGAAGGAAGACCACCCCTATGATGAATAGGTAGCAAATGTGGTCCAGGATGAAAATTTGCACATGGGCGCTAGTACAGATGTTGGTGTTAAGCATATTCCCCCACATATGTTAAAACAATAAAAAACTGTGCATATAAATATTTCTGGAAAAGTAAATAGAAAAGCATGTGAACAGGAACTAATTAAAATACAATCTAGAAGCTGATACTAAGTTCACCGATAATTTCTGTCACCACACCGTGGTCTCCAATAAATTGTAGCTATTGCCTGTTGTAAACATAGAGAAATGTGGCAACCATGTTGTGACTGGATAAATGTTGACATTTTCATGGAGACTCCTGTAATTATTACATTAGATTCCTCATGGTATAGAATTCTACAGAAAGACCAGGCACGACTGGAAAAGGTTAATATAGGAATATGATTCCACTGAAAATATAAAAGAAGTCTTAACATTCTTTAAGTGCACCTGCTTAGCAACACAACCCTAAGATGCACCATTCCATAAAAACATAGCCATTGTCACTCTGGGTATGTCTAAACTACATCCGTCTTTCAAAAGAGGGATGTAAATGTCAATTAGATTGAAATTGCAAATGAAGCCAGGATTTGAATTTCCTGTGCTTCATTTGCATAACGGCAGAGTATGGGATCTTTCGAAAAAGGGTTTTCAGACCCCATCTAGATTTCAAAATAAGAAATTGTGTTGTACTGGAAACAGATGTTTTTTTATTCTGTAAGTGTCAATGCAGGTTTAGAAAATTATAATTTTTTTATTTAAAAAAGTGGTTGAAAAAAAATCGATACAAAAAATCTCTCTTGCTCTAATTGCTGTTCTTCTCCTTGCACTTGAAACATTCTTGAGTAGATCTAGCAACAAAATGACAATGGAGACACACAGTCTAGGAGCTATTTTATGCAGTCTCCTATATGGTTGTTTCAGAAATTTCATAAGCACTCAAGTTTTTACTCCACCTGGCTTTTTGTTCAAGAATTCCCAGGTCTTTCTGGCTCTGGTTCCCAGAAACAGAGTAGGATGTATTTAATTCTGTATATAGCAGAGAAATTAAACCTCTAATTAGTCCAGGTGTAACAAAGATTAATTCCATGGGAGACCTAGATAAATCTGTTTTAGTTTCACAAATTTGGAAATTAATTAGAGCTTTAGCATTTCATTAAGCAAGAAATATGTGCATAGGGAGATTAAAGGTACTTTAGTAGTACATCAATGAAGGCCTCCTATATGAGCATCAGCAATGGCTTTAAACCCTGCAAGTGTCCATAATTAAAGATAAGACTGTGGAGAAACATACTAATAGAGCACAATAGGGAAAGAGCCATAAGCTCACTTATCAAGTTATGACACTCAACCTTCTCTGAGACTACACCTGGTCTGAATAAAGGAATCAAATTCATTTGTTTGGGAAGTGTATGCATCTGAAAAGGAAGCTGATAAGATAAGGAGAGCTGGACAATAAATGTTTTTTAACTGTTAGTTGATACTGGGGACTGTTGTAGATCATGCAGTAGCAGGGAAAAACAGACTTGGAAGGGTCAGGTCAGACAAATATCCAGAAGTTGAGATACCTTCATTAATTTTTCCCACTTGGATCAGAAGTCTCATGAGAACAGCTAGTCCCATACTATTATCAGTGCAGATAGCCCTAAGCTTTGTGAAAGATGAGACATTAAATATTCATACAAAACAGGGAATCAAAATGAATTTTGATTTGTCAGAATAGCCAGATGCAACATTCCAGATAGCATGGAGATTGGGGGTGCCTGAGTGGGGAAGGAATACAATGAAACTAGACTTCTCCATGTGTTCAGTATTTCTGCTCACATTCTGAAGAAAGCTTTATCGGACAGAATCCACTTGAAGTCAACGGGTTAGGCCCAATGGCAGGAAGTGCAGAAGCACACAGACATTAAAGAAACTATACGCCAACATTTGAGATTCAGAACATATGTCTGAGCTTTGCTTAAGTGCTCACAGAAGTTTTCCATTTTATAGAAAGAGGTTCAACCAACCCAGCACTGAAATTTATGAGTAGCTATTGAGAAAGGATAGAAGGAAACACTGCCCCTGCCAATGTTTTCTTGGCAATGGCTATTTGCCAGCTTTACTGTGAAAGGTCACCTTGAGGAGAGCCACAAGAGACACATGAACAATTAACAACTCTAGATGAGCCTGTCCCTTGTCAATAAAGAGGATTCGGCTTCTCTCTCACCAGGGCAGGAAGAAGAATTTAATTCTCGTTTGAGTGTGATATCCGCTGCAAAAGTATCTTTCAATATAATGGTGTTTAGAGATTTATTCTTAATGCTCACTTTCATGACCATTCATATGGGCCCTGACATCCTTAAAGGCAACACATCTGGGTCAAGTGTTTAAAAGCTCTCAGCATTGGTCTAAGTCAGCAATGGCCAATGGGAGTGGCGTAGACACTTCTCCACATTCCCATTGGCCACGAACATGGGTGCATAACTCATCAAACCATCATAATTCGCCTGGAATTCCTTCCCTGGAAAAGTAGAATTCTATGTACAATTTCCCATTCCTTAGGAATTTTATTTGAACAAAAAGGAGGCAATTCAAATTATACCTCAACCCTAGATCTACACAGAGGGGAGTCTTCACACACGGATCTCTCTGATGAAGAGGGAAAGTACTGCCCTTCCCACTCCCCATTTCCTCAGACACTATGGAGGGCATACACAGGATCTGTGTATCCCATGGGCAATCGCCTTCCTCAATCCCACAAGGCATCAGCAGAACACATCCATCTATGGAAACTACATGGTCCCTGGCACCATAGTATCCGAGTACTTTGCAGTTGTAAGGTATGTGCCTTCACCATGTAACTATGAGGTAGGAAAATGCTTCCCTATGCCTCAGTTTCCCCATCTGTAAAATACCCAGGCCTCCTTTTATAGCACTTCTCCTCATCGCTTTCATGAGCCACATCGCAGATTTACAGGCAGAACGGAGGTGCCACATGAGTTTCCAAGCTTGCACAGAAGTTTGTGGCAGAGTCGGGAGTGGAGCTCCATTGTTACGGCTAGTGCCCTAACCACTCTCTCCCCCCTCTCCCACCTTATTTCCTTGCTTTGAATCCCCTCCACTCTGGGGCACCAACCTGGGGGACACTAAGGGTAGCAAAGAGGGAGGCAAACCCTGAAATCACAACCCCATTGGAGTTGGTGTGGGACCTGAGAAGGCACACCAGTTCTAGGGTTGGAGTCCCCTGTTCATCCTTCCAGGACAGGGTGGATGGAAGGCAATGCAGAAAAAAAATGTAGGAAGTCTTCACAAGCAGATGCTCATGTAACAACTACATCTTTCCTCCTCCCAGTGACCTTCCGCAGTATTTGTTAATGAGTGGGGAAGAGATATCGCTGCATGTATCATAAATATTATCACTTTCACTTGTTTACATTCCCAGTTAGAGGCAAAGGGAATGCTCAGGCCTTTGTGGGATCCAGGGCTAGGACCTTTGTGCTGATAAACCACACAGTGAGTTTAGACTCCAGTCTGAACGTATGTATCGTTTACCTCACACAAGCTGCCCAATGGAAACCAATGGAATGCTGCTTGCCCCGGCGCACAACTGAAGTTAGGTGTCTTTCCATAATGGAGACATCACTGGTGCACCCTCTGCTAGTCGTGCTGGCCATCCTTGAATTTAGTTCTGCCACACTTATGCTCACCCCACCCGTAGTATCTTCCCCCACCCCCATTCATGCCTGCTCTGCAGCCTCTTTCTCCAGACTCTTCTTTGTGGCTGGGCCCTCTGACCCGGTCACCAAGGTCCTCCCCTTCCAGGGAATTTGGCTGATGTTTCCAACAGTCTTGCTGCTTCCCAGTGGCTGGCAGGAGAACCAGCCAAGTGACCCTAGAACAAGCATTCAGGGTCTCTGTGCAATCCAGGAGGGGTGACAGCTCTTGTGGACCCCCATGCAAGGTGTGTGTGTGGGTCTAATTCTGTGCCCCCAAAAGGGGCAGAGCCAGGGGCAGAGCCAGGGGCAGCCAACCCTCAGCACTGCCCAGACCATGTGAAATGGGTTCCTCGAGCTCACAGTGCTTCAGGGAGCAGAGCTCTGGCAGAAATCTAAAGGGCTTGGGGCTCCCACCGCCATCATTGCCGCTACAGCATTGCTGGGCTCCAGGGCAACTGCCCCCATTGTCTTCCCCCTCCCAGCCCAGGTCCACAGGCCTGGGACCATCCCACCCCTTGCCGTGGTTTCCTTTGATTTCCCCCCCCCCCCCCCCCATCTGGCTTCCACCACTTTCTGGGTTTGCAACCTACCAACGCCCTCCATGCAGAGCGTGGCTGCAGCCTACTTCCCTGCAGCCTCTAAACTCAGATTCCCCCTTCCCAGGGACTGGCCACTCTTTCCCAGCTGCTGCCTGCTAGCCGGCTTTCTGCAAGCCCACCCCGCTTGCTCAAGTGCAATTGATCCTGGCCTAATCAGTCAGTTCTCAACTGCCTGACTCCTCCTCCAGGTGCAGTTTACTGGATTAGGTGGCCAGACTGGTCACCCTCACCCCTTCCAGCCCCCTGTGGGGTGGACATCCCAGGGACATTTTCTGGTTCTTCACTTTGGCTATGTCTATACTACTGGGGGGAGGGGGAGAAAGAGTTCAGCAAAACATATGCAAATCGTACTCTCATTTGCATAACTTCTGCCAATCCTTTTTGTGGAAGAAGTTTTGCCATTAAAAAACCCCGTGTAGACGGGACCATTTGTCAGGGAAAAAACTCCTTTCACAAGATCCTTTATTCCTCAAAAAATGAGGTTTACAGGAAAAAGGGTTTTTTTCCGACAAATAGCCTCATCTACATGAGTTTTTCAGCCCCAAAGCCTCTTCCACGAAAAGGATCGACAGAAGATATGCAAATGAGTGCAATTTGCATATCTTGTGCCGGAAAAAACCCGGCAGTGTAGACATAGCCTTTGTGTCCCCGTTTATAACTGTAATTAAAAATTATTTTGGAGCCTGGCCTGACTCCTTTGGAAACAAATAGAAAGACTCCTATGGACTTCAGTGGAGGCTGGATCAGATTCTTAATTGAAGACAACTTAAAGAAAATATAATGTTTACTGTCAGAAGAAAACCATGAGAGACCTAGGAAACACAGCAAAATTATATGCATCAAAAGAATATTTTTCCTCTTTCATTCCAAGGAAAAGTACTAGAAATGGTGCATGTGATAAGTTTACTTTATATCCCATTTTGATCCCAAAACACTTTACTCAGCTAAATACAATTACTGAGCTAAATAAGTAATGGTAGAAGGAGAAATTGAGGAGAATAGGCTAGGGAGTAGAGAAACAAATGTCAAATTGAATGCAATTTTTCTGTACATTTTACTCTAATTTTATACTGCGAGTAATTTTTTTTTCTTGCAGTAAGACTGAAATGTACGTTCTGAAATAAAATAGAGTGGTTAAATTCAGGACATAAAGGCCAAGGTATGTGTTTTACCTTGTAATACTGGACTGTGTGATTTTTATGCATGCAAAGTAGCATTAACGGCTATGAGGCTGCAACTATTCATGCATATGCTCTATTCACCTGAGTAAATTCAGCAGAACTACTCAAGTACATAAAGTAACTCACATACACATGCATTTATAGCACTCAGGCCTACCTGACTAGTGCCTGTTGATCTGAAGGATACTATGTGTGATTGTGTAAGGACATCATATGGAGCACAGCATTAGAGAACAGCAGGTCACAAAGCCAGTAATGACAGAGGAATAAGATGATAATGTCAGAGTTCAGTAGATAGGTAGCAATCACATAAGCTACAGACACGTTTAGTAAGGCTGCTTCATTAACTGTGACAGAAGGGACCCCAAAAAGGAACCCCCCATGGCAAAGCTTTTGCTGTGGAATCACTGTTTAAAAGATCTTCAAGTAGCTGTCTTGTCACAAACCAGTTCTATTAGCCAGATCCACAGAGAAGCATTGGGATTAGAGTTCACCTGCAAATTCAATTCACATGTTAATGGACTCAATCATGATGAAAGTTGGTTGGGGCACTACCAACTTAACAGCTGTTAAAGGTGCAAACAGCTCTTTGTGTAGACTCCATGTCAGGAAGGATACTATCCACTGACTTTGATACTTATCTGCTTCATTTTAACTACCCAATCTTCAGATACTTACTGATTCCCTCTATCTCCCCTTCCCCTCTCCTATTTATTTTGGGTCTGCACATCCTAAACTCATAACTCCAGTCATCTGAAGAAGTGGGCTGTGCCCATGAAAGCTCACGATACCATCTACATGCCTTGTTAGTCTATAAAGTGCTACCAGACCATTTTTTGTTTTTTCCCCCCCATAAAGGAGTTACTTCAGATTTATACCCAATCCTGCCCTCGGTAATTCTGACTCGACATCAGTGAAATTCCATGCACGTGCTAGTCTCTGGTATTATTATTACTTTTTCATGGGTAGCTTGATGCTAGTGTATTTGTCCAACTGTAGTAGAAACAGGATTTAGGTAAACAAGACACAATTGCAATTTAAATATTGATAAACTATTTGTGCAGTACTGTAGGAGCCAATCTGAATGGCAAGATTGTGGAATTAGAGTATATTCTTTTAGGTAAATACCAGTGGAGATAAACTAGCTGAATAACTGAGTTGCTACATGAATTATGACAAAATACCTGTGAGCCAATGGTAAGATCTTAGTTATGAATTAAATCCTCAAAGCAGAACAGGTTGGGCTGGAAAGTTGGCCTTGAATTTGGAAATATACAAATGGGAATGGCCACACAGTGATCTTTAAGCAAGCCTGCAATAATTGCCAGAAAGCTCAAGCAATTCTACTGCCATAGGCTTCAACAAAAGCCTATTATCCTAGCATGTGGATGGGAGTGGCAAATGTTAATGGACTGCAGTATAGTCCTGTGACATGTCTGTGGATTGGAGAGTTGTCAGTTTCATCCTCCTAACTCCTGCTATGTAATCAGGCTCGGTACCAGTACGACCGATAATGCCAGGTGACACATACAGAGCTCGATTTGTGCATTGGACGCAACATCAATAATCTTTAATGATAATGCACAACTCACACTTGCACTAAGTAATCCAAATACTGTAACTGGGCCCCATTTGCTGCTGCCAGTCTGAAGCACTAAAGCATTAACGTTGTGAATTCACAGTAACCACTGGTGGAATTCTGCAACAATACCATAGTTTCAAATGCAACAGTTGCAGAATTCCAACAGGAAAACTATATCAACTCAGGAAAGTGGTGTCCCATAAGGAATGGGACAGACAGTACATTGAAAATCACGTCATTCTATTAATCAATGATGCAGTTTCATCTAGGAGACTGTGCTGTATTAGCCACTTTATGTCCAAAACAATTAGAGGGAGGCCAAATAAGAGTAACAACTAGTTAGGGGATTGGGAAGCTCTCATACAGGTATTGTTTTAGCATAGAAGAGTAATAAGAGGGGACATGATAATGGTAGTTAGAGCAATAAGTGGTCGAGAGAAAGTCGATTGGAGCTTCCATTTTCCATGGAATTTATTGCTATGCCATGCCACTGAGGCTAGAAACTTAGTAAGATTCAAGAAGGGATTGGGCACTGATGTGGAGAAGTAGAATATTCCGTTATAATAGCTAACGCTAACAATCTAAAAGTGATATTAAACCTCGTATTTCAGCATTTAAGCCAATCTCTAACCACCAGGAATTAGGAGGGGTTTTTTTACATCTTCCTTACACGCATCTGGTGCTGATCACTGTCCAAAGCGGGGATACTGGGCCATAGGGATCATGGGTCTGATCCAAAATAGACTCAGACTCATAGACTTCAAGGTCAGAAGGGACCATTATGATCATCTAGTCTGACCCCCCGCACAGTGCAGGCCACAGAATCTCACCCACCCCTCCTAGAATAATCCTCTCACGTATATCTCAGATATTCAAGCCTTCAAATACTTTGAAGACCCCGAGATGCAGAGAATCCTCTAGCTGTGATCTGTACCCCATGCTACAGAGGAAGGCGAAAAACCTCCAGGGCCTCTGCCAATCTACCCTGGAGGAAAATTCCTTCCCGACCCCAAATATGGCAATCAGCTAAACCCTGAGCATGTGGGCAAGACTCATCAGCCAGACACCCAGAAAGTTCTCTATAGTAACTCCTATCATCCCTTCATTGACGTATTTCCCACTGATAATGAATGGTCAATTAGTTACCAAGATCATGTTATCTCATCAAACCATCCCCTTCATAAACCCATCTAGTTTAATCTTGAAACCAGATAGATCTTTTGCCCCCACTACTTCCCTTGGAAGGCCGTTCCAGAACTTCACTCCTCTAATGGTTAGAAACCTTCGTCTAATCTCAAGTCTAAACTTCCTACTAGCCAGCTTATATCCATTTGTTCTTGTGTCCACATTGGTATTAAACTTAAATAATTCCTCTCCCTCCCTGGTATTTATCCCTCTAATATATTTAAAAAGTGCAATCATGTCCCCCTCAGCCTTCTTTTGGTTAAAGTAAACAAGCCAAGCTCCTTGAGTCTCCTTTCATAAGACAGGTTTTCCATTCCTCGGATCATCCTAGTGGCCCTTCTTTGTACCTGTTCCAGTTTGAATTCATCCTTCTTAAACATGGGAGACCAGAATTGCACACAGTATTCCAAATGAGGTCTCACCAATGCCTTGTACAATGGCACTAACACCTCCTTATCCCTACTGGAAATACCTCGCCTAATACATTCCAAGATCGTATTAGCCTTTTTCACAGCCATGTCACAATGGCGGCTCATAGTCATTCTATAATCAACCAGGACTCCGAGGTCCTTCTCCTCCTCCGTTACTTCCAACTGGTGTGTCCCCAGCTTATAACTAAAATTCTTGTTATTAATCCCTAAATGCATAACCTTACACTTCTCACTATTAAATTTCATCCTATTGCTACCACTCCAATTTACAAGATCATCCAGATCTTCCTGTATGATATCCTGATCCTTTTCTGAATTGGCAATAGCTCCCAACTTTGTGTCATCTGCAAATTTTATTAGAATACTTCCACTTTTGGTGCCAAGATCAGCAATAAAAAGATTAAATAAAATTGGCCCCAAAACTGATCCCTGAGGAACTCCGCTATTAACCTTCCTCCAACCTGACAGTTCACCTTTCAGCATGACCTGCTGTAGTCTCCCCTTTAACCAGTTGCTTATCCATCTCTCAACTTTCATATTAATCCCTATCTTTTCCAATTTAACCAATAATTCCCCATGTGGTACTGTATCAAATGCCTTACTAAAGTTGAAGTAGATTAGATCCACTGCATTTCCTTTATCTAAAAAATCTGTTACTTTCTCAAAAAAGGAGATCAGGTTGGTTTGGCACGATCTACCTTTTGTAAAACCATGCTGTAATTTGTCCCAATTGCCATTAGCCTCAATGTCTCTAACTACTTTATCCTTCAAAATTTTTTCCAGGATCTTACATACTACAGATGTCAAACTAACAGGCCTATAGTTACCCGGGTCGCTTTTTTTCCCTTTCTTAAAAATCGGAACTATATTAGCAATTCTCCAGTCAAATGGTACAACCCCTGAATTTAGAGATTTATTAAAAACTTTTGCTAATGGACTTGCAAGTTCATGTGCCAGTTCCTTTAATATTCTTGGATGAAGACCATCTGGGCCCCCCGATTTACTCCCATTAAGCTGTTCAAGTTTGGCTTTCACCTCGGATATGGTAATATCTACCTCCTTATCCTCAGTCCCATTTGTTAACTTACCATTATCCCTAAGATCTTCATTAGCCTCATTAAAGACTGAAGCAAAGTATTTGTTCAAATATTGGGCCATTCCTAGATTATCCTTAACCTCCACTCCATCCTTAGTAATTAGTGGTCCTACTTCTTCTTTTTTTGTTTTTTTCCTATTTATATGGCTATAAAACCTTTTACTATTGGTTTTAATTCCCTTTGCAAGGTCCAACTCTACCTGACTTTTAGCCTTTCTCACTTTATCCCTACATGCTCTAACCTCAATAAGGTAGCTTTCTTTACTGATCCCTCCCATTTTCCACTCCTTATATGCTTTCTGCTTTTTCTTAATCACCTCTCTGAGATGCTTGCTCATCCAGTTTGGTCTAACACACCTGCCTATAAATTTTTTCCCTTTTCTAGGGATACAGGCTTCTGACAGCTTCTGCAACTTTAACTTAAAATAATCCCAGGCCTCCTCCACTTTAAGATCCATAATTTCTTTAGTCCAATCAACTTCCCTAACGAATTTCCTTAATTTACTAAAGTTAGCCCTTTTGAAATCAAAAACCCTAGTCTCAGATTTATTTTTGTTTATCCTTCCATTTAATTTAAACTGAATTAGCTCGTGATCACTCGAGCCAAGGTTGTCTCCTACAACCATTTCATCTATAAGGTCCTCGCTACTCACCAAAACCAAATCTAAAATAGCATCCCCCCTTGTTGGTTCAGCAACTACTTGATGAAGGAATTCATCAGCTATCACATCTAGAAAAATCTGAGCCCTATTACTATTACTAGCACGTATTCTCCAATCTATATCTGGAAAGTTGAAATCTCCGATGATTACACAGTTTCCATGAGTATTTACTTCTTTAAAAACATTAAAGAGGTCTCTATCCATATCCAAATTGGATTCTGGTGGTCTATAACACACCCCAAGCACTATCCCAGGGGAGGATCTGATAGTTTTCTTCCCCAATGTGATTTTTGCCCAAACGGACTCTGTCTTCTCCATTCCATCACTTTTTATTTCTTTACAATCTACCTCATCTTTGATATACAATGCGACTCCACCACCTTTACCCTTATTTCTGTCTTTCCTAAACAGCACATACCCTTCAATACCTGTACTCCAGTCATGCCTAGTATTCCACCATGTTTCTGTTATTCCTATAATATCTGGTTTCACTTCCTGGACCAATAGCTCTAGTTCCTCCTTTTTGTTACCTAGGCTCCTCGCATTGGTGTACAAACATCTTAATTTTTGCTGTTTGGCCTCATTCACATTCTTTACCCAATTTGGCACAGATGTTATACCTCCAATATGACCTATTAGACTAGTATCCACCCCACCCTTCCTCATGTTCATTCTCCTACCCCCAGCTATATCCTTTCTTACTTCGTTTTCCTCCCTCTCGGTGTTAAAATCTGGCGTAGAGATTACCTTGGCATCTCCCAACCATCTCCCCCAAATTCCTAGTTTAAAGCTCTCTTAATAAGTTGAGCCAGCCTCCATCCTAGAAGTCTATTTCCCTCCCTACTTAGGTGAAGTCCATCTCTAGAGAACAGTCCTTTGTCCATAAATGCCTCCCAGTGACCATACATCCCAAAGCCCTCCTTATAGCACCACTGCCTAAGCCATCCATTGATCATCATAATCCTGTCACATCTTTGTTGCCCTTCTCTAGGAACAGGCAGAATTCCACTAAAGATCACCTGAGCCTCAATTTCCTTGAGCATCCTCCCCAGCCTAGCATAGTCTCCCTTAATTCGTTCCAGCGAGAATCTAGCCGTATCATTTGTTCCTACATGAAGGATGATCAATGGATTCCTTCCTGCTCCCTTAATAATTCTCTTCAACCTCAGTTCCACATCTCGTATCTTAGCACCCGGCAGACAGCACACCCTTCTATTCTCTGGATCAGCTCTGGTTACAGGCCTATCTATTCTTCTCAATAAGGAGTCCCCAATCACATAGACCTGCCTTTTCCTAGTGACAGTGAAATTCTCTGGTCTATCTCTAGCTTCCTCTGGCTGCAAGTCCTTACCATTCCTATTTTCCCTTGTAATCCTAATGCTCTATGTTTTTATTTTTTATATACATTTATATAAACATTTAGAAGTGAATCATATATGGATATTTTAAAAAAACCAATTTGGATTTCTTATTTGAAGAACATGACTGATCTGATGATTCAAATATCAAAAATAGCCTCAGCCAGAAACGCTTTGGGCTAAAATTTTCAATTTTCAAATGTTCACTATGATCTAATCAAAGCCCTTAGGACCCGGCCCTTTTTTTAAAAAAAAAAATCCCATGTCATAAAGGCCTGAATCTACATATTTGCAGGCAGAGTGAGAGCGTGTTAAGGACTCATTTTAACAGCATTCATCCCCTTGAAGCAAAAAAAGAAAAGGAAAGAAAAAATCCACAAACCAGCCAGCTTGTCTGAATAATACACATTCTATGGTGTCTCTCCAGGAATCTCAAGTCATTTTGCAAGCATTTAGCCAGCTTCAGAATCTCTCTGCAAGGTGGGCAAGTTTTATCTTCTCACCAGTAAAACGGAGCTTACTGAAGCAAGACATAATAGTTTAGCAACTCATCCAAACTCTCACCGGTAGCATGTGGCAAATCTGGGAGAACCCAGATCTCCTCATTCCATGTTCCATGAATTAACCGACGACCATTCTCTCCCCCTTGTTCCCTGATCTTTACATTGTTTTCATCACTCTCCCTTCTCCCACAAATATGTACTTTGGTACTTGAAGATGCATTTCAGCCTGTTCCTGGGCATAAATGCTTCCTTGAATACACTGTCCCCAGAAACTACATTGCTTTTCTCAAATTCAGAATCTGTGAGCTAGCTGCTCAGTCAGGCTTGCCAGATGGTTTCAACAAAAATACCGGACACACTTGACATTACATCACAATCTACATTACATTTTATTTAGAAAATACCCGACATTTCTATTTTCTCAATTTTTTTCCCCGAACAGAAAGCTCAAATACCGGACTGTCCGGTTCAAAACCAGACACCTGACAACCCAATGCTCATTTCACTCCCACAGAGAGAAAAACATTGTGACACTATCATGGATCCAAGGGGTGGAGATGCTGGTTTCAAGATTGTTCTCTCTAGGTAGCACAACACTCCAAGTGATGGAGTGTGAGTATCCACTGAAATCAAAGAGAACATGGAACAGCAATACACAGAGGCATCTCATATATATATATATATATATATATATATATATATATATATATATATATATCAGACATTTTGCACTTTATGTTGTCTAAAAGATGGAGGCGATATTAACCCATTTTACAACAGGGGAAGTGAGGAGCAGACAGATTATCTGAAAAAAAATCTAGACTATGACTTGGATGACTTGTCTGTAGAGGGCACAAGGAGAAGGAAGAATTCTGGTCAAACACCTGTGTGGAAGAGGAGGGAAGAAGGAGTGTCTTCTCAAATATGCTTGCCACAAAAGGGAGCAATTTACTGGCAATATAGGCTAGCAGCTAACAATGGCCTGACAGAGATGAAGAATGAAGGTCTAATGCCTCAAAGGAATGTGTCTCAGTCACCAGGCTTCCTGGGGCTACATCAGCTCTCTTAAATAGAGCTGTGCCTCAAGATATAATCTGGCCCACACAATTTTTTTCACTGTTTTCCACTCTAATGGAATAAACCCTACCAGGCATTATTCACTCTTGGCAGTAAATATTATTACCAAGACTATTTATGCATTTCAAGTAGGGAGTCTTTGGGAAAACGGGTTTTTTATTTTTTTGCGCCAAGACATGAAAATAGAAACCTTTTGTACAAAAATAATGAGAACAAGCGGCTGTATTCTTGCTTGTCCATGGGAATTTGGTCAAAATGATCTTGTCGGTTTTACAAAGCCAACTGCTTGTCTGGAATACAGATGTTCTGTAAATTGATAGAATGTGCTGTACGTATCATGAAACATCAGCACTGTTTGGATTTCAGTGTCTAGTTAGGAGTTACACTGCTTTTTCTGTGGGTGAGGATACTGACTGAGCCATTAAGGGCCAGATTCTCATCGCTGCAACTTTAACATTAAAATTACTCCAGATTTACACTAGTATAACTGAGTGCACAGTCTGGTCTCATTTTCCTTGAATTTTCCATGATAAACAAGCCTGTGAACAGAAGAATCCAGGGGTTAGGTTCAAGATTATATTGCTAGTAATCGACTCCGTTACAGGAAGTCCCCGGGTTACGTACAAGATAGGGACTGTAGGTTTGTTCTTAAGTTGAATTTGTATGTAAGTCGGAACTGGTACATATTGTAGCGGAAACTCTAGCCAAACATTTCTCCAGAGCTCAGTTTTATTCTCCCACACCTCACTTCCCTCAGTCCTTTATTCTCAAGCTGAGGTGTCTGCTGAGAAAAGCCGCTCCGCGTCTCCCTGGTCTGCTGTGGGGAGGGGGGAGGGGGCGCTAGCTTCACATCTCCCTGGTCTGCCTGTATATTACTATTACCGACTCCATCTTTGCTGTCCTGCGAGTAAGCCTGTAGAACTCTTTCAAGGTTACGTCAGGGATCAAATGTTGGGCACCAGAGTTTTTAGAATCACTTGAATTTTTAAAGGAACTAGATTCCTACTGTTGTTTAATTCTGAGGGCATGTCTACAACTACAGAGTTGTCGGAAAAACATCTGTTTTCCCCGAAAAACGTCAATTATTTCCATACTGCAATCATGTTCTTCCGCAAGAAAATCGAAAGAACAGAGAGGTTTTTCCAGCACTGGTAATCCTTATTCTATGAAGAAGCAGCCTTTTTGTGAAAGCTCTTTCGGGGAAGAGGGAGTTCCTTTGGAAGAAGAGGAAAAAGCCCAGGTGTCCTGGTGGCCATTCCACCCATAGCAATCACAGCTTACATGAGAGAGCATCCAGTTAGTCTGGACACTCTTTCAAAAAAGCAGATTGCTTTTTCAATGCGCTTTGGCAGTGTGGACACGCTTTCAGAAGAAGTTTTTTTTTGGGGGGGAGATCTCTTCCGAAAAAAAGCTTCTTTTGAAAGAAGCCTGTAGTGTAGCTATAACCAAAATAAAATGAAAGTGCTATCAATTATACTGTGCTCAACCTTCACTGACACAGGCCTCCAATGGAGTTTGGTGGCACCAGGTTAATGACATTGTTATTTCTGAGCTTGCCATCTTGGTCTTGGTGAAATTTCAGCTTTCATTTTTAAAATGAAGTCAGTCAGTGGAAGAAAAGCATCCCCCTGTAAAGCAAGCAAAGCCGATGGAGCACCCTGCCTGAGTTTGCAGGTCTCTGAAATAGCTCTGAGAGGCACAGGTCTTGTCACCCTTCTGGAGTGCTAACTCCAATACTCTACAGAGAAGATCAAGACTGCGGCTAACTATTTCACTATTGATCAAAGCAGATTCAAAAGGAGAGGGAGAGTCCATAACAGTTGCCATCT
Source organism: Pelodiscus sinensis (assembly GCF_052426305.1). Classification (NCBI taxonomy): domain Eukaryota; kingdom Metazoa; phylum Chordata; order Testudines; family Trionychidae; genus Pelodiscus; species Pelodiscus sinensis. The sequence goes on from NC_143057.1 coordinate 8,471,191, forward strand.
CATTTGGTGGAGCCAGTAGATGGAGCTTCAAAAGGTACCACTGCTTTCCCTCTCCCCACCCCCAGGTGACCCACCAAGAATAGAGCAATAGTTTCTAGGGGGAGCCAACTGTATGTACCACAGCATGCCAGGCACAAGGAGTTCAATCTTGCCTGTGTGGGTGTATGCGAACCGCACTGTGGAAAGGCCAGGCATGATAAACCCTCTAGGGCTCATGACCATAGTGTGTTTGGGGGGTGGGGCGTGGGGGAGAGCCAAGCCTGAGTATCCCACAAAGAATGCACCCTCATATTTTAAACATCTGCGTAAATGTGGGTCATCTTGGTAACTCAAGCTTGTGGCGCTTGCTTATGAGTGGAGGTACTATGAGTGTAATACTACTTCCCCCAGTCCTGCCATTCCACTCCTTGGACCGGCAAAGGCAGATTGCTGGCCTCTCTCTAGGAGCGTAAGAGTGAGTCAGCAGCGCATTTTTCCAAATGTGAATGAGGCTTTTAAGAATATAGCTCCAGACCTGTTTACAGATTCTCACAAGTCGACCTGCAGGGAGGGGTGAGGAGTCCTAAAGGAAGAACATATTTCAAGCTTAGACAATGGAAAAGCCCAGTCCTAGGTTACCAGTTCAATTCAGGTCCTTGGCAAATTAAGACCTGCAGGATACAAGTGTTTTGGAATAACTAAAACCTACTATATCTTCCAAGAAGGATCAACTTGCTTTAGAACTGTACCCATCACTGTAATGTAGCCGCCTATGCATGAAACAAGTCATCCATTAACTAGCAACACTTTGAAACAATTAAAGGTAAGCAGAAGCGTTTGCATAGTTCCTACTGTTTACGTGAAAAGCCTCCTTCTAGAAACTAGTGTATTCTTTTGTGAGTGGCGACTCCTAAAACACAAAGCTCCACTAAGTTCTGTAGAGTGATGTCCAACGCAAGCATGTTGTAGAGAAAGTTCTCACCTGAAATTATGGTTCTTGAATTCAAATAGCTTAATTTGGATGTCACTGTCACTCGGGAATCTTCCATTGAGACCAACTTGCAATGGTGTTAAAAAAAAAATCAAAACCAAACCCCAAGTTTTTCTCTCCTGAAATCAAAAGGTCTGGGGATTCATTGGAGTACCGAGAGTATGGTATTCCAGCTTAAGAAACCTGAGAAAGTACAATCCTATAACTTTCAGTTGTGTGTGGTTAATTTCTTTGTAAAAATCTGGACAGATCTAATGTCTACTGCTGAGGTGCATGCATGAGATATATTGAGGGGAAAAGTGTAATGTAACTAGATAGTTAGTTATCAGGTGCAACAGAAGGTTTATATTAACTACTTAATGCTGCTGATTTTAATGTACTGGGCTATTCTTGTATTGACCAAAAACTCAAAAAAAGACAAAGATGACAAAGCTGTGATGAGCTTTGTTTCTTCACTGAAGCCCTCAGTCAAGTCATCTCTCAGGCAAGTTAGGCTTTTTGTTTACTGCAGAAAATTTTAAGTACAGGTTAGTCCTGTAGCATGTACCTACATACATCTGACAAAGTGGGTCTTTGCCCACGAAACCTTATGCTCCAATACATCCATTAGTCTATAAGGTGCTACAGGACTCCTTGTCGCTTTTGCAGATCCAGACTAACATGGCTACACCTCTGATACTTAAGTACAGGTCAGATCTCCCTGGTCCAGCACCCCACGGACCTAACCGGTCTTGGATGAGGGAAGTCCTTTCTGGCCCCCCTGCCACTGATCCAACAGCCCTGGGCCACCGGGCCTCCCGGCCAACTTTGCCGCCCTGCCAACCCCGCCGCCCTGCCAACCCCATCGGGCAGCCATCTGCCAGGTGTCCCAGCCCCACAGGCCAGCCCAGTTTCCATGTGCTGGGTGGGCCTGCAGTCAGCTTGCTGCTGACAATCCTGCTAACCTAGCACAGCTCTCTGTTGCTGGCCCTCCACTGGAACTCTCTAGTCCTGCAACATCTATGCAGGACCACAGATGTTGCCAGACCAGAGTCTCCCAGTTTAGTGAATTTCAACCTGTAACACATCTAGTTGTGTCTACGAGGATGCTGCACAATACCTTGTTTAGATTTAAAATTGTGACAGTGGCACTCTTAGACTCATAGAATCATAGAGCTCGAAGAGACCTCAGGAGTCATCAAGTCCAGCCTCCTGCCCAAGGCAGGACCAATCCCAACTAAATCAACCCAGCCAGGGCTTTGTCAAACAGAGACTTAAACACCTCTAGGGATGGAGATTTCACCACCTCCCTAGGTAAACCATCCCAGTGCTTCACCACCTGCCTACTGAAATAGTTTTTCCTAATATCCAACCTGGACCTCCACCACTACAGCTTGAGACCATTGCTCCTTGTTCTGCCATCTGTCACTACTGTGAATAGCCTCTCTCAATCCTTTTTGGAACCTCCTTGCAGGAAGTTGAAGGCTGCTATCAAATCCCCCCTCACTCTTCTCTTCTGCAGACTAAACAGACCCAAATCCCTCAGTCTCTCCCCATAGGCCATGTGCTCCAGCCCCCTAATCATTTTGGTTGCCCTCCGCTAGTCCCTCTCCAATGTGTCCACATCCTTTCTATAGTGGGGGTCCCAGAACTGGACACAACACTCCAGATGTGGCCTCACCAGAGCTAAATAAAGGGAAATAATCACTTCTCTGGATCTGCTGGCAATGCTCCTCCTAATGCACCCTAATATGCCATTAACCTTCTTGGCTACAAGGGCACACTGTTGACTCATATCCAGCTTCTCATCCATTGTAATCCCCAGGTCCTTTTCTGCAGAACTGCTACTTAGCCAGTAGGTCCCCATCCTGTAACTATGCTTGGGATTCTTCTGTCACAAGTGCAGGACTCTACACTTGTCCTTGTTGAACCTCATCAGATTTCTTGTGGCCCAATCCTCTAATCTGTCCAGGTCACTCTGGACCTTATCCCTGCCCCCCAGCATATCTACTTCCGCCCCATCTTAGTGTCATCTGCAAAGTTGCTGAGGGTGCAATCCATCCCCTCATCCAGGTCATTAAAGATATTGAACAAAACCAGTCCTAGAACAGATCGTTGGGGCACTCCACTAGAAACTGACCGCCAATCTGACATCGAGCCGTTGATCACTACCCATTGGGCCTGACAGTCTAGCCAGCTTTCTGTCCATCTTACAGTCCTTTTATCTAATCCATATTCCCTTAACTTGCTGGCAAGAATATTGTGGGAGACTGTATCAAAAGCTTTGCTAAAGTTAAGGTATGTCACATCCACTGCCTTTCCCATATCCACAGAGCCAGTTACCTCATCATAGAAGCTAATCAGAGTGGTCAGGCACAACTTGCCCTGGTGAATCCATGTTGACCATTCCTGATCACCTTCCCCTCTTCCAACTGCTTCAAAATGGATTCCTTGAGGATCCTCTCCATGACTTTTCCAAGGACTGAGGCAAGGCTGACTGGCCTGTAGTTCCTTGGGTTGTCCTCCTTCCCTTTTTTAAAGATGGGCACTACATTTGCCTTTTTCCAATCATCCGGGATCTCTCCCAATCTCCACGAGTTTTCAAAGATAATGGCCAAAGGCTCCACAATGACATTTCCCAACTCCCTCAGATGCATTAAGTCCGGGCCCATGGATTTGTGTATGTTTAGCTTTTCTAAATAATTCTGCATTGCCTATTGCTTTAGTCTGAGAGTTGACCTTGTCTGTAAAGACAGAGGCAAAAGCCACCAAGCACATCATCACCCATGTTGCTTCCACCTCTAAACTTAACCCATAGACTCTCAACAGTCTTTTCTCCCTCTAAATACTGGAGCTCTGAACAATCATACTGCTCTCTTACATACAGTGCAACTCCTCCTCCTTTTCTCCCCCGCCTGTTCTTCCTGAATGGTTTGTAGTACCCTTCCATAACAGTGCTCCAGTCATGTGAGTCATTCCACCAAGTCTCTGTTGTTCCAGTCAAATCATATTTCTTTAACCGGGCCAGGGCTTCTAATTCTTCCTGTTTGTTTCCCAGACTTCTTGCATTCGTGTACCTTAGATAATCAGTTGATCGCCCGTCCTTCTCTATTCGAATCAGCAGTCCTCTTTTGCTGTTCATTTCTCCTCGTGTTTCTTCCCGGTATCTGACTTCCTCACTTACCTCAGAGCTTTTGTTACCGTCCCCCAATGAACCTAGTTTAAAGTCCTCCTCACTAGGGCTGTGTCCAGACTCAGGGTTTTTTTTGAAAAAAGTAGCCTTTTTTCGAAAAAAACTTCCCCTGCGTCCAGACTCAAGCTGCGTTCTTTCGAAATTAATTCGAAAGAACGCGGCTTTTCTTTCGATGGCGGTAAACCTCATTTCACGAGGAAGAACGCCTTCTTTTGAAAGTTCCTCTTTCGAAAGAAGGCGTTCTTCAATGTAAATAGGGCTTCTTCAAAAGAGAGCATCCAGACTCACTGGATGCTTTCTTTCGAAAAAGCAAGCCGCTTTTTCGAAATTTCTCCGTGCAGTCTAGACGCTCTCTTTCGAAAGAGGCTCTTTCAAAAGATGCTTTCGAAAGAGCCTCTTTCGAAAGAAGCCTGCAGTCTAGACATAGCCAAGGTTTGCAAGCCTGTCTGCAAAGATGCTCTTTCCTCTCTTGGTTAGGTGGATCCCATCTCTTTCTAACAATCCTTGTTTTCTGAACAGAGTCCCATCATCAAAGAAACCAAACCCCTCTCTCCAACACCACCTGCGCAACCACTCATTTAGTTTCTCAATTCAATTATCCCTACCTGCACCTTTTCCTTCAACTGGAAGGATGGATGAGAACACCACTTGCACTTCAAATTCCTTGATCCGTCTTCCCAGCGCTACATAATCTGCTGTGACCCACTCAAGGTCATCCTTGGACATATCGTTAGTTCCTACATGGAGAAGCAGGAAGGGGTAGCGATCCAAAGGCTTGATCAGTTTTGGAAGACTCTTGGTCACATCTTAAATGCGAGCTCCCGGTAAGCAGCACACTTTGAGATTGCAGGTCTGGACAGCAGATGGATGAGATAATCCCTCTTAGGGAGTCCCTAACCACCATCCCCACCCATCTTCTTCTTTTTTGGGGGGGAAGAAGGTGGTCATGGAACCCTCATCCTTAGGGCTATGTATCCCATGCCTTCCAGTTGATGGTTTTCCCTTCCGACTTCTTCCCCGAGAGGTCCCTGCCAAAGCATTCTCTAGTGCAGTGCCTGTGGAGAGAGCCTGAAAGTGGTTACTTACCTCTACAGGAATGGGGAATGCCTGAGTTGGCCGCCTTCTTCTAGAGGTTACATGCCACCATTTCTTTTCTTTGTTCCTTACTGCCCTCGCTGGCTATTCAGCCTGCAGGATTAAATGCTGCCATCTATTGATGAAGTCTTCATCCTCTCTGAACATAGGGTTGATACTTGGACCTCAAGTCCTCTAATTTTTTCTTCCAAAATGGCAACCAGTTTGCACTTAGTGCAGATGAAATCCCTTCTATCTTCTGGGAGGAAGACAAACATGGCTCATGCTGTGCAGGTAACAGCAGACCTATCACCGTCCATACCTGCCTTCCTTCTGAGAGATTCCTCATTGTTACTAAATGTCTCCTTGAAAGGCAGGAGAGAGATTTTTTTTTAAAGGAAAAGAGCACCAACACTATGTGGGTCTCCCAAGGTGAACTCCCCTCAAATTCCTGTGTTGGCTGCTGTCCTGTTCACTGTTCTCTGCATTCTCTCTGGCTGCCTTTTTTATAAGACTGAGGTGAGGTCTGGCCCAAAGCCTTGCCTCTGATGCCATTAACCCCTGAAAGCCCACCAGAGCTCAGGAAGTTTTTATAATAAGCTAGTGAAAAGATTTTAAAGAATTTCAAGTGTCTCTCGCCCCCTTCTCACTCCCCTTCTCAACTCCCTCTCAAAACTCCCTGTTAGCAGCCCCTGTTTGCAAGCTCCCTAGTCACTGACTCACTGCTTTAGAAAGCAGTCTAATTGGATCGGATGCATTTGTAACCACACCCCTTTTATGTACATTTTGAAGTTCACATTTAAAAAAAATACATTCGGTACATTAGCCTGACAAGATCTTTTAGTAAAGAATCTACTTGCTTTCTAATGTATTATTTAAAACACAATTCTTCATTACTTTTCACATTGTGAAGGCTATTTCACCTGAACACTCTTTTAGAATGTTAATCAGATCATGAATCCTAGGAACCACACTGCCAAAAAGGGCATTTATGCCCAGAAGGACAACCGCAGTAGGGACACCACTTTCCTTTCAAAATGCAACCTAATCTTGGTGCTTGTAAAATCTCCTCAGGCTTCCCTAGACCAAACAAAAGGAAGCCCCTCCCATGTTGGGCAGAGACATGGCTCACTGAGAGCCCCCTTCTGGAGTGGTATTATGAGCAGATTACACCACAACATTGTTTGGCTTAGGCAATCAGCAACATGACTTCTCAACTCAGGGAGACCCCGAACACTATATTTTTTAAGTTTAATCCCGAAGCAGAATGGATAGTGAAACTTGTGCAATCATACTTAGGACTGATCACTAGAAGCATCCCATGTAATATCTGCTGCAAATAGCAGAGTGAGTGAAGCTAAAGTGTTGTTTCAGTCTCCTGAATAACTAACTAATGAAGCACTAGAGAGAAGATGGGTGAGTGCCTATCTTTTACTGAACCAACATCAGTTGGTGAGACTGACAAGCTTGAGAGCCACCCAGAGCTCGTACCAGTAGTTTGTATGATTATTGCAAGGACACATGACACATTGGTCTGGACCACAAAAGTCATTTAGGGTTCAATCCTTCAAGGTGCACATTGCACGAATAGCTATCAAATTCCTGGTACTTCAGTGTGAATTTCTGGTGCTCAGCACCACCAGAGGTTATTCAGCAGCTTCCTGGACTGATTCTTTTAAGAATTAAGTGCCTGAATTAAAACATTCCTTGCTTTCCAGGTTGAGCTCTCTATTGCACTTTAATCACAGTTACTGAAACACAATCTGGTATCTAGATCAGCATGTTGGGCATTCGCCTAGGGAATTCTTACAAAAACACTGATGGTCTAGCCACTCTAAAATGTCCTGGGGCTGTTCTCAAAACATTTAGTCCTACACCTCCCTGTAACACATGTGAGATTGGAGTGGCTAATTCTTCCATGAACTTTCTTTTTGGGGGGGGGGGGGGGCACGCTGACTGAGAATTTTTCTTGCCACCACTAGCGGTGAAAAGTTGGCCCATGAACCCTAAAACACATTCTAAACTAGACTATAAACCAGTATAGAGCCACTGGCTCCCAATTTACACCACCTGAGGATCTGGCTCTGCACACACATTCCAACATGTTTAGATTTTAATATTTATTCAAAATGCCGATTGTTTTATGCCTGTACTCTACCAGGGTACCCACAGAGAACCAGCTATTTTTGTTCGACAATAGGCGGAGATTAGAACCATTAACCCAACATATCTGTTCAACAAAGGCTTTGAAAAGCAAACAGATTGATGTGCAAATGATTGGTGCGTTGCACATAACTAAATTAGCACATAAGGAGAGAAAATGTGGCAGCATTGACAGTAATATACTGTTCATCATAATTTCCCTTGAAAGTCTTCTCCCCAACCTCCTTCAAAGTAATTTTAAAAGAAGTCAGCCAACCGAACAATTTAAGCATCAGCCTATGAACATTCATCAAGGTGTCAGCAGAGAGTAACTCTTCAGTAGTCAATATTTAATCTACAGTAAAATTAAATCACATGCTAGCAGGCCTAATTCATCCAGGTAAGAATTCAATACAGATGCTGAGTTATATGTAAGGCTGCATCTAAAAAGGCACGTACAATTTTCTATTTCTTCTGAAAAAAGAATATGCCACAATCTAAATACCTGCTAGATTGTTACTAGCACCCATCATGGGTTTTCTTATAAATCCCGTTTTTTCATCAGGACCCCTAATCCTGAGCCCCACTGAGTTAGATGCTTGGCTCATGTAATTAACATGGCTGTGGAGTTACAAGGATTTGCAGCTGCTAAGGATGCACATCATTGACTTGATGGTCTCCATTAAGAGACCCCAGTGAAGCATCAAGGCTATACATGTGCTTTCAGTTGCCAAAACAAAACAAAAACGTTTCCAAATATTCTATTTTCACAGACTTTGTTAGATGCACTAGAAAACACATGCCTGCTATCCTGGGCATCGTGCTGCTTGTGTGTTATATGTGGAGATGGGGCTGAGCCATAAAAACGAGATCTCAAGGTTGTTTAGATCTAGGGGTTTGGTTTAAGCCAGGACAAAGGAAGTTTCTGTGAAATTCAGTTCCACATACTGACTGATTCCAAACAGTTCACAGGTGTGTTGAACTGGGATTTTAGTGCGAGTACATTTCTATTAACTAGGTGATGTTTCCATCCTGTTTCATGGCCTTTATCTATGAACAACAATATATTCATTAGTCTCCAAGGAACCACAGGAGTGCTCATTGGTTTTCAATTTAGAAACTATCATGGCTACCACTCAGACTTAACTACAAGAAAGGGGCCGTATGAGCCAGCAGCCTGCATTTTTATAGCTTCATCCTTTCAAGGCTCTGAGAACTTGGCAAACATTGATGAATTAGGCTTCTCTGAAAATCCCAGCCCTAAACTTTACAATGTTTCAGTGGGATACAAGTGATCACCCGCCAAAAAATGAATGTATGGGCACAGTTGATGGATTTTCACTCCATACAGACACAGTTACCCAAAAGTAACATTTTTGAAAGCACAATTTGGCAAGCATGGTTAGCTTGATAGTAACTAACTGTTAAGCTTTTAATGACGTCCACTGTTAGTAGGCCTCATTATCCATCTTTTACAGAAGGATAGTCTGCACAAGGTCATGTGAAATTTGTGGCAGAAATTAAACTATAATCCAGATTACCTGTCCCTTAACATTCTGCTCAGAAATAGCGTATAGATAATCAGTTTTCCCTATCACTTAAAAAAAAATCCCAACAGCAACAACCACCCTTTCTTTCACCACTTCCCTCAAAGAGGTGGGCAACAAATATTTCCCTTTGTCTTTACAGCTTGAATGAGACTGAGTAACCAGAAACAATTGGCTTTCCTCTTACACAAACATTTCTGTCATAAAGCTCTCCACTAAGTATCTCTGTATTCTACTGATTATTCTTCATATGGGCTTTACAATGAACAGCGAGGAGTAAAATAGCATCCACCACTGACTTCAGTCTACTTCTGGGCAATTTTGAAACACTTGACCAAAACAGCAAGAGGATCTTTTCTGTTCACCTCTACTTCTCAGTACTGGCTATGTCTACACTTCTTCCTTCTGTCAGCAGAGGGATGTAAATGAAGCACTTTGAAAGTGCAAATGAAGACAGGATTTTTCATTTGCATAATTACATAATGGCGCTTTTTCAAAAAAGCACCATTTCAAAATTGAAACTGCAATCTAGATGCGGTTCTTTTGAAAATGGGGCGTTTTTTCGAAAGATCCTGTAAACCTCATTTTTGAGGTCTAGACCGCGGTTTCAATTTTGAAATAGCACTTTTTTGAAAAAGCACCATTGCACGATTATGAAAATGAAGCGTGGGATATTTAAATCCTGGTTTCATTTGCACTTTCGAAGTGCTTCATTTACATCCCTCTGCCGACTGAGGGACAGAGTCTAGATATAGCCAGTCTGTCTTTTGAAGGGAGACAGGTAGAGACACACTCTCTCCCTGACACTGAACAAGTGTCATACCAAAATTTAAAAAACAAAAACAAAATATTAAGGACATAAATATCAATGGCTAAATCTTTATTCAAGTGCATTTCTCTACGTGCCAGGGTAGAGCTTCCATTTGCTATTGGACACAATGTGTCCTTGCAACTTGGTTATTGTTCCAATATGGCTAAAATATAGAAATCCAAGTGTGATGGGGTGTATCAGCCCCACACTCCAAAGGCTGAGCCTAATCAGGCCCACCTGGCTGAGGAAGCTCCGCCCCCATGACTCTGCTGAGCATGCTCAGACTGCAGCCCAGGTATAAAAGCCTGAAGGGGGGCTCAGTGCTAGAGAGGAAGGACCTCAGAGGGGAGCTCCGGACCCGCACCAGCCAGCTGATTGGAGGGAAGACGACAGAGACCCAAGGGCCCATTGGGACGTCTCCCCAGCCATTGATGAGGGAGAAGCAGCTTCCAGGGAAGTAGTGGACCCGTTGAGCACCTGGGACTCCATCTCACTGGACCAGGTAGGAAGTGGCACAGGGAGAGGACAGGAGCCGCTTCTCCTACCCCAGAATCCTCCACGCATTTCGGATGAATTCCCCACCGGGCAAGTGGTGAATCCTCCTGCCACTTGTAGGGCCCTGGACTGGGACCTGATGGAGTAGGGTAGGCCCGGGTCCCCCAACCAGGGGTGTAGCCCCTTCCCGTAACTGTGTATTGACTCTAGCCAGTGGACCCAAGAGGGGAAAGTAGGAGCCACCCCACAACACCAACGCTGCTTTCACTGGCTTCTCTTGCTAATCTACCCTGCCCTACTTAAGCCCATCCATATCATTTACCCTAGATGGACACAAAAACCTTTCAAGGTCATTTATTTTTCGCTTTTCTATGGCTGGTGATCGATTTTCTGTGCAACCATGTCCCCCTTCTAAGCTAAACCTGGTTTTGGGGGTGTCTGTCTATTGAGGAAACTTACTAATTCCATTTCTCCTTTTCTTCTCTGAGCTTCCATTTGTCATAATTTGCTGCCTCTGCTAGGTTTGACATCTCAATGTTTGGACTGCATACATAAATACCAATTTGGAAAACTGGTGCAACTGAGCCCCGTTTATTCCAAGCAGACTCCTTGAAATAGTGTCACATTTATCAGAGAAGGAACCTATTACACAGAGAAGGAACCACAATTGTGGCTGAGAGAGGATGTAGCTCATTGTCCTTTTTCTAAAGGAACACTGTACTTCAATACAAGATGCTAAAGCCAAGAAATCTTTAGGGAACCTGGGTGGAGATCTTAAAGGTGAAAATCAACATGATCCCTCCATCCTAAAGTAATCCTGTCTAGAAATCAGTGCACAGCTCCTGATACCAAATCATTTCATTAAGCAGATATTAGAATAATAGAATACTAGGACTGGAAGGGACCTCGAGAGGTCATAGAGTCCAGTCCCCTGCCCTCATGTCAGGACCAAATACTGTCTCGACCATCCCTGATAGACATTTATCTAACCTACTCTTAAATATCTTCAGAGATGGGGATTCTACAACCTCCCTGGGTAATTAAAGTATTCCTTTGGGATCCTTCTCCATTAGGGGGCTGACAATTTGGAAGCTGTTGTTACTGAACTTTGTGTACATGAAAATCTATAAATGAAGTTCTGCATAAACCCTTCTGTATTTAAGCAAATGGAACCTTTGCTCAAAGATATGTTCAGAAGTGAAGTCATCTCTGAAGTTCCACCTTGAGCCTAGATTTTCTTAAAGTTATGTACTGAATTTTAAAGAGACTATGGAACAGGTATGACTACAATAGTTAGATAATATTTTCTATTTAATTGCATAAATGACATGCTGTAATACATTCTTAGAGAAACAGACTGCACTCTTTCCTATATTCTTTTTAGGAATCCTACCTTGGAGTCTTATCCAGAGGCCCAAAGGCAATATCTGTTGACTGATCGAAGTAAAAGTTTTGAACACATCATAGCTATACAAGTGAGAGAACCACCACTCTTGTCAGACAGAGATCAAACAAGATATCCCTAATGCTGTTTCAAGTTCCTGAATGAAAATATTGTCACAGAGGCCAAGAAAATACATTAATTTTACAGTCCTTTCCTCTGTCATTGACTACAGGCAGCTGTTGGAACCAACATCAAGTTTGCAAAATGGCCATGCAGATGAGAGGAAAGGAGTCCACCAACGATACTTGCTTTCTTGAATCTGCGCAAACTTTTAGCATGTCAGTTGCAACCAGGAAGAAAAGTTAGTGTTGCAGGCATGGCAACTGACTGGTAATCTAGTTTTCTTGAATCCTGCCTCGCTCCATCACTGACTTGCTTTCTGACCTTGGGCAAGTTACTTAAGGTCTCTTCCCCTTTGATAATCCCCATTTTACAGATACAGAAAGTAGTGAAACAATGTTTAAGATGCTCAGATACAGCAATGACGGGTGTCACAACATAATAGATGGCACTGATGAGAATAACTTGATGACAGCGATTCGTGAGGCTGCCTTTGAAGAGTCTTCGGAAGTTTCAACTGGTCCAGAACGCGGCTGCTCCAGTTTTAACTAATACTCATTATACAGAGCACATTACGCCAGTGCTCCAGCAGCTGCACTAGCTTCCAGTGTGTTTCTGGGCACAATTCAAGATCTTTATGACTTACAAAGCCCCAAATGGGTTGGGACCAGGGTATTTGACAGACCATCTCCTCCCATATGAATCCACCCGAGGACTGAGATTGGCTGGGGAGGCTCTATTCTGTGTTTCTCCACTTATGGAGATAAAGTTGACATTCGCACAGGGCAGAGCCTTCTCAGCTTTTGCTGTGGAATTCTCTCCTATGGGACAGCCACCTGTTGCCAACATGGGCACTGTTTCAGCACCATGCCAAAGCCACCCTTTTTACCCATGCTTTTATTAGTGTTTAGTTGGGTGTGTGCATAGCAGGTTTTATGTCCCCCCACCTTTGGGATCCTGTATTTTATACTTTTGTATGTATTTGTGTTAAAATTTGTAAGTCACCTTGAATATTTTAGAAGGGCTGGGTAAAAATATTTTAAATGAATAAACAAACTGCTTGTGCTGAACTTTACATGGCTGCCCACAGCAGTAAGTGAGGATGCTGAAGGCATGCACCCCAGTGAGAACTGATTGGTACACACCAGTAAGAAAGCAAGCATTACTTTATAATACTGCAGCGAAGGGTATCAGATCTCTAGAGCAGTGTTCCACAAGTGTCCTGGAGAGATGGGCTCGCACCGATGGCACTGAAGAGTTGATTACTGGGATTTTCAAAGAAGCCCAAAGGCGTTGGGCACCCAACTCATTCAATGCAGTCCGAAACTTTAAATCCTCTAGGCTTCTGGACAATCCCAACTGACACAGAAAGCTGGTCTATGGAAAGTTGTTAATCCCTAACTAGTCACAGTTATAACCATGTGCTGGAGAGGACATGCCTGTGAGGTAGCTTTGCAACAGGGGCTTGCTGGAGAAGGAACTCTGCTGGACAGATGGGAAGTCCAGCCAACTAGAGACCAACCTGATGTGAACATCATGTCCTAGTACAATGGGGCTTAGATCTTAGCTAGGGCCTCCAGGTACAACAGTTATAATATACAGTTTCTATTATTGTCATATATATTCCTGTTAGTTTAGGAAGACAGGCACCTCTTTTTCCCAATCCTTTGGGACATGGGTGACTGACTTAGTGGTCCTCAGAGAAAAATACATTGTGCAAATGTAATGTTTATATTGGTACATGGACTGCAATCCTTACTCCCACTCACTGGCACTTAGCTATGCAAATGTGTTACACACTATAATTGGATCCAGTGAATCCATATTATAATCCTAACAGAACCTACCAAGAGTCTACATTAGCAGGGCTACAAAAGCTTACAAGAAACAATTATTTCTGAGCATTACTCAAGATTTTAAAGATAAACAAAGCTAGACTATTTCCCAACTATACAAAACAGTCAACTTTCCATGAAAACCTCTTTAAAGCTCCCTCCCAAATAAGTGTTGATCAAAGCAATATATATCAATAAAAAGACAAGTAAAAAAAAATCAGTTCTGATCTAATAAACTGTGAAAACATTGAGTGCATCTGACAAAATGTGATCAATAAAAAGAGAGAAAAAGTCCAAAGAGTTTAGCAAAACAATTCTTAAATAAGACTGATGAAACTATACTGTTATAACTTTGCTTCTAAACATATCTAGTAAGTATTCCTATAAGCACTCGCTCTCACAATATATATATATATATAAATAAAATATAAATAAATAAAATTAAATGCAAATCTCCAATAAATATTCCCAGTAGCATGCTCTCGCTCGGTCTTTCGCGCGCTCTCTCTCTCTCTATATATATAAATAATTAAATGCAAATTTCCAGAATCTTGTTTTAGTCGAAGGGCTAGAAATGAAAGAGTAAAAATCTGCATTATGCCTTGATTGGGGCTAGCCAGACAGTGGTAAGGAATTAGCCATCCTTCCCAGAGGAAACAGGTGTGATCTAGCAAGGAAAGGGCTATCTTGGCTCTAATTCAAGTTAATCACAGCCAGTGCGCTAAGCTCCACACTGAGGCAAGCACGCATGGAATTTGACAAATGTCGTCATGGAAATCAGGGCCAGTTTGAAAACAATTCACCAGTAAGAAAAAGCTATATCCATGACAATCCTTAATTGCAACAAAGGATATGACCACTTCTGCTCCATGATCTGATAGTGGAGCTCAGACTCAGTAGTAGTAAAATGGAAATGAGCCTTGATTGGGGGGAGAGGGGGAGAGGGAAGAGAGAGAGAGAAGCTGTTTAATTCTCTTGAATTAAAAATAAGAATGTGCATTGTCTTGCTAATAAGTCAAAGCAAAGAGAAATGCAATGTTAAACTATGAGGAAGTTTCAGGCAAGAGAGTGTTTAGTAAGCAGGTGTTAAAAATGCATGGTAAAATGAGTGAGAAGTGGAAATGGATTTGAAAGAAAGGATTGGAGTCCTCCAGTTCTGCAAATCCCAGAAAAGCTGTCAACTCTGACCAGGACCTGAGGTCTCCTGTTTAGGAGTAAATACCATTCAGTCAAAGCTTTGCTCCCCACTTGGGGAGAATCTGTTTGAGTGGCATTTTAACTCCTGTTTCACACACCCTTTGCACTCTTTGGCTATGTCTACACTGGCACCCTTTTCTGGAAATGCTTAAAACGGAACAGTTTTCCATTATAAGTATTTCCAGAAAAAGCGCGTCTACATTGGCAGGATACTTTTCCGGAAAAGCGTCTGTGGCCAATGTAGACGCGCTTTTCCGCAAAAAAAAGCCCTGATCATCATTTTCACGATCAGGGTTTTTTTTGCGGAAAAGACTACTGTGCTGTCTACACTGGCCCTTTTCCAGAACAGTTTTTCCAGAAAAGGACTTTTGCCCAAATGGGAGCAGCATAGTTTTTCCGGAAAAACTCTGACAATTTTACAGGAGATCGTCAGTGCTTTTCCGGAAATTCAAGGGGCCAGTGTAGACAGCTGGCAAGTTATTCCGGAAAAGCGGCTGCTTTTCTGGAATAAGTGGCCCAGTGTAGACACAGCCTTTCAGTTTCTGGTCCTGAATAGTACAAAATGTAATACTGGAAAAATCTTGGTCATATGAAATGACAGCCCTATTTCCAACCCAAGACACTTAACCATAGCTTATATTTGCCTCTTGCAGGCTCTAAGAGCACAGTATTTGTGAAGAGGAAATGAACTGCAGGGAAATGGTATTTTTAAAACGTTACATACATAGGTGGATAAAACCAGACGTGCCTGACTCCAAAACAGAATAGGGTGAATACTTGCTTTTTGTGTGTGTTGATGATAAATGACTAAACTAAACCTTAGAAACAAGCATAAAACAATAGTAGGTATTTTTGTAAGTCAGAATACCAGAGACACAGGGTAGATGAGGTACTCTTTCACTGGACCAACATCTGTTGGCGAGAGAAACAAGCTTCCAAACTTCCAGGCTTTGTCTACACTGCGCATTGTTGCGCAAGAAGATATGCAAATGAGGCACAGCAATAAATATCGCCATGCCTCATTTACATAGCTAATGACCTGCCATTTTTGTGGAAGGGGCTTTTGCGCAAGGAGCAGTCTACACTGCTCCTTCTTGTGCAAAAAAACCCTCTTGCTCAGGAGCTGTTCTTCCTGAAAATAAGCGGCAGAACGACTCCTGTGCAAGAGGGTTTTTTTGCACAAGAAGGAGCAGTGTAGACAGCTCCTTCTTGCACAAAAGCCCCTTCTGCAAAAATGGCAGCTCATTAGGTATGCAAATGAGGTGCAGTGATATTTATCACCACTCCTCATTTGCATAACTTCTTGCGCAACGATGCTCAGTGTAGACGTAGCCTCAGAGAAGAGTTTAGGAAGGAAGTTTGGGCATAGAAGTGAAGATGGGATCTCTGGCCCCTGGAAGGAGTGGTAGGTGGTAGGTCAGGTCTCCAGATGGATAGCTCGGAGAAGAAAGCAAGCAATGCAAGAAGATGAGACGGAGCAGGAGTGGGAGCATCACATAACTGCTGCTGTTGTGATGTAACTAGAACAAACATTAAGAAGTGTAGCTTTTATACATGCCAAGTAAAGGAACAGGAGTGATATAATCTGGAGCTGAACTGAGGTTTTTTTTTTTTGAGTCCCAGGGAAATGGGGGGAAACCATCTCCCAGTGCTGGAGAAAGCCTTTGGGAGAAGGTGAGCAGAACAAGTCTTAGAGGGCATTCCAGTATGAGTGAGCTGAGACCCCTGTCTTGTCCTTGAGCGCTCACAGATGCTGGATGAAGATTACAAACCTGCCCCTTCCTGCAGTTTAGCCTGTCAGGTAACTCCAAACCAAGACCAGGGACTAGGGTGGTACAAATAATGAAATAGTCCTTTAGGTGCTCCCTTTTATAGTGTAGTTGGCACTAACTGGAGCCCCTCTTATGAGACATGTATTGGTCCATATTAAGCAGAGATTACTGCTGGCTTCTGAAGGGTTTCCCATTAAAGACAGCCAGAGAGAACATCATTGTCCAAACTGGGAGAGAAACAGGGTAATATCTTGTTCCTGTCTTCTTCTCAGAGAGTGTGTAGACAGTGCAGGTCTATACTTAAAAGGATGCAGCAGTGCTAATGGGGCAACTTTGCTCCTTATTTCCCCCTCTACAATCTATTATAGCCCTCCCCTGTGCGCTAATTAGGTACCATGTGATCTACCCTGAGAAATTCATTGTATTTGAAACGACCAGAGTGCCGGCTCAGCTTTTCATGCCAGCACTTTGTTGCAAGGGGATTGTGTAGTTACATGTATGCTTTGGACCCTTGTGGTATAGTTAGTCTCTATGGATGCATCTGTACTGCACAACTATTTCAGGATACCAGAGGTATCCCAAAATAGCTACCTCTCATATTTTTCGAAATAACAGGCGTGCTAGTTCGGCATCCCGGTAACCCTTGTTCCATGAGAGTTAAGGGACGTACCGAAATAGTGCATTATTTTGAAATTTGGCACTGTAGATGAATTTCAAAATAAGAGATGCAACAAAATCCAGAATTCATAGAGAGAAAGGAAGATCTTGTGGTCCAGGCACTGAACTAGGATTCAGGAGATCTACATTCTATTCCTGTCTTTGTCACAAAGGGTATGTCTACACTACCCCGCTAGTTCGAACTAGCGGGGTAATGTAGGCATACCGCACTTGCAAATGAAGCCCGGGATTTGAATTTCCCGGGCTTCATTTGCATAAGCGGGGAGCCGCCATTTTTAAATCCCCGCTGCTTCGAACCCCGTGTAGCACAGCTACACGGGGCTCGAACTAGGTAGTTCGGACTAGGATTCCTATTCCGAACTACCGGTATACCTCATTCCACTAGGAATCCTAGTCCGAACTACCTAGTTCGAGCCCCGTGTAGCTGTGCTACACGGGGTTCGAAGCAGCGGGGATTTAAAAATGGCGGCTCTCCGCTTATGCAAATGAAGCCCGGGAAATTCAAATCCTGGGCTTCATTTGCAAGTGCAGTATGCCTACATTACCCTCCTAGTTCGAACTAGGAGGGTAGTGTAGACATACCCAAACCTCCTTACGAACCCATACCCAAGTTACTTAATCTCTTTACCAATGGTCCCTATAATTAAAACAGGGACATTTCATTTTTCACTTCGTTAATATATTAAGCTCTTCCAGGCAGGAACCATCTCTTACTAGGTGTGTGTATGGCACCTAGTGCAATAGACAGTCACCTTGGGTGAGGCCCCCAGGTGCTACTGTAATAAGGCCAACCCTACCAATACACAGAACCACATGGTGCCCCACATTTTGTGCTGTCCTAAGTTCACCTAAATTCTATGGTTCCCGAGGCAGCAGTGTGTGGCATAAGGGGAAAAGCTGCTGTGGCTGCCAGCCCCATTCCCTGGACTGCCTGTTGCACCCCATCTCCACATCTGCTCCACCCCCTGTTCTTCCTGGCCCTGTTCCATACAATTGTCCTTTATTTTGTACATCAAGAAAAGGGGCTAGGGAAGGGTAAGTGGAAGGAGGTGAGGGAGGAATGGGGCACGAGCCCCCCATGGGGAGGACTGGGCTGGCTTTGCGGGCTTTTGGGGTGGAAACTCTCCTGCAGCCCCCCGATTACCCCCTCTACCCCCATTTCCTCCCCCTCAGCTTCCTCTTACGGAGTGGTACAGCCCAGGACGCTAATGGGGGTGTTTGGTGCTGGCAGCAGGATTGGTCACCCCCACACTCACCAGAGATGGGGGGTAGGATCAGAGCAATCCCACTGCATCACTCTATGTTCTGCCAATGCAAGGGGGGCATTCTAACCCCTCCCTTCAAACCGGAGTGGAGCAGTCCAGAGCCGTGTTGCTTTGCTTCCTCTTCCCCCCATTCCCCATGCTGGTGAATTCAGGGGCGGGCTCCAACCCTTGTTGCCTCCCTGTCCTGTTTCTACCCCCCCCCACACACACACAGCTCCTGCAGTCGTGAACGCCCCACCCCCACAGGGACCTGTGTAGTGCCACAAAACTTTTAGGCAGGGCCCTAGTATCAAAAATAAATTCCTAAGCAAATACAGTTGGTTAATCCCTACTAATAATAGCTAGAAAATAAATACCAGTGAGAAGCAGATTTTGATGTGGCCAACAAGCAGACAGATAACTGTGGTGGATCGCCTTCAGAATAATGAGGGAATCATTTAATGACAATATTTAGTAGGAGAATTACGCTACAACGTTAATTCGAACTAACTTAGTTCGAATTAGTTAATTCGAACTAAGCTAATTCGAACTAACTGATCTAGACTAAAAAACTAGTTCGAATTAGCGTTTTGCTAATTCAAACTAGCATGTCCACATTAAGTGGACCCTGAACCAGGCTTAAGGATGGCCGGAAGCAGTGCCGGCAGGGCATCAGAGGAGGACTTAGAGCGTGGAGCTGCTGCCTCAGGCTAGCCGAGGGCTGTGCTTAAAGGGTCCCGACCCCCACCCCAGACAGACAGTTCTCAGGGGTGCCCCGCTTGCAAAGCAGTCCTGGCTTGGAGTGCCCGGAGTACCCACACTGGGCACATCACAGCACTCGGCCATCAGACTGGCTGCACTTGCCGCAGGCTGCCATCTGGGGAGAGGGGGTAATCGGGGGGCTGCAGGAGAGTTTCCACCCCAAAAGCCCGCAAAGCCAGCCCACTCCTCCTCCCTCGTGCCCCATTCCTCCCTCACCTCCTTCCACTTACCCTTCCCTAGCCCCTTTTCTTGATGTACAAAATAAAGGACAATTGTGTTCAAAAATGGAATCTGTCTTTATTGAACAAAACTGGGGGAGACTGGGAAAAGGAGGTGGGAGAGGGGAAGAGAGGCTGGGAGAGGGGAGGGCAACTAAAATGATCAGGGGTTGGGAACAGGTCCCATATGAAGAGAGGCTAAAGAGACTGGGACTTTTCAGCTTAGAAAAGAGGAGACAGAGGGGGGACAGGATAGAGGTCTCTAAACGCAAGAATTGGGTGGAGACGGTGCATACTGAAAAGTTCTTCATTAGTTCCCATAAAGAAGGACTAGAGGACACCAAAGGAAAGGAATGGGTAGCAGGCTTCAAACTAGTAACAGAAAGTTGTTCTTCACAAAGCAAAGAGTCAACCTGTGGAACTCCTTGCTGCAGGAGGCTGTGAAGGCTACAACTAGAACAGAGTTTAAAGGGAAGTGAGATCAAGTCATGGAGGTTGGGTCCATGGAGTGGTATTAGCCAGGAGGTAGGAATGGTGTCCCTGCCCAAGGTTTGTGGAAGGCTGGAGAGGGATGGCACAAGACAAATGGCTTGGTCACTGTCTTCGATCCATCCCCTCCAGGGTCCCTAGGGTTGGCCGCTGTTGGCAGACAGGCTACTGGGCTAGATGGACCTTTGGTCTGACCCAGGATGGCCATTGTAAGCTCAGGGCTCAGGGTCGGGGGTCTCAGTGGACCCCCTTGATTTTCATGCACACCTGCTCCTGGGTGGCCAGGCTGGCAGCTCTCCTGCCCTAGCCGGCCACTTTCCTGTGCCTAGTGCGGAGATCGTGGACGAGGTCCACGATGTCCGCACTAGCCCAGGCGGGTGCCCGCCTCTTGCGGTCCCGGGCAAGCTCCCGGGAGCCGCCAGCCTAGTCCCAGGAAGAGGGGGAGGGCTGGGGGGCATCGGGTGGGTGGCTCGATCTGTGCCAGGTGCAGGGTCTGCTGGCTGGGTGCTGGCAGGCTTGCACCTGGCACGGGCACCGTAGCCAGCCCATGCCCCTTTAAGGGGTCCGGGGCCGGGAAGGGGGCAGACGAGTTTCCCTGGTGTTGGCCAGAGTGGCCACCAGGGAAACCTGGGGAGGGCTAGCCTCCCACTAGTTCGAATTAAGGGTCTACACAGCTCTTAATTCGAACTAGTAAATTCGAACTAGGCTTAATCCTCGTGGAATGAGGATTACCTAGTTCGAACTAAGCGCTCCGTTAGTTCAAATTACGTTCGAACTAACGGAGCGCTAGTGTAGCGCCTATGAAAGTTAGTTCGAACTAACGTCTGTTAGTTCGAACTAACTTTGCAGTGTAGACATACCCTTAGGAAATAAAATCTTGCACAAGAAGATTAGCTATAGAACACTACAGGAGAGAATCTGAGCAGTCTTCAGCCACAATAAATTGACTATTAAAGGATGGGAAGGCTGAGTAGGAGAACATAAGAACGGCCGTACTGGGTCAGACCAAAGGTCCTTCTAGCCCAGTATCCTGTCTGCTGACCATGGCCAGCACCAGGTGCCCCAGAGAGGGTGGACCGAAGACAATGGTCAAGTGATTTGTCTCCTGCCATCTCTCTCCAGCCTCTGACAAACAGAGGCCAGGGACACCATTTTATCCCCTGGCTAATAGCCTTTTATGGACCTAACCTCCAGGAAATTATCTAGCTTCTCTTTAAACTCTATTCTAGTCCTAGCCTTCACAGCCTCCTCTGGCAAGGAGTTCCACAGGTTGACTACACGTTGTGTGAAGAAGAACTTTCTTTTATTAGTTTTAAACCTGCTACCGATTAATTTCATTTGGTGTCCTCTAGTTCTTCTATTTAGGGAACTAATAAATAACTTTTCTTTATCAGACCTCTCCACACCACTCATGGTTTTATATACCTCTATCATATCCTCCGCCCCCCCCCCCCCCCGTCTCCTCTTTTCTAAACAGAAAAGTCCCAGTCCCTTTAACCTCTCCTCATATGGGACCCGTTCCAAACCCCTAATCATTTTTGTTGCCCTTTTCTGAGCCCTTTCCAAGGCCAAAATATCTTTTTTGAGATGAGGAGACCACATCTATACACAGTATTCAAGATGTGGGTGTACCATAGTTTTATACAGGGGCAGTAAGATATTCTGGGTCTTATTTTCTATCCCTTTCTTAATCATTCCTAGCATCCTACTTGCCTTTTTGACTGCCGCTGCACACTGCGTGCACACTGCGTGGAAGTTTTCAGAGAACTGTCCATGATAACTCCAAGTTCTCTTTCCTGATTTGTCGTAGCCAAATTAGCCCCCATCATACTGTACATATAGTTGGGGTTATTTTTCCTGATGTGCATTACTTTACACTTATCCACATTAAATTTCATGTGTCATTTTGTTGCCCAGTCACTCAGTTTGGTGAGATCTTCTTGGAGTCCCTCACAGTCTGCTTCTGTCTTGACTATCCTAAACAGTTTGGTATCATCTGCAAATTTTACCACCTCACGGCTTACCCCTTTCTCCAGATCATTTATGAATAAGTTGAAAAGGATTGGTCCCAGGACTGACCCTTGGGGGACACCACTAGTTACCCCTCTCCATTCTGAAAATTTACCATTTATTCCTACCCTTTGTTTCCTGTCTTTTAACCAGTTCTCAATCCAAGAAAGGACCTTCCCTCTTATCCCATGACCATGTAATTTACACAAGAGCCTTTGGTGAGGGACCTTGTCAAAGGCTTTCTGAAAATCTAAATATACTATATCTACTGGATCCCCCTTGTCCGCATGTTTGTTAACCCTTCCACCACTCCCCCCTCCCAAATTAAACTTCTATTTAACCAAGTGTGGCAATAAAAGTCTCCTACATTAATCAAAGGTATGAATCTTTTAGGTCTGATCCATAGTTAAGTTGAAGTTTCAGGCTTTGAAAGTAAATGTATTTTTTTTAAAAAAAAGCAAATTCTTGTTCTCCCACAAGCACTGCAGAGTTAACTGCCTCACAGATCTGACTTCACTACTTACATTAAAGAAAATTCAAAGAAAGAACAAAAGACTCCAATTCTCAGCCTACAATGCTCTCCTAAAGTTGGCAGACTGTAGTAGTAATTTTAAAGCTAATATAAATATAATTAGCTACACTTTTTTCTGTATTTTTCCATCTACTGGGATTAACTTGCAGTGTCCATGGAAATAATTGCTTCAATAAACATCTTGATTTGAAACTTAATAAGTTGGATTCATTTCCATTTCTTTTGTCTTTAAGAAAGACACAGTGCTCCAGATACAAATAAAAAGAGATACAACAAAAACAGATCACTTCTGCATCTGGTGATTGAGATTTATTCCCTTGTAGTTTGCACAGCCAATGTCCATCTTCTTGCCAGCCAATTCAATAAAAAGGTTTTCCTACTGCTGTGCTGAGGATGCCTGGACAAGGCCACATGAGTCTAGGGGGAAATTAATTTTCAGGCTGTGAAGGGCCATAGCTAAGCCAATAGGAAAGAGCTTTCCCATCAGTTTAATTAGTCCACCTCACAAAGACTGTAGCTATATCAGTGGGAGACCTTTTCCTGCCAACGTAGCACTGTCTAGTGTGTGTGGGGGAAGAGAGGGTGTTATTCAGTATAACTTCTGTCACTGAGAAGTAGAAAAAAAATCCATATTCCTGAGCAATGTACTTCTAGTGCAGCACTGGGCAAATACCAGCCCATGGACTGGTTCCGGTTCACCAGGATTAGCCCTTGCCAGGCCACTGTCATTGTATTTGCCTGTGCAGGTACAGGTATTTGCAGCTCCCATTGGCCAGGAACAGGGATCCGTGGCCAATGGGAGCTGCAGGCACCCATACCTGCAGAGGCACAGGTAAATATAATGGTGGCCCGCTAGGGGCAACTGCTGCCATCTTATCACTAAGTGGGGGTGGCCAATAAAAGTGTGTAGTGATATACTAGAATTCAGTGGTTCCCAAACTTTGGCATCATGCCCCCCTTTTGATTTTTGAGAAACCCTCACGCCCCCCCTCCCAAAAGATAGCAGCAAAACTTGGGGTAGGATTGATGCATGCATATGTGGCTGGGTTGCCTCATGCCCCCACTGGAATTTCTTCATGCCCCCCAGTTTGGGAATCCATGTACTAGATCTTAGGCTCCCAGACATGAAGAGCAGCTCTGTGCAAGCTGATAGACTTGTACTAGAAAAATATTCCTTAGCTTTGCAAACCACTCATAGCCTGGTGGGGGGGGGGGGGGGGGAAGAGAGAGGAACAAAAACCATAGTGGAGGAGGGGACAAAACCAAAAAACTATAATCATTCCTCTCAGAACTAACTCGCTCACCCAAATTCTCTCTGTGTATTTGGACAAAGAGGTTGGCTAGCAATACCAAGTTTTACTCAATGTCTTGCCAGGAGCAGATACTCCAAATTTTGGATGGATAAGAGAAAGGCCTTTCATATTGTCATTGTCAGTCAAGCAAGCTGATTTTTAGAATTGGTTGAGGAATGAAGGGCTATCCCATTCAACATGAGAGGTAAAAGCAGGGCTGGATTCACCAGTAGGCTATAGCTAGGGTCCTTCCAACTTCATGGCCCACTTGGGACAATTTTGTGGTTATAGGATTTTTTTTTTTAAATGAAAATGTGCCTGATTTCAGCTATTTACATTTGAAATGTCATGATGTTGCAATTTTACGTGTCCGGATCCAAAAATGAGTTGAAGGTTTGCAAGTTTATTGTAGGGGAGGGTTGTAGCACTGCTACCCTTCTCTTTGTGCTACTGCTGCTGGCAGTGCTGCCTTCAGAGCTGGGCTGCTGCAGAGCAGTGGCTGCTGATTGGGAGCCCAGCGCTGAAGGCAAAATTTTCGCCAATAATGGTGTGGAATTAAGGGTGGCACTACCATACCATGCCATCCTTACTCCTACACTGCTGCTGAAGGCAGGGCAGAAGTAAGGTTGACACTAATGTGCTCCTCCTGAAAATAGTTGTGTGACACCCCTCCCACCCTGCAATTTGAGAAACACTGGTCTTCCCCCATGAAATCTGTATAGTATAGGGTAAACATATACACAGAAAGTACATTTAATGGTGGGAGACCAATCTTATGGTCTGTGACATTTGTCATTGCCCTGAATTCGATAGAGCCCTAGCCGTAGGCTAAGGCCATCCTATTGCTTAGGTCAGAGGTAGATAAATACCAGCCCGTGGGCTAGATCTGGTCTGCATGCACAATTTGGGGTATGGAGCATGATCATTTTCTTGCATTACTTCACATCAGCTTATCATTTAAGTGGTTGGTGAATTTCACGCTGAATTTCAAATTTAAAAGAAGAATCAGTTGAAACCCATTACAAGAATTATTTGTATCATAGTAATTGTTCCATTCATGGGCCAGGACGCCATTGGTTTTGGTGGTGGGCAAACAAAAACCACCACTCCAGTCTCCAAGAGCGGACCTCAAATATACAATTTTCAATTCATGGTGAAACAAGTAATTAACATGGTAAGTAATTTACATTACAGAGGGCACATCACCTGTACAAGTTATGTGCAATCCAGTGCGACCTAAAGGTGCAAGCTAAAATGAGGGCCCCATTTTACTAGTCACAGATACACAGAAGATCTTTTTCTGCCCAGAACAGCTCCCACCCAAGACAAAGCAGACAAACAAAAAAGGAACGTAGCAGAAGTGCAGACCATGTTCTGCAAACAAATGTCTTGTTTAAAAAACAAACAACATTTGTTTTTTTTATTCTGGTTTAATTAAATTCCCCTATCGTTTTAGTTATGTAGAATGTAATACAGCTGCACTAGCCACCATCCCTTTCTACACAAGTGTTGCTACGTGTAGTTAGACAACTGTTGCTTTTAACTCTAGAGGTTGATGCATTTTGTTGTCTACTGTATACAGAATACAGTATGCTTTGGTATCCTCTGGAATGTAACAGCTATAAACAAATTTTCTTGTACCATATACTTCTCTATTCAGTGACAAATACTGCAACGTGAATATGTGGGGGGGGGGGAATCAATGGTTTTCAAAATATTTAGAAGTGAAGGGACATGTTCTGATGTTTTCTGTTTGTGGTATAGGTTATATTATGTCAATTTAATTGTTAAGAAGTCAACATTACAAACACACTTTAATAGCTTTGCTAATTGAAACTTTGGCTGATGTATGAATTATAATATCTTGTCATGTCCACAAAGTAATAACGTTACTAACCTTGCTATTTCACAAAACATATCTGCACCTAGAGTAAGTTCTGTTGTGCTGTATGTAGCTATGAACCTAGGACTTACAAAGAAAAGTACAAACAAAAATTCCCTAATGTACACAACTGAGAGAAACTGATATACTTTGAATTTAAACTATAGATTAATAGAACATGTTAGAATTACATTCTATTAAAAATCATGAGACTAAGTTGTTTTACATTTTAGAATTAACAACCAGAAGAGCCTTTTACTAGAATTAAATAAGTGACCAGTGCTGTATTCTAACACTGGATTCTCCTAACCCAAATGTGGGAAGAGTCCTACTTTTCTGTGTCACTCAGTTATCTCTCTCATTGAGCCAAAATAGAAATGTGCACTCTATAAAGACAGAAGTTTCTATGTGCATACAGTCCTCAAAGCAGTCAAGTGCTATCTATCAATATTTAGGATGAACAGAGGCAAAACCCAAGACAAAAATAGAAAAACCTACAGGCATTCTCTCAGTCCTCAGCTAGGGTACCACTACACTGAGAGGAGGGAAGGGTGGAAAAAGGTATGCAAATTGCTCTCATTTGCATACCCCCTTCCGTGTTTTTTTCCCCCGGAAGAGGATTTTCTGATTTGGCCCATCTACACAGAGCCAAATGTCTGGAAAAAAAACCCTCTTTTGAAAGCCCCTGTAAACCTCATTTTACGAGGAAAAAGGGAGCTTTTGAAAGAGGGGTTCCCCCCCACACACACACTTGGCTCTGTGTAGGCAGGTCAAATATCAGAAAATCCTCTTCCGGAAAAAAATGGAAGAGGGTATGCAAATGCAAGCACAATCTGCATACCTTCTTCAAAAAAAACCCCAGCATAGCTATACCCCAACAGTGAAATCCTGGCCCCAATGAAGTCAGTGGCAACACTCATATTGATGTCAGCCAAGCCAGGACTTCAATTATTGCACAATTTTTATGTCCTATGTGGCAAGGGCCCCTCTTCCCCAAGCCACCACTGGGTAGGCCTCCTCCCCTTAGCCCCCCAAGTTAGAGGTTTTGGCAACAGGTCTCAATGGTAGGTAGCCTGGGCCAGGTGCCCACAGGCTCCCTCTTTGGCTGCCTTTACCTAATGCTGGTCAAAATTGGTCTCTCCGGTTTCTTCCTCTCCACCAGCTTCCTTTTGTCCTCTCCAGCCATCAACTGCTGAGGCTTTTAAAGGCCTTTAGACAGACAGCAGAGAAGTCAGCTGGCCCCAATTAGTCTGAGCCAGCTCCCTCCCAGCTGCATCTAAGTGGGCTGCAGTTCTTCTCTCATAGGGTTTTTCCCTTTTAGGCTACCTTTTCCCCCTCTCTGCAGCAGCTCCCTGGCCTGACCCGGTCACACCTACTACAGCACTTCCTCAATATTTTTTTTTCCACAAGGTGGGGAAAAAAGGCAAAGTTGGTTGCCTGAATACCTTTCTTCCCATTAACAGCCACATACAGACTCTCGCATCTCTGCAATCATGTATCCTGCCTGTGGCAACTCCTAGTAATAGCTTTCAAGGAAAGATTATTTTAGAACGGTATTAAAATGCATTTAATTTATCTTTTACCACAGTTTGGCATTTCAAAGTGAAGAGACCTTATCGCTCTATGACCAGCCAGCTCTCTACTATTAGCAAATGCTTCTCAGACCACTATTTGCCAACCTCTGTCCTATGTAGAACAGCCTTTGCTCACTCACCATAGTACAGACAAATTTCACCTTTTAATTGCATGAAGAGGCCAAAGCTAGCACTGTAAATTATCCCACCCATGAGGACTATAGATTTGTCTTTGTGAATAGCCTACTTGTAGCTATGCAGGGAAATGCAGCTTTAAGAGAAGACCCAAACAATCCAGGCTCCATGGCATTCTCACTACTGAGTTGAAGTAGGACGTCATGATCATCTCCCTTTGAAGGGGATACAGTGAACTCCTTTAATTAGAAGATACTTAATAATAAAATCCACTTGATCTGCCTGTAGTAGATATTCCTAGGTGTCTCCTAGGGAACTGATTTAAGCCTAATGTTTTCTTATTGCTCATTGATGGGGATGATTGTTCTGTTATACCAGGAATCTCTTGGATGGTCTGAGGTCTCCATATGACTCAGTTATTTCTAAATAATAGCTCCTTTAAGAGCAGCCATGGGGAAAATACCCACCCCTCAACATAGCTAACGGGACTTGTCACTGAGTAAGGATTGTATGTGCAGTCATCATTTTTCATTGGCAGCCATTAATCAGTGTATACATATGAATGCAGACATCATAGCTTTATTGTATGGAAGAAATATGAATTAAGTCTCATTGACCGCTCCTGCCTGATGGCTTGCCTTTTTCGAACCTGTTACGTGTGCTGAGCCATCCTATCGGGTTTCTCACAGTGGCACTGCACAAGTACCAATCTACATTCCTTAACCCCAAATAAACAGTACGGTGCCAAATCCACTATTCTGTCTAGTAAGGAATTCACTGCAGCTCTTTGGACAGATAGCAGTAATGCTCCAGAAAGCCAAGCACAAGTTAAGTCAAATACACATTTAATCAGGACAAAAAGGCATCTCTCAGGGAACCTTCTTTCACAGGTTTCTATAAATGGTGCTACCAATTACTAATAAGGATCCACAATTACTGCTCGGGAAATCTGCTGTCTTTTCAGCAGCAAGTTTTGTTCACCACTCAGCTGTTTCCTTCACACATATACACACACTTCCATTCCAGATTAACCAGACACCTCAAGCACCTCTAAACTTAAGGGCTATAGTCACACAGCCCCACAAAGAGACACAAGCAAGACATCTCTCACCTGTTCTGTTTAGAGGACAAAAAGGCCAAACACACAACCTTCACAAAGGAACGCAAGCAAGAAAGGAATAACTCAAACACACAACTCACCAAGTCCCTTTATTTCCAAGCACAGGGTTGCAACTGATCTTCAGAAACTGCCCTGATCCCGTCTTTTTCCTTACAGCTACGGCTATGTCTACACTGGCATGATTTTCCAGAAATGCTTTTAATGGAAAAGTTTTCCGTTAAAAGCATTTTCGGAAAAGCACGTCTAGATTGGCAGAATGCTTTTCCGCAAAAGCACTTTTTGTGGAAAAGTGTCCGTGGCCAATCTAGACGTGGTTTTCCGCAAAAAAGCCCCGATCGCCATTTTCGCGATCAGGGCTTTTTTGCGGAAAACAGTACTGTGCTGTCTACACTGGCCCTTTTGCGCAAATGTCTTTCGGAAAAAGACTTTTGCCTGAACGGGAGCAGCATAGTATTTCCGGAAAAGCACTGACGATCTTACATGAGATCGTCAGTGCTTTTCCGGAAATTCAAGCGGCCAGTGTAGACAGCTGGCAAGTTTTTCCACAAAAGCAGATGATTTTGCGGAAAAACTTGCCAGTCTAGACACAGCCTAGTATGAGCAGCAACGGGCAATAACCAAATTTCCTTCCTGTCTAGAACCCTCTGTATTTCCTTTTAACTCAGACATGGAAGAAGTGATTTGAGAAGAGGAAGAGGGGGATAGCTACCCAGCTAGTATAAATCAATTGGAGCTGCATTGATCAAAGGATCTAGGCCAATTTACATCAGCTGAGCACCTGGCCCCAGGGGAATTTAAAGAAGGTAAAACATAGAAACACACTTAAAATGCCAAATTTATCCCGGATCTTCCACCTGCTGGGCTTCTACCTGGCACGGATTTGATACAAGGGATTTGTTTCAACTGGCGCACTCTCTGAGCCAAATGGTGGAGTTCCACACTAATCTACTATATATTTTAAAGAGTTTATCTGTCTGCCCATCTGTCCGAGTCCATTTGTTCAAAAACGCCTATTAAACAGTAAATGCTGGGACCACCAGATTTGGTACACAGCTTCCTCTTATCATGACTCTAAGCACGGTAAGGGTTTTGGTTGTTCCAAGAAAATGGGATGTACCTGGAATGGGATTGCTTCACGTAAACCCATACAGAAAAGGGGCAGAATCACCAGGCAAGGGAAAGGGGCTGGCTGGGGTGTGTCCGCACTCCCCCATCCAGAACTATCTCTGCCCTGAGCCTCATATCCCCAGACACTCTGTAGGAAGGGCTGCGGGGATTGAAAATCACACACATATCCCAGATTCATATGGGCACCTTGCTGGCTGTTCCCCTTCCTAAGGGAGGAGGGGAAAGTGCGTGGTTTGCTGCAGTCTACACTCTGGCTGAGGAGCACTGGAGGCAGACAGGCAGTGCACTTTGCTCTCACTCCCTGACAGGGACAAGAGCTAGAAGAGCAAGCAGCCCTGGTACGAATCTAGCAGGGCAGGGCTTTGGCCCCCTCACTCTTCCCACCCACCCCCACACACATATATACACACAAAAAGTCCCATGCCCAGAGCCCCTCCAATCCTGATTCCTGCACACACACACACACACCCCCCCACTCCCAGAACCTGCCCTGAGCCCCTCCTTAAGGACCTGAGCAACACTAGGTAAATGTGCGAGTGTTGT
The DNA here is from genome assembly GCF_052426305.1 of Pelodiscus sinensis. Classification (NCBI taxonomy): domain Eukaryota; kingdom Metazoa; phylum Chordata; order Testudines; family Trionychidae; genus Pelodiscus; species Pelodiscus sinensis. The sequence goes on from NC_143057.1 coordinate 8,501,317, forward strand.
ATATATTTTACTTTTATTACAAGCCCCAACAGATATTAGGGTTCCATTTTGACAGGCAGTGGACCAACATTATGTGGCAGACAATCCCTACCTCAAAGAGCTTACAATCTTGATAGGAAAAACAAAGAGAGGGTGTGAGGAAGAATAAAGACAAAGTGGGGCATTGACTAGCCAAAGCCACCCACTGAGACAGGGCCAGGGCCTCATCTACTCTATCATACTATTCCTCACACTTTCATAGTCCATCTATTGCCATCTTCTTTCCAAAACGCCTATGGAATACTACCTCTATCACAGTAATGCTTAGAGGTGATTGAAATGGGAAAAACCAATTTCTAAATTGTTTTCATTTCACAGACCGTGAAGTGAGCTAACTTTTGATTAATTTAAAGTAATCCATTCTCCTCTGAACCTTATAGCATCCATGAATTTGTAAAGCTGCAAAACTGATCTGCATAAGTCAGTCAAATACACGCCATTAATGCCAGCAACATGTAACCAACCAGCAACTTCCGGCCAGATGCATGAAATTAAAGATTTCCAAGGACTTCAATGAGGTTTTGAGTCAGGCCTTCGGTGACCAATTTGGAAGTCTGGGTACCCATCACTAGATTTGCAAATAATCCATACCAAACAGAGACACAACTGTGATGGTTTTCCCCATGCTTTATGAAAATTTGCATAGGAATATAAATATGCATAAATTGGAAATGCTTTGGATAAATCACCTCATGCAACCTATCAACTGTAATGTTACAATCTGCTGGATATGTATATCCTGCTTTGGTGCATGTATCATTCTCGTATGCAGTTAGAAATATGAAGTATGAGACTTTTTTATAGTTTTAAAAGTGCTAATGTGAGCCACTAGTGGTGCCCTCAACGACATAGCAACTTGGTGATCAACAATTTCTAAACAGCCTTCTTTGTCCTGTAAATCTAAGCAGTGGATGGTCCTCGGAAAATATGTAACTATACCAGCTAGTATCGAATTCCATTTTGACCCTGGTATTCTTCCAAGGAGGTGGGGGAAGAGATGTAAAACAGAGGGTTCCCACTCTGAGGAAAAGACTATTTAAGCAATAGGAAGCAGTCTTTTGTCTTCAGCTGGCCTGGGAAATGGCTTGGCGCACTATGATGCAGAGAGGACCAGAGACCCAAGTCACAGTAAGACAGTTTGTTTCCAACTTGAAGACTTTGTCTGAAATAAGAATAGCTCTTTAGGATAAAAATCTGCTTACAATAAGTTTTTTTAGTGAATTAGAACTAGCTATGGGTTTTATTTTCATTTTAATTTAGTAACTTACTTTGGGTATGTCTACACCACAGTGCTAATTCGAACTAACTTAGTTCGAATTAGTTAATTTGAACTAAGCTAATTCGAACTAGCGCATCTAGAACTAAAAACTAGTTCGAATTAGCGTTTTGCTAATTCGAACTAGCGCATCCACACTGATTGGGCAAGGGCGCATTTAAGGGCGGCTGAAACTGGTTCTGGCAGGGCATCAGGTCAGTAGTTGCTTTGTGTGGCTGCTGTCTGAGGCTATCTGAGGCTCGTGCTTAAAGGGACCCTCCTGGACAGTCGGTTCTCAGTTTTTCCGCTTGCTTGCCTACCTTGCCGAGGGACAGCAAAGCATTTTTCTCTGCGCCCATCTGTGTCAGTGCTTCCCTTTGGGGACGCCGCAGAAGGTGGCAACATGGAGCCAGAGCTCGCCCTGCACTTTCTGGTGCAGTTTATGGACTTGCTGCTGCAAGCCTTCCAGCAATGGCTGGAGGCTGCCTGGTTCCACCTGGTGCACATCAGCCCCCTGCCTCTCCACCTGGCCACCCTGGGGGCCATGGAGCAGCTGCGACAGCGCCCGGGCGCCGGCATGCCCCGCCGCATCTGGACACCAGCAGCGACTGGTGGGACCGCATCGTCCTGGAGCGCTGGAGAGACCAACAGTGGATCCAGAACTTCAGGATGAGGAGGGACACCTTCCTGGAGCTCTGCGAGTAGCTCGCCCCTGCTCTGCGCAGAAGGGACACTCGCATGAGGCCCGCCATCCCCCTCCAGAAGCGTGTGGCCATCGCCCTCTGGAAGCTCTCCATGCCGGACAGCTACCGATCCGTCGGGAACCAGTTCGGCGTGGGGAGATCCACCGTTAGAGCGGTGCTCATGCAGGTACGGCACTCGCCGGCCACAGGGCTGGGGGCGAGGAGGGCTGCAAGGAGGGGATGGGCCGCCCCAGGGAAAACGGGGGGTCAGGGGAGGGAGGAGGCAAAAGTGCCCTGCACCGGAGGGGCCAGTCTCTCCCGGCCATACTACATGCCACCCGGGGGGGTTGCTCCCGGGAGTGGGGCGCGGGGCACTGCCAGGGCACGAGCACTCCCAGCCACCCGGGCACCCCACTGATTCGTGCTTTGCTGTGTCTCTCCGCAGGTGATCAAGGCCATCAACCAGGTGCTGCGCCGCAGGTGGTCCGCCTTGCCGACCCAGACGCCGTCATCCGTGGGTTCGGCGCCCTCAGCTTCCCCAACTGCGGGGGGGCCATCGACGGGATGCACATCCCCATCCGTGCCCCTGAACACCAGGCCTCCCAGTACGTGAACCGCAAGCGGTACTTCTCCATCCTCCTGTGGCTAGTGCGGAGATCATGGACATTGGAGGCTTCCCCCCAAACCTCGATGAGGTCCACGATCTCCGCACTAGACCAAGTGGGCGCTCGCCTCTTGCGGCCCCGGGCAGGCCCTGGGAGCCGCCAGGCTCGTCCTGGGAAGAGGGGGAGGGCTGGGTGGCATCGGGTGGCTGGCTCATCTTGTGGCAGGTGCAGGGTCTGCTGGCTGGGTGCTGGCAGCCTTGCAACTGGCACAAACTGTGTAGCCAGCCTGTGGCCCTTTAAGGGCTCTGGGGCCAGGAGGGGGGCAGACAAGTTTCCCTGGTGTTGGCCAGAGCAGCCACCAGGGCAAGCTGGGGAGGGCTAGCCTCCCACTAGTTCGAATTAAGTGGCTACACAGCCCTTAATTTGAACTAGCTAATTCGAACTAGGCATTAGTCCTCGTAGAATGAGGTTTACCTAGTTCGAATTAAGCGCTCCGCTAGTTCGAATTAAGTTTGAACTAGCAGAGCGCTAGTGTAGCGCCTATCAAAGTTAATTCGAACTAGCGTTTGTTAGTTCGAATTAACTTTGTAGTGTAGACATACCCTTTGATCTGTTTTCATTTGCAACCACTTCAATTCTTCTGTTTATACTTACTAAAAACATTTTTGTTTACTATCAGACCCAGTGTAAATAATGGTTATTTGGGGGAACAAGCATTGTAAATATCCCTCTTTCATTGCTAAAGGGGGGTTACCTGATGAGCTTTAATTGTGTAGAACCTTTACACAGAGAAAGACAGATTGGGGGTGGGGGGCGAGTTGGTACCCTGGGTGCTATGCCCTACAACTGCATCCTCCCAGACACGAAGTGGTTCAGTGTCTGCCCTGCTGGGGGGTAGGGCAGTTACCCCAACTCTGTGCCTTCTCTGGGGGAGACCAGACGATCTGGCTTAGTATAATTGGGTGGTGAGGAAGCCCAGAGCACAAGGTGGCAGGTATCAGTGGTGTGATCAGTTCACAGGGAACAATCCCAAAGGGACTTCTGAGACCCCCACGACAAAAAACAAAAGAGTTTATTACTTAGCAAACATTATTCAGCCAGCTCTAACTTTGACCTACAGCTGCCATTGCAAAAGGGCATGCACATATTGAACTAGTTTTCATTTTATTTGCAATTGTGTGACTTTGTGACTTTTTAAACCTACTTTTACCTTATTCCTTTCTCTCTGTCCAAATTAATCTTTATACGCCACTCTCTGCTACTCATGCAGTACAGGATATATAGTGTACTTGCTGTAAGGGTGAAGTCTAGCCTGCAGGTGACAGTGGCTGGTTATGATCTCTCATTGTTTTACAAAGTGACGTCCTTTTCTTAATAGCTCCTTTGACGGTGCCAGTTACAAGCCATGGCCCAAGGTAAGCCTCATGAGTTGGGGACATCTTAAATAAATATTTAATAAAGCCTCTCCAATGGCAAAAAGCCACCACTTGAACCCTGTCACCTTGTCACTCGCTGCATGATTTTGAGACTGATGTTGAGGTGGTAATACCATACCACTAGCATATCATGGCTCATAGCAGACCGCAGAGATGAAGGATGATTGGAACCAGGAGATATATTGGGAGCAACTTTCTGTTCTTTTTTTTTTAACACCTGGATCTTGCCTTGTGCAATCATGTTTGCAAGCCCCTATCCTGCCACACAGGCCCTGAGAGCGCGAGCTAGGAAAGGCTTTTCTGTCTCATGTCTATTCCCAGATGCATTGGGGGTGGGTGGGGGGGGTGTCACTGAAAATCCTTTGGTAACACAACTGTATTTAATTTTTAAACATCTCTCTCAAATACCTCTTAATGAGCAAATAGTTTCTATGTAAACAGTATAGCTCGTATCTCATACTCTCCATCCATAGGCCTTAATATATTTGACAGAGGAGGTTGGTGGAATTTGATACACGGAAAAACTGAGGCACGGGGAAGAGAGGGGATTTGCCCAAGATCACCCATGGGCCAAAACCAAGACTAGAAACCAGGTTTCCTCAGTCCCAGTCAGTGGAGCCAACAGCCACGCCAGATGCCTGGGCAAAGAGTAGGAGGAGTAGCTTTGTTTTCTTGGAAGGGGTGGGGCCTCTAGAAGAAGGTATGAAGGCAGGCACCCCTCAATGCCACCTGGAGCACACCGCACTGTCCCCTTCCCCACACCGCCCTCCATTATAGCCACCAGTAATTTAAAGGGCCCAGGGCTCTAGGTGCCATCCTAGTAGTAGCAGTGATGGCCAGAAAGACCTTGGCCCTTTAGACTCGCCAGGCCCTGAGGTAACTGTCTCCTTTACGCCCCCACCAGTGAGCTGTCTCCTGGGACTGCCCTCAAAAACACTTTGAATTAACAAGTCGCTACCACTCCATCACTTTTACATCTTAGATGGTGATAAGCCTTTAGGTAGCTGATTAGAGGATTGGCCACAGCAGGCATTGGCTGTAGACAAAAATCTAGCTTTCCAATTGATCCACAGGGAGAGACTGATCCCTTGGAACTAGAATCCACCTGAATGTGGGTGAGAGTTTTGGCGCACGTTACCGTTAATCACTAAGTCCAGCTTGTTTGGAGAAGCAAGATAGACAGGCAAGTCAAGGGCGACTATCTGACTCCATGGTAAGATCAGTCTAGTGAGCCCCAAGTTCACATTTGCTCCCGGCTTGGTAAGATCAAATTATAGAACTCACCACCAGTGTGTGGTGTCTGCCCTGTTTTTGACAGATTGACCTAAGGTAGACCCTCATGGTCGCGTGCCAGTCTGGTATGTGGTATTTTACAGAGTCAAATTAGGCTGCTGGCATATATGTGAGCTAGTCTATATGGTATTTTCAGCAACTGGTAAGACAAACTGCATTGACCAGCATTGCTTAGTTACCTAATGAATGCTTCATTCTTATCATTCAACTCAGGCCTGGTCAAAGTGTTTGTGAGCCCCAAGATGGCATGCTATGGTTGGCTGCACCACACGGCCAAGCGACTCCCAGCCAGGGCAGCGAGTGAGTGGCCAGGCAGCATGGGGCCCAAGACAACTGCCTTGCTTACCAACTAGGTCTGAAGAAACCCAATGGTCTATACAAACAACTGAAGAAACCATTCCTTTGTTGGCATCTGACTTACGCAGAGGTAAAAGGCCGCTTACACTCTGCTTCTCTGAATCCCTCTTCTATCATGTGAGGCACAGTGGCTATACAAAGAGGAAATTATGCATATTACATGCAAGACCCTGGATAAGTCAGTCCCTAATGGGACTCAGAGGTGAGCTCTTTGGCTGAACTAAGTTAAAAGGAAATAGTGCTGACTACTAGCTATTCTCAAGATTAAATGGGATAAAATAGTAAGAGCTGGCAGGAGGCAGTGGGTCCGTGATTTTTTTTTTTTTAATGTTTTAGTTTTCAGCATAGAGATTAACTTTCTTTGCTGAGTGTTCTTGTTCTACTATTCTTTAAATGGCAACTAAACACTCTAGCAAATTGATGGATATTTTATATAGTTTCACCATTACCTTTAGAAAATACCATAGTATGCTCCATGGCTTCAAATGCCATTTTGTAATTTATTGGATAATATTTCACAGTGAATCATAGGACCCTTGTATCTCTTACAAGCATGTTGTACTAAAGATTCTGATACTCCTCTTTTCCAATCAGCTGAAGCATCCCACCTAAAGATATTGCTGTGCTACTGGAAAAAATTGCCCTCTTGCTCCAATAAATAAATAAATCTTATATGGTAAGGCTGAGGTTTTTGCAGCTGCTCAAAAGATTTCGCCACACGTCTTCCAGTCCCTTTAACCTTTCATTTTGAAAATCCCAACCTGAAAGCAAACCTCAGCCAACAACTGTTTGATAAAGCAGCATTGAGTGAAAATCTCAGACATAGAACAGGTTGGGAATTTTCTGATAAATTTCCTATTCATATCTTTATATATCTATACCTATATAAACTATATCTCTACCTAAATCTATTTATAAACTTTTGATGAAATTTCAACAGAAGCCAGGCAGGCTTCTGACCAAACCCTATGGCTACATCTACATTGCGCATTCTTGCACAAGAACATATGCAAATACAGTGCAGCGATTAATATTGCTGTGCCTCATTTGCATACTTAATGAGCTGCCATTTTGCACAAGGGGCTTTTGCACAAGGAGCAGTCTACACCGCTCCCTCTTGCGCAAAATCCCCCTTTTGCGCAAGAGCCATTCTGTCTGAAAATAAGCGGCTCATTAAGTGCGCTCATTAAGTATTCAAACGATATTAATCGCCATGCCTCATTTGCATATGTTCTTGCGCAAGAGAGTGCAATGTAGACATAACCTATATGATTTCCCACCGCCTGTATGACAACTGGGATGCTCCCATCTCTGTCACTTCTCTAGGTGGATGGCCGCAGAGTTGGGATCCAAATGTTCCAGGCTCCAGTGCAACTCACCAGGCAGACTGCTTCAGAACAAGGTTATCAGAGTCCATGGCTTCTGACCTTGTGGACAGAGCTAGGGCTTCCAGTGCTCTTGGTTCATTGGCAGGCCCAAAACCTTGTCTACGAGGCACTAATCAGCCTTGGAAACACTTAGTAAAGGTTGAAACAAAGTATAATTTTTGACCTTTTGCTAATCAGTCAAGAAAATTGAATTTCCATTCTGCAGGAAGTATCAAAGCTTTCAGTTTTGTGCTGACTTAGAGATTTCTTTTTAACCTCTGTATCCTCTACAGAATACAAATTCTAGATTCTGACCAGCTCTCCACCTGTGTACAAGATGCTTCTGAAAATGTGGCCCCAAAGAGCAGCTGTGAGAGTAGATACACAGATACAGTTTTCCCGAAGCAGTGTAAAAAGCCAAGTTATGTGAATATCTAAACTATTTTCCTCTATAGACTATTCTTCTTGAATATTGATGAAGCTCACCTGATCTTTGCTTCATGGGGAAGACATCACATAGGGACCCATTTTCCCCTCCTCATCTGCATGAAGTCCCAACTAATATGCTCCTGACTTCCACATAAAACCCTACACACTGGAGTTCTCAGGTGTTTTGTCGCCACAAACTTGGAGATGGAAGTTGAGAGAAATTAGATTGTTTCCTCTAGATTTTCCCACTAAGACATGGATGAGAAGAAAGCAGGACAAATTAAGAGAGTCTGAGGTAGAGAATGATTGAGGTCAATAAAATCACGACTGACACGGAAAAATAAGGGTTTGTTTACTCCTTCACATAATACAAGAATCAGAGGAAGCCCGATTAAACTACTAGGCAAAAGATTTAAAACAGATAAACGGGAGTACTTCTTCATATAATGCTCAGTCAGCTTGTGAAACTTGTTGCCAGAGCTAAAATTATAGTGCAGTTGAACAAAGTAGGTAAATTCATGGAAGACGTGTCAGTCAGTGGCTATAAGACAGAATGGACAGGGATGAAAACCCATGTGCTGGGTTTACCTAGCCTCTGACTGTCAGAAAATGAAGGTGGATGAAGGGGATGGATCACTCAATGATTTCCTGTTCTGTTCATTCCCTCTGCAGCACCTAGCATTGGCCATGGTCGAAGGGTAGGATAATATTGGGCTACAGGACTGTTTTTATGTATTAAATTTCCCCTCCCTGCTGAAAGCTCTGTGTTGGAGCCCTTGGCAATATGCATCTGCAGGAGTTGTACTCTGCAGTGGCCTGGTAGTAAGAGAGAAGGAAGAGGCACCGATATGGATGCCATTAGCCTCCTACAGATCCAGATATCACAGATTTTCCTCTCCCGCATGGGTTATGCCTAAATAGGGGCAAGTAGGGCCCTGAAAGTTTATGAGAAATAATATTAAAATCGCCAGCTGTGTGGCCCTTACTTAATCTCTACTTCATCAGAAGATTTACGCACATGATGAAGTCTCATTTCCTTCAGTGGGAATTTAAGCATATTGTTTCATCAGTATGACCCCAACCTACAGCACCCTTTTTCTAGTATTCATCCTTCGTTAATGCAGGGTTCACATATTACTGTGAAACAAGGTGAAAAGGCAGCAAGATAAGAAGGCTGATTAGCTATCTACAATCGCAAAAGAAAATCTCTATGCTTATTGGTCTGGAACAAAACATCATTGCAGCTAGTTTATTAAAGAGCTGATAGCACATACCACAGTCAGAGAGGAGAAAATCCAGTTTCTTCTTTAATTAGCTACCCAGGGTTTTTCTTTCCCTAATGCCCAGGTGAATACAAATAGACTGTTTCTTTTCAAACTTGCCCATGTCATGTACATGAATTCTTATATTTGGTCTTAATCAGAAAAGGTTTTATGACAAGAAACTCAATTTCCCACTGTTTGCTTATTTGTTTTAGGTATTTGTAATTCAAGCACAGCTAGAGGCACTTTGTCTTTCTAAAATGTGCTATCACGCGTTTCTCTGTTGGATTTGGTTTTTTTTATAGGCTAGAATTCAATGAGCACTTTGGCTGATCCCTGTGATGGAAATCAAATTGGTTTAGCAGCAAGGAGTTTCTTTTATAAAGAAAGCTTTGCATTTAAAATCACGTTTTTTTTCCAACTCCGGATGGAAAATCTGAATCTAAAACCAAACCCATAGTCAAGACCATTTGTGAACTAATGAACATCTCTCTTTCAATGCTTGAGGAAAAGATTTCCCAAGAGCGGTACAGTATGAATCAGAAACACTTTGGCAAATATTTTTTTAAATACACAAGTGCTGCTATCGGAAGCTCTTTATTACTTTGTATCATTTAAACATAAATTCTACTTGTGCACATCGGAAAAATATTAAGCACTGGGAAATGCTCCATCACATTTCCATGAAGAGCAGATTAGAGACCAAATCTTGGTCTTTTGACTAAATGTGAGAAGTCCCAGTCAGCCCTAATTTAATCTGAAGTGTATAGAGGCATTGCTTAAGCATCAGAGATAGAGTTTTATTTATTAATGGATTGTAGTGGAATTGACAGCAACTGCTATAGTTAAGGTCACATGGGCATTTCCACTCCAGCCCCCTCTCTGAGCTGTTCATAACTTTCTGAAGCAGTCACCTGTCAGAATGACATTTTCCAGCCCTGATTAATGCTCTAAGGAGGTGCTTTTGGAGGGATGGAGGAGAAAGAGTCAGTTAAAACGTGATTTAAATATTTAAGCTAGAGCTGAGCACAGAGGTGGAAATGATGCTTTCACAGTTACAAAGACCCTTTGACAGTCAGGAAAAGCTGACAGTAAGAAGTCTGAGTTCTGCTGAAGTTCAGTTCTTGTACTGTCATGCTGCTTGGAGTCACTCATGACTGTGAGTGCCAGCCACAGGGAAGAGGGTCAAAAAACAGGCCAGAAATCCCAAACTGATGGTTATGTTCTATAATTAGAGTTCACCAAGTCACATATGTGAACTCCTAAAGCACCCTAACAGTCTTACTATTGAGTCACAGACAATCCCCTTGGGCATGCCACCCAGGCAAGCTGGGCAAAAATCACAATACAGGCTGAACCTCCCTAATCTGGCACCCTCGGGACCTGACCGGTGCTGAACCAGAGAATTTGCCATACCACAGGTGACCGATATTCTCTAGCAGTATTATCAACACTTCCACTGCTTACTGGGCTCTTAGAAGACATTTAGGGGTAAATTAAAATACAGCCCAGAATATTGAGAGCTAGGACCAGTGGCTCTAAAGGAACTTTATGGGACCATGGGAAACTTAGCCACCCTCATGATAAGTCGACATCTGGTTAACTAAAATCATGCCAGACCATGGATATTTGCAGGCCAGAGATTGCCAAACTAAAGATGTTCAACCTGTAACATTCATGTTACTTTCAGTCCCAAAGGACCAGTCTCTTACCCCATGTCAAATGTACTCAAGGCTCACAACAAAAGACAACACCTGTAGCTAATCCTGTCACGCACTAACTACAGAGGGAAGTAAGAAATCGTTATTTATGAGTAAAAGCTGGAAATACAAACAAATGAGATAACGTGCATCTATAATAAGCAACTCTATCTCTAATGCAGACCCCCACGAAACAGCATGGGAATGTCTGGCATATGTTCAGGGATCTTTGCCCCTGGCCATTCAGACAGCATAAAGAATCCAGTTTTGCCCTTCAGGGATTTTTATCCCCCACTCCACCCCAGAATCTAAGTTGATGGGATGAGTTAATGAACAGGTCTCCCCTTCCTGGAAAAGAGGAAGGGAGATCAACATGCTCTCTGTCCTTTCTTCCTACACAATGCCTCGTTTGTCTTATGTGGGCCATCTTGTGTGCAGGACGAGCACCTTACATCTTAATTAATGCTTCTTTTCATGCAAACACTTTACACCATGGGCCACAAGAGTTATAACTGAAATCAATACATGAAGTATCTTACACTCACATTCTTACAACTCTAACATTCATCTTAACAATGGCAACGCACAGGTAAGCAGACCGGTTTCAATTTTGTATTTGTCAATGTTCAGCGAGGCATGGGGCTTAGCGCGAGCTGGCCCCTCATTTGCCAGCTTCATGGGTACTTTTATAATGTTCCCCCCACATGTTGTCAGCAGGTTTGAACTGCCCTCAGTAGGCCAGTTTCTCAATAGAGATATTCATTTACACCAGCTAAGCATCTGGATTCATCATGCTAGGTTCTCATAGATATGGCCCTCATGACAGTAGCATCTGAACTTATGAGCACCAAATCACAGGCTTCTATCACTTAAGCCAAAGAACTGTCTCCATTAGCTAGTAGCAGTAGAAGGCTATTATGCCATTGTAGTTGACAGGCCTTTAGAGGAAAATGGAAAACACTGCCATTGATATTATATAAGCAAATCAGGTTACTAGGCTGCATGATCATTTTGCCCATAAATCCATATTTAGGTATGCAGTTACACAATTTCCATGTGCAAATAGAATTGTGTACAGATGTGCATTCATATGTTGCGAGTAAAACTGAAGAGTTTGAGAGGCTAGCCTGTTAACTTACTACTAGATTTCAGGAGTAAAATTTTTATTAATACAGTTTTTATCTGATTTCATATTAACTGGGCAAAGATTAAAGGGTTTCTTGAAATTCAGAATGCAGTTCCTTTTATACAGTGTGATTTTTATAAGCTCTTTTGTAATGAGTCTTTGGAGTTGTATCAATAATCATCCATTCTATATTCACTGTATTATTTCAGCCTGTGAATAGTCCGTGCTTAGCCATTGTGACTGCCTATTTATTTTTTTCCTGGGCTGGTACAACAGTATTTGTGTTCAAAAATAGGATGTTTGGGAAAGCAGATTTGTCACAATGTAGACTATAAATAATGCATATGACCAGTTACATTGTACTAGGCTAACGAAAGCTGTTTAATACCAGCATATTAAGTATGTTTCTAAGGCCTGATTTCACAAAACATCTGACAGACACAAAGAGCAGGATTAAAAACCCTGAAACAATGGTTAAAATTAAAATACAAACATATGTTGCAACATAACATTCCTATTATTCCATAATATAATTTTATCTTTTTTTTCTGTTATTAATGGAAGTTATATTTTTAGTATCTTGTTCTTTATTCAAAAGCTTTTCAATACTGAACACAATCCACAGCCTCACCATCAAGTACAGGTTGAATGGTTGAATTCCTGGCCAGAACTTTTATTATATAGACAAAAAAAGAAGAAAATAACCTATGATTAAAAAAATCCAAACTTTTAAAAAATAAATTATTAAAATATAAAACCAAAAAACATGGATATAATTATTTCAGAACTCCTGTGTGTAGCTTTATGAACCCCAAGAAAAAATGATCAAGTTTGCTGTAAATAAGTTGGTCCAGTTAAAGATAAACCTTTACATGAGGTTAACAGGATCTTTTGAAAAAGCCTTCCCTTTTCAAAAGAACCGCATCTAGACCTCAGCTTTACTTTCGAAATGGCTTTTTTTTTAAAGAGCGCCATTACGTGATTACGCAAATGAAGCATGGGAAATTCGAATATCGGCTTCATTTGCAATTTCAAAGTGCCTAATTTACATTCCTCTGTCGAAAGAGGGATGTAATCTAGACACAGACTTAGATGCTCAACTATGCTCAATCATCTGTCTTTTAATATTGTCCTATAAATGGCTAACTGTGTGTTGGACACTGGGACTGGATGACTGGGCATGGATCGCTCAATAATTGTCCTGTTCTGTTCATTCCATCTGAAGCATGAGCCACTGTCAGAAAACAGCTGTGCTAGGACTACAGGTATGACCCAGTGTGTCCATACATGTACTTACATTAACTTTTATCCATGCAATATTTTGGATCAGATATTCCTTATTTATGTACTACATCAATGGGAATTGCAATAATGTACAGGCAGTCTCCGGGTTACGTACAAGATAGGGACTGTAGGTTTGTTCTTAAGTTGAATCTGTATGTAAGTCGGAACTGGCGTCCAGATTCAGCCGCTGCTGAAATTGACCGCCAGTTCCGACTTACATACAGATTCAACTTAAGAACCCCAAGCGTCCCCAAGTCAGCTGCTGCTGAAACTGATCAGCGGCTGATTCCAGGAAGCCTGGGGCAGAGCAACTCTGCCTCGGGCTTCCTGTAGTCAGCGCTGGTCAGTTTCAGCAGCGGCTGACTTGGGGACGCCTGGAGCAGAGCAGCTGGGGTGCTGCTGGGTTGCTCCAGTAGCACCGCTCCTCGCTCCTTGGCGCTACTGGACCAAACCAGCAGCACCCCAGTTGCTCTGCCCCAGGCGTCCTGATTCAGCCACTGCTGAAACTGACCAGCAGCGGCTGAATCAGGACCTGGGGCAGAGCAGCTGGGGTGCTGCCGGGTTGGTCCAGTAGTGCCCAGAGCGGCGCTGCAGGACCAATCGGCAGCGCCCCAGCTGCTCTGCCCCAGGGTCCACAACAAAAGCCTGGTCTGCTGGGGGGGGGCACACTAGCTGCGCCCCCCCCCCCCCAGCAGACCAGGGACACGGGGAGCAGAGCCGCAGCGGCAGCGGGGTGCCGCGCCTCTGAGGCTTTGCTCTGGCAAAGTCTCAGAGGCGTGGGACCCCGCCACGGCTGCGGCTTCAGTCCCGGTGCCCCGGTCTGCTGGAGATGGTCCCCAGCAGACCACAGGCACCGGAAGCGAAGCCGCAGCAGCAGCGGGTTCGCTCCCGGTGCCCCTGGTCTGCCGGAGACAGTTTCCAGCAGACCAGGGGCACCGGGAGCAGCTTACGAACGGGGCTCTCTCACCCCGGAGCTCGCAGACAGCAATCCGCCACCTCGACCTCCGGGGCGAGAAAGCCCCGTTCGTAAGTGCGGATCCGACATAAGTCGGATCCGCGTAAGTCGGGGACTGCCTGTATCTACTTTTCTACAAGTGCAACCATAATATGACTTGATTTCAGCTAAAAAGATACCATGGGCCTGATCCAAATCCCAGTGAAGACAACGAATAGATTCTCATCAACTTCAGTCAGAACTGGATTGGGCCTCTATTACACTAAAGAACAATCAGGATGTTGGTTAGAGTTGGTGTGATGGGGTGGATCATGGCCTGAGCTCCTCTGGCTGGAGGCAATGTGGTCCATCCACACTCAAGCCCAGAGAAGCACTCCTCCCCATACCTGTCAAGGAAATATTAACTGGAATGTTTTGAAATAATGTCTAGTTTTATTGCCTATTCTGACCTTGTGCAGTAGTGCCTGTTTTTGTTGTTTATTTGTCAATGTTGCTTCCTGAACATGGAATCAAACTCTCCAAAAACAAAAGAGTTGGGACATCATGAGCAATTAATTATGTTCTCCTTGGCTCTGGGGCTCAATACTTAAGGAGGATGAAACAGTAAGGTAGTAAATTCAGAAGATGTAAAAAGGAAACACTTTCACACAGTGCACAGACAGTGAAACTTATTGCCATCAGATATGGCATCTTTGAATCTTTCTATGAGGAATTCAACATTTACATGGCTAATAGAAGAGTTAATGCTAACAGCTGTAGCAGGGGTAAACAGTTTATGTTTTAAAGCAATCTGTGATGGGGATTAAGATGAGACATTCATGAGGAGCTGATTATGCCACATCTGCATACATGTGGGTTTCACACACTTTCCTCTGAACTATGTGGTAGTGGCCACTGTCAGAGACAGGATACGGAATCAGGCCACGTCTCCAATTGCTGCACCAGAGATGGATTTTTTGACGTTCAATTTAACAGGTCTGGTTAAGACCCACTAAATCAAATACCGAGGGCACCCCCGGTTGGCTCTGGTACTTCTCACAGTTGTGAGGAGGAAGGGAAGCTGATGGAAGTGTTTGCTCCTGTTGACCAGCCACTATGAAGATGGTGCCAAGCTCGACTTAAGGTATATTGACACTAGCTATGTTATTTACATTGAGCTGAGTACCTTAAGCCAACCTTTCCAGTCTAGTATAAACCTGGCCTTAGATGGACCTCAGGTCAGATCCAGCCTGGCAATTCCTACATCCCTAAATCAATTTATAACATACCAAATTGTGTAACTTCACCTGTCAGCCTCTGTTTCTGCATTCAACGGCTAAAATATACTCCATATTCTTTGGGCATGGAAAAAAAATTACTGCAACCAGGGGAAACTCAAAATAATCATTTTCTTCATTTCTCAATTTTAAAAACATGGAGCATGAATCAGTTTCATGCACAGAGAGATAGACCAAGAGAGATGAATTGTCTCTATTCTTTTTCTTATTTCATTCTGCTCCCTCATGCAATCTGTCACACGCTGTTACCCTGGTCTTACTCCTTTTCAGGGAGCTGTCAGTTCTGTGGCTTTACCGCAAGGACCCTCTTGCAAAGTCACGGAAAATCTATACAGGAGAGTTCATGAGTGATTTATATATAGTTATGGAAGATGAGAGAGACTCCAGAAAACAGAAAAAAGGGCAAATATAGTGCCCATCATTAAAAAGGGAAATAAAGACAACCCAGAGAATTATAGTTGTGTCAGTTTATTTTCTGTACCAGGAAAGAAAATGGAGCATATAATTAAGGAATCCATTGGCAAACATCTAGAAGATAATAAGGTGATAAGTAATAGATAGCATGGATTTGTCAAGAACAACCCCAAAACCTTCTCTGGCAGAGTAACAAGCCTTGTGGATGGGGCAGAGGGGAAGTGATAGATGTGGTATACCTCGAGTTTAGTTAGGATTTTGATATAAACTCACATAACCTTCCCATTAACAAACTTGGGAAATATAACCTACATGGAGCTACTACAAGGTGGGTGCATAACTGATTGGATGACTATCCAATGGCTTCCAGTCATGCTGAAAGGGCCAATAAGTGGGGTCCCACAGGGATCAGTTCTGGATCTGGGTGTGTAATATTTTCATCAATGATTTAGATAATGACACAGAGAGTATGTTTGCAAAGTTTGTGGATGATAACAAGCTGGGAGGGGTTGCAAGTGTTTTGGAGGATAGGGTTATCATTCAAAGTGATCTGGACAAACTAGAGAAATGGTCTACATAGGATGAAATTCAAAAATGACCAATACAAAATATTCCACTTAGGAAGGAATAATCTGTTGCACATACACAAAATGGGGAAATGATAGCCTGTAGTGGCCAGAAGGGGAGCAAGCAAGCTGGGGGGAGCCTGCACAGAGCCCTAGCAAATCAGGGAAGGGCTTAGAAGGAGCCTTTGAGAGGGTAGTTTGCTGGGGCAGCTCCAGTTATAAGGAGCTGCTCAGCAGAATAGTGGGCAGTTGGCTCCTGACCATGGAGGGCGCAGGACTGGTTCCCAGGGAAACATTTTAGAGAAAGTAGAGCTGCGCAGGCTCAGGGGAGCTAGAGAGAGGGGGGCTGCAGCCTGACAACTGCCAGGCTGCAGGCCTTGACACACAGGCCAGGGAGGTGCAGGAGTCACAGGGGAAGCGGCCTAGGGTACAGGAGGCAATGGGTGAGAGGAGGAGGGCAGGACAAAACTGCTGCCAGAGGGGCCAGGACCCAGAATAGTGGATGAGTCTGGGTCTCCACCTTCCCCCTTGCACTGCACTTAGCCCACGAAGGAATGGCCTTTGTGGACTGTGTCTTGCCCCTGAGGAGAGGAGCTACTGAGGCAACAGTTGGCCATAGCAGCACGTACGAAACAGGACTGCTGATACTCTTGGAAGGGGGGTTAGAAGAGGACACCCAGATCCAGAGAGCAATTTGGGTACAGAACAGAGCACGAAGAGAGCGCAGAGCAACAATGGGCGAGACACTGTCCGGAAAGGGGCACCCTGCTGAGGACAGAGCTAATTCTCAGGGTGATCAGGAGGATGACAACCCAGTTACACAGTCCAAGAAGGGATACTGAAGAAAGGGATCTGGAGTTCTTAATAGTCTTAGAGCCAGTGTGACTAGGGATGGAGATTCCACCACCTCTCTAGGTAACCCATTCCAGTGCTTCACCATCCACCTAGTGAAATAGTTTTTCCCTGATATCCAACCTAGATCTCCCCGACTGTAACTTGAGACCATTGCTCCTTGTTCTGCCATCCATCACTACTGAGAACAGCCTCTCTCCATCCTCTTCAGGTAACTGAAGGCTGCTATCAAATCCCCCCTCACTCTTCTGCATACTAAACCAGCTCAAATCCCTCCATCTCCCCTCTTTAGTCATGTGCTCCAGCCCCCAATCATTTGTGTTGCCCTCTGCTGGACCCTCTCCAAAGCATCTACATCCTTTTTTCAGAGGGGTAGCCGAGTTAGTCTGTAACAGGACAAATTTAAACAACAAATAGTCTAGTAGCACCAAGACTAACAAAACATGTAGATTGTATCATGAGCTTTCATGGGCACAACCCACTTCTTCAGATGACTGGAGTGTCAGAAGTCCAGGAAGTCTTTAAGGTGCTACTAAACTATTTGTTGTTTTTTAAGCACATCCTTTCTGTAATGGGATGCCCAAAACTGGACCCAATACTCCAGATCTGGCCACACCAGTGCTGAATAGAGGGGAATTATCACTTCTCTAGGTCTGCTGGCAATGCTCCTAATAATGCACCCTAATATGCCATTGGCCTTCTTGGCTACAAGGATGCAGTGTTGACTCATATCCAGCTTCTCATCCACTGTAATCCCCAGGACCTTTCCTGTAGAATTGCTGTTCAGCCAGTCAGTTCGCAGCCTATAACAGTGCCTGGGATTTTTCCATCCCAAATGCAGAACTCTGCACTTGTCCTTATGAAACCTCATCAGATTTATTTTGGCTTAATCCTTCAATATGTCTAGGTCACTCTGGACCCTATCCCGGCCCTCCAATGTATCTACCTCTCCCCCTAGCTCAGTGCCATCTGCAAACTTGCTAAGGGTACAACCCATCCCCCTCATCTTCCTGTCAGGGTGGTTGAGCACTAGAATAAATTGCCTAGAGAAATTGTGGAATTTCCATCACTGGATATTTTTAAGAGCAAGTGAGATGCTCCAACTTAGACTTCTTGGCATCCAATTTTACAAATTTGAATGTCTGTGCCCTCACTACAGGGAAAAATCAAATGCTCCGGACAGGCTCCATTCATGTGGATGCACTATCTAAGACTCAGAGCCCCAGGAAGCATCTGGGAGCTGCAGGAGGCCTCCCGGAGGCCAATTAATTTGAATTAGCAGCAGCGGAGCATCCATGCTAATGTTATTTCGGTCTTACAAGTTCGGGAATAGTGTTGTTCCTCATGAAAAGCAGAGTTTGAATTCCGCAACCCCTTATTCTGGAATAACAGGCTGGTAGTGTAGACGCATTGCTTACAAATTCAATCTTGGGGGAGTTATTTCTGACTAAGGTCTTAGTGTAGACCAGGCCTTCCAGTCCTATGATTTTCAAGTGGGAAAACCTTGATAGGTTAACTGGTTCTGAGGACTTGGGGGGCCCACTTAAAAGTGGCACTTTAAACTGAGTTTGAGATGGTTTGGCTAGATTTTTTTCCCCATGTGTCCTACAAGGACAGAGGATAAATAGAGTAGGTTCAAGAGTAACTGCTTCAGAATCCCCATTCTCCTGATCATAAGGAACCAGCCGCTTTCTGTGGTGCCAATAGAACTGGTTCAGTTTTAAGTTCCCAAAGCCAGGCACACGGGAGCGTTTGGGGCAGTAGGACTAGAAAGTGGGGCTTCTGACTAAGAAGGAAGCTTAAGCACCACAGCAAACCCAGAGGTATCTCCCACAGGGCAACAGATGTGGGGAGGAATACTCACAACAGGCAGTTGGTGCCTGGAAAGGCTGATGTTGGTAAGAAATCGGAAGAAACAAAACACTTATTTGTCCCTCTTCATTCTCTTAAGAGATGGAGAAACCCCATTTGTCTTTTCTTTCCCCTTTGCCACCTTCTCTCCCACAGCAGCATCATTCTGCTTCCACTTCCCCTGCTGGCAACCTACCAGTCTCTCCTGAAAAAAAAAATCTGTTCATTGTCAAAAGGGTAACGCTTGAACAATGGCAGGGAGCAAGGAGAAATCTCCTCCCCGGTATATTGTCACAGAGCACGGCAAAGCTAAACACACCCTTTTCACTCACCCATGCAGGTTACTAAGAGGATGCTAGATGCACTCTGATTCTGCTGAATGGTGTACTACAGCTGTGTAGAGTCATAGAATCATAGAACACTAGAACTGGAAGGGACCTTGAGAGGTCATCAAGTCCAGTCCCTGGCCATCATGGCAGGAACCAGTACTATCTAGACCATCCCTGACAGATGTCTATGTAACCTGCTCTTAAATATCTCCAGAGATGGAGATTCCACAACCTCCCTAGGCAATTTACTCCAGTGTTTAACCACCCTGACAGTTCAGAAGTTTTTCCTAATGTTCTGCTAAAACCTCTGTTGCTACAGTTTAAGCCCATTGCTTACACCCAGACAGCAGTCACTATGGCCTGCACAACATTTTATACGGTAAGTGAATGACCTCCAGGAATGACCATGTTTTATATGAGCTAGATTCAAGTCTACTAAAGTTACGAGGACTAGTGCTCAAGAGCTTTGGATCAAGCTCTACCTCCGTCCAGGTCCATTACTGACTCAGACGGAACATATGGATACAGAATGATTAAATACTGATGACAATATCATGTATCTTCTTTTCCTCCTGCTGACTCAGGTTTGGGAAGCCCTCTATCTTCCCCCAGCACTGAAGAAAGGTGTCTGCATGAAGACCAGAGAGCTAAAACTGTTCTTTGGTCATTAGAATTTGATTTTCACAGTTACCCTCATGCTATATTAGGAGAATTATTTAATACTATTATAAAGCTAAGACATAACGTTTGAGTAGACCTTAAATGCCTGGGCCCTTTTCTAAATGAAACTGTCATTACTGATTGAGTGCATTAGGTAAGTTTATAACCAGCGGCCTGATGTTTATCCTGTCTGCTTTTATCAGGCCAAGTTTATGCTAATCTTTTCCTCTTATTAATAGCAATGAGTCAGTGGTTTGAATGGAAAGCAAATATATCTTTGTGCTAAAATCCCACCCCGCGGCAATATCGGCAAAAGTATTAAGTAATATTTCTCTTTGGAACATTAAAAAGCCCAAACTAGAAACATTTTTAAAATAATGGATTGCAACTATTGAGTTCAGAGCTTGTAAATCTTTGCAACTGAAATGAATAAAAATCTAAATGGCGAAAGAAATATTGTAACCAAAGGAAAAACAGCTTGCTCGCTCCCCCAAGTTTAAATCTCTTGCCTTTCTTTAGAGAAAAAAGTTAAGGTTGCATCAACAATAAATTCAATCTAAGCATTTTAAGCAAATATAATGTTAGAACAGATCTACAGTGAGGGCCCTGGAAGGCTGGTTTGGAATGCACTCCCTTTGAAAATCACTAGATGGAGCCACACCGTTTTGCTTTGGCTTTGTAGTAAAAATATAAGCTTTAGTAACACTTTAAGGACAGGGTGTTTGTTTTATTAAAATTGTGTATTGATATGTTAATGTAAAATTGCTTGGATTTATTTCTATATATTTGAACATGTGCATAACCTAAGATTATGTGAAATAGTAAGAGCAAGTTTGGCTTTTTCCAGCATTTCCATCCCAATCTTGATCATTAGCCAAATAGCTCTACTTTTTGCCTTCCAATTTCAGAGCATCTAGGGTTGGGGGCAGAGGAGGGAATCAGAGGATACTAGGTACAGATTAATACTATAAAAGCTATACCTTGAGCTTTGGAAAATGTCAAGGATATGGACACAGAATGCAAGGATGGTTTAAGACACAGTACAGGAGCTGAAGAGATCAGTCTCCAAATACTATCACAGAGTGGAGATCCATTTGTGCAAGAAAGGAAAAAGCCTGGCTATAAATAAAGAGGACCTACAAGGGTTTGGTGTACACACAAACTAGCACTACTTTACCTAAATTGGAGTAAATGTCTCTTCCCATTAAACTACTGCAATTTTTTTTATCGACAAGGTCTACCTATGTTTTCACAACAATGGGCACGCTTCCAATTAATTGATTAGAAATATCCCCTTCAAACACCTTAATACTCTGACTACTGAAATTCTTTAGCAGCAAATAGTTGTTTTTACTTGGGGAAGTTATTAGCATTCAGCTTGAGAATTAATGCATTCCTTGAATGCAGGTTCCCAGATTAGAAATAAAGAGGTGTGCTATGAAAGTCCTGAATCCAAGAGAAATTAAATTGTAACAAGCAGTATGTGCAAATTAACAGAAATGTTAATGTATGTTATTTAAGACATTCCAAATGGCTGTATGTCTCAGTGTAAGAACTACCATATTCTCCACGCTCGTATTTATGGTTGAACTGGTTCAAGTAAAATTGAAATCGCCTTAGCCAAAAACTCAACTGATTTTGAGATTTAAAAGAAGGTAGCTTTTATAAGTCCTTTTCCTATTGATTCAAAATCTACCCAAGGCAAAACAGCAAAATAAAACAAAGATACGGTCTTTGTGGTATTTCTAGTAACCAAAAAGAGAAATACCAAAGTTCTTACCAGAAATCCTAGGCTACCTATATAAAATGCTTAATTCCTCAGTTCTACAATTCGCTCCATGTTTCACCGAGGCTTTTCAGGAATGTGGGAATCTACCTGTATGGATCAAATTGTAGAACCTTAGCCCTGTTTCAGATTCAGTAGGTGTGAATAATCTGGAGCAGTGGATCTCAACCCATTGGCTGCTTGCAGCCCAATCAGCACACAGCTGCGGTTCATGTGCTATCTTCAGGGCCACAAAGGCAACATACATACTGGGTGGATGTGGTCCACTTACCTTGCAGACAGTTGCATAAGTGACCCTCAATAGTCAATAGTTTGAGAGCCACTGATCCAGAGAAAGCATCCACACTGGGGCATTTCTCACGAACACTAAATATCACCACTGCAGCTACATCTAGACTGCAGAATTTTTTTCGGAAAAAGGTAAGCAAATTTGCATATCTTTTTCCGCTTTTTTCTTTTTTTCCCCGGAAGAGGCTTTTCATCTACATGAGGCCAAATTTCAGAAAAAAACCCTCTTTCAGAACATCCCTTGTTCCACTCAGCGAAAGCTCATCACCTAATAAACCATCTTGTTAGTCTTTAAAGTGCTGCATAGTTCTGCCTTTTGTTTCAGCTAGACCAGACTACCACGGTTGCATCTCTACCACTGATTTCAAGATCAGAGTACTTTTGTGAATCCCACCAAAAAAAGAATATTAGCAGATTGTTGCTATGAATTACAAATATTTGCATCATCAAAATGATTAATAATAGTATTTACAATTCATGTCTTACAAGTACAGTAGAGCAATCTCCTTATTGTGAAAATATAAACTTACAAATGTTGATTTTTTTATTACATAACTGCATTCAAGCAAAACAGCATAAAGCTTTAGAGCCTACAAGTCTATTTCTTGTTCAATCAATCACTAAGGCTATGTTTACACTGCAATGCTATTTAGGGATAATGAAGTATCCCAAAATAGCTAACCTGTGTCTTCACAGGAAGCCTGTTGTTTCAAAATATAACGAGCTCACTATTCCGATGTCCCTGTAAACTTCACACCTCAAGGAGTAAGGGACATTTCAGAATAGTGGGTTATTTTGAAATTTGACTTTGTGTGGACAGCACCAAAGTACAAAATAAGCTATTTCAAAATAAGATTGAAATCAAATTTAGTACCTTATTTTGAGCTGTGGTGCACTGTAGACGCACCCTAAGACAAGCAACTCTGTTTACATTTATGAGAGGTACTACTATCTACTTATTTATAACGTCACCTCAAAGTGAGAACAGGTATTTGCATCACATTTTTTTAGCTGGCGTTGTAAGATATCTGTGTGCTAGATATGAATTTTTAGCATATGCCCCTTCATGCTTCAACCACCATTCCAGAGGACATGTTTACATGCATATGATGCTCGTTAAAAATATAATGCGTCAATTAAATTTGTGACTGCACTCCTTGGAGGATGATTATATATGCTTATGTTTTTCCCACATTCTGCCATGTATTTCTTGTTGCAACAGTCTCGGATGATGACCCAGCACATGTTTGTTTTAAGAATGCTTTCACAGCAGATTTGGCAAAACGCAAAGAAGGTACCAATGTGAAATACAAAATTCAGCTATTTAAGTCTGAAATGTCATAGTACTGCAATTGTAGAGGTCCTGACCCAAAGAGGAAGGGGGGGGGGGGAGTAAGGTGATTATAGGGAGGGGGGTGTGGTATTGCTACCCTTACTTCTGCATTATACAGGGGTGCCAGCCGCAGCTTCCTTTTGGGTCAGGACTCTCAGTTTGAGAAATGCTAGTGTCCCCCATAGAATCTGTTTAGGACAGAGTAAAAGCACACAGACACAAAACCAGATTTCACTGTGGGGATGGGGCGGAAGGAGGGAGAACACCAGATTTTGCAGTCCATGATGCATTTTTCATGGCTGTTGCATTTGGTGCAAATATTTGTAATGAAAAATAAATATAAAATGAGCACCATACCCTTTGAATTCTGTAATTGAAATCAATATACATGAAAATGCAGAAAACAACCAAAATATATTTAAATAAATGGCATTCTATTATTGCTTAGCAGTGTGGTTAATTATGCAATTAATTTTTAATGGCATGATTTATCGCAATTTGTTTTTAAGCACTTGGCAGCCCTACTTTTATGTAATGCTACTGAGTGTATGGGAGAAACTCTGAAAAAGGAACAGAGCACCAATGGACAGGGCAGGTCAAGGAAGAGAAGGAAACCTAACTCAGCACAAGAATTTAGCATCCTGGGCTTGCACAAGGAAAAAACCACTTGAGAATGTAGAATAAAGTTGGAGTAGTAGCTTCCACTCCCAGCAAGACTAGTTCATTCATTATTGATATTATAATCCACTGGACAACTCAAACAAGCTGGCGAGCCGGGGGCCTGTGTCATTCAAGGAAGGTATGCTAAAAATTTCCAGAATCCCTACCAAGAGGGTTCAGAGATATGAACAAGGAGCACTTTAGTACTTGGCTAACCATTAAGGAGAGAGTGTCAGCCATTCTCATGGGGCTCTCTGCAAAGTCTAACTCGTCTAGTCCGAGGCTCATTCATTTTGACTGTAAAGCACAACATCTCAGTAGCTTTTTGCTCTTAGCCATTTCAACCAGCATGGTTAGAGAGCCCTGCTAAGCATGTTATAGGTGAGGCCAAATGCAGGATTCTACTAACAGATGTAAAATGATACCCAAAGACTAACCTGAGGAAAAGGCAAATGTAGACCTGGTTTGAAGTCAGTCCTTTGCCTCATTTCTTAGTGGGCATGACTGGGAAGGTGAATGGAAGATAAGATTGTAACAAGGTGCTTAGCAATGCTGTAATAGAATGATAGCACTAGCTAAGATAAGCAGAAACACCCTGATGCTAGAGCTAGACAGGATAAACATGAAACCTAAAGATCGTGTTCTACATGACCAGCATGACAGACCATGCTGCACGAGGATTGATCCTTGCAAAGTAACCAAGCCAACCTGAAAACATGAGGCAATGTAATGTATAAATGTAGACAAATGAGGATGTTTTCTGCATGACTTTGGTTGTGTGGTACACCCCATGTACCTCACCCCCCTCGGCTTGATTCTGATCAACTCAGAGTGGCATTACTGTATGCCAGATAAAGGAACCTGGGGGATGAAATCTGGAGTCAAACTCAGGGGGTTTTTGGATCTCAGAGAGCTGCATGAAGTATTCTCTCAGAGCTGGACAGGGTGTTCTGAATAAGCAGAGTAAAAGCCCAGCAGCAAATACATCTCAGGCAGAACTCAGAAATGGGGTATGGACATAGCAAGAATGGGGTGTGAGCAGGTTAATGGCACACCCATGTTTAGTGCTGATTCAATTGAAAATGAACATTTTATTTTTCCTGTAACATTTTTCCAATAATTTTGGGTCCCTCCCCCCCATTACAAATAAATTGCTCATTTAGTTCTAATGAATTTTCTGTGAAAAACAGAAAGTCTAGTTTTCCGTCCCAGACAGAGATCCTGGAAACTCTGACCCGCCTCTTCCAGTTGCCATCTGCTTCCTCATGGTTGTCTCAGTCATCAGAACCGAGGGAAGGAGAATGAGAAAATGGAAGTGAGTCATGGGGTTGCAGAAAACAAACAAGCCACACACAAAAACAGACATAACTGCAAAAATCTGACAGGTATCTGCCGCTAGTCTTGCACGCACTGTAGCCAGAATGAAGTGTGTTATACTATTTAGGGTTTTTGTGCTGATCATTATTTCAGTATGTGAATCCCAGATAAATGATAAAGCACAAACATTTCTAGCCCATAAAGGGTTTTCTTTCATACTTCTCCCTTTAACTGTAAATTAATCTCTAAACACAACGAGGGAACTATATTCACTGTACATAGGGTAAACAAGAATCATAACCAAATAGAATCAGACCTAAAAATATAAACTGATAAAGTACAATTCATTTCTACTGCACAGTTACACAGTCTCTCCAACCCTATGGACGCCAGATAAATCTTTGTACCTGAAATTGCCTTATAAAAATAGATTCTCTTCTCACACCTTGAATGCTATTCCTACACTGAATATTGACCTGTCAATAAATCAAATACCAGCAACACATGGGGAACATATGCCAGGCATGTGACTGGTCATTAATTTTACCATTTCTGAAATGCTTCTGATCACGAAGGAGTTTGGATTTTGTTTTGCCCATTCAAAGCTTGGCTTTTGAAAAAAAAATGCTGAAACCATGTGGTTTCTCAAAAAAGACCTGAGAAGTGAATAATGAAGCCATAGAATCAATTGGAAAGGGATAGAAATTAAAGGACACAGACAATGTTTTTGAAGTGGTGAAAATAAAAAGATAATAGATCCAGGAGGTTCTTTTAGAAGGTTGGAGCTACAAAGGAAAGAGGCTTTAGCACCTAACTGTGCTTAAAATGGCATGAAAGGAAAGCGGCAGAAAGTTGGTGCTTAAATTAGTGGAAGGAGCTGGCAGATGAGTAGAGGGAGAACTGGTGCATGAGTTGGTTTGGCTCAAGTCCACGGTGCATTTTAAAAGCTGACATGGAGCAGACAGCCATTTTTTCTAAAGAATTACCTAGGAAGCTTTTGGACAGTGTTTTCTGATATCAGGATTCAAGATGGCATGCATACGTCCGTGCAGATTCTCGGCTCTTTCTAAAGGAGTGGAATATAGATGACAAGCGTTAAGTTTGGATGCACAGACCCAGTGTATCAATTTGTTATGCTTCCTTTAAACTCTAGCTGCAAAAGAAATGAAATGAGCTAATTTTCTGCATTTGACTCTCAAGGACTTTAGATCCAGCCCCTCATTTCTCCCCTCCCGCTGAAAGCGTCAGGTAAGATACAGTCTGTCAAGTAGAACTCTTATTTGGGAAGGACCTTGCAAACTGGCATTGCTATCCATAGAGACCATTACACAACCCTCTATAAGCACTAAGGGTACATCTACACAGCAGCATTATTTTGAAATAACTTTATCCATGTATACACAACAGGCGGTTATTTCAAAATAATGTTGAAATACTGTCAAGCGGAAGGACTTCTTACTTTGGCTCCTGTAACCCTCACTGTACAGGAGTAAGGGAAGTTGGAGGAAGAGTGCTCTATTTCGAAATAGTGCCTTGTAGATGCTCCCCATTTCAACATAAGCTATTTCAAAATAAGCTATGTGATTGACATAGCTCAGTTTTCATAGCTTATTTCAAGTTAAGCTGTGTAGACGCACCCTAAGTCTTTCATTTTACTGGCCAATTCACAATACCACCTCGCAAAAGGAGGATGGTGATAAGCGACTACATTATGGGTGCTGAATCACTGCAGTCTTTTTAATTCTTGTAGCTTCTTACCTTCTTATTGCACTACATATAATTTGTTTTAGATGCTTTATCGATAGATAAATCCCTCTTAAAGAGCTACTTCAGTGAACAACCTGATTAGAGTGGCATTGTATATTTTATCACTCCCTTTTCCATGACACCTTAGAAAAGGCATGAAGGGGGCTAGAGAGCTTTTCAGTTTTCCTTGCTAGAGATTTAGGTGATGAAATTCTTCTGTATACATCCATTGGATTACTATTTTTTTCAGCCTGGAGCTTGTATAAAAGTGATACAGGAAGCCCCAGAGATGCGACCGCCCGAGTTCTGACCCCCCGCACTTACAACCATTTTTATAAGTATGGAAAGTGCCGGAAACTCACGACTTACATCCCCGGCCCGCATTTACGATGGTGCACAGCGCCTACCATAAATGCAGGTTCAAGTGAAATGCCTCTGACTTGCGACACTTCCTCCAGAACCAATCAAGTCACAAGCTGGGGGCGTCCTGTACTTCAAATGCCATTTCTCAGGCAAATCATTTCAGATCTGTGGTGGCTTAGTATTTTCTTTAGCTTTTCATAAAGTAGCTGAGACGGGCTTCAAAAGGGGATAACTGAGTGTGAATGGATAGACAGATAAAAGTTTGGCCTTGTCAGAAGAGGCTGAAATACATTTGTTTGTGCTATAGAAAGCCAGACCTCAACAATCAAAGTTATTATTCCCCTTTATTCGGCTCTGGTGAGGCCACATCTGGAATATAGTGTACAGTTCTTGGCCCCACACTATAGAAAGAATGTGGACACATTGGAGAGGGTCCAGCAGAGGGCAACCAAAATGATTAGGGGGCTGGAGTGCATGACCTATGAGGAGAGACTGAAGGATTTGGGTTTGTTTAGTCTGCAGAAGAGAAGAGTGAGGGGGGATTTGATAGCAGCCTTCAATTTCCTGAAGGGAGGTTCCAAAGAGGCTGGAGAAAGGCTGTTTACAGTAGTGAGGGGTGGCAGAACAAGGAGCAATGGTCTCAATTTACAGTGGGAGAGGTCTAGATTGGATATTAGGAAAAACTATTTCACTGGGAGGGTGGTGAAGCACTAAAATGGGTTACCTAGGGAAGTGGTGGACTCCATCCCTAGAGGTGTTTAAGTCTCGGCTTGACAAAGCCCTGGCTGGGTTGACTTAGTTGGGTTTGGTCCTGCCTTGGGCAGGGGGCAGGACTTGATGACCTCCTGAGGTCTCTTCCAGCTCTATGATTTCCATGTAAATGCAGAGGGGAAGAAGAGCAAAGTTTAATTTTCCTCGCATTCTGCCTGTCTCTCCTTCCATTCCCCAACTCCACTGGAGAGCAAAATTTTCATTTCTTCATGGGTCACTAGAAGATATTGTATGAGTGCATCTATATAAATACATTTGTGGCAACTTTTAGCCGAGTATGTTATTCTCTAAAGAGAAATGGAAAACTCTACTTGTCTGCAAATGTTACTTTCTTCTTATTAGTACGTCAGTAGCCTTTAGATATATAGTGAGAGATGATCCCAGCTGCAAAGAGCAGTATTATTGTGGTGGCACCTAGGAGCCCTGGTCATGAACCAGGAAGAAACTGTGCTAGGAGCTGTACAAACACAGAACAAAAGATGAGCCCTGTTCCAAGGAACTTGTAAGCTAAGAAATGCTAGTTTCTTTCCATTGAATGTGGTGGTCTTCCCATTGGTAGCTTAGATTTTCTTTCCAAACTATATTGGAAAGTTATAGACTAAGGGTCTGATTTTCAGAGGCGTTAAGAACTCAACAGTCCAGTTGAAGCCAATGGGAGCTGTGGGTGTTTTGCTGCTCTGGAGTCAGGCACCTACTGCGCATTCCAAAACCACATGCTGCATTCGCACTGCTCTTTATCATGTACTTTATAATTAACTGTATTACAGTAGCATCCAAGGGATCCATTCCCAATCAGAGCTCCCTCCTCCAAGGCACTGCATGCACTACGTGAAGCACTCATCCTGCCCCAGTGAATTTGGAGCCTAGACAAATAACTGAGAGTATGGCAAAACAGAGGTGTTAGGATTGAAAGTTTTATTCTTTTTATATTTCTTATTTTAGGTATAATAATATAGCAATATAAGGCATATATATATTAACAAACATTTAATATTTTAAGTCCTTTCGGTTGAAGGTCTATTTTCTTTGTTTTGAAGTTTAGTAAATGTTCTCAAGTAGAAAAAACTGTTCTGGGTATTGTGGCTGTGTTAATAAGATTAGAGGAAATCTGCTAATGTTGAAGGCCAAGCCTTAATTGTTTAATTTACAATGCTTTTGCTTTGCCATGCAGATCTGTAACCTCAGAAAGTTTTTGTGTATGAAAGGGAGTGTGAATGTGTCAAGATAAGATGCAAAGTTATATGGCTTTAGAACCAGATGGCCGAAGAAGTGGGGGTGAGTGAGCATGGGTAAAGTCAGAGGACAAGAGAACCTGGCTGCAGAGGAGCCATCTATAACCATCGGTGTATACCCCCTACTCACAAGAAGATTGAATAATTGGAAGATTGACGACCTTAAAGGGGAGTAAGAACCCCAAAAGGACTATTGATTACAGGATGAACCTTCGAGAGATGTTTTGGGAACGATTGATATCAACAAGATAACATTCCAGTCACAAGCTGACAGAGCGGAATTCATGGATTTCAACAAGGGAAACAGATTATAAAAAGCAGTGTGTTTTGCTATGGAACTTGGGTTCGTGTGCCACTGTCTGGAGAGGAGTATCGGATCGATCGACCGACAAGACCCTGCTCCCCCCTGTGCTCGATGTAGCTGGCCACTAGATTGACACAGACTCTGGACTGGTAACTATATCATCTGGCAGAACTGCGTATGCATGATGCTTTGTGTGTGTGTGTGATTGAAAAGCATATGCAACTGCTGTATTCTCAATAAATGCGGCGTCCTGCCTTTTCCCCCGTAAAAGATCTCATGTGCTTCATTTAAGCATAACAGAGGTACCACGGTGAAGTGACTTGAGCCAGGTTGCCTGGCACATCAGTAACAGAGCCAAGAACTAGGTCCTGCCTCGTGGTCTGATCGGTCTGATCTGGATTAGGAATGTCACTCGCACAGCAGGCCTTATCACAAGAGGACTCCAATACTTTACGCTTAATTACCCCTTTCATCCAAAGTGTCTTGCAAGAACTAATGAAGTCTGGGAACTCCCCACAGTGCTTGGAACAAACAAAAGTGAGACAGAAGTCAGGGTCCTTTACCCCAGTTTCAAACCCAGAACATCAAGTCGTTTCTGATGAAAAAAATCAAACCAATGGTACTTAGAGTGGGTATTGATGCTCTGATCAGCTTCTTTTAGCATGGACACTCTGACAATTTCTTTCCTTTTTTTTCCTTCTCCCCTCCCATCTTCTCTCTGTGCTATTTATTTGAAAACCAGACCCCTTAATTTCCATCCCACAAAAGCTCATGATACCATCTACATTTGTTAGTCTCTAAGGTGCTGCAAGACTATTTGTTGTTTTTTAAGTCTTACCAGTCGTGACATTAGTCACGTTAGAAAGCCAGTTGAGGTTTGCCTGTGTAGTGATGCACTAGCATCAACTTCATATGGAATTAGCTGACTAAGAAAGAGTTGAGTCCCATTTCCCACAGTAGACCAGCAAACTTTTTTTTTGGGGGGGGAGAAGGGTGTGTGTGCAGGGGAGGATTATAAAACCACATAAGCCCAATCTGGAGAAACGGAATAGCCAGAAATACTGCTGAAGGAAAGGGGAGGAGGGATTCACCACGTCACAGCATATAGTCATCAGTTTGTGCAATGTTCCATGCCTGGTGCTAAACAATGAAATGCTGCTTGCTGATGAAGATTTAAAATGGTACATACCTATCCTTCGGGGAGGGGGGAGTAGAAGGCCCTACTTCACTTGTTGTGAGCAGCAGAGTGAATTAGTTTACAGACTGCTTTTGCTGTGTTACCTCAGCAGTTTCCTCCCCTTACAAAAAAAGTGTCCATCTTCTCAAGACTGCATAGAACTCCAAGAGGCACAAGCTGTTTCAGAACTCACTGGGTAATGTATACACTTACCCAGGGCACTAATTTTATTTATTTTCTTTAAAAAATATCCCTGGAAGCCTAGCATGCATAAATGAATTTCAGTCTCAGTAACTGGGAGTTGATTTTATGCTGGTATTTACTGTGCTATTCAATAAAGCATGAGTGAATGCAGCAGCGCTCAGCACAAGCACTTCATTAAAGAAATGCATTTGGTAACATTCAGTAGACATTTGGTGCTAACGCAGTTCCAGGCCATTTAGCGCCGATTCACTTACTAACCCACCGTCTCGACAGGTGCAGTATTACAAATGCTTCTCTGTTCAGATTCTCAGTGGGTGGCTGGGGAATTTCATCATCAGCTTTAGGAAGCACAATTTTTGCCTCTCCTCCACTGCCTGACTTTTGCCAATCAGCTCTCACAGGCAGCATAGCTGGAAGAAGAGCACAATCAAGGGCAGCAAAAATAGGCAAGGTGCAAGCCTGCCGACAGGGGGGCGGGGCAAAGAAAGCAGTTGCTCTGGGCCTGGTGATTCAATGGGGCCCAGGGCTCCTAGCCGTCACAGCTGCTACTGTGGCCATGGCCAGAGCCCTGAGTGCTCTGGATGGCTCTGAGGGCTTAGGGTGTGTGTTATTCTCCAGGTAGTAAGGAGAACTGCCCAAGGCCCCACCTCTCCTCTTCTGCCTTCCCCTTCTGCTCTCTCTCCCCCGTGCCTCTCCCCACCCTGTTGGGGAAGCGGCAGAGTCTGGTCTGGCGGGGAAAGGGTTTTGACACCCCCACCCCCACCCTGCCAGTGGGAAGCCTGACCCGGTGCTGCAACTGTGCTGAGATTCCTGCTGCATGGGGCCGGGAGGGGGTGCTGCTTGGAGGCTTTTCCTGCTGCAGCAGGGTGCCAAGCCAGGTAAGCATCCCACCTGGAGCCCAGACCCCACACCCAAATTCCCCTCACTCATTCCCCTCCCCCCGCCAAGACCCCACATTCCCAGCTTGCTCCGACACCCTGCTCCATATATAAGTCTGTTATTAGGGATTCCATGAAATTCTTTTGAGTTTAAAAAAGTTCCGTGGCCAAATAAAATTGGGAAGCCCTGGTCTAGAGGACCAAATATCAGAGCTGAGGGAATGATGATGGCAAAATATTGCAGACACTGCCCTTATCTACCACTGCTGCACTCCCACCTCCCAATATGGGAGTGGAGGCTTATTGCAATGGGCACTTTCCTCCGTACAGAACTGCAAGCGAAGGAGAATGTTCTCGAAGGCATGCAGGACAGGGAACGTTCACAGGAGATGGCCATTCACTTCCCTTGGCACGGTACTCTCTCAGATTTCTTACTATACATGCACAAGTGTGAGATTCAAATGAGGCATTATACGAAATGGACGGTGGGGATGGGAACTCTCTGATCCTCTGCCTTCCTTTTGAATAATCTTAGCTTCCAGATATCACCACCATGCAAAGACATTGTTTTTTGTAAATAACAAGGCAGAACAACCAGTGTATGCTACTCCTCCCACTGCATTCCGACTCTGTGCATCCTGCCGTCATTACCGATTTACTCTAGTGTCTAACTACAGTGTAGCAAGAACTATGCATGACTGTGCCATGCCATTAATTAGAAGGAACTGTGAAAGTGAACAAGCCAGCCAGTAATCCTACAGTATTGCTGAGGGCAGACCAGAAACTTACCGCCTACAAAACTACAGGTTTTGAAGTTATGTGGCAGCAAAGAACAACCGGTTATATTACAACATATAAGGACATTATTATTTAAAGACGGCTTATACTAATCTTTCTGCAATAAACTAACTAGAGTGCTTTTCCTTCCCACTGAATGGTTATTTAACCACAGGGAGAGAATGAGAATATGCATCCTGGCAATTGGTTCGGAAGTAACGAGGGCTGTAATTTTGAGAAATTGAGGTTTCAGGAAGTGAATCCCAGAGTTTTCATTCACATTAACAAGTCAATGCACTGTAAACCTCATTATCAAAACACAGGTTGAAAAGTGACTCTGAATTGAACACAACCATGATTCATGCTGCACTAAGTGTGATCAACAGCTTTTGCTGAAGATGTTTTAATATACTCCAGGCCAGATTGCTTCATTGAAGCCTGTTGGGTTTGTGTGGTATATGTTACAATAGGAATAGCACCCTCTCTTGCAGAAATATTGTGGCTGTGTTTCTTTCTCATCCTTTTCCCGTTCCCCCAGTTCTCTGCAACAATAATGACCAGAATCTCACCCGGTGCAGGTGACTGGATAGAGTTATGCTTATTGATATTCACAAAGTATTGGACTTCAGAAAGGAGGAGATGCGTAGTAAGGAGAATTGTCACAATGGACAATTTCTATTGTCCCTTCTTGGTAAATAAGGGTGCGTCTACAAGGCAGCATTATTTCGGAATAACGTCCATTATTCCGAAGTAACAGTGTGAGCACCTACACAGCAATTCTGTTATTTCAAAATAAATTCAAAATAACGGATGGCTCATTCCAACTTCTGTAAACCTCATTCCATGAGGAATAACGCCTATTCCGAAATAACTATGTTGAAATAACAGTAGTATGGATGCTCCACTGCTGCTATTTCAAAATAGCTCCTTCCCCAGGGCTATTCAAAGTAATTACTCCCCAGTACCTCCTGGGGCTCTAAATCGAGGTATCATGTCCACATTAGGGAAGCCTGCCTCAGACTAATTTTGAGGCTTCCCTGTAGAGTAAATGTGTTATTTCGAAATAAGCTATTTTGGAGTATTTCTTCCGGAATAGCTTATTTTGAAATAAGCATGCAGTGTAGACATACCCTAAAGCAGTAATCTTGGGTCCTCTCATTTCAGTTGTTCCAGGCAGGATGGAGTTTTGCTCCATTGCATCCTAAATGAGCAAGAATTCCTGCAATTAACATTCATCGAAGTTCTGAGCCCAGAAAGGGGGAAAAGAGTCCAGGGTGAGGCTGGACTATTTCTATTTGTCATGAAGAAACCACTTGGGATCTCGCTTTTTGTGATATTCCATGCCTTATGAGCCTGACCCTACATTTGGCTCGTTAATGGCAAGCAAAATCTAGGACACAAGCAAACCTAATGCAGTACAGTCTATGACTACAGCTTTGCACTCCAGTTATCAGGAAGCCAAATCATTTAATCTTTGGGATGATCAAAAGAGCACTGCAATGTCTGGGCATAATCTACCTAAGGAAGAGAAACAGGTCAGAAAGGTGAAACAGAAGATAACTAAAATGATATATAATGTTTTCAAAAGTACTTAAGTCATATAGGCACCCAAGTCCCTTTTTCAAAAGTGATTTAGGCACTCACTAAAAGTTATGTTTTCACATGCATTCAGGTGTCTAAGGATGCCGATAGGAACCCAATGGGATTCTTAAAGTTGCTTAAACATGTTAGGCACCTAAATCCCATTGAAATCATTTTCAAAGGTATTATGTGGCCCTTACGGCCTAAGTTAGCTTTTGAAAATTCAAGGCTAGAAAGCCGGAAGAGATGGCTGTGAACAGTGAGGCTGACAGCCAAGGTGGGCTCTGGGGCAAGGTTTGGGGAGGGGCACTCCATGCCTGGAAAAGGTGTGGAGCCAAGGTTGGGAGGAGTGGAGCTGAGGACAGTCAGTTCTTAGTGCGGTCCAGATCATGGTGCACAACCCCTCCACCCTGCCCTCTGGCACTTCCATGGCAATTCAAAGAGTCCGAGGCTCTGGCTGCAGTAATAGCAGCTGGGCTTCTTTGAATCTCTGAGCCCCAAAGCAATTGCCCTCTTTGCCCCTCCCCACCCAGCATCAGCAGGCCTGGCTCTGAATATCCATTATAGCCTGTTAATATAAGCCGTCAGAGTTCCCTGCATTGATTCTTGTGTGGCAGGGTTCTGGCTGCACCCGTGGATCCTGCACATCCGGCAGATAGTGTTCATACTCATCACAGGCTAGTCCACAGTTTGAGTTGATACCTGTTATAGCCCTGGCCTCCCTTTCCAGGGGTAGACTCTGCAGTGGTGTGGGAAGAGTTGGGGGGAACCCGGGCCCGCCCACTACTCCAGGTTCCAGCACAGGCGCCCTAAGGCAATGGCACCAGTCAGGGTTTGTTCTACTCCCTGTCTGGCAGCTATTTCCCTGGGCCACTTCTCTCCCAGTGCCTTTCCTCTGGTTACCTGAACAGCCTATCCTGCTCCTCCACAGCACTCTGCCTGACTCGCAGTTCCCAGCTCTCTCTCAGACACCTCTCACTTTCAGAACTTTGGCTCCTTCCCTCCTCCTCATGCACCTCTGAACTAAGAGAAGGGGAGCCCTTTCAAACCAGTCTCAACTGGTTCTTGACTGGCCCCAGGTGTTCAGATTAGCCTGACTCCCTTGGCCGTGGAAGGCTCCTAATTGGCACCAGGTGTTCTAACTGGCCTGATTGTCCAGATTGATTCTGGAAAGTTCCTGATGCTTCTAGACCAGCCCCTGCCAGTTTACCCAGGGAATGGAGACCTACCTAATCGAGCGCTAACATACCTCCCTTTGAGTGTTCTTCTGTAGCCATCTGGCCTGACCCTGCCACCCTTGTTTGAACAATGCTGTGTCTTACGAAAGCATCCAACTTGGATTGAGAGATTTCTACTTGCAGAAATTCCACCACAGCCTTGGGTAAATTGTCCAGTGGTTGATTACCTTCACTGTTAAACATCTGAGCCTCCTTTTTTGACTTGGCCCAAATTCTAGGTCAATATATAATCAAGGTCGACACTTCTGAGATGATATTAAAAAAACACACACACACAATAATGATTAGGGTCCATTCAAAAGCCTCTAGCGATCCAGATTTGGCCCACGGTCCACCTATTGCCTGACCCTGTTCTAGCGCTAAGAGATTCAGGGACACAGCTAGAAACCTTCTGTCCTAACACGATGCTTTAGCTTATTGAGAGACCACTGTGATGGATTCAAGTCCCCCGGCACAGTATTTTCTACATCACAGATGAGAACTTTCCTGTCACCAGTTACAGAACAAGCACCCCAGAACTAAAATCCACTAACTATAATTTGCTGGGGGCAAAGCTCACAGAAGAACAAACACTGTACGGTTTGCAGACATCTGAGTGCAAGAGAAATCGCGAACAATTCCATGAAATATCTATTAAAGGAAGGCAAGTTTTTAAGGTGAGATTAAAAATAATAACCTTTCGCATGGTTGTGGTGGAATTAATTTGTATCCAGAGTACCTGCCATGAAGGAGCAGCCAGGATAGTGCTCCCAGCTGGTTTACACAGAGACATACTAGGCCGGGCACTAAAAATAGCAGTGTATCTGGGGGTAGCATGGGCAAACCCTTAGGCTAGCTGCCTGAGCACAAACCAGTCCAAACCCCTCAGGTGCATCCTTACATGGCTAGCTTCAGCTGCAGCCTGTGCTATCCCTGGCTAAAGGCTAATCTTAGCACTCTAAAGAGCTAGTGCACATCTGTCTAGCCCAGCTGGGAAGTTTAGATCCGGCTGCAGTGTAAACATACCCTAAGGCACCCGAACGGAAGAGCCACCCCTAAAGGAGGTATAGGTTGAACCTCTAAAATCTGGGACTCTTTGTGCAGGACCATAGATGTGGCTGGACCATAGATATAGCTGGACCCGAGAGCCCCAGCTGGCTAGGTTCAGAAATTCAGCCCAAGCCAGGGCTGGTGCGGTGGGGGTCGCAGCCCCAGCCAGGCCTGGAGGGGGCCAGCAGCCAGGAGTGCAGCCCCAGCTGGGCTAGCGGCAGCAGGGCTGGCCCCCGGTTGGAGCAGTGAGGGACAAGAGGCAGCGGGGCCAATGGCAGGGAGGCAGCCTTGGCCAGGCTGGGAGCAGAGCACAGTGGCTGGAGCTGGCACCTGGGACCAGGGCCCACAGCCAGGCAGAAAGCTTTGACCTCCCCATGTCTGGCAAATTGCGTGGTTCAGAACCACTCAGGTCCCGAGGGTGCCCGACCAGGGAGTTTCCACCTGTAGTGCCATATACAGATTTTGTATGACTACGTCAGGACTTAATCTGTGTCCAAACAATGTCCAAAGAATAAAACAAGAAGAAGGGAGAAGTCTGGCTAAGAAGCTTAGTTATGAATTGATCTGCAGCTCATCAGTGCTCTAAAAAAATTGTCGAGCAGCGGCTTGAAATCAGCTTTAGATTCAACACCGAAAATGAACTGTTCCATTTCTCCTACAGCTCACTCAACTGCCTGTCGATGGCAGGAACTGTTACTCTAACGAGACACGTGAACAATTAGGCACCAATAGCAGACACATAAAGCTAATGCTTGATTATCATATTGGCTGCGACTCAAAAAGTCTGACATACATGTAAGTTTTGGCTTTGCTTGTTTGGACTTCAGGCTTGTGTATGAAGGATATTTTCCTTTGAGATATGAAAGAGTTACGGGGAAGAATATAGCATGCAAACATCCTTCCTTCCAGCCTTAATCAGTTTATCACCTCTCTGTAATATGTTAATACAAATTAGGGCTTATAAAAACAGATTTAGCGGTGATAATTGGAGCTCATCAAAATAGCAAGAGGCTCACATGAAAATTTTGGATTAAAAAGATATTTTATCCAAAGTGTGAACGACTGCCAAAAGAGCCCCAGTATGTTTTCCATTTTTTGGATTATCCTTCTCCTTTCCAGTGGTAAAAAAGGGGAGGAGAGAAATGAGTAACTGGGAAAAACAACAGTAACATTCTCTCTGCTTCCCCCCTTCTGCCCCACCCCCCAAAAATCTAGCCCAACGAAAAGAACAATTCACCATAAATAAGGATGAAAAGATCAGGCCCAGAGCAATTTCTGCTCACACCCAGCATCAGACACTGCGTCAGCTTCCCAATCTTCACTTTAGTGAAGAGATTAATTCTCCAGTCAGTGCATCAATGAAGCTCGCACAAGTGTCAGTATTTTACATCCCTTTTCCAAAAGATTCATTTATCACTTACACGCAGACTTCTATATCCATCAAGACAAGTAAAGCAAACCAAGTCTGATCATCAGTTGCCTGTCTCTGGAAGGAGCTTTTACTCTAAGGGTATGTCTATACAGCAACTTTATTTCAAAATAACTAGCGTTATTTTGAAGTAACTTAGTCCGCCTCTACACTGCAGGCGGTTATTACAAAATAATGTTGAAATACTGTCAAGCTGGGAGGACTTCTTACTCTGACTCCTGTAACTCTCAGGCTACGTCTACACGGGCATGATTTTCCGGAAATGCTTTTAATGGAAAAGTTTTCCATTAAAAGCATTTTCGGAAAAGCATGTCTAGATTGGCAGGACGCTTTTCTGGAAAAGCACTTTTTGCGGAAAAGCATCCGTGGCCAATCTAGACGTGCTTTTCCGCAAAAAAGCCCCGATTGCCATTTTCGCGATCAGGGCTTTTTTTCAGAAAACAGTACTGTGCTGTCTACACTGGCCCTTTTGCGCAAAAGTCTTTCGGAAAAAAACTTTTGCCTGAACGGGAGCAGCATAGTTTTTCCGGAAAAGCACTGATGATTTTACAGTAGATCATCAGTGCTTTTCCGGAAATTCAAGCGGCCAGTGTAGACAGCTGGCAAATTTTTTCAGAAAAGCGGCTGATTTTCCGGAAAAACTTGCCAGTCTAGACACAGCCTCATTGTACGAGGAGTACAGGCAAGTCAGAGGAAGAGTGCTCTATTTTGAAATAAATGCTGTGTAGACGCTTCCCGTTTCGAAATGAGCTACGCAGTTGACATAAGAAACAGGTAAACAATTAGGCACCAATGGCAGACAGATAAAACTAATGCTTGATCATCATATTTTCTACGACTCAAAACTTATCTGATATCCATGTAAGTTTGGGCTTTACTTGTTTGGAATTCACTTCTCTTGGGGCTTTTGCTGCTGCCTATGCAGTAGCTATTCCGGCCAGGGCTTTCATCTACCTGCTGTGGTAAGCCCCGCTCCCAGAACCTTCCCAGACTCAAGGACTGCTGGACAAGTCAACCACTGCCAGTATCCCTCTCCTCCCCAAGCTATTTGTTGGTTCTGTGAGAGGACGTGGGTGGCAGCCTAGTTAGTCATGAGCAGGGCTTTGACTAACTACCTCAAAGGCACTATTCCATTCTTCATTCTTCTGGGAAACATACCACCACACACTGGGTCATGTAGTTACTCAGGGTTGCTTTTTCTGATTTGAGAAGTTAAGCTTTATGCCAGGTGGGTCTTTAATCCAAACTGTGGAATCTTACCCAAATTGATCGCAAACCAGGACATTGCTCCAGTGATGTCTTTGTCTTTTCTAATAATAAGTTTTCCATTACAGGAACTATAACTATTCAAATGCAGATTGTCTTAAGTCTGAAGCATTACTGGATGAATTATGTTTAATAACTTTATTGAATCCAATTCAATTCAACAGTTTTATTTAAAATGGGACTGACTAGTTACAGGTTGAACCTCTCTTGTCTGGCACCCTTAAGACTTGATTGGTGCCACACCAGAGCCTTTGCCAAACCATCGGAGGTCAATATTGTCTAGCAACATTACCAACACTTCCACTGCTTACTGGGCTCTTAGAAGACATTTAGGAGTAAGTTAGTGCTAAATAACAGCACAGAACAAGGAGTGCCAGGGCTAGTGGCTATAAACAAACTTTATAGAACCACAGGAAACTTGGCCACACCAAGTGATAAGTGGATGTTTGGCTAACTAAAATCATGCTGGACCATGGATGTTGCTGGACCAGAAAGAGCACCAGACTTGAGACGTTCAATCCGTATTTTCTCCTACTATTTGAAAGTTGACATATACTAAAACTAATCTCCATATTATTACACATGTATCTGACCTATGAATTACAAGAAACCTTCTACCAGAAATGAATTTCTGTCATATTGTTTTACATTTTCATGGTGTAATCTGAATAGAATTTGCATTGTATTTTCCTCAAATGAAAAGTAATTTATATAGAAAACCTCCAATAGGACAATGGCATTTTATCATTGCACGATGAAATATAACTTTTAACAAGATTAAAATATTGAGTTTGAAAATGACCTTTAAAGCCATACCTATATTTTGTACAACCATACTCCTCATATTTACTATATAGAATTCTCCCCAGTTAAAATGAAAACTGTTGTCCTTGGATAACCCACAAACAATATCAAGTGTACATCGCATGCATTAATACAGAGATTTCTAGTTAGAATACATCTCTTCCAAATTCTCATAATGTTCAATCTCACAAGTTTAGATTGTTCGTGTCAAAGCTACCAGGATATGAAGGACAAAGAAAACCTACCTGCATACACAATAATAAACACGTCAGCCTCTAGTTCAATTAAATGTGAGGCTTGTTTGAACACGAGAGTTCTAAATATTGCATGACAATTTAATGTCCTTCATAATGGAGTTAAAGACTGTAGAACAACAAACATCCTAAACTGAAAGATGAACCCTCTAAGGCTATTGTTGCTAGAAGTTGATGTAGGAATCATACAGGTGGTACCATGACAAAAATATTCAGGACAATAATGCTTCCGGCAGGGCCTTCATTCCGGAAAATGGTCTGGAAGGTTGTTGTTTTTTTCAGAATTTAGTGGATTCAGACAGAATATGCTTCAGCCTCCACTGAAGAAGATTCATCTCTAGGGATAAATGGAAATATACAGGTTGAACCTCTCTAATCTAGCACCCTTGGGACTTGACCGGTGCCAAAACAGAGAATTTGCTGGATCACAGGAGGTCAATATTTTCTATCAGCATTACTCACACTTCCACTGTTTACAGGGCTCTTAGAAGACATTTAGGGGTAAATTAGAGATAAATAACAGCACAGAACTCAGAGTCAGGACAAGTGACTATACACAAACCTTATGGGGCCATGGGAAACTTGGCCACACCCACACTAAGTGGACATCTGGCTAAATAAAAATCATACTGGACCATGCACATTGCTGGACCAGAGAGTGCCGGATTAGAGAGGTTCAACCTATAGTTTCAAATTGCTCTATTCAACAGTTTAGGAGGAACAACAGAAAATCACATCAAATCAAATTTCTAAGGAGAGTCTTAGCTAGGCAAATATTATCCATGAATAGAATTTGGGCAGGACCTTGGTATTCAAATCCCTTTGTGAAATATACTATGGGATCTTCAAATACCACAAGTGGCCAGAAGCTTAATTGTACATCTCAAGCAAACACTTGAATATCCAAAACGTCTGCTCCTCTAGCACCTTCTAAGATATTTATTTAGTGCTTAATCAAAGGGGAAAGTGGCATCCCACAAGAATCACCAGTACCATGGAGAGAAATTGTATATCACTTGTACACTACATGGTCTCTTCTGAACACTCAAAGGACTGAGGGTACATCTACACTAGCCACCAAGTTCGAACTAGGGAGGCTAATGAGGGCGACCAAAATTGCAAATGAAGCATAGGATTTAAATATACCACGCTTCATTAGTATGTTCCTGGGTGGTCGCCATTTTGGAAACTGACTAGCCCGGAAAAACTGCCCATGTCTACACGCAGCAGTGAAACAGGAGTTTGAAGTAAACCCCTAACTCGAATTAGCTGTTAAACCTCATTCGACGAGGAGTAACAGCTAATTTGAGTTAGAGGTTTACTTCGAACTCCCGTTTCACTGCTGTGTGTAGACACGGGCAGTTATTCTGGGCTAGTCAGTTTCCAAAATGGCGACCGCCTGGGAACATGCTAATGAAGCACAAGATATTTAAATCCTGTACTTCATTTGCAATTTCGGTCACCCTCATTAGCCTCCCTACTTCAAACTAGGGGGCTAGTGTAGACGTACCCTGAGAGAAGTATCAGAAGGGTAGCCATGTTAGTCTCTTTCCATAAAAACCACAAGGAGTCCTGTGGCATCTTAAAGATGCATGTGACGAAGTGGGTCTTTCTTTGCCCACAAAAGCATATGCCCAATTACAGCTGGGTCATCTCTCTCTCTCTCTGCAACTGAGGGGGCTCTCTCTTTGTCACTTTGCCCACCAGCCAGGTGACAACCATCCTCCCCTTTTGTGGTACCCAAGTCCCACACGACAAACCATCCAGGGCTGTCTCCAAATCCACTTTCCTGACTAAGCCACATCCGCTGTGGTGGGTAGGGGAAGCCAGGCCCTCTCACTGCTTAGGATTCCAGACTAGGGA
The DNA here is from genome assembly GCF_052426305.1 of Pelodiscus sinensis. Classification (NCBI taxonomy): domain Eukaryota; kingdom Metazoa; phylum Chordata; order Testudines; family Trionychidae; genus Pelodiscus; species Pelodiscus sinensis. The sequence goes on from NC_143057.1 coordinate 8,543,357, forward strand.
CCCTAAACCCAGCACCCAAGGTCTGCACAGTCCCAAAATTTGCTACTCATTCCCTGGGCTTCTCCTACTTCATCTCTATGCATCTCTTTGACTTCATTCTCCTCTAAATATGCCCTTCCCTTGGGGCAGGACCCCCAGGCTTGCTCCTTTCCTTCTCCAAAGGGAAACAGTGGCTGCAGGCCTCCATACTACAGCTAAGTTTGCCAACTTTCTGATTGCAAAAAATGGAATGTCCTTGTCCCGCCCCTGCTCCAAGGCCCCGCCCCTGTCCACGCCATCCCCTTTCTCTCCATCACTTGCTGTCTCCCATGCCTTCTCCACCCTTGCTCACTCACTCACCAGGCTGGGGTAGGAGTGCAGGCTCCAGATGGAGATACGTGCTCTGGGGTGATGCTGTTGGAGATGCAGAGTTTGGGATGCTCAAGCCTGGGATAGGAGATTGGAGTGCGGGAGGAGGTGTGGGCTCTGGGAGGGGGCGTGGGTCTTGATCAGGCTGTCAGTTCTGGGAGGAATCTAGGCTGTGGGAGTGAGCTCAGAACTGGGAGAGCAGGTTTGGAGCAGTGCTTACTTGAGACAACTCCCTCAGGGTATGTCTACACTGCCACCCTAGTTCGAACTAGGGTGGCTAATGTAGGCATTCGAACTTGCAAATGAAGTCCAGGATTTAAATATCCTGGGCTTTATTTGCATGTTCCCGGGTGCCGCCATTTTTAAATGCCCCGTAGTTCGAACTCCCTGGCCGTGGCTAGACGCGGCACAGACTAGGTAGTTTGAATTAAAGCTCCTAGTTCGAACTACCATTATTCCTCCTGCAACTACCTAGTCCGTTCCGTGTGTAGCCGTGGGCAGGGAGTTCGAACTACGGGGCATTTAAAAATGGTGGTGCCCAGGAACATGCAAATAAAGCCCAGGATATTTAAATCCCGGGCTTCATTAGCAAGTTCGAATGCCTACATCAGCCAACCTAGTTCGAACTAGGGTGGCAGTGTAGACATACCCTCAGGGACATGTCCCTAAAGCCCATAGACAGTAGGGCAGCCAAGGAGGCTCCATGTACTGCTTCTACCCTCATGTGCTGTTCCTGCAGCTCCCATTGGTGGCACTCCCCAGCCAATGGGGGCTGCAGAGACAGTGTTTGGGGTGGGGACAGCATGCAGAGTTTCTCTGGCCACCCCTGCACTTAAAAGATGCAGGGACACATCCCCACTTCTCTCCCAGAGTCAGGGCAGGCAAGGAGCCTGCCTTAACCCTGATGCACTGCCGAGTGATCTTTTAAACATCCCAGTCAGCAGTGCTGGCCTGAACTGACAAACCCCAAATACCTGGTGACCCTAACTGTAGCCGCTTTCTGCAGCCAGCTTCTTGGTCATAGTGCAAGTCCTGTTAATTCTCGTCTGGCCTCTATTCCCAGTCGGAGGTTGCTTACCTAGCTTAATTCCCCTCAGGTATTGCTGTCAAGTTACTTGGCCCCCTTCATACTATCAAGGCTGGCGTAGGAGCCCGCAATGTTTGTAGCTAAGCATCCCATGTTCATTATAGTAGAAATTGTTCTCTGTTAGGTGGGAGACCATATTGGTATTTGTGAAAGCATCATAATAAGCTTCTAATAATCCACAGCCATTACACATATAAACAAAGATTAATCACATGGGTCAGAATCATTATATTGGACCCTTGATTAAGATTTTATTTTTGTCAGCAAAACCATGGAGAAAATGGATTGTAAATTCAGTATATGACAATGCACAAGAACAGGTACAAAAATGAAAATGGAGTATGCTAAATGACCCATGGATTACACATGCTTCTATAAGGGCTGGTTGCGAATAAGAAGTAGGGAATTATGAAATTATGTTAAATTGCCTTTTTTTATTTTGAATTTCAACACTACAGAAAATTTGTTTAAAAAAAAAAGATTACTCCTACAGTGTTTTGAATATGCAGGAATGGAATATTGTCAGGGTAGAGACTTGCATTTAAAAACATTGCTGGAAATTTCTGAATTTCAAAATGTCACCGACTCTTATTTTAAGGACTTGAAATATAGAGAGAATTAGGCAATGCTTCCAATTGCATTGGATGTATAGACATAGCTTGAAAGATGCTGAACCAGATTCATCATGAGTTTAAGCCAATTCACACTAAAGGAAAATGAAATGTTTGTGTCTCACTCATAGGCTTTACTTCAGTTTGTTGTGTTTTGTAGTAGAGTCTTTCAAGTGTAGTAATTTCAACCATGGAAATATTTAAGCTACAGATATGGTAGGCAGTCAGATAAGGCCATACGATGGCTCACCTACAATTAGTAGTCATCTTCCAATTCATTACAATGGGCTTTGGGTCAGGCCAATACCAAGTAGGAGGTTCCTTACAATATTTCAGTGTCCTTTATCGATGATCTGGGGATGAGACCTTCAAGGAGTCAATGGGAAATGGGGCATCCAACTCTCATCGATTGTCAAGGGAAAAGGAGCATCCCAGTTCTGTTTTGTTGAAAAAGTCTCTCTCAAGTTTTTCATGGGGTTATAATAGACCACAGAGTTTCAAGTACTGAATTATTTATACAGCTCAGAGGCTGCATCCTCATCGGCGTCTGTGTAATGCTAGAGCTGCAAAATAAATGTGCCATGATAGGCAGGAGCCATCACCTTTTCAAATAAAAATTACACTAAAATAAATAATAAATGATGGCCTATGTGCAGTAGCACGTGGTATGGATGGAACTGAAATGGCTTTTTCATTTTCTGTTTTCACTTGTAATCTTAGAAACCCTGAATCTTAAGGGAGAAATTTCTACTATAGCACTATGAGCCAGAGTGCTCTCACTTGGATCAAAAACCACTCTTTATATTAGGCATATTTGTTGTGCTTCTTTTTCACCTATACCCCTAAATACATTGACAAGTTAAGGCTGTGCAATCTTTCAAAAGTGCATAAACACTGTCTTGTTCGGTAATTTTTTTCCCTAGAGGTGGCAAGCAGAAGAATGATGAATATTCTATGCTAATAAAAATAATTGCATGTGCAGTCAGGGAGAACTGAGAGTCCATTTCACCACGACATTGGAGTGTTTGGGTAAGTTGCTTCTTTTTCATTGAGTAATTTTCCTTTCTAATATATACATGGAGTCTGGCAAGACAGACTCTTGCAATACCATTAGTGCTTGGTAAGCCAACAACAAGATCTCTTCCGTGTGTTCAGAACTCTATAGCACAGAGCAATAATTAAGCAAAATCCAGCTGTAGAAAAGAGGATGATGCTGTACTATTGGGTAACCCATTAAGGCTCTGGAAAAATAGGGAAGAAAAGGTCTAGAGAACGTGACCTATGAAGGAAGACTGAAAGAAATGGGCTTGTTTAGTTTGGAAAGGAGAAGATTGAGAGGGGACATGACAGCAGTTTTCAGGTATCTAAAAGGGTGTCACAAGGAGGAGGGAGAAAAATTGTTCTCCTTGGCCTCTGAGGACAAGACAAGAAGCAATGGGCTTAAACTGCAGCAAGGGAGATTTAGGTTGGACATTAGAAAAAATTTCCTAACTGTCAGGGTGGTTAAACACTGGAGTAAATTGCCTAGGGAGGTTGTGGAATCTCCCTCACTGGAGATATTTAAGAGCAGGTTGGATAGACATCTATCAGGGATGGTCTAGATTGGAACTGGGTCCTGCCATGAGGGCAGGGGACTGGACTCGATGACCTCTCAAGGTCCCTTCCAGTTCTAGTGTTCTATGATTCTATGAAAAAGACACATCTGCTCCATAAATATATTTTCCTAAAATACAGGAGAAATATTCATAATGATTTTTGAAAGTGAAAAATATTAGTGTTTGTGGTCACAATGGTTTGAAAAAATGAAAGCCTTAAACTGCTGATTATTAATGTGTTTGCAAATTAGGGATGATTAAGGAAAATGTTGTAGGTTCACTAGAAACTTGAGAGAGTCAGGCAACCTTTGGTGAAAGTTTTAAAATTATTTCCAAAGCTTTCAAGTGATCCTGGAACCAGCCTGAGGAGAACCTAGTCTACAATTGTGAAGCAAAATGAAATGAAAACTTCATGGGGACAGTCCAGTTTCCCCTTGAGAATGGGGTTTAAATAAACACCAAAAAAACCTCATGGGATGTGAACTATGGTAAAGAATACCTCAAAGACCCACAAACCCCAGGATACAAGCCAGAATTCACAAGTTTCACTTGACTAACAAAAGAAATGGAAGACAGCAATTGCCTCTCTCAGAATGTAGAATGGAAGGCATCAGTCTCCTCTGCATTTATTGAGCTGAACAGTCAATATTGCTGATGGAGCCTTGATATAGTTGCATTCAGAGGTGAATATGGCTCAAGACAGAAGTACTATATTATCAGCAGATGGTCACTCTAGGGATGTGTCTAGACTACAGGGATTTTTCAAGAAAAAGTGGCCTTCTTTCAAAAAACCTTTACCTGCATCTAGACTGCTGCTACGTTCTTTTGAAAGTAAATCAAAAGAACACGGCAGTTTTTTCAACCGTGGAAAACCTCGTTTTATGAGGAAGAGCGCCTTTTTTCAAAAGTGCTCTTTCAAAAAAAGGCACTACGTAATGCCAACTGTACTTTTTCGAAAGAGAGCATCCAGACTGCCAGGGTGCTCTCTTTCAAAAAAGCGGCTTGCTTTTTCGAAAGTACTGATACTCTTTTTCGAAAGAGGCTTGCAGTCTAGACATAGCCTAGGAAATGCAGAAATTCTGCTAGTAATTAGTGTGTGACATATCATAGAATTTGCTGATATTTCCACGGCATCTTAGACCCGATTCTGTTCTCTTCTTGGAATCTTTTACCCTTCTGCACTTTCTTTTTGCCACATCTATTTATCTACCTGGGGGGCACTGCTTTGACCAGATACTGTTTGTTATTCATGCCTCATCCCAATTAAAGTGGATCTTTTGTCAGTGCATTAATAGTCCATCTTCAAAACCATCCTGGATTCGTCAAAACATATCACGTCCTCAGATAGTTCCTGGCCAGCACTGTTCTCTGTGTATTTGACGTCAATGAGCTAGCAGGAAGTTCTGTGTGTTGTTTTCTTGTTTCGGAGCATTACTGGAGAGGCTATAGATGATGTGAGTTTTCAGCCACTCATCTGTGGTAACTTCCAATAGACTGGCTCTTCTTTTTTAAAAATAAAGGAAAACAAACAAACAAAAAGCCTTTAGAATCAACAAAATGTTTGCCAGATATTTTGTTCTTCTGTGCTCTGTCCTTGGATGAATAAACCCCATAACAACAAGGGGGTTTTGTCGGTTTAGAACCAGATCTTGGAGATAAAAATACCCATGTAGTCATGTGCTTTATGGCTGAGTCTCTAGAGAATAACCTTTGAAAGGAAAACATCTTGGTCCAGATGCTCAGAGTAGAACTGTTGACCAGGTCTACATAGTTCAACTTCATACGTCTGTGTATATTGCCAAATAAATGTTCATGCTATATAAAGCCCTGAATTTTTAGCCACTGGAAAACAATAGCAATATTTAATGGGTGATCAATCAAACCCTAAACTAATACAGTACTCATTATTAAGATGTTCTGTGTGATGCATGCAGGCTTTTGTCCTGTGTAGAGTTTGCCATTAAAAGAACTGCTGCCGACTTTTATCTCGAAAGGGAAAGTTTTTTTCCCTCACAAAATACATAGACCCCATGCAGTACATTTTAAATAGATTGCACATATGACTAGATTACTTATGTAATTAATTCAGTTTCAAAATAGACTTAATACACATACATATTCAATCACTGCGCAAGAATAATGTGGCTAACATTAAAAAAAAGTGTACTATTGATCTAAAAATCCAGCAGCAATTAATCCTCTGGTGATATCGGATTCCTGCGTGAACAGCAGATGCTGATATTAAAAGTGACGGGCCATTCCACAACTGGTGGAAAGTGGCGGAAATTGTAGGTCCATTGACTTTGATGTAGCTACACGGATTGATTCCAGCTGACAATTCAGCCTGTGACAAATGTTGCAAGAGCAATATTGAAGTTGGGAGATGCTTTGCATAGGACACAGGAGGGCATGACAAAAAAATCAAGTGAGATACATTGTTGTACTGTAGTGAGTGTATAGGATCTTCCATTTATTTCATTGACCTAGTTATCACTGGTTGGAGAGTTGGATTCATTACAGTGATTTCCATCACTGTAAGAAATGTCTATGCAACAGCAGTACAGCTGTAGATTGGATGGTCAGATGTCCAGTTTTCAACCAGAAAGTCTGGTTAAACAGCAGACCTGACAGTGTCTGGTGAAATCTACTGATTGGACATCTAAAGTCTGGTTACTGAAGGTGGAAGAGGAGCTGGGTCATCACCCATACTAACCTTTGCTAAGTCAGGGCTCCTGGCTGCATTAAGCATCTGCAGGTCTCCTCCCTGGCTCCACAGACAAATCCTTCCTGACCCAACTGGAGGTGGAAGTGAGAGGGGAAAAAAGGAAATTCTGACATTCCTATTGAAGTGTCCAGTTTTTAAACATTACAAAGTTGGCAGCTCTAGCTGCAGAGCTGTTGTTGGGCTGTTGCAGTGTCCATAGTGTAGACATGGAGTAGAAGAATGCCATAAGTCCAGTTTGAGGCTGGAGGCCAAAGACCTGAGATGGGTACACTCAGAGACAAGAAAGGGGACAGAGCTCTATAACTAGGATATGTTTAATTTTTAAAACAGAAATGCTATCTTAAAAAGCATGTTCCTTTTTGAAACACTATGGATTGCTGTGTAGTTTCCTATATTTAAACCAGACTAGAACCAGCAATAACTATTCATACCAAAAAAAAAAAGGCTACTGTTTGTGATTAAACTTTTTGAGAGTCTGCCAGTATAGGTTTGAAGTTTCTCCAGCTGAAAACACCTTTTTTTTTTTTTTGAGTCAGGCTGTGAGCAAAGCTGGAAGCCATGTGAAATAGCGGAGGTACTAGCAGTATAAAAACACGACCATCTGCAAAGTTTTGTGAACAATTTCAATTCTGAAATATTTGAAGCGAGATTTCACCCTTATGGATGTTTTCAAGTGGTGGGAGCAGAACACACCAGATTAAAATATGTCATTTCCTCCTCACACTACTTATTTGTATTTATTTAGATGTATGCATGTGCTAAGAAGGGCACCTGCCCACCCATCTGCTTTAGACACACTTGACATAATAAATATAGATCATAAAAATACCCTAAGTGCTGCAGTACAGTTTCATATAAGCATCTACTAGTACCACAAGCAACTAAAAAACCTCAAGACCCTCTTTCTCCCATCTTTTAAAATGTCAAGGACTAAACAAACATGAAGGAATTAGTTACATATTAATTGATTTAATCTTTACACGTAGTTCTAGGAAGAATATTCTGGGCACATTAGAACTGCCTGGCTCTCACACTGAACAAGCATTTTCTGACATCAGTTATCTGTCCTAATTGCCTGAAAAGTTGTGGATTCATTCAAAAAAGAAAAACTTTGAAAGAAGTTTTCAGCTTTCCTGCTGCACAGTAGCCACCTTAAGTAACTGAATCTATTGAGCTCAAAGTTCTCAGCAGCTCTATTCCGGCACACAAAATCCCAGCACATTTGTTACCCTGAGCTCCTCTTTATACATGGCAACGAACCTATCTATTGACATTATGATCTGTTACAAAGCCCTCTATTAGTACATCAATTTCTTATTAACTTCTTTGTCTTCTGTTGCCAGTCAGTTCAATAGTCCAAATTGACTTAAACAATAAAAGGTGCATTTTACCACCAGTGAAAATCTACTGTGTTTTGTTAAGCCAGAGCAAAGATAACATCCCTCTGTCAATTATGGCCCATTCTTCTTGGTTTTGCTTTGACATTTCATAATTATCCTGGCACTAATAGCCTCATCATGTTCAGGATGTGTCATCATTTCCATTCTAAGCCCATTGTCAAGTAGGTTATAAATTCGCCATTAGCAGTTTCTGTGGGCTTAAATTCAGCATCAGCGATTCCATGGTACAGCCTGCATATTTATTCCTGCCTCTGGAAATTTCCACTACATGCATCTGACGAAGGGGTCTTTGCCCACGAAAGCGTATGCTCCTACACTTCAGTTAGTCTATAAGGTGCCACAGGACTCCTCGTTGCTTTTGGTTTTTTCTTGTATTTAATTTAAATTGTGGAGCTGCAACAATCGAAAATATACATTTTCTTTACCCTACATAAAGACTTGCCTATGGCTATCTAAAATGGGGATCTCTAGAGACTATAGAATGTAGAAACTGGAAACTAAGAAATACAGGACTGGATCCTCAATTAGTGTTGACTGGCATATTTCCATGTGATATATAGTGCCTGATCCTCTTTTATGCGAAGGCCCCTGTATATTACCAGAATGTTGTGTCGCAGTCTTTCTGCAAATGAAAAATCAGGTCCACAGAGTGTATGAAATGTATAATAGTAATTGGAGTATCTTCATCTCCGCTGAAGTAATTGACTATACATGGTATCGTATATGCTATACTAAGTCTACTCAACAGCTAGGAAGTATAATACCCAGTGTGGACAGACAGACAAAATTGCTAATTCTAGGTTCTATCTTGAGCAGAGCTTAGACACCACACTGTCCGTGCCGCCACATTGAAATAGCATGCTGAAAATAGGAACAAGCACATGCATGTCAACCCACCCTGGGAACCACATCTCCCAGTTACTGCAAAGCCACATCCTAAGTTAAAAGAAAGATGTGTAGGTTGAAAAGTTAAGCGATCAAAAGCTAGCAAGTGCCATATTGACAGTTGGCCATGTAACCTGCATTTGGTCCCCTTGTCCGTCCATCCTTCCTGAATATTGACAAAGCAAAGGAGTCTTTGGGGGAAAAAATATTACATTACTTTCAGCAGCTATTGAAAGCGTGTTAGAACCTCCTGGAGAGGCATAGGGATCTTGAGCAAAATGGAGAGTTTGTGCAAAACAGAATCAGCTACACTGATTCTTTTTGTGCAAAAATGGCAGAAAATATGCTAATGATATTGCAACTTACGCTAATTTTCTGCGACATACTAATTTTCTGCTGCAAAAATTGGCAGTGTAGATAAAGCCTTTGTGTTTCAGGCATTATTCAGCTACACATGACAGTGATTTTCTGGAAGAAAAGGCACTTCTCTAGCCAAAGGGCTTTCTCCCTGCTTCTTAAAAATAAGTAAGGCATAAGAAACTTTTAGAGTGTTAGTCAACTTAGCTCTTAGAAAAAAGGCCTACATTTCATTGTGTGTTCAAATTTTTCATTGAATCTAATATATATGGAGTAAATTCAGTTCTCACCTAAAATACGCATCATTTGGGAATAGCAACTGAATATAAAATAATTGCTCTGGATTTATCCACGTTTAGATTACATTAGACTCTAGACAATAATAAATAACATTGGGAAGTGGGAAACAGTGCATACCTGAAGAATGAGAGGTTAAACTAATCTGTGGCATAAATCCATCAATTAACTCTATCCACATCTCACATGTACAAATGATGGAGGCTCTTGAACCTTAAACCTATCCTTATTGGCTGCATAGTATTTATAAGAGAGAGTTTACTATTAGAGAAGCTCTCAAAGGCATACGACCACTAATGGGTGAATGGTTACTAGTTTTTATCCAAAACACTGATCAGAATTTTGATTGGAACCTCAGAATGTAAGAACCCCTTTTTATGTTCAAAATTGCCCACAGGTTTGTGCTGCTTTGGCATTACTTTCAGCAGCTATTAAAAGTGTGTTAGAACCTTCAGGAATTGAACCATGAAGGGCTAGACTGCTATAGGCTGAGATCTCCTGGCAGGATATTAGGGCTACGTCTACACTGCATGGTTATTTTGGAATAGCCTATTCCAAAACAGAAGGCCTGACTGCCCTTATCCCAGTCATGGGAATTGAGGAGTGATGGAACGAAAGGTTGAAACGCGGGCATGAGGGAAACCTGTAATACTAATGAACAACGAAGACAGTGCCTAGGTTTAATTTACACAATCCACTCGGCTGAGATAAATCACTGGTAAATCTGATATGTCTGATACGCATCCAAAGGGTTTGTCCTAGTAGAGAACTGGAAGTCTGCCTGATAAATATTGAATTTGACTTTAACAGGGTTAAAGAAAGACAATAGATACATTCATGGAGATTAGGTCCATCAATGGCTTTTAGCCAGGATGGGCAGGGATGGTGTCTCTAGCCTCTGTCAGAAATGAGTGACAGGAGAGGGATTGCTTGATGATTCCCTGTTCTGTTCACTCCCTCTGGGGCATCTGGCATTAGCCACTGTCAGCAGACAGGACATTGGGCTAGATGGACCTTTGGTCTGACGCAGTCTGGCCGTTCTTATGTTCAGCTGGAAAAACATTCCACCCAAGTTTTCTCCAGGTAGCTTTGCAAAGGTATTTGATACATTAACGTGGCATCCACTTTGAAGCTTCTGTAACCCCCGTCTGGCTCTTTTAAACTCCCTTTCTAATTAGAGCAAGCTCTGCTCGTGTGGAGGGGTGATGCCACCCTGGCCCAGAACTATTCCTTACTGTCTTTTATCCCGTTAGGGGATTTATATGCCCCATCACACCATACCATTCCCCTCCCCCACCACAGCATTGGCAAGAACTCTTTGTGAACTCCTTTCCTCCATCACCCACACTGAGCCTTGGGCTTTAGGACCCTACAAAGGGGAAAGGTCCAAATGTTTACACCACAATTAAACAGCCCCATAGCTCTAGCCCTGAGAGCCTAAGTCACCTGGCACAGGCCAGTTAAACCTCGTTCCACGAGGCGTACAGCTAGTTCGGATAGGAAGCCTAATCCAAACTAGCTAGTCCATGCCGTGTGTAGCCGCGCGGCACGGGGTCCGACCTAGCCGGCATTTAAAAATGACACCGGCCGGCTTTATGCAAATGAAGCCCGGGAAATTCAAATCCCGGGCTTCATTTGCAACTCCCTATGACTACATTACCCGCCCCCTAGTTCGAACTAGGGGGGTAGTGTAGACATACCCTCAATGACTTTAATGCAAAAATGAAAGCCCATTTCTCTTGTGTGTTTTCATACAGAGATACTTATGGATGGATTCTGTGATTTTGACAGCATATTAGGTACTGAGGTAAAAGCACAAGGAAAACACGGTTATTTTATTCATTTATATTTTTTCTAAGTATGTGCTCTCTCGTACAGGAATTACTTGAAAAAGTGGATAAACCAGCTTTCTGCTAAAAAGCAATTTTACTGGAGGAGGTTTCAGATTTGTTAGCCAACCTTTTGATTATTTTATTTTAATTGTATTTATTTATTTAGTAAGGTTAAACAACAGGGGCTCTCAAACTTTTTGTTCCTATTCAGAACAAAGCTCCACAATTTCAAAACTCTCCATAAAAAGCATTGAACCATGCCTCTGGCACATTCTGCATGGTGGGCTGCCCCCGAACCTTTAAGTAGTCCACCTGACAAGCTGCTGGGGACTCGCCGCGGAGGACGCGGGTGGCGGGGCCGCTGAGACGCGCCGCGGCGGTCCCGCTGCCCGCGTCCTCCACGGTGAGAAAAGCCACTCCGCGTCTCCCTGGTCTGCTGGAGTCCCCCCAGCATACCAGGGAGACGCAGAGTGGCTTTTCTCGCCGCGGAAGACACAGGCAGCGGGACCGCAGCGCGTCTCGGCGGTCTGCTGGGGGGGGGGGGGCGCAGCTAGTGCGGGGTTGCCTCACCCCGTTTGTAAGTAGGGATCTGATGTAAGTCAGATCCATGTAACCCGGGGACTGCCTGTATACAATCGGCCAGATCTTCAGCTAATGTAAACAAGTCTAATTCGAGTGAAGATTAAGTGGTGACTTGGTTGTGATCTATAAGTGCCTACATTCAGAAAATATTTTTGTTCTTTAGCCTGCTTCACAAAGCCATAACAACAGCCACTGGCTAGAAGTTGAAGTCCAGAAAGTTCAAACTGCAAATATGAAAAAAAATAACAATGAGATAAATTAACCACTGGAACAATTTACAAAGAGGCAAAGATTCTCCCTCCCTTATGGTTTTCAAATCAAATCAGAACGGGCTATAAAATATGCTCTAGTTCCACTGTAAGTTATTGAGATTAACATAAATATTGCTTGGGGGAAATTCTATGGCCTGTGTGATGCAAGAAGCCAGCCTGCTTGATCATAATGGTACTTTCTGGCTATAAAATCAAGTACATTGATGGAGCGTTGCCAGTTTACACAAGCTGAGGATCTAGCTCATAATGTGAATTTAAATAAGACAATAATAAAGTAGCACTTCTCATTAGGCAGAACCTTACTATAGTACATTTATAGCACACAGGACTATCAACAGAATTGCAGGGCCTCTGGGCTAGTTGGGGGCAGTGGCTCTGGGACCATGGAAGGGGTGGGGCCTCCGGCAGAAGAGGTGGAGCCTCAGATGGAAGAGGCAGGCTTGGAGCCTCCCTTCCTCCATCCAGCCCTTCAGTGCTGTCCAGACTGGGCTGCCCGGGGCTCTGTTGGCAATTTAAATTGGGGCTTTTGCTGCTGAGACAACTACAGTAACAGCAGCATCAGAGTCTCAGGCCCTTTCAAATTGCCAGGCCCTAGGGTAGCTGCCCCTTTTGCTCTGTCCCCCTCCGTTCCCCCGTCAGTGGCCCTGATAACACACACCGTCGTACTTGTGAACTGAGATGCTCATTTCACTGCTCAAACCATTCAATTAACATGAAGGAGTTAAAGCAAAAGGAAATACATATGCTCATCAGTCAGAGTGGCAACCTTAGACTCAAGAGGAAGTGACCTGATGCCGGAAGCAGGATGATTTCAACAAAAACACACCTTTCAAAAAAGAACAATTCTCAAGAGTGTTTTAAACGTGGGAGGAATCCGATGAGGCGGCCATGCAGGAGTGAGCACCAGACATTCAGATCCATCCCTGCAGTGTCTGAGTCACCCGACAGCATGTGCGTGGGGAAACAGAGTCCTTAATTTTGCACGAGCTAAGAGGCCAGGCCAACCGACAGCAATTCTGAGCCCCAGGACAAAACAGAGGGCCCCTCACTCCCCTCGCTTGTCTGGTCCTAGCCCAGCCCTGTCCCTCACCTCTGTGGCCAAGTCCCTGGCAGCTGCACTGAGGAAAAGCCAAGGCCGTGTCTCTTAAATCAAAGACATGCTTGATATACTAAATACAGGTTCCAGGGCCCCGTAATCCTGCCCTGGAGCCTGCATGGGGCATATCAAAAGTGTCTTTAAATCAAGAGATGCTCCAGAGCAGACAGAGCTAACTGCCCCATTTGACCCCACTGTAGGGAGGCCTGTGTGAGGCTGCTGGACTGGAGAACAAGTGAGCAGAGGATATGCATGGACATCAGCTAGGTTCTTCTTCAGCTGTCCCTTGATAGGAGGAGGATCTATGCCAAGGGGGGGGGGGGTCATTGGTGAGTTATTTAGTGGCTGAGGAACCCAATTCTTTCCCTATAGATTTGCCCATGGAAGCCACGTAATCTTGGAGGAAACATAGCTGTTGACTGGAGTGTTGTGCCGTTTCTTTCCTTTATTATCGCTTCTCAGTCTCACGAGCACGTCTGTTCTCCAAGTGAGACGTGGGCTGGCATATGGTGTGGTGCCAGTCAGTTCTGTTTGGCGCTGAATCCTCCTATTTTGTTGGGTCGATGCCTCCTGTTTTAAGAGGTACTTTCAGTATGTCTTTGAAATTCTTCCTCCGCTCTCTGTGAGCCCTTCTTCCCTGACTTAGCTGAAAGAAGAGTACTTGTCTAGAGAGGCAGGTGACAGACATGTATACACAGAGGCCAGCCCAGTCGAGACGATGTTTCATGACGTGCGCATCTATACCGCATGGCTGCAGAGAATATGCTGATTTTCATGTGTTGGTCTTCCCTGATCACCCTGAGAATCCTCCTCAGTGACCAACATAGCCACTTGAGATGCCGTTTGCAGGTTGCCCTCATCTCATACCCACAGAGAAGGGTGGGCTGACAATTGCCTTGTAAACCAAGATCTTTGTACCTGATTGTAGATCCCTTTCATTGACAGTTCTTTTGTGAAGTCCTCCAAAAGATGTGTTGGGGCAGTGAATCCTGTATTCAATTTCTGGGTCAATGCTGGCTGTTTAGGAGAAATGTCTGCCAAGGTAGGGAAAATGGCTCACATTTTCTAGAGTTTCCCCAGTAATGGGGATTTGTGGTGTACAGAGAATTGTTTGTGCAGGTGAGGGCTGGTAGAGTACCTTGGTTTTCCCCCGTTGATAAAGTCCCAGGCTGTGATAAGGGGTGGAACCTTATCGTCTGTGACCTCACTCCATCACAATAGGCATCTGCAAAAAAAGAGTTCGGGTGCTTTTCAGGATTGCTTCTGTGTGTGCAGGAATGACAGTCCTCTGAATATTGACAGTGATGTCAAGACCCGTGATCTTACTTTATATTTGAAAACAGAGACAGAAGAGTTGACCATCCATTCAATACTCAATCCCAATTCTGTCAGGAAGGCAATTGTGAATGAGAATCAGAATCAGCGTAAGGTAAATGGAGAGTTGTGCTGGAGCAGTGACACGGCCTTGCTTGACATCAATACAAATGCTGAATGCTCGGTCTCTAAGCCATTGCACAAAATGGCAGGGGTCATCCCATCACGGACCAGTCTGATGATGGAAATGTATTTCTGTGCACAGCCAAATTTACACAGCACTTTCCAGAAGGCATCACAATGTATAGAGTCAAAGGCCTTGATAAGGTCAATTAATGCCATGATCCGTTCCGTGTGTTCCTTTCTGCACTTCTCCTGAAACTGTCATGCCATGAAGATCATGGTGGTTGTGCCTGGAGATGTCCTGAAGCCACACTGTGATTCAGGGAGGAGTTTCTTGGCAAGAGGGAAGGAGGCATGTTAGTAGGAACCAGTCAAGAATTTTCCCTGCAATGCACAGGACTACATCTGTAGTCCCAGCACAAAGATTTCGCCCCTTTCTTAAGTATTGTGACAATGTAAGCATTCTTAAAGTCAGGTGGCAATTTCTTTGCAGACCTAGAGTTTGTTGAGGAGTTGAAAAAGTTGTGCTGGAGCATTGTTCCACCAGCTTAATTTGGGATGCTGTCTGGTGCCTGGTGATTTTTTTATCTGGGTGATGGCTCAACAGACTTCCTCAGAAGAATCAGCAGGCTGACCCATTGCTCAGCATTGTGGAATAAACTCAATGGTGGATGTGTGGTTTAGTAAGTGCTCAGAGTGCTCCTTCCAGCATTGTTTAATAGCTGCATAGTCCTGGAAGAGGGTGGAGCTATCCTTGAAATGTAAGAGGATTGGGCCTTTGAAGCTTGACCCATGTGTAGATTTTGTTGCTTGAAGGAAGTTTCTCATGTCATCCTGGTTTATGAAACACTGGATCTCAGAGACCTTCTCCTGCCACCAATATTTCTGGTGTAATGTAGCCTCCATTGGACCAGCAGGTGATAGGCCTCATGTTTTCATTGGTTAGAGGAATCAGTTTGCCAGTTACAAATGGCATTTCTTTTCTGTCGAATTAACGCTCGGGTTTCCTCAGAGTTTCCATCAGGC
This sequence comes from Pelodiscus sinensis, assembly GCF_052426305.1. NCBI lineage: Eukaryota > Metazoa > Chordata > Testudines > Trionychidae > Pelodiscus > Pelodiscus sinensis. Next base: position 8,558,907 of record NC_143057.1, read on the forward strand.
TAGTCTTGGTTCTGATGAGTGGACTATGCTATTGCTTCAGCACATGCATTGTGAATAGTATTTTTAAGTTGCTCCCAGTGCTCCTGAATATCAACGTCATCAGGCAAATGAGAGATATTCCTGGAACATCACTTAGCTGCTTTGGTCTTGAAGCGCATTGGCATTGTACTGCTTTTGCTTAGTCTTCGGGTACTCATGGTGAGGTGGAGCAAGCTGCAGATACAAGACTGAGCTCTCTACTCAATTGGCCACCAGTGATCAGTACTTCTCAGAGCCTGTGTGTTAGAGAGACTCAGGCTCTGATTGCAACATAGTCAAGGAGGTGCAAGTGTTTGGACCCAGGGAGTTTCCAAATAGTCTTAAATTTGTTTCTCTGCCTCAGGATGGAATTTGGTATGAGAAGGTGTGTTCCATCCATTTGCTGAGGAAGAGTATGCCATTGGGGTCTTGTGGATAAGGGAGAAGTTGTGGACATGGTATACCTAGACTTTAGTAAGGCATTTGATATGGTCTTGCATGATATTCTTATCAATACACTAGGCAAATACAACTTAGATGGGGCTACTATAAGATGGGTACATAACAGGTTGGATAACCGTACTCAGAGAGTAGTTATTAACAGTTCACAATCCTACTGGAAGGGCATAACAAGTGGGGTTCCTTGGGGGTCTGTTTTGGGACCGATTCTGTTCAATATCTTCATCAGTGATTTAGATATTGGCTCTATTCTGTGTTGGTTAGGCCTCAGCTGGAGTACTGTGTCCAGTTCTGGGCACCACATTTCAAGAAAGATGTGGAAAAATTGGAGAAGGTCCAGAGAAGAGCAACAAAAATGATTAAAGGTCTAGAGAACATGACCTATGAAGGAAGACTGAAAGAACTGGGCTTGTTTAGTTTAGAAAAGAGAAGATTGAGAGGGACATGATAGTGGTTTTCAGGTATCTAAAAGGGTGCCACAAGGAGGAAGGAGAAAAATTGTTCATCTTGGCCTCTGAGGCTAGAACAAGAAGCAATAGGCTTAAACTGCAGCAAGGGAGGTTTAGGCTGGACATTAGGAAAAACTTCCTAACAGTCAGGGTGGTTAAACACTGGAATAAATTGCCTAGGGAGGTTGTGGAATCTCCATCTGTGGAGATATTTTAGAGCAGGTTAGATAAATGTCTATCAGAAATGGTCCACTCTAGACAGTACTGAGTCCTGCCATGAGGGCAGGGGATTTGGACTCGATGACCTCTCGAGGTCCCTTCCAGTCCTAGTGTTCTATGATTCTGATTTGCCACCCTTTCTTTGCCTGTTGGATCTCTCCAGAATTGGTATCCTCCCTGACTCTTGGCATTGAAACCTCCCAGGAGGAGGAGACACTATGCCTTTATATGTGGTTGTGAGGACTGCATCAAAAGCAACTGCTCTTCGTGACCTCCTCGTCATCAAGTGTTGGGGTGTATGCCCTGATGTCCATGCCATATTGGTTGTTGCTAAGCCTGAGTGGAAGGCTCACAAGATGCTCATTGATTCCCATGGGAAGCTCCAAAACCTGACTGGCAATCTTATTTTTTATGGCAAAGCCAATCCCACGAATGTCTCTCTCTTCAGGTTTCTGTTCCAAACGACGTACCCACCTCCATCCTCAACAGCCCAGCAGGTCCTCACTAAGGGCTGCAGTGTCACAATGTGGAGTCTTTCCAGTTCTCTGGCAATTATGACAGTTCTCTCTGGGCATCCCCAGTGCCTGACCATAAAGGTGCAGGTGCGGTCATTTGAGGTGAAGAAAATCATTGTCTTATAGCTCTAGTTCTGGCCACAAAGTTGAGTGATCCTACTGGATACAGCCATCCATTTGGATGAGTGTGAAACAGCCTATGTTTGGGACACCTTTTCTAGTCTCCTCCCCATCTGGAGTGAGAAAGGGGATCTTGAAAAGGCCTGCTCCGTCACAGCTGCTGCTTCCAAAACGCATGCCTGTCTTGTTTGAACAAGCACAAAACCACCAACACACAGCTGCCACCTGCATGCAGATTTGTGACTAAATTCTCCCACAGGTCACTGCTCCTGTCTTCCCTGCCTCTGTCACCACTCACGGGACTTTATGTAGGTGTGAACCCTTTGGCAGAAGCCTGTGTATGAAATCTGTTCATGTGGGGAAACCGGTGGCCCAAGCAGTAACCACACAAAACTTGACAGAGGAAAGTCTAGATCCAGTGGCAAGGACAGCCAAGACATCCAAAGGCCTTCCTCCTGCTGCAGCCTCATCCTCATCTAGGGTTTAGCTGATCACCATATTTGGGGTCGGGAAGGAATTTTCCTCCAGGGTAGATTGGCAGAGGCCCTGGAGGTTTTTCGCCTTCCTCTGTAGCATGGGGTACAGATCACAGCTAGAGGATTCTCTGCATCTTGGGGTCTTCAAAGTATTTGAAGGCTTCAATATCTGAGATATAGGTTAGAGGATTATTCTGAGTGGGGTGGGTGAGATTCTGTGGCCTACACTGTGCAGGGGGTCAGACTAGATGATCATAATGGTCCCTTCTGACCTTAAAGTCTATGAGTCTATGAGTCTATCTTTACAGCCACAGAGTACTACTGGGTTCTCTATATGCACCCAATCCACCATTGGGGGTCTTCTGAAGTTTGGAACATAGTTAGTCAGGAGTCTCAGACTTGCTCGCCAAGGGGCCCCTACCAGAAGTGTGTAATTCTGGACAATAAAGCTCCGAGGGACTTTATCCTATGCAAGGTTGTGGTCTATTAGAGGATAAATGAGGTTAAGCACCAGACAGTTCTCTATGTTGAGTATTTTAGACCCTTCCTTGCTCACCTAATTGTTTTAAAGGGTAAGAGTTGAAAAAACAAAAAAGTGGTGTGAATGAATAGGTATGCCTAGATACAATCTTAAATAACACTGGCATGTTGGAGGTGAATGGTACTACTTGAGAAGTCAAATGCAACAGAAATATGGCCCATAGGTACTGTGGGCAATATTTATCTAGAGACAATTTTATAAATCATCATGACTTAGTATGGTTTTTTTCCCTAGTATTCTGGGTTTGATTTCAATTCCACGTGCCTCATTTTGGCTGTTGTGAGATGGCTCTTACCTTTAGGGCTTGGTCCTGCACAGAGAAAGTTGTGGAGCCTTGTCTGTATCAGTCTGAGGTAAAATGTGATGAGCAACAAGGGGATTACATGAGAACTCAATCCTCTACCAAGGAAATGGGGATTTGCAATCACCCTTTATGTCTGCCCAGTAACAGGAGTAATGCCACAGTAATCACTTGGTCATACTCTTCAAAAAGTCCCACTGAAATTAAGGCACTACTCAATAAAAGTGGCCAAAGCTGGCACTATGTAGTTTACAAGCCTACAGACAGCCACTATACATGGGCATTTTCCCCTATGCAGTAGCTGCAGTATCTTGCCCAGGGACAGCATGGGTTCCCCCCACACACACATACTCTCTTATGATTTCGTGAAGAAGAAAAATAAAAATCCTGCACAGGTTTCAGCCATTAACATATTTAGCCTCCTTGAATATTTTAAATAAAAAGGCGGGGTACACATATTTAAATAAATAAATAAAATACATTAAATTAACTGGGTGTGTCTACATTGGCACCCTTTTCCGGAAAAGGAATGCTAATGAGACACTTCGGATTTGCAAATGCCGCGGGGGATTTAAATATCCTCCGCGGCATTTGCATGAACATGGCTGCCGCTTTTTTCCGGCTTTCAAGTAGGAATAAGGGATCTTCCAGAAAAGGATTTATTTTCCACAAGATCCCATCTAGACTGGCGCTTTTCTCCGGCAAAACCCGAGCCGGAAAAAAGCGGCAGCCATGTTCATGCAAATGCCGTGGGGGATATTTAAATCCCCCACAGCATTTGCAATTCTGAAGTGTCTCATTAGCATCCCTTTTCCGGAAAAGGATGCCAATGTAGACACAGCCACTGTGATGGAGTGTTATAACAACCAATCATTTGTGGCTACATATTACACGGGATCTAATCCTGTGCTCTCACAACAGAAGATTAGGTCTCTGTGCTTTGGGAGATGCCTTCAGCTCTATGTATAGCAACTGAACTACATTTGAACTGCATATTATAATGTATTCAGTGCAGCACAGAAACTTCCCCATTTTCTTTATCACCGAAGCTGACCAGGCACAAATCTGCCAGTCTGAGAAAGGTACAATGAAATGTTCTGTGCGCTGGCGCGCATGATATATGAATAAACATCTTCCTGTTTCCCCAGTTTCTGCAATATGATAAAGCAACACAAATCCAGGAGCTCTTCCAATACAATAATGTGCAACTGCAGTGCAATTTCTAACCTGATATTTGCTGAACACAACGCTCTACAAATAAAAATAGCATTCCAAGGTGCGCTGATCGAAGAGGTACTTAATTTTTGTGACACATAATAATGCCTTTGACATTACTCAGCTCCAGGCACCATACATAAAATGAACCTGTTAAGAGGCAGATTCTCAATAGTCTGACTTCAACTGGTCTTAAATGATAAATTGGTGCCTAGTTAAATGCAAATGCCTCTCTGTACAAGACACTTATGATGAGTCAAAATTGCAATCCTCCCCACAGCATGCAGTAATTATATCACAGCATCTCTTGGTTAAAGTCATTAATGGTCATAAGTAAGAGCACTTGAGGTACTTACAACTACTTGGTGCTCAATATGCTTGCTTCTTTCTTTTAGGGGGGAAAAAAGAGCCTTCTTCTCACTCACACCTTTCTTTTCATGGAGGAGGTATGCACCAATGCTTTTGTGCTATTCTTTAGGATTGAGAATTTTCACGTTTCATTTTTTTGTTATTAGACTGAGTGACGCAAGCCCTCAGACATCTAAATTGAAAAAAAAGTGTTCAATTCTACATGTAGGCTCTGACGCAGCTAAGTAAAATTCACACTCTGGTTTTCATTTCTCTCATTGTACTGGACTGCAAAAGAAAATAAAAAAGCCCTGTCACACATATTGTCATCAACCATGGATTAAAAACATAAAAGTTGATGCTGACTGAAATTATATGAGCTTTTAGTCACCAACCTTGTCTATCTCTGGCTCATTCAAGCCAACCATTTTCCATACTAAATTAATTCATAAACAGTTGAATAAGATTATCTTCCGTCCCTGCATAGTACATGAATGGTGACAATACTGCCAGCTATAGGTTTAATGGCATCAAACAGGTGTCTTATTAATGACAAATCTAGCATCACTTCCTGGAATCACAGATTTGATTCATAGTCTGATATAGAATCCAAATGCCTAATGATGTTTCGCTAAGAATTTACTCTACCACTAGGACTTGGCAACGATATTGCAAGCCTCATTTGTTCAGATTTACAGTCTGCCAGTTTCCCTCTTATCAGATTGAAACTAAATAGACAAATTACCTCCATGCATCTCAATATAGCCAGTAGTTTTGAAGGGCTGTCAAGGCAAAATGTGGCACAGAGGTGAAGCCAAGAGAATATATATCGTTGGCATTTCCAAAGAAGTTTAAAGGAAAGTCAGGCACCTAAACCATGACATTCGGATGATTAAATCCTTTAGGTTGTTTTGAAATATAGCCACATCTGTCATCTCGCCTCCAATTCTGTCCTAAATGTTATATATCATATTTGTTTCTTTATATTGGAGGTCTACATACATGTACATCTCCAACACTGATTTACAAATGGATTCAGACATGTAATAGCTAGAATTTAAGTACTTGTGTGCATGCTGTTGGGAGGGTTGTTTGTGTGCATATACATGTATTAGAGAAGTGGCTCTCAATGTTTCCAGATTGCTGTGCCCCTTTCTGGAGTCTGATTTGTCAGGCATACCCCAAGTTTCGCCTCACTTAAAAACAGCTTGCTTACAACATCGGACAAATACCACCGGTTGTCACCCACAGAGACCATCACTGTAGGCCTTCGTGACCATGCCAATGGAAGTCTTTGGCAATAATGCTCGTGTCATCAGAAAGCCAAACACCATCCTCCAGTACCAGCTGCTAGTTTTCGTTTGATACTGTTCACATTTTAGGATTTACAAGGCATTTGCTTTTATGGTTTTCAGATGAGTTAAAAACCAGAAGTCACCATCTTGCCACTTGGAATGGATGTGGTTTACAGTGAGCCCTCGCTACTTCGCGGTTCGACCATCGCGGATTCACGACTTCGCGGACTTTTTTCATTACGTATGTATATATTATAAAAGAAATATATCGCGGATTTTCCGGAAATTTCGAAAATAGCCGCGATATATGAAGACCCCAAATATTTCGTTAATTCCATTAATAATTAGTAATATCTGCTCTTACTGATGGTTCATTGCATTACATATGACATATAATTCAGTACAGAAAGAAATAAAGTCTGAATATACATGTTAAATAAATACGTAAATATGGTGTCCCTACTTCGCGGATTTTCAGCTATCGCGGTCGGGTTTGGAACCTATCTACCGCGATAAACGAGGGTTCACTGTACATATTCAGCTACCATTGTGCTTGTTGTTTAATACCTGCCAAACTGAACTAATCTACATCTATGTGTAAACAAATATTTCCCCCCTCCAATGAATTGTGTGAAATTCACATTAACTAGCAATCTGCATACACATAGCAATAGGACCCATCCATGCACTGACGTGTGTCTTCAAGAATGAAATTCACCCCCTGTGCTGAGGGCATGCACAAAAGTCTCCACATGACTCATGCCCTCCCCATAGGACAATTGAAACTTACATTCCCCGTAAGTGATATCCATCTAATCCAGGGGTGGGCAATAATTTTTGAAGAGGGGCTACTTCACAAATTCATGAAGTGGTTGTGGGCCACCCTACAAGGGGCGGGGCCTCAGGCAGAAGGGGCAGGACCAGGAGGTTTCGCATGCTCCTAGAACCTTATTGGCCTGAGGGTGGAGGGAGCATGTTAAGTCTTTGCCCCTCCTCCTCAGAGCCTAGAGAGAATCACCAGCTCCCCTGTCCCCAGGTTTTGATTGGCCTGGGAGCAGGGGCATGGCAGAGCAGCTGCAGTCTGGATCAACTGGCTTGGTGGGCGGGATCCAGCCCACAAAGAGGCTGTCTTGCCCACCCCTGATCTAGCCCTAATACAAGCCCCTGAATGTCACTCACAAAGAACTAAAGCTGTGATTGCCAAAGTTACCGAAGTGACCTAGATATCCAAATCCCTGTGCTCACCTAACTTGTTTAGGCTGTGATGGGAATGCATTACACAAATTTCCACAGCAACACCCTTGCAACTCCAATGAATATACTATTCTCCCCTCAGCACAGGTAACCTGCATCCCTAAGAGATGGTAGCTGGGTCAACGGGAGAATTCACCCATCGCCCTAGATCTGGCTATACCATGGTTTAGATCAGTTTATCTGCATTGCACAGGAGTATGGATTTTCCCCACCCTCTGAGCAACATAGTTATACTGATCTAATACCTTAGACGAGACAAGACCTCAGATTTGAATAGACTTGGTTAAAGAACTTTTATATATAATTACACACAAGACTTGGATATTTTCTATTTTTGCCAAGCTTAGTGTGCTTTAAATAAGGAGAACAAGTCATTTGTATTCACAAAGATACAGACAGTTGCTGGATATATTCATGAAAATATATTCGCAAATCTGGTACATTCACATTTTTCCATCACAACTGATTATTCATTCAAAGCTCCACTTGGGAGTTGCATTGTTCACTTACCATGAATGCCTTGCTTGAAACTTTCCAGTCATCTGATCGGGATTCCGAAACAATGCCATGATATAAACCACCAAACTGCAAAAAGGGCAAATATGGAGGTCGGGGGGGGAATTATGAGCAGCATATAGTTTGAACACTATCTACCCAAACCATTCAAATAATAAATATATTTGTGAGTGGGGGGAAGAAAAATTGAATTGCAAACAATTTGCTTACCAACACAGGAGTTAAATTCTATGTGAATATTAATAATTAAGCTTAATTTTCTTTCTCCTGCTGCATCGCTATGAGTACAAAAATCATTGCAAGTTTCCATGTCATCAACTTTTTCCCATCTCTGACAAGCCTATAAAACTCAAGGGAGGGAGAAACCTCTTTCTCCCCTCCCTTGAAGTCAACTCTCATTTTCCTTTCTTAGGAAGACCACTTTCTAAATCTTGCTGCTGTAAGGCATATATCATCTGTTGCCATAGTGATTGGAGGCTCTCAGTGAGTGATATAGCTCCCTATTCCACTGTACCAGTGACAAGAACTTAGGCAGCTGGGGGTTGTGAAATTGGAGGGGTGAGAAAAAAGTAAGAGGGTAGCAACAGAAGATAGAGGGAGAAAGGGGAAAAAATCAGGGAGGAAAATATAACACGAGATGGCATTTACTCGGAAATAGTATCACCACTCAGATACAATTCAATTGATGGGCACTGTAACGGGGTCAGCACTCACCTCATGCAAGCACCCCCTTCTGGCCAAGTGTGGGTTCTTGCACTGCCTCAGAATGGTGCTAAAAGCTTCTTCAGCAACTCAGCCCTCTGGCCTACCCACATCCTATCACAAAACCCTTCCAGGATACACTTCTAACAGGGGCCCATCCTGGTGCCCTCTGTCTCTCAGTCTGTTGCCCCACTCCATACAAGAGTAGTGCCTCCAGGGCTTCTCCCACCCCGGAGCAACTCCTTTACCCTTACCTTAGGGCTTCATCTCAGTGCCAACACATAGTCCATCTTAGTCTGCACTAGCTGCTCACATAGAGCTTCCTGTGGAGCTGCTGCTCCAGTGGCCAGCCACCCTGGTCTTCACTGTTCATGGCTCCAGAGATACTGAGCTCCTGCTAAGTTTTACAGCTCCCTTTGTAAGCCTCCATGACCCCTGATTGGCCAGTTTTTTCTGTCACCACTCTATCCTGCTGGAGGACTTCTCCATGGCCCTTTCTGGGCTCAGGGCTTGGTCCACTCCATTACAGGTATCGAGAAAAAAACAAAGGCAAAACCTGGGTCCAGCAGGAAAATAGCGTGGGAGAAAATAAAAAGGGAGAAAGAATGGAAACAAACTAAAAATAGAATGGAGAAGGAGATGCTATATTCTGGGGTGTGAAGATGCTTCCAAATTGAATTTCTTAGGGTATGTCTACACTAGCCCCCTAGTTCGAACTAGGGAGGCTAATGTAGGCATTTGAAGTTGCAAATCAATCCTGGGATTTAAATATCCTGCGCTTGATTTGCATCTTCCCGGCCGGTTGCCATTTTTGAAATGTACAAGTCCAGACTAACTGCCCGTGTCTACACGCGGCAGGGACCCGGTAGTTCGAATTAAAGCCCTAAATTGAGCTACCTGTTCGAACTAGGGGGCTAGTATAGACAAACCCTTAGTAACTATGGACATCCCAATAAATATGAAATTCAAAACACTGCAACAATTTAACTCCTGGACTTAGAAACTCAATTTCACTAGCTGAGTTTTATGCCACATACACACAAATATCAATTTATTGTGGCTGACACTGAAGAAACTGAACTATTCAGGGAGAATTGTTTATTCACAGACAAAGGAAAAATATCCCCAAATGTTGTACACAGCAGCCATTGGCAACCATGAGAAGGACATTTCTTATTGGAAGAGAAATAAAACTGTTTTCCACCTATACAAACAGTGACTTTAACCTTCAGGTGTTTCTAGCTATGAAAGGCCAAGTGAAAGATATTTGGTAGAAACAGGCTAAAGAGACTTAGAAACCCTTAAGCAATAAGAAAATAATTTCATTCTGTTTCACCATATTGGGAAGATGAATGATTTCTTGCTTCCATGTTAATCCATACTCAGTCAGAGGGTTTGAATCTTTTCCACAATCCCATATCCAGTCACGGTATCTTCCTGGACTCCAGAATCTATATGTATCAGAACTGTTTCCAGGTCTCTTACAGCTCTATCATCTTTACATTTTTCTCCCAGCACTGTCCAATCTGTAGGAGGACAGCAGATGCACATACTGGCCACCTTTCCTCTCCAATCGTGCTTTTGTTTAATTTTTTAACATGACTATTCAAGATAAAAACTTACCGTGAATATGCCTTGTACCAGAAGTGATCCCAGAATTCAAAATGGAGGAGGCTACTATTGATACTGCAGAGCACCTACCACAGGTGGGATTATGAGGGATGGGCCAATTAGCTGTAGCTCTGATTCTCAATCCAATCTCTTCTGATCCACCTATTCTGTTTAGTCCTTTAGCTAGTGAAGCTCATGCAGTGTTGTGTATTACTGTTATTTTGCCTCCGTGTACTTTGAAATCATCTTTCATGGACTACATATGATTATTGTAGATATTTAGACTGTCACCTAGGGAAAGACTACTATAGTTTTGAAGCACTGCAGCATTCAGTCTGTTGTGCAGAGAAAATCTTATTGAGTTTCTATTAAAAATAACATTTTCTGTAGGGCAGGAAAACTTTTCAGACTATGGGACTGTAGTAACTACCCAGATTCTATATTGCTGCTGAGATGCACTGGTGAGAGAAAGGGTGCTAGAGAGAGACGATTACAGCCCCATACTTTGCTGTTTACCTCCACCATAGCCAGATCCCTGATGTAGGTTAGATAGATTGGAAGCTTCTCTAGCCTACGTAAACTGGCAACAGCTCTTCATGGGCTGTCTGGCAGCTGGACTGTAGATCTCATTTTCATTGCACTGCTCAGATGGAATAAAAGGGACCCCATCTGTCTTGTAATCTCTGTTCCCCAGTACTTAACATAACACCCCATGTCCATATAAAGTTGGATTTAGATTCTGTGGCTGTGCGTTTGGAGTGTACCAATTTTAAATCGGTCCATTTGGTATAAGTAATGCATGTGTGTTTGATCTGAGTGCTCTTCAGTGGTAGTGCATGAAACTAGTACATGAAATTGCCCTGTGAACTGCACTACCAAGAAGGAATAATAAGGTGTGTGTGTGTGTATGTAACCGCCACAGGGCGGATTCAAATCTGGGACCTCAGTGTAGGAGCCTCTACAGCTTGATCTGTAAAGCCAGCTGGCTCTCAGCTTAGGCTGTAGAGCTCCCTTGTTCTTCTCTCTCGCTGTAAGTGGTCTAATGAGAGAGTGAACCACACCGGGGGCATGTTTAGACTACAGGCCTCTGCCGACAGAGGCATGGGAATTAGACATACCGACATAGTCAATGAAGCGGGGATTTAAATATCTCCCGCTTCATTAGAATAAAAATGGCCGCTACATTATCCCGAATCAGCTGTTTGTCAGCTCATGAAACAAGGTTTACAGGATCGGATGACAACGGCTTTCCTTGTCAACTGATCCCCGTCTTGACTGCCGCTTTGAGCCGACAAACAGCTGAGCCGGCACAATGTGGTGGCCATTTTTATTCTAATGAAGCGGGGGATATTTAAATCCCCGCTTCATTGACTATGTCGGTATGTCTAATTTCCATGCCTCTGTTGGCAGAGGCATGTAGTCTAGATATACCTTAGGTGTGTGGGTTACATGTACACAGGTGTGATATGAAAGTATAAAGAGAGCCTGTTGCTTTTTGCCTCTTGGTGAAACTTCAGAGCCACCTTGAGTGTGATGGAAGAGACACAGTTTTGTGAGAGTGTCATGTTCAGCACAAAATTCTGCGATCGGTTATTTAAAGCTGAGGGTTGCCTTTCCAAAGAATAGCTTTGCAAAAGAGTCTGCTAACATTAATAAACCCAGAAAATCTCTGCTGTCACTCATTGGCTTAGATGGAAACACAACAGCATAAGTTGGCTTCCCGCTCCCAACCCCCGTTTTGGTTATTCAAGCAGGAACAGTGTGGGAAGTTCAGGAAAATACCAGGCATAACGAATGCGATATTTCATGCATTGGTTCACAAAGACATTTTTGCATAAAACTAATTGTGTTTCATAGTTCAATGTGGGTCAGGCATTTTAAGTGCATGGACACATGCCGGAAACTATTATATGAACTGTACTACTTTGACATTCAGACTCCTGCTAGTATGACTTATCATAACAAAATGTAGACATAATCACTAACTGTAGGAGTACCAGGAGTCAACGAAGATAACAATTACCACACTGTAGCTGATCTTGACTCATCTAAACTGGTATCCTGGTTGCTGCCAGGGACCAAACCTGATGCTTGAGAGGAAGGCAACTCAGCACATACAAACCTCTATCATCCACTTAGCCCATTTGAGCCACATGGAGAGGTGCATTCATGACCCTCTTCGACAAATGGCCTGAGATTCATTTTCCTTCAATCCAGTCTTCAGCTGACGTGGCTGAAAATATCCCTGTTCATATAGTGATCCAGAGACCTACAGTGTGACATTTCAAAATCCCCTGAGCTCCGGGTATGAGCATGGTGTCTGAGAACAGAGAAGATGAAGGTTGTTCCCCTAACACTCTAGGGGTCATTCGCTGGAAAAAGCAAATAAATAAGAACTGGCAAATTCACTCACCTATTGACCAACCCACTCAGGTGTCCACTGCATGGAAGGGAAACTGAGGACTAGATTGACACAGCTCATCATGAGGGCAGGACAGTCCCATAAGCCTCCCAAGAAAGCACTGTTCTCTCTTTACTCCAGTGGACAAATAAATGGCTACTGATCCATACCCAACAAAATGCTGCCATCTTTGTGTGCCTAAGTTCCAGGTAGTGGCAGACGGATTTGTGCCACCGTTCACACCACACCCAGCTGTTCCAGGGCCAATCTGCAGCACATCTGCCATTAGATGCAAGGTCCAAACAGCTCACAAAGGGGCATTCTCCCCTCATCTGTCCTTGTGCAATCACACGATCTTGCCCTATTTCCATTTCCTATTCTGCTTGAAAACATAATCTCTTCCCCTCACTACCCAGCCATTCCCTAAACATGACTCATTTTCTATTTTAAAATACACAGAGAACCAGCGCATACAATAAAAATAACCCACCAAAACAATCAGGACAAAAACGTAGAAACGATTGGCCCACTCTTTTCCCTAACAAGATGAAGAGAAGGAAAATTGACACCGGGGGGGGGGGAGGGAAGGAGGAATCAGTCTACTGCTTTATAGAAAGCTAAATAGATATAAAAAGCTGTCAAATTATATAATGTCAGTGATTCAAATACAGCTGCATTTCACTCTGTAAAAACTTGATGGAATTGCTGTTGAGAGATAACATCTTGCAATGCTCTCTAAATATTCAAAGTAAGACCTGAAGCCAGGCAAAATGTGCCTGGTTTTGTGACAAAACAGAATCTCAGACTATGCTCCTCAAGAGTGTCACAAAACTGTTCTGTTACTCATTCTGCTTTTTCGCTAAAAACCTTTGTGCTGCAATTAGTTTGTGCAGCCTGAAAGAACAATAAATAAGATTCAATTGCCTTGCAACGTTCTATTTGCCTGGGGCAAATCATTTTTTAAACAGCTAGTAAAATATGACTTGGTTTTTCATTACCATTATTTTGTTTAGAATGCATTTTAGAGTATACTTTATGCCTGACCAACTACATTCTCATGACAATTCCCCAATCTCAGCTTGTCTCATTGTCCTTGAGAGACCTCAAAGCAATAACACCAGAATAAGACACAGAATGATTAAGATTTAATTGTATTTGAATGTTTTAAAAAATTATAGCAACAGTGAGTTTTGAAATAAGGTTGCATAATGGATTCCATTCTAACCTCCCCCTTTGCCTGTCTTCAATCACGGATATATATCCTTGTGAAATTCTTACCACTTGGACTAAAGTGTTTGCTGATATTTTTCATCTGCTTGGGAGAAAGTATGTCAACCATTAATCACCTTAACTGATTGGTCCTTCAGCCCTCCTATAGTATGCATCTACACTGCACTGTTATTTCAAGATAACTAGCGTTATTTCAAAATAACCATGCGAGCGTCTAAACAGCATTTCTGTTATTCTGAAATAATTTCAAAATAATGGACAGCTTATTCCAAAATCTGTAAACCTCATTCTATGAGGAATAACGAAATAAGGCATGTGTAGATGCGCTACTGCTGCTATTTCGAAATAGTCCCTAACCAGGGCCATCCTAAGTTGTTCCTCCCCAGTGCCTCCTAAATCGAGATAGCACGTCTACATTAGGGAAGCCTGCCTTGGGCTAATTTTGAGGCTTCCCTGCAGTGTAGACGTGCTATTTCGAAATAAGCTATTTCAGAATAACAATTCCAGAATAGTTTATTTTGAAATAAGGTGCAGTGTAGATGTACCCATAGAGAGCATCAATCACATTCCATCTTTCATTCTTCTCTTATCCTGCCCTTACTTCTCCATGTGTGGCTATGTCTTTTCAAGATGAAAATCTTCCCATCTCTTTGGAGGTCGGCTGGGGGGTCATTTCAGTTTCTGTGGGTACCACTCCCTGTAGTCCATTGATTGTCAGTGAACCGAGCTATACATCCTACTCAGCTTGTTTCATTGTACCTGTATTCTGTGACATCTAACGCAATTGATCACTTCATTGCGCACTTGGTTGCAGAGTTCGACCATTTTACAAATAAGAAAATAGCAAAAAGAAATACAACCTGCCCCTGATGATGATGGATTGATTTTGTCAACAGCTCTATAGCCAAATTAGCAGGGGAGTGAAAGATTAATTTTGGCAGGGAATTGATTTCATTGGGGGAAGTGCCTTTTGTTTATATCAGGAAAAAATTGGTTTTGAATTGACTCTGTTATGCACCTTTTAAAATAACATACTTAGATTGCACTGCAGATATTTTTCTTCTAAAGTATGCAACTATAATTTTCTGGGCATGTACATGTAGCTACCCTGCTAGGAAGCTAAAATTCTAAAGAAAGAGTAAGAGTGGACAGTATCATAGGAAAGGAAAATAATCCATTGTATATGTAACTTAGTCATATAGCAAAAATGTGTAATCCTTCAAGTCAGCAGGCACAATGAGACTCTTACACATTTTGGAAGGTGAGTAGGAGAGGATTCTCTGAGCTCCATAGCTCCGATGTTTGGGAAGGGAAGAGCCCACCCCTCATTCCAGTGATGTCTAAATAGATAGTTCCACCCATCATTACCATTTTTGAAAGTCAGAAAAGCTTTCAGGTCCTGAAAAATGAAGCACCTTTTTTTTATTTGTTCTTCATGCCATTTAACTCAATTAAAACCTTTGGTGTTTCTTAACTTTGTGTGGGGCACAGACAAATATCTTGCTGTATGTGTTTACCTCATCAAGAGTTTATTCTTTCAATACGTCAAGGTTTTTTCTCAACATTTACATCTGAAACATTCTTTAACTACCTGATTTATAGAATATTGACCCTAAACATTATAAAAATAGTGTACAAATTACTTTTTCCAATACTTACAAGCTTCTTGCTTTTGAAACAGCTTAAAGTTTTCTTTCTGTTCATTTTTTAAATCTTGGGATGGTGGTTCTTCTGTTGTCTTTCTGAAGACTAAGCGTCTCTGCTACTCTAAGTCTAGACAATACACTTCTGTCAGAATAAGATACACAATTTGCACGATGCAAATTGGGTTAGGGTACAACCCAAATTGTACCCTAGAGCAAACTGCATAGCTTATTTCGAGTCTAAATTGAAAGAGTTTATTTTGAAATTTGGCACTACTCTGACGAATCCCTTACCCCTCATGGAATGAGGGTTACAGGGACGCCAGAATAGCACACCTGCTATTTTAGGAAATAGCAGGCGCTTTTAAAGACGCAGCATTGCTATTTCGGGATACTTCCAGTATCCCGAAAGGGCAATGCAATCTAGACATACCCTAAGGTTATGACAGGGAAGGAACTGTTACATTGTTTTTCTCATTTGGAAAGACAGAAAATTATTTTGTCATGAGTAACTTTTGATTGGCATTATGAATTATTTATGGACTGATGAATTCTAGCTCAAGAGGAGTTTACAGCAATGGAAACAGAAATGTGACCCTAGCAAACTCTCAGATTCATCCTGTTTAACACATTTGCGACGTTAAATCTATTAGCTGGCTTTTCCTCCAATTTATGAGTGCCTGATTTTAAAGTGCAAGTTTAAGTCAAGCACAATTATCAACATCTCATTGGCAAGCAATTAATCAAATCATGAACTTTAAATAGTCACACACAGATGTACCCACCAAGCACATCTACTTAGAAAGGGAAGACATAAAGGAATGGTTCATATTGAAGCCAAGACATCACCATTTTGTCCTGAAAAATATAGTCATGTTCTGCAAAACCTTGAAAGCTGAAAGAGCAGATTGTCAGCAGAGCAACATGTTCTTGTTTCAGCTGTTCTCATTTATCAGGAACATGATTTATGCTACTCATATACTTGGGTCCTTTTCCTTTGGAACTAGAATCGGCTTTAGCATTATGGAGCTTTGCAACAAAAATCGAAGAATACTTTTGTGAATGGTATGGTAGCATTAGAGCCGCATTATTGTACTCTGGTAGGATCCTGTACAAGAGGCTGATAGTGGAGTTGTTATATTCTTTGTGAGTATAATGAAAGAGAAAATTCTTTTTTTCCGAAAAAAAAGACAGGAAAGTTTTTTAGCATGTTTGCAGCTTGAGGTTTTTTTTTGGGGGGGGGGGGATTCCTGTCTCCGTTTTTTTAGCACTGTTTCAAGGAGTTGGAGTAACAACTCAGCATACCATTTATTCAAAGAATGGGTAAAGCACAGATACCTGAGTACACCTTAAACACAGGCTCATTTTTCAGAAGCAAAAAGGCAGCTGATCTATCCTGCTCATTTAAAGTCTTTGACTAATCTCCTGAAACTGACCCCAAAGATGCCTGAAGTCAATGTGATGTGGACACAAAGGGACAGATTCAGATCATTTATTTTTCATGCTTTTATTTTTCTGTATTCCTAATACACCAATTGCAATGCAATAATAGGCGAAGGTACTGAACATAGTAATACTGCTGGCCTGCATTAGGTCTGCTTATCTGACCTACAAATTAAATCTTCTACATCCCCAACATCACTGTCAACACATCAAATCTGAATCTTCTCTCTATAGCAATCCGGCCTTTTATACAGCATAAGCATACACACCTAACTCTGGCAAAATATATTATAACCTGTGAAATAAGAAGTACAGATTTTTTTGCTGTGTACAAAAATAGTGTACTGCGCAGAATGTTCTTCAATAAAATATTTCCCATATAAGTCAGTCTTGTTAGAAGACCCTTACATGTTCTGAATAATATAATATTTTGTGGGAAAGGAAAAAAGAGAAGAACTTGTTTCCATAAAAAGAGAGAGAAGCACTTCTAGAAAGAGACCGAGAAGGAAGTGTGTGAGGTTGAAAGGAACAAGTCAAGACAGTATGTAGCTACAAAATGAATATCTGGGACAAAAAGTCTATGCTGGCAGTTAAAGGCTTTTGGAACTAGATCAGCAGAAACTGATGACTGACAACTCAAAACTTCAGTGAGAGGTAGAATTAATCATTGGTCAGTCAAAAGCTTCTCCCTTCAAAGGAGTGTATAGGACATCTGTTGGTGTCCACTAGTTCCTGTAGAGTCCAAGATCAAATTCAGAAAGGAAGTCCAAAAACCTGGTACCTGAGATCAGTTTGAGGGAGAAGACAGATTTAAGGAGTGGAAAGTCCTTCCTGTATCTCCAGCCAGATGTTTTACCCCAACCCTGGAAATACACCAGGGCAGAGATTAAATATTAAAATCATAACTGGAGTAACGACTAAAGTTGTCTACCTTAGTGTATAGCTAAGAGTCCTTTATGAAACATACTTTATAAAGCCATGAGCTGAAAGCTTGAAGGAGAAAAGAAAACGATTCTGTAAATTCATCATTTTAAGAAATTATGACAATAATGTAATGAGAAAGTATTACCTGTATTTATCTGTAACTGACCATAGATGCTACTGCCTGAATGAATGCTACATCATCTTCTGGATAGGTAGTGCAATATAAGCTCCAAAACTGTACTGTGTTGTAATATTACTATGTAAAAAAAAAGGTTATATAGCACAAGTTTACATCACTACAGGGGTACTGCCCTGTGTCCCTTGTCTTGGGTTATAACAAAATGCTACTGAAATTGAGCTTTTCCCTGAAGAACTTTGTGATGAGTATTTGAACAAATGCTCAAGATTTTGACTAGCTTGGGCTCCTAGTGAGAAACTAACTAACTAAATTAAAGAACTGAACAGACATTTTCTTCAAAATGTCCCATTACCTATCCTGAGAAATATTAGGGAATAAAAATGTAAATATGATTTTTTTTCCACGCAGAATTTTCTCTGGTTTTTATACAGCATGTAAAAAGAGTATGAAGATTGCAAAAGCTTTCTATATATAAAAGAAAAATATCTATATCTGTAACTGTTTTATAAGGGCTTGCCTCATTTGAAAGATCCATTTAAGTGATCTCATAAAAGTGTTTATAGTTTACATTTATCCAGAGAGTCTGCAGATGCTGCGGCTGAGGTTGTAACACCATTTCCACCTTAAAGAGAAATGTCATTCCTTTCAAATCCTCTGAAAAAGTTCCTTTCGGAGTAAAAATTGACATGTGAGGTGGTGTCAAGTTTGGCAAAGCTGATTTAAAGATATAAAAATATAATAAAATAAAATATAATAGTTTCAGTGTTTTTCCAGCATAGGAAATTCTTTTCATGCCCATCATTGTCACATCAACTCTCTGCAAGGCGAAATGTAGAAAATTGAGATTGGGTTTGTTCATTACATTTTGGCAGCCACTAGTATTTTTTGCCACATCACCATATTTTAAAACATTAATTGTCAAAGTAATACGACACAGTTGGCATGTTATGGACATCCTAGGCCTGTCTCTAATTCTAGCACTTCAAGGAAGATATATTTGTAAAAGATGTCAGACTTGTCAGAGTCAGGGGAAATAATCATTCTTCGGTTTCAGAATTTCTTCAGAGATTAAGGAATGCATGGACTTTAAAAGTCAGGGTCTTTGTTACCAGTTTTCAGATTACAAATCCAATTTTCATCATTCTACATTCACATTAGATACTCAAAATTACACCAAACTAAATTCAATTTTTCATGCATTAGCCTCTGCCACATAAAAATATTTTGATGAAATATGAGGTCCAGTGAAGATGGCATTTAACAAAAGGGTATCCAAAACTTGAGATTCTTTTTATTC
Source organism: Pelodiscus sinensis (assembly GCF_052426305.1). Taxonomy (NCBI): domain Eukaryota; kingdom Metazoa; phylum Chordata; order Testudines; family Trionychidae; genus Pelodiscus; species Pelodiscus sinensis. The sequence goes on from NC_143057.1 coordinate 8,578,023, forward strand.
TTGAAAAACAACAAATAGTCTAGTAGCAGTTTAAAGACTAACAAAACATGTAGATGGTATCATGAGCTTTTGTGGGCACAGCCCACTTCTTCAGATGACTGGAGTGTTGAGTCTAGGGTTGCCAGATGGTTTAACAAAAAATACTGAATGCCTCCTCCCCTCCCCAAAAAAAAACACTGGGAAAAAATTCTGTTGAGGAAAAAAACAGGGAGACCAAAGTTGTTGAGCAAAAAAAAAAAAAGCCCCCCAGAACAGAATTGTCGACCAAAAATTTTTTAATTATTTTTAAAGGAGGCTGCCCCTTTAAGATGGCCCGCCATCTTGGATACCATTTTTTAAAACCCCGCAGCTCCCAAACCAGTAAGCACAGGGAAGCCAGGGGCAGGAGGAGAGCCAGCAGGTGCTGTTGGGGGGGGGGGGGCTGCAGGAGCAGCTTCGCAAGCCACACTTTTGGGGGGCAAGAGCCATGGGTTGGTCATGGCTGGTTTTGAGGGAATATCACGTGGCCAGCTCCCGGGTCTCTGCTGGTCACATGGGCCAGAGCAGTGTGCACTCCACTCCCACCCCAGCCCAGCACCCCCTTTGTGTGGCTCCTGGCAAGTGCTCCCTTCTGCCCCCCTTTGCTAAGACTCTGCCGCGCTCCTCACTCTCCCACCCCCACCAGATGCAGCAGGAGAAAATTGTCCCCCCCGGGCTTCCGTCCGAGGGAAACAGGAAATACGGGACATTTCACATGTGGATTTTTACCGGACAGAGCCTACAAATACCGGACTGTCCGTGTGAATACCAGACACCTGGCAACCCTAGCTGGGTCATCTGAAGAAGTGGGTTTTGCCCACGAAAGCTCTTGATACCATCTACATGTTTTTTTGGTCTTTAAAGTGCTACTAGACCATTTGTATACTTAGTAAAGTTATTTCGGAATAACAGCCGACATTCTGAAATAACTATGCGAGCATCTACACAGCCATTCCGTTATTTTCAAATCATTTGAAATAACGGACAGCTTTTTCTAATTTCTGTATACCTCATTGTACAAAGAATAATGCGTCTTCTGAAATAGCTATTTCAAAATAAAGCGTGTGTAGATGCTCCACTTCTGCTATTTTGAAATAGCTCCTCACCAGAGCCATTCTAAGTTATTCCACCTGGGGCTCTAAATCAAGATAGCACATCTACATTAGGGAATCCTGCCTCTGACTAATTTTGAGGCTTCCCTGCAGTTTAGACGTGCTATTTCAAAATAAGCTATTTTGGAATAACTATTCCAGAATAGCTTATTTTTAAAATAACTGTTCAGTGTAGACATAGCCAAAAGGTGCCGAAAAGGCCCGCTTCTCTCATCACAATGCAGAACTCTGAAAGACAAGGAGGATAGTCCTCTTTAGCTCTGCCAGAAGAAGGCGTTGGGAGCCCTGGAGAGTAATTAGCATTTCCTGACCATCTGGAGCACTCAGCAGCACGGGGGAAGCCACCTGCTGAGTTGCCGAGCAACACAACCAGGAAAGAGAATGCCATCCGCAGGCAGTAGGAACATGTCTTCTTCCTCCAGAGGAGCAGCTGTGCTCCATAGCGTGAAAGAAACAAAATCACTTCTAATTTTTAACAACCCTGGTGAAAATTCCAGTAGACTTTCATTGAAGTGCCACTGGTCTCTTGAATTGAGAGCCTTCCAACGTGGAAACTCAGGACACTCCAAAATAACAGTGACACGAACTCTCCTTTTGGTTGAAACCAGAGTAATCAACTGGAAACAGTAAGAGCCATTAGAAAACAAAAATACTGCAAGATTCTGTGGGGAAAATGCATCCTCTGACCTCTTCTAGCCACCTCCTTCCTCACCAGTTGATGAAGAAAGTGCCTGTTCATTAATATTGTAATGCTTTCTTGGAGAAATCAAAGGATTTAATTGTAACACTACAAGTAACACCTCCAGCAGCATCAGCTGGTCTAAAACTTCCTGTACCCCATTCAGGTACAGCTATAGAATTTTGACACAATATAAAACACTGCAGCACTACCTATTAGTGGAAGTTCTGGCTAACCTCATTATTACAGTATCCCTAGTGGAAATGTCCCTAACCTGTATTCTAGTCTTTCCACTGATTTCTGTTGCTTTCCTTTTTTCAAACAGGAATGTCACAAAATTCAGTACAGTGAGTATTTCAGTGTGACTGGAGTTTTGGAAGAGAGCCAGACGAATCTGTCACTGATAGGATTGGATAGAAAATATTTTTAAAATTAAACTGTTGCCACTTTTTTTCCCCAAAAGTTAAAAATGTCGGCGTGGTGGCACCTGGCGTGGGCTTGCATGCATGGTGGGGTAATGCGCCTTATGGGATATGATTTAAAAACATAACATAAGAACGGCCAAAGGTCCATCCAGCCCAGTATCCTGTCCGCTGACAGTGGTCAATGCCAGGTGTCCCAGAAGGAGTGAATCAAACAGCTAATGATCAAGCCATCTCTCTCCTGCCATCTATCTCCACCCTCTGACAAACAGAGGCTGGAGACACCATTCCTTACCCATACTGCCTAAGAGCCATTTATGGACTTAACTTCCATGAATTTATCTAGTTCTCTTTTAAACCCTGTTATAGTCCTAGCCTTCCCCACCTCCTCAGGCAAGGAGTTCCACAGGTTGACTGTGCGCTGTGTGAAGAAGAACTTCCTTTTATTTGTTTTAAATCGGCTGCCCTTTAGTTTCATTTGGTGGCCCCCCAGTTCTTATATTATGGAAACAAGTAAATAACTTTTCTTTATTCACTTTCTCCACACCACTCATGATTTTATAGACCTCTATCATATTCCCCCCTTAGTCTCCTCTTTTCAAAGCTGAAAAGTCCCATGTCTGTGCATTCACTTGCCTGTGGAGGCATTGCTCATGCACTCTGGCATAAGGCAGGTTGAAGCGGCAGTACGGTACAGCATACTAAGGTACCTCTAGTGCTCAACAACAGGGTTTACAGACCAATCATGCTCAGTGCTCTGTAGAAATAACCCCTTGCCCCCAGACCTCATTACCTCACTGTGTAGGCAAGCCCTTAGACGTGAACTTCCATTTGGCACTCTAGCATTCTGATGTCACCCTCCGTGTGGAGAAAGAAAAATGGTGAATCTGGCTACCTCCCTGCCTTCTCAGTCCTCCCTCTGTTTCTGGCCTGGGGAGTATACCACAGTAATCCTTTCCTATTCCAGGCTACTGAGGGGTGAGCCACATTCTTCCAATAGCAAAGACCCAACTGTCCAAAGAGACAGTCACTTAAGGACGGAGCAACAAACACAGAATTCTTTTTGACTGCAATCTAGCTTTCTCCCTGAAGCGTTCATGGACCATAGCCACCGCAGCATCTGAGAAAAGGATACATTATAAATTAATGGAGATTGCCTAGAACTGGAAGGGACCTTGCAAGGTCATTGAGTCCAGTCCCCTGCCTTCATAGCAGGACCAAGTACCATCCCTAAGAAATTTTTGCCCCAAATGGCCTCCACAAGGATTGAACTCACAACCCTGGGTTTAGCAGGCCAATGCTCAAACCACTGAGCTATCCCTGCCCCCAACTGTGGATGCGGAACGGTGCTAAAAACTCCAAGGGAACCAACACTCCTTGTCCCCAAAAACAAAACACGGCCCTAAGAAATGGCTAAGAATTGAAGGGCCAAATGATTAACCGAGTTAAAATAATACCTCAGGATTTTCCTCAAAGAGGAGGACAGTCTGATTGAGCCTGATTGCCACTGTGTTGGCAGAATGGAACTGGCAGGTGCTTCAGGGAAATAGTGTCTCCTCCTGCTGCTGGTGTCTAACAGGTCTGGTCTGCCACCTAGCTGGGACCAGCATGAAGTACCCTTTGCTGTGGATCTCTACACAGTAAAGAGGTGCCTCTGTGTTGGTTAGTTAATGGCAGGAATCCCCAGCTACCCTCAGAATTAAGGAGCTGCACGAGACAAGAGGGCAGAACAAAGAAGCCCTCAGTTCTATAATCAGGGCAGCTTCCCAGCAAGTTCCTCATCCTCTGAGGTGGGAGTTGTAGGTGTCGGCTTCCTCCTGACGAGCTGCTGATGTGTAGAGAGGAAAGCCCACCTTCATTGGCCCATCTTAGAGCGAAAGACTTAATATTTGCATGCGCGACACTCATTTCTGCCTCCCTCATGTCTGTATTTGGAAGCTAACGTTTCGATACACAATTGTTTAAGGAAGGGACTCTTCTGAATTAGTTAATGGTCCCCACAAGCCAACACACTTGCACCACTCAAGCTGCTTCCGCCCCACCCTTCCCATGCCTGTAATGCATGTACCTCAAGCCGCAATCAGTTTGCTCTCTGTCTCAAAGAAAAATCACCCTTTGTGCCTTCCCAAGTTCAACTCCCCTCTCACAATAGTCAAATACCTGCCTAGAGAATCACCCTTCTCTCTACCCCAAAAAATCCTCCCTAAATACAATTTTCTCCCTCTTCTTTGGAGGTCATGCACCACGTCCCCAGCACAGAGAAACAATTTCCCCCTCCAGTACTTCGGAGACTGCTCCTCCCCACAGCAGGATTCACTTTCCTTTGCCGCTGCCAGCCAGAATCGCAGAAAATTAAAAATAAGATTCTGTCAGTAAGCTGGTGGTGCAGAGACAGGAGGGACAATCAAAAGACTGGAGGACTAGGCAGGGGGAAGCCTGGTTCATTAACAGAATGAGGTTGCACCCACCCATCTTCCGTTGTAGCCTACTCATCCCACACCAGCTGCGGAAAAGGGCCCCCACAGCTTGGAAAGACGAGAAGAGAGCAGCCCATCTAGGGAGTTCCCACGGAGCTGCCCAGCTCTGCAGCAGACGGAGGCAGCCGCCAAAGGAAAGACAGCCTCTAGCTGCTCTTCATTTGCCAAGTGCGTCTCTATGCCCAGCTACTGGACTGCAGGAACCCCTCTCTTCTCCTGCTCCCACAAAACACCATGTGTCAGCTCGTGCCAGTGTCTCCTCAGGGGAGAGAGAAGCGCCATCACACAGTCACCGAGATTTCCTTTTGCTGGGAACTACTCATTCTCCCTGCCACTTGGCTTCCCTCCCAGGGCCTGTCCCTCTCTTAACCTCCTGCTCGTGGATCAACTGACAAAGAACTTCCTGGCACCTTCACCTCCTCCTTGCCAGCTGCTGGCTGGAACCTCTCTCCTTCCCCCCCCCCCCTTCCTCCACTCTTAACAGGGCTGGAAACTGCTATTTCCCTCTATATTCATAACCGATCTTTGGCACTTTTCAGATGAGCTGGCTGGTGTATTACACACCGAGGGCTGCATTTGCCTTCCCCTTGCACTAGGATAGAAGGGAGGAAGCAAGTATAAGGACCCTGTGTGGTAGGGAGAGAGACCTCAGTATGAGACAGGAGTATGCAGCAAAAACAGGGGTTTTCTTGTGAATCAGGAGTAGGAAATAATTTTTGCAGAGGGAGCCACTTCACTAATTTTGATAGGCCATTGTGAGCTGGCTCTGCCTCAGAGGGGGCGGGGCCTCAGGTGGAAAGGGGCGGTTCCCTCTTGGCCCTGCGTGCCCCTAGCAGTGGGAGGAGACTATGCACCCTCCTCCAATTCTTACACCAGTCAGGATCAGGGGGTGAGGGAGTTCGCTTTTCAAAACGGATGGTGACTCCCTCTAGGCGCCGCACACCCCTGGCGGGGAAGGGAGCTGCCAGTTACTTTGAAAAGCGAACGACTTCGTGCACTCTGCCGCCCCCAGGTGGCCTGAGGGTGGGGGCATGGCAGGGCAGGCCACAAGCTGGATCAAACAGCTTGATGGGCCGTATCTTGCCCTCCCCTGTCATAAATTCTGGATCTTATCTGGAGCCTGATTAATAGTAAAACCATGTACTGAGAGGAATATGCAGCCTATGGCTGGGAGAGTCACAATTTCTCTTGTAAAGAGTGCACAAAGCAGGAGTACGTGTGTGGACAGGGCCAAATCCTCAGCTGGTATGAACTGGTTCAGCTCCTTTGAAGTCAGCTGGAGTAACTTGCCTTCACTCTACTGAGAATTCAATCCACAAGCCCAGATAAGAGAATCCCACACCAGCGAGAAGTACTTTTCAGTGGGTATAAACTACCCCTTTTATTTAAGTACCACCTTGAAATTAATATTTCAGACACTATTTCCTTTTTGCAAAAGTCCTAGCTTATTTGAGACAGTACATAGGCCCACTGCTGTCAAACAGCCTGTTTTCTAGGGTTGGGTTGCCAACTGTCTCATTGTGGAAATCCAAAGACTCTGGTCCCACCCCTCATCTCACTCCTTTCCTGAGACCACACCCCTATCCCACACCTTTTTTGAGGCCCCACCCCCTGCTCACTCCATCCTTCCTGCCTCTGTCACTCGCTTTCCCACACCTTCACTCGCTTTCACCAGGAGGGGGCAGGGAGTTTGGTGAAGGAGGCGGTGTGGGCTGTTGAAGGGAGTTTGGTTGAGGGTTGAGGGTTTTTGCTGGGGCAGGGGATTGGGATGCAGGAGAGGGTAGGGATTTGACACTTACCCCAGGAGGTGTGGCTCCCAAAGGTATAGCCCTCTGTCAGTGGTTTCTCTTAAGTGGGAGTCAGGGGTCTCCAATGCCGCTGCTTCCAGGCACCACCCTTGCAGCTCCCATTGGCCACAGTTCCTGGCAAATGGGAGGAGCAGAGTTGGCACTCTGGGCAGGGGAAGCATGCAGAGAGCCCTCATCCCCCTCCAGGAGTTGCATGGATGGTGCTGGCCACTGCTAGTGGTGCCACAGAGTCAAAGCAGGTCAGAGGGCCCCTACTTCCACTCCCCTATTATGCCAGACTGTTAGCGCCCCAAATCTCCCAGTTTCACTGAGGAAGCTGATGGGAGATTGAGTCAGTGAAAGCGAGAGAGAGTTGGCAACTCTATTTTTCTGCTTTTGTGGTGACCTAAAAACAGACACACAAACACTGGATGACCATTTACAACATCACAATAGCATGGGAGGTGTAGCCATTTAACCCCACAGATTGACTACTCCGCTAGAAAGCACAATTCTGAAGTCCAGTTCTTCTATTGCTGACATTGATAAAAGTCATGAGTTGCTCCAATTAATGCAAGAAAGAGACTCAGGCCAAAGAAACCTAACCTCTTCTCTGCTGCTGCTGTGCACTAGAATAAGACCACTACAGTCGGTTTAGTGGGCTGATGTCTATACATTGATAGAAAAATTATTCCTAGACACTATTTCCAGCTAGTTAATACAAGGGCTCTGAATGTGATGAGTTGAGGATCTGAGATGGAAAAATACCTTCAACCCAAAGATACAGCCATTAGTAGTTCCTCTGAGATCAGATAGTGAAATACGTGTTTAATTACTAACGGCATCATTACTCAAATGAATGTGTCAAAATGCACTATTTCTAACAGCACTTATTCAAAAGTTATGGGGAAGCCCTTCTAAAATCATGTGTTAAGTAACATTTTTTTAAGTTTGTCTTCAGATTTCTGAGATTTGAAACTTCACATTCTTCAAACTTTTCTCCATAACTGGGAGGGCTGAATGGTTTATTTTGTTTTGAGAAAGCCAGCCAAGAACAATTCTCAGATGATCCCTTCAGTGCAAGAGCAGCGGCAGGGAGAAAGCAATATACATAGAACACAGGACACAATGAGATTTAAAGCAAACAAAAGTCACAGGAGCACGTGATAAACTTGTACTTTGCCTTGTATTTGTAATGGCAAAGCCAAAATTGAAAATGCTTCCCCTCGTTACAGAGCAAAAGCCAATCCACCAACACAGTCTCCTCCTGACCTAAGGCTGCCATCCCTCAAGTATCATTCCCCCGCTATCAATATAATGTAAAAGACAGGCCATCCTTCTTGGCTGATGAGCTTTGATTGGCTGAACTCCTCCACCTTTTAACTCTTTCCTGGCTGGAGTTAGATGGCTGCAGAGCAACTCACTGAAATAAGTTTGGTAACTTATCTCTTGTTGAGGGACCCTATTCTCCATCTTTACAGTCTTCTTCATATCAGATGGATAGGATACCCCAAAGACTGGAAACCCCTCACCCTAGAAGCTTGGTACATTTGTGGATAGGTTATATTCCTGAAGTTCGCACTGATAAAATTCCAATTCTCAACTGATTTCTCATACTCATTGGCTAGCAATATCCCCTGACTCTGAATATGTGAGGATGCAGAAGTACAATGCTCTCCATGCAACTGGCAGTATATCCTTTATCCTTAATACATGATGCATTTGAGTTCCCTTTTAACCAGATACCATTAACTGCCCTTAGGAATGTCAGACACACCAGGGAAAGCACACAGAGGACCTTTCCCACCACCATCTAAGGACTGACTTGGCTTGGTGAGGAACAGAATCCTTTCTTCTCTCTAAAACACTCTTGCGGGAGCCATTTTGAGAGGAACTATGAAACTGCCCTAACCATAAATATGTGCTCGTTCTGTTCTTTTGCAGTATCTCCATAAAATGTTCAGGCCATTTTGCTTTCCTTCACTTTAGCCACCTTACTGCAGTAATGTCACCTTACCTTGGGTTCTGGATAGACGCCGTCCATAAAGGGTCAGATGGGTGGGAAATGTAATTATGTACCTAGGCAATACTAAGCCTATATTCCCTCAAGTGGAAGGCTGAGGGGGAAACAGTGGTTATGTATAAAAGTATTATTACACTATATATTAACATTGTGCAGATGTATCTGGTGCAGCCTTAGACAGTTTCATCTAATAGCAATGTGACTTGGGAAACCCCTGAGAACTTATTCTATAACTTTTGCTCTAGCTTCTTCCAATGCATCCTCTGAATAAATCCATTAAAGTCTCAACCTACAATACCTTAGTAGGACAAAGTAGCATCCAACACAGGCTTTAAAGTAATGTGCAAAGAAAGTGGTTGAATTGATAACAGATTTGAAATCTAATTTTGAAATGTGCTCTCAAATCATCCCAGGAATTCAGACCAGTAGAAATGTACTAGGGAAACTAAAGCAAAGTTTAAAATCTAAATAAGCCACAGACAAACAAGAGTGGCTTTTGTCCTGGAAAATTACCCTTTCAGCCTATTAATTCTTTGAGGCCTTAGTGAAGAAAGCAGAAGTGGGAGATATAATTTATTTAGGTCTTCAGAAGACTCTGGATGGTACTTCACAAGAAGCTATTAAGAAAAATAAACTAATACAGTGAGAAGCAAAGGTCTGTCATGAATTATAAACTGGTTTAGAGGAATTAGATAAACTTTTCTTCATGCCAAAATTGACCAGAAGTGAATCATAAGATACAGGGTTGGAAAGACATCAGAAGGTCACCTAGTCCAACATCCTGCACAAAGCAGGACCAACCCCAATTATATCCACTCTTTCATACAGAGCTAATATTTTCTGTATTAGATTGATGCAGGGGGCGAACAGGTCTTTAGGGAATGGGGGCAGGGAGGGAAAAACTAATCCATAACTATCTTAAGACTAAGGGCATGAAGCATGCCAGAGAAGCTGAAAAGGGTAAAATCCATGTAATCAGATGTTAGACTCAACATCAACATATCAGATGTTCTATATACACTTTAGTGTATGGAATATGCAGCCATCATCAACATTGATGTAGAACTTGAAACTAGTTAATGTAATTGAAACGAATGGAAAAGTCTGAAGTTGACTTGCTATATAAACTGGTGATGCAAGTTAACCTCAAATATGGTGACCATTTCTAGTTATAGAAAATGAAGCAGTATTCAAAATCATGCAGCTGTCACTCCATTTGAGCCCTGTCAACTTCTGTATGAACAGATTATAGGACCATTAAGTTTTAAAGTGGCACGATGGAAGTGTCTGGGGGGAGAATTCTACAGGAACTCATTTAAAACTGATAAAACCATGTACCTCTTACCCAATGCATTACCAATCTATGGAACTTACTGTAATGACATTGGGAAAACAGCTGAATAATGCTAAACAGCTAGACTTACATAATAACTAAGGGTGGCCAGATTCAGGCTTCAAAACCTACCTTCTAGCAATCAGAGATTGGGTTAAGAACATCATCTTCCCATAAGCATGTTGATTCAGAGACTCTACCCACTGCTGAGAGAGTATATTGGATTAAATGCTTATAGAATCTTCACAGGAGGTACTATCTGTATTGGAGGAGACTCAACATCGCTAAGTTGATGTCTTGACTTATTTTAGATTTTGACAGAGGAAATGCCCATCTGAACATGGGGATGTAATGGGTGTCCTCAGACAGGTGTAGAAATTCCATGTGAATTTCATTTCTGGAAAACTCTTACCCAGAGACATCTGTCTCGACTGGAAGTGATACAGCTGAATTTGATCAGTCGGATAATTATGGTAATTCTTGTGATTTCTTTTGTAGTTTGAAGTAGTTGTCTGCACTTGAAGAAATGAGATGGAGTAATCTCTCAACTCCTTTGGCTAAATGAACTGTTTGGGGGTTTGCCCACTACATATAACCCAAGAAACCTGATCTAGCTCTAACTGCCTATGAGAAGGCCCTCCCCTTTGTCAGTATTTTATTAATCACTTGATCAAGCCAGCTCTGGGAGTACAGGCAGTCCCCGGGTTACATGGATCCGACTTACATCAGATCCCTACTTACAAACAGGGTGAGGCAACCCCGCACTAGCTGCTTCCCCCCAGCAGACCAGGGAGACACGAAGCTAGCGCCCCCTCCCACCTCCCCCCCCCCCCAGCAAACCAGGGAGACGCGGAGCGGCTTTTCTCAGCAGACACCTCAGCTTGAGAATAAAGGACTGAGGGAAGTGAGGTGTGGGAGAATAAAACTGAGCTCTGGAGAAATGTTTGGCTAGAGTTTCCCCTACAATATGTACCAGTTCTGACTTACATACAAATTCAATTTAAGAACAAACCTACAGTCCCTATCTTGTACGTAACCCGGGGACTGCGACTGCCTGTAATGAGATCCTGGTTCCACTTAGAGATTTTTAGACTAATCTTTCAGTTAGGGAAGTGGGGCTGACTTTGTGAACATAACTGAAGAAAGAAGCACCTTTGAGGCGACAGTTACATTTCTAGATAACAGAAGACTTGTTGGGCATGTCACCTTATAAAAGACTGTATCATGTCAGGAACTCTATGCAATGCTTTCTCCACTAGAATTCTCCCAATGACTTCATCCCCGGTAGAGGAGAACTCTCTCTTTCAAACTTTTTTGTATGTGAACAGGAGTAGATGACCATCTTTAGCCTATTGGATTTAAGGCTTGATATGACTCAGGATTAACTGCCTCTCCTTTTCACTATTTTCAGTAGAATCTAGTTTCATCATGTCCTCAGATGACAAAGTAAATGCTTCTCCAGAGATTTCTGATCAGGATCATTGGTTGCTCGGTACGTAGAGTTAAATTACCCTCTTCCCACAATCAGATGGGATGTCTGTCTAAAAGACATAGCTCTCCCTCAGCTAGAAGTTATAGGAACAAACTATTTGGCTGGAAATCTACCGCCTGTCTGCTGAAGGAGACAAAACTAGGTCACAATGGTCCCTTCATAGCTTTAAATCAGTGAAGAGTTAAATTAGAAGTAACAACACAACCACTGCCGTAATGAAATGACATTAGTACCTTTAACATGAAGTGCTCTGTTCTGGACCGTGCTCCCTTTTGGTCTATCAGAGCCTGGATTCATCACAAGTTGAGCCCCACTGGTAAGCTGATAGGAGTACCACAGCTTCACCTCATGTCACAATCTTGTCTAGCTGAAGCTTTCTTGGGATGGATGAAGTCCTACTTTAGCATTGATAGGATAACGAGTCTTGTGGATAAGGGAGAAGCGGTGGATGTGGTATACCTAGACTTTAGTAAGGCATTTGATACATTTTCGCATGATATTCTTATCAATAAACTAGGCAAATACACCTTAGATGGGGCTACTATAAGGTGGGTGCATAATTGGCTGATATTCTTATCAATAAACTAGGCAAATACACCTTAGATGGGGCTACTATAAGGTGGGTGCATAATTGGCTGGATAACCGTACTCAGAGAGTAGTTATTAATGGTTCACAATCCTGCTGGAAAGGTATAACAAGTAGGAATCCACAGGGGTCTGTTTTGGGACCGGTTCTGTTCAATATTCAACGATTTAGATATTGGCATAGAGAGTACACTTCTTAAGATTGCAGATGATACCAAGCTGGGAGGGGTTGCAACTGCTTTGGAGGATAGGGTCATGATTCAAAATGATCTAGACAAATTGGAGAAATAGTCTGAGGTTAACAGGATGAAGTTGAATAAAGACAAATGCAAAGTGCTCCACTTAGGAAGGAATAATCAGTTTCCCACATACAGAATGGGAAGCAACTGTTTAGGAAGCAGTACGGCAGAAAGGGATCTAGGGGTTATAGTGGACCACAAGCTAAAGATGAGTCAATAGTGTGACGCTGTTGCAAAAAAAGCAAACATGATTCTAGTGTGCAATAACAGGTGTGTTGTGAGCAAGACACAAGAAGTCATTTTTCCGCTCCACTCTGTGCAGATTAGGCTTCAGCTGGAGTACTATGTCCAGTTCTGGGCACCACATTTCAAGAAAGATGTGGAGAAATTGGAGAAGGTCCAGAGAAGAGCAACAAGAATGATTAAAGGTCTAGAGAACATGACCTAAGAAGGAAGACTGAAAGAATTGGGCTTGTTTAGTTTGGAAAAGAGAAGACTGAGAGGGGACATTATAGCAGTTTTCAGGTATCTAAAAGGGTGTCACAAGAAGGAGGGAGAAAACTTGTTCTTCCTGGCCTCTGAGGATAGAACAAGAAGCAATGGACTTAAAATGCAGGAAGGTAGGCTTAGGTTGGATATTAGGAAAAAGTTCCTAACTATCAGGGTGGTTAAACACTGGAATAAATTGCCCAGAGAGGGTGTGGAATCTCCATCTCCGGAGATATTTAAGAATAGGTTAGATAAATGTCTATCAGGGATGGTCTAGGCAGTACTGGGTCCTGCCATGAGAGCAGGGGACTGGACTCGATGACCTCTCGAGGTCCCTTCCAGTCCTAGTATTCTATGATTCTATGCAACTGGCGCTCGCTGCATGTACTGATCAGACTTGTACTTTCCACTATTAGCAAGTTCCAACACTGGCTACAGGTATTAGGTGGTCGCATCTTGAATGAATCTAAATAAGACTGAAGTCCAGGAAAGCAGAGGCTAGTAGAGCTTGGGTGGGTAGGACATCCTGACAGTCATAAGTATCTTCCACATGGCTGTTCTCTTCAATCTGCAAGCATTCTAGTTCAGTCTCAAGCACAGACTTGCAAAGCTAATACCAAATGGTGGGTTAGTTCTTGCTAAATTGCTTGACCTTATCAAAATACTGCTGGCCACCATAAAAAGGTATCTGGAGGGAAAACTAACCTCTGATTCAGAGACTTCCAGCAGAGGTTAGGGCTGTTAAATCAGGAACTCCTAAGATTCCCGGGTGTGAAAGGGATTCTCGGGTGTGAAAGTGTGGCTGAGAATCCATTTAACTACCTGAATACTTTCTTCCCTTTCTTAGGCTAGGTTTAGACAACACTCTTTTATCAGAAAAAGCTACGCAAATTGTGCTCCGCAATTTGTGTGCTTTTTCCGATTGCTTTTCTGGAAGATGCTTTTCCACCATTTGGCCCCGTTTAGATGGGGCCAAATGGTGGAAAAGCCTCCTCTTTCGGTGGAGACCTTATTCCACATAGAATGAGGTAGACAGGACTACCCAAAAGAGTGTGTTTGCTCTTCCACAAAAAAAGCCGAAGAGCAAACACATTCCCTGGATGCAGCAGAATTTTTCCAGGATAGCAGAAAAACCCATCAGTCTAGACGTATCCTTAGAGTGCAATAAGAAAAGTGGCCAGTCTGCCATTGGTCAGCTCTGCCTATTACAAGATTTCTACTACTACTTACACTGCCACTAAAGAAGAGCCTCCCTCTATCAAGTCAGACAGTGACATAGCAGAGACAGAAGCAAAGATGATGACCACTGCAGCTACTGGGGATGTGCAACCAATTCTGAGTAGGCTGGAGCCTCAGAGTGAGCAATGGAGGTTAGGTCTGGAAGTGGGAGTCAGGGGACGGATTACGTGAGGAATTACGTGTTGTGATCCTTTCCTCTGGTGCATCTGGTATTGGCTACTGTCGGCAGACAGGATACTGGGCTAGATGGACCTTTGGTCTGACCCAATATGGCCGTTCTTACGTTCTTAATGTTGTACGTGAATTGCAGGGGCACTTTCCACCCCAAAAGAATAGCAAATGGGGAGAGAAATTCTTACAGAGCACCCCCAAATGAAAGACCACATGGACATCAAGAACAGGTCTTGTTATGAAAAGCCCCACAATATAAATACTCATTCAGACAGAGGAAACATGGCAGAAAACTACTGAAACAAGTCCATCCTCCTTTATTCTTAGCAATTAGGTTGTAACACTACCTTTGGCACTACCTTTCCTTATCAAAACTGACCTCCATTTTTTTTGTCTCACCCCCAAATATTGGTCAACTTTAAAATCAAGTCTGTAAAACCTACAGTAAGCTTATCAAGTACAGGTTGAACCTCAATAGACCAGTGCCCTCGGGATCTGACTAGTTCTGAACAAGAGAATTTTCTGTACCATGGCAGGTCAATATTGTCCAGCAGGTTTACCAATACTTCCACTGCTTACTGGGCTCTTCAAAGACATTTAGGCGTAAATAACAGCACAGAACACCTGAGAGCCAGGACTGGTGGCTGTAAACAAACTTTATGGGACCATGGGAAACTTGATCACACCATGATAAGTGGACATAAGGTGAACTGAAATCATTCTGAATAATGGATGTTTCTGGACGAGAGAGTTCTGGATTAGAGAGGTTCAACCTGAAAGTTGTTAACAAGCACTTTATTGGCTGCATAAGCTTAAATCCTGCAGTGTTAGCTTACAAAAAATGTCATTATTCTGCTGAAATGTAGCCAGCAGTATGACAAATACACCTCAAGTTAATTTAAACTGAGTTGTGGCTTTGCCTTAGGTTAGATATGTCTGAGAAATGTCACTAAGCCCTGTTCAGATATCTTAAATTGAGGATACTCAGGCCTTAATGTGAGGCTATCTTCATGAGACGTAATGGAGGGCAAGAAGAAAGTGTAAAGATTCTACGGCCAATGAAATCCATATAAACTCAAGTTTTGTTGCTGTAGACAAATACACTAATTTGTGACACCCTACCTGAATTGCAGGATTGTCAAAACTGTGGCTGAGTTGTGAACAAGCAATGGAAAATTACCGAAAGATGGACCTTATTGTCACTAATAATAAAGTTCATTATTATCCTAACTTCCTGCTGTCAGCAGGAACACGGGGCTCCCACTGGCAAAATGGCAATAGAAGCCTAATATGGCAGAATCCACAGCATCGCAAGTGAAGTAGGACCATATTCATGCACAATAACACTATTTCCAAACTACCTGCATAACTAAACTGTGTTTTCTCTCCAGAAAAAGCCTGTCAGTATGGCAAGCCATGGACGTCCCACCCAGAATATTGTTATACAATGAGAGAACCTCTGTGCCCTACCTAAAAGATAGACAAACGGGATCTTGAGCCTAGGCAGTATAAACATTCTAACCGCCCCCTCCCCCCCCCCCCCGGGGCGTTTCAAAAGACGGAGTTGTCCCAATTCCAAAATTTCTGTGACACTGCAGCAAACTCTGATAAAACTGAAAAGGCTTCTGAGGGACTAAAGTTGGCTCTTCACAGCTGCAGCAGTAAATGAATATGCCTGTGGAGGACTGGACAATCTAGAGGATAAACTGCTAGCTCTCCACCAGCCAGCTGATAAAGTAACAGTTTGTCAACAGAACTGTTGGAGAGAAGGATGCAGCAGTCTCGCTTGGATTAGAATAATCCAAGCCAAGTGTGCACGGATGTCATAGTCATTAAAGCAGTCCCTGGTCTTCAGACCTTGACCAAGCCACATGGCTGCCTTGAAATAAAGGATGTTGACTAGCAGAGAGAACAGTCTTCATTTGGAACAGCTAGCCTAGCAGCGCATACTCAACAACTTTTGCAGATGCAGAATGACAGAGATTGTTAGACCACCCTATAGGCGTGGAATCAGGTACAATGATGAAAAACAGTGAGTATGAATTCCATTCCCAAAATACCATCCAAAGCCCTAATCTTTAGGCTTTCTTAAGGAAGGAAGCATTTAATCCATCACGCTGTTCTAAAGTGAGCCTGGCCAAGGTTAACAGTCTGCATGGTCCATCAGTAGGAAAGCAGAAATGTACCTGTGTAAAATTACAGCATGGCTGAAATCAGCAGACTTTTGAAAAGCTGTTATTCCAGACACTCTAAAAACTACATGCTTTTGACGCGGGTGGACCAATTAGCCCTGTAGGAAATGGAACTAAGTGGTAAAATGCCAGGTAATATATTGTATTGATCTGAGACAGTGGGTCTGGCCCACAAAAGCTCATCACCTAATAAACCATCTTGTTAGTTCTGTCTTTTGTTTCAGGTAATATACAGGAACCTTTGACTTTGTCTGCATTGCATTTTGATGCCTTCCAAAATGATTACACCACTACACACAGCTTGCTCTCCATTTTGCTCCTCTCAGTGGTAGTGGTAAAGCAGTGACCACTGTGTAATAAGGCAGCAAGCTGTGCAAAATATGGATTTCCTCCTACCCTTCTGATCAAACAATCAGACAGCCTAGACAGCAGTCTTTCTTCACAGGTGTCAGTCCAAATTAAGAGATTATTTCTGTCCTCTGCACTACAGTAGAATTAGTTTATAGCCTCTGCTTTGCTTAATTGGCAGCGTCAGACAAACAACATAAGTTAAGAACCAAACCAGTCACAGATCTTACTTTTTCTCAAAACTAAAATCACCTTTTTTCTTTGTGGCTTTTTAGCACTGGGGACATCTCTGTTCCTCTTGTTTATGTCCAGCTCCAGAAGCAAAACTATCAAAATGTCAGTAAATGAAGTTGTCTTATTGAGACACCTTTGTTCCCAAGAAATATCCAGTCTGATTCCAAAAGCAAAGATTTGGATAAGTTTGCTCAAGACTTATCTGAGGTGAAATTGTGAACCTGCCATTTTCTAAAGCTGAGGAGAATAAAATAAAACAGCACAGATTTCAAGCTGATCTAGTCTGCATTTTTAAATAAATGAAGGGGATTGATAAAACCAATATTCATCTATCACCTGGTTCCCTATTGACCTATTACTAATGCAGTTGGATTTCAGACATGTCCGCCTACATATTTACTCTGTCAACTAGCACAATGGGGCCCTGCTCCTCTGCAAATTGAGGGTGCAAGAGTCATGTTTTTACACGCAGGTTGCATGCACATAAATGACTGCAGTAAAGGATCAGGCCCATCACTTTTTACTCTGGTGAGGTTTTTAAAAAATTAGAGGTCAGTCATAAAAGTAAACAGTGAATTCTGGCAGAATTTCTTTGTGAGAAGGGTGATCTATGTATATCACCAGACTTTCAAAAAGGCTCCACATCCCCACAATTAGCTCCTAAATTTCCTTTTTTTAAAAAAAAAGCCACCTCATTTAGGCACCTGACATTTTGAAAATCTTCTCTATAAAACATGCAAAAGCTGTGGGGCTATTATGCAGAATGCAGGTCTTGCAGGCTATGTCTATACTGCCCCTGTTTTGTGCAAAAAATATGCGAATGAGGCAAAGTGTGGAATATCACCATGCCTCATTTGCATAATTAATGATGCTCCAATTTTGTGCAAGAGGCTTTTGCACAAAAAGGAGCTATCTACACAGCTCCTTTTTGTGCACAAAAACCCTCTTGCTCAAGAACCATTCTTCCGCATTTATTTCAGGAAGAACGGCTCTTGCGCAAAAGCCTCTTGCACAAAAATTGAGCCTCATTAATTATGCAAATGAGGCACAGCGATAGTACACTCTACCTCATTTGCATATGTTTTGCACAAAACGGGGGCAGTGTAGTCATAGCCGCGGCATATTAGTAGAGGATTAGGATGTTTGGAAATTCCACAGGCCTGTGTCCCTGATCATAACATTTTTTTTTGCTTTCCTTGTGTTATGCTCACAGGATGCAAACAGAGAAGTTAGAGGAAAAACATGAAATATTCTTTCTGGAAGTTTGCAACAGAACGGTACTTTATTGATTTACTAATAGAT
Source organism: Pelodiscus sinensis (assembly GCF_052426305.1). Taxonomy (NCBI): domain Eukaryota; kingdom Metazoa; phylum Chordata; order Testudines; family Trionychidae; genus Pelodiscus; species Pelodiscus sinensis. Next base: position 8,596,165 of record NC_143057.1, read on the forward strand.
TTACCTGGCATTGCTTAGGTCCTTAACTCAATTACAGATTTTTTAAAAATAAAGGGAAAATGTATGTGCTTTATTTAAAATGATTGTTTTTCAAAAATACAGTGTTATTTTTATGGAGTTAATTTTTATTTTGGATTTTTTTTAAAAGAGATTGTTAAAATACTTGTTTAATTATTTTTTAGTATTTTTAAATGGGAATTCCATCAAGTGAATTTTTCTCTTCATCCTTATAAATTCTTATGATTTGTTTTAATAAAAAAGATCTAAAGTCATTTAGCTTCCTTCTAGTTTTCCTTCTAGTTTTCAAACCTTAAGCTTTGATGTAGCTGTGCCAAAACAAAGAACTCTTCCTAATTTCTCTGTTTTATCTCTTTTCTGTAAGGTTTATTGAGAAACAATCCTATTTCAGGTGCATCCCAATGAACCAAGATGAGCCAGAAACAGTCTCTTTCTATATTCGCTCCGTTATGTCAACTGAGAGGACAGTACTTGATTTGGTGACTCTGTCCCTTTTGTTTGGTTTTATGAGAAGTAATCCCATTCCGGGCACATCCCATTTTCCTGGCACAACCAAATGCTTACCCTGCTGTAAGTTATGATAAGAGGAAGCTGTGTACTGGATTTGGTGGTCTTAGTACTTACCATTTAGGAGAAATTATTGGAACAGACAAATCCTAAAAGATATGGTAGATGTCTTAAAGTCCAGAACTTTAAACAGACAAGAGCCCAAAAGCAGAGAGATGAAGAGAAAGAAAGAAAGAAAGAAAGAAAGAAAGAAAGAAAGAAAGAAAGAAAGAAAGAAAGAAAGAAAGAAAGAAAGAAAGAAAGAAAGAAAGAAAGAAAGAAAGAAAGAAAGAAAGAAAGAAAGAAAGAAAGAAAGAAAGAAAGAGCTGTCTGCTCCTTAAGGCAGAGACATAACAAACCCTGCTTTGCTCTATGCTGTCTCTCTACAGACAAACTGCAGAGACCCAGATCACATGCTTCTTTACAGAGCGAGGCCTAGGACCCTAAACATGTAAATTGATAGCTTATAATTTTAACATCATTTCAGTCCACCACATTTTTTCTAGTAGAAGACTTTATCCACTAATTCTATTTTATCCACTGATCTAAATCTGAGTTTAGAAGGATTTGCAGCAGGTGTTCTATCAATCAAGACAACAGACCTTTCTCCTTTCACTACAAAGCTGCCCATTGGTCAGGCGTGAAACCGAAGTAACAACAAAACAGCAAGGTAGAATGTAGGTGAATTACAAAGGATCTGAGAACTCACACTTGAAAAGTGTAACAGTGAATCAGGAAGGAGTCAAAACACAAAGCTTATGAATGATTTGGGGATTTAGGTGCATTTGGATTAGAAATAAAGTTAAGTACACACGTGATGCAATAACTGTGGAACTGTTTCATAGTGTACATCAAATTGGGAACCATAGAAAACTCATTTCTTTACATTTCTTTAGTGTCAAAAGCGAAAGCACCAACTCTTTCTGAAAGCAAATAAAAACCTTGAATATATATATTCTCTAAGGTTCAAAAGCTTTTTCAAAATAAATTTGACTTCACCCAAACTCCTAGGTCAAGAATCTCCTTGATATAGCTAAACTTGGAGCATATATAAAGTAAGGACTAAAAAAAAAAATCTAGCATAGAAAAAAAGCTATATGGCTACAGATTTGTCATTGCAGACATTGGAATCCTTTCCAGTTGTCACAGCTACCCCGCTGGTGCTAATCTCACACTTTCCATTGTCAGTTCTTCTAGATACAGCACATCTATCATGCCATGTACTGACAGGACATGTTGCTGCCCCTGGTGCTAATTAAGCACCACATAGAACAGGTGAGGTCATGTTGGTTCCAAAAGAGTCAGCAGAGTAAGGCACTATAGAAAGCAACTCTGCCCAGCATGTTGTTCCGAAAGACAAAGCAATATGGTTCCACCTAAAATCACTTCATGCTCCTACGGACAAGACAATTTAATGCAGCAAGGAGGAGCAGCCAAACCACCAGATAATAATTACAGAGTGAATTTAGGGCTCATAAGAACTAGCCAGGTGAGGAGAAGAGAAGTGCAGAGAGGATTTCTCTATCCTGCCGTCCTAGTGGGTAACCACCCAACGACGACAGTGGGCATGGAAAGAGCACCCTGGCAGCTCCACCAAGTGTCACTGCGAGGCAACTCAGCCGCAGATGGGAGTGTGTGTGTGTGTGTGGGGAGCAGTCAGCCAACCCACCGCGAGAAGACAAATGTGGTGGGTCTCATGAGCTGACGCAATGACGGTGGCTACAGAAGTGGGAGGGCGGGAGGATTCTCCTAGGGAACCTAGGGTCATGTATGGGCCATGCTGAGCAAACCCTACAGAAGTTCATTCCTCTTCCTTTTCAGGTCTAAACCCAGGTCTCCAAAGACCAGCCAGCAGAGCTCTAACCCACTGTGCCACCTCGGGGACCAATCGTTCTTCAGGAGCTGCTGCTAGTGCCTTCACTTTGCGGCTTTGCAGGGCACTTTCAGAGCTCTACAAATACACTGCAGATATAATTTCAGTGAGCGTCCCAATACCCCAGTGGGTGTTGTTAACCCCACGTTACAGAGATGCAAACAGTAGGGATTGGTTATCAGAGGTCACAAAGCAACACACACACACATGCAGAAGTGGATGCACCTCCCAGCATCTGTGATTCTAGCTCATGGTCTGTCCCCTGGGGACATGGTCCTCAATTACTTCCCAATACAACTTTATTAAAGCCAATGCAGTTACATCAGGGATGAATTTGGCCCTCAGCCAAGACCTGAAGAGACAAATGAGGCAGCAGTTTGCTACATTTGGCAAATTACAATGGCACCTTTTATACTTGAAAACGGTGAAAAAATCTCTGTAGACTCATAATGGAATTTCTCTTGTAACTATCTGAACTCCTAGACTAATAATATATGATGGCACATGAGAGTGTATTTATTTAGAAACCTGGCCTTTCAAAATATCTCCCCTGATTCCAAAGGGGAAAAATTCTCTGATCCTGCAAGACCTGTTTCATTACTAGGTGGCTTAGAAAATAGCTATGAAAGAGCTCTGACATACTATGGGTAATCATGTGGGTCAAGTTTATCACAGTTTCTGATTATTTTTTTCCAATACTCAATCCCTCAAACAAGATTCCTGTGAAAAATATCACAGGAGACCCTCCAATGCCAGAAACCTCTGGCATTTTCCCCTCTATAATACCAATCTTCTTCCTTAAGTTAATTGCTCCCTTCACTCTTTATAAAAGATGTAAATGGACAATGCAGAGAAAATCCACTTTTGCGACCCTCCACTCCTTTCTGAGTGAATTTAGTGTGGGTGAAAGATGTCAGGCCTGAGAGCCCTGGAGATTAGGTTCCTCTCGTTATACATACCCAGCAGGTACAGTCTTGGCAGTATTTTTTCCTCAACACTCACTCTTTTCAAGATACAGGAAAAACGTGCTACATCTTTGAACTGAAGGCATATCAAACAGCTGGTGAAATTCTGCATCTTTCTTTGTCGTGATTTTTTTCCCTCCTTGAAATTGTTGATAAGTGATAGTCAATTGCTTGACCACACTGTGGTTTGGTATGAAATACACTGATGAGTCCAAAATAGCCAACATCAGTCAGGTTAACTGCTAAAAGCCAATAATAGCAGAAGAAAGGTTCAATATTAGTTTGTGGGAAACCATCTCATGAAATATTGTTAAATTCACTTTACTCAGAAGGTTTACTCTCGAAGTTACACAATGCAACTACAAATACTTATAGGATGACTGTACAAGTTAAAAAAATGTATGCACCACTAACATCCAACCCATCTGTTCATCCCAGTGACTTCATTTGTAGGTCTCTATCTCTCTTTCTCTTTCTCTACCAGCATTCCAAGCCCTGCTCTGTGAACATCTCTCCAAAGCTTGTACTGTGACATGGAACAAACGTGTCTTGATTTTGACCTGTGTCCTATCTGCTCATGAGTTGGACTATTGCAGGGCATTGTAGGATGTAGCTTAGCATGAGAGCTCTGAGAAAAACCCCAAGGCCAATGCAGCTTGTGTAACTGCCAAGCATTCAGATAACATGCCGTGTACTAACTGTGTGTGTGTGTGTGTGTGTATGTGTGTGTGTGTGTGTGTGTGTGTGTGTGTGTGCGCGCTAACAAAAGGGATAGAACATAAAAGAAAACAATCCACATTTCTGAGTGAAGGAGATGCTGTAATGGTTATTTCTATTAAGTTCATTAAATAGTTGAGCCACTTATACACAAGCCTGTCAACAGGGGCAGCAAAGGGGGCAATTGACCCAGGGCCTGGCAATTCAAAAGGGTCCGGGGCTCCCAGCACCACCACTGCTATTGCAGCAATGTCAGCAGCCTGAACCCCATGCCTTTACATTGCCACCACAATACCACATTGTGAATTCCACACAGCCCTGACAGCTGTGGGGAGTGGTGCTGGGGGCAGGCTGTCCTGGCCAGGCCCCTCCCTCCTGAGGTCCCGCCCCTTCCGGGATACAGAGCTAGCCCTCCGCACCCCCAACACCTATGTTTATCAAGTTGTACCAGGGAAAAATGACTTTATCGTTACCAGTGATATCAATCGATGAGCATTTTGAATGTGCAAGGAATGCGAGATCAAACTGTTTCTGATTGCTAATATCAACATTATTCAATAGCTGCACATAAGATGTATGAAACATATATTTCCTTTAATACACCAATGAACAAAAGCAAAAAAGTTTGGTCAATTAAGGCCCAATCTTGCAGGATGGTTGTATGTAGAAAGTCACAAGAAGTCTGTCCTTGAAGGACTTCCAGAATCAGATCCTGAGTACATTACACTGTGCTTCAAGAAGCAGATTCCTTTGGCTAAATGTGTAAAGCAAAAACAAACTAGCAGCAATAATAACCGGCTATGTCTCACAAGTAAAAATGTAATCAAACAAACTAATACAGGCTGACAAATATAATTAAGTGTGTCTAGAACAAAAGATCCAATTAACCTTTTTCTAAACACTCTCCTTCTAATCCACTGATGAAGATAAAATTATAACGGAACTAATTCTTCCTTGGTTTAATTGTGCTGAGCTCAATGGATCTCAGAAATGAGATTGGATCATCGTGTTTAATATCACTTACTAGAACACAAGTGATTGCTTATCTTTATTATGTTCTTGTCCAAAACCTCAGTACCTTATTTATAGATACTAGATGCTGTGCCAACACATATTAAGACACAGTCCCTGACGGAAAGGGGTTATAGTCCTGCTCTGGGTACTCTAAGAAGCATCTAAAACTCAGGTACCCACACAAAAGTGGCCTTAATTTTAAGCACCCACAATTAAAGGTGTTGGTAACCAGTGACTAGGGCAAAATGTAATTTTCTGGCTCCAAGTCCTGCACTCAAATTACATTCTCACTTAAAAATTGAAATTACTTGGAATTTTTAAAAAATCTTTGTTGCCATAAAGCTACAGTGCCATGTGGTAATGAGGCAGAGAAAAGAGGAGACCAAAGACAAAATTGTTCCAGTAGGGTTAAAACTGATTTATATGGATGTGCCAAGCTAGATGTATTACACTTAAACCTTTTTAAATCTGGAAACCATGGGAGAGGGACTATTTTGTAATAGGTTTATGTACAGTGCCCAACAAACTGAAGCTCCAGTTTCATGAAGTGTTGGATGTACTACTGCAATACAAATAAAAATATAATAAAACATCTAGATTAGTCTGTCATAAAAAAGTACAGACTCAGGAGTTCTATCGGGGATGGACGGGGAATTGAAAGGAATATTGGCTAACGGAAGGTGTTACTGTTACTTTTACTGACTCTGTTCTCCCTCCTGCCCATGAGAGATTACGGGGAACTATTAGAAACAAAAACAAACAATAAATGTTTCTATTGCAATTTTTATTCCTGTCTGGAAATTTTGCATTATTATTTTAAAGGGTACTTCTGACTGAAAAGAAAAATGTATTCTCCCCTCCCCCAAATTATATAAATAAATATATATTAATTATATAAATAACTTATCAAAGAATGGCCCTATGTATATTTGAATAAACACAACAGAAGATTTGCATCAGAAACCATTCTTTGGAATGCTGCCACTTGAGCCAGGAGGTGATAACCCTGGAATGAGTCCACATACTAATGGTGACCTATGAATCGCTACCTTGTAAACTACTGTAAACAGGTGAAAAAAGCAGTTTTATCTCTACCGGGAACTCCAGCTATGGATACAAATTATCACTAAGGCACCAAAAGGGCCATTCCCTTGACTGTCCTTTACTGAAAAAAAAAAGCAGAAAAAACATTCGAAATTTTTCTTTCAGTGACTCACTTTCATAGCACGCACACTTTTTAATAGCCTGCCTTTACTACCCTCTCTGTAAACACTGATAAACTTAAAAAACAACAGGAGATCATTATTGTCTAGCAGCATTACCCACATTTCCAAGTCTTACTCGGCTCTTAGAAGATATTTGGGGTAAGTTCAAGCTAAATAACACAGAACACTGAACCAGGACTGGTGGCTGTAAACAAAGTTTAGGGGACCACAGGCAACTTGTCCACACCCATGATAACTTGGACATCCAGCTAATTAAAATCATGCAGGACTACGGATGTTGCCAGACCAGAGTGCTGGACTAGGAAGGTACAATCTGTACCATTCTGGACTCCACAGGAAAACTGCAACTTAGAAGAAAATTCTCCATACTTTGTTCTGCTTGATTTCAGCCATTTTAATGCAGCAGCATGCCAGCAAACAGCTGACCCATAGAAGTATTTTCATCTGATTCTCCAAGGCTCATATTGTTTTTATTTGATCCAATTCCAGTGCCTATTTAAGAAATAAGAACTCCCTGATTCTCTCATCTGGCTCCAAAAAAAAAAAAAAGATTTCTTTACAGTCTTCAGGGAACTACATCATCTTGCTCAAACATGCTTTGTTAGGATTGTGTTTATGAGGATTTATGCTAGGACAAAACAACTAATCTGGCAGCAGCTATATCTAAGATAAGTTTCCCAATGGCCATGAAATTGCTTTAAATGCATCCAGTGTGCTGAAAATGTCAGATAAATGGCAGATAGTCTACACTGCAGGTATGTTAACAAGCTTGGTGCTTTCTGTCTTCTTTTCATCTGTGGCAACATTAAACATTTTACCAGCCATTGAGGTCATATTGTGAGAGTAAAACATGCAGATAGATAGTCTTAGAGAATTTTAAATTATGTAATGATTGTGCAAACCATTCTAACGTTGTCAGCTCAGTTCCTTATTAGAAAATATATACTGACAGTCAGTCTTTCTAAAAGCTTTTCAAAACATCTGCTGAATTGACAGGCTGGTTCATATTATAGTGACTATTCAGCTCCAAATATAGCCCAAAGATTAAATCAGAGGTCAGAATGGGAAAAATATAAGAGGTGAGATTTTCTTCAACTCCCCTCACAGCCAAAGCTCCATTCCTGTTTGGAGCAGATCGTGCACAGGTTGAACGTCTGACTGCTTACCCAAGCCAAACCTGATGTGTGACTGCTTGATAATTCTGTCAATCAAGGAGTCATGTCAGAAACTGGCATTAAACAAGAGTTGCCAAAACCAGCATTTCTGATTTAAAAGCCTCCAAAGCAGTCTAGTCTAGTTCAGTGTTTTTCAACCAGTGGTACAAGTACCCTTAGGGAGAGAAGTCCGGAGGAGGGGAGGGGGCACGTCAACACAATTGAAATTTGAAGAAAACTGAATTTTTGTTTTAAGTTTTACAGTGTTTCATTATGTTTGTACTTTTTACACCCACAAATTTCATTCCCCGCCCAGCGATGATTAAGTTGTTTAAAACAAATGAGTTGCAATAGTAAAAAAAATTGTGGGTAACTGAAAACTGTAGGTACAGGGGTTACTTACAATTTTATTTTAAAGGGGTACTTTATAAAAAAAAGATTGAGAAACACTGGTCTAGTGCTTAGAGCAGTAGGCCCAGAAGTCAGAATGCTTGTTTGCTTGTAGTAGTTATGAGAGCCTGGGTTTTAATGATTATTATATCATTGTGGTGTTTTCCATCCAAAGATAAAGTATTTTACAAAAAAGAAGCATGACAGCATCTCAGTAGTGTGGTACAAAATTAATGTTAGAGTCAATTTGCAGATCTACAAACTGCCGCACAAAGAAGTGACGGGACATGCCTTTCTGATTTCAGCAGAAATTCAGTGTTTCAGTGTTTACAGGGTTGCAATAAGAAATAAGAATAATTGTCTCAAGGCAAACTTTTTTGCTCCGAGATGAAGGGCCCATACACAGTATAGCCTCAGAGTTGCGAAAATGGCGATCGGGGCTTTTTTGCAGAAAACCACATCTAGATTGGCCACGGACACTTTTCTGCAAAAAGTGCATTTGCGGAAAAGCGTCCTGCCAATCCAGACATGCTTTTCCGAAAATGCTTTTAATGGAAAACTTTTCCGTTAAAAGCATTTTCGGAAAATCATGCCAGTGTAGACGTAGCCCAGGTGTTTGTTTCACATTGCTTTTTTTTAAACCAGTTATTTTCCATGTATATTCCTTAATAAAAAAAAATCAGCTGGCATTATGAAATGTCAGTGCACATCCATGCATTCACTGCTCCTTTCTTCAGGCCACTGATCTCTAGCCAGCTCTGCTCTTCATACATCAGCCATGTGGAAGTATTTGTTCCCTTTCCTAGCATATCTTTAGAAATACAGTATTTACTGTCTCCTCTTGTGAACCCTGTTATTATTCAGGCAATAGGCCAAATCAATTCTCATGTAGCTTCATGAAGATCAGGGGAGTGACAACAAAGAGGAATGTGTCTCAATGGGCTAGATTTTCATCTGTCTGGTAAATTCTAAGTAAAGCCAGGTCTACACTAAAAGGGGGTGTCAAAGCAAGATTTGCAATTCCAGCTACATTAATTACATAGCTGGAGTTGATGTACCTTGTTTCGCATTTCCCTGCTGTCCTGTCAGCTCCCCTTACTTCTTACACAAGCAGGAGTATTAACAGCCAGCAGGGATGCCTTCTGAGTTTGATTTAATGAGTCTCAAGTAGACTCACTAAATCAAACTCAGGAAGATCAATCGCAGCAGCGGCATTGTTCCGTTTAGTGTAGACATGGCCTAAGTCTATTGAAGAAAACAGACTTGCTCTAGATTTACGTCACTAAGGGTACAACTACATAGCAGGACAAAAGTCGAATTAAGATACACAACTTCAGCTAGCTATGTCAATGGCATACCTGAAGTTGAAATAGCTTAATTCAGCTTTTGGCCCTGTCTACATAGCAGGAAGTCAAAGGAAGAACACTCTTCCTTCAACTTTCAGGAAGTCGGCGTCAGAAGCCCCCTATCTCAAAATAATGGCTAATTATTTTGAAATAATGCTGCTGTGTAGATGTACCCTACATGAGAAAAGAGCATGGCCCAATTTACCTCTACCACTATCAGGATAAGGAAAAACATTCAGGATAAAGTGACTGCTGACCCAACATTGCATCCAACACACAACCCAACCCAAAATTAAGAAAACTCTGTTACATGGATTTGATTCTTGCCTCTACTCTGCCCTGCCTGGTTTTGAACAGAACCAGACAAGGAAGGGTTGAACTATTGCTTGAAAGTATGTTTTTAAACTGGCATGGCGTATGGCCATCTTTAATGGGAGCCTATGATTCTCAACCCAGCTTTGCAAATTCAAGAGCTTTCCGTAGCTAGGCAAATCTTTCTGAGGTTCTTTTATCATTTGCCACAGCAAATTCCTAATGCACACTTGCACTGATCCTAAAAAGTTACTGCATTTAACCCAACCATTTGCCCTTAATCATCTCACAGGCTTTCCTAAAAAGAATAAAACCCACTTTTTTGCCATGGTAGTTGTTGACTTGACTTGCTCATCCTATAACTGTTCTTATTTTTGTCTCTACACATCAGTATCAGATTCTCCCCTAGGTGTTACCAGGGCAACCCTTTGACTTCACCCTACACACAATGCCTTTGCCCTACACCCTGCAGATAGCCACAGCTCCTTCATTTTTCAGAAATGAAACAAAGGCTTTAGGCAAACTCCAAGCCATTGGACATGGTCAAGAGGAAGGATAGTGTTGTGGGGTGAAGGCTTAGTGGCACTGGGACTATGACACAGACTCATGGTACACACTTAGGCAAATCACTTATTTCCATGCCCAATTCCTCCACTGTTAACAGGGATAATTAAAAAATGCAGCAATGCTAGGTCAAGCTGTTTGTCCTCAGAAACTGCTGATTTGTCAAAACCAGAATGACTCATGGGAACATACAGGTTCAATGAGACTCTGAGCAAAGATTTCTCAGGGTCAGCCTGGAATTTCTGGTCAAAAGCAGAGACAGAAAAGGGGAGATCTTTCTACCACAGAATAGTCAACAGTGTGGTGGTAAGGATGTGTAAAACTTAAGCTAAGTCCCTGCTTTAGAGTATACAATGGCACTCTGTTTTTTTCACATCCCAGGTGATTTCTCTAACCACCGCGCTATTGGCCACTTTAACAGGCTCCTCCCTTCGTGGCGGGGGGGTGTGTGTCTCACAGTATTTACTCACCTATCTGTGAGCAAGGCAATGTCCAGTCAGTGGCCGGAGATCAGGCCTCTTCATTTACCCCCCCCCCCCGGGTGTGATGTGCAGTGTGGTTGGGGGGGACCCAGGCCTGCCCACTCCTCTGGGTCCCAGCCCAGGGACCCTGTAAGTAGCAGTTACCTGCTGAGTTTCAATGTACTTAGTTGCTGTCACATCCCTGGACCACTTCCCCGGGATGCTGTTCCATCTGCCCTTCTCTAGGGCCTTGTGGATGAGTTCTCCTTGTCCAGGGTTCTGCAGGATTGTCTTTGGCTTTTTTTTTTTTTTTTTGCTAGACTTTAGCTGCAGGATCTGGCTCTGATCAGGTAGGATGCCCAGCTCTCACTCAGAGCTGTCCAGAGTGCTGGTGTTCCCCAGTCAGCCCTGAGGTCTGCCTGGGTCGAGCTCCAGGAAAGAACTGATGGGCATTATCTAGCCGCTCCTTTTATAGCAGCCTGCTGCACCCTGATTGGCTGCCACGAAGGCTGCCACTCTATTCTGCCCAGAGGACCTCTCTACTGCTCCGGCTGCTGTCCAGGATGCTGAAAGGACTCCAGCGGGGATGTTGGGCTTTGTCCAACCTATCACAGCCACCCTGAAACGTTCATTATATGTGCCAACCAAGGCTTTGATAGAACTCATTTTGTCTCAAGGAATAACAGAGGGCATTTTCTAACTCTCAAAAATATTCACAGGCTGGGAAAAACATTTCCCTTCCAGCTCTAATTGTGAGATTAAATCCATTAACATATGAGAGACACTCACTCCTGGAGCAACAATAAATACATGCAAAAAAAGTGCTTTATGCCTCAGCTTGGGCTTTACAAAATGTTATTCCCCTAAGATCAGCAGAGCTACCCCTAAGGTTAAAATTGGCTCAGTATGAAAAGAAATACTCATGGTTTTCAAAAATAATTTAAGAGTTTCTCTCAATACTCCCCGCCAATGCTGAAGCCCATACACAATAGTGTTGTACTGTTATATAAAGATCTGGAGCTATGGAGAAAGTAAAACTGACCAGTTTAGTTTTACTATCCGAGCTGAAGGACAACCTACAAACGCTAACCAAATAGCACCAATGCCAAAAAATAGATGAGACGTCCAACATGCTTTTAATTTTGATTCTGGGAGCTCTTATTAGTAACTGAAGTAGTGCTCCTTATTTGCGGTGACTCGTATTCACTGTCTGTTTATTAACAATTGCTTGCAAATCACTTTTTCTGAAGTTTGGCTGCCTCTTAATAACCCTAGATGAAAAGAATGTTTAATATTCGATCAGTGTTCCCAGGGATCCTTTTAACAATATTGCTACCTCAGGCCCCCAAAATAGGCATCACATGGATGGCAGAGACCCTAGTGCTCAATGCTACACCATTATCAAACTTCTACAATTTCACAGATGAATTTTCCCCAGCTCTGTTCCCTCTGGCCTACATCTCTACCCCGCAGGCTGGGAGGCCAGGATGCTGACCAAGTCTAGCATTTGCACCTGGCCAGATCTTTTCACCTCTAAATCCCTCTCTTTCACTCTGTAGCTCAGGGTGCCGCAAGGGGAAAAGAGTATCCATACGCTGGACCCTTTCACCCACTTTTTCCTTTGTAGCAAACTAAACACTTGATATAAGGGGACCGGCCAGATACAAATTCTCTCCTAAGAACTCAACCACCTGAGGGCAGTGGAGAGGTTTGTTTCTTAGCCACTATGCTCACCTTTCTCCACTGCCGCAGTAACCATCCTCTTGTAGAGTCCTGCACAGGATTTAGAAGTTCTATTTCAGCTTTCTCCAAGACCGGACTCTCGTTCCTCCAGGCTGCTGACTTAGGGTATATTTGCACTGCAAATGGCCACCAGCAACTGCCAGGTTCAGAGCCCAGTCTCCAGACTCTGGAGCTCTGAAGGTTGGGGAGGACAGGCGGGCTTCAGTCTGTAAGTGATGCAGGTTCAGAGAAATAAAATGTAGTGGGCCACATTCACTGGCACATGTCAGCTGCTCTATCCCACTCCAGAGGCACAAATGTGCCATAAATTCACTATTACCTGCCACCGGAGATCATTCTAGGGCTGATTTGTGTTGTTAGAGTGAGGCAAGGCTGCTGGAAGATACCAGTGTGCCAGGCCCCCTCGTTATGAAGGTAAACCACATTCTGAATCCCCAAGAAAGGAGCCAATGATTCCTTTCTAGGAACAGGATTTATTAGACTAACTTGCCACATTTCTGTGTGCCTAAACATAAATAGCTTTTTCCTGCCTGCTACACAAGAGGCCCGTCTACCAAAGAGGCAAGGGTGAACAACATGGTTGAACAATATGAGAGGTAGGGCTCTGTGCTCATCACAGAGGTCACTGAAGTCACGGATTCCATGATTTTCCACAACCTCCATGACTTCTGTAGTGGCCAGTGTGACTAACCCCAGGGATGGCCAAACAGCAGGCTCCAGGGCCATGAGGACAGCCACACTGGATGCTGCTGGAGTGGCTCCGGGAATAGCTCCCTGAGGCAGCTTCCCCACCCGACTGCACCAGCTGCTGTTAGGCATACCAGAACACAAAGTATCTCAGATATTTCATATCTGTATCATGCACATATTTTCATAAGAAGCCAGGAGTGTAACGTCACACATACCATAAATGTTATGAATGTAGGCTGCAGGACAATGTAGCACTTTAAAGACTAACAAGATGGTTTATTAGATGATGAGCTTTCGTGGGCCAGACCCACTTCCTCAGATCAAATAGTGGAAGAAAGTAGTCACAACCATATATACCAAAGGATACAATTAAAAAAAATGAACAAATATGAAAAGGACAAATCACATTGCAGAACAGAAGGGGGATGCGGGGGGGTGGGAAGGGGGAGGAAGGAAGGTAAGTGTCTGTGAATTGCTGATATTAAAGGTAGGGAGAGTGGGATGTTTGTGAGTTAATGGTATTACAGGTGATAATTGATACAGTTTCCCCAATTATCACCTGTAATACCATTAACTCACAAACATCCCACTCTCCCTACCTTTAATATCAGCAATTCACAGACACTTACCTTCCTTCCTCCCCCTTCCCACCCCCCCGCATCCCCCTTCTGTTCTGCAATGTGATTTGTCCTTTTCATATTTGTTCATTTTTTTAATTGTATCCTTTGGTATATATGGTTGTGACTACTTTCTTCCACTATTTGATCTGAGGAAGTGGGTCTGGCCCACGAAAGCTCATCATCTAATAAACCATCTTGTTAGTCTTTAAAGTGCTACATTGTCCTGCATTTTGCTTCAACTACCCCAGACTAACACGGCTACATTTCTATCACTATTCATGAATGTAGGCTGGTCCCTTACAAAAGTATCCCCATAGCATTTTATACTGGAGCATTTCCATCCTGGGGCAGTGCTGCAATCCTTACTCACGTGAAGACCAAAAGCATTTTGCTTGAGTCAGATCTTGAAGGGCGAGCCTCGGGACAGATGGAACGCTCTGAATTTTTAATTGCCTACATTCCCTCCAGGATTGGACAGCAGGGACAGAAGAAAGATTTATCCCAAGAAAGATAAATTTGCTATTTAAGAGTAGATAGGCCAAAATTACATGACACGTATCCATTTCTTCAGAAGAACCTGTAGCTCATAAATAGCATCAATATTAGTTTTATCTCCTTATAGAGGATTTAATAATAATTTTATTGTAAAGGGACCCTTCCATAAAGATGCTTGAAGTGCAGTCGAATTAAAATACTGCAAGTGTAAAAATACTTGCTGTGTACATAGGACCAAATAAGAAGGACATGAGGGGTGGGGGACTCTTGAAATCAGGTACTTGAAATTCAAGTAATCACGGAGAACCATGCTGCATTGCTCACTTGATTAATTATTCACTTTTAAAAGACGTTCAATTACCCCATAAGAACTAGCTGGCTCAGCAGACCAAAGAGAAGCTTTCATGCACCAAAAAGACTTGAGTATATAAAGGCTTACCTCTAGCTCTTTATTTCCTGAAGAAAATTCTGTTCAAAATAATTTATGCTGTGATGTCTCAAAGAAATCTTGGTTTTCATATGCTGAAACCCTTACTAGCCTCAGAGAAACAACCTAGCAACCTCCACTGTCTTCCATGTTCTGTGTCAAAATGAAATGACATAAAAAAAGATACTCTCCTCTGCTGAAGAAGGTATAATGAGAGTCCAAGTCTCACTTATCTGAAACTCTTAAGGAGAGTACAAGCTTGTAAGTGAAGTCTGACTAATCAAAGTCCTACTATAATTAAAATGCAGTGCAACCCCCATCTTCATTACTGGCATTTGTTAAAAAAGAAAATTAGAGAGGCCCTAACATGAAAGCACCAGGGAAGTAAAACGTGAGGCCAAGAGTGGACATTCAGAACAGCATTCTGGGGAAAGAAAAGCCTTACTCGTATAACACAAATGAGCAGATGGAGAATGGGTTCAACATTTTGTGTCCCCAGCACAGCAGAGTCAACTAAGACACGGTGGTGGGAACCCTAAAAGGCAGAAGGCATGGACATTCTCACCTGGACTGTAGGCAGCTGTAGATTCCACCACTGACTAGAACATATGTATTTTCAGAAGTGCTCCACCTCACTCTGCTCCCATTTAAGCCAATGGAAGTTTTGTCTCCTCCCACAAGAGGGGGCATAACAGGTCTGAATAAGCAGGCTGTGCACCACGAAAGCTCATGATCCCATCTTCATGTTTTGTTAGTCTTTAAGGTGCTACCAGACTATTTGTTGTTTTTTAAGTTTTTCCTGTTACAGGCTAACTTGGCTACCCCTCTGAAGCTTTAGGTTCACTATTGTTTACATGAGTTTGTGTGCAAGCTGAACGGGCTACAAGAGACGGAGAAGTGCTTCTGGATGCTCCCTTGAAAAGGAATTGTGGCCAGGCTAACATCAGGAATAAGGCATAAACCATCAATAAGACAGAACAAAGAGACAAACTTCTGCTCTCCATTCCAGTGGGGAGGGGGAGGAGGAGAAGTTCACCATCCAATGAAATCAACAGTTATCTAACTTTGCCTCTGTGTAAGCCATTGTTCCCCCCAGGCATTTTCATACTGTATGTCAAACATTCTGCTAGGCACCATAGGCATCTCTTAAGTTCTGGTCCTGCATGAATGATCAGAAAGACACTTTGTTTTGTTCCTGAAATCCAAGCACCACCCATTTGAATCAAGACGGAAGCTCTATCCCAGGCCAGTGTGCAGGACCAGCCAGTGTGCAGGACCAGGGGTTGCCACCTTGCATTAGGGATGCTGATGGGAAGAGGAAAGGTGCGTAGCTGAGGAAGTATATCTGCTGTGGCCTATTTCAAGCGGAACATCCTGGGGCAGTGACCTCATTTATCGTGCCTATTGCATGTGAGCAATTGTATTGAAGTCAGTGGAACTACCCATGTGCTTAAAGTCATGTGCATGGTTAAGGAGCTGGCTTAATCAGGACTTCAGGGGATATCCAGATAAATTGTTTCTCGTGGGACTTTTGCTGTTCTTCCAGTGATATCTAGCAGCCAGGGCCCCATTGTGTTAGACACTATCCAAATGTTTAAGCAAAAAGCCTACCATAGTTGAACAGGTAAATTGCTACCATACAAAGCATGTAACTTGCCATTCTGGAAACATAGCTTACATATTCCTAGTTCAAATATAATGCAAACCTGGCTGATGTTGGAGCTGTCGAAGAAGCGCCTCTCCAGTAACAGTAATCTTTTGACAGGCCCTTAATAAAAGCATTTTCACTGATTAATAATAGTATCTGCCACTTTCACTTGAGAAAATCTTCATCCATAGTTCGACAGTTGCATCAATAAAAGTGAGAGTATACTGCTCACGCCATTTTTTGCACTTAGAAACAGGCCTGAGTTACACCATTCTAGCTTCAGAGCCAACGTTTCTCAGTTGGGCTCTTCAGTACCAGGTCGAGTTGTGGTTAGAAATAAGGCAAGCACTCAAACTATTTGCATGCATAGAGTTAGGGAGAAAAATCTGCCCCACACACATCTCAGAAAGACAGTCTCCAGGAGGAAAAATTAAAGCGATTGTCCCTACTTTTGGATGTACTGCAGCTCTGCTCAGCTAAATTAACTCAATTTTAAAGCAGATCTCAAATGGGGAGAGGAAGGAGGGGAAAGAAGCAGGATTCTGCACTGCCTCAAACCTTACGATATGCACCAGCTTTTTCCTCATTCTTGTCCCCTTCCTTTCTCTCTCAATGATAAGTTATGACATGATCAGCTATATGTGTCACCACCTCAGCTTGAGCATTGCAATAAAATACCCTATGGAATATCACTGGTAACTTAACTGCTAGGTGCAATCAACCAACATTGCTCCAGCCGAGAGACTTCAATAAAAAGACATGAAGGATCACTTTGAAAAGGCAAAAGTGGAAGGCATGCAACATACAGAGTTTCATACATTTTTTAAAAAAAGCTTGGAACCACTAAGGGCATCTCTACACTAGGAAATTATTTCAAAAACTTACTTTGAAATAATAACTCCTGAACTATTTCAAAATAGCGTGTCCACACTACAGAGAAGCCTCGAAATTAGTCCGAGGCGGACTCCCTTAAAGTGGATGTACTACCTCGATTTAGAGCCCCAGGAAGCACTCAGGAGTCATTACTTTGAATGACTCTGGGGAGTAGTTATTTCAACATAGCAGCAGTAGAGCATCCAGAGTACTATTTCGAAATAAGTGTTATTCCTCATGGAAAGCGGCTTGATAGTGTGGATGTTTCACTTCTTATTTTTAAATAAAGGGAGTTCTTTTGAAATAAGAATCGGGGATCCTAACAATCCTTCCACTAATGGATGCTCCTCCTATAAAGTGGAGGAAGTAAAACTGGAGAGCTGAAAAATACTGCAACATTCTTACCGGCACATCTTAGAAGCATGTAATGTTTGAGATTTTGAAACCACGACAAAGCCCAGACTTGCTGGTGAAAGTGTTCAAATCCTTTAAAGTTAGGTTCCTTTGCCTGTTTAGACTCCTAAATACAAAAGGAGGAATTCTGAAAGACATTCCATCAATTTGAGTGGAGGTTGTGGGGGCTCATCGGATGTAAGAATCGGTACTTTCATAGACGTGCCTGAATGTGGATTTAAGTACTTTATCTTCAGTCATCCAGGATTAGAAATGTTGATTGCAATCTCTAAATTGGAACTTCATAGCTTTTATGACAAACCCTGAGGGGGTAGAACAAGTGCTGTATGTAGATCAATGCACTTTTTAGTGATTTTATTGTCACAAAACTTTATCCATATAAACCAAACTTCCTAGAAGAGGGACTCCTGGCCAGATTGCAGTGACACATGTGCTAAATGAAACTAAAAAACCGCATGTATCTCTCCCCTTTGGTATATGGTATACTTGCAACTGACATATTATCGTGTTTGTAAAACCAGACAGCTAGCAAACAACCGTTCTGGAGATGGCATTGGCACTGTTATCGTCATCATCATCAAACATGGGCTCAACGCCTGTTGGAGTCTGATGCCTCCCTCGCTATTTCCTTCCATCTTTCCCTGTCTGGTGAGGAGTGGCTTAGTTTCTGTAGACTAGCTCCACACCAATCTACTATATCACCTACCCATTCTCTCCTATTCGGACCATCCATTATGCTGAATACCAGGGTCTTAACTTTTCGCTCATTGTTCATTCTGCAGATTATGCAGAGATGCAATTGAGTCCCTTATATGTGATCTGATAGGGGCTGAAATTCACTATGGAAACCCTCAGCCCCTTTACAAAAGGCACAGCTCATTGTATTCTAGTAACCCCTTTGGTGAATCCAGGGAGTAGCAGTTATATCCTCTGGGGGATGCAAGTTAACCATCTCCTGTTGCAGGAAAGCTTGTAATGATTTGTGGGCTATTAAGCCAGAGAAGGGCAGCAGAGAGTTAGGCAGGGGACAAGGAAGAATGGGAAGATTTTTATAAACCCTAAGGAAGCCTCGGACATCTTCCAAAGGGGGAAAGGCTTAGGCAAGCATATAACTGCTTTTGAATATATTAAGACTCATAAATAAGTGATCAACCAGTCCCTGTGCAAATTGGAGAGTTGACAGGGTTAGGAATGATCTCATTCAGGTGTCTTGCATTTTTAAACATCATACATTTACACATAAACAAACTGCATTGTGTATGGTCTCCTTCACTTAAAAAAATCACCCAGAAATGTTAGTTAGATCATATACTGTAATTCCAAAGGTAGGCTCTGCTGCTGCTAATGCATACACATTTCCTTAACTTTACTCAGACAAATCATTCCTTTGTCAACCCTAAGTAGAGTCACCCTACACACTTAAAGGTAAGTATGTACATAAATGTTTTCAGGAACTGAGACCATACAAGCTAAATATGAGCCAATAGTGTGACACTGTTGCAAAAAAAAAAGAGCAAATATGATTCTGGGATGCATTAATAGGAATGTTGTGAGCAAGACACGGGAAGTCATTCTTCCGCTCTACTCTGCACGGATTAGGATTTCATTGGAGTATTGTGTCCAGTTCTGGGCACCACATTTCAAGAAAGATGTGGAAAAATTGGAAAGGGTCCAGAGAAGAGCAACGAGAATGAATAAAAGTCTAGAGAACATGACCTATGAGGGAAGGCTAAAGGAATTGGACTTGTTTAGTTTGGAAAAGAGAAGATTGAGAGGGGACATGAGAGCGGTTTTCAGGAATCTAAAAGCGTGTCACAGGGAAGAAGGGGGAAAATTGTTCTCCTTGGCCTGTGAGGATAGGACAAGAAGCAATGGGCTTAAACTGCAGTAAGGGAGGTTTGGGTTGGCTTTTATGAAAAACTTCCTAACTGTCAGGGTGGTTAAACACTGGAATAAATTGCCTACGGAGGTTGTGAAATCTCCATCACTGGAGATATTTAAGAGCAGGTTAGACAGACATCTATCAGGGATGATGGAGATGGTGCTTGGTCCTGCCATGAGGGCAGGGGACTGGATTCAATGACCTCTCAAGGTCCCTTCTAGTTCTAGTGTTCTATGATTCTACGCTAAGTCACAGAAAGGGGAGATAAAAATCAAGGGTTGCAGGCAAGAGAAAAAAACTCTATTTCCAGCTGTGTTGTAACTACCAATGGGGATTCGACAAAACAGAGATACAGGAAGGCTGTTCTAAATAGCAGAAGCTGCAGGGGAACTTCACACAAGCAGCAAAGATATATGCATACTTAAGAAGCCAGCACAAGAAAAGCAAGGAATAGAGTCAGTGGAGACAAGGGGCTCATTCTCAGTTGAAACCAATTCATGAAGTGTTTGGAAAACAATGTAAAAACTAACGTTTATCTATGATAGAGATCTGAGCGCCAAGCATACAGGTCCTTATCTAACATGATGTTACTGAGCTTGTCAAAAATCTCAAATGGACCTCAACTGATACGTTCCCTAACCCTATAAACTTTCTGCACTTTTCAAACTCTCCTTTAATACTCACCTTTCTTTCAACATTGAAGTGCAAAGCCTATACATCCGTATCAAAGAAGAAATTGTGTGAATATAAAAGGAAACCTCAGTGGAACAGGTTAAAACAACCTGCTGATTTTCTGTCTGAAGCACATGGAGTGTACGTGTCAGTGTTTTCTCATTGATGTCTTCCCCAAGGAAAAGTCACATGGAATTTCATACAGATAAAGCCAAAAGGGTTAGAAATGTCACAAAGTTCTACACAAATGATTCCAGAAACTTATAGAATTGTGACATTCTTCTTTCTGTTGTACGAGTCACAGGAATTGCCAAGCTGTGTTAGTCCAATGACCTAGCTAGTCCAGTAACCTGTCCCAAACAGTGGCTAGCATCAGCTGCTTCAGAGGAAAGGAAAAAGGAAGACTGACCGAGCCAAAAAAGTACCCAGACATGAACTATTTCAAGATTGTTCAATATCTTTATTAATGACCTGGATGAGGGGATAGATTGCACCCTCAGCAAGTTTGCAGATGACACTAAGCTAGGGGGAGAGGTAGATACGCTTAAGGGCAGAGATAGGGTCCAGAGTGACTTAGACAAATTGGAGGATTGGGCCACTAGAAACCTCATGAGATTCAACAAAGACAAGTGTAGAGTCCTGCACTTGGGACGGAAGAATCCCAAGCATAGTTACAGGCTGGGGACCAACCAGTTAAGTAGTAGTTCTGCAGAAAAGGACCTGGGGGTTACAG
Organism: Pelodiscus sinensis; assembly: GCF_052426305.1. Lineage (NCBI taxonomy): Eukaryota > Metazoa > Chordata > Testudines > Trionychidae > Pelodiscus > Pelodiscus sinensis. Next base: position 8,616,948 of record NC_143057.1, read on the forward strand.
TGGATGAGAAGCTAGATATGAGTCAACAGTGTGCCCTTGTAGCCAAGAAGGCTAATGGCATATTAGGATGCATTAAGAGGAGCATTGCCAGCAGATCCAGAGATGTCATTATTCCCCTTTATTCGGCTTTGGTGAGGCCACATCTGGAGTACTGTGTCCAGTTCTGGGCCCCCCACTACAAAAAGGATGCGGACGCATTGGAGAGGGTCCAGCGGAGGGCAACCAAAATGATTAGGGGTCTGGAGCATATGACCTACGAGGAGAGGCTGAGGGACTTGGGTCTGTTTAGTCTGCAGAAGCGAAGAGTGAGGGGGGACTTGATAGCAGCCTTCAACTTCCTGAAGGGAGGTTCCAAAGAGGATGGAGAGAGGCTGTTCTCAGGGGTGACAGATGGCAGAACAAGGAGCAATGGTCTCAAGTTGTGGTGGGAGAGGTCCAGATTGGATATTAGGAAAAACTATTTTACTAGGAGGGTAGTGAAGCATTGGAATGGGTTACCTAGGGAAGTAGTGGAGTCTCCATCCCTAGAGGTGTTTAAGTCTCGGCTTGACAAAGCTCTGGCCGGGTTGATTTAGATGGGATTGGTCCTGCCTAGAGCGGAGGGCTGGACTTGACGACCTTCTGAGGTCTCTTCCAGTTCTGATTCTATGATAAGGGGATGGTTGGATGAAATAACATGATCTTGGTAACTAATTGACCATTCATTTCCAGTTGGAAATAGGTCAATGGAGGGATGATAGGAGTTGCTATAGGGAACTTTCTGGGTGTCTGGCTGGTGAGTCTTGCCCACATGCTCAGGGTTTAGCTGATCGCCATATTTGGGGTCAGGAAGGAATTTTCCTCCAGGGTAGATTGGCAGAGGCCCTGGAGGTTTTTCGCCTTCCTCTGTAGCATTGGGCACAGATCACAGCTGAAGGACTCTCTGCATGTTGGGGCCTTCAAAGTATTGGAAGGCTTCAATATCTGAGACATAGGTGAGAGGATTATTCTAAGAGGGGTGGGTGAGATTCTGTGGCCTGCACTGTGCAGGGTGTCAGACTAGATGATCATAATGGTCCCTTCTGACCTTAAAGTCTATGAGTCTAAGACAAACCCAAAAGAGAAAATAACAGAATTCCACTTATTACCTATAGCCCACAGCTCAAACCCCTCCAACGCATTATTCTGCAACCCATCTTGGAAAATGATCCTTCACTCTCAGAAGTCTTCGGGGAAAAGCTCATTCTCACTTACGGACAACCCCCCCAACCTGAAACAAATTCTTTCCAGTCACCATGCTACACAACCTCATCATAAGCATCCAGGAACCCAGCCGTGATACCAACTCTGCCCACATATCTATACATGTGAATTCATTACTGGAGCCAACAACATAAGCTACCAAATCAGGGGATCATTCAACTGCACATCCAGTAATTTGATCTATGCCATCAAATGCCAGCAATGCCCCCCTGCAATATATATTGGACAAATTGGACAGTCCCTACGGGAAAGAATCAATGGACACAAATCACATATTCGTAAAGGGAACATACAGAAACCTATTGGGGAACACTTCAAGCTACCTAATCACTCTTTAGAAGATCTCTAGGTGGCTGTCTTGTCACTAACCAGTTCTACTAGTCAAATACACAGAGAGGCGTTGGAATTACAATTCATCCACAAATTCAGTTCTCACTCTGATCATCAGCTCCTCAATCGGGATAATGGATGGCTGGGACATGACCAACCTAACATTCAATGAAGGTGCCAACAGCTCTGTGTGGATTCTTGTGCTAGTTCCATTTGATCCTTATCTGCTTCCTTTTAACTATCCAATCTTCAGGTTCTGTCTGCTTGTTTTTCCCTTTGATACTTTCATTCCCTCTGCTCCTTGTTTCCCGCCCCCTTCTCTTTTTCCTTCCCCTCTCTTCCTTCTCCCCTATTTATTTTGGGTCTGCACATCCTAAACTCATAACTCCAGTCATCGGAAGAAGTAGGCTGTGCCCATGAAAGCTCATGATACCCTCTACATGTTTTGTTAGTCTATAAAGTGCTACCAGACCATTTGTTGTTTTTAAAGTTTATCCTGTACAGACTAACTAGACTACCCTTCTGAAGCTTCTAAAAGGAAGAAGTTAGGGAAAAACCTGCTGGCAAGCAAAGTTTCCCTTTATAACCCATAATTAAAAGTTGTCTTTACTCTGTGGTAGGAGGGTTTATGCCCCTTCCACAGCTCTTTATGATTTTTTTAAATATTTACTATTATAAAACGTAACCTATTCATGATGGCCCTGAATAAAGTCAATTGAAGTCAATGGCAAAACTTCCATCAGGCTATGTATCCATGTAAATATCTAATTCCTTTTAACAATCTTGTTAAAATCATGTGGCATCTTGTGGCAATGAGTTCCACAGGTCAGTAAAACATATTTGCTGTCTTGTAATTCCCAGAACATTCCCCTGTTTATGTCTCATGAAAAGGTGACTAGAAATGCCCTATCTTTTTCAACTACACCATTCATTATATTCTATAATTTTACGAGGCCCTCTCTTATGAAAACCTATAGTAAGGACACAATTAACTACCGCTCTCAAACCTTGCTAGAAAGGGTCTCATTTTGTGTGTAATTCTGTAGGGACTCCTGCGACTGACTGCCAGAAGACACGAACATCCAATTCACGTACAAGCAATGATTAATTACTCCGCTACCCTTCACCACCCACAAAAAATTGGTATTTAAAGCACCGCTAACTCATTCAGACTCCGGTTGGCTCACTAATTGTATGCATTTTTCACCTGGATGTTTTACTCTTCACGGTGGCTCTGTTTCTGCATGAATGTATTTGTCAACTTTTTGTTACAAATGGTCGTTCATTTCCTAGCATTACTTTCTGGGAGGCTTAGCCGTGCTTTGCTGCCGCGTCACTAGTACCGACAGAGCTCTCTGGCTACATGTCTAATTATGTCCCTCGCGGCACAATACTCAATTTAGCGCCGGATTCTAATTACATGGGGCAGATCCTCAGCGCCCATCAATTGTCGTGGCACCTTTGAAGTCAATGGCACTATGACAGCTGCCGAAGAGCTGCCTGACAGCTCCCCTGTGTTTACCATCACTATGTGAGCCTATTGAAAGCTTCTATTTCCCCTGGGCTTCGAAGGATTCCAGCCCTGCCAGAACTGGGGCTTGTTCCTCCCACCAAGAGAGGAGAGAGGGCAGAGGCTATGCATAACTCTTGATGGGGGAGGGTGTCACGTTACTGAATTTGAGGGAAGTAGCCAGATCACTGCTGCACCTATAGGTGGGAGTGTTGGCTCCAAAAATGGTATAAAAGGGGACCATGTGGGGTGTTGAATAGAAGTTTACTGTCTGCTAATCCTATGTACACTAGTCATGTGATTGTATAATGTCTGTGTGTGTAGTTAGGAATCTGTAATCTGTGTGGATACTGAATATTTCTCTGCAAGTGGTTGAGCATTGGGCAGAGCCCGGCCTATGGACATGCTAATTAGTGAGGCCCTGTGGGATAATGGCACTCATTGGTCCAAGGACACACCTAAAGAATGAGGGCGGACACCTGAGGGCTGCCAGCAAGGAACACAAGGATAGGCCGCTGGCCAGGTGACCTGCTGCAACTAAGAAGGGACAAGGAAGGATGTATAAAGAGGCCATGTGATGGACTCCATCTTGGTACTCAGCTCAGCACTTCATCCCAGAGGCAGCAGTGGAGGGATCGAAGAGCTGGAAAGAACTGTGGACCCATCATGATCTCTTGAAGGGGGGGGCACAATTTAAAGGTGGGGGGGACGTGACTGTCCCATGCATCGTCTCTGGGCTGAAGAGCAGCAGGACAGCATCAAGCAAGCACCTGGGAGGTCTCTCCTGGCAGCCAGGCTTCATGGCCAGGGGCAGACTCCATGCGGGCATGAGGAGAGGCAAGAGTGTGTCATGGTGCAGTTCCCCTGCCCACACGGCCAGACTCAAGCTAGCTTGCTAAGCACAGCCACCGGGACATGGCTGCTGCAGATGGTAGAACCCAGGCCTAGGGGGAACAGGTGGATTTGAGAGCCCAAGTCTCTTCCTAAGCCACAGCATCCACACTGCTATTTGCAGCACGCTAGTATAAGCCCCTCTAGCACAAGTTGGGAGGGTTGCTCTCACTGCACTATAGCATGTCCCCCGAGGGCTCATCTGTCAGAGGTTATGCTCAGGTTCCAATAGCCTGAGTCATGTTGAGGACAAGCTCCCATTGAAGCCAATGGGATATTTCACAAATCAAAGTACTATTCAGTGTAAACAAGGGGGAGGGGGAGGAATCTGCCGCATAATTACTTCAGACCCAACATGGGCCTGTTGGCTACACTCCTATGTTACCGATGGGGAACAGAGAGAGCAAAAGCACAGAGGGAGGCTGTGGCAGAAATGGGAATTGAAACCAGAACTCCCACGCCCCAAGCGAGCACCTTATCCACCCTTCCTCTGCCTGCTTTGAATGTCGGCTTGCCATGGGAAATGTAATGAGAGCGTTATTGGCTGGCGAATCCTTAAAGAAGTTGTTTTAGATGGCTGGCCTTTATGCAATTGGAGTGATTTTCTCTAAAGAGATGATTAAATCATTCAGCGTACTCCAGAACCAACCTAAAAAGTGAAGTTCATTTATCACACACCTGTCAAGTTCAAGCATTGTTTCCTAGAGTCCACCCTCCCACCAGTGCCTCCAGCACCATGTTATTTAAAGGTTCCCTTGAATAAATGTCACATTCTGCTCAGCCGTTGCCTACAAAAAAAACACGATCTTGCGTTAGCACCATTTTCAGTCATACTGCCTGCCATGTGCCTCCACTTTAGTCTGTTGTTCCTTAGGGACAGCACCGTGAGCCCCTATGGAATAACAAGGAGAGCTTCTTCTGGGATAAGCCAACAGAGAAACTTGCCATATCAAAACCAAAACCATTTTAAAAGGGATTAATCCTGAACTCACAGCCATGAGAGAGAGTGAGGTTACACTGAGAGCAAACCAGGTACAAAAGCAGGATTGGGTCCAGTTGTTTCACTGGCTGAATTTTAACACACACACACACACACACACACACACCCCGCTGGGCTTTTCAGAGACTCATTAGTTTTTATTGGAGACTTATTGGGAGCTCAGGAGTGCAAAGCTGGGAACGTAACCTCTTGCGCCCCATCTCGTTTGCCACAGATGCAGCAAGGAGGCGGAGTTGTAGGAAAGATTTGTATTATGCTGTCCCAGAGGGCTCTGTTAGGTAGGTATGTGGCCAAGATTTCACGCCTGAGCTCCCTGGTGTCACACCTGTCTAAGTCCCTCCTGAAACCTGGTCTCAGCTCCATGTGGGCTCCTCATAGTCCAGCCGCTTTGGAAATCCCAGGTCTGCACGATTTACTGCCATTTCCTAGTCATTGGCACTCTGGCTTTCATGGACCAGTGCTTAGGCTTCCTTTACTGCAGTGTCAACTAAAAAACACATTCCCCACAAGTTAAACTGTTGGAAAATCATTATGTTCTCCCCCACAGCTAGGTTAGGGGTTTTCCATCCCGTCTCTTTGTAGGGGAGCAGATTGTCATGAGGGCTAAGCAGACAGACAAAGGCTAAGTCTAAACCCCACTGACTTTCAATAGACTTAAGTTCCTACTTCACTGGGGGTGTTTTTGAAATTTTCTCTCAATATCTTCTAAATTGGGGTGGGTTCTTATTCCCCTACATGCAGGGGAGTAAGAACCTCCATGACACCCCTCCTCCAGCAACCTGGTCTTGGATCCAGATGTTTAGGAGTACACTGGTACATCCTCCCTGAGGGGGGGGGGGCAGCATATAGAGGGAGGGTCTACTCACCAGTTGATGCACTCCCTCCTGGCCAAGCAGTGTGCAGCAGACTCTAGCACCCCGTTAGCTGCCTTGAGCCTGCACTGCTTTGACCCTTCGCATGGCTCAGCCTCTCTGACAGAGCATCTAATCCCAGCCCTTCCAGCTCAGAGAGCAACGAAACAGAAGCCAAACAACCTTATCCATGGCCTGGGCTCAATAGTCATTGCTCTACCTGGCATCAGGGGGTTTTACATCCCCTACCTCAGGTCCTCCTTCACTGGGCTCCAGCCCAGGACCCTATGTTAACCTGCTCCCTCTGACTCACTGCTGATGTCTTCGGCTACTTCCCAATTTCACCAGCCTCGAAGCAGCTTTCGGAAGCAACTCCTTCTGTACTTCCTCCCTGCATCACCGCCTACCAGTTTGTGGCTGACTCGCAGTCTCCACCAGCTCACACCACCTCACACACTGGGCAGCCTTCAGCCATTTGGAAGGTCCTTCTCTAAAATCCTCTCTCTAGGAGCCACTTCTCACCAGGAGCAGCAGGGCTAGTAAAGGAAGGTCAAACCCTTTGGCAAACCCAGACGTTAATTAGCCAATTAGCTGCCAGCCACCCAGCTAGGCAGTGAATTACTTTCCGATGATCTGGGATGGATTCGTTCTCCTTAAATCCCATTGTTGGTAGACTAGGCCCTGACCAATGTTCCCTCTATGGCTATGTCTACACTCACAGCTTCCTCAGCAAGAAATATGCAAATGAGGCTAAGCGTGGAATATCTCCGAGCCTCATTTGCATACCTAATGAGCTGCCATTTTTACAGAAGAGACTTTTGTGCCAGACGGTGCTGTCTACACTGCCCCTTCTTGCGCAAGAAAAACCCTCCTGAGCAATGCCGTTCTTCCTGAAAACAATTGGCATAATGGCATTTCACAAGAGGGTTTTTCTTGCACAAGAAGGGGCAGTGTAGACAGCTCCCCCAACGCAAGAGCCTCTTCTGCAAAAATGGTGGCTCATTAGATATGAAAATGCGTCTCAGCGATATTCCACGCTTAGCCACATTTGCATATTTCTTGTGCAAGAAGCTGCGAGTGTAGACATAGCCTCTGAGTTTCCATTTATGTGCGGAATAAATATTGGTATTGGACTAAGGCATGGACAGATGTGCACCACCAATAGAAACACATGCTGCTGGCTATGGTCAGCTGTGGGCGCTCTGCCAATCAGCTGGGTGACAAATGAATCTCTCCTGGGTGGCCGCTCAAGCTCTCAGCTTACAGGGAACACTGGTCCTGACTCTCCTTCAAGGGGCCAGCCACCAGGAATGGTGCTGTCTTCTTCCCCTCTTCACTCTCTGGGTGGGGCATTTGAGTCTGCATAGGAGGTACCTAGAACTGCCAGCATCCGGTGCCTATTTCTACCCTGGAGCAGGGAGGAAGCAGGGACAGAATTACGACTTCAAAGTGCGTCTGAGGCACGGTGCTCGCTGGGTCGGGTCTAAAGGACACTCGAGCGTATTGATTTTTCCAGCAATGCCAGAAGAGCAGGTTGCTAAAACATACGTGCCAGGAAAGATGCTGAGGAGCTAACACTGGCCTAGAAAGCAGATGGAGGAAACCTGAGACATTTCATTAAATGCTAATAGTCATTGGGGGCTGTGACCACAACTAGGGCTAGAAGACTGTTTTGAAGCTCAGTTTTGCAAACCTTGAGCTCCCTAAACTTTTCCCTCTGAAGAAAGCAAGAGAGAAGAATTGTGCTTCAGAGAGAGAGAGTCTCTGAGGCTAAGTTGGGGGTGGTGCAGCTTATGCTGTGCAGCACTGGAGCCCAATGGATACATTTCTTCATGCATGTAGTTATGGTGACCCAAGCTGGCTAGGGGACTGTTCCAAGGCCTCCTTCTGCCATTCCTTGCTTGCATCAGCAATCCATACTGAAGCCTGTAACCCTACCGGAGGTCAGTCAGACTGTTTAGCAGACTTAGGGTTTACTGAATCGGCCCTTTACACTGAACACAGAGGGCTAATTCCCTGCTGACCGCATGCCTCTCTCACTGTCATGGATATTTGCCATTTTCTGTTCTCGTTAAAAGGTTGGCGAGATCGTTAAGCCTGGCATCCCGAGCAAATTATTCTTTTGCAGTGTACTGCTGTGACCTTCTATATTTTGCATATCTCTGTCCTTTAGACTTGTCACGTACTCCCTCCCCTGGTGATTATAATTTGGAGTCTGACTAACTGCCCCCAGCAACTGAGCTTCCCTTTTCCCCTCACAATATCTCTTCTCCTGTCCCCTCTCCTCCCTCATACCTGAGCAAATGTAGCATCTGATTATCTCTGCTTTAAAAACCTGTTCCATCGCATTGAGATCCTTGCAGGTGCATGCAATTTCTACCCTAGGACCACTCTTGCACACTTTGGTGAGCACTTGACTCCAGAGACCACACTCGTGTAAGTGCTCACCCACATGTGCAAGGGTTATATAGTCTGGGGGGGTCCATCCTGACTCTCCACCTTTGACTTCAAGATGCATGTTTGGCAGTGGAGACATCGACTCTGAAAGAAAGTTATGTCCCCGCACCTTCACGTCAACCATAATATTCACCAGAGAAACTGGATGTTTCATTCCTAGGAAGTGTTTCAGTTAGGCCCAAAGCTACAACAGGTAGAGTGAAATCCTGGTTCAGCTGAAGGAAATGGGAGTTTTCCCTCTGACTTCAACAGGGCTAAGGTTTCAAGCTAGAGCCTTTCCCCCGAACCTAGATATCCAGCATGGAAATGAAGCATGCTGAGCGGCAAATGTATATGGCCAAATTCTGCTGTAAAACCAGAGTGACTCCACGAAAGTCAAAGGAAGCACTTCAAAAAACTGGCCACTAAAACTGGTCCACAATGCTATAATGCCGGGGTTATTTAAATCCAGAAAAATGTTATAGCATTGGTAGAGATGGACTACTAGACTATGTATAACAAAATAAATCTTTTCCTTCTGTGGACTCAATGCTGTTCTCTTTACGTAAAGACCATTTTTCCCCCTAGTGAAATCCATGGGAATTTTGTCAAAACAAGGACCAAGGGCTAGCTGCGACCCTATGCAGAGTTTTGCATGTGGAGTGGAGAAACTGAGCAAGATGCTACTGTGTGGGCCAGATTTAGATCTTGCTTGTGCAAGACAGGACCTAGAGAACCTCTACTGCGAGCCAAAGCAAGGTCAGCATTAATTCACAGCCAATGTCCCCTTAGAGCTGATGGGAGAAGATACAATGAAAAGAGCATCCCACCAGCTCAGCACCTCCAAACTCAATCTCCAAAGAGCACCCACAGAGGGACTTTCACAGGCTCATGGGGAACAGCGAGACAGAGCCAGCCTTCTTCCCTCCCTCGTCTGGATGTGTTAACACTTGGTACCTTCCTCGCTGAAACAGAGTAGTATAAGGATGGCAGGCTATGACTATGTGTGTCCACGTATAGACATAATAGGGGTCTGATTCTCATTTAAGGCTCCTTTACAATGTTCAGGCAACATAAAGAGTCCTTAGAGTGGGCATAAATTGACACCCTCTTTGCTTCGTTCTGGAAGTGTAAAGTGCATTAAAGGAACCTTGATGTACATCAAAACTAGCTGATATGTGCTAGGGTGGGGTGTACTATAAAGCTGTTGTGGTCATCTTTGGGTTGGCTGTGTTATGTCTCTCTTTCCAAACAACTAGCAATAAAACATTCATAGCACCCCACAAAATAACTTATGTTGTTTAGGCCACAAATCATGTATTACATTTTTTCATTTTTTGTTCTTTTAGAACCCATCCTCTGTCCCCACCCTTTTAACTTACTAGGGGCTTCATTGTTCCATATTAACTAATCTAAAGATACACTTTACTAGCGTCCATAAGTGCAATGGAAAGTTCATCTAATATAACCGTTAAAAATTGCTCCCGGGATTGTTAATAAAAGGTCTCTATAGTTCCCTTACTAGAGTTCCCTTTCTTTTCTAATTTATATATAATTAACATGAAACAGCCCACTTTTCACAGGCTGGACTGGTTCAAAACATCTCTCCCTACCAAAGAAGCCAGGAACCTTCAAAGATACGCGATCAAATGAGATGCCTTCCTCAAAGGAAAAAAATGGAGAAAGAAAAAAAACAAGGGCTACATAAGCTGGGGAAGAGGAAGAGCGGGAAATAAATGGAAATGATTTTGAAAAGTATGTGAAGCATGGATGAAAAAGAAGAAAAGAAAGAGTGAAATGAGCACATTGAACATAACATAAGAATATAAGAATGGCCATACTGGGTCAGATCAAGGGTCTATCTAGCCCAGTATCCTGTCTTTCTACAGTAGCCAATGCCAGATGCCCCAGAAGGAGTGAACAAAACAGGTAATCATCACATGATCCATCTCCTGTCATCCATTTCTAACCTCTGACAAACAGAGGCGAGGGACACCATTCCAACCCATCCTGGCTAATCGCCATTGATGGACCTTTCCTCCATGAATGTATCTAGTTCTTTTTTGAACCCTGGTCTTCAAAACATCCTCTGGCAAGGAGTTCCACAGGTTGACTGTGCTGTGAGAAGAAAAAGTTCCTTTTGTTTGTTTTAAATCTGCTACCCATTAATTTCATTTGGTGACCCCTAGTTCTTCTGTTATGAGAACAAGTAAATAACTTTCCTTTATTCACGTTTTCCATACCAATCATGATTTTATAGACCTCTATCATATCCCTCCTTAGTCTCCTCTTTTCTAAGATGAAAAGTCCAAGTCTTTTTAATCTCTCTTCATATGGGACCTGTTCCAAACCCCTAATCATTTTTGTTGCCCTTTTCTGAACCTTTTCCAATGCCAATATATCTTTTTGAGATGAGGCGACCGCATCTGTACGCAGTCTTCAAGATGTGGGTGTACCATGGATTTCTATAGAGGCAATAAGATATTCTCTATCTTATTCACTATCCCTTTTTCAATGACTCCTAACATTCTGTTTGCTTTTTTGACTGCAGCTGCACATTGAGTGGATGTTTTCAGAGAACTATCCACAATGACTCCAAGATCTCTCGCTTGAGTAGTTGTAGCTAAATTACTCCCCATCATTTGGTATGTATAGTTGGGATTACTTTTTCCAATGTACATTACTTTACATTTATCAACATTAAATTTCATCTGCCATTGTGTTGCCCAATCACTTAGTTTTCTGAGATCCTTTTGAAACTCTTCACAATCTGCTTTGGTCTTAACTATCTTGAGCAGTTTAGTATAATCTGCAAATTTTGCCACCTCGCTGTTTACCCCTTATTCCAGATCATTTATAAATAGGTTGAACAGGATTGGTCCCAGTCAGGACCCTTAGGGACCACTAGTTATCTCTCTTCATTCTGCTAACTGACTGTTTTTTCCTACCCTTTGTTTCCTGTCTTTTAACCAATTATCAATCCATGAAAGGACTTTCCCTCTTATCCCATGACAACTTACTTTACTTAAGAGCCTTTGGTGAGGGACCTTGTCATTGGTAGGAGTTAGATCTCATACAACTAGGTGCTGGAACATTTTTCCTTATATCTTTGCTAATGCACATAAGTCCTGACCTACAACACCCCTCCCCACCCCCAAAGGCTGGGGTACTCTTACTACATGTGAATTAATGAGAGGCAGTTGTACATTATGAATGGTGACAGCCACACACTTGTCACACATCTCTCCTTTTCCTCCCATTTTTTCTTGCTCCCTTTGAATTGTATTTTCTCTGTTCAGAACAGTTTTCTTCTGCCAGCATTTCTAACAAGGGCTGATGGCTAGGTGACCAAGGATTGCCCGTCCCACGTGTTGAAAGCCTCATTAGATTTGAAGCAGCAGCTGAATGAAACTGACATCTAGAGCAATACTGGATTCCCAGAAGTGAGCGGTGCAGAGGGGAGAAGTCTGGTCCTGTACGAATTCAGGGGCCTTACCCGCTGGGAACAATGCTATGGAGTTTCGTAAGGAAAGTCTGCAGATCATGCTCTAAGCCAAGGCTAGAAGCGGGTGCCTTACTCTTCCTGTTTGCCACGCGGATCAGCTGGGGGAAGTTAGAAGAGTCTGGGAGCAGAAGGACGTGGTCTCTGGAGCTCTCTAGCTGCTATTTGCCGCTCAGCACCATTAGCTCTGTCGTCCAAGAAACTCTGCTGGAAACCTTCCCAGCTTGCCCCTGAAGTACCAGCCGGGCCCGAATGTAAGCCATGGCTCTCCTATGTCACTGCGGAGGATGACGTGTGCCAGTCCCGGTGCTTGTGTAGACGCTTCCTCTGGGGGTGTGATCCGGATCCATGCAGGGAGCTGCTGTGTGGGTCAGGAAATGCTCCATGGAGCTAGTCGACTTTCTGGTGCTGTAAATAGCCCTGGGCTGCAAATCACTTGTTGTTTGCCTCCTGCGGGCTGACATACGTGGCCGGGACTCTGCGGGGCCCAGGGACTGCAGGCAGCAGCTGAGCGCTACCGATCCCAAGCAGCGCTGCGGGCCAGGACTTCCCCCGGCGCTGGGGCCGCCCGCTGGCTTTGGGCAAGAGCCTTTCGGTGGGAGTGGAGCGCAGCCAAGCGACGGAGCGGAGCTATCTCCGGGCACCAGCAGCGCCACAACTGGGCGGCCTCGGAGCAAGTCCCCCGCCGCCGGCCAGGGGAGCAGCGGGGGAAGGGGGCAGAGACGAGCTGAAGGAAAGGCTGCAGCCGGGCGCCTCCCCGAGCGCAGCGGCGAGGCTGGGCGCCCCGGGGTGCCTCCCAAAAGCGATGCCCGGGCCGCCTGGCGGGGCTGCCCTCGGTGCCCAGCGCACGGGGCTCCCCGGCCAGCCGCCTGCCCTGCAAGCCCCGGGGGAAGGCGGGTGGGAGTGATCGCTGCGGCTCGCCCACGCGCGGGGAAGGAGGATCCACCTGCCTGGCCCCCCGCGGAGGCTGCCCGGCGGTGAGAGGCGCGCCCGGGCTGGGAGGAGGAGGAGGAGGCTGAGCGGGGAGGGAGGAGGGGAGGGGGCTGGTCGCTTCTCCTGGCTCCCCGGCCGCTGGCTTTCAGTGATGTGGAGACTGGGCGTGTGGTGGCTCCTGAGCAGGGTCTGTCTGCTGCTGCTGCCGCCCTGCGCCCTGGTGCTAGCCCGGGTGCCCGGCTCCTCCTCCCACCCGCAGCCCTGCCAGGTCCTCAAGCGGATCGGGCACACGGTGCGGATCGGGGCGGCTCACCTGCAGCCCTGGGCTGCCCCCACCAGCGGCAGCCCGGGCGGGGGCTGGGGGGCGCGCGATGACGCCCCGCTTGGAGCAGGACCGGAGCCCGCAAAGAAGGAAGAAGGGCGACGGGGGAGCAAAGCGGGCCAAAGTGCGCACGAAGCTGCCCAAACTCCCAGGACTCCCGGCTGGCAAGGCGCCGGGCTGCAGAGACAGCGGAGCGGGACCAGCCTGGGCAACAAGGCGCAACCGGGGCCCGTGGACCTTGCTGGCCACGAGAGCGGAGCCCCGGAGCTGGCGCTGGTGCCCAGGGAGGCGCTGCTCCTGGCGGTGGAGAACCTCAACCGGGTGAGCGGGCTGCTGCCCTACAACCTGTCCCTGGAGGTGGTGATGGCCATGGAGGCGGGGCTGGGCGATCTACCTCTCTTGCCTTTCTCTTCCCCCAGCGCCTCCTGGAGCAGCGACCCGCTCTCCTTCCTGCAGAGCCTGTGCCACACCGTGGTGGTGCAGGGAGTCTCCGCGGTCCTGGCCTTCCCGCAGAGCCCCGGGGAGATGCTGGAGCTGGACTTCATCTCCTCGGCTCTGAGCATCCCGGTCCTCAGCATCGTGCGCAGGGAGTTCCCGAGAAACAGCCAGGTGCGGAGCGCAGGGGAGAGGAAGGGGGGCTAGGGGAGTGGCAAGGGGCTGTGTGTGCGGGGCGGGGGGGGTCCCTTGCGAATCGACACAGCGATGGGGATCTCGCCCTGCCCCACCCAAACCATCTAACGCCCGGTCCCAGCCGGCGGCGGGGTGCGGGAGGCGCCCCCTGCATCGCCGAGCCGGGGGGCGTCAGGAGAGAGCTAGCGCCCGGGCGCTCAGGTTCAGCACCACGGACAGCGGCGCTGGCGAGGAGGGAGCCAGGCAAATTGTATCTCCCGCAGCCTGCCCTGGAAACACCCTGGTGCTCACTTTTTAAAAGGACTGTTCCCAGCCGTGTGTGCTTCCGCGGGGGGGTTGCTAGGAAGGAAGGGCCGAAAGTTGCCCATTTCAGAACATGCATCAGTAGCGTGGACCTCCTCTCTCTCTCTCTCCCACACACACACACACACCCCGCTGTGTATAGATGGAACAGGTGAAGGACCAGCCACCCCTAGATGAAGGTCTAGAAGAACTGGCCTATGAGGGGAGGATGAAAGAATTAGGTTTGGAAAAAGGAAGACTGGAGAGGGGGAAGATGACAGCAGTTTTCAAGCACCTAAAAGGATGCTACAAAGAGGAGAAAGAAAAATTGTTCTCCTTGGCCTCTGATGAAAGGGCAAGCAGTAATGACCTTCAGTTGCAGCATAGGAGGTTTAGTTTGGACAGTAGGAAAAACTTCCTACCTGTGAGGGTGATTAAACACTGGAATAAATTGTCTAGGGCGATTGCGGAATCTCCATCGCACTGGAGATATTTAAGAGTGGTTTAGATAGGCATCTGTCAGCGAGTGCTTGGCCCTGCCTTGCGGGTAGGAGACCGGACCTGATGATCTCTCAGGTCCCTTCCACTTTTAGTATTCTATGCATCTATGGTTGCCTAAGAGGTTTCTGGCACTAGAGCCTTCCTTCGGGCAAGGCAGCAGAATGCCGTTTCCATTCAATTTATGCCCAAAGCACATTTTATATTGTTCTGTTCCAAAAAAGGGGGGGGGGAGAGGTGCCCCTCTAAAACAGAGGCAAGAGGCCCTAGAGTTAGTTTGTTATATGTCTCACATTGGCAGGCTTCACTATTTGGATTCCTAATGTCACTACAGAGGGGTAGTAGCAATAAAATGTACTGACAACATGCAGCACACAAGTTCTAAACCCCCCTCTTTTCCATCTCAAGACAGGGAGGGAATTGACAGCTGGATGCCCATATAACAACAGAACTCTAAGGAAGCAGACCTTAACTGAAACAAAAGTGGGTTGGGGTGCCTTTCAAGTCAATCTTATTACACCAACAGCCAATATAGGAGAGCAAAGTGTTAAAAAAAAAGACAAGTAGATCAGAGTGAAAAGGGAGAAGCAGCTCCAGAATTGAACTGGTTAATCACAAACACTGGCCTCAGAATTATAAAGGTGGAGGTCATGTCTATTATGCCCAGAGCACTCTGTGATACTGGGGAATTTATCTAACAGGTGGTACCCCATTCACTGCATCAGAAAAAGTCATTTAGACTGCATACACAGAAGTATCCCCCATATCCTCTCTCTCTCTCTCTCATACACACACACACACACACAGCTATTCTCTGTACAATATCTAATGACTAATGTATGCTGACAAATCTAAACATTGTAATTATCAAGGAAAACTGTTTACTTTGTGAAGTTCACTCCCCAAATAATAATCAACTCTCAAGTAATCATAATACAAATGTAGCAGTTTACAACAATTGCTGAATTTCCTTCATTTTCACACCAATGCAAATTATACTGAACTTTTGACAGGTCCTTAATTTGGAGGCAGAAGTTCATACCCAATGACACAAAGGAACTGAGATGTGCTTAGCATTCTTTTATGCAACCTTCCAAGGAATGTCGCCATAGCCAGACAGTATGGTTTACCTTCCAACCCCAAGATTTTTGATTGCCATGCACTAACTTTTCCAGGGAGATGAGCCATAGACATATGGTAGAAAACAGGATCACTCTTCCCACTACAAAACTGGGTCAGTGGCTTGGGGACCAAATGGAAATCTCTATTACAGTTTGAGGGGAAGCTGAATATTTTTGTAGCAGTATTCCCTGAATTTTCAGAATTAAATAGTATTTTAATGGTGAACTTCAAATGAAGCGTCAGCTGCTCTGTTTGGCCAAGATTTATTCGTAAAATGAAACTTCACAATTCCTTGCAGTGCAGCTAAAGGTCTTCATGGTCAGTTCAGAATGGAGATAACACTCCGAGACCGATAAACCAGGAGGGGTGGGACAAGCAGAATTTATGCCTTTCTGGTTGTTCAGTTGCTTCACATATACACTGATTTTGTGTGGCAACAAGTTTCTCTAGTAGTGGGTCTCAAGGCATGGGACATTTAGGGGCACCACTGGACAGTGGTAATCAGCTGAGTGTGTCTTTGGGCTTCAAAAAGGAAAATAAAAGTTGTTTTAGATGAAATGAAGAATCCCTGATACAATGGCAAATTTGGGCACACAGCAGATGCTGCTGCAGTAAATGGAATTGTGACATTTAAATTTGCAGATCAGAGGCAAAATCAAGCTGACTAAGAAAGGGCTTTGTCATGTCAGAGAATACCAAGTGCCAAATGGCATGAGCTTATTGGGTACATGGTATCTCCAGAAATGTCATTTTTTGTGAAGCAGCAATATTTGATTGTTATTTTTAAACTACACCATGAATCCCAGCTCTTCAGTTGATAAAGGATCTCTCAGTACTATACAAAGTTTACAGTATTTCATTTGCTTTCATGATCTCATTTCCCCCCCCCCCCCCAGCCCACATAGTTGGAGATAGTGAAAGAGACTGACAGAAGTGTCTTTAAAAAGGTGGCTTAAAATCCTCCAGCTTCCCATACAAAGGGGTATTCAGCTGATTCTTGCTTTCTTCCAACTCCCACTGCATTATTCTGTGTTTTTCCTACATGTACAGTACTAGGAAGAAAGGTCCTGATTCTCATTTAAGCTAAGGTCTCTTTATACTGCCAGGGTAGTGTTCAGAGCCTTAAAGTAACCAACAATCAGGCTCTGTCTGGACAGAATTGTTAATCTTTCAGGATCCAAACTCTAAAGGCACAACAGTCATTCTGGTAGTACGACTATTGTTTTGTATCCTTCCTGCATTAGGTGAAAGCTGGTTACACAACTGTCTGCCATTAAAAGCAGTAATGTGTATGTAATGTGACATTAAAAGCTGTATTTGCTGTCCTGTGTTAACCAGTTTCAGAACCAAAATCTCCTCATAAGATCAGGATTAGTCCCATCTCATTTCCCTTCAATACTGTGTGTGTGTTCGCCAGAAAGCGTTTGAGTCTTGTTTTGAGAATGGGCACATTTTCCAATGGGATGTGTGCATGGCCAGCTATTGGACTGGTAGAATATCTATCATCACAGTTTTGCCAGTCTGTCTGTAACCTTGATGTCTATAAAGGAAGAGGCATGCAATGGGAAAGTGTCCTTGTTTGTAGAGTGTGTTTTCAGGGATGATTGGACAGCCCTTGCTTAGAGGCTGGGAAACCAATATTGGTGTCAGAAGGAACAAATACTGTTTCCCAAACTACGTTTTCGGTTCATTGATTGCCTTGTTTAATGCATTGGCTGCCAGTGCAATTTTATATATTATTACAACCTCATCTGACTGGAACTCATCTCTTCCCAGCATGACCTACAGATTATTAGACTCACTGAGTATATTTGACATTTCAGCTTGGTTTGTGACATGCGGCAGCTTGACTCGCCATATTTGCTGTGTCAACGGGCTTTGTACTAGTAGAAGAATTGGAGGATCAATGGAAAATATTACATTATTTCCTGGATGTGGTCTAGGAGGATGTCAGTTCATCCAGATTGAAGAGAACCCTTTTTCTCAGAATCAGCAAGCACTGTGGCTAAATTTCTAAACAAACATTTCAAAATGAAGAGTACAAACTTTTCATTTAAAAAATGCCAAAACACACTGCCTTTTTTGAATTTTTTCCCCTCCCAGATTTTATCTGGCTGACAGAAGTCACTCAATTTGACCCAAATTCACTAATAGTTTCATTCACCCCAAACTGCATTCTATTGTCAAATGAACAAGTCACTGATATGCCTAGCTTTAAGTAAAAGGTCCTTTCATGATTGCGCATATGGAAATTAGTTGTCCAAAAGGGTCAACTCAGATTCCTGTTTGCCTCTCCCTGTAGGCATATGTGGCTAGAACGTTAATTGTTTGATGGAAAAGACAGAATTATCAATGATGAGGCAGAAGTGTTCAAGAAATATTT
This sequence comes from Pelodiscus sinensis, assembly GCF_052426305.1. Lineage (NCBI taxonomy): Eukaryota > Metazoa > Chordata > Testudines > Trionychidae > Pelodiscus > Pelodiscus sinensis. The sequence goes on from NC_143057.1 coordinate 8,634,880, forward strand.
CTCTTCTAAATGTGGGAAATAAAAGCAGCTGAGCTAGTAAGAGCAGATGATGAGACCCCATCCTTTGCATTCAAATAGTATCCTAAGACTTCATTAAATGGCAGTTACTAAAGTCAGATGTTGAGTTAGCATGTTCAGATCATTTGCAACCACGTATTTTTAAAGAGTTGAGAAGCATGCCGGACTATAAGTGTTGATTTTAAAGACGCCTTGGAACACTGGGAAGAAAGTTAATGTTGTGCCAATATTGTAAAGGGATCAACGGGATGACTCTGGTAATTATAGACCTGCCAGTCTGACATGAATCCTGGGCAAAACAACAGAGTGGGTGCCATCAGGGAACACCACAGCACCTCGTCTCTAAGCCTGCACTACCTTGCTCAGTCCCAATCAAGGAGGTTTATTCTTTCATAACAACACTTAAATAAACAGAAAGCAGTCTTAAGTCAATCCCTGGCTCTAGTCTGCAGGGCCACCCCTCCCAGAGATATTTGGCTCTCCAGCTCCCAAGAGCTTCCTTGCTTTCTCCAGCTCTGTTCCCCTCTTAGAGTCACCACAATGGGGTTGCTTCCTTGAGCCTCACAATTCCTTGCTCCATGGACCCACCACAGTAATTAGCCCGACTCCACTCTGGCCTCAGCTGACTCAGCTAGTCTTAGTCCTTCCTCACAGGGTCCCATTCTTTTCCTCCATGTTGCCCCTTGGCCTCTCTTTGTAGCCCAACCCTCTTTTTTGGATTGGGTTCACCTGCTCCAGTCCAGAGGCTCTGGGTTCAGCCTATCCATAGAGACCAGCCACCCTGTGATAGGTGGATATGAGACTTGATTAATAAAGAATTAAAGGAGGGTATCAATGTATGCCCAGCAACACGGGTTTATGGAAAATAGAACCTGTCCATCTAACTTGATATCCCTTTTTTTTGGGTGGGACACAAGTTTGCCTGATACAGGTATTGATGTAATACAGTTAGGTTTCTGTAAGGCATTTGACTTTGAGCTCAACACTGATTGAACAACTACAGTGATATAAAATTAACATGTTTCATTGGACCAACGTCTGTTGGTGAGCAAGACAAGCTTTCAAGTTTACACAGATCTCTTTGTATAACCTCAAAAGCTTGTCTCTCTCACCAACGCAAGTTAGCCCAATAAAAATATTGCTTCACCCACCTCTCTGTAATATCCTGAGACTGACTTGGCTACCACCCCACTAACACAGATCACATTAACATGGTAGATATTACATGGATCAAGTGCTGGTAACTGATAAGTCTCAAAACATAACTTGTAAGTAGGGGAAAATCATCATGCAGATTTAGTGAGGCCCCCCAGGGATTCATTTTTTGTCCCTATGCTATTTAACATTTGTATCACTGCCATGGAAGAAAACATAAAATTATCACTGATAAAGTTTGCAGATGACACACAAATTGTGGGAGAGGCCACTGATATAGAGCAATCTGGATCTCTTGGCAAGCTGGGCTCAGCAAAACCATTTCATCTTAGAAAAGAGGAGCCTAAGGGAAGGATCTGATAAAGGCCTGTAAAATCATGATTGGTGTGGAGAAAGTGAATAATAAGGAAAAGTTATTTATTTGTTTCCATAACTTAAGAACTAGAGGTCACCAAATGCAATCATAGGTAGCAGGTTTAAAACAAACAAAATGAAATACTTCTGCACACACAGAACTTCTGCGCTTCTGCACAACCTGTGGAACTCCTTGCCAGAGGACACTGTGAAGGCCAGGACTTTAACAGGGTTCAAGAAAGAGCTAGATAAATTCTTAGAGGATAGGTCCATCAATGGCTATTAGCCAGGATGGGTAGGAATGATGTCCCTAGCCTGTGTTTATCAGAAGCTGGGAATGGGTAACTGTGGTATATCTCTTAACGATAACTTGTTCTGTTCATTCCTTCTGGAGGCATCTGGCATTGGCCACTGTTGGAAGAAAGGATACTGGGCTAGATGGACCTTTGGTCTGACCTATTATGATCATTCTTATGTTCCTAAGTTCTTATATGCATTTCATTGTGGCTAAATATAGTAAGAAAGAACATTGGTCAAGCTTACACGGGGCAGGAGGGGCTCAGTTCTGGAAAAAAGTTTGGGATTCATGGTGACAGTCCACGGTACAAGAGCTCTCAATGTAGCACATTGGCCAAAAGGGCTAATGTGATCCATGATTTCATGGTGAGTAGGAGTAAAATGGTTATTTTACCTCATATTTTGGTCCCGGTTTGACTGCTGCTGGAACACGTCACCAAGTTCTGGTGTACACAATCCAAGAAAGATGTTGATAAATGTGAGCACTTTCAGAGATGAGCTGCAAAGGCAATTAACAGATTAGAAAACAGGCCTTATAGTAATTGAGCTCCTCGAGCCTATCTATTTAGCGTCACAAAGTGAAGGTCAAGGGGAGACTTGATCACAGTTTAAGTAGCTACATGGAGAACAAATATTTGATAACGGGCACTTCAGTCTAGTACAGAAAGGTACAGCATGATGCAATGTCTGGAAGTTGAAGCTAGGCAGGTTCAGACTGGAAATCAAGCCTAAAGTTTTAACAGTGAGAAGAATTAACCATTGGAACAACTTAGCAAAGGCCACAGTAGATACAATTCTTAAATCAAAACTGCGTGTTTTTCTAAAAGATCTGCTTCAGAAACTCTTATGGGGAAGTTTCTACAGCCTGCATTATGCAAGAGGTCAAACTAAATGATCACATTGGCCTTGGAGTCTATTCCTCTGATTATAGATGTGCACAGTATATTACTGAATGCACACGCTTGTGCAAAATGTGCACATGCATGTTCCAACAGGTTGAAAGATGATGAACTTTTTGATTTGTTCCCTTATCTTTGCTTCATTGACTCTCCCTTGAAATGAATTACCAGCTGTGAAGCATTGAGGGAGATGGTGAGTGGAGACTGTTTCCAGCAGCCTCCTGGAAGGCTTCCATTTGGCATTGCGTGGGAAAGATTTGATCTGCAGCCTGCTAGCTAATTAACTTTTATCTCAAAGGTTTCAGTCACCTGAATTGGAATGGCTGCAGTCAGCAGATGGAGAATTGGGGGGGAACACACGGGTGCACCATCAGACACAGCTAGTGAGTTGTAACCAGGGAAATTACTGTGAGCCTCTGAACATTATTAGAGGAGATAAATCAACTGTCGGGACATTCGGAAGTGGGCATCACTTCCCGTTTCTCACCAGTGCATTTTTATTGCTGTTTCTCTTACCCGCTTTCATCTGTGATGAGAGAGTCTCCAAAGCTGCTTGTACAGCTAGACAAATATTTGGGATGCATTATACAGGGTATGAATATGCTGCACAAGCATATTTTAAATGTTTCACATTTCCCTAAAGGCTGACTCTGCTAGTCTTGACTCATTTAAGGAAGAAAAAGACATCATCATCGCCCATGGCTTTGTATCTTAATACCAACTCAAAAGCAAAATAGATGTTCAAGGGTAAACAAGTATTTTGATTTAAAAGTGGAATCTCATTTATAATATGAAGATAACACTATAGGATGCAGCAATTAATGGCCCGAGGGACCAGCTATCTTTTGCATGCAGACTTTTTTAGACGTGCTATTTAAAATAATTGCATCGCCTCCATTTTAACAGCGTATTTTTCATCTGATTTGGAAAAATCAGTATTATCTTGGCTCAGTTAAATGTTTGCTGATTTTCCAATGGGGATTTTACATCAAAGTATAAATTATTTGATCATTTCTTCTGAGCTTGTAAAGTTTGCTAAGAGTTATTAATTGACAAGTTCACCATAGGAAACCCAGTGTTTAACTTTGCTATATTGAGTAGAGAAGCTTCATTATAATAGGAAAGATAAATATAAACCTTTACTTTGTCAGCTGTGTGTCACCCTCTGTAGAGAGTACGTTTCAGTTATCTTAGATACCATTTATCTTTTTCTTTTTCCGTTCATACTGAGAAGTTAATTTGTACTATGATATTGGAAGGGAAATCAAGGGAAACACAGCTTTGTGTTTCAATTTCTTTATTTTAAATGGCTTACAATAGTGATGATGACATTAAAATGAAGATCTTACGAGTGAACTAATATACCCCATTGACCGTCTAAAGGGCAGCAAAAATAATTAATTCTACACACACAGAAAAACCCATGAAATGTAATGCCAGACTCTTAAAACTGAGAGTGCCATTGTACAGTGGTATAGCTGACAAGCAAGCATACCCTGCAATTTATTGTCCCTTGAGGGGGAAATAATCAGCTTTGCTCTGGGAAAGTTTTTAAACTAAACTCTATTTTCCAAGCTATTGGACAACTCACACATGAAATGCATTATATGGCTGCGATTGTTAAGGAAAAAAACTTGCCCTCAGTCCACGCATGCAATTCCCACTAATGTCAGTGGGAAGCTGGTGCCATAAAGGATAGTTAGGCTACAGTCCCAAGATGCATTTCCTCCTATTTTGTGAAACTAATGATGTCATCACCAGTGCAGAGAAACATTCAGAAGCTGTTCTGAGTTATCTTCCCACCATATGGAGGAATGGAACATGCAGTCCTTACTCAGGCAAAACTCCCACGGACATAACAAAGTGGCCTATTTCAGCTTTCTAGCACTTTTATTTAAAGCTTCTGGTGCTAGCAGCACTTGTGGGGGCAAGGGATATTGACCTAGGCAGGCCTACCTAACGTGTCCACTACACTAGTCACATATGGCTATTTGGTGGGTTGAGTGTGGCTAGTTGGCTATAGCAATAGCCACTATATTATTTACATTTTCAGAATAATATGGCTAATTCACTATAGCAGCAGCCACAATAGTGGCTACCGCTTCAGAACTGGTTGGACTCCATGGTCATAGATTATATCAATTTCCATCATTTGTCTTAATAACGAATGCGAGATCAAGGCCATTGCTGGCTGAGCAATACATGCCAAATAACCACAGCTGGCTTCCAAATCTAGCGGCGAAAAGGTCAGCATTTAAATATGATCATTTCAGCCGTCTCCTTAGTTCTTAAAACTTAAGCCATTTACATACTTAAAAATCAAAATGCAGCCTTTATATTAGTTCCACAGAGATTTACGAGAGGGGGGAAAAAACCCTCCTCTTAAATATCCAGTTCATTCAGTGCTCTGATATGAAACGTAGCGGTATACTAGTCCAACAAAGAGCCTTTCATGCTTTACAATGGTCTCTGGCATCCTCTGATTAAAGACCTTGCAGGGGCAGCAACCATAGCGGAGCCAAAACTGTCATTTATTCAATCATCTCTGGGACCGCTTTTTACCGGGATGAATTATTTGCTTGGTATTGGGTACTTACACGCCTGCTAAAGTCATTAGTGTTGTGCTTTCATCCAATTATGCCCATAAGATCTCTTTAGTGAATGTAATCCTTCACACAATATTTATTACATTCTCGCCAGACTGCGTTTTATTCCGTGTTATCTTTCATCGTACAAATATTAAATCTTTCAGTATGAGCTGCTAATGGGAAAGGATTCACTCCCCAAATACAGATTTATAGGGCATTAAAGCAAGCCTGGGAATCATTGGGAACCCTGAAGTTGTACAATCGCTACCTTATGTTTCCTGCGGATTTTATTTTGTTATTCTTCCGTCCCCTTCTTTTGTTTGTCACCCACACTCATTCCAGCTTGTTACAGGCCATACTGTAAAGTCTCCAATGTAGGACAGTCTTTATCTTTGTGTTTATACAGTGGCTGGTACAATGGATCACAGTTCTCAAAGGCCACTAGGAGCTACCGTAATGTTTATAGAATAATAATCACCAAAGACCAGATTTTCAAAAGGGCTTAGCGCCCATGACTGAGGTCAACTTTTCAAAAAAGCTTTCAGGTACTAAAATAAGCTAGATTTGGCTGCAAGTGAGACAGAATGTCATGTCCTCCTGCAAAGTACCAACAATGCATAAGTCATGAAGTTGTAGTTTTTTGAAAGTGAGGTGTCATTTGGGGGGGGGGGGCCTTTACAACTTATGACATTTTTCTTACCAGAAGAACAAAGCGCACATTAAAGTATGTGGCATGAGCAATGCAAAGTCACAAAAAAAGATATGTGGATTGTTAAAGAAATGGACAGAGTTGCCCAAATCGTGTTATTCTTATGATCCTTTCCGGCAGCATGTTAAGAGCAAGCAAAGAATTCACAATGAATAACTTACCCCGTATTTGTAGCTACTTTTTCTGCTTGCAAAACAGTGGAAATAATTTAACTATTTAGCTTTTTTGGAATGACCATAAACAGTTCTTGGCAAAAATACCCCACCGCCCCAATCTATATCCCACTGCCTACCACAGGAGGCTTTCCATTTACATCAATGAGTTTTACATTGGACTCTATTTGAGATGTGTTGATTATTTGGCTGGTCAAATAAGTCAGATCATATAGTCTGTTCTCTGGTTGGATGAATGCAAGGACTATGGGAATACACTCATTAAAAGCTTGGTTTTCTGAACACATGCACACTGTATTTTGACGTTCGCTTTCTTTGGACATCTGTCTTTGTAAAACTCAATTGCCAAAATGTTTATGGAAAGCAAACATAAACAGGTACCAGAACAGTTGAAGTGAATCCATTTAAGCACTCCAGAATAAATATTTGATGTTTGGTTTTTGATGTGTTTGCCAAAGTAAATCAATATTTTTGAAAATGTAAACCTTTTTAAGTAGATTACTTCCTGTGCTTACAGATGTTAGTGCAAATAAATAATAGTAGCAATGTTTTGATATAGTCTTCAAACATAGGTTTAATTTTTAAGTATCCTTTACCATTTTCTCTAAAGTAAAAAAATTTGAATGTAGTTTCTCTTTAACAAATAACTAACACTATAACACTACCTTTTTGTTCAGCCATACATCTTAATTCTAATCCTATTATTATCTTAATTAAATCCAAATAAAGTGGTTATAAATATCTTTTGCAGATTGCAGCGATATCACTTAGTCCTTAAATATTTTATTTGAGGTGATATTTAGAGAACTAAGAACTTGAGTAAAGTTGCTAAAGGGAGTAGAAATGAAAATGCAAAGGGGTAAAGGATACTTTTCAGGACTTGAAGCAGAAACTTTGGGCCAACAAATGCTGTAGAGCTAAAAGTATTGAGAAAGGAGCAGGCCAACAATGGAGATGAAGGATAGTCTAGTGATTAGAGTGTCAGCCTGACTGTTGGGACTCTTGCAGTCAACTCCTTACTCTGCCACAGACTTTCTCTACAACCTTAGGCAAACACTTTAATCCCTCTATGCCTCAGTTCCCAAAAGGTAAAATGCAGATAACAACACTGCCCTACTTACTAGGAGGGGGGGAAATCTGTTAGTATAAGGTGCTCAACAATATTCCTTCTAATTTGTTTCCATCCAAGTGCAGAATAATTTTATAGGCACAGAGGCAGGTGTGGAATGTGCACCACTGATAGAAACACATGTTACTAGTTGTGGGCACCTGTATGTGCTCTGCTAATCAGCTGAGTGGCACCTGAATCTCTCCTCGGTAACAGACCAAGTGCACAGCTCATAGGGAACAGAGGAACTCAGATTCTATATTACTGGGGCTATTTAAATCCTGAAGGCAGGAAGATCATCATTTAAAGGCAACAGTTTCATTTTTTAAAGTCTGCTGCAGAAACAGGAAGATTAGTCACTGAAATCGGAATAAGCGACTAGGCATTTGGGCGCCTCATTTTGGGGAACTAAGCTGAAACTCCCAAAAAGTCCTGATTTTCAGAGAGCAGGCGCTCAGCAGTTTTTGAAAACGAGACCCTTTCTGGGAGTCTATGGTTGAGCTCATACTTGAAAATGTAAACCCATGAGTTTGTATGTGCATCTTCCCACCTAGCACGTAATCCCAACTAACTCCTTTGCATGCAACTCATCTACTCCAATAAATGTTTTATTGTTTATTACTATGACTACTACCTATTTCCATTTAACGCTTTTCCTTAGAAGATCTCAAAGTCACTTCACAATCTTTCACATGTTTATCCTCACAAAACCACTACAGGCAGGGAGGCATTATTAAATATTGTACGCGGTGGAAGAAGCTGTAATGAGTAAAATCCTTCCTTAAGCCAACCTGCCTGGCCTAGTGTAGTCCAGGGGTTGGTATCCCAGTTTTGCCCACTGTCAGTGGTAGTAGATCAAACCGTTCTGTTTATTAGTAGCAATGGTTTTGAGGGCATTAAACAGGGCATTTATAGAAAACTTAAATTTTCCCTTCAAGCCAGCTGGTGAAGTAATAATGCATGCAGCTGATGAAGTAGTGAAAGTCTTTAATACGTCTACACTGCACACATATTTCAAAATATTTATTCCAAAATAGCTTATTTCAAAATAGCATGTCTACACTAGGGAAGCCTGTCTTGAACTAATTTTGAGGCTTCCCCTGCAGTGTAGAAGTGCTCTCTCAACTTAGAGCTCCAGAAGGAATAACTTAGAATGGCTCTGGTGGGGGGCTACCTCACAATAGCAGAAGTGGAGTGTCTACATGCGCCTTATTTCAAAATAGCTATTTTGGAAGAGGTGTTATTCTTCATAGAATGAGGTTTATAGAAGTCAGAATAAAATGTCTTTTATTTCAAAATTATTTCAAAATAATGGAATTGCTGTGTAGATGCTCACGTAGTTATTTCGGAATGATGGCCATTATTCCAAAATAACTTTGCAGTGTATACACACCCTAAGGCACCACATGACTCCACATTGTTTTTGCTGAAACAGACTAACACGACTACCCTTCTGAAATGAATCCATAAACAGTTACTGCAAGCCAGTGCTGCAGACTCATTTTTCTTCCATCATCCAAGATGGAATGCGAGATCTAACGTCCTTTACTGGACAACAGAGGCATGAGTATGCCGAGGATCAAAACTGAAATTGGGAAAAAGGCCCCGGGAAACATATTTTAGTTTGTCTTTTGTGCTGCAGTTTCCTGAAGCAGGAATTTATCCGATAGAGGCAAACAGTAACTCGTCTCGTAGGCTCCTATCAAATTCATGGATGTCAATGCCCTACAATCCCTTTCTTTTAGGTTGTCAGGGAGAAGGTGGTGCCTCTATGCACCACTTACAGCTGGTCAAACAGTTACAAAACTGGCCAAAAGATATTTTGGTGCATATTGGTTCCTAAAATGGGTTCCCCATGATTCACGGCATCATTGAGATTATCCTTCACTTGTGAGGATTTAGCCATGATTCTGAACAAAAATGTTTGTGAGGCCAGATACTGCCATAGATTTTGCTACAGACCCATTAAAATGCATCCCAGAATTTTGTTTTTATTATTTGTTATTCTCCCTTAAAAAAGAATTCAGGCCATCAAGGAGAAAAACACAGCAACAGGTGACTTACATGGCCAGTCAGAACAGAATAATCCTGAGGAGTTAATGAAAAACTGTTTGCAAACAATCCGGCAGCTGACAATTATTTGTCAGGAGTACTTAGGGAATATTTGTCAAAAATGAATACATTTGCATAAATCAGGAGAGGGTAAATCAGCAGGTGTCCAACTTATTTGGTCATTTACACCAGTGCAAAAAGTGGGAATAAATTATTGCCATTCGTGTGGGATTGTGTTTAAACCCACTCACTTTTATATTAACGACTGCAGGGCTACAGTGATGTATAGGTGGGGAGATCCCCTGTCAGTGGCCTCCCAGTCCTCTTCCTCCCCCCTCCCCCCCCCACACATACTCTTCTCTATTGCTGGTTGCTACTGCTGGCCCTGTTGCACCCAACTCTGGACTCTCTACTGCTGGGCTCCAGCACCAACCCCCGCCCCCTCCTGCCAGTCTGGACAGGGCTCCCCCAAGCTGGAGTCCTTGCTGTACCACCAGACCCACTGCCATGCTCCTGGCCTTGCCACCTCCCTATCCCTGGGCTCTGTGGTCCAGCAACATCTGTGGTCCTGCCCGACCAGGGATGTTGCCGGACCAGAGCGTCCCGGATTACAACCTGTATTACAAACAGCATTAGAAGTAGCCTTTTAGTTATCTATACCACAAACCTTGGGCTACACTTTGATTTATGCCCCCCTCACACAATCCTCTTCTATCTCATCGCAGAATATATTACAGTCAGGAAGACTGATTTCAGAAGTCACCACATTCGTGCTGCAACAAAAGCCAGTTGAAAGAATAAGACCCTATTATGCTTTTCTATGCAAATAGCTCCTTTACATTCGTCAGAAATAATCCATACTGCACTCACTACTGAGTCTGGGCAATACTGTACGCAATGAGCCAGAATGTCTCATGGTTTAGACTGGAAATGGGCAATTAAGAGACCTGGGTTTGGTTTCTCATTCTACCAGGCTTGTGTGAGCTAGGACATGCTGCTTTACCTTGCTCTGACGCCACTGCCTCTCCAACTGCAAAATGAAGAGAATATTTACCCCGCTTTGTTAATTAAGGTTTGTGCATTCTTAGAACAAAAACTATCCCTTGCAATTATCCCCATTTTACAGATGGAGAACTGAGGCACTGAGAGGCTAGGTGACTTACTTCCACAGGAATCCATTGGCAGAGCAGGGATGTGAATCGAAACCCCAGATATTAGATTAATCTCTAATCCCGGGACCAGCCTTCCTTTTTCATACGTATGTGCACACTCCTAGAACATATGTGGACAGTCCTAGAACATCATCATTACAATGCCGCTGATCATCGCCTTTGGCATGTACGCGTTGGAGACGGTGCCCGTGCAACACAGTTAGGCAGGGGCAGATGACCATTTTGCAGGGCCCCGGGCAACATAATTTCGAGGGGCCCCCCTTTGCCACGGTGCATGCGCAGTGACGCCATGGCGCATGTGCGGTGGTGCCATGGCGCATGCGTGGGGCTTTTGAAACGCAGGGCCCGGGGCAGCCGCCCCATTCGCCCTGCCCTATATCCGCCCCTGCAGTTTGTGCCACAGTCATGGCAAAAGGCCTGGAGCCCTATCTCCCACTGACCACAGGGTCATGCCCTGATTGCATGTCTGACCTTCCAGAAACCCAAAGCAAGCTTCAAACATTTGCTAAACGTTCATTAACATACAGACATTCAAGTGTCCTGATATCGCATCTTCTCCCATGGCTGTATTACAGTGAATTCATTTGGGCCTATCTACGAAAAACTTGGGAATGGTGGATTAAAAATTAAAGTGAATACAGTCATTCCTCATTTAACACGTGCCCGCTTAACACGTTTTCGAGATAGCACGATTTTTTGGGGGGAACGTTTTTTGAATTACACGACCGGCCCTGGAATAACACGATTTCCTCAGCCAGTCCATTGCCAGCGACTGAGCGAGACTTCTCCTGCCTCCCTGCAAAGCAGCGGAGGGTTCACCGCTCACCGCGCCGTTCCCCAGCAACCCCCCCTCACCAGTCGCAGTGCAGGTCCCGGCAGACCCATCACAGGGGCATACTCCCAACCCAATCCCCCTCCCCTCTCCTTCCCTTCCCTTCCCTTCCCCAGAGCCAAACACTTCCCCTCCCTGCTATAACCCAGTCTCCTTTCTCTCCCAACCTTATGTCCCGGTCCCAACAGACACCACCGCTTGAAACGCAACCCCCACCTTTTCCATTATTTTCAATAGGCAAATTGACCCCGCATAACACGTTTTCACTTAACACCATCATTTTCTGAAACATCTATAATGTTAAATGAGGAATTACTGTACAAGTTACCAGCCTACACTGAAATATTTTAAAAGGCAGATTCTCAATTATCTTATTTATAGTTAGAAATCCCAGGCCACACAGCTAGCGAATGCATCATGCCATCCCTCTAGCCAGATGCCTTATTTCACAAAGAGCTCTGAAAGACTGGAGGTAATTATTTTCCACCCTGAAGTAATTCATTGAATCCTGAACAACAGACCCTGCAGCCTTTCCTCACGCAGCCAATCCAGAAAGTAGCCCCCTGGAAGCCGATGGGATTATTTACAGCAACAAGAAATGCTCAGCCGAGTAAAAGTTGTGGGCGTTGGGACTGGGAAGATTAAGTAAGAAATAGGATTCGATTTTAATAAATCTGCTGTCAAAATAAGTTTGGGGCTCGCTGAAATGAAAGAATCTGAAGAGTGTAAAACAGGACATTAAAGAGATATCAAGGAATTGAGTACAGGTGCATGGCAAGATGAGGGCTGGAAATTAGGAAAGGAGAGAGGAGCTTTGAAGCAAGTACAGAGCGCCCTCTAATGGCCCATCCAATAGAAACATCAGTGCTAGAGTTAACACAATTAGCTCAGTGTTTGACTTATTAAAAGCATCAGAGCCCCAGTACAGCTCAGGGGGTGGGGGTTGCAGAACGTGTATTTGTGCAAGACAAGCAAAGGCTCCTCTTTGGCACGTCATTTCTGCTACTATGTTCTGGTTTCAAGGAGGGAGGCAAACAACGCTCTGTGACTTCGCCAAGTGTCACAACAGCCCCTGGGGGTAACAGTGAACCAAGGGGTGACATTCTGCCGCTGTGCGTGAGTTTCTGTGACAGCCAGGGAGCAGCTCCATACTCATTCTGTGTCCTGGGGCAGAGAATTCCTTCTCTTCGTGGCACAGCCCAGTCCTTTACTCCGGGCACTGGTGGGTTTTCAAGATAGGTGCTTGTTTTGCCCCCTTAACGACTCAAATTTGGATACACGCTTTGGATTTAGAAAAGATGCAAAAGCGGTTTAGGAAGGAGACGCTGCTGGATTAACCACTGGGGTTTTCCTAGGGACAGACATTTGAGCCATTCATTTCTAAAAAACCATGACACGTGGCTTTCAAAGATGTTCAAAGCACTGGACTTTCCTCCTCCAGCCAACTGTAACTCATTTCTAATTTCTCTCCCTTCCAATTCAGAGGCAGGCAAAATACAGCCCATGTGCCAGATCCATCTCACCAAACTTTGAGATCTGGCCTAAGGATGTTAAGTAACAGTTAAACTAGTTGATGGAAGTCCTGCTGACTCTGGGCTGCATGTGGCAGGCCAGCTTTGAAATGCACAAGAGTTCCCAGTAGGGACTTTGAAATTCCATGCAGAGCCGCAGTCAGTAGAACTCAGGCTCTGTGCAACATTTCAGCGGAACCCGGAATCAGCTGCTGACTCCACCGCCTCGGCATTTCAAAGTGGCAGCACTGCACAGCTAATCCCCAGCTCAGCTGTGTGAATCTGCCGCTTTGAAGTATCCCCCTTTCCTCCCCCACTTTGCTGCCTCTATCTGATAGAGGCAGCAAGGGGGGTGGGAATCAACTAGTCGACTGACTATCCAATAAGCATTTGCTTATCAGATAGTCAACTAGTTGACCAGTTCTTATCCTTAATTTGGCCTGACTTGATGCTGTGAGCTGCCAATGTCCTGAAGCCTAACAGGATCCAGGAAACTGGCCAATGGGAGCTGCCTGGGCTGTGCTTGTGGGGGTGTGCAGCACACAGAGACCACGCCCAAAAGGGGTGTGTCACACACACATGCAGACTCTGGCCCCAGTAACTGACTGCTTTGAGTGGTCTGCAGGGCACGGCAGGTAGGTAGCTTGCCCGAAGGTCCAGCTGGGCTGCTGGCCAGGAACCACCTGCAAGAAGCACCTCCTGGCCAGAGCCTGCACCTAGCACCCTTCTCTCTCCCACTCCACAACTCCTTCCACCAACACAAACTCTGCATCCCCACCCCTGCTCACAACACCCTCCAAGACCTTGCATCCCAACCCACTGCCCTCATTCACAATTCCCTCTCTCATGATACCTGGATGGTACTTGGTCCTGCTGTGAAAGCAGGGGACTGGACTTGATGACCTTTCAAGCTCTCGTCCAGTTCTCTGAGATTGGATAATATATGGAGATTTACCGAACACCCTCCCAAACCCCAGGCCCTCTCCTGCATCCCATCCCCTACCCAAAGCTCCCTCTTGTATCTATCTTCCATCCCAGACCCTGCACCCTCTCCATTAATACCATAGAACAGTGCAGCCCTTGACCACTTTCCAAATTTTTGGAGTGACTCCCACCCTCATCAAAAAAATGTGTGCCCACCATGGTTTAATTAAATCTGTTTGGTCTCAAATCAAAACCTCTAGCTGGGATTTTAATTATTATTCCTGGTTCTAGGACATTGCCATCTATACAAACATAGTGTTAACCTCATCCTCGTGATTTAAATGTATAACCTCCAAAAGATCAACTACTAGCTTCAACTGCCCTGCACTCATTTCATCTGAGAGCTAACAGACTTTGCGAGCTTCATCGTTTTTTGTAATTTAGTTTCTTTTCGGAGTTCATATACAATGAAATTCAGGCAAAAATGAAAAACATCTGAAGGTAAAACTCATCCAATGCTGTGCCATATGAATGCAAAATACCACCACCCTAATATTTCAGCACAGGGCACTCACTTTCCACGCACGAGAATCACTATGTACAGGGGAGATTTAAAACACTCTGTAACAATAAATCTACTATTTGTTAACTGTAGTGGCACAGATTGGGGAAGAATAGGTATCATGTCTCCCAGTATCTTTATGAAATTTCCTTCTGTCATTGAGCTTTAAAAGCCTTTCCTGAACAAAGAACACCTTGACATTTTGCAAGAAACATTATTTACCATCATCTTTACGTGGCCGTATGGGTAATAATGGATCGGACTTTCCAAAAAGGGCCGATTGTTCATATTTTGGCAGGTTGTTTGACCTTGTGTGATACTTTACATATTCAGATTAGTTTGCTGCATGTGTGTGTGTAGAAATGCTAAGCAATCCTTAGGCAACACAACAGTCTGGTGCAAAGAGAAATCATTTTCAACATGAATTCAGACTAGCCCTAAATTAGTCTGAAATGAGATTGTTGGGCTATTTTCTTTTAATAGATGGTAGATATCTTGTTAAGATCTGTTCACATGTGCTGCTTGGCCAGTTGCCAAACTGCTTTTGATGTAAGGACCACAGGAACATTAGCTAGTCTAAATTACCTTCTTTCAGGAGCTTTAAAATCACCCTTAATAAATATTTCAGCCATTCATTTTGAGATCTTGATTGGTCCACACACTAAATTATCTTCTTAGCCACATGAACGTATATCACCTACATTGGCCAAGAGAGACTATTTTCCCCACTTCCTAGGTGGTAGCTACCCTAGCATGTAGCCTTTCCCAATGATCCCTCTTCTGAACCCCAGAGAACCAAAAAAGAATAATATTTGCTGTATGTCATTTACACCTACTGAGCAATAAAACGTCCAGATCTGTACTTTTAATTACTCTAATGTAGTTTGAAGATAAACACAATTTAAGTGCTTTGCTGGAGTGGGGCCTTCATGCTATTTTAATGGGAGTTGGAAAAGGCCCCAGCATCAAAGGGACTCTATGTCCAAACTGGAAATTGGATTGGGCCCTGAAGCAAAATTAGCTCAGACCCCAAACCCCACCTGCCCAGCAGAGAGAAGAATTTGTACAGGCGTCTTGCTGGCAGGCGGAAGGATGTACAAAGAGTAACACTGAGGATCCTACCCAAAACGCCATTCTAAGACTGGTGGAAGCTGGTACAGTCCCTTCCCCTTTTGAAGGGAGATTTAGGTTGGACATTAGGAAAAACTTCTTAGAACAGAGCATCTAGATTGGCACTTTTTGTGGAAAAGCGTCCGTGCCAATCTAGACGCACTTTTCCGCAAAAGGCCCCGATCGCCATTTTCGCGGAAAACAAAACTGATTTGTCTACACTGGCCCTTTTGCGCAAAAGTTTTGCGCAAAAGGACTTTTGCCCAAAAGGGGGCAGCATAGCATTTCCACAAGAACACTGACAATCTTACATGAGATCGTCAGTGCTTTTGCGGAAATTCAAAGCGGCCAGTGTAGACAGCTGGAAAGTTTTTCCTGAAAAGCAGCTGATTTTCTGGAAAAACTGGCCAGTCTAGACACAGCACTTAGGTGTCAGGATGGCTAAGCATTGGAATAAATTGCCTTGGGAGGTTGTGGAATCTCCATCACTGGAGATATTTAAGAGCAGGCTGGATAGACATCTATCAGGAGTGATCTATCAGGAGTGACCAAGTGGGGCTTGATCCTGCCATGAGGGCAGGGGACTGGACTCGATGACCTCCCGAGGTCCCTTCCAGTTCTAGTGTTCTATGGTTCTAAGACCTGCTTCCAAACCCCTCCTCTCAGGGGAATGCCTGAAGGAAACTAGAGGATGAACTTTGCAAACATTCAAGATGTATAAAAATCTCTGCCAGAGGGTTCTGCCTCCCTTTTGCACACAGATTTGCGTAGATACCAAAACCATGCACATTCCCTGCTGCTAGAGTGGACTGGAGAAAGGCAATGCGGTTTTGTGGAGGATTTTGATATTTAAAAGTTTCTAAGTCAGAGTGAAGAGGAAGGAAGCCCAATGGGCTGCCCTGGGACCCTAGAAACTGCTGAGAAGCCACAAGCCTGGAAGCCCAGGCTCCTCAGCCACTCCCCAGATGGGCCACCAAGGAGCCTTGTGAGCGAGCTGGCAGGAAGCCAGAGAGGTTCTGGGTTCCACTGGAACTTTGCCAAAATCAAATCATCGCCGCAAAATGTTTTACTTTCAGCAAATTTGTACATCCCAGTCAACAACTGTTTTGCCAGAATTTGACTGACTAGCTCGACTTCCTACATTAATAAAAGGGACATTTCAAAACCCAATAGGTCCTGGTAATGAAAAGAATGACTTTTGGCCATGTAGCCCTGTGGGCATTAACATGCAGATAACATGGCAGATAACATGGCTTTAATGTCATAAAATTCAGCTCCAGAATACAAAGTTTCTCAAGTCATGGCACCAACTGTCTTCCCTGGCTCACAGCTGGTTACCAGGCAGACCCCCCCCCCCAAAAAAAAATACCGGACACACTTGATCGTGGGCCGGGGGGAGGAAGGGACCGGCCGGGAGGGGGTGGGGCTGGCCGGGAGGAAGGAGGGCGGGAGGCAGGGCTGGTGGGGGGAGGGGGGTCAGGGGCCACAGGGCTGGCCAGAAGGAAGGGGGGCAGGAAGCAGAGCTGGGGGGGTGCAGCCACTGGCCACATCCGGAGTCCAACAGGCTGCGCCCCCGGCAGGGACTCCCTCTAGTTGCTAGTTGAAGCCAGGCAGGGGTAGGGGGAGGTGCTGGGAGCCACTCCCCCCGCCCGGCTTCTGCACTCAATCAGAAGCTCCCAGCTGGGAGGTGGGGCCGCGATTGGCGCTGGGAGCCTCTGGTTGTGTGCAGAAACCGGGTGGGGGGAGTGGCTGGGAGTCCAGGCAACTGGCCCCGCCCCTCCCCGCCTTTGCATGCAACCACAGGGCTCCCAGCGCCAATAGCAGCCCCACCTCCCAGTCGCTCCCCTGCCCCAGCCAGGCTTCCATCCGGCGCCTAGCCGGGAATTCAGAAAATACCAGACATTGCACTTGTATTTCTGAATTTTTCTACCGGACAGAGGGCGCAAATACCGGACTGTCCGGTAGAAAACTGAACACCTGGAAACCCTACCAGCTGCCATTTTGGAGTCATTCCTGAGGTGAGAGAGTGCTTTGAAAGTTAGGAGGTTGATTCCCCTACCACCTCTTCCCTGATATGCAATGTCCACAGATGTCAATTTATAAAAATATTCACCTGAACAAATGCATATTTGAGCCTTGCCCCAACCCCAGAAAATCCAAAGAGAATAGTTGCTGTGCACCACTTACTTTTACACCTACTTAGCAAAAGAGCTTTTGCATGTGTACTTTTAATTATGCTAATGAAACTGTAATAATAGAACATAAAATGCCTCTGCCACAATGCCTAGCCAGGGCTGCAGATTTGGTGGAACAGATAAAGGGCCAGATCCCTACATGGCGTAAGTCAGCCTTACTCTGTGGAACTCACTGGAGAAGGGATGGTGTGTATCAGCTGAGAATCTGGCCTAGAAGAAAACTGAAATGAAAACTCAGCAAATGTTACCAAGACTGATTTTAATGACATGCAAATAGGGTTTCATTTGTTAAATGAACCAACAGTTCTTATCTCAAGGAGCAGGGCAATGAATGCAAGACAATAAAACTGTGCTTGTTGTGAGGAGCTAAGTGATAAAAAAAAAGGGACTTGCCAAATATGCTCTCTGATCTAAGAAACAAAAAGCACCACAAATCATACACAAGTGAATATTTCATCAGAACCCAGGGTCTTCTCCAAAGCTCATTGAAATCAATGGGAAGAATCCCACGGATTCTAATGACCTATTGACTACATCCCTTTAAAAAAAATAAAATTCTGGGTCAGATGCTTAGCTGGTATACAAGGAAGGCACTGGATTTGTGCTCTTTACACTGTCTGAGAATCTCTCCCTGTTCAACAAAAACAAAGGTTAATGGAGTAGGATTAAAAAAAAAAGCCCCAAAAATGTTTTCAAAAATTGCTTATCATCAGGCTGTATGGTGTTATAAGTGCCTTATTTAAAAGAGATAGCATAATTAGCATATATAGAGATGAGGTTTGATTTTTTTATGTGCAATAAAACAAAATGTGGTGTGAATTATAGGACCTCTAATTACAGTTTCAAGCCAAACTGCAACAGAGCAATAGAGTATCCTTATGCATTTTAATCTATAGTTTAGCCCATTACATTGGAACAAATTTTTAATAATTTGACAAATATAGAAGGGTTCTTCCTGAGAACTTTTAGAATGCTGGCTTGAACTTAGCTCAATACACTCCAGTAATTTAATACATCTTCTGTGCACAGATTCAATTTTATGTATGCGAGAGAGAGAGAAAGAGAAATATTAACTTGGCAAAAAGCTTTTTGCCATGAAATTATGCAGCCTCAATGGCATACACTCAAAAGTTTTCATTTCTAGGCAATAATTTGTTGATTCATCATTTCAAAGAGAGGTAAATCTGCCAAAGCATTGAATTAAAAAAAATAATGTGCTACGTGCACCAATATTCCAAATCCTGACTCATGCCTCCTACGTGGAACAAACCCTTCAGGATCACTATGGTCCAGCAGGGCCGTCAGCTGTGGAGGGAAAATTAAGTCTTCTGAGGAAACTTGGAAGCGGCCTTCAAACATCTGCAATGCAGTCACAAAGTCCTACCCAGTTCCAGAGCAGGGACGGTTCTAGAACAGGGAAAGATCTTAGAAGCATCCCTAGAGGGAGGATTCTTCTCCAATGAGTGACACCCCCAGAACAGAGCTGGTCATCGGATATCCCAGCTAAAAGAAAAAAATTCCCACCGTAGAGTCATTGTAGATTGCTGGTAGGACAAAGCCCTTTGTACCTGCCCAGCATTCACACTGGTATTGCTGGGCACGTCTCTGGGTTAGCCAAAAGTGGTGTAAATCACATCTGGGCAACGAGTTCTCCCTTGCAGAATTTCACATGAATCATTGTTCCAGTAAAATTTTGGAATAAAGGACTGCAAAAAGTTCCATCAAAAATTATTTTTGTTCCTAGTTATTAAAGAAAGTTTAGAAAAGAGGAGACTAAGGGGGGATATGATAGAGGTATATAAGATCATGAGTGGTGTGGAGAGGGTGAATAAAGAAAAGTTATTTATTAGTTCCCTAAATAGAAAAACTAGAGGACACCAAATGAAATTAATGGGTAGCAGGTTTAAAACTAATCAAAGAAATTTCCTCATCACACAGCACATAGTCAACCTGTGGAACTCCTTGCCACAGGAGGCTGTGAAAGCTAGGACTATAACAGAATTTAAAGAGAAGCTAGATAATTTCATGGTGGTTATGTCCATAAAAGGCCAGGGGATAAAATGGTGTCCTTGGCCTCTGTTTGTCAGAGGCTGGAGATGGATGGCACGAGACAAATCACTTGATTATTGTCTTCGGTCCACCCCCTCTGGGGCACCTGGTGCTGGCCACTGTTGGCAGACAGGATACTGGGCTAGATGGACCTTTGGTCTGACCCAGTACGGCCGTTCTTATGTTCTTATGTAAAGTAGTAGACAAATAGCCAGTACTAAAGCCTCCAACCCATTTAACATTTTCTGCAACTTCATGCACAGGCATTTTCAGTTACTATATCTATCCTAATGTGATTTTTGGCCCTGATTCAGCACTTGCTTTACTTTAAACCTAGGTGTCACTTCCAGGATCTAAGCCCATATTAAGGCAGCTAAGCAAGTGCTAAAATCCTCCACTGAATCGGGGCCATTAAGAGGATCTGTCAGCAAAACAACTCTTTAGAGTCAAAAGCTCACATGCATGTTCCAGTCTGCGTTTTGGAAATAGAAATCTAACATTGTACGTGCCTGAAGTCTTTAAGCGAAGAGGAGATAGGAACTTTACGCTGCAAATAGAAACATGAATGGAGGGTTGATATCAAGGCCAGGAACTTTCGTTTTGACAGAAAAATCAGACAAGCTGATTTTGTTCCATATCAAAATAGCTTCTGTAATTTCTGATTCTCTCTTGAATATATCTGGTACTAAAAAAACCTCCTGCATTTTAAAACCCTAGATTTGGCAGAGACTCCCTCTCCAACTTGTACCTTTTATAAAACCATTTAATTATGGCAAGAAATTAATGCCTGAAAGTGGCTGCTGTCCACGTGGAGAGGACAACGGCTCTTTTATAATAATGTAATGGACTGATGTTTCAGCACTAAAATCAGTAGAGAAAACATACCACAAGGTTGAATAGCTAATTCGAGTTAGGGCTTTACTTCAAACTCCCGTTTCACTGCCACGTGTAGACACGGGCAGTTTTTCCGGGCTAGTCAGTTTCCAAAATGGCGACCGCCCAGGAACATGCTAATGAAGCGCGGGATATTTAAATCCCACGCTTCATTTGCAATTTCGGTCGCCCTCATTAGCCTCCCTAGTTCGAGGCTGGTGGGTTTACATGTAGATATATTTAGCATTTCATTTACTGACAACTTTATTTTATATAAACACCATGTTTCAGTCTGTTTAATATAACCTAACTAGAAGATTTACCTGGCATTGCTTGGGTCCTTAACCCAAATAAGTTTTGTTTTTCTTCATTTAAATCATTGTTCTGGGGTGGGCCTAGGGATGAGGGGATGAATATGCAGACTGCCTCAAGGAGAGAGGGCAACTCCTCTTTCTTTGACCACAGAAGCTTGAGGCAAGGTAAGAAGCACCTGTCCACGGCTGCTGCAGTGGGCATAGCTGGGGAGAAGGGTTGCATGTCCTCTGGCTGGCTGGGCAACACAGACACACGGACAAACTCTCTGAGATATAATAGATAGCTGTCCCTCTCTCCAACCCCTGCTGGTCAAATGGAATTATAGATGTCCCAGTCCATATCTCTAGACCCTTTCTGCCCCTTGTGGTCATTCTGCAGTATAACAGTCCCTCCTGCCAGACTCCTCCCTTTCCTTATTATGAGAAACAATTGAATTCTGGGCACATCCCATTGTCCCGACACAGCCAAAGTCTGACCTTGCTTTAAGTTAAGAGAAGAGGAAGCTGCATAGCAAATTTGGTGGTTCTCACTCTTACCATTAGGAGGAGCTCTTGAACAAACAGGCTCACAGACAGACAGACGCACATTTCTAAAATACATAGTAAGATCATTACAGTGCTTGGGTTTCAGCTTTATGCAACCAACTTCTACATTTTCCATACAATGCGTGCACTGTTGTATTATTTATAAATGTAGAGTTTTCATTCATTATTAATTTAAATTTGTGAATTTCTTGAAAAAGTTACAATATATACATATGGCTCAGATCACTGTCCGTGCTGCTCTAAAGCTTCCAGTCTGCAGAAATCTAGCTGAAAAGCTCAGGAGAACAGACTGTCTTGTAAAATTTCTAACACCTCCACTTCTGATCCTGGATGGAAAAAAATCCAAGAACAGCTGTTCTCATGGGATGCTGGCCCTTCCATTGCCAAGGCAGGCAGAAACTGAAGATGAAAACCCCCCACTTACCCAGTCATTTCAGAGTCTCAGAAAAGATTTCACTAGTATTCAGTCTGAGCTTAAGTTTGAAGAAAGTACTTTATCAGAACCAGTTCACCTGTCCCAGATTATTACACAAGAGTTTTGTTTTGTAGGTTACTCAAAAGCCTTATGATCAATAGAGAGTATCTCTGTGCTGTGAGATTCATTTTCAGATTCCTGTTAATTTGGTAATTTGTCCTTTACCAGAGAGTCAGTCATATAATGTCTTATTCCTAGAACAAAATGAGTATTGATTGTGTCATATCATTAATTAGTTTATTCAAATGTCTGTGTAAAAGAAGCCATCAATACCAAAACCAAGAGATAACCAAAAAATGAGCTGAAAACATTTTTAATCGTGATAGTCTTCTAACCTAGCACATGAGTTTGCATTAACTTCAGGGTAGCTTAACTGAGTTACACCAGATCCTCCACTGGGACTAGCAGAGCTATGCCATCTTATAGAAGCCGGAGATCTGGCCAGTATCATGGGATGGAGATGGGAAGTAGTAACTTGGGATCTTTCACTTATTCTACAATATACAACATTTGGGTCAAATTAGATCATGTGACCATGTTCCATAAACTCCCTAGTTTATTTTTTATTGTGTGTATTTTTGAATCAAAAAGATATACTCCATATTCTACATAGATTTAGAATCCTCATATGTTTAATAGAGAAAAATAAAATAAGTCTCTGGTCCACCTTTCTAATTGATATCTTTCGTATCTTTCAATACAGAATCCTCTGCACCTACAACTGAGTTTAGAAAATTCATTAAGCTCTGATGCAGATGTCACTTTCTCAATCCTGATGATGAACAACTGGTACAATTTCAGCTTGATGCTATGCCAAGAGTGGAATGTCACAGATTTTCTCTTGCTCACCCAAAAGAGTTCCAAGTTCCACCTTGGTTCCATTATAAATATCACCACAAACCTCACTTCAGCTAGTGACCTTCTGAACTACTTACAGGCTCACCTGGAGAGCATTAAAGACACAGTCTCAACCATAGTTATGTTTGGCTGTGACATGGAAAAGGCGAGGAGGGTTTTTGAAATAACCACCCAGTTTGGCGTGATGCCGCCTGAACTTCACTGGATTCTTGGGGATTCGCAAAACGTGGAAGAACTGAGGACAGAGGGCTTACCATTGGGGCTCATAGCTCACGGCAAAACCACACAGTCCGTTTTTGAGCATTATGTTCAGGACGCGATGGAGCTAGTGGCAAGAGCTGTGGCAACGGCTACCCTGATCCAACCGGAGTTGGCGCTTATTCCAAGTACGACAAATTGCATGGACACAGAGGAAGCTAATATCACTTCAGGGCAATATTTATCAAAGTAAGTTTTTCCTTTTTGTATTATCTCCTAAAGACAGTTTGGGGAGTAGGGAGTGAAACTTCCATTTTTTTTCCCCATCTTGAACCATTTAGTTAACCCAACATTATTCATGGCTTTGTCCTACTGTTATATTCAGCAGCTGATATTTCATTGTGCTTAATCACTTGCTAGATGATGATGCTGTTACTTAGGATGAGTAGCAGTTTGCCTCATGTGCTGATCCCAACTATAGTACTGTGTCCCATTCTGGGTACCACATTTCAGGAAAGATGTGGAGAAATTGGCGAAAGTCCTGAGAAGAGCAACAGACATGATTAAAGGTCTAGAAAATGTGACCTAGGAGGGAAGACTGAAGTAACTGGGTTTGTTGTGTTTGGAAAAGAGAAGACTGAGAGGGTAAATGATAATAGTTTCAACTATATACAAGGATGCTACAAGGAGGAGAGAAAATGTATTCTCTAACTTCTGATAAGACAGGAAGCAATGGGCTCAAATTGCAGCAAGGGAGGTTTATGTTGGACATTAGAAAAAACTTTCTAACTGTCAGGGCAGTTAAACACTGGAGTAAATTGCCTAGGCAGGTTGTGGAATCTCCCTCACTGGAGATATTTAAGAGCAGGTTAGACAGACATGTGTCAGGGATGATTGAGATGGAGCTTGGTCCTGCCATGAGGGCAGAGGACTGGACTTGATGACCTCTCATGGTCCCTTCCAGTTCTAATGTTCTATGATTTTATGATTCTATGAATAGTCCCATTCAAGTAATAGGGGCAACTTGTAGAATAAGGCACCATTAAGGTGGATAAATGTCTTACACTCAAGCCAGTTTACAGGCCAAGTTGTAACAGGACTGCAAATTCACAATCAAGTGTAATAGATAAAAGTCTGGGCCAACTTCATATGTTTAGGGGAATCAGGATGCTAGACCAGGCAAAACATATTAGGTCCAAGAAAATTCCCAGAGCCAGAATGGGTCTAAGAGTGGAAAACATGTTTTTGCTTTCAGCCCCATGGCTGAGTGCATTGGGCAGCGAGACATCAAAATGCATCTTGTGTGCCACCCTCCTTCTGGTGCAGGTTAGAGAGGGATTTGGTGGAGTTGATGAATCTGTGCACAATTTCCAAAAATATAGTGTCCCCACCCCTCGTCTGCGCAAGGCCAGTTTTGTGTAAGGCTGCACAACTGCACAACCATTGTGCAAAAATTCTACCCTAGAGACTTTATTTGGCAAGTGAGTGGACAGTGGAAGGAAAAGAGGGGTCACCAAAAGATATGGTCTGTCCACCTGGTAATATTTGCTCTAGTTTTCTCTGGCCATAGCATTCATTATTGTATGACTCCCTGAGATAGAATTATATACAGGCATGGATAGGCTTCTTTCCCTCCCTTAAGTTTTTTGAACCACACTCTACCTTCCTTCCTCACAGCGGATTTATTTCCAGATTCGGGTGCATTTGAGTTTTTCATGTGCATGTTCACCGATCTCTATGCTCTTTCTTCACAATAGCTGCATGAGGAATCTCTCACACAGTTAGGACAAAAGTGTTTCCTTCGTCAGCCCCCCATCATGAATCTAAGGCTCCCAAGAAGGTTGTTTCAGCTAAGTTAAGTAAGAGTATGTCTACACAGCAATAACCAAGCATTGACCAACTACCCCAGCTAGCTAGAATCCAGCTAACATGGGTAATGACAGCAGTAAAAACAACATAGTGCTGGATTCAGAACAAGTCCAATATTTACCCAAGGTCTGTGCAGGACTCGTATTATACGTGTTGTAAACCGTAGTGGTTTGTCTTCACTCCTATGATTTCCTACACTAGCTGGACTCAAGCTAGTTTGAGCATGTGGCTCATGCACAAATGTTGCTGTGTAGACATGAAAATGGATGTTAATTTAGGCTCCAGAAAAGCACTGCTGCAATCCATTGTGTTGTGAGGTTAATGGCACTCAATTCAAAAAGCACTCATGGAAACTGTATGAATATAATTCACTAAATCTGTCTTTGAGAAATAATACTGCAACAGGAGGACAATGACAGGCTAAGTGTTGATGGAGACAGAGTATTAAGTTGATGATTAAATGAAGAAAGCAAGTTCTGTAGCAAACACACAAGATTTATGCTACAATGATGCATATTTATTCATTTCTTTCTTTTTACTCTGTAGCAATTTAGATATCTTCATGACAAAAAGTTGCAGCCAATTAACTGTGCATCTTAGGAGAGCTAACCTAATTTCACAACACACGAAAGGGAGAGTAGATGCACTCCAAATAGATATTTGATGGCAGACATCACAGGCATGTTTTGGTCAATGGGACAAGATATCCGTGTGTCCCGATCCTGCATTGTGATCTGCATTGACAATCTGCTGTGTCTACAGGAAACCCCCAGTAAAGTCAAATGGGCTTCCTTATGGGTGCGATAGTCTGATCATGTGGATGCTATTACAGGACCAGAGAGACTTAATCAGAATCTACTTTGGTACTTCAATATAGAGCAACTGCTGGCAACTTTCTACTTCTCCTTGTCTGTCTCCTGCATGATCCCAAACCTGCAAGGAGCTCTATAAGAGATAGAACCCTACTCCCATATAGATGCTCACTGAAGCAGGCGAGTCTCTCTAACCAGTATTGCTGTTTGGCACCGTCACGGCATGGTTGGACATTTAAATGCCCATTGTAGCACCCAAATGCAGAATTATACTTTCAGTCTCAGCATCCACATTTTAAAATGTAGCCTACAATGTTTTCAGTGTAAATGAAATCATGATCTGGCCCTCAATTAACAGCAAAAGATGGAGAACTTCCCCCTACACTAGTGCTACGTCTACATTGGCAAGATTTAGCACAAAAGCGGCTGCTTTTGTGCAAAATCTTGCCGCCTGTCTACACTGGCTGCAAGTACTTGCGCAAGAACACTGACTTTCTAATGTATAAAATCAGTGCTTCTTGCGCAAATACTCTGACGCTCCCGCTCAGGGATAAGCCCTCTTGCGCAACTGTTCTTGCACAAGAGGCCAGTATAGACAGACAACATCAATTTCTTGTGCAAGAAAGCCCGATGGCTAAAATGGCCATCGGAGCTTTCTTGCGCAAGAGAGCTTCTACACTGGCATGGATGCTTTTGCATAAAAGCAAATCTTTTGCGCAAAGGCACATGCCAGTGTAGACGCTCTCTTACTCAAATACTCTAATGCAAAAACTCTTGCGTTTAGAGTATTTGCACTAAATCTTGCCAGTCTAAATGTAGCCTAGGGCTTTGCAATTTCCTGTTCTCATTAAAAACCCCTTACGATGAGAGTGAATTCCTGTGGCGTTCATTTTTCCTCTTGTGAATACCCTTGTTACAGGAAGGAGGCATTAGGATTTTAAAGCCTCGTCTAGTCTCTGAATTAAAGCTTTAATTGTGCTTCTTGGGTCATTTCCTCAGTCTGTGTTTTTATTCCTCACTCTGGTTTTTGACCCTTACTGAACTTTGCAAGGAGGTAATGAAGGTAAAGAAAATAGACTATTCTCATTAAATCATTATCAAAATACTGTAAATATAGTTCTGTGGATATTATGAGAGCTTCCATGCCTCCGCCCAAGAAAGAACATTAAAAATGAAACACGACAAGAAAGAGCAAACATCACCGTTTGACCAAAGAAAGTGTCATAGAATGACAATGGAATGACAGTGTCTCAAGAACACACATTCCAGTTGCAGGGCAGACTGCTAAACGCAGAACACAAACTCCAAACTAGCTGAGAATTCTACACTTGGATTTCACCAATCTAATATAAACTCCTCAGGCACTATAACAGCCTTAATAAAGAGTCACAAAAATGACAAGGAGTCTTGTGACACCTTAAAGACTAACAGATTTACCTGGGCATAAGCTTTTGTGGGTAAAAAAAAGACTTTGTCAGATGCATGGAGAGGAAATCACAGAGGTAGGAATATATATGTACTAGCATATTAAAAGAAGGGAGGTACTTATCAAGTGTAGGACCAGTGTTAATGAGGCCAATTCAATTAGAGTGGAAGTGGCTCACTCCCAGAAGTTGATGAAGAGATGCATCTACAGAGCAGGGCTAAAGTCAAATTAAGCTACGCAACTTCAGCAAAGTCAATTTTGTAGCTTAAGTCAAAACAGCTTAATTCAGCTTTTGGCGCGGTCTAAGTAGCAGGAAGTCGAAGGAAGAACACTCTACCTTTGACTTCCTTTACTCATGAAATGAAGGTTACCATGGAGTTGGAGTAAGAAGTCCTCCAGCTTGACATTATTTTGAAATAAAGGCTTGTAGACGCGTCCTATGTTATTTCGGACTAATATCAGTTATTCTGAAATAATGCTGCTGTGTAGACATAGCATAGCCTAGCCTTGATGGGGAGCTGTGAATACCAAAAGAATAAATTCACAGGCAGCCCCTTGGGTACTCTGCTCTATCTTGAGAGCCAGGTAACCTTGCTTGGAGATAGATGGTCCCTTACACCAAAACGCACAACATACAGGTTACATTCCTACCAAGAACAAGCCACTTAGCCCTGCTTGAATGCACTTTAGACCTGACCTTCATTTATCTTGCATACAGCATCTGCAATATTTAATGGCCATAGAAGCCACCATATAAAACCATATGTTATTAAAAAGTGATTTCCCTCCCACCACCATACGGCTTCCACCACCATAGACAAACAATATCTAACATAGAAATCAGTGGCAGAAAAACACATGAACTTGACAAGGTTGTGAAATCAAACATTTAAATGTCACAAAGTCTCTCAAATCATGGAGTTTAAGGCCAAAAGGGTCCACCAGACCATTTAGACTGACTTTCTGAATATCACAGGCCACCTCCTAACACGAAACCCAGCAATCAGAATTAGACCAAAGTATTACAGCCCTAAGGGGGAGCCAATGCTTCTGTTCCACAGAACAGGAGGATCTAAGGCACAATAATCCCCTAGGTCCCTGCAATAGTGCAGTTGGCCTGGATAATTTTTTATTCTCGTGTTGATCAAAAAGCTTGATGCACTACTGTATAGTAGTACACCCTAAAATAAGCTGGGTGTACACAATGCCCCAACTACACTGCAGTAGAAATCTTGAGCTACATTGATTTTCACAAGCTGAGGATTTGGCCCTGTAACTTTGGATACATTTTGAGTTTTGAGGATTTGATTTCTCAAATGCAATATGGCTCTGGCATAAGTATTCTTTTGCAATATATGAATATTAACTTTCCTATTAGGCTGAATAGAGGAGATGGTGAAGTACAGAGCTTGCAATCACTCAACCAGAACAGCTAGTAAGAGACAAAACATTCCTGAAGAATTTACACTCTAACTAGACAAAGCATGGGAGAAAAGAAGTGAGGCACTAGGGGATTACATGATTTGCCCAAGAAGGTCATACAGGAAGTCTATGGAAATAGGAACAGCCAGATCTCCCGAGACTCAGGACAATGCTTTCAATAAAAGCCCATTGTTCTTCTAAAGTAATGTTAGACTTTAGCCATCTGGTCGTCTGGCTCTGTTGTCTCACATTTCTTCTTCCAACAGGTTTTTAGCCAACACGACCTTTAATGGTCTCAGTGGCCACATTAAAGTGAAAGGCTCTTCCATCATCAGCTCCGAAAACAACTTCTTCATTTGGAATCTACAGCACGACCCTGTTGGAAACCCCATGTGGACCCGACTGGGGAGCTGGCAAGAAGGCAAAATCACCATGGATCGGGGGATTTGGCCAGAGCAGGCCCAGAGGCACAAAAACCACATCCTGCACCCTCCCCGGCTGCACCTGAGAGTAGTAACACTCATAGAACACCCTTTTGTCTTCACGAGAAACGTGGATGACGAAGGGCTGTGCCCGGCAGGACAATTGTGCTTGGATCCTCTGACCAACGATTCGGGTGTATTGGATAGCCTCTTTGAAACCCTTCAAGGAGGGAATGACACCGTGCCCATTGAGTACAAAAAGTGCTGTTACGGCTACTGCATCGACCTCCTGGAAAAGCTGGCTGAGGATATGAACTTTGATTTCGACTTGTACATAGTTGGGGATGGGAAATACGGCGCTTGGAAAAATGGCCACTGGACAGGCCTGGTGGGGGACCTCCTGGCTGGGACAGCCCACATGGCCGTGACCTCATTCAGCATCAATACAGCCCGTAGCCAAGTGATTGATTTCACCAGCCCTTTCTTTTCAACTAGCTTGGGCATCTTAGTGAGGACCAGAGATACAGCCGCTCCTATTGGGGCCTTTATGTGGCCACTCCACTGGACCATGTGGCTGGGAATATTTGTTGCCCTCCATATCACGGCAATATTTCTCACACTGTATGAGTGGAAAAGCCCCTTTGGGATGACCCCCAAAGGAAGAAACAGGAATAAAGTTTTCTCTTTCTCCTCCGCCCTGAACGTCTGTTACGCGATCTTGTTTGGCAGGACAGCTGCCATCAAACCCCCCAAATGCTGGACTGGAAGGTTTCTAATGAATCTCTGGGCCATTTTTTGTTTGTTTTGCCTGTCGACGTACACTGCAAACCTGGCTGCTGTCATGGTAGGCGAGAAAATCTATGAGGAGCTTTCTGGAATACATGACCCCAAGGTAAAGAATGGAGCTTTTGTTAACTCGTTCTTTGTTTTTTCTTCCCGGTTTACATTAAGTTTTTCCTAACTGATGGGTGCTAAATAGTCACATTCGTTAATTATCTCCTGACTCAGATCCAGGAGAAAAGCTAAACGGGGAGATGTTTAAACTGCTAGATTTGGATCCAGATGGCAAACTGGTTGCAGTTCTATGGACCAGAGTTCAGAGTTAGGCTTTATAAAGATAAAAGCAATTTGCCGTCTTCAGATGTGAATTTCTAACAGGCTTAAGTTGGGGGTGTTTGGATTCACCTGAGGTTTTTGGTTTGTGTCCAGTGTTCCCTGTAAGCTGAGTGGTTGGGTAGCCATCCAGGAGAGAGTTTCAAATGTTACACACCTGATTAGCAGAGTGTCCACAGCTGGCAGCGTGTGTTTCTATTGGTGGTGCACATCTGTATATAACAAAATATATTCTGCACCTGGGTGGACAAAGTAGAGGGAATATTGTTCGTGTCCATCTCCACTAAGCTAGCCATAAACAGAGCCCCTCTGAACAGGTCACAACACCACAGACTCACTGCTCCGTTCAATATGTTCTGGGTGGTATTATCAAAAGCACACACTCTGCTTTGGCCCGACTCTGCTCTCATGGAAGCCAAAGGTAGAACTCCCAGTGACTTCCATGGAAGCAGACTGGGGCTAAGGTGGGAAATCCCACCCTCTAGGGACACTCATTCTTCTTCCAACTGGCTTTGTGTGTTCACTCCTTGCTGCTGTCGGGATACTCACAAGAGCAAACCTTATACAGCACATGAGTTTCAGATTCATAACTGTGAGCATTTACACTAGAAATCTGAGAGAAAGGAACATATGACCTGTGTGCCCTACCCCAACCATCCATCATAACTCATTCCAGATATTGAGCAGAAGAACGTCCATACTGGGTCAGATCAAAGGTCCATTTAGCCCATATTCTGTCTTACAACAGCCAATGCCAGACACATCAGAGGGAACAAAATAATAGGGCAATTATCAAGCAAGCTATCTCCTGTCATACAGTCCTATCTTCTGGCAGACTGAGGATGAGAGATACAAAGAGCATGGGGTTCCCTTCCAGGACATCTTGGCTAATCACCATTGATGAAACAAACATCCACAAAACATCTCAGTCTTATTTGTACCCAGTTATATTTTTGGCTTTTATAATATCTCCTGACAATGAGTTCCACAGGTTGAGCATGCACTGTGTGGAGCTGTGCTTTTGGAGGGAGGGTTAAACCTGTTGAATACTTACAACAAAGTCCTTGTCAATTGAACACCCGGCACCACCACCACCATGACACTGAAAAGTTTTCCCATCCTGGATTGGGATGAAAAGTCAAAAATCTCAAAAATGCGTGTGCACCAGAAGTCTGAAAACTTTTGGTTTGATGCCATCAAAAATTATATCTTGACCATTTTCAAACTTGTTTTGTTTTCAACATCTTATTGTGTTTGTTAAAATTGACTTATATTTCAAAATATAAACTCATTTTTCATGAGAATTTGGGTCAGTTTGAAAGTGTCCAAATAGAACATGTCTAAACTTTTCTCAATATTTTTCAGTTGAGAAATTGATTAAAATTGACCCTTTTCCTGATGAAAAACTGTTAATTGAAAAATTCCTGACCAGCTATATTTGCTAGTAATCTGCAGACCAAGAAATATTCACAGAAATTACCAGGTGAGTGGTTTAAAATAATAAATACATTTATGAAAATTTGGAAGTATTCATGGGCAATTTCACACAGAAAAAGAAGTGAATTTCTTTCAATGAATTATATGCACAACTCTAGGGATTGTGTTGTTGCCTCGCATAGCCAAGCTATATTAGCAGCACGCTAAAAAGATCTATTCCAGAGAGGATGACAGTTCCCTTCCTTCACATCCGCTGGCTTACGTATGTTGGATTGTGTTTAAACTACAGCATGGATAAAAACCACAGAATTCAGACCCAAAAACTGAACATCCTCTCCCACCCAACAGTTTGGATTTGGTACTTTAATATGGGGATGTACAAGGAATTCTGATCTGGATCAGGGTTTGGATTTTGAATACCTGCTCAAGTTTGGGAACTTCAGATCTGTGGATTTTGTCTGGACACATGTATGGTGAATTTGCATACCGTTCCTTTACTCTGTTTCTAGCTCCACAGGACTGCCAAGAAAACTAGAACACTGCTTAACTTGGAAGGACTATATTTTGTGTTCCTGAAATTTTTGAAAGAAGCTAGCAGAGGCTAAATTAATATCTTTTCTTTGGCTTGTGTCTAACTGGAAAGTCTTTGTTTTACCCTCATCCTCTGCATTAATTGGTTATGGCAAATCCATTCCACCATCTCCTTGAAGCATGATAGGAACTGTTTATGGTAAAGCTTGGAAAGGTATGAACCAAAACCATGGCTAGCCCAAATTTCCAAATTCTCTTTGGGAGGGTAAGGAAAAGTTTAAAAAAGCAGAAGCTTCCAAATTATTTTCTAAAAGTGTATGTGGTGAGGGGAGTGCCGTAGCTACACAATTCAATGCAACAACAACTAATTACCCAGAGAAACAGGACCAGTACATCATCCATGGGTTCTTGTCTCACTACGGAGATGACAGTAACTAGACCACCAGGTTAGCCCATCATTATCGTTTCTTGTACTGTATATATTTTGTTTATGAATTTCCAAAGCAGTAGACATTAAGTTCTTGCCCCTTGGTACCAACTCCAAATGGGTGGCTTTGCTTTTCAAGGGAGAAAAGCCAATATGTGGTTTGGCTGCTTTGATCTACTTATGTTCCTGCTTATGTTTGGGGGTTACCATATGCTGTTCACTCGGTTAGGCTACGTCTACACTGAAAGGTTTTTGTGCAAGAAGTCTTTTGCAGAAGACCACACCTCAGACCACATCACAAAAGCGATGTGCTTTTGCACAAGAGAGCATCCACTCTGCGTGGATGCTCTTGCACAAGAAAGCTCTGATGGCCATTCGCAGAATGGCCATGAGAACACCTGTGCTTTTTCCCCATAAAGGTTTCTTGCACAAAAACCCCTCTGGAGCGTCCATACTTGCCTTTTTGTGTAATAGCTGTAGTGCAAAAGAGTTATGCCTTATAAAAGGAGGTTTAACTACACCAGAAAAAGCCCTCTCTTCTGCCGTTTTACTGCTGATTTACTTGTGCAAAAGCACATTTGAGGTGTGAATGCTCCACAGGTTTTTGCACAAAGATGGACATTTTTGTGCAAAAACCTTGAGTGTAGCCTATGTGTATCTGAATACTTCTGAAATCTCTGTAGTAAACCCAAGCATTATAGGCCTTTAAGGAAGTATATTCAAGAATGGCCCAGCCATTAAAATTCTGATCTAGTTTTCAAATCCCACAATGTTCAAGAGTGTCTGAATCCTAGTTTTGCTTCTCTCATAGGAAAAAAAAGCACATTTGGATCTAAGGGTCTATCTTTAGCTCAGTACTAAATCATTAAGACCCTGATATTACAAAAACAGAAGGGCTTAACTTTACTACGAAGTCACAGGTGACTCGTGGTAGCACTGGGGAGATGCACGACCTCCCATGCCCCTACCAAAATTTTAAGTGCTAAATGGGGTGCCCCCACCTATCCCCTCCCTGTCCCTCTTGGAGGCTCTCCCTGCACCCCCTCCCTACACAGGCACTAGGCACCTTTGCTATGAGTAGTCACATTAGAAGCTACTCATGGCAGTAAAGTTAGAGATGTGTAAGTGTTTGCAAAATTGAAGTCTAGTCCTCATTTTTAATAGAGTGGTGCTTCCTCCCAATACTGGCCTTTTTCTGACATCTGCAATGGACTTCTCCTGTGTTCCCTGCCCACTCACTGGCTTAGCTCATTCTGCATTATTTTCATCATCTTCCCATATCCACTAAAATCAACTGCTGTTGCACTATAGGCCACCATCTATAAAGGTCCTAGATTTTAATTTAAGCTTCCCCTGAAGTTTAGACATGTTTTATGCTTGAGTTTTAGCTCAGACCTATTTCTATATTAAGACCAATTTGTCTTAATTAACATGAAAAAAATATAATAGGGACTGAAACATATCTGATGGTTATTGAATAATAGCTATCAAGGACCACTGTGTGCACATAATCTCGGGCTAACCATCTAAATGACTTAGGTTGTTTATCATTAGAAACCTTTTTAGATAAGAGAATGATAAATTCTGCTCTGGGTCTTGGAACATCATTGTAATAAATCTCATTAATCTTGGTATGTGCCTTAGACAAGAGGTAAGTCATTAGCAGCATGTTGATATGTGCTGCTTTACTAATGAGACCCCTTCCGCTAATGGAAGTTCTACAGTTTATTATTCACTGGGAAGTCAATGGGAAAGAGAAGTTCCCAAATGGTCTGAAACAAAGTATAGTCTAACATTTTTTAGAAACTATAAATTGGTCAAAATCTATTGTGAAGCTGTAAAATGAGCATTTTAGTAAGTCCACATCAACTTCTGCCTAACCTTCCCTGGGTCAACATTAGGGCTGTCGGTTAATTGCAGTTAACTCACACAATTACTTTTAAAATGTCACAATTAACTGCAGTTTTAATCTCACTGTTTAAAAAAATAGAATACCCATCAACATTTACTAATGGGTGTTTTTCTACATTTTCTCATATATTGATTTTTATGACAATGCAGAAGAACAAAGATGTATCTTTATGTTATTTATTTATATAAAGTAGAAATGTATATTACTTTTTACAAATATTTGACCTGTAAAAATCAAAAACAAAAGAATTATTCAATTCACCTCAGAGAAGTACAATAACTTTATTGTGAAAGTGCAACTTACAAATGTAGATATTTTTGTTCCATAACTATTAAACAAAACAATGTAAAACTTTATAGCCTAAAGTCCACCTAGTCCTACTTCTTGTTCCGCCAATCACTCAGACACATAGGGTTGTTTATATTTGCAGGAAATAATGCTGCCTGCTTATTATTGACCATATCACCAGTAAGTGAGAACAGGTATTTGCATTTCATTTTTGTAGCCAGCATAATGAAGTATTTACATTCCAGATACAGTAAACATCTGTACATCCCATCAGGCTTCAGCTACCATTCCAGGGGACATGCTTCCATGCTGGTGATGCTCATTAAAAAAGTGTTAGTTAAATTTGTGACTGAATGTTATGTCTCCTGCTCTGTTTTACCCACATTCTGACATATATTTCATGTTATAGCAGTCTCAGATGATGACCTAGCATATGCTGTTCATTTTAAGAACACTTTCACTGCAGATCTGAGAAAATACAAAGAAGGTACCAAAGTGAGTTGTCTAATGATAGCTACAGCACTTGACCCAAGGTTTAAGAATCTGAAGTATTTTCCAAAATCTGAGAGGGAAGGCAGAAGACTAAAAAAAACAAAAAACAAAAAAGAGTAAAGCTCTGATGCAGAAACAGACCCCAAACCACCCCAAAAAAAATCAACTTTCTGCAGGTGGGATCTGAGTCAGATGATGAACATGTGGTTGCTCTGCATTTTTTTGGATCATTATTGAGCAGAACTAGTCATCAGAATTGAAGCATAGCCTCTGAAATGGTGGTTGAAAGGGACACATGGCTCTTTCAGGCATGTAAATGTCTTGCCAAGTCAACTACAACCGTGCCATGGAAAATCCTGTTGTCACTTTCTGTTGACATTGTAAACAATAAGAGAGAACATTATCTCCTGAAAATGTAAATGATCTTCTTTGTCTTATCGATTGGCTGGACAAGAAGTAGGACTGAGTGGACTTATAAGCACAAAAGTTTTACATTTTTTTATTTTTGAATGCAGCTATTTTCTTGTTCATAATTCTACATTTGTAAGTTCAACCTTCATGCTGACAAACTTGCACTATAGTACCTGCATGAAATGAACTGAAATACTATTTTGTCTTTTACAGAGCAAATATTTGTAACCAAAAATATAAAGTGAGCCCTTTATACTGTGTATTCTGCATTGTAGTTTCAATCAATATGTTTAAAAACGTAGAAAATAGCAAGACATTTTATTATTATTTAGCAGCATACTTAATCATGATTAATTTTTAATCACTTCAAAGTCCACATACATCTCCAGTGCAAACTAGCAGTCTGCAACCTTCCCAGTTCAGCTCCACCAATGCACCTTCAATCTGGCTATTTCAGCTCTAGGCATCTCCTGCTATACGAAAGCTACCCCCCTTGTTAGCAGTGTACTTAAAGCAGAATCAATTTCCTTAATGTGGAGAGTGGCTTAGAATTTTCTATAGCACCAGGTAAATTACAGATTTTTGGTTCTGTCTCTACCAAGATGCAGAATTTGGCATTGAATGCTAAAGTAAGAAAACAGTGAAGTATTGCACACAGAAAGTCCTGTTCTGCACAGGCTGCCTGCTGACATGAGTTTAGGGCTTACTACCCTGAATGGTCCCATTGAAATCAACAGGGTTATTCAAAGGAATGAGCCGTAGTCTTGGTAGCATTTGCAGAACAGAGCCTATGGGCATTGCCACTTGATACTCATTACAAGAATGTCCTTATGGAAGCAGGGGGCCTGACAGGACTGCTGGGCCCCTAGGCAACGTGGGGGGAGCCCAGCACTACGCACCCGAAGGGGGCATGGTGGAGCCAGCCCTCAGCATAGCCCACATTATACGGTGCCCCACCAGACCATCAGAGCTGGCTGCAGCGCACGACATGGGGCTGTGAATCATACCAGGCTCCGCTCTGGTGGGTATTCTGAAGGGTCCAAGGCTCTGACTGCTTCCACCAACAAAGTAGCGGTGGGGGCGGCAGCCGGAAGCCCTTTAGAAGCTATGGGTCCCGGGGCAGCTATCTTCTTTGTCCCTCCGCCCCTCCCCTTGTGGGCAGGCCTGCATGGAAGTAAACTCCCAACTGTTATGTGAAAGCCAACAGGACAGTCCCTTGGGTGCCATTCTCTGCGTTTACCTCAGAGTCACCTTGTTAATCCAAGGTTTGCTCTGAGTTCTGTACCTCCAGCGTGTACTCTGCTCAGTGCCATTTCCTCCATCATACCACACGCTAACATGACTTCCTTTAGGGCATCCCGCCACTCTTTCTTGGCCTGGCCTCTCTGTCTTTTTCCTTCCATCTCCATCTCTGAGGCCCTCTTGCCCATGACGTTTTATTATGAAGTTTTATTTTGAAATTTTAACTGGAAGGGATTAAAAAATAACCCGAATGCAACACTAAATATTTAGTGTTACATCTAAATGTTTTGATCAACCCCAAATGATTTTTTTCAGTTCCACCACTGAATCAAATAAACCAATTATTCACTCAACTCTTGGGTACAATTGCTTATTATTTGAAGTGCAACAAATAATTAGAAATCTTTTTTAATTATGACTTGAAATGTCTTAATAGCAGTGGAAGCAGAAGTAAGAGAATAGCTTAGCCTGCTGGTGAGATTAAGGTTAGTAAATCAAGCCAAGTGACCTATTAGGGTACATCTAGTTGGAGGCACTATTTTAGGATACATCCGGTATCCCGAAATAGTATTTTCCGCATCTTAGCAACAAGCCCGTTATTTTGAAATATATATGAAATAACAGGCTTGCTATTCTGACATCCCAGTAAGCCTCATTCCACGAGGATTAAAGGACTTGTCAGAATAGCAGTCTACTTTGAAATTTGTTGCTGTGTAACAGTGCCAAATTTCTAAATAGACCCTCTTGAAATTAGATTTACAATTTGCATAGCTCAAATTGCATAGCTTATTTTGAGCTACATGGCACTGTGGAGATGTACCCTTTAGAGTTTAGGGCAGGGGCAGGCAATAAGCAGCCTGCGGTCTGGACGTGGTTCACCAGGGCTACCTCATGGCAGGCTGCCAGACACTTTATTTACCGGTGCATCCGCAAGTCTGGCCACTCGCAGTTCTCATTGGCCGGGAACAGTGAATCACTGCCAATGGGAGACGTGAGTGGCTGTACCTGTGGACACACAGGTAAAGTGTTCGGTGGCCTGCCAGGGGTAACCCCAGTGAACTGTGGCTGGTCCGCAGGCTGCTTACTGCCCATCCCTGGCTTCTGGTCAAGGAATAGGAAAATCGGGCTTCTCTTCCTGACCTACACCCCTATGCCACAAACACACAACTCCATTGAATGAACGTTCACGTGCACAGTTAACAGGGTTAGGACCCATGTCTTAGTCTTGGCTACTCATGTCACTCAAAACTTCCAAATGCCTATTAATTCCACACAGCTCCGTTTTGGGGTTCCCATCTGAAAAGCCTAAGGCCTTCCGCTGAGCACAGCACACCAAGGGAGCACATTCAACCTCTCCTTAAAAGGGGCAGGGCACGCCCTGCTGTTGGTCACCAGCCCTGTGCTGAAAACTAATACAGAGCAATCTAATCCCAGATTTAAAAATCAGATTCAGAACTGCAGAACAGCAGCACCCTCTGGCTCTGACAAGGGAGTCGAATGCACTCCCATTTGCATTGTTTAAATTGCTTTTCTCTCTGGCAGCTTTTAACATGAAACGTAAGACAAACTGTTGGCACCTGTAGCACCTTTTAGAGACTATCAAATATATATATATATAGACCGGGGCGGATGAGAGTGCCGCAGGGCCCCAGGCAGTGCCGCGGGACCCCGGGCAGCAAAATTTCACAGCCCCCCCCTTTCACACGGCACATGCGCCATAGCACCACGGCACATGCGCGGGGCCTTGAGAAGTGCGGGGCCTGGGCCAGCCGCCCTGCTCACCCCGCCCTAAATCCGCCATTGTATATAGCGAGAAAGAGATCATATCATGAGCTTTTATGGGCAAACCCCACTTCCTCAGATGAGTAGGGTGGAGAGAAAAAGGGGAGCCTCCCAATTTATAAAAGAAACAGAAGGGGGAAATACCTGTCAATTGTGGTGCTGATGAGGCTAATTGAGTGGGCTGGAAGTGTCCTGTACTTACCTTGTGATGTCAATTGGGTGTTAAATGTAAAGAAGGCTGGTTTTATAATGGCTCCTCCAGTTCATGTTTTTGTTCCCGCCATATGAGAGAGTGTCAAATTTGCATATGAAGGCCAGTTCCCTAGTTTCTTTCTGTAGTTGGTTTTTTAAATTCCTTTGTAGAAGAAGGGCTACTTTTAAATCCATTAACAGGTGCCCAGGGAGATTAAAATGTTCTTCAACAAGTTTCTGTGTGTTACCATTTCCGATACAGCCGCTCCCCGAGTTGCGAACAGTCAAGTTACAACCGTTCGCATTTACGACCAAAGCTCCCATGGAGCAGTCGTAAAGGCAGTCCCCGAGTTACAAACGCGATCTGTGCTTGCAAACAGCATGGTCGCTATGTAACTCAATGGGGGCCGAGTTATGAACAGATCGAGTTACGGCCAAGTGTTTGGTCCGTAACTCGTTTGTAACTCAGGGAGAGGCAGGATCTGACTTGTGTCCATTGTGGAAGAAAACAGGCCTTCACTCTGCGTTTGTGAGCAACAAGTAGTCAGAGACAGTTTATTCGATTAATATTGCAAGGGAAGAAGCTGCTGCTAGGCAGATCATCAAATACAAAACAATTAGAAGCCAATATATATACTGTCTGTTAATATATAACAACAATAAACAATTATTCCCCTTTCCATAACAATTCCCTTCAGATGCCACCTTATCTCAAGGTCTTCACTAGGGTCAGTATTCTATCCTTATCTCAAGCACAAGAGAGACGAGAGGCGAAAACAGCATCTCTCCCAGTACTCTGCATTGTTAGGTCTCAGAGTTAGCATGAGTTAGGCTAACCAAAAGGTCAGAATGGCTACATACAAATCTCTTGGCTTCCACACCATTTATCCATTGTCATTGAGACTGTCCAGTTTGGCCAATGTACATGGCAGAGGGGCATTGCTGGCACTAGATGGTAGAGGATGTGCAGTTGTATGAGCCCTCTGATGTGGCGGCTTATGTGGTTAGGTCCTGTGATGGCATCGCTTGTGTAGAGGTGTAGACAGAGTTGGCAATGGGGTTTATTGCAGGGCTAGATTCCTGGGCGGGTGTATCTGAGGTGTGATGTGTGGCTGCTGGTAAGTTTTTGCTTCAGACTGGGGGGTTGTCTGTTTGTGAGCATTGTCCTGTCTGAAAAGGCCTATGAGAGTGATGGATCGCTTTCAAGGATAGGTTGTAGATTGTCAATGATATGCTGAGGGGTTTAAGTTATGTCTAAGTAACATAGTGAAATAGCAAATATTACAAGCATGCAGCACCAGAGGAATAACCTGAGTGGTAATAAACCCCAGCAACATTAAATAAAAGGGTAGTTATTTACAAAAATTACATTCTGCTACAAGCAAATGTAGCCCATAATTCCTATCTTTGTTATTCCTGTGTGTTCTTGCATCCATTAATCCATAATCCTTCTCCCGTGTAGAACATTATCACAGTCTGCTGGAGGAGGAAAATCATCTCTTTGAGTGCACTCAGACTGTTGTCTGATCATAAGATAAGACAGGCTACAAACCTTAATGCCGCTTCAAGGGTTTGCAGAAAATCAATATGCAATTTGCATAAAATATCAGCAAGGGAAGAGATTTACTGAAATCCTATCACTTCCTCAATCAGATGAGGAGGCTGTGCTATGCTTAACAGCAAAGGTGCTTGCTTACCTGTGAGACAATTGTGAGGAAAATGTTTCACAGTTCACTTGGGTTATACTTATTCCCTCCCCTGACACACACACACACACACACACACACCCTTCATCTGAATCCCAGAAGCTTGTGGGCACCAGTTAATGTCTCTGGTGGTCCTCCTTTGTTAGAGAGGTGCAGACTATATTAGCTTATGCTTTCATTCAAAGATGGAAACTGACACACACACACACACACACACACACACACACACACACACACACACACACACACTTACTTCACCCTGGACAGCATGTCGCTGCAGCAAAACTAGTTACATGCTGATATGAGACTCTGGATAGCATAGAGCAAAATCAGAAGTTAACCACAGTACAGCTAGCCAGAGAAAATTAAATGGAAACATATCCCATTGGAATACGCACTTCTGTCAAAACTGAAATGCTTTGTGAAACTGAGATGGTTTTTCTGAAATGTGGTTTTGGAAGAAAACAGGAAAATGTTGCCCACAACACCAAAACATCTCATTTTCCTATGTTTGAAAATAAGAACAATCATACTGGTTCAGACCAAAGGTCCATCTAGCTCAGTATCCTGTCTGCCCACAGGGGCCAATGCCCGGTGTCCTAGAGGATGGGAACAGAACAGGCAATCCTCACGCGGTCTGTCTCCTGTCACCCATTTCCAGACAAACAGACGCTAGGGACACCACTCTTACCCATCTTGGCTAATTGTCATTGATAGACCTAACCTCCATGAATCTATCTTTTTTTTAATCCTGTTAAAGTCCTACTCTTCACCACATCATCTGGCAAGGAGTTCCACAGGTTGACTGTGCACTGAGTGAAAAAAAACTTCCTTTTGTTTGTTTTAAACCTGCTGCCTATTAATTTCATTTGGTGACCCCTAGTACTTTTATTGTGGGAATAAGTAAATAACTTTTCCTTATTCACTTTTTCCATATCAGTCATGATTTTATAGACTTCTATCGTATCCCCCCTTAGTCTCCTCTTTTCTAAGCTGAAAAGTCCAAGTCTTATATATATGGTTGGGATTATTTTTTCCAGTGTGCATTACTTTACATTTATCAACATTAAAATTCATTTGCCCATTTTGTTGCCCAATCACTTCGTTTGGTGACATCTTTTTGAAGCTCTTCACAGTCTGCTTTGGTCTTAACTACCTTGAGCAGTTTGGTGGTATCTGCAAATTTTGCCACCTCGCTGTTTACCCCTTTCTCCAGTTTATAAATAGGTTGAATAGGATTAGTTCCAGGACAGACCCTTGGGAGACCCCAAAAGTTACCGTTTGATTTTGTTTGTTTCAAAATTCCCTTTTGTTTTGAATTGATTAAAGTAATGCAGGACCGGGGGGGAAGGGTTGAGGGGGAAAAAGTGGAAGACAGCCCCAAATGGAATTTTCCTTTGGAGAATTTCAAAGTGTGGAGGTTTTCTTCTAGTTGGGAATGATGACAAATTTAAAAAAAAAAAAATCAAACTCCTTCATGAAACAGCTGCTGTCCTCTCTGCACTGCATTTGTCATTAGAATGCATTGAGGTGCCCACACTGAAAACCTAAGTCCCAATTTGGGTGTTTAAACAGCAATTCTTACATGGTAGGGTCATTTAGAAAGCTTTGCCCTGAATGGATAGGACAAAACACGACAGTATATTCCACAAATCTGGTCTTTCTTTTTATGGCTAGAACTGCATATCATCCTCACCCGCCTCGTTTCCCTCATGCAAATCTCTCAGAACCACACTGTTTCACTGTGGCTACATCTAGACTGGCATGATTTTCCGGAAATGCTTTTAACAGAAAAGTTTTCCGTTAAAAGCATTTTCGGAACAGAGCATCTAGATTGGCATGGATGCTTTTCCGCAAGAGCACTTTTTGCGGAAAAGCGTCCGTGGCCAATCTAGACGCGCTTTTCCGCAAAAAAGCCCCAATCGCCATTTTCGCGATCGGGGCTTTTTTTCAGAAACAAATCTCAGCTGTCTACACTGGCCCTTTTGCGCAAAAGTTTTTCGCAAAAGGGACTTTTGCCTGAATGGGAGCAGCATAGTATTTCCACAAAAAGCACTGATTTCTTACAGTAGGAAGTCAGTGCTTTTGCAGAAATTCAAGTGGCCAGTGTAGACAGCTGGCAAGTTTTTCCGGAAAAGCGGCTGATTTTCCAGAAAAACTGGCCAGTCTAGACACAGCCTGTGTGTTTTAACTTGGAAGAAGAGTTGCACTCCTAAATAAGAAATAATGTTATAGGAAATGTTCTCTAGTTTCTTCATACAGTATACCTACACCATCCAGGCTCCCAACCCATGTCAAAAGATGAGGCTTGAACTACCGTACTGAACATAGCTGGGTAGTCAACAGTTAAAAACAGCTCAGGTTGTAACATTTATGCAGCTGGTTTTAGCATGGGGTAGCATGCACTCCACAAACCCCGATCTGTCATCACAGAGTGGGTTGTTCACTGATACCCCTGAACCGTACCAATACTCTGCTTGGCCAGGACTTAAATAAACCACTCTCCAAAACTTGAGCACTCTGTCGCGAGGAAGACTAGAAAAATAAAGGAACCAAGAAGAGCAACAGAAGAACAATGGAGCAGAAATTCCTGGAGTGAGTGGAGGAAACAGAAATATACTTTTCCTAGTTAAGTCGCATGGTGCCAGCAGGACAGTGCTGTTAAAAGACATGCCATAAACCTGTATATTTAGTAGTATTTCAGGAATCTGTCTTAAGCCCAGAAATCTCAAATCGTTTCCCTCCTTGTCTACTATCAAGTGTAGTTTTACAGAAGTTGACACAATGTGTCTCTACAACAGCTGGCCCCAATCCAGCAAAGCTTAAGCACGTGCTTAACTTTTAAGTGTACAAGAAGCCCCATTAATTGGTCACATGCTCAAAGTTACGGATGTGGTTTTTGCTCATCCTTGCCCTAAAGAGATTGCAATTTAAGACCCTGATCCAGCAACACACTTGCAATGAGCACATGCTTAACTTTAAGCACAGGAGCGACGAGGAGTCCTGTGGCACCTTATAGACTAACTGAAGTGTAGGAGCATAAGCTTTCGTGGGCAAAGACCCACTTCGTCAGATGCATCTGACGAAGTGGGTCTTTGCCCACGAAAGCTTATGCTCCTACACTTCAGTTAGTCTATAAGGTGCCACAGGACTCCTCGTCGCTTTTGCAGATTCAGACTAACACGGCTACCCCTCTGATACTTTAAGCACAGGAGTAATCCAATGGAAGTCAAATGATCATCTTTCAGATAAGCAGATCTAGCAGAATCCAGACTATTTGAAGCAACAAAACACTCACAGAAACCCAGAAGACTAAAAGGGGAGTTTCAAGGATGCTCCCTTAGGCCTGGTCTACACTAAAGGGGAAAATTGACTTACGATATGCAACTCCAGCTATGTTAACTATGTAGCTGGAGTCGAAATATCTTAACTCGTGTTTTGGCACTGTCCACGCAGCAGGAGGTCAATGGGAGCACATGCTCCATTGACTTCCCTTACTCCTCATAGAAGCAGAACTATTGGCACTGACAGGAGCACCCTCTCAATTCGAATTAGTGGGTCTTCACTAGACCCACTAATTTGAACCCTGGAAGATCGACTGCAGCAACATCCA
The DNA here is from genome assembly GCF_052426305.1 of Pelodiscus sinensis. Taxonomy (NCBI): domain Eukaryota; kingdom Metazoa; phylum Chordata; order Testudines; family Trionychidae; genus Pelodiscus; species Pelodiscus sinensis. The sequence goes on from NC_143057.1 coordinate 8,678,949, forward strand.
TCTTCCGTGTAGTGTAGAAATGCCCTTTGTGACTAAGATAGCGGACAAAATATAAAATCTGAATAGTAGACACCTGGACTGTCTCTCCTCCATTCATATAAATGGTGTTTCAATAAAAAACGTAAGATGTGAAAAGCTTTATAATAAAATAGATTAAACAGTTGCCAGCCTCCTTTTGCCATCACCGGAGTCCAGTTCAACAGGCCTTCTAATTCATTTATCTTGGGATGCGCTCAAGTATTCCTCCCTAGCAGCCAAGAAAAAAATCCAAGCACGCCTCAAGAATGCCGCAGCAGCTTCCTAATGTGTTTTTTCACAAGAACAGACACACTCGTTGGCCAGAAACTTTGAACATCCTGAGACGCATTTAATCAAAAGACAAAGGAACTGTGACATAAAAGGCCTGACTCAAAGCCCACTAATGTAAAGGGTAGTCTTTCCATCTATTTCAGTGAGCGGTGAATCAGCATTTCAGAGAATTTGGTTTCTCATTCTTCACTGCAAATCTCCTCTAATTCCCAACTCAGGTAAGTGTAAGTTATTTGAAGTACTTACAGTAATTCTTGTTTAAGGAAAAGTTCTACTCAGCTTACTTCCCTTCCAACCCTTTCAGGACTTACCAGATGTGCTTCAAGGAAGCCAGCTTTCATGAGCTGTCTAGCCCAAATGTACAATTTGGATACTTCAGAGACGCATCCACCTTCAACCCTTCCATGGGTTTATGGACATATTATTTAGTTCACTATGATTCAAGGACTAATTGATTTGCCAGTCACATTGTAAAGCACTTGTCAATTAAAAACGTTGTTCTAAATTTAGTAGTATGGACTTCCTGGACCATTTACATCTACCTGTTGTTGATCCAATAAAAAGTAATTTGCACCACTTCTATTACAAGCATGTAATACATGCTTGTTATGAGCAGGGGTATGTAGGGGCCTGATCCGAAAGCCATGATGACCACTGCAAGTCTCCCATTGACATCAGAAAGTTTGGGATCACTGGATAAAAGTATAGAAGTTTCCCGTTTTCACAGCTGCAGAAGAATTCCTATGGGACACATTTCTCTCTGCGGGAATTTGTCTGAGGCAGCAAGGTGATAATTCATGGCACGTGTGTTTGGCTAGAGTACAACCAGCTGAGGTCTAGTGATTTACTGGAGAATCTGAACTCAAAAGTGTCTCAGAGCTTGAGCAGAATATTGGAAAGCTACAATACAAAGTGCCAAACTGAGGCCATAGACCACGGAACACATTTCGCTACAGGCTGAATCTCTGTGGTCTGGGATTCTCTTGTTTGGCAACATCCATAGTCCAGCAGGATGATATTAAAGAGTCCCAGCAGCAGAGGTTGCTGGTGGCTTGGAGTGGAGCTGAGCCCACAACGGTTGAGGCAGGGAAGCCAACGGGGGAGGCAGAGCTCTCAGGTCAGTGGATTCGCTCCAGAGGGGGGGAAGCTGGCATCCCCCCTCCCAGACTTCCCCTGGTCCCACAAACCCACAAAGTCCCTCGTCCAGGACCAGTCAGTTCCCGAGGGTGCCAGACCAGAGAGGTCCAACCTATAGGCTGTCTTCTGTAGGAAAAAGAATGAAAAAAGACAACTGTCTGCACTTGCACTTGATCGACAACACTTTTGTCGTTCATGGATGCTTAACGCCCACCCCCAGAATGACAATGTTTTGTGGCAGCAAGAGAAAGTGTGAATGCTGCTTTGCTGACAAGAGCACTCTCCTGCCAACAAAGCGAACCTCTTTCCCTTGTAAGGGATGGAAGTATTTTTTCAAAAGTGACTTAGTGACAAGGCTGTGTTGACATAGTCTTGTTGCAAAATGCTGCATAGTGCAGATGCACTCTGAGGGTACGTCTAGACTACAGGCTAGACTACAGCCAGTTCTGTCGACAAAGCTTCTGTCGACAAAGAGCATCTAGACTACAGCCAGTTCTGTCGACAAAGCAAGCCACTTTGTCGACATGAGTGTGTAGACGCAAAGGACAGTGTAGATGCAATAATGTCTTCTGTCCACAGAACTCCATTGACAAAAGATGTTGTTCCTCGTAGAATGAGGTTTACCGCCGTCAACAAAACAGCGGTAGTGTAGACGCAGGTATAGACCGTTTGAGAAGATGGGAAATGTAATCAGTTAGGATCCAATTTTCAAAGAGAATGAGATCTGTTGAATGCTGAACACTTTAAAATCTGGGCCTCATTTTTTTTCATTTGGGTGCCTACGAGTGTTCCCTATAAGCCCTGTGCTTAGATGGCAATGGAAGAGAGAGTGTGTGTCAAATGTACCCAGACAATTACCAGAGCACCCACAGCAAGGGGGGGGGGGCGGTTCCTATTGGAGGTGCACATGCCTCAGTGCACATAAAATTTATTCTGCACATCCATGGAAAAGACTAGAGAGAATATTGGTACCTACATTCCTTTTTGGTACCTAAAGTGTGGGATTTGAGAATATCAAACAGCCTAACTCGAAAATGGGCCCAAGAAAGAGGTAACATCAGAACTAAACCTGCCATGGTCTTAGCAGCAAATCATCAATAAGGCAAAACCTCCACAATATAAACACAGTTTAACCAACTTGCACTTTTTGTCCAAAGCAAATTGCTAATTCCTCCACTGCAACAGTAATTTCTCAAGCATGCCACACTCTGTTGTCCACAATGGAGTAATCTCAGGTCACAGAGGGCTGCAAACTGATCTCTCGATTTTCAGCCAAGAGGTCATTGGTCAGTTAGGGGGCTGGAGCACATGACCTACAAGGAGAGGCCGAGGGATTTGGGTTTGTTTAGTCTGGAGAAGAGAAGAGAAGAGAAGAGAAGAGAAGAGAAGAGAAGAGAAGAGAAGAGAAGAGAAGAGAAGAGAAGAGAAGAGAAGAGAAGAGAAGAGAAGAGAAGAGAAGAGGAGAAATTTGATAGCAGCCTTCAACTTCCTGAAGGGAGGTTCCAAAGAGGATGGAGAAAGGCTGTTCTCAGTAGTGAGGGATGGCAGAACAAGGAGCAATGGTCTCAAGTTGCACTGGGAGAAGTCTAGGTTGGATATTAGGAAAAACTATTTCCCTACGAGGGTGGGGAAGCACTGGGAAGGGTTCCCTGGGGAGGGGTAGAATCTCCATCCTTAGAAGTTTTTAAGCCTCAGCTTGACAAAGCCCTGGCTGGGATGTTTCAGTTGGGGTTGGTCCTGCTTTGGGCAGGGGGCTGGACTCGATCTGCTGAGGTGTCTTCCAGCCCTAGAAGTCTACCATTAGCAACATGGGACACTATTTATTTCCTTCATTGACGCTGCAAGGCACATGTGTCCCTGCCTCAGGATTTTATAAAATGTCTCCCCCCACAGAGGAGCAAGTCTGACGGACTTCCAGGATCTGTCATTCTGCACTAAGGTCAAACCACTTTACCATCTTGATAATGCACCAGGCACCCCAACTGAGAGTGGAGCCCCATTGTGCCTGGACAAACAGCATATGAAACTATCGCTGCCGGAAGAGTTCGCCCTGCCAGACAGATGAAGGGTGAGAAAAAGCAAGTAATTTCATTCCCATTTCACCAATGGGAAGTACAGGGCATATTAAGTGACTCAACCCAGATCTCCGGGATCCCAATGTCATTGGCATATAAGGCAGTTTAATCACTGCTTTGTGCTACTAAGCTGCTCTAAGAGCCCGGAATATGCTCCATTGGAAGTAGCAAAATATTTCCCTCTTTATTCTTTTTGCTAGGTGTATGCCTCTGACAGGCACCTGATGGGTGTGCATTTAACAGCTTGCTATTTCTAGCCCTGCAAAGCAGAAGAATACGACCTAGCTCATCCCGCTAAGATTATGTTTCCAGAATCACCGAGCTGTAAGGTTAACACCTTGCTGCTATCAATGTCCCTCCAGTGTGCTGCATTTTGCTCTTTTCCCCTGACGGGTCACTCTTAGCCTCTGCTCTCTTACACACATTGTGTTCCTGCCATGGGAGGCATGAATCTTCAGCATGCCAAGCAGTAAGAGGCCATACGGACAAGCCCTGGGTATAACTGCACATTGAGTTCAGCGTGGCTACTCAGATTTATATCAGCCGAGGATCCAGCCTGTGTGAATTCCCAAAGAAGGAACGTGTAATAAGATTAACAGCTCACTTGCCGAGGCAGGATGCTTCCTCCCGCTGCATCTCAGCTCTGTGAGCACCTGTTCTGATAGAGATAAAACTGTGGCATTCTCTTTAATAAGACATATATTCCCTACCTGACCCACGAGACACTTCCTGCACCACTGCCATGCCTCCATGATGGCCAAAACATTGTGCCGGTTTATGGTCCTCTAGCTCTAACATTCAGGAGCATGACTTTTCACCTGAACCTTTCAAAAGGTTTGGGTGCTTCATTGTGAGTAAGTTGCTGCCCCCACCCCAGAACTCAGAATGTGTAAAATGAGGATAAACTAATTAGTAAAAACTTGTAGAGATTTCCACAATTTTTCTCCAACTCTTTTCCCCATCCCTTGCTCAGAAAACAGACAGCATAGGCTGTGAGAGCAACAGCATGCAAATCCCGGTTCTATTGGGGCTTTTACAATAATAGGATAGATAGGTTGTGTGCTGCCTTGTGCATCTATTGCATGAGGCAAAACTCTTACCTTCACGGCTGCTCTTGTTTCCAAGTACAGCATACCCACTTTGAAATGCCAGCATCCTAAGAAATGGCTGAGGGATCACACACCCCACCCTCCCACGTCCTACAGCTGTGAAGGATTACAACAGTGTTTCTCAACCTTTTTGTTTTTTAATAAAGTACCCCTTTAAAAAAAAAAGTAAGTACCCCCAGTACCTACAGTTTTCAGACAACATTTTTTTCTACCATTGCAACACATTTGTTTAAACGACTTAACCGTAGCCAGATGGGTGATGAAATTATTGGGTGTAAAAAGTACAAAAATAATAAATTGCTGTAAAACTTAAAACAAAAATTCAGTTTTCTCCAAATTTCAGTTATGTTGACGTACCCCCCCAGACTTCTCTCGAGTACCCATAAGAGCATTTGTACCACTGGTTGACAAACACTGGGTTAGAATCACAGAACAGCAGTGGAGATTTAACAACTAGAGATGAAAGTTTGTTCAAGACATGCAACCACTTCATGGCAGATGCCCTGTAGGAATCAATCAGGACCCTGCCTACTCATGACGGGCCCGTACCACCAGTTTCTGGGTAAGGTAGTGAGAAAACTGGAAGCGGAGCTGGTGGAAATTTATCAAAATGTCAACATTTCCATTGTATATCTTTTATCAAAATCTCCAATTTTGTTAGAAAAACAGGGACATTTTTCAGTTTTTTTCCCCCGCGTTTTCTCAACCCACTTGAAATTGAAAAATAGTGTTCCATGAAGCCTGGTCTACACTAAAGGAGAAAGTCGACTTAAGATACGTTCACTACATGGCTGAAGTCGAAGTATCTTAAATCGTATTTTGGACCGCACAGTGGAAGGTCGAGGGGAGAACACGCTCCTTCGACTTCCCTTACTCCTCATAGCAACAGGAGTACTGGCGCCAACAGGAGTGCCTTCTCAGTTCGAATTAGGGGGTCTTCACTAGACCCACTAATTTGAATCCTGGAAGATCAACTAGGGCAGCTTCGATCTTCTCCATAGTGTAGACAAACCTTATAGACCCGTGGTCCCCAACATGGTGCCCGCGGGTGCCATGGCATTTGTGTGTGCCTGCCAAGTGCTTGGGGCTGGCCTGGCCCCGGGCACGTGGCGCATGCGCGGTGCCGGAGCCGGCCCCGGGCACATGGCGCACAGTGAGCGCCGGCCCTGGGAGTGCCACGGATTGGCCGCCCGCGCTCTGGGCACGCGATGTTTGGGGGGGGGGAAGAGCGCCGGCCCCGGGCACGCGGCGCTTGGGGGGGGAGAGTGCTGGCCCCAGGCGCACGGCACTTGGGGGGGGAGAGCGCCGGCCCCGGGCGCGTGGCTTTTGCAGGGGGCGCCGGCCCTAGGCACGCGGCGCTTGGTGGGGGCCCCGGCCCAGGGCGCGTGGCTATGGGGGGGCTCTGCCCCCGGGCATGCAGCTATGGGGGGGCCCTGCCCCCGGGCGCATAAGTGTCCCCGCCTCCCGGCACCCGGTGGGCGAACGGCCACGCCCCCTGGTGCCCGGCAACCTCTAATGGTTGGGGATCACTGTTATCGACTCATAGACTTTAAGGTCAGAAGGGACCATTATGATCATCTAGTCTGACCCCCCCTGCACAATGCAGGCCACAGAATCTCACCCACCCACTCCTGGAATAATCCTCTCACCTATAACTCAGATATTGAAGTCCTCGAATGATGGTTTGAAGACTCCAATATGCAGAGAATCCTCCAGCCAGTGATCCGTGCCCCATGCAACAGAGGAAGGCAAAAAACCTCCAGGGTCTCTGCCAATCTACCCTGAAGGAAAATTCCTTCCTGACCCCAAATATGGCGACCAGCTGAACCCTGAGCATGTGGGCAAGACTCACCAGCCAGACACCCAGGAGAAAGTTCTCAAGCCTTGCTTGATTAAAAAGTGAAGCTACTCTCCCTCTGCAGCTGTCACCATTGTGCACTACTACAGCGATTCTGAACTAGGGTTCCAAGGCTCTGTGGGGGCCACAAGCAGGTTTCAGAGGGTCCGTCCAAATAAACCACAGAGCAGGGGCCGCATTTGAGTCATTTTGGCCCAGGGAAGAAACCAAAGCCTGAGGCCTGGCAACACAAGGCTGAAGCGAAAGCCTGAGGCCTGCGATGTGGGGCTGAAGCCAAACCCTAAGCACCTTAGCTTTGCAGGGCAAGTGCCCGACTTGCTACCCTCTACAGCCAGCCCTGACTTTTAATCTACTGGATATGGAGACAAACAGTTGTTGTGGCACAGGTTTGTATAGCATTGGAGGGAGGCGGGAGCAGGGCAGGCCTCAGAAAGATGGAGAACCCCCTGCTCTAGTATATTTCGTACATCTCATTTCTGTCACTGTCTCCTGGGGGGCACAGACAGAGGGTTCAGCAGTTTGTGGGGGAGGATCGTGAAATCATTTACATGGCTTTAATTAAAAGCCGCACCGTGCTAAAAATGTGGATTTGAAAGGGAAAAAAAAAGAAACACAACATCTTATCCAGAATCAGTGAGGCGGTTATTACAGCCCATTAATCAAATATCGCTAAAGCATTTGCTAAATGTAAATAGCTAAAGAGTAGGTTGCGCTCATTGCTTTGTAATTAACTGTAATTTACATTTGAGCAATTGATTTATAGCCTCGCTGAGCGCTTGACAACCTAACTCTCCTCTGGGTTTAAAATGGCTGTGGTCAAAGGATAAGAAATCCAATGTCCATATTTTAAAACCAGTAGCAGATCCATCAGCCTGACCCATGAATGCCAATGTCCTTTATGTGCAATGCCCGCAGTAGCCATGAAAAGATAGGGAACTAAGCTACTGTATTACATCATGAACAAAACTGGATTTAGTTTCTCACGCAAGAGGTTCTCAAAGTATTGTCAGACTCTATATCCCTCCGTAACCTACTTCCTGTTAGATGCATGAAGGGTTCACAAGAATGCACTAGGTTGGTGCCTCCTTGCAGCCAGTGAACCCTTTTCCCCCGAGAGGTTGTACTAGAAAATGGTCTCTTAGCCCCTACCTGTCACTGGATATCTTGGTTATATTTTCCCCTCAATTCTTGTTTAGCATAGTAGGCACAGAGTGCCTGTGAAAATCCCAGATTCCTAATCAGAATGAGAACATGGACAATTTGCCAAGATGAACGCACAATTTGGCTTCTGCTAAATTCACTCGTGTGCAACACCTGTTGCACTAGTGCACGTCCAAATCCCAACTGGCACATGCATGACATGCGTTATGAGGGAACAAGTCAGACACGTGCACTTCTACCTGGATGGCTGTTCATAACCTGGGCCTACATGTCCCCAACCATACTGATGGTGTGTGATGCAACAGACACATAACGCACGTTCTGAATATCTTCTCATTTTAGGAGTTATGGGCAATTTAAATCCCGGTCACAGTTAGGCTACCTGTGTATGACAAAGTAGGGGTGCGATTCGCAGCTTGCTTAGACATACTCTAAAAATAGTAGCATCGCCTCAGTAGCAGAGTCAGTAGTGGGGTCGTGAGCTAGCTGCCTTGAAGCCGGGCCCAGAGAGTTAAGGCAAGTTTGCACTAGAAGCAGTTATTCTTATTCCTACCTTTTCTTAGGGTGTGTCTTCACAGCAGGTCTTAACTCAAAATAAGCTAGGCAAATTGAGCTACGTCAATTACTTCTTTGAAAACGCTTATTTCGAAATTGGGAGCACTGATTTCTAAACAGAGCACTCTTCCTCTGACTTCCCTTACTCCTCGTACAATGAGGACTACAGGAGTTGGAGTAAGAAGTCCTCCCACTTGACAGTATTTTGACATTATTCCAAAATAATGTTGCTGTGTCGACAGACCTTAGTGTGGTTCTCTCAAAATTTGTGTTCTTGTGCATTTTTCCCATGCCTCCAAACCGATCCACTGAACTTCCCATCACCCCGGTCAGCAAACAATGAAACATCTTTCCCGCTCAGGAAGATTCCGAAGAGACAGAAATTGAAAAGTTGTAGGAATGAGGTGTGGTGCCAAGAGAAGACCAGTGTTCGCTGCACTTGCCTCAGAACAGGATGCTATTCTTCATCTAGTCTTTGCTAGTCATGTTATAAAATGACATGGCAAGATCATATACAATGTACAGCTCAGTGCCTGAGGCTACGTCTAGACTGCAGGCTTCTTTCAGAAGCAGCTTTTCCAGAAGAGATCCTCTGGAAAAACTCCTTCTGAAAGAGCACATCCACACTGCCAAAGCACATCAAAAGCGATCTGCTTTTTCGACAGAGAGCGTCCACACTGAATGGACGCTCTCCTGCATGTAAACTGTAATTGCTATGAACGGAATGGCCACCAGAGCAAATGTGCTTTTTCCTCTTTCCTCTTCTTTCAAAAGAACGCCCTCTTCCCCGCACACACACTCCTTTTTCCGAAACAGCTCTTTCAGGAAAAGGCTTCTTCCTCGTAGAAAGAAGTTTACCAGCGTCAGAAAAACCCCTCTGTTCTTTCGATTTTTATTTCGAGAGAACGCAATTGCAGCGTGGACATAAGTGAAGTTTTTTCTGACTCTGTAGTATAGACATAGCCTGAGGCAAACTTCATATGGATACTCAAAAGCTGTGTGTGGATTCCTAACAGGTTTCTTTTAATAGTTTGGTGGTCGCATAAGCAGAGCAGTCATCATTTAAACCATGCACTGGGGCTGAATAAGCTGCAGGAACGGAACGCAGGGCTTTTCCCTGAAAAATATATAGGCCTCCTAGCATTTGCTCTAGAATGAATTTGCTGATAGCTGTCAGTGTTCGATCTTACATCCTTCCTTTGGCGCAGCCAGAGGGCGATAGCTCCCTAAATGCTGGAGACCAACCGACGGTCTATCCAGGATGCATGTACTTACCCACGGTGGTCATCACATTACACATTTCTGATCTGTATTTCACAAGCACAGGGGCTGTTTTTAAGTTCCAGGAGCATTTTGCAGTCAACGTCTACCCTGAGCCACCAGGAATGCTAAATATCAGTTTAAAAATTACAACATAAATCCGTTAGGTGTCTATTTGCTTTGGAACGGATGGCATTGACAGCTCAAAATCTGGCCCATTTGTGTGACTCACTATGAGAATTACCTCCCTGAACTCCACAGCTGTTTGTTCATTCCTTGTCTGCTGATTGGCCAATAGACTTGAAGCCATGTGGCCCTTCATGGTCTCTGGAGACGCATGCTTCCCTTCAGAGCTCCAGCAGGGGGAAATTGCTTCAGATGTCTACCTTGGCTGCCTGCCCTACAAACTGTTCTTCTTTAGCACTCCCCATACTTAGGGAGTCCCCCGCTGCAAGAAGCTGTTGCGGAGGACAGAGACTGAAGAGATACCACGTCATAACTGAACTGGCATTTTATTAAACAGTGAGTACCTCTTCGCAATCACAAGTGACCACTGTTCCCAGGCCTCCAAAGCAAAGATTAGCCACTTCTACAATGAATAAACAGGGCAGTATCAACACCTAGCTGCAATTACTCATCTGTTTCATACTCATCCGTAGCTACCTTTGTAGCTGATTTAGCAAATTGTTGCTCAGGGATTTCTGTGCCTCTGGACATGTGGGTACATCAAAGATTGTTTCTAGTCCAGTACAAAGCCTCATTCCCTTTGATTTTTACAGCACTGGACAACAATGCATCTAACTGGATAAGAGGCTTATTAACCCTAACTACACTTTTGCCAGAAAACTCCAGGTCAGCAGCCTATAGCTGAATCTGCAGCATTTTAGGTCATTTAAGCAGACTAAAATCATGGAAGGCCAATCTGCAGTAAAAAGCTTTCCTAGCCAAGTCTCCAAGGTACTGTTAATATATATAGCACAGAATAAGTATTGAGAAATACCAGTGCTCCCCCTACTAATGATTCACTTCTTTCATCTGAAGAAGTAGGCTGTGCCCATAAAAGCTCATACCACCATCTACATGTTTGGTTAGTCTCTAAGGGTATGTCTAAACTACATGGCTCCGTCGACGGAGCCATGTAGATTTGTTGTTTTGGCAAAGGCAAATGAAGCCACGATTTGAATGACCGCGGCTTCATTTACATTTACATGGCTGCCGCGCTGAGCCGACAAAAAGCTGATCAGCTGTTTGTCTGTTCAGCGCGCTAGTCTGGACGCTCCCCTGCTGACATCAAAGCCCTTTGTCGGCAGCCCCGGTAAACCTCATCCCACGAGGAATAACGGGGCTGCCAACAAAGGGCTTTGATGTCAGCAGAGGAGCGTCCAGACTAGCGGCAAGCGGACAAACAGCTGATCAGCTTTTTGTTGGCTCAGCGCAGCAGCCATATAAATTTAAATGAAGCCGCGATCATTCAAATCGCGGCTTCATTTGCCTTTGCCTACGTGTCTAATCTACATGCCTCTGATGACAGAGGCATGTAGTCTAGACACAGCCTAAGGTGCTGCAAGAATACTTGTTGTTTTAAATTTTTCCAGTTACAGACTAACACAGCTACCTCTCTGAAACTTTTATTCACCTTTCAGTTTGACTTCAAATTATAAACAAAATGGAATAGTAGGTTCTTCGGTTACACTTTTAAATGAAAGCTGGGACTCTCTTCACAGGACTCCAGCTGCTTTAAGATACACACCAAATTTTGTGAGCCATAATAAAGAGTTTGAAACCGTGGCTTGGTATAAATATAATGATGTTTTGAGGGTGGCAGAGTTTTCTCAAAACACAGCCAGAAGTAAATATTAAAGGAATCCTTGTTGACTTGAAAAAAAATTGCCTTTTCATCCAATAGTTTTGCACTTACTTTTGAGGCACAGAACACTTAACATTCTTGTGCCTGAAGGAGATGAGAGAAAAAAAAGTCTCTATTATTTTCCAAGTCCATTTTTTTTGTATGTGACAGCACTTTGCACAGAGTCCATTTCTGCTGAGATCAGCTGCACTTAATGTCTCACGCACCAGTATAATGGTGTCTCCCTCATATATTCTTCAGAGAGGAATTCACCGTCATGCTCTTCCCAACACCTCATGAAAGGTTGTTTACTAGTAACTGCAACAAAGATGCTGTCAACTTTTAAATCTGCAGTTAGCTGTATCCTCTCCTTTTAACTTCTGAAGAAAGCAGAGCATGGGGGAAGGGATGAGGGGAGTCTGGGGTAGCTCCCTCTTTCTGGAGCCAGGCAGTATCTGAAGAAACAGAAGAGTCCCCTGTTCCCTGCACGCACACACCACTTGACCTTCCTAGAAGATGTAGGTGCTGGGTAAATCAAAATTTCAGTGCAAGTTTCCCTACCCATAAAATGGAGCAACTGACTGACTTCTCACAGGTATTATGAAACAATGTTTGCAAAAACTTAGCAATGAAAAGCATTAGCTAGCAGCACTAGTCCAAGATAAAAAGATACTGAAAAGCTACTGAAATTCACCCAGGTACAGTGTCAACACAAGAGCTATGCACCAATGAAACCCCACTGATAATCAGGATTGGACCTGGGGTCTACCGCATGTCAGCCATTTTACTTGGACTTCACACAGGAATTTAAAGAGACGAGTAGTGAAGACAATGCATGTGTGAAAAATATCCACACCGAGAAGTCTGGAAACAGACACCCCCCCGCCCCCTGTTCCTCCATGGAGCAGAGACTGTAAAAGTACCATTTTCTACAAAAAACATCCCCTCCATGAAATCTCTCATCTCTTCCTTGAAGAATGGGAGACTAGTCCAATTTTCATGCCCATTTAGTCCTTGACCCTATGTCATGCCAAAATTGGTTACCCATCAGGCCTCCAATAGTATGTAATGTGAACACCTCGAAAGTGTCACCAGAGGGCAGGACCTTTCATTCAGCTTCTCACCACCTGAATTGAAGTTGAACTGGGAACATCACCACCAGCCCAAGCAATCCCTGCCATTTATGCCTTCTGGTGCTTTAAAATAGGATCCAACCCCATGTAGGAATGAACAAGCTTACATTTTTAAACAGGTAATAAATCACTAGAACAAGGTACCACGGCTCATAGCGGGTTGTCCAGTACTGGCCATTTTTATATGCATCTGACAAAGTAGTTTTTACCCACGAAAGCTTATGCCCTAATAAATCTGTTAGTCTTTAAAGTGCCACAGGACTCCTTGCTGTTTTTGCAGATACAAATTAAACACGGCTGCCCCTCTGATAGATGACAACTGGGAGTTTTTCTAAGAGACTCACTCTAGGAATTGTTCTGAGAATGTTCTAGAGCCTGGTGTTATATAGGAGGTCAGATGAGATGACCACAGTAGTCTCTTCTGGCTCCAAAATCTAAGCATCTCTATGAACATCTCCCTCCAAAAGCCCCACCCCACAGGTTCACACCGCTCCAGTTTCCCTTTCCACTTCAGGCAGTCATAGTAATCCAGTCACCCCTCAACCTTCTCCTAAGCGCATGACCCTTTCCTCAAACCTGGGCTGAGCTTCACCAAGAGACCAGAACGCAATCCCGCCTGGATTCAGGCTGCTCTCAGGCTCAAGAAGAATTTTTTTCACAGCCCTAGAGCAGATCCTAAGAGTAAGTAACTAGTTAACTGATCCTGAAGTGGCATGTGTCTCTGCAATGAGGTCTATAATCCCCTTTTTTTTTAAACACCTGTAAAATCTGTGTAGCTTTCTTTAGAGCAAAAAAAAAAGATGTTACTCAAAGCAAGCAAGACAAATTACTGAGCTGGTCTCTCTCTTCCTATTTCTTAGCTCCACCACCCTTCCCAGGGATTTCGCTTTGGGACGGTGAGAGAAAGCAGTGCTGAAGACTATGTCAGACAGAGCTTCCCAGAGATGCATGAGTACATGAGACGGTACAACGTGCCTGCAACTCCAGACGGCGTGGAACACCTGAAGTGAGTCTCTGCACGCTAGCATCTTGTGATCACTGACTGATCAAAGAGCGCTTCGTTTCACAGTCCTGGGCTGCACGAAGGCCCTAGTCCAAAGCTCCTAGGAGTCAATGGACCTCTTTCCCATTACTTCATTGGAGACTTAGTTATTCTAAGTGTCTTCTGTACAGGTTTTCCTCCATTCATCTTACTTTATATATAATACCAGAGGATTTACCTGGCATGTTTCAGGTCCTTAACCAAAATATTTTTTGGTTTTCTTCATTTAAATCATTGATCTGGTGTGGGGCTGGGGTCAGGGAGTAAGCATACAAGCTGCCCTGGGGAGAGAGGACTACCCCAACACTCTCCGACCACAGCAGCTTGGGGCCAGGTGAGAAGCACCTCTCCATGGCTGCTGTAGCTCCAGCGGGCACAGCGGTGCATATCCCTCAGCCAAGGGACAGACAGGCACACAGTCAGACAAACTCTCTCAAATATCTAGTAGATAGCTGTTCCTTTCTCTACCTCTGCCCTTTGCTGCCCCAATGGAGGTATAGCCGTCCCAGTCCCCATTTCTGGCCCCTTTCTGCCCCCTTGTGGTCAATGTACAGTATAACTGTGCCTGCTAGCAGACTCCTCCCTTTCCATTTTATGAGAAACAATCATATTCCAGGCATATCTCATTGTTCAGGCACAACCAAACCCTGACCTTGCTTTTAATTTATTAGAGGAAGTGGCATACCAAATTTGGTGGTCCTAGCTTTTATTATTTAGGAGGCATTTTTGAACAGACACACAGATTGCTGGACAGACACACACACACACTCAAATATTAAGTACATTTTTCAAAGGGTTAAATAAACTTGGATTGTCTAGATCATGTCCAATTTTCCATTTTCAGAGGCATCATGGTTGTATTGCTCTGGCATGGAGGACAACAGGGCAGAGTTGGGGAAGAAAGTACAAGCTCATTCTCCCCATCGCTAAAAGGGAACAAGGAGTAACAATTACAGCATGGAGAGTACAGAGAGGCGCTCACTCTTTGCAGACAAAGCAACCTTTTGCAGTGCCGCGATGGGTTGAAAGATATTCATTGGGCAGGAGGCGCTGTCCAGAAGGCAGTGCCAATAAAAACAAACATTAGAAATCTTGGTGCCACCCACAATCATACTTGTGCCCCAAACAGAGACTCTTTAGAAAGATTTCAATAAGAACAGCAGTGACACAAAATTGATAGACAATTATCAGCTCAGTCTCACATTTCCAGCAAGGCGTGTGGTTTCAAATACATTTCCCTCTCAATGTTCTGCAATTGATTATACACATGACTAGATTGGAGGCTACAATCATGGTCATAATTAGCCACAGGTTGGATCCCCAGGGGATCTGTATAACAAATTGCCTGTGATTACATTGTTTAATATTTTAGGGTACCCTGATTTTATTTTCATGAGTAACTCCTAGCGCACTTGCCACATCCTCAGTAGATGTAATTCAGTCCCATGCCAGTCGGTGGGTTTGTGACACTTCTACCAGCTGGGGATTTGGCCACTTGATGGTTTCCCTTGATTGGATGAGAACATGGGGAGCACATTTCCATACATGCAGTCACAGAACCTTAAAATGTGCATTCCATAAAACATTCAAACCAGGGAAACTCTGTCATGTGAATGTGCATGGGAAAGCAAAAAGCAAGCCTGGACGAAAGACATTCATGTTAAAAGAGCAGCAAGGTATTCGTGGAAAACCTTGCCAAGTGCTCAGCTCTTGCTTTTACCATACAGTAGATCAATCTTAGAAGCAGCAGTAGGAAACTGAACCTGAATGACAGCCTTAGATATTTCTTGTTTCCTCCTTTGTGTGCTACTGTGCAAGCAACTTAAATTTGATTCTCACCCTATTGCACTTTCCTTCTTCCAGGTCAATGATATGATATAAGACCTGGTTCTTTTGCGGATATTCTGCTAGTCAGATCAACCTCTCTGCACATGAGTCCTTCCCTCTGATATTTAACACAGTTCTGCGTTGATAGCAGTAACCCCTGCTCCTCAGCATCATTAGGGTTATAAAGTAGGTTTTAGGTTGGTTTTGGGTTGGGTTTATATATCAGAAGCTTCCTGAGAAGTACAATCTTGGTTTCCAACCCTGAAACAATAGCTTCTATATCGATGAACACAACGGTGAAGCTTCTCATATTGGTTGCTTTCTTACTTTGATCTTCAACAACAGGCATGATCCAGAGAAACTAGATGCCTTCATCATGGATAAAGCGCTCTTGGATTATGAAGTATCAATAGATGCAGACTGCAAACTCTTGACAGTGGGGAAACCGTTTGCCATTGAAGGTATTTCAGACAGTATCTTTCTCCTTCTGATCCATCCTGCCTGCCAGCGTTGCATATAATTAATACAGACAGAATGAAAGATTGTGGGCCAGATCCTGACCCCACTGAAGTCATAGCAGAACTCCCACAGACTTCAGTAAAGCCAGAATTTCTTCTTATTTGTCTTTCAGTGTTTTCGTGTCAGCTCTCAAATTACTTGCATGTTACAGCCTCTATAGAAGAGGTGGAAGGGGCAGGGCTTGGAGCAAGGTGCACCCGCCCCACCCTGAGACACCCCCAGAGGGTGTGGCATCACACTCTGACGGTGATTTAAAGGACCATTGACGCAGTAGCAGTGCCGGTGGCTGGGAGCCCCGTGCCCCTTGGAATCACCTGGAACAATTGACTCCTTCACCCCGCTCCCCCACCTCAAGTCAGCAGGCCTGCATATTACTCTACAGAGAATGTACTGTAGTTTAATACTGTGGTAGTGTAACCCACACACCTAGGCTACGTCTAGACTGGCATGATTTTCCTCAAATGCTTTTAACAGAAAAGTTTTCCGTTAAAAGCATTTGTGGAAAAGATCGTCTAGATTGGCACGGATGCTTTTCCGCAAAAAACACTTTTTGTGGAAAAGCATCCATGCCAATCTAGACGCGCTTTTGCGCAAAAAAGCCCCGATAGCCATTTTCGCGATTGGGACTTTTTTGTGCAAAACAAATCTGAGCTGTCTACACCGGCCCTTTTGCGCAAAAGGGATTTTTGCCGGAACGGGAGCAGCATAGTATTTCTGCAAGAAGCACTGATTTCAGACAGTCCGAAGTTAAGTGTTCTTGCAGAAATTCAAGTGGACAGTGTAGACAACTGGCAAGTTTTTCCACAAAAGCGAAAGACTGGAAAAACTTGCCAGTCTAGACACAGCCCTAATGTAGCCCTAGTGTAGACGTAGCCTAGGTGTGTGGGTTACTGAGTAATGCAAGTGATACCTAGACCACAGCAACAGTTAAGATCAAGAGACCACCACAGCATGGGCTGGGAGCCAGCTGGCTTTTAGCTCAGAGGGTAGAGGCTCCTGTACCCCGCTTCAAAGGTCCCAGGTTCAAATCCGCCCAGTGACAGTTACAGTAGCACCCATGACCCCTCTTAGGGAATGCCCCTATATCTGGCACTGAAAACACACACAGAACAAAAGGCAGCCCTATCTCAAGGAGCTTGCCAGCTAATCTCAGGTGTATCTATGAGATGACAGCCTGCTGGAAGGTCACTTCGGGTATGTCTACACTACCCTCCTAGCTCGAACTAGCGGGGTAATGTAGGCATACTGCACTTGCAAATGAAGCCCGGGATTTGAATTTCCCGGGCTTCATTTGCATAAGCGGGGAGCCACCATTTTTAAAACACCGCTGGTTCGAACCCCGTGGAACAAGGTGTACCGGTAGTTCGGAATAGGAATCTAGTTCGAACTACCTAGTTCCAGCCCTGTGTAGCCGCGCTGCACGGGGTTCGAACCAGCGGGGTTTTAAAAATGGCGGCTCCCCACTTATGCAAATGAAGCCTGGGAAATTCAAATCCCGGGCTTCATTTGCAAGTGCGGTATGCATACATTACCCCGCTAGTTCGAACTAGCGGGGTAGTGTAGACATACCCTTTGTGATTAGGGGAGTGGCCCTTATAAAACAAAAAAATACTGAGACAGAAATTTCCCCAAACATTCAAGTAACTCTGTGGTAAGTGGGGTAGACTATTGACATAGAATGGGATGGTGTTTCTTCATGAGGACAGCAACTGCATATCCTGCAACATGATCTATGCCAGCAATGCCCCACTGCCATGCATATTGGCCAAACTGGATAGCTTTTACCACCAAGGATAAATGGACACAAATCAGACATCAGGAATGGTAACACAGAAACTTGTAGGGGAACATTTTAACCACACTAGGCTCTCAATCATGGATTTAAAAGTAACCATTTTTTTTTAAAACAAAGGAATTTCACAAGCCAACTACAGAGAGAGAGTGGAAAATTGACCTTCATTTGAAAATTTGACACTGTTTCCCTAGGCCTGAACAAAGTCATTAACTGGATGGTCCATTATAAAACCAGTTTTCCTTACATTTAACATCTCATTGACATCAAAAGTTAAGTATGGGACACTTCCAGTCCACTCATTTGGCCTCATTAGCACCAGCATTACAATTGACAGGTACCTTGTTTCCCCCACCCCCTCCCTTCTTTTTCTGTTATGAGTCTGAGTCCCTCTTTTTTCTCCACTCAAGCTCATCTGAAGAAATGGGTTTTGCCCATGAAAACTCATGATCCTATATTATATAGATATTTGTTAGTCTTTAAGGTGCCACAGGACTTCTCGTTTTTATTGCTGCTGAAAGACTTCTCACCCATACTAACTACTAGACAATTAAAAACTCCATTTTCCTGTGTAGGCACACTCACCACCCCCAAAATGGATTTCTACGATCCTCCCTTTCAAACAGTCACGCTTGATTATTCAGCGGGGGTTGGAGCTTGGTTTAGCATAATTAAGTGACCCTCTCCAATTATTTGACCTCTTTAAATGCCAATATGGGAACAGAAAGACACCAACAGCTTCACAATGCAGCCTGAAAGCAAAATAGTCAACAAAGGGCTCCAGCCCTGCAAAACACGTTAGCAGCTATTAGACTTCAGGCTTCATTTTTGTGATGGGTGGTCCGTGGAAATGATTTTCTCCTCCCACTCCCTTCCACCAACAGTCAATCCAGTAACACCATCACAAGGCAAAGCGACCTCTCTCAACATCTAAACAGGGAACAAAGCTAATGGAAGCCAAGTAGTTTAATCATTATATCTAGAGGCACCAAAGATGCCAACCATATAGCAAATCCCCCTTTGACATTAAGTTTGTCATTTTATAGCACAAAGGGACATTAAAAAGCAATCCATTTTTATTTCCCACCAGGGTTATAATGGTCATAAACCTGTCAGTCCATCAGCAGTTTGGGTTATACTCCATTAAGTGTACATGTGAGGAGGACTAGCTTTATGGAGAGAGCTACAAAATTACTAAACTTTGAATCCTTTAAAGTCAGGAACAGTAAAAATAATCAACTCAGGACCTATAACTTCTAGCATCAAAATGCCCCATATTGATAGCGCAGATTGTGCTTGTTATTTTGTGCTGTCCTTTGTGTTTTCCCACACACAGAGTAGTCATATTCTTCCAGTCCCAAGTTCATTTCTTTTAGATTAAGGAAAATAAAAGACCAGAAGTGCATTTTCCATCTTGGAGCAGTGTTTATGTCTCCTCTGTGCAGCTTGCTACAGAGGCTGCAGGACATCGAAAAAGTAAAACAACATCTCTCTGATAGAATACTTTTCATCGGTGGATCTCAAAATGTTTCACAATTGGAGGTCAATTTCACTTTCCCCATTTTAAAGATGGGGGAAACAGAGGGGCAAAGTGGCTTGCCTAAAGTCAACTATTAGGCCAGAGGCATAGCCAGGAATAAAACTGATGTCTCTGAGACCCAGGGCAGTGTTCAATCATCTGCCCGCCCCCAAAGTTTTTAGAACTGTCAGGTGCAATACACAGATGATAAAGATGCCACCATTTCACAGCAACATACCCACAACAAAGCTACCTTGCTTCATCGAGTAACAAGGCACTTGGCCTGCAGACTTCCACGTGGTGTCTGGTTTGTATCTCCGTCTGTGTCCATGAAACATTTTGGGTATGGGACAGTAATTCCTCATTTAACACGTGTCCGCTTAACACGTTTTCAGATAGCACGATTTTTTTTTTTTAGGGAACTTTTTTTAATTACACGACCGTCCCCGGAATAACACAATTTCCCCAGCTGGTCCGTTGCGGGCGGCATCACAGGGCTTCCCCCGCCTCCCTGCAAAGCAGCGGAGGGTTTGCCGCTCACCACGCCATTCCCCGCTGACTCCCCCTCGCCGGACGTCTTGCCCCCTCTCCTCTGCCCCCACTTGCAGGCCAGCGGCTAGGTTTCCCCAGCTGGCCCGTTGCTGGCAGCTGCGCAGGGCTTCCCTCGCCTCCTTGCAAAGCAGTGAAGGGTTCGCCGCTTGCTGCGCTGTTCACCAGCAACCCCCCCTAGCCGGACGCAGTGCAGGTCCCGGCAGACCCATCACAGGGGCATACTCCCAACCCAATCCCCCTCCCCTCTCCTTCCCTTCCTTAGAGCCAAACACCTCCCCTCCCTGCTGTAACCCAGTCCCCTTTCTCCCCCAATCTTATGTCCCAGTCCCACAAGACACCACTGCTTGAAACGCAACCCCCACCTTTTCCATTATTTTCAATGGAAAAATTGACCCCGCATAACACATTTTCACTTAACTCCATCATTTTCTGAAACATCTATAGTGTTAAATGAGGAAATACTGAGAGACGAGGCTACAGTTTAAATAAAAGCACGTATCTAAGCTGCAAACCAAAAAACATGAAACCTCATACATCACGAGGGTAGCTGTACAAGCAGTTGGTAATTTCCCACTGGCAAATTACAAGGTGCGTATGCAGTTACTTGTTTAATGTGCACAACAGCATGCTTCAGGTGCACAAATTCGGCTATTTTTAAAAAAAGATAAAAGACAGTATTGTTTTTCCCCCTTGAGCATGGCATTCAACAATTAGAATTATTGAGTCTGTTTCTCACATGCACCAATTTTTTTTTACAGAACTCTGGAAGTGTAAAAGGACTTTCAAGCAGATATACACATGTTCAAAAACTTCAGAGGGGTAGCCAAGTTAGTCTGTAACTGGAAAAACTTAAAACACAACCGTCTAGTGGCCCCTTACGGACTAACAAAACACGTAGATGGTCTCATGAGTGTTCATGAAATGAGGCATTCAGAAAACATTCATGTGCATGTTACAGTATCAATGTGTTGAATTTATTTAGCTTTGCATGCATGTTTTTGCAGGCCTCAGCAATCACAGGAGTAATTGTGTGTGCACCAATGCTGTTTGCATTACACGGTTTTGTGTTATGAATTCTCATTTGGGTTTGGTTCCTTTTACACTATAGATGAGCCAACACACAATCTTGGATCTGTTTTTGGACCCTAGAACTAAGCACAGTAACTAGGTGTGCCATATAGATACCTGAGGAATGTGTGTTGATACCAACTACTCATACGCAAACAAAACCAGCCACACACACACACCCCAAAAAACCCTTGTATTATATTTTCTCCTAGGCTATGGCATTGGCCTTCCCCCAAACTCTCCACTGACCTCAAATATATCTGAGTTGATCAGCCAATACAAGTCTCATGGCTTCATGGACGTGCTGCATGACAAGTGGTACAAGGTAGTACCATGTGGAAAAAGAAGTTTTGCGGTCACTGAGGTAAGCAACGTATTTAGTGGTCACAGAAACAACAGTGTCCGGAGTTTGCGCTGGCTGCTTGTTGTTTGGAAGGTTCATGGTACATAGACAAGAGTCTCTGGCTGGAAGAGGTTACAATCTAAGACAGGGGTCCTCAACTTATTGCATGGGGGCCCACTGGGATAATCCACAGGCGGGATACAAGGCTGTTTACATTAAACATTTGCAGGCACGGCCCCCTGCAGCTTCCAGTGGCCATGGTTCACCACTCCCGACCAATGGGAGCTGCGGGATGTGGCAGCTACCCACTGTCTACTCTGGGCCCCAGTCCTGGGATCCTGTAGGTAGCAGCTATCTGTAAGGCCTTCTAAATAATTGCATTGCTGCTATAATTCCCTGGCCCACTTCCCCATGATGGCAGCACCTTCTTCACCCTTACCTCAGAGCCATGCCCTAGTGGAGTCCCAGCAAGAAGCCCAGAGCACCATCTTCTCTCCTCAGGGACTGAATTCCCTCTGTCCCAGAAGCTCTTATGCTGTTAGGCTGCAGAGCCCTGATGGCTTGGGTCCCACATAGCTACTGCAGGCAGCATGGGGGACCACTCTACTGTCCTTTTCTGGGATGGGGTGTGGCAGGACCACTAGAACTCCAGCAGGGGACCTCCGTGCCTAATCATCCACCCCATCACAGGTCTTTTTATTCTACAATGGGCATCTCATCTTTAGAGCCCTGCAAATCTGCAGGTATCCGCTTTATATCCACAGGTACGAATGCAGATATCCGCGGCTCATTTTTGCAGATCTAGATACAAAATTTGTATCCATAACCCTGAAAATCTGTGGATGTCCACTTTATAATCTGCAGGTATCCATATCTGTGGATAGGGATGCGGGTATCCGTGGCTCATTTTTGCCGATAGATGCGGATACACATTTTCTATCCACGCAGGGATCTACTAATATAAATGAGAAGAGAGAATTTTTCTTGAGAATATAGAAAGGTTAAAAGATTAAAAAGTGAATTTTAAAGAATTGGTCTTGAGGAACCTAAAAAGAGCGTATAGCTTAGACATTATGTTTATTGTGTCCCAAAGTGCTCGACCCTGACACTAGCTATATACTCCAGCTCACAGGAAGTACACAGGGATGGATCCACTGTCCCTGCCTCATCTCATTCAGACCAACCCTACCCCAGCTCTCAGTGTTACCTGGGGGAACATAGAAGCTTAGCTTTGGAAGAGACTTCATGTCACCTCGTCCCACCGCCTGCCTGAAGCAGAACCAACTCCAGCCAAATCTGGGATATGGAAGAGTGACCAGAAATTTCCACAATAACCTGATTTTGTGGGATTTCCATTTCTCCAGTTCTGCAGGCCCAAGTGATTCAGAGGCGCATCTAAATTCCTTGGTCTAACAGAACCACTGACGCTATCGGAGATTTATTGCTATTAGCATGTTCTAGACACTGGCCCAAACAGCCAGAAACAAACATCCTCAAACTTTGGTGGAGCGTGTATCTGACTCCGTATCTACATTTTGCAGCTTGCAGCAGTGTTCATTATTGTCATAAATGTCAACATGAACCTAATTAACACTTCTTTAAGTGAGCAAAATTGACTGTTTCTTCTATAAAACCTATTATTCTTTTCTGACTAATGTTCAGCCCTATTCCAGAAAAATAGATTTCAGGGGCACGGGGAAGCTTATTGCAGGCAACCTTTGATCCAGTTTATCAGTAGACTGTATTCGTATCCAAAGGGAAATATTCTTATGGGGAAAGGCTAGTTTTTAATACAGCATATCTACTCTTGACAGTCTGTTCCTTCTGTAACCCTCCTGTTACTTTACATTTGAAAACAAGTCTATTGAACTAACCCTGATCAAGATTGCCAATAGGCAATGGCTGTTAATTAGCACAAGTGGCTTTAAAATTGAAAACCCTTGTCTGCCAGGAACAAAAAGTGAGACTTTTGAGTGCTTCCCTACTGAAGAGTTTAATTGGCTTATTAAGCTTTTGCATTCTAAAGAGAGCAGCCAGGTTTCAAGTACATCTGACAAGTCTCCTTTTAAGCAGCCCTGTGGAAGGTTTGTCATGGGTGCAAGGCAATGTTTATTTTCGCCCTCGTACGGAACTGCATTGAGCATGGAGCCAGAATAAAGAAGCTTCATTAAATTGAATTTCAGAGTTTGTGACTAAGGAGTTTCATCTTTAGCACATGCATCTGACGAAGTGGGTCTTTGCCCATGAAAGCTTATGCTCCAACACTTCAGTTAGTCTATAAGGTGCCACAGGACTCCTTGCCGATCATTCAGCACAGTAGCTCTGTGGCCCTTAGCAATGGGAGTTTCTTAATGTAGTACCCAGAGGCCTGAGGCTAGAACTCTGCCTGAAGCAGAGAATCTCAGGTTAGTGAAATGCTCTTTAGCCTCTCCCCTGGTTATAATGACAAGAAAATGGATGAATTGAACGACTTCAGTGTCTGATTCGCAGAACGCCTAACCTCTGTCAGCCTCCATCTCTCTTGCACCTGCTTCCTGTTCGAGATTTATTGGATTCACCTATAAGTGAATGTGGTGCTGTGCTGTACTGATCCTGGCACTCATCAGGGCTGTTAAAAAACACTCTGGAGCTGCTGGACATTGGAGTTTTACTCCTCCTTTCCACTTTCACCCAGGCACAGATGGAATTACAGGCAGCCCCACGGGGCTGCTCAGACTTTGCACTATACGGGGCATGGCCAGCTCTCTCTCATGACACTCAGTTCACTTTCATGAAGTCCATTGGCATTCTGGTTAGGGATGTTAAATATCGGTTAATTGAATAGTTGAGTAACCTCATGAATTCTTATCGGTTAGTCGACTATTCTATAGTCTCTGGGGGCGGGGCCAGCAGGAGTGTGGGGTGCCAAGTGGGAGCTAGCCCGCAAGGGGAGCCAGTTGAAAAACCAGCTCCTCTTGCGGACCAGTTGCTTGTCACCTGTGCTGCTGCTTCTGATAAAGAGGCAGCAGTGTGGGATGGCAGCAGCCCCTGTCTGGGGAGAGGGGGAGTTTAAGCTCCCAGACCCAGTGCGAACAGGAACTGAGCCAGGCTGCCTACCTGCCTGGCTCCTAATACACTTTAAATGAAGAGCTGCAGTGAGGGTAGGTCCCAGACCCAGAACTCAGCTGGGCTGCTGGCCAACCTGCTAAAAAATTGACTGGTGGCGGGGGGGGGGGGGGGGGGGGGGGGAGGGGAAGGGCAGGGGACATGTTTGTAATCTATAGCATTAACCTATAAGCTTTTGCTTATCGGTTCATTGACTACACTATTACATCCCTAATTCTGGTAGCAATGCAGATTTTGCAGACTGACCGACAGATGTCTAGAAGACTAGTCATTAAACCCCCCTAAAAACAACTTAAACAAGTGGTCCTGTCGAACCTTAGAGACTAACAAATATCTAGATAGTATCACAAGCTTGCATGGGCACATCTCTCATCGGAAGAAGTGGGTTTTGCCCATGATACACTCTCTCATTCTCACCCTCTATATATTAGTCTCTAAGGTGCTGTAGGACCACTCAATTTTTAAGTTACAGACTAACAAGTCTGTTACCCCTCTGAGCCTATTAAACCCCTTTGTTCATTCTGAAATCTTAAAATGATGTAGATGGGGAGAAGTAGGGTTCTAGCGGGCAAGAGATAAGTTTGGATACCTGCGTAGTTGTCAGGAGCCTCTGGCAAAATTAATCTGGTCTAACGCTACATTAACTTTGATCTTTGAGTGGCACAGCCACATAACCTATTTTTTAGTGCAGAGAGAAAAGATCTCAGTCATGAAAAATGGTGCTACGTGTTTTCTCCTCTGCAAGTCTACCCATCCCAGAACAAACACAATTTTAAAAGCCTTCCCAAAGGCTTTAGTGATCCAGGCAAATTTGGGGTGACCAGATTAGTCAGGTACAGACAAGATCAGAAACTGCATGACACTCAAAGACAAAAGGTACATCTACACTGCGGCACTATTTTGGGAAACTTCCAGTATCCCGAAATAGCTATTCCACATCTTGACAATACACCTGTTATTTCGAAATAACAGGCTCACTATTCCAACATCCCTGTAAACCTCATTCCATGAAAATTAAGGGACATTTTGCTGCTTTTGAGAAGCAGCTCGTGTTTCGTGGGGCATTTCTCAGACCCTCAGAGTGTCTCTACATTCTCAGGCCTTTTGGCCATGCCGCCATTAAGACTGACAGGAAAAAGATTAGAAGAAGGAAAGATAGATAGGACCTGCCTAGGCAAGCTGCACAGGAAATACGCCTGGGTTTTTTGCTATTTTCTGGATCTATTTACGTGATAGCACAAAATGGTTTTGATTTTTTCAGGGAGGAAGGTGTCAGTTAAAAGGGAAGAGGGAAGGCTGTTGGCATTTTCTCTTGCCCCCCCCCACATCCATACATGGCTAGATTAAGATATTAACCACAAGAGCACATTAATACCGAAAGAGAGACATCTAGTGGCTATGACATTAAAAACACTCCACAGGCCTGCCAGGACACAATACGTGCTTTTTCGGGGCTACTTGTTCATCCGTCATTACCAAAGTGCAAGGAAGAAAAAGCAAATAACATGTGGCCACTGAACAGAGGAATGAACGCTGAATCCAGGGTGCCAGTCTTGTCATTTTTCTGAGTGCACCTAGCTTAAAGGCACAAAGCTGAAAAAGGCCGTGCACACCCCTCTGCTGTAAACGCTGCAACAACGCTGCGACTGCTCCAAAGCCCACAGAAATCGAGGTTCTGCATGAGCGTTCAGTCAAGCACTTTGTGACCGTCCTGCGTCACACTGAGAGATCAGGGTCATTGGGTCCTATGGTGGCAGCTCAAACTAGATCTTCTGAGGTAGGAAGAAATGTAGGTGACTTGCCATAGCACTGGGCAGGTGCACCACCCTCTGTGACCTCACCAAAATTTTAACTGCTAACTGGGGTGTCCCCACATGGCCCCTCTGGGTGACCCCCCAGAATCAGTCGCCTGTGAGAAGAAATGGGTGTCAAAGCAGAGGAAGAATCCCAATGGCCCATTCAGAATACGAATAGGAGAAGAGAGGAGGGGAGATTGGGAGCGGGGAGAGTACAAAAAAGTCTCTCCAGTTCACCAGAGCATTTCAGTCTGACTTGTGTGCGCAGCCTTCACGTGATTCCTTCATGCATCTCTTCGGTCATGGTCACAATTCCCGAGCAAGCTGCGCTTCAGAGCCCTTACACTCCCTCTTGAACTCACCCTGCCAGTGACACTTCTTCGCTCCCCGGGGTGGGACCATGCTGCCCAGCTCAGGGCCTCCCCCCTTTTCCCAGCAGCACTAACCCAGCAGGTTCGGCTGTGTTTGGCACTTGCAAATGCTTTGCCTACAGGGGCCTGCGATTTGACCGGCCAGTGGGTTAAAGTGACTCAAAAATTGCTTCTTTGCAGCCAAGCACGAAGTACATCGCACGCAGGGAGAAGGGATAAAACAACAGTCTCCTACTGAGGTCTCTTCCAACTCGGAGCCTCCTATGTGCCTGGCTCCTGCCTCAGCCAACACTGGCAGAAGAGAATAAGGTGAAGTCCCACTGAGACCAGACCTTCCTCCTTCTGGGCTACAGCCCCCTCCTGCTTTGTCTGTGTCAGACTCCTCCCCAGCCACCGCTGTCCACCCAACCCCCTTAGACAGGATCTTGACATTTTTAGTGTCCTCATTGAGCCTGTCTTTGGGCCTGAGAAGACTGGAACCTGCTAGAGTCAGGCAGGAGCGTTCCCCAGTTAGACTAAGTTCTGAGGAGCAGAGACTGTCTCTTTGTTCAGCACCCCGCACATCACCATGGTTTCCTGCAGGACCTTCTGTATTCTCTGCCTGTATTTTATTTTTGCATGTGTCTTCCTCCCTGCCAGCCGCCTTTGAGTTAACTCCTTGCAGTCAGGCAGGATAACAGCAGGCAGACAAATTGACGTACATAACATGGTCATAAAAAAAATGCTGATAACACTTTCCTTCTCCACGTGTGTGAACTCATATTCGTCATCTTTTTTTAAGCTGAAATTCTCAGAATGAATTTAACATATTTAGTAACATGAATATACATAGGAAATTCATGCTGTCTTCAAATATTTTTCCCTGCACCGTGCTTTATTAATGGAGCTGAGAGAAAGCTTTGTGATTAAGGCTGAAACCATATGAAACCTGACGGGTTTGTGGTTGTCATGATGAATTCAAAGCTCAGAGTACGTTTATGGAGAAATTCCTCAGGTCGCCAAGACTTTGAACCAACTTGGACCCCGTCTCCAGAAGGTCCAAGATGATTTATGGTGTTACCCGATAGCCATTTAAATTCGTGTTTGCAGTTCGCACAGGAAGGCATGTGGTGGGCATTTCGCCTGGATCAACATAAAAGAACCAGCTTGAGAGAACCAGTGTAAACTGAAGCTAGTTGGTTTCCATATGGTTCTCGCTCTTCTCAGTTTGCCTCACTGACTCAATACTCAGGACCATGTGAAGATTCAGTTTTCTTCCTTTCTCTGAAGACTGCATGTTGGCCCAACCAACAGAGAAAAAGAGCCGCTTTCCGGGAGCCAGCAAACTTGTGACACTTTGCCTGGCCCACTAGACGGTGCTCAAAATAATTCTCAGAACCTACGGTTGGCATTCGCCTAGCCTCTGTACTTCCTATTCTGGTGGAAAGAAGGCAATCTTTAATTAATAGGATGTTAATCATTATGAATAGGGCATATGGAGACCTAGACAGTAAATGGCTTCATTTTTATAGCTTTTGGATGACTAGCTGGCTAGTACACATTACACATGTCAATTAAAAGTAATGGCATAAAATGGAATATACATGAGTGAAATATTCATCAGGATGGCCCCTAAACAGATGAAATATCCATCTTCCTATTTTGTCATCACTCCTGTAGGATAACACCAAACCTTAGAAGCCTGCATGTTTGAGGATTCATTTCTTTTTAGATTTGTTTCGAGATTATACTTTGTACACATTCTTTTCTCATCTTCCTTCGGGAAATGTCTTTTTGCACTCCAGGAAGGTAACAAGAGGTGTTGATTTTGCAGGCAAAGCTTGAAGAAATAGCTAGCCTGCTGCTGGTTCTCAGCTGTGCTCCCTATCTTGATATTTTGTCCGCTTACCTGTGACTTGTGCTATTGAGTGCACACCAAAGAACACCAGACCCTTTGTGAAGAAGGAAAACACTCCCATGTGCACCCAAAACAAGAAAAGTCATCATGTTACAAGGAATCGGAGGTGAGGGATTAGCAAAGTCTCTCTCGCCAAGGATGTATAAACAAATCAGATACACACTTTCCTATTTCTTGCATTTCTGCACGCAACTGCTGTTTTTCCTATTCATTAGTAACAGACTGTTTAGACAGAGTCATGAATAGCGTCATAACTCCATGGCCATCTTTTGGCCAGAGGTGTCCCTTGAGTGCCCACTATGGCTGCTCAGAACTTGATCGCCACACCAGAGGAACATTTCAGATCCTCTTGTTCCCAGAACCCAGGTTCTACCACTTGCACGTGGGTTGTAAACTCTTCAAGGTAGAGACTTTTCCTTTTGCAGTTGTACAGTCTCTCACACCCTGGGTCCTGGTCTAGATGTCTGGCTCCTAGATGCTACTACACTACAAACATGATCCAGATGCAAATGTGAATTTCTGCTGGCAGTATAGGGCCTATGACACACAATAGCACCATTTCAATTGTGCTCAGAAGAGCAACCAGTTTAATTCTGTCTGAAAACATAGCCAAACATATGCATTCTACAAAGTGACCAGTGAAGCTTGGCCTTCTGCTACTGATCAGTACAGTGATGTAAAACAAGACAGCAATGTCTAAAGAAGATGCTCTGTATCGCCGTTCTCTTGAGGTCTGTGTTGTGCAGTATAAACAGCTAAGAAAATTAGCTATTTAGAACAGTCCATACACCTGTTATTGTATTGAATCATTTCATACTCTGAGATACGTTGTGGTAATTATCTTCTCTCTCTCCTACTTGTCCTGTTCAACTTATTCCTGAAATTTCTCTCTAAAACATGGCCTTTCAATGTACGTATCTTCTTTTTGT
This sequence comes from Pelodiscus sinensis, assembly GCF_052426305.1. NCBI lineage: Eukaryota > Metazoa > Chordata > Testudines > Trionychidae > Pelodiscus > Pelodiscus sinensis. The sequence continues at coordinate 8,708,152 of NC_143057.1, forward strand.
TGCCAGATGAAGTATTTTCCATGCTCGCTTTGGCATTTCATAAGCTAATAGAGAAGGATGTCTTGTTTGGGGCGATTTAAAGAGCCATAAACAACAATACATCGGAGAACTGATGTTTCTTTAGCCTACCCCCCAGCTAAGCTGCGTAGGAGTTCAGTAGGGCTGACAAAACATTGGTCCAGACACGCAGCGGGGTCTGTTGAAGACAATGGAGTTACACAGGTTTATGCCAAAGGAGAATCCAGCTCGGTCTATTTTTTTCTGCACCTCAGTCTCTGCGGTATTGAAATGGAACAAGTTCAGAGATGAATGTTTTGGACCCTTCAGTTGTCTGGCGGCGGCTGATATTAGGACGAAGATTTATTCACAGGGTTTGCGCTTCATTTGCTATTATTCTATTTTGCGAGCTCTGATCCTGAGGTGCGATGGGGCTGATTTGCAGCACAAAGCAGCCACCAAGTCACTAGATCTGGCCTTGGAAGGCTCTCTCCCGCACCACTTTCTATATAGCCACGGACCCCTACGCCACGTCACCTATGGCAGCAATGGGCTACCAAGTACAGTGAGCAGGCCGCACGAGTGGCCTTCCATCTCAGTGGGCTGCCACTGCCTGTGGCCTGCCGGACTTCCACCTGTGGCTCAGAGTCCCCCTCTGCGCCCCTCCTCCATGTGCCTCTCGCATACTGAAGTGCGGGGAACCCTGCAATACCCCCTCCTCCCGCCTCTCTCCCAGCCCTCTCAGAGCACCACAAATCTCCTGATTCACGCTCTGTCCCTCCTCCTACTCCTCCATCCCACAGCTTGAACAGCTGAGTTTCTCTGTGGGGCAGGGAGGAGGGAATAAATACCACACACATCACTAGCCCCTTCACCACTCCGATGGTGCAAAGGGCCCTAAGATGGCCAGGGCTGTCCAAAGGCCGGGGCAGCTGGTTTGCAAATATTTTGGTGGTGCCCACGGTGCCCAGCACCTGCACCCTTCCCCCACTCAGACTCTTACCTACCTCAGGCTCTGAGAGGGAATTTGGGTGGGGGAAGGGTGCAAGCTCTGGTCTGGAGCAGAGGATTGGGGGACAGGAGGGGAGGTAGGCTCTGGGAGGGAGTTTGGGTGCAGGAGGGGTGGAGACTCTGGGCAGGAATTTGGGGGTGGGGTGCAGTGTGCAGGCTCATTAAGTGAAGCAGTGAGTGCACGGAGACCCTATCCCCTTTCCTCCCACCAGCTGCAAGGACACACATGCTGACAGTCTGAGGGAGTGTCTGGAAGCCACTATAACTCCACTGTGCTGCCAGCAGGGCCCCCAGGGAGCAGGGGGCAAGGGAATGCAGGCAGACAGGGAGTTTTGATGGAGCGCTTTCCAGGATCAGGAATATTCCTGGTGCTGGAGCACCACAGCCCCATATAACTCACCCCCTATGTACAATGGGGCAATGGTATGAATGTGACTAGGTCCATTACGCGCCCACAATGATTAGGCAACTGCACGCTCACTGAGACAAGAGTGTCACGTTTGAAAATGCACCGTGTACGCTGTCTGTAAGAATACGTCCAGAGGGCATATTATTTGTATCTTGCACAGACCCTGCAAATGGGCATTAAGCATTTCTCCGGACTCTTTGTGATGTTGTGCGTTGGATTTGCCTTGTCCATTCTCACCACCATCGGGGAACATATTGTACACAGATTAGTCCTGCCGCGCATCAAAAAGAAATCCAAGATGAAATACTGGCTCCATACAAGCCAGGTACGTATGCAAGAGACTCACTGGTAAGTCCCTCAAGTGTTTCCAGACCTGTTCAGTAGAAACCACAGAAGTCAGACAAACAACCACTGTTGTTAATGGGCATGGACACTGGCCTATAGTATGTGCCGCTTTGCTGTTCTAACAGCATCTGTTGCCGTTGCCATGACTCCAGTCAGATCAGGGGCAGATTCTAACATCCATTCTGTTAGGGTGCGTCTACACTGCACTGTTATTTCGAGATAACTAGCGTTATTTCAAAGTAACAATGCACAAGTCTACACAGCCATTCCGTTATTTCAAAATAATTTTGAAATAACAGACGGCTTATTCCAAAATCTGTAAGCCTCATTCTATGAGGAATAACGCCTATTCCGAAATAAGGCGTGTGTAGACACTCCACTGCTGCTATTTTGAAATAGCCCCTCACCAGAGTCATTCTAAGTTATTCCTCCCCAGTGCCTCCTGGGGCTCTAAATTGAGTTTGCACGTCTACATTAGGGGAGCCTGCCTTGGACTAATTTTGAGGCTTCCCTGCAGTGTAGACGTGCTATTTTGGAATAAGCTATTTTGGAATAACTGCTCCGGGAATAGCTTATTTTGAAATAAGCATGCAGTGTAGGCATACCCTAATTGAGTATCCAGGGGGAACTAATTCGAGAGACAGCAATGTTATTTCTCAGACCAGTCAACCATTCTCGAATAACGTGGAGGAGGAAGTCAATACTGGCATAGCAGGTGACATTTTCCAAGTAGCCTCCACATGGATGGGGGGTCTCAGTAGAGTGCTAATGGTGATGCACATTGGCAAGAGAATTCCAGACTTACATATGCACTGCTCAGTAGACAGCAGCCCTGAAAATGGGAGGCCTTATTTGCATTTACATTAAGGCCCCTAAGTACCTAGCCTAGCATGTTTGGACTAAAACTGGATGGAAAACAGTGTAGGAAAACTGTGCAATAACACTACGAATAGAGACTGAATAACGGTGCAATTTTATCTCAAGCTTGGTTTAATTTGGCCCTGCCATTGTCAAAGAGGTCAATGGTAGTTAGAAGCACGCTAGGGACGATGAAGTTTGAAATCAAGATTATGTAACATTGAAAAAGAGGCATCAGAAGGGACTCGAAGTAGGCTGTGTGTTACACCAAGTACATCATCACTAACACCCCCTTCTTTAACATGCACGTGACAAAGTGGGTCTTTGCCCACAAAAGCTTATGCTCCAATACATCTGTTAGTCTATAAGGTGTCACAGGACTCCTCATCACTTTTGCAGATTCAGACGAACACGGCTACCCCTCTGATACTTGACCTCCTTCTTTGTGCTTCTCAATTGCTGCTGCTTCATATCCCACAAACTGCACTGTTGCCTTTGTGTGCTAGCTGCATTGTGAGACTGCCGTTCCCAAGGGTGGCAGTGTCAGTTTCTGGTATCCCTCCCTCCTCCAGTGAATATTTGGATCTTATTTTTCCATATGCCAGAGAAAGATGGCATCTCTGTAGCCCCATCTAAATGCATGTGCTTAGTTTATTGATAAGGAGATCATGCAATACCACGTCCACTACTTCTCCCTTATCCACAAGACTTGTTATGCTATCAAAGAAAGCTATCAGATTGGTTTGTCATGATTTGTTCTTTACAAATCCATGCTGGCTGTTCCCTATCATCTTATTTTCTTCCAGGTGTTTGCAGATGAATTACTTAATTACTTGCTCCATTATCTTTCCTGGCACAGAAGTTAAACAGACTGGTCTGTAGTTTTCCTAGTTTGGTCTTAGTTCCCTTTTTATAGATGGGCATCGTATTTGCCCTTTTCCAGTCTTCTGGAATCTCTCCCGTCTTCTATGATTTTTCTAAGATGATAGCTAAAGGCTCAGATACCTCCTCTATCAGCTCCTTGAGTATTCTCGGATGCATTTAATCAGACTCTGGTGACTTGCAGACATTTAACTTTTCTAAGTGATATTTAACTTTTTTTAAAATTTTTATCTTCTGAACCTACCCCTTTCCCACTAGCATTCGCTATGTTAGGCATTCCTTCATCAGACTTTTTGGTGAAGATGGAAACAAAGAAGTCATTAAGCACCTCTGCTATTTCCAAGTTTCCTGTTATTTTTTCTCCCTCCTCACTGAGCAATAGGCCTACCTTGTCCTTGGTCTTCCTCTTGCTTCTAATATATTTATAGGAGCCATCATAGAAACCTCCTGGGTTGTATTTCTCTATGCAGTTGAGCAAAGGCAGCATTTGCTGGAACGTAGAGATTGCCTCTCTCAAGTCTGTCAGCTCCTCAGCTGGTGCATCACCATGCCCTATCATTGACCTTAACTGAGCTAACTCATCTTACACCAACCAACAATCTGGCCTAAGGTGAACTGCTCCAAGTCCAGTGAGAGACTGACTTCAGCAGCAAGTTGAATTTTGCCAAGAGCTTGGAACAAGTTATAAAAGAGAGTGGCTGTGGACGTTTCCTTCTTACACATCATTAGTCAGGTGAAAGCATGTCAGGGAAGACCCGATTTGTATGCCTGAGGACTGAGTCACTCTGAAGGTCCAAATTAAGCATGACAACAGTTTATCTATAAATACTAAAATATGAAAGGGGGTTGTTGATTTTCAGTGTGTGTTTTAAAAAAAAAAAAAAACCATGCACACAACTACTTTGTTTAAAGAGCGTGAACCAAACCCCCTTGAGCTTTGTGATCACTTGAATTTTAATATGATATAAACTAGCAAGAATTTTAAGTAATATCTTGTATTGGTTCCCAAGCTGTCTATTTATGTATAAAATGTGAGTCCAGCTCCTCTAGCAGTGTGCTTGCACTAAAGTGAGGGAAATGTGTTTATTTTTTTGCCTTGGAGTATCTTATCTAATAGATAGACCTTTTACCAGAAAGGAATGTAAGAAAAAAAAAATAAGTTGACATCAAGAAATCAACTACTCTTACTCCAGAAATAGCAGGCTTGTGTCAATGAATACAAATTGGACATTGTGTTTGTAGCCCTGCATGTGCAAAATAAATGCTACATACAGATGGATCCCAAACAAAAAGAGTCATCAGCACCCAAACATAGGAGCTCTTTTTCCTCTTGTGTTTAATTCCTCCTCTGTTCCACTTCTTCTAGAGATTGCATCGTGCATTAAACAGTTCGTTCACTGAGGAAAAGCACCAGCTTAAGACAAAACGAGTCGAAAAAAGGTAAGGAGGTTGTGTGAGCTTTTTTTTAAAAAAAAAAAAATAGGGGCTTGTTTTATAACTGGATCTGTTGGGACTGGATATCTGACCATGAGCTTAAATGTCTCCTAGAGATGAAGATAAAACACGACAGAAAAAAGGTACTTTAACTATTAGACTATTGTTAGAGGCTGCAGTTCTTTGGATGTCCCAAAAGAAGCAGAAAATGAATTTTAATTGGGTTAATATGGAGCTACGTACATTTTATCTACCCTGCAATCATAAATTTAAAACCCATTTTCAGCCCCCATGCTTATGTAAGGGGACTGTTACCCCTTACTAAAACTCTGTGGGAGTTTTTTGGTTTGCCAGCTCCCAGCTTCAGAAGAGGAAGGGTTCATGAGACTGACAGACCCAGAGACAATGGAAAGCAGTCAACACTCCAGCTCAGCCTGACTGACAGGTTGTAAGCAGGGGTTGTTCTGGCTCTCTCTGAGCAAACAGAGAGCTGAAAGAGTAGTGCAAGCTCTGTGAAGAAGTCCTGCAAAAGGAACAGAGAGCTGAGACACTGCTAAGAGGAGTGCAAGCTGTGCTGAGGGGCAGTTTTTGCAGCAGCAGAGCCAGGCATACACAGCTCAAGGAGAGCAGACCCTGTGTTGAGCAGCAGACTGGCAGTGCTCAGAGAGCCAAAAGGAACAGAGAAGCAACACAAGGAGCTGGAACTGGCCAAGCAGCACAGCCTGCAGCTGGATGTGGTGAGCACCTGGGACCAGCAAAGTGTGGGGAAAGGCTCAGGACTGGGAGAGGTGTCTGGCCACTTCGAGCTTGAGACTGTGTGGTCACTACCAGAGCTAGCGTGTCCAGCCTGTAGCCCCCCCTGCAGCATATCTAGGGCCTCTAAGAAAGAGACTGTGGACTGTCCTTACACTCTGCAGACTGCTGTGTTGATGTCCCTGTGCTACAGAGCAGAGCTGTGTGTTCTCATTTAACCATTCTCATTTTTTCTTATTCTTTTCTCTTTAATCAGTTGTTGTTTAATAAATTGTATTTGCTTTGAATCTTATGAAGTGATCACTGGGCCAAGAAGGCCTGCAGTGTAAAGAGAGCACCTCGGAGTGGGGACACCCTACCTCCTGCCCCTAGTGACTACAAGGTCGGGGATTAAGCCCCAGGAAACCTGGGCCCAGCCTTGTTGGGGTTTCAAGGGCTCTGCTACTCAGGAGAATGGAGGGGGAGCCCTCAGGATCAGGGAGCCGTGGGGTAAAGGAAGTGGGAGCGGGGACTCAGATCCTTTCGCTGGTTCATTTCACCGGGGTGTATAGAAGCCAGGAAAGTTCCCCACAATAGCGGGATCATTCCCCCGCTTACACTTATCGCCAGCTGTGAATTCTCATAAATACTGTTGACCCTTCTTCTGATAGCAGTGTTGTGTTATGACAAGAGCGTTACCCCTCTGACAAGCCATAACAGGTGACTGGGACATACAGGTTGGGTCTCCCATAAAGGAAGAATTGGTGATTCGAAGTCTAGGTATGTGCATGTACAAATAGCAGCAATGGTCAAATAGCAGCAATCCCTTCTCAAGAATCTCAGCTCAGCCCAGGTCACGGTGCTCAACTCTGCATCAGGCATTAACTAATTAGAGACCAACTCTGAGCGCAGTCTCTCCTCCTGCTCGCACAACTGAAGCCTTGCCTACACAGAACCTTGCATAACCAAATACACTGAGACAGCATGTTTTCCTAAGACTAAACACTTGCTCACGTGCTAAGAAAAAAGAATTTGAAAGACTGCGGATACATCGCTGCTGCAAATGAAGGTGTGGTTGTAGTATGGGCACACACATGTGTGTTTGCTATTGTTACCTGTACTAACTAGATAAAAGCTGTGAAGATGTAGGAGCATAGACCGTGCCCTGAGCAGCAGCCTAGAAGACCTAATATGCTCATACTGATGCGACTAGCCTAAAGTGCTACCAGACCATTTGTTGTTTTTTAAGTTTATCCTGTACAGTCTAACTCGGCTACCCCCTGAAGCTTATTTCTTCAATGTTTGTTTACTCATCCTAGCTAGATTAAAGCTAGCAAGCATGGGCTACATTCACACCTTCATTTGTAGTATAGAATCACAGAACACTAGAACTGGAAGGAACCTCAGAAGGTCATCTCAAGTCCAGGTCCCTATCCTCACGGGAGGACCAAGCACTGTCTAGACCATCCCCGATAGATGTCTATCCAACCTGCTCTTAAATATCTCCAGTGATGGAGATTCCACAACCTCCCTAGGCAACTTATTCCAGTGTTTGACCACCCTGACAGGTAGGAAGTTTTTCTCTAATGTCCAACCAAAACCTCCCTTGGTGCAATTTAAGCCCATTGCTTCTTGACCTGTCATCAAAGGACATAGCCTTAGTGCCAGGGGTCAAAATAATACCATCTTTTTGAGGCAATACTGCTAGGAAATGACACACACCCAGAATACAAAGTACGGATGAAGACAGAGATCAAGATAGACAAAATCTCCATGCATAGTGTCCTGGAGAGAATCTCTGCGTGGCTGCAATGGACACACAGAATCATAGGACACTGTAACAGGAAGGGACCTCGACAGGCCCCCATGTCCAGTCCCCTGCCCTCATGTGTTTGTTAAGTTTGAAATGACATCCGGAAAAAAATAATTGGTTGATTGACAGAGGAGGGTCAGCCTCCACAACACCCTGCATCTGGCTTCCTCAGCAGCCTAGGCAGGAAAACCACAAACCAACGGACAAGAAACCCAAAGGAAACACTGAACAAGAAGGTTTTTTGCCCTTTCTGGGCTACACTTCCCTCTCACCTGGGCCTCCACACTCTCTCCTTGGAGGCCCTGCAGCTAGCCAAGCTGCTGAGTCTCTGGGCTTCCTGCCTGGAGACCTTCCTCCACTCCACAGGCTGAAACCAAACACAAAGCTTTCACCTGTCCCTACCTAGGCCCAGCCCTCCTTCTCTGGGGGCTGCCTCCTCTCCTCTGATTTCAAGCTCCTTTCTGCCCAATCCCTGGGCTCAGCTTTCACCCTTTACCTCTTCCCTCCATCCCTCCTGGCACCTTTGGGTCCTTCTCTGTCCTTCCCCAAGAGCTCCCTGCCAGATCTTCCCACCCACAAGTGTTCTGCCTACCATGTGCTCTCTGCTGCCTTGTCTCCCCTCAGCTCCTTGACTTTCCCAGCACCCCATTCAGCCAGGCTTCCTCCGTTCTAGTCCCAGGTGGGGCTAACAGAATTGGCACTCATAGGGCCAAGCCACCTTATTATGGGGTACTGGTGCGTGTCTACACAAATAAGTAAATGCACAGGTGCCTGTGTTTCTCTGCTGGCCACACTTCCTTGGTCTTCTCCCCGTAACAATCCAAGTTTGACCCCACCTCAGCTACATAAACTCCAAGGCACAGCTCCCGGGGGCAAAAGCTGCTTGCAGAAGCCAGACAGTGCAAAAGAAACATCATGTTCTCACACTGCCACGGCCAATACAGCCACCCAGAACAATTAAGGGGGAAAAGTCACAAAAATGGCTTTTTTTTTTATAAAGGCACTTTTGCCTTCTCTAACTAGGGCCCTGCTAACAACAAGCCGGCTCAAAACCACTTGTGCTTTAACTGTGGACAGGGCCCTGGGGAATTAAATTCCAAGCTCCCAGTAACCCACAGCGCAGCTGGACAGAGTCCAGGGACGGTGCTCCCAGATTGATTAGATGAGAACGCTCTCTTATTCCTCCAGGAGGCTGTTGTCTTAAATGGGGAGAGGCGGAGAAGCGCTGCAAGTGACTCATGTGGTGGTGGTGTTATTTCCCTCCAGGGTCCTTCTTCAGTCGTACTTCCAGAGAGGCTCTTTAACACACCGCCTGCCAGTCTGCACAGCTCTCCCGCTCTGAGCTCTGAGCAGAGCCTTGAGAACAGCGTACGCTAGGCTCTGGTACAACACCCCTCCCTCCCCTCCCACTCTGAAGGGGTGAACCCGGGACAGGCCACTACTGCCGGCCCGTTTTCACTCCCTTCACCTCCACTAGCAGCAGCACCCTAGCAAGGCTCTTTTGCAATTGTCTCCGTCTCTTACCACTGGAGGCAGTCACTCACGGGTCCTCTTCCTAAACACACCCAGAATGCAGCATGAGGACGACAGCTTCCTCCACACGGGTCCTGGAGAGGCGCGTTCTGTTCTGTAGCCTGCACTGTTCGTTTCTGAGTGTAATCTGCAGTGATGGATTCACACCGTGGTACCTTTTGTGCCTGTGGCAGTGGAGGCAGAGGGAAGCTCCCAGCCAACAGTTCCTGGCTGGTGGGGAGTGTGCTGGAGGCAGGGTGCCCCCAGTCAGCTGTCTGCCACTGTAGTCCCATAGCTCCTGTTTATTCCTCACGGCCTGAGATTTGTCACCTTCCCGTCACTCCACCAACAGCTCATCCTGTTCTTCTTGGCTCCTCCTGGGGGAGGGCAGGGTGGCTAATGGTGGCGAGAGAGTTTAAAGGGATTTGGGAAAGTTTTTGCACTCAGAATGTCCCATTGTTGGTACATATGTCTAGAGCAGTGATCCCCAATGTGGTGCCCGTTGGGCCATTTCTGTGCACCCGCTGAGTGATCGGGGCCAGCCCCACCCCCGGGAGCATGGCAAAGGGGCAGTGCCAGCCCCAGGCGCACAACACATGGGCAGCCCCACCCCCGGGCGCGCGGTGCATGGGCTATGCCGGCATCGTGCGCACAGCGTATGGGCGTCTCTGCCACCGGGAACGCGGCACAGGAGCAGCGCCGGCCCCAGGCGCATGGGTGCTGCTGACTCCTGGGCGTGCGGCGTATGGGCATCCCTGCCCCTGGGCACAGGAGTGGTACTGGCCCCGGGAGTGCAGTGCATGGGCGGCCTCGCCCCCAGGCGCCCAGCGTGTGAATGGCCCCGCCCCTAGGCACTCAGCAGCCCCAAAAGGTTGGGGACCACTGGTCTAGAGCATGGATGGCAGGTGAAGGCCCAACTAGGGGAGGCAAGTCCCAGCTCCGCCCCTTCCTCCCAAGGCCCCGCCCCTACAGTAACTTCCCGCTATAGACATGAGCCTTGCCCCACCCCCGCCCTGAAGCCCAATCCTTTCAGGCCTGGCCCTCCTGGGTGTCTGGGGAGCACAGGCAGTTTTGAGAAGGCAATGCCTCCCTTGCCTGTGTTACTCGCCACCCATGGCCTAGAGCGCTGGGAAGAGCATGTTTCAATGAAGGAAGAAAGGAAGGAAAGAAATGAAGTTAAGGGAATGCTTTTACCGGTTCACTCAGTCTGATGACAAAGCTACGGCCAGTTTCCCTTTTCAAGTCAGGCTCGTTAGACAATCCCTGTTAGCCCACCTCAGTTTTGATGCTGTAAGAGAGCAGTGTGTGGGACTCTGCTTTTTCACATTCCATCTTTCCACTGGCTGTTTTATTAGGATTAAAGATTAGTGCCCAATTGCAATCTAACTCCAGATTTCTAATGTCTCAAAGGCTTCCACTATTTGATCTGAGGAAGTGGGTCTGGCCCACGAAAGCTCATCATCTAATAAACCATCTTGTTAGTCTTTAAAGTGCTACATAGTCCTGTATTTTGTTTCAGCTACACCAGACTAACACGGCTACATTTCTATCACTATTCAAAGGCCCCAGGGTGAGCAAATGCAGCTGTTTGGTTCTGTCCATCATCAGAATAGGGAGCCAGCTGTAAGAATCAGATCCAGGTTTGGATTTGAATAAAGAAAAAGTCGCAATGTTTTGAGATTTGGAGGACCTTGGGTTTCAGTTTGGGTCTGACCCGTCCAATAAGAACGATTCACACTCCCATTTCTCCTGGAACGACAAATCATTTGGATGCCCAGGTAGATTAGCTAAACAGTCAGTGTCTGTCACAGCAGGTATCTTTGGGAGTAACATGAAAACATTCCAAGACTGTATCACTAAAGCTCCGTAGTATTTGAGCCACCATGGTTCGCAGGCAGTTAGAGAGTCTGGCAGATTGGCTGTGTCTGTTCATTTGTGACAGCCTAAAACAGCATCAAAGATGCAGTGTCACTGCAGATCTCTCTCAGCTCTGCCAGGAGGAGCCATGTATAAAGTTCCTTAGGAGTCTACTTAGCAGCTTAGGAATCAATTTCATCTACGAGGCATGCTACCTGGTTTAGTGATCTGAGAAGTGACCTGGGTAACAGAGTTCCCTGAAATCTAGTCACTGTTTGGACATTCACCATGCCCTGGGGCAAAAGAGCCTTGTCAGTGTCTGTAAAATGGTTTCTGCAAGGGCACGTCTACACAAGGACATTATTTTGAAATAACTAAAATCGATTTAACTCACAAAGTAACAAAATCAAAATAGCGTGACCACACTACGGGAAAGTCTCGAAATTAGTGCAAGGCAGGCTCCGTTAATATGGACACACTACCTCGACTTTACTCCCCAGTGCTTCCTGGGGCTCTATTCGTCTGAATTATTCTGGGGAGTAGTTGTTTTGAAACAGGAGCACTGGAACAGCTGGATGCTCCGAAACAGCTATTTTGAAATTAGAGTTCTTCCTTGAGGAAAGCAGGAGTACAGAGTTCCAATTAAGCAGCTTGTTATTTCAAAACAACAGGCTTGGTAATGTGGACGCTCCACGGATTAATTCAACTTAAGAGGGGGTTATTTCTAAATCAAGCCCTAGTGTAGACCAGGGCTATATGGACATGAGGGTATTTCCTGACTTCATTGTGGCCAAGGTGGGGGAGATTAATCATTTATTGTTTTAAAGCCCATTGAAGATGCAAAGTTCTTCATGCCCAGGTTTTTCCCTCTTCTGACAGATGGCTTGTGCCAGCCAGACGGTCACTCAACATTCAAGCAGGCTGGCTGAGCTTTTTGGGCTCATTCCCCATTTTGATTTACTATTTTGGGGGAAGTAAATAGAAACGGGGAGTGTTTAAAATGCAGCTCCGACAGTTAACGGTGGATATTGCACACTCAGGAGATACGGGGCAGGGCTTAGTGAATGCTGCAATTGTGGTTAAAGAGTGATTCTTTGTACAGGTCCAACCCGGGCAACAGCCGGCATGCGGTGTGGAATACAGCCCACCCAGGGAACTGCCACCAAAGGAAATACCTATGCAGCGAGGAAGGGCAAAACGAAGCGACCCTCACACAACACCAAGACATACCTCTGCCCCAACTGACGGGCGACGCGCCCGCCCCCCTGACAACGAATGGGAAAGCAGACCCTCTGAACATCGCGAGGACCTCCGTGATCCAAGAGCTCACGGAATTAGAGAAGCAGATTCAAGCCATCAAGCAGGAGCTGCAGCTCGTCATGAAGAGAAAGACAGAGCTGGAAGAGTATCAGAGGACAAACAGGCCTGTAGAGCCCTAAGCCAGCCCCCTGCAGACCCCCTGTACAATTTGCAATGCACTTTTGTAATGCCAGAAAAGAGGCACGGGGAGAAAACAAGCAATAGGTAATTCAGAAAGCCTCCATCCCACAAAGCAGCAAATGCAAAAGCAGCAGGCAACTTACTCCGGGTTCTTTCCTGAGAACGAATCTCTCGTACTTTCCATGGACAGCTAAAGGGTAGCCTTGGACAAGAGCTGCCATGAGCAGCCAGACTGCACCACCCCTGTTTCCTTCACATGGCACTAACACAATGTTTTTAGCCCTTTCTGTGCATTAATTAAAAAAAAATCTAAAACGTGTCCCTTATTTGGGGAGATGGGAGGTGTTAAGTGACAAAGGACCTGATGCCCATTTTTAATAAGACCCCTATGGAATCATCTCTGCAGAGTCAAGGGACCGTAGCGTAAGAGAAAATAAGGATACGTCTACACTGCAGGGCTATTTTGGAATACCAGACGTATCCCAAAATAGCTACCCCACATCTACACAAGCCATCTGTTATTTCAAAATATTTTTTGTGAAACAACAGGCACACTATTTCAGCATCACGGTAAGCCTCATTGCACGAGGGTTAAGGGATGGCTCGAAAGAGCACGTTGTTTTGAAATTTGGCACTGTATAGGTGCGCCAAATTTCAAATTTCAAAATGGATTTAAAATAAGATACGCAATTTGCATAGCACATCTTATTTCGAGCTTAGGGTGCTGTGGAGACGCACCCTTAGATGGGTCATTTTCAGGGAATTTGTTATGAACCCTTCTCTCTGAAATGATTTGCCTCTTGGACTTTGAAGATGAGGCAAGAAGTTTAAGCCATTCAGCAACTATATAGATTACACATCAGCCTAAGGGATAGAGCTATCAAGCCATCATTATCTAAACAAGATTTCTATTAACGATGCTTGACAACACATCCTTTGGGATGGCAGCCTGTGCCATACAGAGCATGTTTTTAATGTCTTATTTAGTACAGGCCGGAGCATCCCAAGAACCAATGGGTTATTACCAATGTGCAGCATATCCAGAAGTGAATAGATTCGAACCCTCTCATTCTGGCCAGCACCCAAGCTCTGTACAAAGTAAGCTGCAATTAGCCATCTCCAACTAGGCATGCTTCACAAAACCTTTCTTTGAATGGCTGATATTTTGGGAGGCACAAAGATGTTCCTGATGAAGATGTTCCTTTGGGAGTTTGCACTCAAATCGATGTGCCTGTATTCAGTCGAGCCAGTGGCTGACGATATGGTTGAACATTTATTTTAGGCCTGGTTTTCTGCAGTGTAGTCTGCTGCCATTAATTCCGAGTAGCAGGGCTTGCATGCCCTTTGCCCAAGGTGCACAGCCACAGAGAATCAGGGCCACTGGCCCGATTCTTACACTGATCTCAGATAGGAGCAGTTGGGGGGAGGGGAGAGATGTGGGATGCTGGTACCATCTTAGTCTAACCCATCAGAGCAATAAGGGAGAAGGGACAGAGAATTTCAACTTTGATTAGAGGGTGTCACAATTTCTGGGTTAACTGAATTTGTAACACCTCCCTTGAGGGCACCCACTTGAAGTTCCAAGCTCCCACCTATCCTCTCTCTCCTCCTGACCGAAGTATTACAGCTCTCCCACTCTGCGTCCTGTACTGTGCTACCCCCAGCAAGCTGCCTAAAAGGCCAGCGCTGTGCTTTGTTCTCTCTGAGGTCCACAAAAAGGGAATTGCCAGCACTTACAAGGTACCACAGCACTTTCTGAGCAAGCACATTTATTCTGAAGGTAAAAGCATTACAGAAAAACCACAAGCTCACACTAAAGAGTTGTCCCATGGGGTTCTAGTAAGCCAGAGTCTTTCCAACCATTCTGTCAGGGTTTGGGCTCCTGCTCCTTGGATAGAAGGTCCTGGCTGTTGTTGGATCAGAAGGAAGGCCCCGATTCAGTTAAATCTCAGCCTTTTCACAACAAAAGCCTCACCAGGGGACGGTAGTTTTCTAGAGGTGTTTACAACCAAAGTGATTTACTTTAATCACCCTCCAGCTGGTTTGGTGGAGGAGCTATGGTAAACTCCCGCTGCAGTTGCATACAATCCCCGACTCATGGCGAGCTACAAACCATTTGTGTGCTTAAAGGAACATGGCCTTCAGAAGCAAAATGCAGGACAATGTAGCACTTTAAAGACTAACAAGATTGTTTATTAGATGATGAGCTTTCGTGGGCCAGACCCACTTCCTTAGATCAAACTGGGTCTGGCCCACGAAAGCTCATCATCTAATAAACCATCTTGTTAGTCTTTAAAGTGCTACATTGTCCTGCATTTTGCTTCAGCTACCCCAGACTAACACGGCTACATCTCTATCACTATGGCCTTCAGAGACACTGCATGAGGTTGCAATATCAGCCATGATGCCTGGTTCTGTAAAGTGCTACATAGTTTTTCCATTTGTTTTTGCAAGATCAGACTAACACGGCTACCTCTCTATTATGGTTCTGTAAAGATCAACCTGTTCCACATTGCACGGTGAGTTTATCACATGGTCACAACAGAAATGGAGAGATGTGTCCCATCCGAGCATACTACAGTATAACACCAAATGCAGGAACCAAGGGCTTGCCATCACAGAACAGACCAAAAGTCCAGTTAATTCAGGACCCTGCCAATGGCCAGTACTGGATTGTTCACAAAGGCTACGTCTAGACTGGCATGATTTTCCGCAAATGCTTTTAAAGGAAAAGTTTTCTGTTAAAAGCATTTGCGGAAAAGAGCGTTTAGATTGGCACGGACACTTTTCTGCAAAAGCACTTTTTGCGGAAAAGCGTCCGTGCCAATCTAGACGAGCTTTTGCGCAAAAATCCCCGATCGCCATTTTAGCCATCGGGGCTTTTTGCGCAAAACAGTACTGTGCTGTCTACACTGGCCCTCTTGCGCAAATGATTTGCACAAGAGGGCTTCTGCCCGAACGGGAGCAGCACAATATTTCCTGCAAGAAGCACTGATTTCTTACAGTAGGAAGTCAGTGTTCTTGTGGAAATTCAAACGGCCAGTGTAGACAGCTGGCAAGTTTTTCTGCAAAAGTAGCTGATTTTGCAGAAAAACTTGCTAGTCTAGACACAGCCAAAGGGTTTTAACTAAAAACTCTAATGTAACTACAGTAAAACTCCATTGGTCTGGCATCTGATGGTCCGGCACCATCAGGAACCCAGAAGTGCTCCGGGCAGCCGGACCATTGGAGCTGCTCTGCCCCTGGCTTCCCCAATTCAGCTGCTGCTGAAACTGACCAGCGGCTGAATCGGGGAAGCCGGGGGCAGAGCAGCTGGGGTGCTGCCAGTAGGTCCCGTAGCACTGCCCCTTGGTGCTGCAGGACCAACCCGGCAGTACCCCAGCTGTCCCCGATTCAGCCACCACTGAAACTGACCAGCGGCTGACTCGGAGAAGCCTGAGGCAGAGCTGCTCTGCCCCTGGCTTCCTGGAGCCAGCCACTGGTCAGTTTCAGCAGCGGCTGACTTGGGGACGCCTGGGGCAGAGCAGCTGGGGTGCTGCCAGGTTAGTCAGGTAGCGCCGCCCCTTGGTGCTGCGGGACCAACCAGGCAGCATCCCAGCTACTCTGCCCCAGGCATCCCCAAGAGCAACTGGGGTGCTGCCGGGTTGATCTCACAGCACCAAGGGTCAGCACTACCAGACCAACCCAGCAGCACTCCAGCTGCTCTGCCACAGGCTCCCGATTCAGCTGCTGCTGAAACTGACCAGCAGCAGATGAACTGAGGACACCTGGGGCAGAGCCGGACTATCGGAAGGGGGGGGCTATGAGTGGTCTGGGGTGGCATCCTCCCCATACCACCCTAGACCCCTCATAAACCCCCCCTTCCGATAGTCTGGCATATCTGATAATCCGGCACCCACTGGGTCTTAAAGGTGCTGGATTATCGGAAGTTTACTGTAATTGTATTTGATTATAGCTTTCTTTAGGAAGTTGGGAGGGGGATTCTTTGTGACTCTGCTTGGAGAGCAGCATCATAGTCTGAAGCACCAGAATTGTTAGCACATGGAAAGTTAAGTCAGGGTAACATCATTACATAGAGCTATTACTGTTCACAGATAGACATTTGTAATTGTTTTCTTTACAGTCTTGGTAAGCAGTTTGCCTCGGGGTGCAGAACCTCCACAAGCCGGAGTTTGCACAAAGCAGCATTCATTTCAACACACAAGCCCTGCGGGATTGGAGGTGTGGGTGGCAGAACATAAGCCTCCTTTCAGCTGTTCACGGGGTGTTAGGAGCCACTATTCTGCATGGCAAACTCCTGCTGCTAGCAATGGAAGCTCTGTGCAGGCCGGCAGAGGAACGCAGGAGAGGGGACAGTCTGAGTGCAAAGGTTTAGGCTCTAGGCTCCAATTTTAAAAAGGGAATCGCACTACGTGTGAATTGACTCTGCCCCACTGGCTGTCAGGCTAAGTCTGCCCTTCTCCACAATTTGCAGCTGCAGCACAGAATTATTACATTTTATACCCAAACAGCAGCCTAACTTTGCAGGAGAAAGGAGAAGGTAGTGGCAGGAGAGGCAGGGTTGCCTAGTGGGATGCTAGCATAGGACTTCGATTTCCCATGTGACCTTGAGCAAGTCACTTACTCTATCTGTGTCTGAGCTGCTCACCTGTGAAGCAAGACAACCCTGTTTCACACAGGGGCCTGAGGATGAATGTATTCAAGAGTGTGACATGTTTGGACACCAAGGTGGGGGGGAATGTAAGTACCACAGAAAACAGCCTTAGTCAGGTTGTTTGCTGGCAAAACTACATGACCCCAATGAAAAGCAGAAACTGGGGGGAGGGAGGAGAGAAGGGAGAAATTATTTAAATATAGTTATGGAAGACAGTTATTTAAGATAGTTGGAAAACGTCAATTATTTCTCACTTTTTAAAAATTGCTGTTTGAAAAACAGCCATTTTTTCAAAAATGGCAAATGTTGTGTTGACACACCACACACCCACACATACACACACTCTTCTTCCCCCCCCCTCCCACCTCCCAGGCATTTATGTGTTACACACTTGCATTTGATAGGAGGTAGTGTGGGCTAGCAAATAGAGCACTGGACAGCCCTGCCAAGTGACATGGGGCAAGCCATTTTTGCTTTTTCCATGCCTCAGTTTTCCCCACCTGTCAAATGGGAATAATGATATTTACCTCCTTTAGAAAATACTTTGAGATGAAAAGGCCTAAGTAAAAGAGAGAACCTTGAGAAGCTACACGATAGTAAGCAATCTCCTTTAAACTGGAGGAAGGGGGTAGGGCAGGAAGAGCAGAAAAAAATGTGCACCAAATCAAAATATATGTTCTCTTTAGTCTTCAAGCCATATTTTCTTACTTTACTCCAGTTAATACTACAGGGCCACCTTTCATACAAACAGGGAGATGAAATCTACTGGATCTCATGCATTGTATCTAAGTTCTGTCTGCAAATATGGTCATACCAATATTAAAAAAACAGCTTAAAGGTCAGATTCCAGATTGAGTTTGTAATGCTGAGCCTTAAAAAGCTCAGTTGACTTGAAAGCAAAACAATTTTGATACAGAAGCCACAAAAGCAAGACTAAAGACTGCCTCCTACCCTGCATTTTTTCAGTCACTACCATAACTCCAAATTTAATTCTAAACACTTTCACTTGGATCAAAACTCGGCTTCAGAATTCTACTTCTCCAAAAGATTTTTTTTTAATCTCACTTGGAAAATGTCAATCGCCCTGAGGGAAGAAGTAAAAGAGTTTCCAAACCTTTAGAGTGAAACAAACCTTGATTATTACAAATAACTTGCTTTGTTCCTGTTGAAGCCAGATACTGCCAGAACATAGATCAGCAGCTCCGGAACGGTGATTTTTAATACAAAAAACCCCACCTCTTTAAAAACATGGCACAGTGCAGGAAATTGGAAAAGGGATGGGGAGCTTTACAACTCTGATGTCCATTCAAACCAGTCCTGCCCCAGTTGTGACAGTGTTTGATGCAGCGTTGTTCAATGATCTGTGTGTATTTTATTGGTCATTTCAGCCTGGGTGTCTAGATCACAAAAGACACTTTCAGAGCAGATACGCCTACGCACCCTCTTCTGCAAATCTCAGCCAAGAAGCCAGGCATTGTATAGGCAGAGGATGGCGAAGCGTGGAAAGTTGGACTTAGAACATAAGCTCCTTGGGCCAGACCATTGTTTTGTTCTTTTGTACAGCAACTACCACAACCAGGCCATGAGTTCACCCCGTGGACACAATGGCAGTACAAATAACACAGAAAGTTCCCCTCCCCCATCTCTACCACACATCGAGAGCTTAAGCAAGCCACTGGCTTTCAGTGCCTCAGTTTCCCCATTTGTTAAAAAAGAGAGGGGCTTTTCTTCCCTACTAACCAAGAGTTAGGCAATCTCATTCCTTGACATTTGTAAGTGCTTTGAGGTGAATGATGCTATAGAAACACAAAGGTGTACTAAGAACCCACCCACCAAAAATGAAATACCGTGATGGAATAAAAGCAGGATACACTGCCCTGGTTAACCATTTAACTAGTCTGTGAACAAAGGTCACCAGACTCTCGGGCCCAGCACCTTTCAAGATTAAAGCCACGAATCACTTGTTAGCTTGGAGAAGAGTAGACTCACCACTGGAGAGCACCCGGTGGCTGGGCATGGCCTTGTAGGTTCCTTTTCTAGCGCAGCCTGTAGACAGCTCCTCCAGCTCTTCAGAGTCTGTCTCCACCCGCGATTCAGCCCTCTGTTGGGATCACTGAAGTCTCAGCACTCCCAGGGTAACAGAAAAATCAACAAAACAAAGCCCAGCAGTCTCAAGCCAAGTCTTTGCCATGACTCTCGATTATCAGTCCTTCCAGCCCTAGCCTTTGGGGTCTTCGCTTTGGGCTAATAGGAGAAGCCAGCCCCTTCTTAGGGTTCAGGCCAGGGACACTGTATTAAGTAGGCAAGGTCTGGCTACTCAAACCGCTGTTCCTCCCTTGGTGACTTTCTATGCGGGTCACCTGCAGGCTTCCCTGCCAGTCACTTCCTGGGTTTTCTGGGGCTCTATAGTCCTCTCAGGCTGCCTGCAGGGCTGTAGATGGCAGGACGCTTCTCTGGAACTCTCCAACAATTCCCAAACCAAATATTTGAATTTCAATCACTTCCACTCTCCCCAGACCAGAACTTGAGCCCCTCACAAGTCTCCAGCAATACTCTGCTCCAAAGCTGCCTCTCTACAGGCTTGCCCCTAGTCTAAAAACCACTGCTCTTGTAGCTTTTCCCACTACTTCTTTCCCCTCACTTCAGTCAGCCACCAACCTCCTGGGCCTCTCCCCAACGGAGCTCTCTCAGTCTGTGTAAAAGAAACCTGACTCCTCTCCAGGTGACCCTCCTCACTGGCCTACTGAAGTCCCCTCCAGGTGCCAGCAGGAGGGATAATTGGGTTCATCAGCACACCTGTGCCGTTTTCAGCACCACCGTGGGGTTTACACCCTTTCTCTGGCCATATAAAGAAGTGAAGTGACTGAAGGCACCACGCTGCCACTTTCAAAGATGCAGGGTTCAAACGTCAACCCTGAGGGTCAGCCACAAAACAGCAAAGTTGCTCCACAGGTTTGCTTAAGAGACTGGTTCCTGCTGAAGGAAGCCCTGGCTCCAGGGTAACTGGGTAGGCGTGAAGGGGCACTAGCATTGGGAAAGGTAACTGGAGGAGAAAATGCCTGTTTTGCTGTGGAAGCCACGAGCTCTTTTAAAAGTAGAAGTGGATTAGGGGCAGGGCCGGCCCACAACATTCTGGCACCTGAGGCGGGGAGCTCCAATGATGCCCCCTCACTTGGGCCAAACCTTTGAAAGGTCTCAATTCCGCCTGCTTCCTGTTCTACTCCTCTCCTGGGACTGCTCGGCTACCTACATGTGCACCAGCAGCAGATACAATTTTCTATACGCTGGGTCTCAGTGCCCTCCCCACAGTCTGGCACCTGAGGTGGCTGCCTCAGTTGGCCTCAAGGTAAGGCCAGCCCTGATTAGAGGGGTTTTAAAGTTCATCTGGCACCAGGAACAAGTATAAAAATCTACTGCAGGGGTCAGCAGCTTTTCCAAAGTAGCAGGGCTAGATTTAACCCTGCTGCCCTAGGCGGCACCGCTCTCCCAGAGAATAGGCGGGGGCTCTCTCCACCACATGCCGTTTGATCTCCCAGCCCTGGGCTTCGCCCCAGATTTTCCTTTGGGCAGGGGAGGAGCAGCATGTACGCTACCTCGGGGTTTCTCCTCCTGTGCAAGAAGCCGGTGCTGACTCCAATCTTGCAGGGGGTATGATGCTGGATCTTCAGCACAGGCTGGGATCAGGGGCGGGGGAGTGACCTGGTGGCAGGGTCCCGTGAGGGTCTGGTCCATGGTGCCCTCACCTTCTTGCCAGGACCCAGGCGCTAATGTGACTTTGGGGCAGGGGAACCCCCCCCCATGTGTTCTCTTCTCCCCTCAGCCACCCCCACTCCCACCCAGCGCTGGAGTTGCAGCCTGGGCAGCACTCACCCTCTGGCGGGGGCCCGGCAGGGGTGGTGCTGGTGGCTGGGAGTGACTTCAGTGCCCTTTGGCCCACCTGCCAGGGGCACCATGAGGCAGAAAGGGAGGCGAGCGGAGTGGGGAGCGCTGAGGCTGCGCAACAGGGTGGAGAGTGGCAGGCTGGAGGAGGCAGGGACAGGACTCCACACCTGCCATCTTCATCCAAAGCAGGAAAACAGCGCCCCAGAGAAAGCTCCCCTCCTCCCCGTGGCCACCGTGCCTCAGCCCACTCTAGCAGCCAGATCGGGGGTGCTCTGCTCCCCCACATGGCGTAGCTGTCCCCGGAGCAGCCCCACGCTGGCCACCCCCTGCAGCAGCCCCGGCCCCCAAAGCAGCTGCCCGCCATGCAGCCTTGCCGGGCGGGCCGTATAGCTGCCACAGAGCAGGAACCAGGGCTGTGGTGAGGTTGCCCCACCAGGGACAGCCTCACCACAGCCCGGCTCCAGCTCCAGCTCCCAGAGCAACCCCGCTCTGCCATGCAGCTCTGCCATCCAGGCCACGTGGCTGATGCAAAACAGGAACCAGGGCTGGGGTGAGGCTGCCCCAGCAGGGACAGCCTCACTGTGACCCGGCTCCAGCCGCAGCACATGGGGCAGCCGCCTGTCACAGCCCCACCGGCCAAGCCACATGCCACGTCTGGCACGGGGGTCACACGCTGCCAACCCCTGATTTACTCAGACAAGAAAAACAACAAAACCAATGGAACCACAGTTTTTATTGGCGCTTGTGCGGAACAAGAATAGTCCTTGTGGCAAAGCTGTACCCAAGTAACCACTGCAAATCATCTTCCGGAAAACATGGACAATGCTAGTGAGCGTCCAGCCAGGCAGAAGGGGGCAGAAAAGTGTCCATCTCCCATCCAGCCCAAATAGGCTCATCACTGGAATGCTATTCTCGAGGGCTCTCCTATACTTCTCTCTCCCCTTCCTGATATTAAGCTGTATGCATGCCTTTGAGTGCGGGAGGCATCATCTTCTCAGCTGCCCCCTGCTTCTTCTATGGCTCTCCTTGCAATGTCTGGCCCTGAACCAGAAAGGCACTTAACCACATGCCCAACTTTCAGCATACAAGTCCTCCCGTTGAGGTCACTATCACTTGTGCTGAAGTTCCCTCCCGTATCAGGGTCTTTAACTGGTCAGCTATTCACACTGAACAACCTTACGAGAATAAAAGAAGCGAGGTGCGCTGCCCAGCCCTCACAAGGGCCCCTACAAAGACAATTACCAGCGTGCACACACTCTGGGGGGAGGGGGGGCGTTTCTAGAAAGGACACCAGTTTCCCGTCTTCCAAGGGGTTTGTTGTAAGCAGGGGAAAATAGAAAAACAATTACCCAAATTGTTCCATTTAATACCCAGAGCGGACTTGTTAATTCAAGGCCTCAGGCTCATCTCTACTCTGCCACAGGGAAGTCCCACCACCCTTCGAGTTAGGCTTTCACACTGCCCAGTAACAGCCCTGTCTCCACAGCGTGGAGTAGAGGTCCCATCCAAATTAAAGGGAAAGGCAGATAGGAAGAGAAGATGAGCAGAGACCCTAAACATGCTTCTCTAACCCAGGGTACTGGAAGAGGAGATGGGTTGGTGGAGAAGCAGTGACTGCCCTGCTGGTGACAGACAATCAGAGAAAGGGGCAGGCAGCAGATCAGGTGCCTCGGGCTCTCCAGGGGGAGGCTCAGCCGATGTAGATCCGATGGAAGTCATTTGCACCAAAGGCAGCGTTACACTTGGGGCACTTGCGCTGGCGGGTGTCGTAGCGCGTCTTCACACACTCAAAGCAGAAGACGTGAAAGCACTTGGTGAGCACTGCATCCTTCTTACGCATGTTGCAGCATGGACAGGTCAGGCGCGCCTGCAGGAGGAAAAGGAGTCTCTAAGCTACCACGCATGACAGACCTTTGCAGAACTTTCAGGTAGGAAATGAACCATCATGGGAAGGAGGCTTTGCCCTCTACCCAAGGAGAAGGTGGTTCCTCCAGCACAGAGTTGGCCCTCACTAAAAGGGTACGGCTAAGGAAGGTCAGTACTGAACAAATATGAAGACTAAACCCTTTGGCCAGGAAAACGTGAACAGGGGACAGCGAGTTTCTCACCTTGTAATCCTTGATTTCCTCCATCAAGATCTCATCACAGTTGGGCACCATGTCAGGTTTCTTGGTGGTCTCCAGCTTCCTGCGCAACCTGGAGATGTCCTCCTGCAGGAGGAGAAGAGACCAACAAATAAATAATTGAGACGGTTTCTCCACAGAGCTTGAAGGGTACAGAAATGGGCCTTTTGAAGTGCACAGTGCAGTATGCCTATGATGTGCTTCCATCCCTCTCCTCCATTCTTCCAGTGCACTGCAACAGCCTCTCACAAGACAACAGTGGCAGGTTAAACCTGTACTGGAATACAGTCAGGGGTCCACCCCAAAGATCTCAAAGTAGGCCAAGCCAGAGAGGCTGAGTGCAGAAGCCAGGGGAAGTGACAATGAAGGACTGTGGTGCATGACATACCTGAGCCCGTTTGAAGTTGAACATGTCCTTCTCTTTAGTCACACTGTTCTCCACAATCTCATCCTGAAAGTCATGTAGCTTCTTCTGAGCCAACTCTAATTGTGCTTTGAGATCGTCTGCAAGCTGGGCTGCATCCATTGCCTATTGAAGGAGATGGCCATAGATTTACAGATGTTGGAGACAGAAAAAAAAAAACCTAGAAAAAATCTTTCCGTCCAAATCCTTGCCTGCCAAAACTGTGCCCTATGGTACTTTTCAGATTCCTACCCCTCCGACCTCCCTCTAGTTACAGAAGATTCAAGCTAAGGGATTTAGACTATTTCCCTTGAGGGCCTGCTCAACAACCTCAGATCTCACTGTCCACAAGTTCTTAATCAGCCTAAACTTTCCTGGGCTCGTCTACACTGGCCCCTTTTCCGGAAGGGGCATGTAAATTTCATGAGTCGTAGTAGGGAAATGCGCGGGGGATTTAAATATCCCCCGTGGCATTTAAATAAAAATGTCCGCCACTTTTTTCCGGCTTTTAAAAAAGCCGGAAAAGAGCGTCTACACTGGCCCCGATCCTCCGGAAAAAAAGCCCTTTTCCGGAGGCTCTTATTCCTACTTTGAAGTAGGAATAAGAGCCTCCGGAAAAGGGCGCTTTTTCCGGAGGATCGGGGCCAGTGTAGACGCTCTTTTCCGGCTTTTTTAAAAGCCGGAAAAAAGCGGCGGACATTTTTATTTAAATGCCGCGGGGGATATTTAAATCCCCCGCGCATTTCCCTACTATGACTCATGAAATTTACATGCCCCTTCCGGAAAAGGGGCCAGTGTAGACGTAGCCTCCTTAGTTTAATTCTCTAGCAAGAGACAGAGTAGGACTAATGCCCCTTCTCAGTGTTTATACCCTTCAAATAGCCTTATGTCCCCATGGTCCTGTTGCTTCTGGCCAATGTTCCCTCTAATTTTTTCCATCCATGTGCAGAATAAATTTTATTTTGCACCAAGACATGTGTGGATGTGTACCACCAACAGAAACACATGCTGCCGGCTGTGGCCACTTTGCTAATTAGGTGAGTGGCATTGGACTCTCCTGGATGGCTCTCGCACCTTATACATATTTTTGTGGCAGTTCTATTTAAACCAGAGAACTACCACAATCACACTCTATCCTTTTTATGAAGGCCAGAGCCTTATTTTCTTTCTTCTAGCCTTCCAGCACTCCACTAACTGCCCAGGATTTTTTTTAAAAATCAGTTGATCAATAAATCATTTAGCTAAATTTCCTTTATACCATAAGATGTGACATCCAGAATAGCTGACTATTGGTTACAAAGGGATACTTTTATCTGCCTTCTTTAAAACCTGTTCAGATTTTTCTCAGCATTTTTCTTGGCAGGACATTTAAAGAGAAGGAAGGTAGAATCTGTGATAGGGGCCCATCTAATTTCACTCCTTATTAACAGTCCTGCTTTCTTCATTGCCCCTAGACTTATAAGTGAAAACCCCATATATTACCCCCAAGTCATTTCACTTTTTTACTGGCTTCATCTTTTCTCTGCACGCCTTAACATTTCCCAATTATGTTCATTTCATGGTCTCTTCTTTTTCCACTTGCAATAGAGTTTTCCTTTTATCCTCAGCTTTCTCCTCAGTCTTTCATGAAACTACTGTGATGGCTCTTGTTCCTTGCATTCTTTGTCAGACTATTGTGCCTTAATTAGAATATTATTTGGTTTCCCTCTGCCTAATGGTGGAATGACATGGAACACCCAAATGCACCAGAGAAATGCAGGGCTAGCAGCCTTGCACAAACTTCCACAAGCTGAAGAAAACTCAGCCTTGCGAGCCAAGGGTTCATGCTCACCTTGCGTTTGTTCATCTCCAGCGCCTGGGTTCGGAGGCCTAGCTCTTTCTCTCCAGTGCCAATGTTGCTCTGTAGCAGGTGTTCCTTTTCCTCCAGCTTTCGCACAACTTGTAACTGAGCATCCACCTTCCAAAGGGGAAGAGGAGAGAAACATATAGAACATGCGCTGTTGGTATTTGGTCTTGGAATGTTCTCCTCCTCCTCAGGTCACAACGCCCTTGGTGCAAACTAAATGCTGCGATCATCACATTTACTCATCACTGTGTCTTCTCTCTTCCCACTCCTACATCACTTCTCTCTCAGGATGCAGAGACATGGACCAACAGAGATCAAACTGTAGGTGGGTGGAGCCAATAGCTCAGTGGTTTGAGCATTAGCCTGCTAAACCCAGGGTTGTGGGCTCAATCCTTGAGGGAGCCACTTAGGATCTGGAGCTAAATCTGGCAGGGATGGTATTTGGTCCTACCATGAAAGCAGGGGACTGGACTCAATGACCTCTCAAGATCCCTTCCAGCTCTATGAGATAGGTATATCTCCATTTATTTTTATTCAGCCAAGGGGATAATTTCCCACAACTCCCAAGTGAACATGCACGCACGCAGCTATCAGACATCCAGAACGGGTTGTTAGACACATCTGTCCCTCTCCTTTGGACGAGTAGAATCATTCAAAAGCATTCAGGCTCCCAGAAGAGGGCTGTGGGAGGGGTGGATGCCAATCTAGGAGAAACCTTCTCTCACATGATTGAAAGAACCCTCCCCTTTTCCATCTCAAAGTCCTACGTGGTGGTGAACCTCTCTCTAAGAGATTTCACATTTCATAATCTCTGCTTGCTTAGCTCAGAGGTCCCCAAACTGTGGGGTGCACCACCAGAGGGGGGGACAGAGGAATATTCAGAGGGTGTGGGGAGGCTTGTGCTAGACTTCATGGGGAGTAGGGAGTGTGCCACTCAGTCCTAGCCCCAGCTCCAGCTCCATGCCTGGCTCCATCCTCATCTCCGCAGTCAGCTATGGCTCCATTCCCACCCCTGCAGCTCCATTCCCAGCCCCCCTCTGGCCCCAAACACACCTCCAGCTGTAGATCCCATACTCCATCCATCATCCCTCCCCCCCCTCCCCACGCAAAGAGCTGCAGCCTCGCTCCTGGCTCCAGAGAGAACTGAAAAGTTTGGGGATCACTGGCATTGCTCAGTGCTTCACTGAAAACGTTTAAAACAAGTCTAAGCAGCAGCTTGTCCGGATCCATTGGAGCATTTCCTCCCACCAACCCTCTTCTGGTTACCTGTGTCTTCAGGGTCAGGACCTGGTCTGCCAGCTCCTCCTTCTCCTCCTTCAGTAGCTTATGGATCTGATTTGACTTGATGCGTTCTGACATCAGCTTGAAGTTGGCATCATCCTTCTCCCGCAGCTGCTGCATCAGGCGAATGTTCTGCTCTTGCATATCCTCGAAGGCTTGTCCGGTGACATCCATTTCTGAGAGCAGGGCCTCTTCCTCCTGGAACAGAGATGGAAACACTCTGGAATTGCAATCTCTTTTCCCCCCTCCACTGGAACACTTCTAACCCCTGCTTTTATTAAAGAAACAAAATGTAGTGTTGATGAAAGCTGCAGATCAACATCCTGGAGACCAATGACCTCCCTGAAACCAAAGAGCAGGCAACTCAGCACTGAACTGGTGGTTACTCTGCTAGGGGACAGTTGGTATCTCAGTCTCCATAGGCCTCCAGTCTAGGGATGTTAAATTTAGGTTAATTAACTAATCGAACACTTGATTGGATTTCCATCGACTATTCGATTAGCTGATGAGGGTACCTCCACCTTTGAACTTTAACGAGAGCCCAACTGAACTGTACAAGAGCCCTGTAGGGCTCTTGCTACAGTTCAAAAGTGGAAGCCCCGCAGGGAGAGTGGGAC
The DNA here is from genome assembly GCF_052426305.1 of Pelodiscus sinensis. Classification (NCBI taxonomy): domain Eukaryota; kingdom Metazoa; phylum Chordata; order Testudines; family Trionychidae; genus Pelodiscus; species Pelodiscus sinensis. The sequence goes on from NC_143057.1 coordinate 8,735,248, forward strand.
CAGCAGGGGACTAGCCCCACACTCCCTTCAGCACCTGAGGCTTTGAAATGTACAAGAGCCTCACTGGGGTTCTTGTACATTTCAAAAGCAGAATCGCAGCAGAACTGTCATGAGTGGAGACAGCTTCAGGCCCTGCTCGCACCATTTCCTGCAGTGCCTCTACCTCCCCTGCCTCCCATGGAGATAGTGCTGGGGGGAGCTGGCTTTTAAGCCAGCTCCCACTCTCCCCTCCCCTTGCTATCTCTCTCAGAGAGGGGCAGAAAGGGGGGAAAGCAACTAGTCGAGTCACTAGTCAACTATCCAATAAGCTTATACTTATTGGATAGTCGATTAGTCCCTTACATCCCTACTCCAGTCCTTGACCTAGGAAAGCCAACCAAAGTGAAAGTTGCCTCTAGCTGGTACATGGCCACCGCTCCACTGGGAACTAGACAGGGACCAGTGACCTGTTTGAAATGATTTGGTGGGCACCCATCAGATTGTAACAGCTTTGGACTGAATTTGAATGAAGGTCAATAAAACTAATAGTCCAAGACCCTGCAGCTCATTACTACTTCCATGAGCCATCCAGCCCCTTAAACCCCATCTTGAACCCAAGGTGGGTTCAGCCAAAGATCTCTGCTATTAACTGACAAGAAACAGGGACAGGCCCCAAGTACTGTGCTCTGTTCACCCTCACGCCATCCTGCCTTTATAATGCGGGGGTATCCCCATTAGCCAACATACCTGTTCCTTATACATTGGTACTTATTATATACTCTCCCACCCATTGTTGTAATTTCTGATTCGTATAAGATTCAGGTTTATCTAATTCCAAACTGATTTACACTGGTCTTCATTCAGTTAATCTTATTCTGAATCAGAGTGCCCGGACAGGGGTTTGATGCAGTTATCTAATCCATTATGAATTCACAACTTCAGTTAATTTGAGTCAATTTTCCTGGCCACGCAAGGCACAACTCCAGTGTATTTTACAAATGAAACACCATGTAACCTCACCACAGACTGACCCTCCCATCTCTTCACTCAGCCCATGCATTACCCACCGCAGCAGGGTTTCTCTAGCCGGATGTGCATGTAGACAGATTAACCTTTACCTCACGCTGCCCAGTTACACCATGGAAATCTCTGATGATGGTGGTGGATGTGGGCTATGAATGCTCTCCCATGGAATTCCAATCGGTTCCTGACAAGGTCTGCTCCACAAGAGGGCATTTCCCTAAGTTCCTCTCACCTGCTTGGCCATGGCTAGTTTCTTCTGCAGATACTCAATCTGCTCCTCCACCGCTCGGATCTTGCGTAGGGCATCCTCATCTGCCATTTTTTTACTCTCTTTTTTCTCCTTGTCCTCCAGGTCCTTCACCCGTTGCCTCAGCTCATCCAGCTACGGCAAGGATTAAAGGGATGAGATGTGGGGAAGGGGAAGAGAGAAAGATCTCTGAGGCTAGGCAGAGAATAGAACAGCAAGGAGGACTCTTAAGGAATCAATTTCCCCATAAAGATTCACCATGGAGAATCCTTAAGAAAGAAAGAGAAAGAGAGAGAGAAAAAGAGAGGCCAATCTTCTGCCTGCACTCCTAGACAGACAGAAGAAGGGGCGGGGGGACATCCTGGAGTCAGGAAGAGACAAAACAGCCCTACAAGAAGCTTAAGGAGGGTATTTCAAGAGCAGCTGTTAGATCAGGGTGGGGAACCTACAGCCCATGGTTCAAATCCGGCCCCCAACTTACTTTGATCTGGCCCATGGCGAAGCTCGGGGCTTCCTCCGCAGCAGGGGAAACCATTGCTCATGCTCCGGCCCCACAGCAAGTCTCTGTACCCCCAAATCCCCCGTGAGGTGGGTATGCGAGCAGAGCCCCAGCATCCTGAGTGGAGTGCTTCTCACTTGTGTGGGGCCCCCAACTGATTTTTCTATGGGTCAGTGGCCCCTGACCAAAAAAGGTTCCCCATCCCTGTGATGAATGGTGAGAGGCAAGAGAAAAGGGAGGACAGAAATGGGATACTGTTACCTCAGCTTTGGCTTTCTTCTCAGCGGCCATGAGCTGAACTTTGTCTCTCTGCTCCTTTGGGGCAGAGCGGTACATATCTAACAGGAGTTTCATCTCTTTCTGGCTCTCCTGGGCTTTCCTGGCAACAGTGAAAGAAAAAACACCTCTTTGATTCTTTAGGAAAAATGCTATGCTGTGATTCAGTCTGCTGGAAAGCAAGAATAACCTTCTCGCCATCTTCTCCAACAGAGACATGGACTCAGAACAGGAAGGAAAGAGCAGCAGAGGCATTCACCTTGGTGGTAAACTATCAACTCTCTCAGGCATGACCCTAGACAAGGACGAGCATGGCCTTAGAGTGGAAATCTGCACCTGACAAGCCCCAACCTTTCAGAGAACTGCAACCAGTAAAGTTTGCAGATTGAGGAGGTCTTTAAATGCCATCTCCATTATGTGTGTCCCTTGGGCATAAACATGTCACCAGAGTTACCTTTAGTTCCAAAAGCTAGTGTCTTAATTCTAGCAATCAGGGGTTTCTAGCTATGCTCCCTGCATACCCCTGATTAGGGAACGATGCTGGAAAATAGGAGCAAGAGGTTCAGCAGGACTTCTTACTTGAGATCAGCCTTCAGCTGCTTGATCACTTCTGCCTCTTTCTTCCTCCCATCCTCATGCTTCCCTTTGTCCTTGGTGGACTCTCTCTCCTTCTCCGACTCCTTCTGCTTCTGCTTTTCCCGCTCCCGTTCCTTCTCCTTCTCCTTTTCCCGCTCTCTCTCCTTCTCTTTCTCCTTCTCCCGCTCCCTCTCCTTCTCCCGTCTCTCACGCTCCCTCTCCTCTTCATCTCGCTTGGCCTTGGCTTCCCCAGCATCCTCGGGGGCAGCCTTGAGCACAGATGCCTGAGCAGAGGAATCGTCAGGCTCCTGTTTGACCTCTGGTGGTTCCTCCTTGATCTCTTCCGTGCTAGACTGGGACTGCAGGAGGACACTCCCACTGCGGGAGCGGGTCTGGAGGGGAACAGTGGGGCGAGGGGACACAAAGGGAAATAAACCAAGTGAATAGGAGAAGTTGTCAGCTGGAACACATTCCTCACTGCCACCCTTGTGCATGTCTCCCTCAGATGCCATTGCCAATGTTTTTACAGAGCAGAACTCAGCCATGGGGGGAGATCCACTCTGTGGGAGGTGGGAATCCAAGGTGAGGCTGCTGCATAGAGCCTAATGGAAAACTGGAGCCTGCTATGCTTTCCCCACAGCCTATGGAAGCAGAAACAGACTCATAGCCTGTGCTCTGCTAGAGCAGGCTTTCCTCCCTCTCCACTTCCCCCACTGTCTTCCAGCATCTCCGGTACCTTGCTCAGGTCTGACTGGGCCTCCCTCAGCTTGCGCTTGTACCTCAGCACTTCCCCCTTCAGCTGGTGGTTGTGATTCTGGAGGCTGCTGATGAGATGACGCATCTCCCGATTTATTGGCCCTACAAAAGACACACAGTCAAGTTACCACAGGCCACAATAGGGATGTGAATGGTTAACCAGTAAGCATCGCTTACCGGTTATGGTTAACCAGTGGGCTGTGGTACTTTTAGAGGCCTCCCAATGCTGAATGTAGCAATGATCTCCTATATCTTATACATAACACCCCTGTTACAACATCCTATAATGACATTTGGATTTTCTGTAACAGCAGCACACTCTTGACTTAAAGTCAGGCCGTGATCCTCGATATCATCAGACCCTATAACTAGACTGCCAGTTATTCCCCATTTTGTACTTGCACATTTGATTTTTCATTCCTAAGTGTTGTACTTTTCACTTCTGTGATTTTCATTGTTTTGCTGACTTCTAACCAAATTCACCAGTTTATCCAGATTATTCTAAATTTTAATCCTGACCTCTAATCTGCGTGCTTGCAACTCTCTGTCCCAAGCAGCTTGCAAGTTTTATAAGCACACTCTCCACTCTATCATCCAAGTCATTAGTGAAAATATGGGCTAGTCCTGGACTAAAGATCGACCCATGGAGGAGCCCACTATATATGTTCTCTCAATTAGGCAGTAACCACTGACAACTAAGGCTATGATTTTGGCATAGGTATTTTTATTAAAAGGTCACAGACAGGACTTGGGCAACAAACAACAGATCTTGGATTCACTGAAGCCTACGATGAGTCAGCAAGGCCAAAGTCCCTCCACTTGAGGCTGAATTACTGCAATTTTCATGATGTCATGGAGGGCTCATGCAAATTGCAGAATCCATGACCTCCATGACAGATTCGTAGCTTTATTGATAACTACTTTTTGAGTGTGGTCTTTCAATCACTTGCGCAACCACCATACAGTAATGTCATCTGGACTAATGATGTTAAACAAATGGTCCCGGTTAAAGTGAAGACTGGGAATAAACACTTCAGCCTTCTCTGTCTCATCTATTATTTGTTCTCCTTCCCCATTAAAACATTGGACCAATACTTTCCTTCATCATTCTTTTACTTCTGATGTATTTTTAGAACCTCCTCTCACTGTTTTTAGCTCCCTTGCTACTCCTGACTCATTTTGTGCCTTAGCTTTCTGAAATGCAATCTCTCCTCACAAGCAAAAGTTAACACAATGGGAAAAGACTTGGTACCTGCTTGTTCATTGGCAGCAAGAGTCTGTTCAAACTCTATCCTCAGCATCTCATACTCCTTGCGGACCTGTGCCAAAGTGTCCTCTAGCTGGATCACCTCTGTGCGCAGCTTCTTGTGGAGGCTGACTTCATCCCGCTGGGGAGCAAGAGGGGGAGGAGAACAGAGATTAGTGCTATGATCCAGGAGTCTCACATTTCCTCATCAATCTGCTCCTACAGAAGAGGAGAGGATTATTAGCCGCCTAAAAAATAGAAGAACCACTGAGCCTGCGAAGGTCACTGCAAAGTGTTGAGTCCACTCCAAGGCCAGCCAGAGGGCTAGTGCCGAGGGGAAGATCTCAAAGAGGAGATGGAGGAATGAGGTGGTTACCTCAATGAGTTCCACCTGGCGCTGGTGTGTGTTGCGCGTGCCATGAAGCAGAGTGCGAGCCTCATCCAGATGCGCCTTCAGCTGGAGGCTCTCGTTATACAGGACCGAGAACTGGGACTGCATGCATCGGTACTCTGGCGTCTCTTTCACAGCCTCTTCCACTGCCCTCCGCAATTCCATCTGGGTGGAGAAACACAATCCCAAGACGACGAGGAGGGACATGGATAGGAAAGAAATGTTACCTCAGAGCGGATGCCAAACACAGAAAGAACAGAACTAAAAAGCCCATACTCCTTCCACATCCACTTCATTCCTTTGACTCAACAGAATTTCCATAAGGCTATGGAATAGCTTTGTGAACTCTCTTATTGCAGGAGTTTTGTAGTGGAGTCTAGAGACACCGCACAGAACAGCATGGTAAACGTCCCTTCACCACAGCTGCCCTTGGACAAGCCAGATCTAGAAGTGAAATGACTCATTTTCCTGGCCCACTCAAGCTTCCTGTCGCCCACGCTGTCAGTTGGGAGAATCATAATCACATTATGATTCCTATAATGTGGACAACCAAGAACCAGACTGAAATGAACAACTCGTTTCACAAATTGAAAACAAACCCAAAGAAAAGTCTTAAAAATATAGTACTATCAAGTTGGAACATTTTTATGTTCTGTCCACTGCGGGAACTCTAAGTTCTTTTCTCCTGTCTCACTTCCATTCACTAGCCTCTCTCTCTCTCTCTCAGACAAATAATTGGATTTGTTGATCACTGAACTCTGCAATAGCTTCCCACAAATAGAGCTGTGGAAAAAAAGTAACCCTGCCCTCTTGGACAGTAATTATTACTGACAGGTGGTCATTGAAGATGGATAAAAGAAACACACGGTCCTTTGGTATATATGGTTGTGACTATTTTCTTCCACTATTTGATCTGAGGAAGTGGGTCTGGCCCACGAAAGCTCATCATCTAATAAGCCATCTTGTTAGTCTTTAAAGTGCTACATTGTCCTGCATTTTGCTTCAGGAAATAGAGACAGCTATGATTCCCTTTATTGGCCACATGGTGTCACCACTGCACCAAGAATGACTGTCACAGCAAAACCCTGGCCTCTCATTAGCATCCCAGCCTACTGCATGTAAAACATCACTCAAACGCAGTGAAAGACCCTGAAACAGAGACAGAGTGAAGAGAAAAATCGAGTTTCACAGAAGAAACTAAAGAAGTTGTACACAGATTCAACAGAGTGAGGCAGAGAGGCATTAATCACATGCATTCGCCTTCACACACACCCCAGAGAACTTTGCTCCTACCTTCAGTTTCTCATTCTGTGTTGTCACCTCCTCAAGATCCTGGCGCAATTTTTCCAGCTCACTGAGGCGGTTCCCAGCCAGCTCCTTGTTCTCCTCCAGCTCGGAATTCATTTCCTCAAACTGAAAAGAAAACACAACCAAAGTTTTTAATGTATTGAAAACCCCATTTTGCATCTATCTACAGTGCTAATATGGCCCCAATTACCACAGTATCAGAGCACCTCACAGTCTTTAATGTTTTTATCCTTGTAAGTCTCCTGTGACATATGCAGGGCAGTGTTGTTATCCCTGATGCCCAGAGAAGCTAAGTGTCTTGCCTGAGGTCACACAGGAAGTCTGTGGCAGAGCAAGGATTCAGACTCAGGCCTTCTCAGGCACTGAACCATCCATGCTATCCCTCAAAAATCAAAGCTTCCCTTGCCCCACCAACGCCACAGGCTTTGGTTTTACCTTACGAGCATTGATGGTGATCGTTCCCCCATAGAGGCTGCTTCCGGCTCCATAGACTTTGTAACCTTTTGAATTCACCTGCAACGAGGATGAAGAATTTGTAACAAAAACACGTAGTGCTTCAATCCTGCCCCACTTCCAGCTAGCCCACTTGCACAACCAGGAGACAGTCGCTCCAGGCTTAGCTCACATCTGTTATGCCATTCCAATTTGTAGTGAGTTAATAAGGTAGAGGAAGGCTCCATGAAGAGTCCCCTCTCTTTCTCTAGGAAGAGGTTAACGAGTGTTGCTAAGCTCTGAGCTGCTCTAGCCCTGGCGCGCCTGTCAAAGGGCTCGGTGATTACCCGTTCCAGCACGTCTGCCAGATGCCGATTGAGCCTCTGCTCTCTCTTGCGGATCTTGTCAATATCCCACTGAAGGTCATCGATCATGGTCTCCAGCACACACACCCGTGACTCTGCCATCTCCACTTTCTCCTGCAACTTGGAGAACTACAGCAAAGGGACAAAGGGGGCATCAGTTAGGATAAGAAGCAGTGTCGGATTCACAGCCTACCTGGACTGTCCAGCATTAACTTCACTCACTCAGAGTTCCCTGGATCCATTCACGTCTTGTCTTCTGCAGTTCTACATTGCCCCTGTATTTTACTCAGGAGCCACTTTGAGAAAAGGGGCAGGATGCCACTTATAGCTGTTCAAAATTTCAGACCAGAGAATCCCAGTGCAGGGCAGAGAAAGAAGAAAATAGAAAGTGAAGAGGCTCAAGAAGCTTGTGGCTTTTGGCGGAATGAGGTAGCAGCTCCTTAAATGTATTGCACATGGAGCACTGAATTCTACACTTAAATATTTGTAATTGGTTCTTAGACACATCCCTTGAATGCTCATCTGACATGGTGTGAAGAAGATCAGCCTTCTACATGGTTAACAAGAACTGGAATTTCAAGAGATGAAATTTCAGAAGCAACACTCTTCAGGGCTAGAATCTTTTGTAATGAAGGCTCTTACACCTCAAATAACCATTGGAACGGAAACATGACAGCTCCAACCTGCCAGTTGTTTTTAATAGCATCTTAGTAGCACCTCCCTATTTTTTCCCCTGCTCTTCCCCACTATGCCCTCACTCCCGTTTTTCTCTAGCAATCAATCCAGGTGTTCTTTTAACACCTGGATTTAGTTTATCAGTTCAATGCTTCATTCAAGTTTGTCGGGTACTTTACAACATGATTCTCTTCCAGATTCACACGGAAGTACAGTGCACATTACAAAAGCGGCGAGGAGTCCTGTGGCACCTTATGGACTAACTGAAGTGTAGGAGCATAAGCTTTCGTGGGCAAAGACCCATTTCGTCAGATGCATCTGTTAGTCTGTAAGGTGCCACAGGACTCCTCGCCGCTTTTGCAGATTCAGACTAACACGGCTACCCCTCTGATACAGTGCACATTACAGTTCTCCAAAACTCATTACTCCTCCCTTAGCCTTTGCTCAGAACTTGAATTCTTCAGACCTAATCATCCCTGATGCTCTACAGTTCACCTTCTCCATGGCAATAATATACTTACTGTGCTACAGTAACCAGAATTATTCAATATTCCTGATGGGGATCAAAAAAGCACAAACACAGAGAATCCATTTTCCTTTCTTGTACCTCTTGAGACATGATGCGGTGCTTTTCCTGCAGTAAATCAGATAGTTCATGCAGCCGTCCATTTTCATGAGCAAGGTAGGAATTTAGCTCCTGGACCGCTTCATCCACCAGTGATGCATCTGAGAGGGGCAGGAGAACGAGAGGGAAGGAAATGAAAGGGGAGTCATGGACATGAGTCTTCAATTTAGCAATTAGCAAGCAAAGGGGACGGGGAAACAACATAATAAACCTATTTAGAATGGTGGAAAGAGAAAAGTGGAGGAGAATCTGAAAGAAGACAGACAGTTGCTCTACTCGTAGCTCTTATCTATTATGCTATTCCAATTAGCAGTGGGGAAATTAAGGAGAGTGTAAGAATTTCTTGTCTGTTGTGCAGAGCTGAGTTTGGCTTTCCTAAACATACAAACTCAAAACACAGGCCAGCTTCACCGACTTTTCAGAGAACTGAGCCTGGGAATTAAGTGAACCTAGATCAATCTGAGCTACTTTTGAAGATTTTTTCATGGGTTCATTTAAGCCTTATACAAATCACATTTTCAGTGAATGAGCCCCGCTGCTCAGTCTGAACTCTGCAATCTTCCCTCAGGGCTATGTTGTTACCATCCATCTCTGTGTCAAATAATAATCAACCCAAGGAATCAGACAGCTAACATCTTGTCCAGGTGAGTTACTGCCCCAAAACCATAAGGAATCCAAGAATTGTCCTCAGCAGCCCCCACTCCTGGCAAATTATGAAAGGAAGGAGACTGGTACCCGATTCTATTGTTCCCCCTTTGGATAAAATTTCTGTACTGCTGCTCTTGGCAGCGGCTTCTGCGTAGTGGCAGATTACGTCAGGGATGTACGATTCCATTGGGACTTAAGTATTTCCAAATGGATAAACAAGAGATGCTCTTTACCTAGACTCCACATACAAGACACTTCTCAGCATTTCAGTAAATTAACTATCTGAAAAAGGCCTTTAGGACCGAGGGACAGATTTTCAGTACACTCAGCTGCCAATAAAGACCCCACTGTTCTGGTGTATTTTGCAAAACCTGGACATTTCATTTTGGTGCTCAAGTCTGAGAGGAAAAATATGACCCTTGACACTTACATGGCAGGAACTAAGTTATTCTTGACTCAATGTGTTAAAAAAGCTGGAATTTGTAAGCATAGGCCCTCGCAGTCAAAGAGCTCTGCCATACCTCCACTATTCAACTTCTGGGACAGAATGTCCATCTTCTCCTGAAGCTTGTCATACTTGGTCACAATTTGAGCAACAGCTCGCCGGGAGGACTCCACACGCTCCTGAAGCTGAGACTCCATCTCCTCACTGGTACTACTGGCCAGGGTGGCTAAGAAGGAGAATGCTGGCTCCAGACCTTCCCCTAGGAGACAAAGAGGTGAAGGAAATGGATGCGAGTACATTTGTGTGTCGTGAAAGAAGTAGTCATCAATATCTGCAATCATTCATTTTCCCCAGAGGGCCCAGAACATCAACCCTTCCCCCACTGAAGTCTATTTTCTCAACCTGCCAAAGACAAATATACTACATGGTACGAGGCCTCACCTCGCTCCCTCTCATCCTTACGTTCCTGATTGCTGTCCGAGTCTGGTTCTGGTTCTGGTACCACCAAGGCTTTTCGGTCAGACAGAAGGTCTCCAAGACCTTGTTCCAGGTCATAGCGCTTAAGAATGATGCGGATATTTTCATCAAACTGGAAAAAAAGGACAAAATGAGAAGTTACACAACTTGCAGAGCATCAGCGTAAAAGAGGCAAGACAACAGAAAGAAGAAGACAGTTGACTGAGCATGCAGTAACTGAGCATGACCTGACTCCAGTAACGGTTGACTATCAGCAGAGAGGCATCATCGGTGGCCTGCCGCCGCTCCAGCTTCTCAATGTGCTCCCGCAGCTCATCCTCAATGGCCTGCCGCTGGTCCAGCATCTCCGCCAGCTTTCGGTTCTTGGTCTGCAATGTCCGGATGTCCAGTTCCTCCTGCACAGAGGCAAGGGTCACATCAGTGCACTTAATGCAGTACAGTTCTATTCTACCCCGAATTATAAGAGGGATTTTGAGCAAGGTCTTTGGGCTTGGGTGAGAATGAAAACAAAAACAACATGCTCGAGGTGAGGAAGTTGGTTGTATTACCTGCAGGGCATGGCTGGGATCAAGGAGTTTGGGGTTCATTACGGAAGAGGGTGAGGGAGGAGTCAGATACACATACCGTTGAGGAAACACCGCCTAACTTAATGGTCTCCACTGTGGTTCCTGAGTCTTCGACCCCTGCCTTTTTCTCGGGGGGCACAGAGGGGCCAGGCTCTGTTGCCGCCCGCTTGTTGCCGATCCCAGACATTGTAGGTAAATAGTGGAGATTCCCAGCTCTTCCTGAAACGCAAAGAAGAAGTTTTAAAAAAACATCTACCATCATCTAATCAGTTCCATTTTAGGGATTTTTAACACTGAAGGAGCTCAAAATAAACAGTACATTGTATACACCAGAAATATACCTCATAAAGAATTTAAAAGGTCAAGATTTAAAGTAAGCATTACAAACAGTTAGTTGAGCTAGTATTATCAATGCCAGAAAAACATATGATGAGATACTAGAATAAAAAGATATTACTCTGACAAGTTCAGAACAAATCCTCAAGCCCTATTAGTGCCATAAAGAAAGACTCCTATTGACTCCAGTAGTTTTTGGGATCAAACTTCTACAGAATATTCTAGAACATTAGAAGTAAATTACAGCTTTGCAAGTACATATGGTCATCACAGTTTGATTTGTACATGCAAAAAATATCTATATCTATATGTATAAGAATACTTTTTAAAAATGCTTTGAGCTCTACTGCTCAAAAATGAAATAAAAGATCTATATACATTCATTTTTTTTATTTTATCCATAATCTCTTTAGGGCAGGGGCTGAGACTCCTGTCAAGACCTGAGAATTTGTTTTAAGCTCCTTGGGCAAAGATTGCATCTTACACATTTGTACAGTTCTCAGCATAACAGGGCTCCCTATTTTGAATGGCCTACTGCAATATGGGTATTTCAATGTTAATTTCTCATTATATAAATGTATTTTACTTGTTTCTCTGCATTTTTATTGTAATTAGTTCACGTTTAAATGTTTTATTTAAGATCAATCATAAAAAACATCAACAGACAAAAAGAACAGGGGCAGAACTGCTCCAGCTGATGATTTACAAAAGGTTACCAAAAGGTTCTCAGATGACGCAGGGAATTGGGACGGTGATGTTCCCGATGAGGATTCTTACATTCTAATTCTGACTGGACTCAGGAATGAAGGGTTTGGTAAGACTCCTCCTTCTATCCTATATGTCTACAGCAGCCTGACTCTATTATAACTGTGCTAGAAGGAAATGGTGTGGCTCAGGTTGCCCTGGCAAAACTCAGCAGCAGATCTTTTCATATCTGCCAACATCTGCAGACTATAAATAGGATCACTGGAGAGAAAGTGTGAGGATAGTCCTTTTAATTCCACTGAAAGCTGCTGCTTTTTACAAGCTTACTAAAACTCCTTGACCTACATGTTGAGAAAGGAAGGAGTGGAGAATCCTGCAGCAAACCAGGGATGTAAATTCCTGGTTAAAATGTTAACTGGTTAAGTGCTATGTTTAACTGGCTAACCCTGGAGCAGCCCCACTCCCACAGTATGATGCAATGGGCCCATTCCAAATCAGGCAGTGTCCACCACGCTGCGGGAGGAGGGATGCTCCAGCCAGGCCAAGAGTTCAGTTAACTAGTTATCAGGTTAGTATTTTAATTTGACCCCCAAATCATTTTAAAAATAGTAATCTTCAAAACTCAAGACCACCACTTCTATTACAGGATTTTTTCCTCCACTGAAGTTAAACAAACAAACATGTCCTGGAAATATTTTTAACCCAAACATTGCAAGACTGTGCCAATACAGGTGAACCTTCATGAAACAGACTAGCCAATTTTTAGGGCCATATCATCAGATGATGTAAATGGCCACAGTTCCACTAACCTCTCTGATGCTGAGCCCATTCACAGGAGCTGAAGATGTGCCTCTACCTACAAGCTGAACAAAAAGCAAAAGTAAACAAAACATATAGTATCAACAGATTTTTAAACTTCTTTCCATTTTACAGCGGTATTTCTAATACAGCTAAGGAATTCGCTTGCAAACATGCAGACACTTACTTTGAAAGCATATGTGAGTAAAGCAAATCAGTGTGTGAATTAAGTGCTTTGCTCAATCAGAGACTTAGGGTACATCTAGACTACATGCCTCTGTCGCCAGAGGCATGTAGATTAGGCTACCAGACATAGGAAAATGAAGCGGCGATTTAAATAATCGCCGCTTCATTTAAATTTACATGGCTGCCGCGCTGAGCTGACAAACAGCTTATCAGCTGTTTGTCGGCTCAACGCGATAGTCTGGACGCGCGGGTGTCGACGTCAAAGGTATTTGTCGACCACCCAGGTAAACCTCATCCCAGGAGGCATACCTGGGTGGTCGACAAATACCTTTGATGTCAACACCCGCGCGTCCAGACTATCGCGCTGAGCCGACAAACAGCTGATCAGCTGTTTGTCAGCTCAGCGCAGCAGCCATGTAAGTTTAAATGAAGCAGCGATTATTTAAATCGCCGCTTCATTTTACTATGTCTGGTAGCCTAATCTACATGCCTCTGGCGACAGAGGCATGTAGTCTAGATGTACCCTTAGTTTGCAATGTATTATTTTAACTTGACAGTGACCCTCTCAAGTGTCTCATGTTTTGAAATCTCTCCAAGACTTTTATAGCAGGTCCATACCATCTTTTAAATGTCTTATAAAGAACCTTAAAATGTCCAACATCTATGAGCTGAATCCTCCCACTGCCATCTCCTTCTCACTCTAAAATGTGACTGAAGGAAGATTTTCAGTTCCTTGTGTTTAAAAATGTCCCTCTTTTTCAATGGAGCATGCTTTTGTTATTTGTGGGATGTTTTTTTCCACAGAGAGCACTGTTAACAGAAACCAACAGGCTGACAGAAAAAAAATACCACTCTCAGAAAATATCTGTGTGCACCGCCCCACCCTTAGGGGCGATTATCCCATCACTCCCCCTCACACACACACCCCAAAAAGCCCCCACTGATCAAGTCACCTCACCCAACCAGCCCAAGTTCAGCGTTGATATTGCCCCTCCCCACCAGACACAGAACAGGGGCTGACCCCTACATACCTCCAACTAACTGATATCCTTCTACTCTATCCCAGGGGCGAGTCCCCCTCCTCTTACTTCCCCCATACCCCACAGCCCACCTTCCCCCAGCCCAGGGGCCAAGCCCCTCCTGCCCCTGACACTCCCCCATCCTACATGCCCCAGCCTGAGCCTCCGCTCCCCTTACCCCAGGCCAGGGGCCAACTGCCCCCCCCTCCGCGAACACTTCCCCACTCCCCCCCCGACCCCCCTCACACTCAGGGGCCAAGCCCCCTCCCCTTCTGCCCCTCCCCCATGGGCCAAGCCCCCTTCCCCTGCCCCTCCCCTATGAGCCAAGCCCCCTGCCCCTGCCCCACCCCCATGGGCCAAGCCCCCTGCCCCTGCCCCTGCCCCTACGAGCCAAGCCCCCTGCCCCTGCCCCTCCCCTATGAGCCAAGCCCCCTGCCCCTGCCCCTGCCCCTACGAGCCAAGCCCCCTGCCCCTGCCCCTCCCCCACGAGCCAAGCCCCCTGCCCCTCCCCCACGAGCCAAGCCCCCTGCCCCTGCCCCTCCCCTACGAGCCAAGCCCCCTGCCCCTGCCCCTGCCCCTCCCCCACGGGCCAAGCCCCCTGCCCCTGCCCCTCCCCCACGAGCCAAGCCCCCTGCCCCTGCCCCTCCCCCACGGGCCAAGCCCCCTCCCCCACGGGCCAAGCCCCCTGCCCCTCCCCCACGGGCCAAGCCCCCTCTCCTCCCCGCAACACCCCAGCCCCGAGACTCACCCCCGGCCCAGCCACCGGGCCTCACCTCCGGCCTCCCAACCCTGACCCTGCAGGAAGCGGCCGGTGACAGCAGCTCAGCCAATCCCCGCCGGCGTCTCACGTAGCTTGTCGCCCGGCAGCGTGCCCTCAACAAACATGGCTGCCCTCGCCCTTTGCCTGCCAGAGGCTTTGAAGCCACTCTGCCCTTCCTCAACATGGCGGCCACCGCCCACCGCCTGACAGGCTCTGCAGCCGCTCTGCCCTTAGTTGCCATGGCTACCGCCTCTCATTGGTTCCTAGGGGTTCGAAGTCAGGCGCCCTTCATTGACATGGCGGCTGCAGCCCTGCCTCTTGTCAGGGGACGTGGCTGAGCTGAGGGCACGAGTGGGGTACAGCAGGGGACCTAGAGCAGCAGCTGGGGGAATAGGCGACCCCATGGCCTCGCGCCTCCAATGCATTTAGGCTCCCCACTTCCTAAATACCTTGGAATATTAACTAGCCCCTGCAGCTGTGTGGGTGCAAACCAGCCAGCCGGGGGGACAGGAGGGAGGCACCAGCGAGGTGGGGGCAGAGATGCAGCCCTGTTCGTCTGGTGTCACTGAAACAAAAGACAGGACTATGCAGCGCTATTAGGTGATGAGCTTTCCTGGGCCAGACCCACTTCCTCAGATCAAATAAAGCGACGAGGAGTCCTGTGGCACCTTATAGACTAACTGAAGTGTAGGAGCATAAGCTTTCGTGGGCAAAGACCCACTTCGTCAGATGCATGTACATGCATCTGACGAAGTGGGTCTTTGCCCACGAAAGCTTATGCTCCTACACTTCAGTTAGTCTATAAGGTGCCACAGGACTCCTCGTCGCTTTTGCAGATTCAGACGAACACGGCTACCCCTCTGATACTTCAGATCAAATAGTGGAAGAAAATAGTCACAACCATAGGATACAATTAAAAAAATGAACACATATGAAAAGGACAAATCACATTTCAGAACAGAAGGGGGCTGGGGGGGGAGGTAAATGTCTGTGAGCTAGTGATCATTGGGGAAGCTATCTTTGTAATGGGCAAGATAATTAGAGTCTTTATTCAAACTTAGATGTAAAGTGTGGAATTTAAGCATGAATGACAGTTGGGAGGATTCTCTTTCAAGTGTAGTCTTGAAAGAGGTGGGGTGGGGGTAATAGAGGTGTTGTGAAATAGTAAAAGAGATGTAGCCCTGTTAGTCTGGTCAAGCTGAAACAAAAGACAGGACTATGCAGCACTTTAAAGACTAACAAGATGGTTTATTAGGTGATGAGCTTCCGTGGCCCAGACCCACTTCCTCAGATCAAATTGATGTGTTGTGGCTACTTGGTTAATTTGATGGCAGCACATTTGTTTTGCCGTTTATTTTTTAAAAATTGCATTGTGCAATATAAGCCAGCAGGTGCCAGGCTTCTCTCAGTCAGCACCGAAGCCAGGGACCATTGGTGGTGAATAGGTGTTGGCAGGCACTGCATACATAGATGCTCCCTTCAGTTGACAACTCCAAAATGCATATTGACAATTTGTGAAGCAAATGAGCAAGGGCCAGAGGGAAAGCAGTAAGAAACATAAGACACGTGCTGTGACTGTCTGCAAGTCAGTTCACTGTTCTGTGCGTTAGTTTTCCACATCCATAGTGTGGATTACACTAATGAACAGGACAGGAATGTTGGAAGGACAATGATTGTGCAGAGAACTGAACATGAAAGCGCTAATGATATTATTGCAGGTAACTAAAATATAAGATTTTATATAGATGCTGCATTCGCAGGCTGGCACCTCTCAAACCATTCATTCATTGTCCAAGCACTCTCTCTCTCTTACATACATTCCCTAATTAATGTTTCACATACAGTATTTTGTATAATAATAATTTTACATGTACAAGCATTAAATAAATGCCTCCTGTATTGATCCCATAAACTCCCTGCTAACAATAGCATAATTGTCAGAGGGGGAAATACTGGCAGTATTGGAAATACTGGAAATACTGCCCCTTACAATCAGGGATGTAAACTTCCAATTGTATGCAACATCCAGGTGCATTAAGCTTGCCTTACAGGCTTAAAGTTGATTTAAACATTCCAATTAACACTGATTTTTTTTTTTTACACAATGTTTTCACATATCTATCCTTTTTGTTTAGTAATTTAACCTTGTGCTTTATGTTTATTCCTTCAAGTTTCTTATCAATAGATAAACTTTGTGCTCCATGCAGTTTTTCTTTTAAATGAACCTTTACCACTTTTTCCAATTAGCAAGATTCAAATTCCTTGGCCTCTACTCTTTTGAGATACTGGTGTCTGTAAATACACTCAAATTGCATAATGCTTATTAAACCTTTCCTGCCTAGTGCAGTATAATTTTTTTAACACAGTATACTAGCTAGGAAGACAGACAGACGTTAGACAAACACAAAACATAAAACAATCTTTGTTGCAACAATACATCCAGGCCGTGTCTACATTGGCACCCTTTTCCGGAAAAGGGATGTTAATGAAACACTTCGAAATTGCAAATGCCGCTGGGGATTTAAATATCCCCCGCTGCATTTGCATAACATGGCTGCCGCTTTTTTCCGGCTCGGGGTTTTGCCGGAGAAAAGCGCCAGTCTAGACGGGATCTTGCAGAAAATAAAGCCTTTTCCGGAAGATCCCTTATTCCTACTTTCAAATTTGCTTTTGCAATTCCGAAGTGTCTCATTAGCATCCCTTTTCCGGAAAAGGGTGCCAATGTAGACACAGCCCCATAGTGTTGTAGGGGGTTCTGCTGGTACCAGCTTGTCCTGATTTTCTGAAAGAAAAAAAAACATACTTCTACCCCTTTGGAGGTGGCACATTATTATTTACATACTTTCTCTTTTACAAATATGCTTTCATTCCTCTTTGCTTGCAATTACTCCTAGGCTTCATCTACACTGGCATGATTTTCCGGAAATGCTTTTAACAGAAAAGGTTTTCCATTAAAAGTATTTCCGGAAAAGCGCGTCTAGATTGGTCCCGCAGTTATTGTTATAACGATGCGCTTTTGCGGAAAAGCACGTCTAGATTGGCGGCGTGCTTTTTCGCAAAAGCAGAAGCCCGGAACCATTTTGAAGAGGGCAAAAGGCCACCAGACCTTTCCGGGGGCGGGGCCGGAGCTCCGCTCAGACACGTGCTTAAAGGGGTCTCGCCGGACAGCCATTTGTCTCGTGCTTTCGTGCGTTGGGACCTCTGGCAGGGACTGACACCCTTAGCAGGTTTGGTGGTTGCCCTCTTACTTTTGGGGACACCACCCTTTGGCCCCCAACTGCTTTTTCCTGCGTTTTGTTTCTTCTGCCCTGCTCTGTCTGCCAAGGAGCCGTGGGTGGCCATGTGCCTGCTCGGACCCCTGTTGGAGCTGTACAAGTGCCTGCAGCTCGTGCTGTAGGCCGGTGCCCTGGTGTTCCAGAACCAGGAGGCAGAGATCGCATTCGACTCCCTCAGCAGGGAGGCGCTGGCGACCCTGTGGCATAAGCACCCCACCGTGGAGAGGCCAGTCTGGAGTTTGGACACCAGCACCGACTGGTGGGAGCAATGGCTCCGGAATTTCCGCATGAGAAAGCGGACCTTCCTGCAGCTGTGCGCCTGGCTCACCCCCGCGCTGCAGAGAGCCACCACCCGGCTGTGGGCACCCATCCCCGTGAACAAGAGGGTCGCCATCGCGCTGTGGAAGCTGGCCACACCAGACAGCTACCGCTCGGTGGCACAGCAATTCGGGGTGGGAAGATCAACCATCGGTGTGATCGTCGTGGAGGTAAGTCCCAGGGGGAGTGGGATGGGGGGAGGGTGCTGCCCAGGGACAGCCAAGACTCCAGGCTGGGTCGCCCAGGGGTTTGGCCTGTCCCTCCCTTGCACAGGCCCGCTGGTGGGGGAGGGAGGCCGTGGGGTGAGGGGGGCCCTGGTGTGTGTGTGTGTGTGTGTGTCCGTGCGTGAGGACAGAGGGAATCAAGGGGGGCCCAAGGGAGCGCACACTCACCCCTGCCGTATGTGATGTGTTCCCTTGTGTTTCTCTGCACCCTTCTGCAGGTCGTCCACGCCATCAACGACGTCCTGCTCCCAAGAGTCATCCGCCTGCGCGACGTGGACGCTACGCTGACCGGCTTCACTGCCCTCGGGTTCCCTAACTGCGGGGGAGCCCTGGACGCAACCCACATCCCCATCCAGTCCCCAGAGCATCGAGCAGCCCATTTCATGAACAGGAAGGCATACTGCTCCATTGTTCTGCAGGCCCTCGTGGACCACCGGGCCGCTTCCTGGACATCTACAGGGGCTGGTCCGGCTGGGCACATGACGCCCGCATCCTCCGCAACTCTGGACTCTTTCGCAGGTTGGAGGCGGGCACCTACTTCCCCCGGCGGGACTTGACTGTCAGGAATGTGCCTATGCCCATCTGCGTCATCGGGGACGCGGCCTACCCCCTGCTGTCCTGGCTAATGCGGCCCTACACGGGGCGGCCGGACCAGAACCGGGCCCGGTTCAACGACCGCCTCAACCAGGCCCGAAATCCGGTGGAGCTCGCCTTCAGACGTTTGAAAGTCCTCTTCCGTTGTTTGCTCACCCGTCTCGAGATGGGTGAGCAGAATGCAACGGAGGTACTGGCCGCGTGCTGCGTGCTCCACAACATTGTGGAGCGCAGTGGGCAGGCCTTCCTCCCTGCATGGATGGCAGCCGAGGCACAGACGTTCGAACAGCCCCACACAACTGCCGTCCGCCAGGCACGCCAGGATGGGGTGCGCATCAGAGAGGCCCTGGTGGACATGTTCGCCCAAGCCCCGTAGTAGGGTCACCTGGGTCTCCCCACACGACTCCCTGCTATCTCCTCCCCTTCCCCACCCCCTCCCCTTACGTCCCCCCAATTGTAAAGCGTCGGTTCCAAGCACATCGGCCGTCATCGTGACTGTTCGTCGGGTGCGTCGGACGTAGTTAGGGTTTTTCTTTTTAGTTTAGGCTAGGGTTTAGGCCACCATCGCCTGTCCCGAAGAACAGGGAAGAGGATTCGGGGTTCGTGCGGAAGGCTCAAGTCAGCGTACCTGATTCCAGTCGTCTTCGAGGGATCTCCTGGCTGTTCCTCTCCCAAGGCCCGGAAGGACCAAAGGATTGAGGTTGCCAGCAACACTACAATCGTCCTCCCTGCGCCTAGACTATTTTACATAATCTTTAGTGTGCATCTTTTAACCGTTCTTGCTTGTTATCTATGTTAAATATAGTTTGTGGTTTAAATTTTACTGAAAAGTCTCAGTATTTATTTATGCGCCACAAACCAATGACCACTTAAAAAGGGACCCCCGGTGATAGAATACAGAATTTAGTGTCCACAGTTTGTAACCCTTTTAAATTTAGGTGGCTAATTGGCATCTCAAATCATTTCTTACAGTTACCTCGAGTAACACAATAACCAACACAAGAATCAACTGAAAAATAGACTTTTTATTTACAAGGGGGAGAGGGAGGAGACCTTCAACTGGGACGGGTGGCCCCTGCGAGCGCTTCTTCAGGGGCGGACCTGCACATGCGGGGCAGGCCGCATCGGGGCAGGCTGCATGGGGAGGTGGGCAGGAGCTGGGGGCATAGGAGCAGGGGCGGCAGGAGCAGGGGCAGGAGCTGGGGGCATAGGAGCAGGGGTGGCAGGAGCAGGGGCAGGAGCTGGGGGCATAGGAGCAGGGGCGGCAGGGGCAGGAGCTGGGGGCATAGGAGCTGGGGCCATTGAAGGGGCAGGAGAGGGCATGGGTAGTGCTACAGGAGGGATGGCGGGGGCATGGGGTACGGCCATGCCATAATGTACGGGGTGCACAAAGTGTGTAGTGAGGATGGCCATGGAGTCGCCCATCTTCGGCACTCTGCCTGGAAGGCACCCCAGGCCTCCTGCCGCCACTGCAGGTCCCCCTGCACGCGCTCGCGAATGGAGGCCTGGATTGCCTCCACTGCTACAATGTGGCGGCGAAGCAGCTGGTCCCGGTGTCAGAGCCTGCGCCTCCGGGGTTGGCCAGCTGGGGGTGCCGCTGCTGCCAGAGTGGAGGGTCTGGTGCTCTGTCCCGCTGCAGGGAAGAGAAGAAAGGACGGGTCAGTCAGGCAGGCCGTCCACTGTCCCCACACCGCATGCCCTCCACCCCTGAGCCCAGGTGACCCCACAGTTGTGTGGCTTGGGCCCACTCGATTCCCGCCCTGCCCCCCGTGTTGTATGTTTGCAAGGAGAACTGCCCCTGGAGTAGGGTCCTCCTCCAGTATTGTAACCACCGGTCTGTGACCTGGCCCCATGGAGGGCGGGAGGGTGCTTGTGTTGCGTTCATCTGTGGAACTCCCTGCTGGTGGAGACTGTGACACTTTGGGCTAATCACTGGTGTTTGACAGGGAGCGAGATGCATCCCCACACAGTGCCTGGGAGCACATCTAGCAGAGGTGGTCTGGGCTCTCAGATCCCATCGCGTGGGATATCTCCTGGACGGAACCAGAAGAGTGATTGGGGGGGGGGGTGTCCCATCCTTGCAGCACAACTCAGGGCAGGCCTTCTCCCTCCCACTATCCCTCCCACAACCCCAGTAGCACAGGGAAATGTGTGGCCACAGTGGGGACTTCCCTCGGAGAGCCAGCCAAGGCACCGGGAGCAGGCGAGGGGCTCGGTGGGGGCCACGGTCACAGGACTGTGACGCTGCGGTGTACCCAAAAGCAGCTGGCTGTGCCTCACAGCCAGGCATGGGACAGTGTGCCGTTCTCCGTGCTGCACCCTTGGCGGAAGTGCGGGCTCTGGGCTGAGTCCCTGGGGCCCTGGCCGGTTCCAGCCGGGATCCACCCTTCCCCCCTGGTCCCGCCAAATGTGTGTGAGCAGCACGGTCCCAGGCATGCCCTGCAGCTGCCTGCTGTGGCCACGTGCTGCTCAGTCACCAGGCTGCACGTGGTTGCATGTGCTGCTTGCTGCCTAATGCTACACAGCGTGCAGCTCACGTGGCCTCCCTGGCTCACGTGGCTCACCTGGCTCCCCCCCCCCGCCCTCCGCCCTTGTGAGTGCAAACTGCAAAGACTTACCAGTGGATCCTTCCCCGGCCTCGGAAAAGCTGCTGGAGGGGGCCTGCTGGGTGGCAACACTGGCCTCCTCTCCCGAAGCGCCACCGCTGTCCTCTCCCTCCCCCGCCTCAGTGGTTCGGATGACCGGGGGGGGGGGGGGGGGGGGGCGCTGGCAGGTGTCCACGGGCATGTCCAGGCCTTGCGGGGCTGCCTGCCTGAGGATGGCATGCATCCGGTTGTAATGGGGGCAGGTGTCTGGTCCTGCCCCCCTGCCCTCGCTGGCCCGCACGTACCCCAGCCGGAGCTCTTTCACCTTTGCCCGGACTTGCTCACTGTTCTGGGCAGGGTGTCCCTGTTGGGTCAGAGCCTCGGCCATCCAGACAAAGATGTTGGCGCCGGGACCGGATGTCATGGAGACTCTCCTCCTCCTGCCAGAGGTCCAGGAGGGTCTCCAGCTCCCTGGGGGTCCAGGAGGGAGCCCGCCTTTTGCGGCCCCTGGGGGCCTCCTGAGCTGGGGATGCAGGGGCCTCACCACCAAGAGCTGCCATGACTGGCTTGTGAGGCTTGGCTGGGCAGGACAGGGGCACCATGGCAGAGCTCAGGCACGCTTCTGCCACGTGCGCTCAGCAGCCTGCGACTGCTTTAAGAGCTCGGGTTACCAGGAAGTCCAGGGCTCCTACAGGGTCTCTTACTGAAAATAAACTGAGCCAATTTGTTTTAAGCCTACAAAACAATTCACTAACCTACAAAACAAGATTACTGGACCTTGAAAACCTCACTTATTTACACTATATATATATATATATATATATATATATATATATATATATACACACACACACACACACACATACACATACATTCTCTCTGAACCTTTCTTATACTATTTCTACATAGCTGTACAACGATTACATTCTCTTTTAATCATTGGGGTAGTTAAATTCCAGTAGAAACCCCCTTAAAGTTCTTTTAGCAGTATCTATAATCAAATGTATGGATTTGAGTCAAATTTGCCTGGATTATTTACAGACATTCTTTTGGAAAAGGGCCCATTTTTCCTTCAGAATGGCTGCAAAGAAACCACAATTTTTTCCTAAACCATTTTAGCATTTTCACAACTGCTCAATTCCTTCCATTCTCTGTAGAGTTAAATTCTCTGTGGGTTTTCTTTTTCTTAAAACACTTTCTTATCTCTTAATGAAAACTGGCCTTGTTTCAGATATTACTCTTGTAAGTATTGTTTTAAGGATTTAGATTTCCAATACCTGTACTTACTGCTTTTTCTCAGTTCTACCACAAGGCCTTCAATCTATCTTTTACCTGCCTGCTTGTCTGGGCCTGATCCTGTTTGATTAAAGCCTGATTTTGTTTTTCTATTTCTTTATATGCTGTCACTTGGTCCTTCAGAAGTCTCTCATTACTTTTACTTTCCTGTAAGGCTTGTTTCATCATTTCCATTTCATTGTGGGAATTTGTTGCCATTATTTTCCAATTTTCTACCCCTTTTTCTGATTTTCTGGGATAGTTTTTCTTTTAGAGATATTGTCTCCTCTTTACTGGCTGTTAGTCGGAGGTAGTTGTTATTACACGACTCCCACAGAAGCCAGATTCCCTCAGCGTCTTTTTGCTGCATTCGGGGGTTTGCATATAAGGATATATTGGGCCAATCTATCCTCCAAATCTGGAATATTACAAACATCTTCAAGGGTTTGTTTAGTCCAAGAACTGTGCCCATATATCTGAAGGATTTGTTTAAAGGGTGTTATTTCTTTTATAAAAGGCGAGGTTAGAGCTCCTTCAAACTCCGTGCCTCCCTCTGAGACTGCTTTCCCTGGACTTTTCTTAAACGTCTTTAACACGTGTGTCGTTTCCTTTATCACCCCTGAACTCTTGCAGCGAGTGACACAGCCTAGACTATCAATGAATAATCGTAACTACTTTTTACAGCCTAAATTTCAATAATTGTAGCTTCTAGTTACACAGCCTAGATTATTTCAATGAATAATTGTAGCTTCTAGTTACACAGCCTAGATTATTTCAATGAATAGCTTCAAGTTACACAGCCTAGATTATTTCAATGAATAACAGTAGCTTCTATTTACTATGAGCTCTTTTGTAAAGCCTCTACTCTCTGGAGGTCAGCAGGCTTTGGTTAAAAAAAGAAAAAAAAAACCAACAACAACAAAAAATAGAACCGCTCTCTGTAGAGCCAGCTGTGTGCACACCAATGTCCACAATGCCTGAGGCGCTTTACCAATATTCCTCCTTTTGCATTCTCCACCAAAATGTTGTACCAATAAAAGCAAGCAGGATCTTATGAGGGGGGATAAGGCAAAAAGCCACATTTATTGTAAAGATAATAATAAAGAAAAGATAGAAGCAATCAACGTTGTTTAGCTACTGATTCCTATATATATATATATATATATATATATATAAAACATTCATTCAATCATTCATCCATTCATTCAGGTTCTATGTATTTGTTATAGTTACCAGCCTGGAAGTTGCTTGTGACAGAATACTGGCCAGGTACTCTGTACACATGTGATGGTAGTGGGGAGCGAAGTCCTAATCAGATGCGCATCTGAAGCTCCTGGTGGGCTGGCAGCAGAATTTTGGACTCTGACTCCATAGTCTTTTGGTCCAATCTTTATAGGAATTTCTTCCTATGCCAGTCTATGGGAATTGCTGCATCATGCTGATGTCTCCAGGGTGGCTGCCAGGTGCTTGTCAGTGATCTCATAGGGTGGACCTCCAGTCTCCAGTTTTTCTCCACTTGACACCTTTTGGTTGCACTGGCACCTGACGCCTTCTTCAGCCCTTTCATGCTGCATTCTCAGGCTGGCACCTCTCAAACCATTCATTCATTGTCCAAGCACTCTCTCTCTCTTACATACATTCCCTAATTAATGTTTCACATACAGTATTTTGTATAATAATAATTGTACATGTACAAGAGTTGTAGTTACAAAAAGTTACAAAAGTTTCTGGGGGGCATTTCTTAAAACATTCTCTCTCTGAGTGCTGAGTTAGTTACTGTTAAAGTTACAATGTTTCACTTTGCGATTAGGGTTAATTGCTTCACAATGCTTTGAAGAGAAGGGTGTCAATTGTGTAACCATGCCCTTAGTCAATTACAGGGTTGGCTCCCAGAGCAGAGTTAGTGGCTTGACAAGCAGCCACTTGCAAAAGTTTGAGCATGCCCTGGGACACAGAGAGGGGAGCTGTTTCTGGCTACATAGTATTATATTTTTAACAGTTTTAAGTTACATGACCTAATATTACATTCATAACAAATCATATTCTAGAGGGGAAATAATTATAAATCTAAACATTTAACAATCTTAACAAATAATAATAATAAATCTAAACACTTATCAAGCTTGATAATACTAAATCTAAACACTTTAACAGGAATAAATCTAAACACTTATATGCTTCTTCTACTTAACAAACTTATACTACTTAGACTTTTAGGGTATTTCTAGACTACATGCCTCTGTCACCAGAGGCATGTAGATTAGGCTACCAGACATAGGAAAATGAAGTGGCGATTTAAATAATCGCCGCTTCATTTAAATTTACATGGCTGCCGCGCTGAGCCGACAAACAGCTGATCAGCTGTTTGTCGGCTCAGCGCGATAGTCTGGACGCGCGGGTGTCGACATCAAAGGTATTTGTCGACCACCCAGGTATGCCTCCTTCATTTTCCTATGTCTGGTAGCCTAATCTACATGCCTCTGGCGTCAGAGGCATGTAGTCTAGACGTACCCTTAGTTGACAAGCAGCCACTTGCAAAAGTGGTGTCTGAAAGGCATTGGATATATGGTTGCAAGGGTGGAGATGATGGGACAGGAGGTGGATTGAGGGTAGTATTTTTCACCCTAAATATACGCCCCTGCCTACAGACACCATGATTGAAAATGGAATGCAGGCTTCTGCACAAACTGAGTTCAACAATCCATAGACAGGCAGGTAGATAGATACACTACAGAGAGAATGCCCCTCATTTCTATTTGAAGTGGTGTTGTAGCTGTGTTGCCATACCAGTGCTACCTCATTGTTATTTGAGTTCATCTCACTGCTATTGGGTAGGAATGCACAGAGTACTCAGGACGGCTACGTCTAGACTGGCATGATTTTCTGTTAAAAGCATTTGCGGAAAAGAGTGTCTAGATTGGCACGGACGCTTTTCCGCAAAAGCGTCCGTGCCAATCTAGATGCGGTTTTGCGCAAGAAAGCCCCGATCGCCATTTTCGTCATCGGGGCTTTTCTGCGCAAAACAATACTGCGTTGTCTACACTGGCCCTCTTGCGCAAAAGCATTTGCGCAAGAGGGCTTTTGCCCGAACGGGAGCAGCATAGTATTTCCACAAGAACACTAACAATCTTACATGAGATCGTCAGTGTTCTTGCGGAAATTCAAACGGCCAGTGTAGACAGCTGGCAAGCCAGTCTAGACACAGCCACTATGTTTGCTGGTGCCCTGAGTTCACTGTGTCTTTTGTAGAGAAGATAATTAACAGCAAACAGGAAAATTAACTAGTAAACAATTGCCAAAAGCAGGAGACCCTGCAAAGGTGGTGACATCCAACCTTGGGCTGATCTCCATGGACAGCACCCTGTATTTATCAATAGGAGACAAACCTGCACTACTGAACATACTGGGAGCAACCAGGAAGTGGCGCTGAACATGCCATTCATTCTTCTTGCAGTGAATACATGCACTTTGCTGCCAGACATATGTGCTGTGCTTTAACCCATTGTCTGCTGTAGTGCTTTGCTTGGGATGCTGACAGTTAGCCCCGTGTATGTGAATACAGCTGAAATGCCTTGCCACACAGCAGCCATACACAGTCGCAGGAAGAACCCAGGTTCTTCTAAAATAGTTCCAGGTAGAGCTAATTTGGCTTCCCCATCCCTTTACATGGTGGCGCCAGTGAAAAAGTTATGAGTAGCAGTTTCTTGCTGTCTGCGCTCTACCTTGTTATTCTGAGGAAACGAGTTTGCCTTGTTTTGTGTAAAACCAAAAGCATCCAGTATTTTTTAACCTTAGCCTAGTTGGGGAGGATTTTTCCTCTTTTTGTTTTTCTTACGATTACACGGTAACCCTTGTGGGAAAGACTTTGCAAACTGCCACTGGCTGATTTCTCAAAGCCGAGTCATTCCACCGGTATACAGTCCCTTCCAATGCAACGTTAAAAGTGGGTCATGGTGACAGCACTGATTTCTCCCCTCTCCCCCTGCCCCCAATCAAGGGGAAGAAAAGTAATTGGCACCTTGTTTTACTCACAATTGTTAAAGGGGGACCCTACATCGCTACTCCCAAAAATGACATGCTTCAAAAAAGTTTCTCAAGGTACACTAGTGGGAACTTCAAGAAATGTTCAACTCAGCTTTCCATATTGGGAAGAGTCCTCCCCTCTATTCTATTCTGGGATTTTTATCATCCCAATACTGGAGGCTCTGAGCATCTATGTGGAAATCTAACTGGTCTCCACAGTTGGATCTAGCTCCCTAAATCTATGGGGGGAAGCGGTGGGAACCATCCCCTTCTTTGTTTGTTTGTTTGTTTTGCATTCTTTTCTCCCACGTGACTATGGAAAAAATAACAAGGTATCAAGTATCTGGGCACATTTGTGGATTCCCGCAGGTGACCTTACCATTTCCTGGGAGAATAGGTCTCTATAGGAACCAAAACACAATCAGTGCTATTCAACTTCATCTTCACCATGATGTGCAGTTCTCTTCAGCCAGCTCCTACTTCACTGGCATTAACTCAGCACTAAGAAGTTGTAGAATTTGGATATATATTTTTGAAAACCACAGTAAAGGGGGATTTCAGGAGTCCATAATTTAATTATCTCTGCCTATAAGGATCCTTGCATTGAGCAATATCAATGCAGCAAGAAAACTAATGTATTTGAGATGCATCACGGCTAGAAATTTCTGATCATGTGTTTGGATAGTCCTAAAACCATACCTCCATTAAACAGCATGTGGTGTAGTAAAGGGAAATATATACTGTATGGTATTTACGGAGTGTTTCAAGCAATAGGCAAGTTCATAGGCTGGTCAGCTGCATGAAAATAATTTAACTCAAATATTTGGCCATTCTCTTTTGTGCTAAATCAAGCACTAAAGAGTTCTGCAGAAATTTCCCTAAAGAGACAGAATCACAGAGATGTTCTTAAGATATAGCAACTTTAACTTTATTCTCTGCCACATTTTTCAAAGGCATAGTGTGGACATGCAACAGCAATTTAATTACAGCGCTGGCTGTACATCAGTCTAATTCTGTAATGTAGACAAACCTGGTCTCTTTCACCAACAGAAGTTGGTCCAAGGAAAATATTATCCCACCTTTACAGTCTCTCTAATAGCCTCAAACTGACATGGATGCAACACTACTTCATAAATCAAGATGACATTTATCTTGAAAACTCAGTGCTATCGTGGTAGCTGAAGAAGAGCAACAGGGTTACATCATAAGGGATAAGGTGGAGGAAGGAGTTTTTAAACCTAGTCATGGAATGATCAGATTAGGAAAAAGGCAAGTGGGGCTAATCTGGTGAGATTGCCAGACAGAACAATGAGTTGCAGCCATCTTCAGTGGTGAAGGGCATAACATTTCACTATTCCTGCTGGAATATTAATGGATCAAAGCAGGATTCTGGCTGCAACAGCAACTAAGACCTCAGCTTTATGTTAATACTAGACTTTCGCAGAATTCAGGACAAGCCCTTGGGGATGTGAGGGGTGGGTGCAGGAAGCTGGGGCTGAAGGGTGCAGGAGTGACGGTTGGGGGATGAGGAGGGGTTGGGGGGGGCAGCCTGCCAGGGACTTGTTCTCTCCATACCCCAGACACCCCAGCCCTCCAGGGGCCTCTCCTATCACTCCACCTTCCATCCCTGTGGAAGCAGGCTCTTTGCTGGCCAGGCCTCTCGTGCGTATTGCCATCCAAGCAAAAGGTCAACTTCTCCTTGATGAAAAACCCTTACACTATGTAACATAAAGATCAGCGAATAGGAACCAAAGCCAGACCTAAAAAGTTCATGTAAAGTTCGTGCTGGTTGTGCTGACTGTGCCATGCCCGATAAGGCAGAAAAGGAAAAACAGGAAACCATCTCACCCACATTCTCCTGTCACTTAACAGACAGGGTCTGCTAGCCTATCACAAAAAGTGCACAAAAGCTTTCTCTATAAAACAGCTTCCCCTCCTGTATCAAATTGAGGAATCCTGAATAAACATTGGATGGCAGAATATGAGCCAGGTCCGAGGACTGATCTCACCGGAGGTCCACCTCCCGCTCACTGAACCAAACGAGTTCCTGTAGAGCGTACCGTATACCAAACATGTTGTTGTAGTTTGTGTGTCTGTTAAATGTAAGTATTATCTGAAATTGTTTAGAGGTATTGTTAAGTAGTAGTGTTAAAAGTTTTAGATAAATAATGAGTCTTATAAGTAAGACTGATGTAAATGTAACTGTTAATAATCCCTAGTCCCTTGTTAACAACTATTGGGATTTAGAGAAACCTCAAGGAATTTTCTTTACTGTGTTGCATTTTGCTTAATGGTCATTCTAATAATTATTTGGTGCCTATGTATGTAAGAAAGTGATAAAATAATAATGTATACGTAGAAGCCCTTTAAGAAAAGTTTAAAAGATATTTAGTAATAGTTTGCCTGTTTCTGCGCCTCCATGGGACTGGGATTAGCCACATTTCCGAACCTTTAACTTTAAAGCACAATCCCCACCCATCCGGGGCCCCCAAAGCCCTCCAGAGGCCGCTTCACGCTCCCCTCCCTCCCCTCGTCCTCCAGGGGCCTCTTCTCTCTCCTGTAACCACTCAGCCCCGCTCCCGCAAGGGTCCCTCCTCCTCCAGAGCAGGCCCCGCGGCTCCCTCCCTCCCTGCAGGTGACACGCTGGGAGCCGCTGTGTTTCTGTCGCTGCTCCGGCTCCAGAGCCCGCGGGAGGCGGGTCAAGAGCTCTTGCCGGGGGCCCCCGGCAGCAAACCCGGCGCGCTGCCTTTCCCGTCGTGACCCCGCCCGCAGTCCCAGCTGCTCCCTGCGGGCTCTGCCGCGCGGTGCACGGACGAGCTGCCGCTGCAGCAGGCGCCAGAGCCCGGCCCGTCCCCCCGCCAGCGGCGCCCTGCGGCAGGGGCGGGCCGGGCGCGGCAGGGCGGCGCTGGAGGCTGAGTCCGGCCGGGGCTCGGGGACGGACGCGGGGCTGGCGGGGAGCACAGGGCCCGCGGGCCGGGTGAGTCGCTGTTTTCCGCTCCCCCCAGTGCTGGGCTCGGCCCGGGCCGCGGGGGGAGGTTTCCCGCTGCGCCCCTCACCGTAGCTCCGGGGTCCCGGGGAGGCTCCACGCGCGGCCATCGCCCCGCCGGGCCCGGGGAAGCCCCGCTCCATCCAGCGCCCGCTCTTGCCGCTCCCGCGCCAGGTGCTGGTGCAGGGCGGCTCGCGGGCCAGGTGATACCGGGGAAGGGAGGTGCGGCTCCGTGCCTGGCTCCGGGGCCGCAGGCCTTCAGCACCGCCGCCAGCGTCTGCTGGGCAGCCCCTGCCGCCTTGCGGGGTGGAAGCAGCTGTCCAGAAGCCCAGCCTGCCTTCCCTGGCCAGTGTCAGCACCCAGCCGTGCTCGTCCCGCAAGGGTCCCTTGAAAATCTCTCTCCCCGTTAATCTCCAGGCTGCCAGAATTCAGGGTGGGAGTTGCCAGCCCAACAGTCCATCCTAGGCCTGGCTCTTGCAACGCTCCAGCGGCTCTTGAAACCCCTCTAATACACCAAGCAGAGGGTGTGAAACGGTACAAGAGATGGGGGAGAGAGCAAAGGGAATTCTCTGTTTTCCCCTAGGGCTACATCTACACTGTTGGCTTCTTGTGCAAGAACTGTTTGGCGCAAGAGTGAATCCACTCTGCCATGTGCTTTTGCGCAAGAGTGTCCGTGGCAGCGCAAGAGTGTCCGTGGCAGCGTGGATGCTCTCTTCCGCAAGAGAGCTCTGATGGCCATTTTAGCCTTAGGGGTTTCTTGTGTAAGAAACCCCTGTTGCCCGTGCTCTCTGCCTTGTCGTGAGGAGAGGAATAATGCTTGCGCAGGAAGCCCTCTTTTCCATCGCTTTACTGTAAATTTATTTGCGCAAGAACGCACGTGCAGTGTAGATGCTCCACAAGTTTTTGCACAAGAACAGCCATTCTGGCGCAAAAAGCCTGCAGTGTAGAGGTAGCCTCAGGGTTTAAACAGCTCTGCCAGCAGGGTCTTTGCAGATATAACCACAACTGTTTACCTCTACAGATTCTTTATTCTTCATTGGTTTTAAATGCCTACTTCTGCTTAAATTACCACACTACCAATATCACCCCACAGCCAGAGTTCATCTCTCTTGAGCCAAGTGGATTAATAGTTAGGGCTCTGAGGATCTAAGCAGGGACAGATTTCCAAATGAGCACAGTAGACAGATGCCTAGGGGTACCAGCTTTCTAAGAGTGCCTATAGGTTAAATATGGGTTAAAAGTTTCATTTTTTACAAAAAAAATAAAGGTCAGTTTTATGCAGAGGTGTGTGCAAAGGGGGTGCTGCATCCTGAAAAGGGGGATTGCACATTTCCTTCCTTCCTCCCCATCAACAACCTCTGCCCCCCCAGTACAAAGTCCTGTTAGGCAGTCTCTGAGCTGCAGTGTTTCCAGTGCTATCCTTGGGGCAGTACAAAAGCTTCACTGCCCTCTGACTTCAGGCTAGGTCTATTTGGTACGATTTAGTCCAGAGTAAATGGGGGTATATTGAATATGTGAAAGACATTTGATCTGCATGCAGTGCTGCATTACTGGAAGGATGCACTGAGTCACAGGGCTGAGTGTCCCTAAAAAAACCAAGTGAGCTGAAAATAATATAATTAGAGCTAAGCATTCAGATAAGAAATCTGTCAAACTGATACAAAATTTTCTAGGAACATATATAAAAGAGTAACACCAGTTGAATATATTTACACTGCTACAACAAAATATACAGCTATTGTACATGGGGGGGGGGGGAGGATAAAAAATGTACAAAATCCAGTCAGGCCATGAATAATTTTATCGAAAAGTGCATTTATAGTCCAACACAAATATCACTAAAATCTTAAAGGAGAACTGTAGAAAAGACTGTTTCAGTGAGAACATTGACAGCGCATCTGAAAAATAGGGGTATTATCAAAATATGAATCATCCCAATAAGTAGTGAAGTGAGGCTGTATCCAGGTTAATGTCTGAGATTGGGATCAGAACTAATCTCTAAAAAGTCTGACTCCAGCCACCCATGAACTTTGCGATCTGTCCATTTGAGATATTCCACTCAATATTGTAGTGCCCTTTGGCATCAGTATGTGGCATTTGTGGGAGGAAGAGTGGGCTTCATCTCTAGCCCAGTTGGCCACTTCGGTCCTACAATGGCCTATTTCTGTCTTCATCTCCCATGGCCCAGCCTTGCAGCCAAGTCATCTCTTTGCAGTTCTTTGTCCTTCCAGCTAACAAATCAACACCAACTCCCACACAGAGCTCTGGCAATGTTCTCTCTCTCTATAGTCCTCCCTGACGTTTTCCCAGCTGGGATCATTAATGGTGATTAACCTACCAGATCATGATCTGCAGAGGATTAACTGCTAGGTAACAGGCAAGGCAGAGGCTGACTCTCCTTAAAGGGCACGTCAGCCTGTAGCAGGCCATTACAGAGATGATGGGGCCAGTCTTGTTCTCTTGGTCCCTTTGTCTTGAGTTCCCATTCATTGCCTCTCCATACCCACGGTGCCACCTCTCTGCTCCCATCTGGCTGACCTTCAGTCTCCACCTCCTTCACCTGTTTGTGTCTTGGTGACCCTTCCACTTTTGCTATGTGAACTATGAAGTCAACAGATGGAACCACAACCCAAGATTCCAGACCAGGCGAAAAACGGGGAATTGCATTTCTGCTGTGACCCGCAAGCACAGAAGCAGTTAGTAACGCACACAGTGATCTGGGGAGAGCTGATGACTGACGGAGTGTGGGTATAGCAAGGTCCCCAGACAGCAAGACCATTGCAAGGTAGGGATGCGAATACCTAACAAGTGAGCATCACCCTTACTGGGCGATACATACCTATTATGGTTAACCAGTGAGGACTGGTGGGAAGGGAGCTGCTCCAGCCCACTGTGCCATGGACAGGGTTACTCCAACCTTGCCAGAGCAGCCCCGTCTGCAGTGGGCCCAACATAGTGTGTCATGGTGTGCCATGAGCAGGAGCTACCAGAGCAGCCCCCACTCAGGTTGGGCCCAGCCAGAACATGGATGGGGCACTTCAACCTGGCCATGGCAGGCAGGGGAGGCTGTTCCAGCCCAGCCTGTGTGGACATTGAACATTTAACCAGTTAACTGATTAAATTGGCCTTTACATCCCCGGGCAAGGGCACAGATTTCAGGGTGCCTCTGATTCACCAAACCATGTTCTATCCAAGCATCTGGATCTTCAGGTTCTCATGCCCTGAGTCCTGGGGTCCCAGGGCTTATATGCAGGACAACTCTCTGCTTTAATACCCTTGCAAAGCACATACATTCAACACAAGAAGTTATGCATAAAATACCCTGTTTTCTGAGAAGGAAGGAACTGCCAGTGAAGAAATCAGCAAGAGCCGCTATAGATCTGTCTCATGATCCCTGCACACTGTCACAAGTTACAGAGTGACATAGCACTGTAATGAGCGAGATTAGAGAGGCTACCAAAATAAAGAACTCTATAATAATGGGGGATTTTAATTACCCCCATATTGACTGGATACATGTCACCTCAGGAAGAGAAGTGGAGATAAAATTTCTCAATGGCTTAAACGATTGCTTCTTGGCGCAGCTAGTGCAGGAACCCATAAGGGGAGAGGCAATTCTCGATTTAGTCCTGAGTGGAGTGCAGGATCAGGTCCAGGATATAACCGTTACTGGACCGCTTGGGAATAGTGACCATAATATAATAACATTCAACATTCCTGTAGTGGGAAGAACACCTCAGCAGTCCAGCACCCTGGCATTTAATTTCAAAAAGGGGAATTACGCAAAAATGAGGAGGTTAGTTAAACAGAAATTAAAAGGCACAGTGACTAGAGCCAAATCCCTGAAAGCTGCATGGAAACTTTTTAAAGACACCATAATAGAGGCCCAACTTAAATGTTAAAAAACATAGCAAGAGACCTAAAAAAGAGTCACCGTGGCTTAACCACCATGTAAAAGAAGCAGTGAGGGGCAAAAAGGTATCTTTTAAGAAGTGGAAGTCCAATCCTAGTGAGATAAATAGAAAGGATCATAAACACTGTCAAATCAAGTGTAAAAATGTAATAAGAAAAGCAAAAAAAGATTTTGAGGAACAGCTAGCCAAAAACTCAAAAAGAAATAACAAAATGTTTTTTAAGTACATCAGAAGCAGGAAGCCTGCTAAAAAACCTGTGGGTCCCCTAGATGATCGAGCTATCTGTTTGTTGGAGCAATCAAGGACAATAAAGCCATTGCGGAGAAACTAAATGATTTCTTTGCTTCAGTCTTCATGGCTGAGGACGTTGGGGAGATTCCTGAATCTGCACCGTCCTTTGTGGGTGATGAATCTGAGGAACTGTCCCGGATTGAAGTGTCATTAGAGGAGGTTTTGGAACAAATAGAAAAACTTAATGTTAACAAATCTCCGGGACCGGATGGCATTCATCCAAGGGTTCTAAAAGAACTAAAATGGGAAATTGCTGAGCTATTATCTGTGGTTTGTAACCTATCCTTTAAATCGGCTTCCGTACCTAATGACTGGAAGGTAGCCAACGTGACACCAATATTTAAAAAGGGCTCTAGAGGCGATTCTGGCAATTACAGACCGGTAAGTCTAACTTCAGTACCGGGCAAATTAGTCGAAACAATAGTAAAGAATAAAATTGTGAAGCATGTAGAAGAACATAATTTATTGGACAAAAGTCAACATGGTTTCTGTAAAGGGAAATCCTGTCTTACTAATCTGTTAGAGTTCTTTGAAGGGGTTAACAAACATGCGGACAAGGGGGGTCCAGTAGATATAGTATACTTGGATTTTCAGAAAGCCTTTGACAAGGTCCCTCACCAAAGACTCTTGTGTAAATTACATGGCCATGGGATAAGAGGGAAGGTCCTTTCTTGGTTTGAGAACTGGTTAAAAGACAGGAAACAAAGGGTAGGAATAAATGGTAAATTTTCAGATTGGAGAGGGGTAACTAGTGGTGTACCCCAAGGGTCAGTCCTGGGACCAGTCCTTTTCAACTTATTCATAAATGATCTGGAGAAAGGGGTAAGCAGTGAGGCAGTAAAGTTTGCAGATGATACCAAACTGTTTAGGATAGTCAAGACAGAAGCAGACTGTGAGGGACTCCAAGAAGATCTCACCAAACTGAGTGATTGGGCAACAAAATGGCAAATGAAATTTAATGTGGATAAGTGTAAAGTAATGCACATCGGGAAAAATAACCCCAACTATACGTACAGTATGATGGGGGCTAATTTGCAACAAATCAGGAAAGAGATCTTGGGAGTTATCGTGGACAGTTCTCTGAAAACTTCCATGCAGTGTGCAGCGGCGGTCAAAAAGGCAAATAGGATGCTAGGAATTATTAAGAAAGGGATAGATAATAAGACCCAGAATATCTTACTGCCCCTGTATAAAACTATGGTATGCCCACATCTTGAATACTGTGTACAGATGTGGTCTCCTCACCTCAAAAAAGATATTTTGGCCTTGGAAAGGGTTCAGAAAAGGGCAACTAAAATGATTAGGGGTTTGGAACGGGTCCCATATGAGGAGAAGTTAAAGCGTCTGGGACTTTTCAGTTTAGAAAAGAGGAGACTGAGGGGGGATATGATAGAGGTCTATAAAATCATGAGTGGTGTGGAGAGGGCCGATAAAGAAAAGTTATTTATTAGTTCCCTAAATAGAAGAACTAGAGGACACCAAATAAAATTAATGGGTAGCAGATTTAAAACTAATAAAATAAAGTTCTTCTTCACACAGCGTGTAGTCAACCTGTGGAACTCCTTGCCAGAGAAAGCTGTGAAGGCTAGGACTATAATAGAGTTTAAAGAGAAGCTAGATAATTTCATGGAGGTTACGTCCATAAAAGGCTATTAGCCAGGGGATAAAATGGTGTCCTTGGCCTCTGTTTGTCAGAGGCTGGAGAGGGATGGCAGGAGACAAATCGCTTGATCATTGTCTTCGGTCCACCCTCTTTGGGGCACCTGGTGCTGGCCACTGTCGGTAGACAGGATACTGGGCTAGATGGACCTTTGGTCTGACCCAGTACGGCCGTTCTTATGTTATATGTCATTTTTTAATCAGGAGTTCTTTGCTGTCCTACAGGGTGAGGCAGTGTGGCCTGAAACAAATCCAGAGAAAACTATATGGGTGGGCGAAAACGAGCACACTTTGCACTTACACCAGTGTAAGGCCTTTCATGTAAGGATGCCAAAGTGCTGTTCAGGCTGCAGGAAGTAACCGCCTTCATAGGTAGCACTACAGTCACTGACTTTGTAATAGTGTCTTAAGTCAAAATGTGGTCCCAGAATTAGGCCCACTGTGTGCTCAATACTGAATGTCTCATCCCTGTCATGCTTTGTGGCAGACAGCACCCACACCTCCAATCCCACTCAGTGGGGATATCTGTACCAGAGTAAATAGCTAACAACACTAATTAACGGGAGGGTGCAAATGAGCACCAGCATCAAGTCTCAAGCAGAATGTTAGTTACATCACATGGCAAGAATGTGAGTAACTGGAGTTAGGCCTGGGTGCCTCAACTGAGATTTAACAAGTGGGAAGAAGAGAAGACAGCAGATAGTGCAGCAAGTCCCAGAGGAAGTCCTGGAAAAGAGAAGAGAGCTGCAGTACAGAGAGTTAGGCAAACAGGAAAAACACAGAGTCAAAGGCTATGTCTACACCAGTGTTCGCCTCTAAAAAAAAAAAAGTACTCTCAGTACCTCTAGTTTTCAAATGCACAATTTTTTTTTCCACCATTGCAACACGTTTGTATAAACAACTTTATTGTAGCTGGGCAGATGATGAAATTTTTGGGTGTAAAAAGTCTACACTACCAAGTTCTGTTGACAACACCCAAAAGGCCAAAAAAAAAAAAGGGGGTGGGGTACATACCTGCCAGGCAGCAAAAATCAAAACAGCAGAGCAATTGTGTATTGTGGGATACTGGTGGAAGTCAGGTCTGTAGACAACAAATAATAGCATCTAAAGGGAGAGGAAAAGAAAAAAGTCTTTTGGAGGGTGAAAGTTTCTTGTTGCCAAAACTGAGCATTTTCCCAATAAAAGTCGCACTGCAGTATGTACACTCTCAGGCTATGTCTACACTGGCGGGTTCTTGCGCCAGAAATATGCAAATGAGGCTAAGCATGGAATATCGCTGAGTCTCATTTGCATATCTAATGAGCCGCCATTTTGCGGAAGAGGCTCTTACACCAGAAGGAGCTATCTACACTGCCCCTTTTTGCACAAGAGGGTTTTTCTTGCACAAGAAGGGGCAGTGTAGACAGCTCCTTCTGGTGTAAGAGCCTCTTCTGCAAAATGGCGGCTCATTAGATATGCAAATGAGACTCTGATATTCCACAGTTAGCCTCATTTGCATATTTCTGGCGCAAGAACCCGCCAGTGTAGACATAGCCTCACTTATGTTATCAAAAGGCAGTTTTTGATGACAAAACTTGGTAGTATAGACAGAGCTGAAGAAATGAATATGCAAGAAGGAAAGCCAGTTAAAGGAAACAAGGAAAGTGTAAAGAAGTGTCAAAAAAACAATTAGAAAGGAAAATTACTGCTCTGTGTGCTAACTTTGTGTGAACAATGTGCAATGAGATTGTTAAAGGAGTAGGCTAGTGGCAACCCAGAAGAGTGGGGCAGAATAGAAGAATATGGCCAACCCTAATTTTTTGAAAGTTGGAGGGGGTTGATTCGTGTAGCTTAGAATTCAAATGTTAAATGAAAACTTCTAAATCTAAATTTCAGTTAATGGCTCAATCAGAAGATTTATCCACTTGCTCCTAATTATACCAAGGCTTTCCTACATTTTTGTCAGGGGTGTGAAAAAACTCCCCCACCCCCCAGAATGATATAAGTTTCACTGACAAAAATCCACTGACAATGCTATGTTGGTGGAAGATGCTCTCCTGCCGACAGCTACCGCTGCTCAGTGGGGGGCTTAATTATGTCAATTGGAGAGTTCTCTAATGCCAGCACAGAGCAGCGACACAGGAGACCTTACGGTGGTGCAGCTGCAGCAGTATGACTGTAAGAGCTGTAGTGTAGACATTGTGTGAGAGGCCTGATCTGCCTCTTTAATATGCTCAGAAAGGAGGAGGAAATTGAGGGTAGAGGAACAGAACTGCTTTATTTAACAGGGGGAGGGGCGATTTGTGGTTCTGTGCCTGAGCCTGATTCAGACTTAAGTTTACTGCCATCAGCCTTCATAAATGTATTAAGTCGCACAGCACCCCCTAGAGAAGCAACCAATAAACAGGTGTACACAATTGTGAAATGGCAAGCTATAGAAGAAAAGTACATCTCTCTCTGGTTAGGAAGATGGTCCTCAGGTTATGGCACTGGACGAGGACTCTGATGATTTGGGTTGAGTTCTTGGCTCTGCCACCCACTTACTATTTGACCTTGACCACCAAATCCTGTGATTTCTCTGTGCCCCGTTCCTCATCTAGACAACAGGGTTAATAATGCTTTCTT
Source organism: Pelodiscus sinensis (assembly GCF_052426305.1). Lineage (NCBI taxonomy): Eukaryota > Metazoa > Chordata > Testudines > Trionychidae > Pelodiscus > Pelodiscus sinensis. The sequence goes on from NC_143057.1 coordinate 8,773,334, forward strand.
CCAGTGAGTCTGAGTTGTCTAAGTAGATTGCAAGTTCTTTGCGGCAGACCTGGGTGCATATCCATTGGGGTCTGTTCCCATCTCAATTTGGGTCTGTATGTGCTTCCACAAGAATAATACTAAGAAGATCAGAGTCCCCAGCAATGTAATGACTCTGTGGTAATATAGTAGCCCCAGTGAGCTCAACAAATCAGGATGGACTCCTTTGTAAGTCACCTTATGATTTCTTATCCTGTCCCTGGCACGATGCCCAGGGATCTTTTCCCACCACTGCTTCAGGGGCATGGTACTCGTTTCCCTATGAGCTCATCACAGATTTTTGTTCTCACCAGATTGTTAGGTCTGGAAGTTCTTCCTTTGATACTACTGGATTTGTGCATATTTTTAAATGTTTCTTTCTTTCCTTGTAGGTTAGGAGCATTGGTTGAGCCTCTCTCATGATGCACCACTAATGACTTGCCACCCAAAGTAGACAGAGGAGCGAATGAATTGGGGCATGACTACACAGGGACCACACCCTGTATCCAGCTGCCATGTTCCTGCAAGGACTGCGGCTCTACAGGAAGTGGTGCCGTTTCTCCAGCCCCATTACTCAGCTCCTTATTTTGACTGTGGTAACGTTTGGCGTGTTGGCTCCTTTGATTTGCCACCGGCTCCTCCACTCCTATTTTTACTTACGACGCTGGCATCTGGATCCCATGAGTCAGGAGTTCATGAAGCAGAACCAGGAGGAAGGCCAGGCTGCCCTCCGTTACTTTGAAGACCTGCAGACTCCTAACTCCTCGAAGCTCTCAGCTGGCATGCCCATCAGACCATGGTTACTCGTCACCATTGTCACTGTGCAGAGGCGGAAAGAGTTCCACTACGTCCTGCAGGTGGCTTCCCGCTTCCATCGCCTCCTCCAGCAGTGTGGCCCTCACTGCCAGAACTACCAGATCTTTCTCTGTAATGTAGAGCAGGACCCAGGCAGCTACCAGGACGCCACACTGCTGGGCACCCACTTTGCAATGGTCAGCCGCTACAAAAACTGGGAGGATCCTGACACCTCTGTGAATCAGTTTGAGAAGGAGAAGCGGGATTATGCCTTCTGCTTGGAGCAGTCGCTGTTGGCCTACAATCCAGAGTACCTCCTTGTGGTGGAAGATGATGCTGTTCCCGAGGAGGAGCTATTCTCTGTCCTGCATCACCTGCTGCTGGCACGGCTCTCCAAGCCACACCTCAAAGATGCCCTCTACTTGAAGCTGTACCACCCTGAGCGGCTTCAGCATTATATCAACCCAGAGCCCATGAGGATCCTGGAGTGGCTTGGCCTGGGCATGTTTCTGGGCCCTCTGCTGAGCATTGTGTACTCCTGGGCGTCGGGCCGCCCAAGACTTACCTGGCCCATTGTCCTTTTCTTTGCCTTATACAGCATGGGACTAGCAGAGCTGGTGGGGCGCCACTACTTGCTGGAACTGCGCCGGCTAGCCCCCGAACTCTACAACGTGGTGCCAGTCACCGAGTGCTGCATGCCTGCCATGCTGTTCTCTGCGCCTTCAGCCCGCCGTGTCTTAGGTTACCTTCAGGGGCTGCAGTGCCGTCGGGGCTTTGCCAAGGACACTGCACTCTACTCGCTGCTGCGCACCAAGGGTGAGAGGGCCTACGTGGTGGAGCCCAATCTGGTCAAACACGTGGGGATGTTTTCCAGCCTCAGGTCAAATGACAACCCTAAGCTACTGTAACCCACCAAGAAATGCCTTTTTGGAAAGACTGGGAGCCAAGGGAGCCTTGTTCTTGGAGATAACATCTGAGCCACAACAGATCCATATCCCCCTTGCAACTGTGCTCAGTGCTATTAGCACCACTTAGTGGTGGGAAAGGAACTTTTTTCAAAGTGTACTTAAACCTATAGTTACTTTATTGATTTCATAATGACCTTAGAAAGGAAAAGGAGGATGGAAGAGGAAGGGGAGGGTTTACTACTATCCTTTTTCATGGCTGGGAGGGGAATGTTTGATGTTAGCTGATTAAAATATGACTAGGTAGATCATTGGTGCTATCACTGTTATATAATTGCAACGATTCTTATATAAAATATCTATTTAAGTGTCTAGAGAGAAGCTGTGATTTGCTGAATGATTATTTGTATGCATGGATCGTTTTTGGCTCAATACCTGAATTTCAAATGTTTGCTTCTTTGGTAACATCTACAAGATATTTAGCCTGCACACCTTAAAGGGACTATTTAAGTTAAATGGCTCACCAAAGAACAAAAACTCACAATAGACCCTGGGAGACACCTGTCTACATTTAATGAACTTTCCAGTGATGGCTTCTACTATCACTAAGCAAAGAATACATGAATATTTGACTTGCCCACGTGACTCCAAACACCATCTTGTTCCTGTAATTTTCCACAGTGAAGAAATGGGATTTCCTCCACTTGGCAGAAGCTATAAAAAAAAAACCACTTTGGAAATTACTCCATTTCGCCTCTTTGCTACTTAATCCTTTGGGGTATGGATTTACACTAATGGGAACATTCTGAGCAATGGACTAAGGGCCTTCCAGTGATTTGGAAGCAATCAGAGACTTAACAAGACAGTAGTTAATTTCATCACTGCTACAAGCCCGATCCAAGAACTTTGCAACTACTGAATGTACTTGATTCTTTTAGGAAAATTTTATCTTTCACTTTTCTTATTTATAAATAAATCTTTAGATATTAGATAAGGGATTGGCAACAGCATGATTACTGGGTTAGACCCAGGTCAATATATCACTTAGATATGTGACCAGTCCTTTGGGATCAGAAGAACCTTTTTGTTTGATTAAATTGGTTTTAAATAACTACTCATTAAGATCATAGTTGTTGGTAGTGGTGCAAGGACTAGAATACCTAAGAAGACTGCATTTCTGACTTCTTGTTAGCCAGTGTGGTGAAACTTACTGTTGGTTTGGTAGATCTTATGGAAGAATTACCAGCAGTTTGGGGTGTATCTTCCCTTTTCCCCAGTAGCTTGTCCTGAATTTGGTATTCTCAATTGTGACTCCTTGAGGCACAGTGACGGGGGAGCCCTCTTCACATTCTCTGGCTGTTCACACCTGACTGAGTCTCTGACAGCAGTGTCCAACTAACGAGTCTCTGGTATCGCAGACCCAAGACAGTTTGGTTGCATCCGCAATCTGCTTTGTATTTTTATCTACCCCATGCTCCCCTCCCACACACACACTCAGCTCTCCTCATCTACAATGGCCCTGTTTCAACTTCCTCTAGATTAGTCAATGTCTCTTCTGTGGTTGCATGTGTCCCAGACTCCAGGCACTGGAAATGCTACCCAAGATGAATGCAGTAAGCAGAGGCTGACCAAGAAGGAAATACAGAGCTGGAGAATAGCCCGTTTCCTTGACCTCCATATCTTACCCCGATGATCTGTTTTTCTCCTTAAAACATGAAGAGACGTTTGCAAGAGGCCTGATGCCCCAGATTCTGCTTATGGTTCTGGGAACACAGTTCGTGCTGCTTCAGGGCCTCCAGGTCTTCTCCCTTATGGGGGAAAAGCCTCTTCTCCCATATTCTATGTCTCCCTTCATTATGGAGCAGAGGAAGTGAACCACAAAGCCCATGTTCTTTCCCACTGCTTCATCTGGAGCCAAGAGCACTAAAACCAAAACAATCTCCCACTCACCATATATAGTTGGGATTTGCTGGTTCATGGACATACATACAAACTCCCACACCAGAACAACCTTTGAGATTGCACTTACAGCTACCTCTCATGTGGGTAAGAGCAGACTCTCCATTTAGGCCCTAATCCTGTATCAGCGGGATCTCACTCATTAATTTTATTGAATGCAAGCCCTTAAAACTGGCCCTAGATGGGTTGTCACCAGTCTTGGTTTTCTATGAATTATACACTGTAGGACAGAGATGCTCCAGTTTGCTTTGGACAACCCAATGGTTGACCTAGCATGATCACACTTTGACATCATCTTATTTACAGGAAAGGTGAAGGAACAATTGCAGGCACACTTATCCTGCTTCACATTGCAATTAGACACAAGGGACAACTGCAGCAGATAAGTCACTGCTCCCACCAGTGAGCGAAATAACTGAGAGATCTATGAATAGTTTGGCATGGTCATATGAACAATCTCCAGCAATGTGTCACATTGAAAGAGTCACTCCTAAATAGTCCCTTTAAATAACTGTAATTTTCTGGATCAGCTATCAGGAAGTTTGGATGGTTACCAAGAGTCGGTAGCTTTCTAGTGGAGCTGTTTGCTCTGCGCACAATGAAAAGCAAAATCAAATGAGACATATGACCCTGGGGATTTGTTACAAATTCAAAACCTGCCTTTGAAAGGTTTGCACCTGATCCAGAGCTTATTGCAGTCAATGAGAGTCTTTTTTTATTGACATAGGGAGACTTTGAGGGGACCTAGACCCAGTTTTGAGTGGCATTTGGGTGAAACTGTACAAAGCACAGGTTCCTGGCTTCAGGATGAACCAAGGAAAACATTTTGGGGGAGGAAAGTGTTCTACTTTGAGCTTTCTTTTGTTTGTCATGGTAAATCGAGGAGTTGTAAGGGCAGGTGTGTGTGTGATTCCGCGTGGAAGAAAGCCAAAAGAAAATATTGCTTACTTGTGCAAATGTAGCATGTATGATTACCTGCCCTATGGGCGGGTGACATATATGTGCATTCAGTGCAAGGAGCTGCTAGGAAAGAGATTGAAATCCAGAACCTCTATGGTAGTTTTCTCGGAAATGCTTCCAGTTCCATGCGCAGGGCCAGGTAGGCAGGCAGCGCTTCAAAATCTCAATGCATGGATGAGACGACGGTGAAGAGAGGAGGGGTTTAGATTTATTAGGAACTGAGGAAACTTTTGGGATGGGGGAACCTATACAGGAAGGATGGGCTCCAGCTAAACCAAAATGGAACCAGACTGCTGGCACTTAACATTAAAAAGGTTGTAGCACAGTTTTTGAACTAAGGGCTGGGGGAAAGCTGACTGGAGTGGAGGAGCATATGGATCTGACAGAGACATCAATTAGAGCATAGGCGTGCGCACGGGGTGTGCCAGGTGTGCCCAGGCACACCCTAATGTCTGGGCCAGCCAGCAGCTGCTGGAGGAAGAGGAGGATTTGTTGCAGAGTGCCACAGCCCCTCACTTTAAATTCCCCACAGCCATCTACTGGGCACTGTGGGGCAGAGAGAGCGCATGCGCGGCGTCCTTAAACGCCGTGCAACAGGTGAGAAGGGAAACGCCGGGAACTTTAAAACCCAGCAGCCCAGCTCCAAAAGCAGCTGGGGCCCAACTACAGACCGTGGCCCAAGACATTTTGGCGGTCTGGGCCCCGCCCCTGCCTGTCCCGGCAGCACCGCGCGGTGCCCTGGGGGCGCCCACGCGCATCCCGGCAGCACCCGGCCCTGTAGCACTGCGTGGGCCCCGGGGGCGTCCCCGCCCTGCAGCACCGCGTGGCGCCCTGGGGGTGCCCCCACCCGGCACTGCAGCTTGGGCTGGCTCTGACTCCAGCCCTGCAAGCTGTAAGGCAGAAGCTGAAGGTAACGAGGGGGGGGGAATAAGAGGAAGGGGTGGGAGAGGAAGGGGCTTTTGTGGTGGGGGAGGGTGGAGGAGGAAGAAAGGGGAAGAGGTGGAAGGGGCTTGTACAGAGGGGGAAGGGGAGAGGGGGAAGAAAGGGGAAGGCACCAAAGGGACAGTGTAGAGGAAACACAAATGCTAGGGAGGAAGTGGAGACAATGAGGAAAAGGGCAGGAGGGGAGGTGTCAGTGAAAGGGGGGACAGGATGTTGCTGGAAGAGGAGAGGGTAAGGGCATTGGGGATTGGAGGGGGAGGTGCTGGGAGAAGGCTTGACAGAAGGGGTGGGCATGAGGAAGGTGGGGTTGGAGCAAGTCATGTGTGAGGGCACAGGGGCATGAGGGGAATGGGGGCAGAGGGTGGTGAGGGAGTGGGCATCAGGGAAAAAAGGGCAAAGGGGGCAGCGGCAGTGAGGGAAGGGGGAGGCACCAGGAGGGGTAAGGGAAGGTGCAGGTGCTAGGGGATTCTGGAGGTGAAGCAGAAGGGCAGACACTTGCAGGGGAGGGACCAGCACCAGAGGAGAGAGGCGAGGGAGGTGTTAGATGAGGGAATGAGGAGGGGGTGTCACATAACACTTTTTACTTTTGGTCATGTGCCTATCTTGCCTGGAGAGGGTTATCTCCAGAGGTGTGGCTAATGGGGGGCTAGGGGCGTGGTTAATAGGGGTCAGGGGTGTGGCTAATGGGGGGGTCAAAGTACATTTTTAAAAAATTCTTTGGGTGCACACCCTAATGAAATGTGTTGCGCACGCCTATGAATTAGGGGAAGTTCTATTAATAGAGATGCTCTGTGTTCTAGTCAGGAGGGGAGGATGGAAGTATGGATCAGATCAGATGAGACACAATCAAAAGAAAAAGTCTAACATATCAAGAAATGGCAGATGGATAAATAGTGACAAATTATTGAAGTGCTTATACCAGTGTTTCCCAATTTTATTTGGCCACAGAACCCTTTTAAACTCGAAAGAATTTTGTGGAACCCCTAATAATAGTCTAATACATGGAGCTGAACAAATAGACCAGAAATAAGTAAGGATAATAATAAACAAATGCTAAACAAGGTCATAAGATCAACATTTAATTTAATAGCACATTTAAAAACAAGTCACAATATGATTGTTATTTTTAAGTCATAAAATGTTATTGCAAATGGACTCAATCGGGATGAGGGGTGGCTGGGCCATTATCAACCTAACATTCAATGAAAGTGCAAACAGCTCTTTGTGGAGATTCCTGGGTTAGTAACCACCACCTCCTATATTGACTTTGATCCTTATCTCCTTCATTTTAACTGGCCAATATTCAGGTGCTTAGTAATGACCCTTCTGCCTTCCTGTTTTTCCCTTTGATTTTTTCATAGCCTCTGCTCTTTGTTTCCTGCCCCTCCTTTTTTTCTCCCCCCTTCTCCCCTATTTTGGGTCTGCACAACCTAAACTCAAAACTTCGGTCATCTGAAGAAGTAGGCTGTGCCCACGAAAGCTCATGATACCATCTACATGTTTTTTTAGTCTATAAAGTGCTACCAGACCAGTTTTTGTTTTTTAAGTTTCTCCTGTACAGACTAACTCAGCTACCTCCTGGAGATGCTAGACATAGACAGTTAGCCACAGGGTTTCACTATAAAACAATGCCAGCTAAAGCACCTAAACTGCACCTCTCACTAGATCAGCTGGGGGTTCCACCACTAAATATGGAAAAGACTCTCTTGCCCATAGGGACTTGAGCCTAAAGCAGATGGATTCTAAAAGCAACTCCTGTTCTGATAAGAGAGAACATATTAGAAACCAAGCTACCAGAACACATTTTATTTTCACCTGATGAAAATTTCAAAAATTGCACACAGCAGTCACCAACATCCATTAGGACAGGTGCTAAAATCTGTTGACAGACCAAGTACAGCTGCTTTCTAGCTTCACCATCTCCCTTACACCAAAATATCTTCTCAGTAGTGTTGTTCTTTGTAAGGTAGAATTTGGGGGCCATTGTGAATTTATTCTGCTAAGTGCATGGGTACATGGAGAGAAAGGTGACAGTTTATGCTGCCACAACAGTTGAATGCTTCAGATGTGAGGTATGTTTATTTCCTCTTTCTTTTTTAATCTTTGTACTGTATGGATCCAGAAAACTTCCCATTTTTTATTGAAGGATTGTTCATGTAGTTGCAGAAGAAAAGCCTACAGTAAGGTGTAACAAATTGTTTGGGTTTTTAAAAAGGGAGAAGAGAGCCAAATGATAATGTTCAGTTCATAAATGTTCTAGTGTGGGAAATAATTTTTCATTTTGTCAGCATGTTACTTTTCTTCCTTCCTCAGTATGAGTGCATCTAGACAGCAGCGCTATTTCAGGATACTTCTCGTATCCTGAAATAGCGTATCCTGCATCTTGACAGCACGCCCGTAATTTCAAAATAGCTTTTGAAATAATGGGCACACTATTCTGACATCCTTGTACAACTCATGCTATGAGGATTAAGGGATGTTTTGGAATAGCTCTCTCTTGCAAAATTAACTCGAAATAAGCTACGCATTTTGAGCGAAGGGTGTAGTGTAAACCCACCCTTAGGGTCCTATCCAATGCCCCCTGAAGTCAGTGGGAAATTTTCTAATGATTTGGCTGCTGCATCAGACTCTTCTTATGTCAACCTAGTACTGTCTACACTGGCATTTTGACTGGTTTAATTACATCCCTGGGAAATGTATCCCTGAGAAACATAGCTGGGCTTATCTAACATTTTAGCATCGAACTGGCCTAAGTCACTTGGGCAGCCCCCAAAGCACAGGCATTAAGGGACTTTCCAGAAGCAAAGATACAAAAGCTGCATGTTTGCCCTGGAAAGGGAGGCTAGCTCTGTTTAAACATGTGAGCCCTCTGCCTTTATTCAAGCAAAGATTATTATACCCAGCCAGCTTGCAGCCAAATAAAAGCATGGAGCCTCTTAAGATTATGCAGCTAAATGCCACTACTAGGTGCTCTATTTGAACAGTGTCTCTAAAGTCACTACTTATCTGGTGTCTCCTCCAAAGCCCACATCAGGAGTATTTCTATTCATGTCAGGCCTACATGCAATATATACTACACATGAATTCTCTTTATTAATCATTTTGATTTTTTTCCCCTAATGGTTTAAAAAATGCTTGGAAAGAGACCTTAGGCACTTATTAGGTTTTTCTGCCTATAGCGTGAGCCACCCCAAAGAGGTACTCAGCCAAGATGCTGGATCCATATTGGTGATTGTGCTGCTGCAGCTATGAAGTTTTTCGCATGCTCGCTTGGTCAGAGCTAGTGCCACTATGTCTCTTTCAGATGGAAGAAGAAGTTACTCACCCTGTGAAGTAACGATTGTTCTTCAAGATGTGCCCTGTGTGGGTTCTCCATTCTTGGTACTGGGTCCCGTCCCGGCGCCGTGGCTCAGAGAATTCTCATAGCCATTCTCCGCCGGACTGCGCATGTGCGGCTTCTCTGAAGCGCCGTTTGCATCTTTGATCAGCCGCGTGCGGGCCGGCAACCGTCAGTTCCTCTCACCCACTCACCTGAAAGAGAAAAGAAACAATTCCGGAGTGGGGAGGAAGGGCGGGTCGTGGAGCACCCATGGGGCACATCTTGAAGAACAATCGTTACTTCACAGGGTGAGTAACTTCTTCGAGTGGCCCCGTGGGTGCTCCACTCTTGGTGACTTTGGAGCAGTACCCAAATTGCCGGAGGGCTCCGGAATTAAAGCTTATGATCATGACTGAGTACTACCGTAGCCACCGAGGAGTCTGAAGCAAAATGCTCAACTATAGCATAGTGTTTCATAAAGGTAACATTAGAGGACCATGTTGCTGCCCTGCAAATGTCATGAAATGGAACTCCTCTTATAAAGGCTGTAGTAGTAGACACCGCTCTGGTGGAATGGGCCTTAGGAGGGCACAGCAGAGGTTTTCCACGTATAGAATGACACATAGATATGCACGACACTATAAGTCTCGAGATGCACTGAGAAGTCAGTGGTTGCCCTCTTGAACGGTCCTCTAATGATATTATTAAACGATCCATTTTCCTAAAGTCCCTCGTTCCGTCAATGTAGAACACCAAGACTCTCCTTACGTCCAGTGTGTATAGCGTAGCTTCTTGTACTGAGGTATGGGGTTTAGGAAAGAAGCATGGTAGGACCACCGGTTCATTGATATGGAAATCAGAGGAGACCTTTGGAATAAAGGATGGGTGAGATCTCAACATCACTGAGCCTTTAGAAAAAAACGTATGAGGCGGCAAAGCCATGAAGGCTGCTATCTCACTTACCCTACAAGCTGAGGTAAGGGCCAGGAGAAACAAAAGTTTGACAGTAAGTATGTGCAGTGGAATCGTGGCTAGAGGCTCAAAGGGAGGGCGAGTCAAAGTTTCCAATACTAGATCCAGATTCCATGAAGGTGGAGGTGGGGGATATCTCCGAGGTGGATCAAGGTTTGTGAGCCCCTTCAGGAATCTCTTTGTGGTAGGATGTGCGAATAGAGAGGAGGAATCGCCCCTATGGTGGAAAGCATTAATTGCTGCCAAATGCACCCGTAGAGAAGCTATTGCCAACCCATTGTCATAGAGCTGTAAAAGGCAGTCCAATATACGAGGTAAGGTTACAAAGCAAAGATCTAGATTATTGTTTGTACACCATGCCTGGAATCTGGACCATTTAGCTGCATATGTCACTCGTGTAGATTCCTTCCTACTGTGCATTAACACCTGCTTGACCCATTGGGAACAGAGTTGTTCGGAATCGTTAAACCAATGAGCATCCATGCCGTGAGGTGTAGAATCTCGGGTCTCGGATGGCTCAGGGATCCATTGTCCCGGGTCAAGAGATTTGAGAGAAGAGGTAAGGGGTACAGTGTCCTTATCGACATCTGGTAGAGCATTGAGTACCAGGGTTGGCGAGCCCATGCCTGGGCTATAAGAATCACTCAAGCCCCTTCCATGTTGATCTTCTTGAGAACCTTGGGTATTAGAGGCATGTGGGGAAAGGCATATGACAGCGTCCTTTCCCAATGGAGAAGGAAGGCATCTCCTAGTGAATGACATCCTATGCCGCCTCTGGAACAGTAGGCGGGACACCTCGTATTGCTTTCCGTCACAAACAAGTCTATTGTCGGAATCCCCCACTGCGCAAATATAGGACTCAAAATGTCCATGCGGACTTCCCACTGGTGGTCGTGGGGAAAACACCTGCTGAGTGAGACTGTTATTAAATTGTTGATGCCTGGTAGGTAGGATGCTGTTAAAATAGTGCTGTTGTGGATACACCAGTTCCATAATCGGACACTCTCCGCACAGAGAGAATGGGATCTGGCACCCCTCTGCCTCTTGATATAGAACATGGTGGCTATGTTGTCCGTCAGGATTCTGGTAGTTGTATTCCGTATCTGGGACTGAAAATGCTTGCAAGCAAGCCGCACCGCCCGTAACTCGAGCACATTGATATGCAACAGCATTTCTTGTGTCGACCAGCGTCCTTGGATCATCAGATTGTTCATGTGCGCCCCCCAACCCATAAGGGAAGCATCTGTGGTTATTTGCCTTGTAGGTTGTGGGCGATGAAATGGGATGCCCGTGAGAAGATTACTCGGTTTGGTCCACCACAGGAGGGACTGTCATACATGCTGTGGTACCACTACAGGTCTGTGGATGCTTTGCTTCGCCGGATGTAAACTGTGGCTAACCAATCCTGGAGACAACGAAAATGTAACCTTGTGTTCTGCACTACGACGGTAGAGGCAGCCATGTGGCCCATCAGTTGTAAGCAGACGCACGTGGAAATTGTTGGAGCATGTGTCACAATATGCGCAAGGTCTTGGATCACCGCAAAACGTTCCGTCGGCAGGTAAGCGAGTGCCGCGGTTGAGTCGAGCCGTGCACCTATAAAAATCAGATCTTGGGACGGAATCAGTGATGATTTTTTTACATTTATGAGAAGGCCCAGTGATGCAAACTTGTTGGACACTGTCTGCACCATTTGACATGCCTCCATATATGTTGTGCCTCTGATGAGACAATCGTCTAAATAGGGGAATATTGTCACTCCCGTCCTGCGTAAATGGGTCGCCACTATCGCTAAGGTTTTGGTGAAAGCCCTGGGGGCACACACTAGTCCGAAAGGTAGAACCCGGTATTTAAAATGTTTGTCCCCCTGTTGGAATCGAAGAAAATGTCTGTGTGCCATGTGAATAGCGACATGGAAGTAAGCGTCCTGCAAGTTGAGGACTGCAAACCAGTCTCCTTTGTTCAACGATGGAATAATAGTTGTTAAGGTCACCATCTTGAATCGATGCTTTCGAAGATGGTGATTTAACTTTCAAAGATCTAGGATGGGTCTCCATCCTCCCGATTTCTTTGGTGTGAGAAAATATCGGGAGTAAAATCCTTTTCCCCAAAATTGTTTGGGTACTCTCTCTATTGCCCCGATTGCGAGAAAGCATTGAACTTCTTGCCTCAACAGTTGCTCGTCAAATGGGTCCCTGGAGAGGGACGGGGTAGGGGGAATGGAGAGAAAGGGAATGGAGAGACCGGATTGTACCACCTCTAGTACCCATTTGTCTGTGGTGATGCTGGACCAATAATGGTGGTATGGTCTCAGCCGATTGTGGAAGAGGTGGAGATCTTTGTTTTCCGTGTTGACTATGGAAGACGTGCTTGCAACCTCGACAGAGGAGTCAAATCTGCTGTTTGGCTGAAGATTGATTGGACGAACGGTTTTGTTGGGGCCGTTTTCGTTGAGGACGTTGTCTAGGGAATTGGTTCTCTACAGTACGCATTTGTTGTCTCGAAAAATTAAAATAATATCTTCGCTGATAAGGATAATAGCGTCTACATCTGAAGGGAGGTGTGTACATCCCCAGCGTACATAGGGTGGTGCAGGAATCTTTGCCCGAGTGAAGGACTTCATTGGTGTTTGCCACAAAAAGCTTAAGCTTGTCAAAAGGCAGATCCTCAACCTTGCTTTGCAGCTCTCTTGGTGCTCCTGCAGATGAAAGCAATGACGATCTTCTCATTGCGATATCAGTAGCAGTGGCTCGAGCAGCTGTATCAGCCACATCCATGGCAATCTGCAGTGCAGTGCTACATGATGCGTATCCTTCTTGTACTATTGCTTTCAGGAGCAGTTTCTTGCTGTCTGGGAGATGGAGTAGTAACTCCGCTAGTTTTGAATAATTATGAAAATTATGGTTAGATAAATGAGCCGAATAGTTTGCGATACGTAATAGAAGTGTGGCTGAAGAGTAGACTTTCTTGCCGAATATATCCAATTTTTATTGTCCTTATCTGGGAGTGTGTTTTTGTACTGTGGCGCCTTAGCTGTATGTTGCGCTGTGACAACTACTAGCGAATTAGGCTAGGGGTGATTGAATAGAAAATCCAACCCCTTTGCCGGTACAAAGTATTTCCTATTGGCCTTTTTGCTCGTAGGTGTGGCCGATGTTGGCGTCTGCAATATCTCATCCGCCACTTCCATGACTGCCTCATCAATTGGTAAGGCGATCTTTGCACGCTGTTGTGGGCGGAGATTCTTTAAGAGGCGGTGCTTTTTAACTGGAACATCTGCCAGCTGTATTTCTTGTATGCCTGCTACCCATTTAAACAGATCTTGAAACTGTTTCAGGTTATCCGGCAGAGATATGTCACCTGGGAATATCACCTCATCCAGGGATGAAGAAGAACAGTCTGCTGGAGAAGTTTCTGGTTTACGATCTTCTGCTTCACACAACTGCCCCTCTTCCGGCTCGGTCTGGTCTTGCTGGATGGTTGGACTCTTTGATGGAGGAGGTGAGTTTAAGTGCGGTGGTTGGTGAGGTAAGTATTGTGCACTTGGTGATTGGCAGTTGCAGGGGGACCCCCTACGCGATGATGGTGTATGATCACGCTGGGGACGATCATTATATGATCTATGATAGTGCCCATAATGCTGCTCAGAACGTGACGGGGAGGAGTGACGTGATGAGCGTGCACTACTGTGTTGGATATAATAGATGTGACATGGAGAGCAACTAGTGGACCCGTACCTTGATGATCAACCGGGTAAGCGAGATCGGGAGCGGGACCGACGTGCTTCTAAGTACACTGTGTCTCTATAATTGTGCTGTCGGTATGTGACATGGACTGGAGAGACACTATAGTCACGGTAGCGTGCATACCTTGGTGGAGAGGGGGATGGTCCCGGGGAAAAAAACTGGGGAGGCAGACCTGTCTCATTCAAGTTTTTGACAGAGCTTTCCTAGGTGCTGAAGCACTATCAGTTCCCATGGCAACCAGGGAGCTAGGCACCGAGTGAGAGCAAAGCGGCACCAGGGAGATCAGCTGCGCTACTGCTGGTGCCAATAGAATGCCCAATGCCGGCGTTATTAATGTCGAGGCTGGCTTGGCAAGGACTTGTGCTCCTGAGTCAGGTGCTGGAGAAGACGGTACCACAGGAGACAGTGCCACGTCAAGTGGTGCCAATGAGGCCAGCGCTAAGACAGCTGGTGCCGCTGAAGCCAGTGTAGGCTGACAGGTCAATTGCGGCACCGGCGCTGTTGTCAATTTCAGCGGTAGCGCTGCTCTATGAATCAGTGCAGCTGAAGCCGGTACCGACTTGCAGGTCAGTTGCAGCCCTGGCGCCGATGCCGGAGCCGACACAGCCCTCGCCCTTGGTGGCAGTGCCTCTCTGGTGCCAGAGCCAGCAGAGTGTTGGGACCCTGCAGGGGTCACTTTGGAGGCTGTTGATGACTTTGAAGCTGCCGGGGGAAGGGAGCACGCTGGGGACGGCTTTGTTCTTTTTGAAATGGCCGGTCCCGGAGAAGCGGCCCTCTGTTTATGATCGGAGGTTCCTGCCGTGGCTGCGGAAGGCATCGGGTCAGGCTGCAGTGCCTTGTCGAATGTGATCATTCTGATCTTCATCTCCCGCTCCCTCTGGGCCCTCGATGTAAGCTTGCAGCAGTGGGTGCACTTCTGGGGAATATGTGTTTCCTCCAGGCACCTAATGCAAGCATCATGGCCATCAGCTGCCGGCATGGCTTCACGGCAAACTGAACATTTTTTTAAATTGGGGGACCCCAGCATTGTCAGGAGCCGGTAAGGGTGGCCAAATGCTGACCCTGCTTGATCCCCACTTCTCCTTTGTCAATTTCAGCTCTATTAACGCTGCGCCATAGCGCTTTCAAAAGACAGTGATTTTGAAGAGAAAAGTTAGCTTTGTTTTGTTTTTTTTAAACAGAAGAACAGTAGAACAGGAACACGACTAACAATAACTTTAAACTATTTACAGATGAAAACTAGCTAAACTCATGTCTGAGAAAAGAAACAAAGAAGAACACAGGGAGCTCCGCCAGGGAGAACACAGGGAGGACTGGGCCACAAGAAATCTGATGGAGGTTCAACAAGGACTAGTGCAGAGTCCTGCACTTGGGACGAAAGAATCCCAAGCATTGTTAGAAGCTGAGGACCAACCAGTTAAGTAGTAGCTCTACAGAAAAGGACCTGGGGGTTACAGTGCATGAGAAGCTGGATATGAGTCAACAGTGTGCCCTTGTACCCAAGAAGGCTAATGGCATATTAGGTTGCATTATGAGGAGCATTGCTAGCAGATCCAGAGATGTCATTATTCCCCTTTATTCGGCTTTGGTGAGGCCACATCTGGAGTATTGTGTCCAGTTCTGGGGCCCCCACTACAAAAAGGAAGTGGACACATTGGAGAGGGTCCAGCGGAGGGCAATCAAAATGATTAGGGGGCTGGAGCATATGACTTATGAGGAGAGGCTGAGGGAGTTGGGTCTGTTTAGTCTGCAGAAGAGAAGAGTGAGGGAGGATCTGATAGCAGCCTTCAACTTCCTGAAGGGAAGTTCCAAAGAGGATGGAGAGATGCTGTTCTCAGTAGTGACAGATGGCAGAACAAGGATCAATGGTCTCAAGTTGTGGTGGGAGAGGTCCAGGTTAGATATTAGGAAAAACTATTTCACTAGGAGGGCAGTGAAGCACTGGAATGGGTTATTTAGGGATGTAGTGGAGTCTCCATCCCTAGAGGTGTTTAAGTCTCGGCTTGACAAAGCCCTGGCTGGGTTGATTTAGTTGGGATTGGTCCTGCCTAGAGCAGGGGGCTGGACTTGATGACACTCGGAGGTCTCTTCCAGCTCTATGGTTCTATGATTCTATGACCTGAGGCGGTTGAGAGGAACTGACAGTTGCCACCTGATCAAAGGCGCAAACGGCGCTTCAGAGAAGCCGCACATGTGTGGTACAGTGGAGCACGGCCATGAGAATTCTCTGAGCCATGGCACCGGGACGGGACCCGACACCAAGAGTGGAGCACCCATGGGCCACTCGAAGAAGAATTTACACCTCCAGCTCCTAAGTGACTTGACCAAAGGGTCTGTGGTTAAGGGAACAGAACCCCGAAGCTCAGTCCAAAGAACCGTCCTCCCCTCCATCCTTTTGGGTGCAGGGCACAAGTATGTTGATGGTGTGTGTGTTAGCAAGACCATGCTTGGGATGAGTTTGTGGTTGTGAATGCGTATAGTCCAGCATGTACAAGGAAAGAGGAGTGTGTGATTGGGAGCCGATCGGAGAGCATGTTCTGTGATTGCCAGTAAAGGAATAAAAGGACTAGTGGGGGCAGTAAAGTGTAGGACTGTGTGAGTGAGCATAGGTGCCCTATGTTTCTGTGAGGTTTGTGAATGGGGCTTGGCATGTTGGTGGCTGTTGAAGAGAGTTGGGACCAGGGGGAGTCTGTGCATATATGAAAGGGGAGCGTCTGCTAATGAGAACCTCTATGTCTGTATTGGCACCATTAGGGGCTATTTTGTATCTGGGCCCATTACAAACACCAAGAGCCTTTTCCCTTGCACCCTCAGTGAAGAGTACAGGGCAACTGCAGTCCCTCCTAGCATCTCTTCTCCGCTTCTGCACATGCTGGTGGAGCTGGCCATATGCACAGAGAGATGTACTGTACAGCAAGCCCATTCCCTCTATAGATAAGGGGATCTGTGATCCACAGTACTTGCTGGTGCTTCTGCTGACATGAGGCAGATACACTCCCAAAATGGCTAGCTCCCTTCGTTTTGCCAGGAAGCCACACTGACAGCTGTGGAGCCAGGAATGCCATTTCTCATAATGCTGATTAAAGGCCAGTGTTCCTGAGATTAGAGTTGTGGAGTAGAATGGGGACAGCAGACGACTTTAACAAACAACATCCCTGATTAGATAACCACAAGCCAGCTGGACTTTGAGATGGTTGAGCAAGACTCTGAGGCACAGAAAACAGCTAGATGGCAGCTCTCACCAACGTGAGAGGAGAGTTGAAAGGTAAACAGTCATGCATGAATACTGATCTACATCAGATCACACTTTAACCCCACCATGCAGAGAGCATCCTCCTTATGCTCAGTCACTCCTGTATTTTCACGTGTACACACATACACATTCACGCACCCTTCTTATATTTCCAGTTACATTTCAGTCACTTTGTGGGCATAACCAGGTGTACAAGGGTTGCCAAATCTAGGGACAGGCTTTACAGTGCAAACTGGGTTTTAATCTCACCTTCTTATCCATTTCTGATCAGATCTGCCTCGCCCCCAGCTCCCCAGGGTTAGGGCACAGTTTTCCTTCCTTGCCTCATCAATCTTTATTATTTTATTTAAATACTTAATCAGGACAGGTAAAGGTCTCAATCAGTCTCTGAGGTTGGGAAGGAATTTTCCTCCAGGTCAGAGAGACCTTGGAGATTTTTCATTCCAGCTTGGGGCAAAGGTCACTTGGTGGTTTGAACTAAAGTACGTAGTGGATTCTCTGTAACTTGAAGTCTTTAAAAGCATACTTTGAGAACTTCAGTAACTCAGTCAGAGATTAGAGGGTCTCTGAGAGGAGTGGGTGGATGGAGCTTCTGTGGCCTGTGATGTGCAGGTCAGATTAGAAGATTGTGATGGTCCCTCTAAAGTCCATGAGTGCCAGGATCATGTTGTGCTAGGTCCTGTAGAAACACGCAGACCCCGGCCCAATGAATTTAAAATAATCCTAAGTGTTTGGTCCTCTTTTTCCTAATGGTTACAGATCCGTATTCCACTCACTTGTGCACATGCCATGCACACCAGAGCCAGAGAACTTTGTCTAGCAGGGTATGTCTACACTACCCTCCTAGTTCGAACTAGGAGGGTAATGTATGCATACCGCACTTGCTAATGAAGCCCGGGATTTGAATTTCCCGGGCTTCATTTGCATAAGCGGGGAGCCGCCATTTTTAAATCCCCGCTGCTTCGAACCCCGTGTAGCGCGGCTACACGGGGCTCGAACTAGGTAGTTCGGACTAGGGTGCCTATTCCGAACTACCGGTACACCTCGTTTCACGAGGAGTACCGGTAGTTCGGAATAGGACCCTAGTCCGAACTACCTAGTTCGAGCCCCGTGTAGCCGCGCTACACGGGGTTCGAAGCAGCGGGGATTTAAAAATGGCGGCTCCCCGCTTATGCTAATGAAGCCCGGGAAATTCAAATCCCGGGCTTCATTAGCAAGTGCGGTATGCATACATTACCCCGCTAGTTCGAACTAGCGGGGTAGTGTAGACATACCCGCAGTTCCCATGTGCACTTGAGTGGCATAAACATCTCAAAGAACAGGCAAGCAACTGTCTTTTTATCACTGGGCCTGAGCCTCAACTGGTCCTTACCAAAGAGAGAGCACATTAGGGATGTAAAATCCCATTTAATTAGTTAACTGGTTAAGCATTAAATTTAACAGGTTAAGTGATTAAACAGGGATGGGCAGTGTGATCCCCGTGCCATGGGCAGTAGCTGCTCCTGCTCAGTTGCTTCTGGCCCTTCTAGAGAGGTGGGCTGGGCTGGGAGTTGGCAGCCCAGGGAGAGGCCATAAGTGGCCGCGAGTGGGGGGCTACTCCCAGGTAATGGTTATCCATTACCCTTTTGCAACCCAAGAGCACACCAGTTTTCCAGGGTTTGCTCAAGAGACTGTAGAACCTCAGGTATGAATTTCTCCTTAGGGGTCTTTGCACCATGGCTCATATTTTAATATGGCTGAAGCTAATGCCACATCAGATAGGTATGCTTTGCTTACATTCTGTCCTGGCATATGTTCCTCCTGGCTGTTCAGAGACCTGAGACCTGTAATTCCTGTGGATTTCAGCCTGGAGGGAGCTGTGGGGTGGGTGACTTCACATTCCTCAGGAAAAAACACAACCATTTTTAAATAATTGCACACTGGATGATGGGCTCTTACACGGTATTTTAAAAAAATATTTAGAAAGATTTTTAGGAATTCTACCCAGTCATCAATCTTCCACCCTGCTTCTTTTAAGGTCCCAGTCATAACACATCAGACTACATGTCGGGAATGATATGTGCTCCTGAGCCTTTTGAAAGCTCAGAAACGGGGATCCAAGCTGGGTTTTTTCTGGGTCACTTCAAAGGAGCAGGAGAAATTTGGAAGGAGCACTTTGGTATGGTAACTGTACCCCTGCTCCCTTTACCCTCACCAGACCATTTTAATAGGGCTTGTCATAATAAATATTGGTTGTTACTATGCCGAATCAGTTGCAGGTGAAGAATAGCTAATTAGATCACTGAGTCTATCTCCCTGGAAGGGCAAGAGGGAGTTCCCAGGTGAGAGATATATCAGATCACGAAAGAGATACTACAAGGTAGTTTGGGTTTTCTGGCAGTAGATATGCACTTCATGTCCATGTTATTCTGCCAACAGGATTATCAGCAAGAGTGAAAAGAATAATTGGGCCACAACCTGAGCTGGCTGAATCACTATAACTCTAATGACTTCCATGGTGCTATGTTTGTTTACACCAGCTGAGAGACTGCCCAGACAAATTCACTCAGATTCTTTGTGCATTTGCCATTGTCCAAGCCCCACACCAAAAGGTGGATGCGCCACGTGTAGGAAAGTGCTCAGTGAAGGTTAAAAAACCTTCAACACATGCCCTAAAAAGCAGGGAGATAACATCAGTGTCCGAGCAAACACTGCATTGTTCAGTAAAAACAAGCTCTAATGTCCAAGGCTATTTTGTATGTCACCTCTAAGAGTATGACGTTGGCTTACGCAGTCCTTGTACTGCACAGGTCCAACCCACAGTGGAAGGGCTTTCAAATTTTAAGTAGCCCAAAAGAAAAAAAATCAGCCTTGTTTTCTGTGGTGATTTGACAAACGGAAAATGTCAGCAATGTGCACATAGATACCCCAGAAGTCATGTACATAGAGAATTCATTTGTTTCTCACAGGAAAAACCATACTAAGTGCATCACAGTGTCTGAAATGGATGATGAAGCTGTTGAACTGACCTGTCCAAAGAATCTTTATGGAATTTGTCATTTTCACTTGGAAAGAAACAGAAGTATAATTTTTCCACGCCTGTATAGGAGAGAATAAATATGAGTGGTTGGGCAGTTTATGGTTCCTCAGCCAATCAGGGGTGCTGTATAGAGACACCGCCTCTAACAGCCTGAAGAGGAGGAGAAACAAGGGGAAAAAATAATATTGCTGAGAGCTTTATAAAAAGTTTAGGAGTTGGGAAATTAGACCTGTTTGGCTGCAGCTACCTCACAAGTAACTTCTAGCGGAGAAGGAGACACTGTCCTCAAACAGTGAGTGATAATAAACCATTGATTCATTTCTGCTCTGAGTAGGGGAGGAGAGAGAATATGTATATTTTCTGTAAATTGATTTTGCTTTGTGAGGAACAGCTTGCAAGATTATGTAGGAGCCCCCTGTTCAAATCAGGAAAGAAACATTCATTCATTCTTAGTTCTTTCTTTTTTTAACTCCTACAGTGCACTCTCTCTCTCTCTCTCATCTGTCTTCTATAAACGTAATAAGCCCCATTTGAAGCAATGCTAATAATTATGGCTTAATGTTGTAACAAAGAACACCTAGAGAAAGTGAATGTGAAAATATAAGTCCTCTTTCATTTAAGAGGCTGAATCAATAGCCTGTGCATTTGTGTGTACATCATTTTCTGCTACTTGATTTAAATGGTGATACAGGGAGAGGCATGTGAGAAGAGCTGGGATACCGCTGCAGAATGCAATCCTCTTTGTGTAATTTGCATGCAAAAAATAAAGTCCAGGCTGATGAAGTGTTAGAACCTGCCCTTTGTGTTTAATTTCCTCTGAAGGATTATAGCAGTAGCGTGGGTGAGACTGGTTTTGACAGGGGATAGAAGATTGTCTCAAATAGAGAAGACTACACAAAAAGACACAACAGGAAGCTGTTGGCAGAAGCATTTCCCCTGTCCTAGCAGTAGACCCTTTTGAACACAGAGGATGAGAACAGTCATCTTCAGTAACCTGCTCAGAGTTACAGAATACAAACAGGCTCATAGGCAGCTGCTGACCCCTTGGTCATCCCCACAGCTAGCATCCTCAACCTCCTACTTCACCCAAAACACTCACACTGTCCCTTGCTAGCACCCTAAGAACAAGACTTCTTTAGGGGATCTGCCAGAATTCTCCAGCTACTCCAGGGACAAGTGACAACTGCCAGCATAGGAGAACCCTCCTACAATCTTCCACTCCTACTATAGCCCCACCCAAGCCACCACCAAGAAGAAACTATCCTCAACACATGAAGGTGAGTGCCCTATACAACCCACCTCCCAGCTACTAGATCCCTATATGACCCAGCTGCACCCTAGTCCTCCAGACACCTGTTTCCCTCTGCTCTTTACCAGAAAAGAGATGCAGCAGCACTGAGCTCAGAGGGGAATGCAGAGCGATGTCCACTCCCTCTACGGCTATAAGTTCTGTTCCCCAGTGGAAAGAGGCTGTAAAGTCATGGGCCCTAACCCTTCCCACTCACTCTGGAGAGGGTAATGTCATTTTAGTCTGGTGCAAGGGCCAGTTGATGCCAGTCCCCAAAGCAGGAGAAGGGAAGGGGAATCCCTTGCTCCCTTTCCTCTTCCCTACACTAGAGATTGTTAGCAGTAAGATAGGGTTTTGCTAACAAAGTTGCTATAAAATAAGCCATGTGTGAAGGCAAACCCAACAGCAGGCAACAGGTTTTCAGGTAATTGAGAGGTCTGATCTTTCAGACACTTGAAAAGAACAAGTCACCATCTTAATCAAAAGCGCTTGTTCATTTTCCTAAGGCAGTGGTGAGTCTGAACCCTCTACCTATGTGTTTCTTCAGATCCGAGGTATTTTGCTGCATTACAGCCCTCACTCCTGATGTACAGAAAGAGGAAACTTCCCCTTCCATGATACACACAGAAGTGACCCTTCCAAACCTTCCTCCTCTGATACTTTGTGAAGGGGATCCTCCCCCAATCGACATGCTTTACATACAGTTTCGGCTTCACGCGCACGACACAGTGCAATGTATGTGCTGACCACTAACAAGCCTAACAAGATGCTGCTTGGAATTATGGTGGCATTTCTCTCCCTAGCAATTGTCTAATTTTTGTAAACATGGACATTAATTTAATGTTTGGCATATACGTAAGGCTTGAGTGTGTAAAGCTCAGTGCTTTAAGCATATCTGGATAATCTTCACATTCTGGACATGGTAGGACAGTGCCCTAGCTTTCTGTCTTATGAGCACCAGAATGAGTGTAAGATTGCAATACAAGAAGGGAAAAGGGCTTCCCTACATGGCTCTATGCTCCTTCTTTCCTGTAGTCAAGTATGGTTAATTCTTCACCACACAGACTCTCTTGATCCTCTAACAGCTGCCTCTCTATCTCTGGAGCACTCTTAAGTGGGCATGTTACGTTCTCTCTTCCTTCACAGCTGTTTTGGGTCCAACCGCTTTTTTTTATTCTAACCACATTTCTGAAAGGACAATGTGCATCATATTCTACACTATTGCTTCTTTGTTTCTTCCCTTGGAGCCTTCCTATTTTCTCTGCTGTATTGTCAGGCAATTCCCTTCCTCATTTCCCTGGTGCTGGAAGGATTTTCCCCACTTTTGTTTCGAACAAATAATTTATCTCAGGTCAATACAAGAATACAAAAATTAAGTATATGAGAGCACTTTGCACCTCCATCTTTAAACACATTTATCCATATCTCACATGCCACCTGTTGTACATGATCCAGAGGGAATGTAGATCTGTTGCAGGTCTCATTTGGGAAGTGTGATTCTGTAGCTCATGAATTTAGCTTTAGCTAACCCAGATGCCATTGCACAAACATTTATTGATAGTGTTTCCATTATTTGAAGGGTCCCATTGTCCCCAACAATCAGCTGAGTCAGAAATCAGACTCAGGGTCTTGCTCTCTTTGCCTGTTTGTTATGAGCCACTTTTTAAGCCATACACCCACATCCATTTGTACGGGTGCAGCTTTTCCTTATAAAAATCACTTTCACACATTTTAAGCATTATCATTTGTGTGCACTATGATGGAATTTACTTACACGGACCTACCTACACACCATTTATGCATACAAATGGAGGTTTGAATATGTAAACTTGTGTAGAAGTACTGAAGAATTGTGCAGATGAAGCTGCACACAGTCAGATAGGGCCAAGTTCCACACGACCCCTACACTTTTGGCATATTTTATATGAAAGGAGAGATAAAAGACAATTGTGAAAACATGTGCCAATTGGATCCCCTCTTTTCTGCTGTCCAGAATCCAGATGTTCTACTACAACTGGTTTCTTCAGTTAGGGGCAAACGGTCAAATGAAATTCAAAACCTGGCACTGATAGTTTCTTCCAGCCTTAGAAAGCACTGAGGGTAGTTGCCAAGGGGAAGGCGCAAAGAAAGAACTGTTGCTTGTAACCTGGCCTGAAATGCGACACACCAACACCACTCAAATCCTTCCCCGTGTTCCCTCCTCCATCCCACATGTGCATCTGCACTTTAGTCCATTCTGTTGTAACATTAACTGAAGGCAATGTTTGTGCTGATGTCTGACACAACATTTCCCCTCTGCTTGCGCCACTGCACATACTGGGGAAAGGTTTAAATTCCAATGCAGCAATATTGACTTTCATTGTCGTGTTTTTCAGGTCCAGCTGTGTCTCTGCCAGGGACTGGATTAGACAAACACCCTTGTTTGTTTAAAACACCAGTAGACCTTGCTGGAAAGCTGGTGCAGAACATTCTATTTAGCCACTATGCTGCATCTGATTTTTTGCATTTTCTGTATTTTGCTTCCTTTGTTGTAGCTCTTCACTCTCCTTCCAATTTTTTTAAAAGTTACATTTTGTGAACAACAGAGAAACAATAGTCATGGGCCAGAGTTTCAGCTGGTGTAAATCAGTACACCTCCACTAAAGATGCTAGAACTAAGAATTTATATCAGCTGAGGATCTAGCCCATAACTTGAAATAATTGGCCTTTCTCCACTAAGCAGAATTACAAATGGCTGGCACATTAAAAATATTGGCAACATCAATAACAGAGCCAAGCATAGATTCCTGTTGTCTGCTGCATTCCAGTTTCCTATCTACTGGACCATGCACTCTCTCTTGAGTAGGCCTTTATAATTTCTGTTGATACATTGATGGAAGCCTCTTTTTATAAGGCAGCCACAGTTAAGCAATATTCAATGATGGGCCACGTTCTGCCTCCCTTGCTCATAATGAGCAGTACTTTACTGCCTGAGTGGCACATCTGAAATCAATGGGACTGCTCTCAAAGAAGCTATTTCTGTGTTTAAGGCTGGCAGAATCTGGTGATAGATAACAAAATCTATTCACCAAAAGGATGTTTAACACAGCCTCTCCTCTGATTCCCAGGCTACTCCCTAGGTCCTCCCTCCTCTTTGATATGTAGGACTGCCTAGCTGGGCCTTCTCACTCTAGGACTCTTACCACAGAGAGCAACTCTGTATCTGAGGGCCTTTTAGATTACCTCCCTACCTCTTCTTTTTTTACAGTATGTCTACACAGCAACATTATTTTGAAATAAATTAGTCTGTGTCTACACAGCAGGCAGTTCTTTTGAAATAATGTCGAAATACTGTCACGGTGGAGGACTTCTTATTCCGACTCCTGTAACCCTCATTGGACAAGGAGTCAGGGATTCGGAGGAAGAGTGCTCTGTTTTGAAATAAGTGCTGTGTAGATGCTCCCTATTTCAATTTCACAGTAAGCTATGCAATTGACATAGTTCAATGTACATAGCTTATTTCGAGTTAAGCCCTTCTGTGTAGCTGCACCCTCTCCTCCCAGAACTTTCACAGCAAAAGTCACTGGTGGTTATTAAGCCACCAGATCAGGATCAGCTGGGGGACAACTACTAGGTGACAGGCCTACCTGAGTCTAACTTGCTTTAAAGGCCCTGCCATCCTGTGATAGATTTGAACTGGACTGAGAGTCTGAAAATTAGGGGTATATTACTGGCTTAGTTACTGACCTGCTCTTTGAGTGCGGGCAAGTGTGTGCTACTGTGTTACCCCCTCCCACAATTGTCTGTTTGGTCTTTTTAGAACATCTCTCTCAATATCCATTTGTGTGGCACCTAATCTTGGTTGGGACCACAGAGACTGTAATAAAAATAATTAATTATAATAAGAATCAAAGTAGGGACCTAATTTCTTCTCGAGCTTTTTAGAAAGATGGATGTGAGAGAGATGAGGCCATGACATCTGGCAGGAAGGACCCCGTCACAAAAGTGTGATCACAGGGCTATACAGCCTAACCATTACTGTAGAATACTGGCCTACTCCTCTATCAAGGTTCTGGAACGTATTTGTTTCATGGGACAATGATACTTTCATACTCTACCCAAAGAACAAACCCAAGCTGTCAAATGTGTTTTCCTCCCTTATCTAACCTTAACAAGAGCATACACCACCTCAGGACAGGCAGACCTTGACTCTCATTCCAGTGAGCATTTTCAGCTGCCAAGTCTCAACCATACCCTGATGAAATAGGAATGGATTAGGATCCATTTGCAACCCAATATCTTGTATTTAGTAGGATTAACTCAGCTCACATTTCATTTGTTTTTCTGTGAAACCGAACTAACACTTCATGCAGTTCTGAAAGGAGCCCCACGCATACAATTTACAGACACACAGCAGGGAAAAAAAGAGATGAGAAAGCATTGAGCCACACTAGCAAATATTGACAAGGCAGGCCAGAGAAATGGGAGAGGGGGTTGTTGGATACAGTGGGAGATAAGAGAACTCTTAGTTACTTAGGAGCAAAGTGTCAAACCTGCTTTGCAAAGAACTTTGCTTGTCAGCAATTAACGTGTGTTAACTTTGTCCCAGATTTTAAAGGTTTAGCTACAGGCTTGGCGGAATTTTTTTTTCTAATTCTGAAAGACAATATCAATGTTTATCTAAAGGGTTTTTTAAATTTTACCATATTAAATTTTCAGTTGCAGGAAATTATGGAGAAGGATCAATCAATAATTATTTGAATCTCAGTATCTAAAGTTATTAAACAAAGCTTTACAACTGAACATGAATTGTCAAAATATGTGGTAAGAATCTTTAAATCAAGCTATAAGGCTCCCAAGTAGCATTTTTCTCATTTTGCTGATCTGTAAATTTTGATTATTATGGATGGAAATATTTGGCAGTTTCTGTGTGTCCAGTGAAATTGACATTTACCAATTTTTTAAAAAAAATCTAATCCTCCAAAACCTTTTTACCTAACTGCTTTTAGGCTCTGAGCAAATCTACTTAAACCAAAAATCCACTTTTTGATTCTCTTCCCCAAGGGGACTTAGGGAGGACACTTAATAGTAGCTGCTGCAGTCTATTCTGCTCTGATGTGAAGACTAACTGCAAAGGAGAACTTGAGGTGTATTTCCAGACTCTGCTGGAATGGTCATTGTTGCCATTTTCTAATAGAAAAGGAGACTGAACTGGTATTTTTTGCACTCAGGTGGAATGGATTTTACATTGCAACCTCTGGGAGAGAAGAAGAGCCTGAACTAGAATTCACTGCACATTAATGTGGAGTCTTTTCCCATGATCTGAAAGGAAGGAGGGGCTAAGGGTTAATGTACTGAAGTCTAGACCTGCCACTGACATCCTGGATGACTCTGGGCAATTACTTAGCCTCTCTGTCTCATTACCCATCTGTAAATGAGGTTAATGGCACTTCTTTACCGCTCAAGATGATAAATACACTAAAAACTGTGGGGCTTTCTGATACTGAGTTATAAGATAGGTGGGCCTGGCAGGAGGACGTATACGCACATAGATCAATGACTTAGGAATACCGAGCCTCACTTCCACCAGAAGAAAGTACACGAGACCATTGCATTTGTATTCAATAAAACATTATCCATAGTATAACTCAGCTTGGAACAATGGGCCTCTCTGTGTATCTCCTCCAGAACTGCCACCATGACCCACCCATTTCCAGCACTGACTCCAGAGCAGAAGAAGGCCCTGTCTGACATAGCTCAGCGGATTGTGGCTCCAGGGAAGGGGATCCTGGCCGCAGATGAGTCCGTGGGTAAGCTGATCAGTTATTGATACTTTGTCCTTCAAGCCATTTTTTATTTTGAAATAGTTTGATACACCAGGCAGGAGTAAAGGAATCCCCCATCTTTCTCCAGGAATGAGCAATCCACCAGGTCAGGGTTGGGGTCTGTTGACAAAACTGTGAGGGCATAGACTGAGGAGAGAAGCACAGGTCTCTACAGCCAGGGAAGGCCTAATTCTTAGTTACTCCATCCTTGCAATTATACAAGTGGAATGAAAGGACAATCAATCATGCTCAATATCATGCTCTCTGACCTTTGGCCCTTCTTGCTAGGTACTATGGGGAACAGACTGCAGAAGATTAAGGTGGAGAACACCGAGGAAAATCGCCGGGCCTTCCGAGACATCCTCTTTTCCTCAGATGCCTCCATCAATCAGAGCATTGGGGGAGTGATCTTTTTCCATGAGACACTCTATCAGAAGGACAGCAATGGAAAGCCATTCCCCAAGGTCATCAAGGATAAAGGCATTGTGGTGGGAATAAAGGTGAATATCTGCAAGGGCCCTGCTAGCACAGTAAGCCAGAGCCCTTCCCAGCATGACTTTGCACAGTCAGGGATCTCGCTGACAAACAATACTCATTCATCAGTCAGGCATCATTTTCTGTATCTGCATTATCCCTGCAGCCAATGCCTCTGTATTAGTCACCAAGGCACATCTACAGCCACTGAACAAATCCCCCCACCTGCTAGAATTCTTGCTTCATCCCCCCGTCCTCTTGGTCTTAAAACTCTTGGATCCATCCTCTCCCCGGCTCATCAACAATTCTGCCCCAATAATCAGTTCATTGTCATGCATTGTTCTCTCCTGCAAGTTCCCCATTCCCTAGCACTTGTTTTAGGTCTCCTCCAATGGCTTTGCTCACCAACCTCCTGCATCTCTTGTTACAGTGACTCCTGCTGGCAAAGGCTGAGAAGTCGGTACTCACTCTGGGTTACAGTAGCAGAAATTATCCTGATCTGTTAATAACTAATGCATCTTCCTTTCCACTTATCTCCATAGCTAGATAAAGGAACAGCCCCACTGGCGGGAACAAATGGTGAAACCACCATTCAAGGTGAGACATTTCCTCGGACATCAAAATGGGGTTGTACTTCCTGACAAAAAGAGATTTAAATGGCTGGAATGTTGAGGGCTCAGCTGTAGTTCTTAAATTAAAGCCATGTGAGGTGGGGAGGTGTTCTTCAGAAGCAGCAGGAAGCATGGTGCTTGCAGAGAGCAGGAGAAAAATCGTGTCTCCAAAGGTGCCAGGGGAGGGAGGAATATGCACCCCTTGCTCCACATTTAGACAACTGGGTGTAATGCACTCCTCCACTACCACAGCCTTCCAGACACCAGCCAGCATGCAGAGAGCAGCCTCCCCGTGCACAGAAACATCCCTTTTGACTTGATGAGCACTGCCAGCAGCACCAGTGGCTGCAAGGTAATAAGCAGGCAGAAGGGTAATAAGACACAAGGGCTCAACCTTCATGCTTCACCAGCTGGGATCAGGAAGCATTTATCCCCTCATCACGCCCCCAAGTTAACATTATATAATTGTTCATGTGCATTTCGGGGGGATGGAATTAGATGGCCATTTCCCCCTGAGGTGTCAGAGTCAGGATATAACATTATGGACTAATCCTCTGACCTTGTGTAGCAGCTTCTGTTTCTAATATTATGGGGTTTGCATTATTACTGTCCAGAGGTTTTACTAACCAGAGAAAATATCTTGGGCTTCTCTATCTACCATCCCACCTCTGAGATTTAATTCCCTGAGGATCACACTATGAGTAGCTATTGCATTGGGCATGCACAGAGTGGAAGCATTTTGCACATCCCCAGGATAGGCTGCAGAAGGGCCACGTAACAGCAGTCTCCATGACAAGACATTGTTCACTCCTCCTTCCATTGGCCAAATGAAAAGTAGGAGTCACAGGCCACATCCATCTCCACACCAGCACTGCATCCTCTATCCCATCTACTGGTTGTAGGACACAAAGTTCAGCCCCAATAAATCTGGGGCTCTAAACAAGGCACTTAACTTTGCTTTTATTACCTGCAGGGCTAGATGGGCTTGCTGAGCGCTGCGCCCAGTATAAGAAGGATGGTGCTGATTTTGGCAAGTGGCGTGCTGTGCTGAAGATCACAGACACAACTCCCTCCACTCTAGCCATCCAGGAGAATGCCAACACGCTGGCACGCTATGCCAGCATCTGCCAGCAGGTATAAACTCTCAATGAGTGAGAGAAATAGTTCTCTCCTTTCATGTGATGTGGGAATAAGTTGTGTCCTTTCCTGCCCTCTTTTGAAACAGTTCCCATGTCTGAGAGCATCCCTCTTTGTCTATCATGTCGAAATAGTCTTTTGGTATCTTCTCTGGTTAGGGAGTTCTCCTTGCTTTACTACCCCTTTCTCAAGTTATCCACAATAGGGCAATTCCTCTTCCAGATTTCCAGCAATTTCTTTGTTTTTCCATTCTTAGCACGGGCTGGTGCCCATTGTAGAACCGGAAGTCCTACCTGATGGAGACCATGACCTCCAGCGCTGTCAGTATGTTTCAGAGAAGGTAAGACTCTTACCTACCAAACATGTCCCATTTTCATCAGCAGAATAGTAATAATACTTGGCTCTTAAACAGAGCGTTGCATCCATAAGTCTCAAAGCACTTTATCTCCATTTTACAGACAGGCACAGGGGAGGGAAGGAGGTACTGAAAGAATAAGTTAGTTGCCCAAGGACACACAGATAAGGGACAGAGGTGGGAACAGTGCCCTAGCTCTGAGGCCATCCGATACAGGTTTGTAGTTTTCCCATTTCAGAGCAAGGTATGTTTGAGAGGCTAATGTCAAGAATTCCATGACAATCGAGAGTCAATTCCTTGATCAGCCCAGGGGAAAAAAATACTTTCCCACAGCAGGTTCAGCGAGCTTGTTAAAGTGATGGGAGGGAGGTGGGGAAATGAAGACCCACGTATATAAAACATGGACAGTGAATCTCCCTCTCACTCCAGGAACAGGTTGTCCCTCTATAGAATCTGTATGAGAGCTGCTCCCACTGAAGAATCAGTATGGGAGTGAAGCCCAGCATTGAGCAAATATGAAGGAGCATTGCATGATCCTCCTGTTCTCATGGTTTCCCAGGTCCTGGCTGCTGTCTACAAGGCCCTGAATGATCATCATGTCTACCTGGAGGGGACACTGCTGAAACCCAATATGGTGACTGCTGGACATTCCTGCCTCAAGAAGTACACCCCTCAGGAGGTAGCCATGGCAACTGTCACTGCCCTCCATCGCACCGTTCCTGCTGCTGTTCCTGGTAACTCCTCACTCATTACTCTCCATTATGGTTCCTTGCAGATTCACAGATCATCTGCCCAAGTGCCTCAGACTCTTATTGAGGTTGCTTGTAGAGCCTGTCCTGGTCAAGTCTCATGTATTGAGATGCAGTAGGACCTGTGGGGGTCAGACCGCCAAATCTCCCAAGTTTAGTCTAACATGCCTCCGTTTGCTTCCATTTAGTCTGTTCTTGAGGATTGGGTTGTGGGGTTGTTGTGTTGACAGATTTTAGGATGGTTTGTTGCATCTCCAGTTATAGATAGATCAGCAGACGCTGGTGGCAGGTTTGACTGGGCACCATATGCAATGTCACTGAAGACCTATAGGCTGCAGTATCTATGGATATTGAGTTGATCTTATTCTCTTCAGTCTCACACAAATGCCTTCTATGGGAAAAAATTGATTTGTGATTCTTTATGTTCCCACTGCCTCCACTACACGATTGTATTTCATCTCAGGAGATCAGAGTGAATCATGGTCTCTAGACATTTTCGTCTTTTTTTTCCCCCTCTTGCAGGAATCTGCTTCCTATCTGGAGGCCAAAGCGAAGAAGAGGCTTCTCTCAACCTCAGTGCCATCAACCAATGCCCTTTGCCCAAACCCTGGAAACTGACCTTCTCGTACGGACGTGCTCTGCAGGCATCGGCACTTGCTGCATGGTCTGGCAAACCTGAGAATAAGGAGGCTACACAGGAGGCTTTCTGCAAACGGGCACGGGTAAGTGACGCACATTTGGCTGGCTGACTGAGATTACAGGCAGTCCCCGACTTACGCGGATCCGACTTATGTCGGATCCGCAGATACGAACGGGGCTTTTCTCGCCCCGGAGGACACGGACTGCAGACCAGGAAGACGCGGAGCAAAGGGCTGTCCCACTGCGGGCGTGCTCCGCGGCTTTGCTCCCCGTCTCCCTGGTCTGACCAGCAGACCAGGGAGATGGGGAGCAAAGCCTCGGAGCACACCAGTAGTGGGACAGTGCGGCGCGCCTGGACTGTCCCACTGCCCGCGTGCTCTGTGGCTTTGCTCCGCGTCTCCCAGGTCAGCAGACCAGGGAGACGGAGCAAAGCCATGGAGGACTTGGGCGTCCCGCCACCCCCGTCTCCCTGGTCTGCTGGGAGGGGGGAGGGCAGCTAGTGCCCCCCCCCCAGCAGACCAGGCTTTTCTTGCCTACCCCTGGGGCAGAGCAGCTGGGGGCTGCCGGGTTGGTCCCGCAGCACCGCTCCGGACCAACCCGGCAGCACCCCAGCTGCTCTGCCCCAGGAGTCCTGATTCAGCCGCTGCTGGTCAGTTTCAGCAGCGGCTGAATCAGGACCCGAGGCAGAGCAGCTGGGGTGCTGCTGGGTTGCTCCAGTAGCGCCGAGGAGCCGCGCTACTGGAGCAACCCAGCAGCACCCCAGCTGCTCTGCCCCAGGTCAGCCGCTGCTGAAACTGACCAGCGCTGACTACAGGAAGCCAGAGGCAGAGTTGCTCTGCCCCAGGCTTCCTGGAATCAGCCGCTGATCAGTTTCAGCAGCAGCTGACTTGGGGACGCCTGGGTTTCTTAAGTTGAATCTGTATGTAAGTCAGAACTGGCGTCCAGATTCAGCCGTGGTTGAAACTGATCAGTTTCAGCAGCTGCTGACGCCAGTTCCGACTTACATACAGATTCAACTTAAGAACAAACCTACAGTCCCTATCTTGTACGTAACCCGGGGACTGCCTGTACTTCAGACCTTCTAGTTCTAAGTCTGGGTCTTTAAAAGAGCCATCATCCTACTTCAGAGATACTGCACATCACATGCTCTCAGATGGGGACATTTTCTCCAAGTTCTAAAGATCCTTGTTGCTTTGATCCTTCTTTGTATTTGTTTCATGTTCATCCAAGGATGTTTGTTTCTTGAATCTGATTCTTGGCTGACAGCTGTGCATGAAAGTCTTACACTGCAAACTGCACTGCAAGCCTTGCCATAAATCCCAAAAATAATCCTCAAACCTACTTTGGAGACATCTGTAAGAATAAACATGTGGTTTACTTTCCTTGCCCAATCAATCTTTGGCCTCTTTACTGAAACTGCCAACTAGGATGCTAATTAAAAGGTAATTTCTGTGGACATTTGTTTGAGATGGCCATCTCATTTCTTATAGGTCAACACACACCGATTACATAGCAATAAGTTTTGGTCACTACCATCCTGCCTTAGAAGTATCATAGGCTTTACTCTATCATGTGTTTTCTAAATTCTCCAATCGTCCTTTTTAAATTTTGAGAATTCACATAAGCACTACCTATTTCCCTGTGTTGTTTACTTCTCCCTGTTTGTTTGTTTGGTTTTGTTTTTTTAAAATGCTCTCCTCTGGGTAACTTTCTCCCTCCTTGTTTTTTCAGATTAACGGGTTAGCATCCAAAGGACAATATATCGTCGCTGGGAAGAGTGATGCAGCTGCAACACAATCCCTTTTTACTGCCAGCTACACATATTAAGGTGTAGGAATACACAGCCACCCCATCCCTCTAGTGGTTAGCAGGGGGGAATGAAAAAGGAAAAATCCTAATTCTCTAAGGAAGTCTGGAAATCATGTGAGTTCAAACTATTGGCTCCACTGCCCACTCTAATGCTAAAATGTAAGGAGAAAAATCACATCATCTTATCCTAGGGAACTCGTACCTGTTTTACACTCTTGGTCCCTACTGCCATTCATAAATAATCAAATTGCTCTCTCTCCCTGAGAAGATGGTTTTTGACCTTGTTCCCCAGAAAAATGGGAATACAGGGATCAATTTTCACCCCATGCTATCAATTTTCTCTCTTTACCAGCAAATAATGTACATGCCTCCTCCAAAACCACACTTTGCATCTGGGAAGAGCACATTTGACTCCTGTATTACACATGCCAGATATGTTTTCAACCTAGGGGCTGCAAATAAAGCATCTGCAACTGTGAAATTATATGTATCTGATGAAGCTTAACTGTGTGTGAAGATTTTGTTCTCTCTCAAGCACACATGTACACCTTTGGCTTGCTCTCAACTTCTTATTGAATTTTTGTGCATAAACTAAAGCAGACAAAATAATTGCCTGTGAATCACCAATGAGATCAAAACCATATTTTTAAAAAGTGAAATTCTGCATTACTGATTAGGCCTTCATCTTGCAATTTGAGTTCAGAGGCCCTCCAAGGTGAGCTCAGGGCTCTGACTATGTGGTGAATATCTGAAGGTCATAGTGATAGATAACTAAAGCTAGCTCCAAAAACTGTCCAAAGAATCCTCTTCAATTTTATGCTGAGCCTGG
Source organism: Pelodiscus sinensis (assembly GCF_052426305.1). Lineage (NCBI taxonomy): Eukaryota > Metazoa > Chordata > Testudines > Trionychidae > Pelodiscus > Pelodiscus sinensis. The sequence continues at coordinate 8,806,917 of NC_143057.1, forward strand.
TACATACTGCAACAGGACATTGAGAGCTGAGTTAGATATTATTCACAAATCACTAACTCTTACATGACATTTTTCATCTAAAGATCTCAAAGCATTTTATAAAGGAAATAAACATTGCTATCCCCATTTTACAGATGCGGCAACAGAAGCACAGAGAATTTGCCCAAAGCTACTCAGCACTCCAATAATAGAATCCATGTCCTGAATTCCCAGGCTATGCTCTATCCACTAGATCCTACTTCCTCTGAGATACTGATCTAGTGCACACATGCTCAGTAAACCTATAGTCACTGTTACATATGGTTCAAGCAATATGAGTGAGGGTTTGTATCAGAGCCTGCCCTGGAACGCTGGATGTCTCACAATGCTTTGCTGTTGTAGTTCCCATCTTGAGCAGCTCTGTCTACCACCATGGAGGTCACCCTCTGAAGGTCTGTATACAACTGCAGTCCTGGTCCAGCAATTCTGACCCCAGCAAACTGTCTGGCTTCCATCAGCCTTGATTACTACTTGCAGATGACCCCAATACATGCCAGACCCAAATTTCCCAAAAAAACATGTTCTGCATTGGTCAGCCCTGCCCTTGTTGCCCCATAAAGAGTCAATATTCAACAGTTTGCTACTTTAACTGGAGTGACTAAACAGTACAGTCTAAACACAGCATTGGATTGGCTTAGATTTAAAAACATAAAACAGGCTTAGCAGCTAAAGAAGATTAAGAGAATGCCAGTATGAGAGCTAAAGTTTGAAATGGATATAACAAACAAATGGGAAAACATGCATCTCAAACTTAATCCAGCAGGTCTGGGTTCAAGGATTTGTTCAAGATGGCCTCTCTCACTAGCACTCATCCAGCAGGATAGTGACAGGCCCTCTCCTTGGTCAGGATCTCCTCCTGGAGGGCCACCTATATATTGGTGCCTTTATTTCCTTAGACGAAATAGAGATCACTTGGGCTAGGTCTACACTGGTGCCATCTTGCGCCAGAGCTATGCAAATGAGGCTAAGCGTGGAATATTGCCGAGCCTCATTTGCATATGTAATGAGCCACCATTTTTGCAGAAGGAGCTGTCTACACTGCCTCTTCTCGCAAGAAAAACCCTCTTGTGCAATGCCGCTACGCTGATTATTTTCAGGAATAACGGCAAGGGGCAGTGTAGACAGCTCCTTCTTGTGCAAGAGCCTCTTCCGCAAAAACAGTGGTTCATTAGATATGCAAATGAGGCTCGGCGATATTCCACGCTTAGCCTCATTTGCATAGCTCTGGTGCAAGATCACGCCAGTGTAGACGTAGCCCTGGGGTTCTCTGTCCCTTCTTCTAGGTGGGGGGGGGGGGGGGCAACCTGTGGCTCCGGAGCCACGCGTGGCCCTTCTGAGGTTAATACGCGGCTCCTGGCTCGGGCACCGACCCCGGGCTTGCAAGGGGGGGGGGGGGCAGCTTCCCAGCTCCACACAGCGGGGGGGGGGGGGGCTGCTGGAGAGCGGGAGACACTGGAGGGGGGGAGGCCCCTGGTGGGGGCTGCTCACAAGTCCCTGCGGCGCTTCGGCAATGGACACTGCTAAGCGGTGGCTGCTGCTCCGGCCGCCCGCAACGCCCAGCCCCGCACCCGGCACCAGCCAGGCCAGGGCCCAGCGCGGGCCGAGCCCCTCCCGACCGGCCGCCGTCCCCATGGCAACCAGCCGCGCGGCACAGCCGGGCCCCGCTCACACAGCCCCTCGCCTGGGCGCGAACTACATCCCCCAGCGCGCACCGCGGCGGCGGAGGGAAGAAGAGGGGTAGGTGGGGGGGGGGGGGAAACCTGGCCTCTCCCACGTGACCGGCAAGGGCGTTCGTTTCCGGAGCGACGGGTTGCGGAAAATGTCCCAGGAGGCAGCGCGGTGCCGGAAACAAAGACCGGAAGGGGTGGGTCAGTCGCTCGGTGCAAGATGGCGGCGTCCGCTGGGTTCCAGCGCGCCTGGCAGCGGCTGAGTCTGGCCGGCCGCCCGCGCAAGGGATTGTGGGGAGTCTTCCGGTAACGCCGTCCGCGGCCGAGCGGCTCTCGGCCCCTCCCACCGGGCGCCTCAGCGGGGGGAGGGGGCGCTGCTCGGGGCTGAGGAGCGGGCTGGGCGCTCTGCCCCGCCCCTCGGGGTGCGTCTCTCTGCCGCGCGCCTGGCCCCGGCCGCGCGCGCTAGCCTCGAGCTGCGCCCCCAGGCAGGGGGGGGGAGGGGCGCTACTCGGGCTAGCTCCGTGCAGCCCGCCCCGTGCACCCGCCACTGGGGCACGGGCCTGGGGCTGCACCTGGTCTGACACGTTTTTCCGTTAAAAGTATTTGCACAAGAGCGTGTCTACGCTGGCATGTGCTTTTGCACAAGCGCATCCGTGCCAGTGTAGACGCTCTCTTGTGCAAGAAAGCTCCGATTAGCCATTTTAGCCATCCGGCTTTCTTGCGCAAGAAATTAACCGGGCTGTCTACGCGGGCCCTCTTGTGCAAGAACACTTGCACAAGAGGGCTTATCTCTGAGTGGGAGCGTCAGAGTATTTGCGCAAGAACCACTGATTTTGTACATTACAAAGTCAGTGTTCTTGCGCAAATACTTGCGGCCGGTGTAAACAGGTGGCAAGATTTTGCACAAAATTATGCCAGTCTAGACGCAGCCTGGGAATTCTCACGGAAACGCCCACACAGGAGTAAATCGCACCCTGGCTGCAGCGCAGACATACCCTCGGGCTGTGTCTGCACTGGCGGGTTCTTGCGCAAAAGCAGCTGTTCTTGTGCAAAAACTTGCCGCCTGTCTACATTGGCTGCGTGTTTTTGCACAAGTAAACTGACATTCTAATGTATGAAATCAGGGCTTCTTGCACCAGAACTCTGATGCTCCCTGTCAGGAATAAGCCCTTTTGCACAACTGTTCTTGTGCAAGAGGCCAGTGTAGACAGGCAACATCAATTTCTTGAGCAAGAAAGCCCTATGGTTAAAACAGCCATCGGAGCTTTCTTGCGCAAGAGAGGGTCTACACTGGCATGGATGCTCTTGCGCAAAAGCACATGCCAGTGTAGATGCTCTCTTCTGGAAGAGCTTTTGCATGAGAATACGCCAGCGTAGACGTAGCCTCAGGCTGTGTCTGCACTGGCGAGTTCTTGCGCAAGAACAAGTCCACATTGCCATGTGCTTCTGCGCAAGAGCATTTATGGCAGTGTGAACGCTCTCTTGCGCAAGAAAGCTCCGATGGACATTTTAGCCATAGGGCTTTCTTCCACAAGAATTCCTTGCCGCGCATCCACGCTGCTGTCTTGTGGAAGAGCTCTTGCACAAGAGAGCTTACACTTGTTAGAAAAGAGTGTAACTTGCGTAAGAAGCCCTCTTACCATGCTTTACTGTAAATCTTGCGCAAGAGCGAGCGGGCAGGCAGTATAGACGCGTGTGGAAGAGCAGCAGTTCTTGTGCAAGAACCTGCCAGTGTAGACATAGCCTCAGGGCACATCTGCACTTGGGCTGTTACACTAGGTATAAATCTACACAGGAACTTTTACAGCGGTGTCCGTATGGCTTGGGGGTGTGAAAAAACAACCCCCACCAAGAGCAGCAAATTCCAGTGCTGTGACATGTCTCTGCAAACCAGGCTATTCCCCTGAAGAGGGGATTTACATAAAGCACTAGGAGATCTCTCTCCCAGCTCTCTGGCCTTGGTCACACTTTGTTTGAAGTGCTGTCTCAGCTGTACTTTAAACTAAGTGTTGACAAAGCCTAGCACAGCTGCCCCACTGTAGTGTCATAAACCTTCCTATGGTCACTTAAGTGCCTCACAAAGAGACATAATAGAGATGTAACCCTGTTAGTCTGGTCTTGCTGAAACAAAAGACAGGACTTTAAAGACTAACAAAGATGGTTTATTAGGCGATGAGCTTTCTTGGGCCAATTTTCTTCCACAATTTGATCTGAGGAAGTGGGTCTGGCCCACGAAAGCTCATCACCTAATAAACCATCTTGTTAGTCTTTAAAGTGCTGCTTAGTCCTGTCTTTTGTTTCCCAAAGAGACAAGTGTTATGAGGCAAAAGCAGGATAGGAATGAAGTGTCTACTAACCTGGCCTTCATTTGGTATCTTACTGGCCATGGCAAGTGATATGTGCTTGGTAAATATTGAAGATGAGTTTTCTGGGAAAAGCAGGGAACTAGCCCTTGAAGTATTATATTAGTGTATATGCAAGTCAGTGAAGGAAACAGCTTGTTTTTTCCTCGCTGCAGACATGGAAGACCTATCAGATCATTTGCGTGAAACCAATGTATGTGTGTGGGAAGACAGAGGGGAATCCAACTTCAATGTAAAAGGACACTTCAGTCCAATTTTATATCAACCAAGAGATTTAAAATACTTCCTTCTGATTAACAGGAAGAAGGCAAAAGAACCAGAGGTAGTTGAGACAGCTGTTGAAGTGAAAGAGGAACCTGTCTTGGTGTGTCCCCCTCCACGAAGTAGGAAGTACCTTCCCCCGGAGGACATCCAGAGTCGTCTTGAATCTCATGTCAGGGAGATTTTTGGACCCTCACTCTCTGAGGACTGGCAAAAGGCTTCACTAAAAGAAAGCAAGTTAAAATATCGCCTCTTGGCACAACTGGCAGCAGAACTAGGTCATGCGGTCCCCAATTCTCGGCTCCACCAGATGTGCACTGCTGGGGATGTGTTAGCTTTCTACAGCACCCAGGTCAAAGATGCCTCAAAATTTGATGAGCTGTGCACTGCAGAGTTACCCCCAAACCTAAAGATTATATGGAAATACTGAATTATGCCAAGTAAGAGGGATGACTTCTGGGATGATGTCCAGAAAAGATTCATCATAGAGATGGTTTAAATATATGCTCCATTGGGAGTTCACTTAAATGTCTTCAGATTTCAAGGACGTTACTTCAGAAAAAACTTTTGTTGTGATGCACCAGGGATAGCGTGGTCAATAAAGAGAACATCTGTATCCTCCTGTTTCAAGCTGTGCCCCTTGTGTAAAGGTACTGCTACACTGCAAAAAACCAACAGAACAGCACATTTCAGAGCCTGAGACAACTGACTCAGTATTGCACTTAGAGGCTAAAGAATAGTGTAGATTAGTGATGTAAAAGCCTAACCGTTCTGGTTAACTGGTAGGGGCTACAGCAGCTCCCTACTCACCCTGGGGCAGGGGATTGCATACAGCCCTGCTATGATTTTTAGTGGTTATAGGGTTACATTTTGAACTGAATTTTTACATCTGTAGTGTAGGTAGTTCCACTCCAGCTAGTGCCTGGACTCTGAGACCTGGTGGTGGGGAGGGTCTCCGAGCCAGGGATTCTTCCTCCTGGCAGCAACATCTTTATTGCTAATTTTTAGCCCAGTAGTGTGATCCTGATTCTGTTCAGACTCTGTAGGTCTCTTGCAGCATAGTCCTCTGTAGTGAGTGATAACGATTAGTGAGGAAAAATAAATGGCACTGATCCTTGCATATGAAAGTGTGGCCAAACTCTGGCCTTGTCCTCCGTTTCAGTGCATCCTTGCAAGGGTGGAACTAGGGGTCAAAGAACCTACATTTCTTAAAGGTACTGTCCTATTGCAACCTGGGTCCCTGACAGCTCTTTAAATAGCTCCCCTGCTGGCTTTTGCCAGAACTGTGCACCGGGACACACCCCTTACTTTCACCTCTGGGTGGAACCATCACATTGTGGAGGAGAGAGGGGAAAAGGGCCCTCCCCCTCTCGCCCGTGTATTATATAACAGTCAGCCTTTTCTGGATGGGGTAGAAATATAGATCCTATCAGCAATAACACAAATCAAAAGCAATTCCAGTGCAGTTAATCAATTAGGTAGTGGGTATTTAGATTACAAACTGGCTGTGTTTGAAGAAACTTATGTGACTGTAGTACAATGAGCTCTAGGCTAACTCAAAACAATCATTGTCTTAAATTAACTTTTTCAGGTTTGACAAACCCAGGATAGCTATTACATTTCTAGAAAAGGACCCCCACCAGATACTAGGAAACTGAGTTCTGCTCATCCCTTCAGGCGTTGCTTACTAAGTTTTCACTGTTCATACATTTTCCTTCCCACACAATGCATGTGCATCTTTGTTCAGTTAGTGAACAAGGGTAGACAGTTGCGATTTCACATACATACTTATCAATGATGTGTGAAACAAATGTAAAAAGTGACAAACTGTGGAAATGTACTAGTATTGATTATATGTTCTGTCTTTCACAGGGTTAAGTGCCATGGGTGGGGGGGTGTGAGCATGGGTTTGAGGGAGCTTATCTACACCGTCACATATAGTAAGCCTGGGTAGATTCCTTTGGTTAGGGGCATTTACAATAATCTGTATTAACACGTAATGTTGCATTGTGGAACAGGCATAGGACAACTAGGATTGTATCGCTAAGCAGACCGTTTCATAGTCTACATTTGGCACGCCTGCTCTAGAAGGATTTTTTTTAACTTGAGTGCAAACAGCATACATTTTGGAATAGAGAAGAGGCCATCCCCTTTCATTGGGCAGAACTAGAGATTATGTGCTACTGCAGTTATTTTCCTTCTTTAATAAAGTAGTATCAGAGCTGTCACTTTTCCATCCCAATGCCTAAAAAATTTCTTAGGGAGCTCATACTCCCATGCATCCTGCCTTCTGATTCTAGTAGAGGTGAAGATTTGCATCAAAGTGATTCTTTTAGTTATAGTTTAGAATGAAGCTTTAGTTAGAAACAACGTTACATGATGGTAGCTAGGTATGTGGGTAGGCTGGGAGAAGGGTGTAAAATATTTAACTCACCATAGGCATGTTACTTTGTGGCTGGGCATGGAATAGCAGGTTCTCCTCTAGCATTCTCTGTTGACAATCACTCTGGGCCTTGCAGGAGTCTTCCCTCAGTTCTCTGGCCAGATCACAGCCCTACCCCTTCTAGGAAGTCCTTCTACTCTGCTACCCTCAATTCAGAGCTGTGATGTGTTCACCCTTTACTCAGGGTATGATACTCAGTATCACTTTAGGGCATTGTTTCTCAAACTGTGGGTCCCGACCAATTTAGAGAGGGGTTGTGGTATCACAAAGTTTGAGAATCTCTGCCTTAGAGATTTCACACCTCGGTGAATCTAGGCTTAGTTCTGAGACCACAGGCAGGCAGTTATCGTTCACCAGACTCTTGTTGCTAATCCCTGCACTTCTTCCTATTAAGCCTTTCTCTGGGCTTTTTCCTCACCCTGCCATGAGTTTTCCTAATCTCTCTCTTCCCAGCCTACATCTATGACAGTGATTGCAGAATTTCACCCTCTACCCTTTTCGGTGACAAACTTCTTGTGTTGATGGCACGCACACAGCTCCTTCCCATCTTAGCTTCATTTTTAATTAGGCCTGCTCTAACCTGCAGGTGCAACCAGATGAGTTAATTGGCCAGTCAGGCCCACATTAACCCTTTCTGAACCAGAAGAGGCTACACACTGCATCACATGTAGAAGAGGACTCAGCACAAGCACGCTTCAAGAGATTCCTGTGTTAAAGAATTGCAAATGCATCCTCACATAAACGATGAACAATCTTCATTGATAATGCAAACATTCTGCCTGTCGGCACACAGCATGGTATGTGTATACAGAAGGCATGTAACAAATCCAAAATATATAAATCTTCCCATAATTTGTGGGAGCCAGGAAATGGTTGTGGCTGATGTGACTCAACAATTTCTGTGTGTATAAGAGGTTCTAAATACTGGCCACTCAGCAGTGGCTTGGATAAGTCGTATATGCAAGTACCCTGCAAACATGATTGGAATGTACAGTGACCAAATCCCCTAGGATTTCTCATATTTTTAAGGAGTGCCTCAGTTTCAGGGACCCAGCCTAATATACAGGGCTCGACAATTAATGTAATCTACTCGCCTGTGGCGAGTAGATTTTAGCCTGGGGCAGCCACGCAGCGTGGTCTGTGCATGTGCAGCGTAAGGTTGCGTGCGGCTGGCGAGCAGGGCTCACCGCCACTTGGCGAGCCCTGCTAATATACATAATGATGGCAAAAGGAAACCCATCCAGAATCATACTCTCACAAAATGCTCTAGAGATCTTGAATGATTACACCAAGCGGATAGAATCTGGGTTTTAAACCAAAGTACCTGAGGGTCTTTGTCCTAGTGATCCATGGACAGAAAACTGGAGTTCAGTTATCTACCATGGCAGGATCAGGCTCAGGTGAGGCATATTTTTGGTGCTCCCTTTTCCATGTATTAAACTTTTGAATACCTTGCTTTTTATTGCATTTGTAGCCCATTTCATGCACAATTTTCATGCATGATTTATCTCATACAGTGGTCCCCAACCTTTTGGGGCTGCTGGGTGCCCGGGGGCGGGGCCACACATGTGCCGCACGTCCAGGGTGGGGGCTGCGCATGCACCTGGGGCCTGGGGAGCAAGAATGACTTGGGCCGGCCCTGGTCACTAGGTTGGCGCACATAAATGCCCCGGTGGGCGCGATGGCACCCACGGGCACCGCATTGGGGACCACTGCTCTCATATAAGGCAAACCATAATCAATGAAATAAGCAAATAAAACTTTTTGTGTCTTCTAATCTAGAAAAATTATAATTTTAAGAATAATTGAAATGTACTAACACCAAGAAACAGATCTGCACCATCATTGGGTGGACCATTATTAAGTAGCATTACAGTAGGTGACAGCCTTAGAATGGTAACTCTAGTCCTTTGTTCAGAAAATTGCTTTTCCCATCTTTGTTGCCTGTGAATGGAAGTACAGTATCAGCGAGCCAAAGACTGGCCAGTTCATTTCCTCTAAGCTCACAGAAACATTCTAGGAAGTCAGTGGAAAATGAATCCACATACAAACTAGCTTAAACATTTTACTTCCAACAGTCGATTTTTGCTTTTTGTTGCTAACAACACAAACTGCAGCCCAGATCCCAGGTTCAGTGTTTCCCAAAGCCTGCACCCCAGGGCTCGCCTGGGTCACTTGTCTCTAAATCCAGCTTGGGATGAGTCAGGCTTGCTGATGGGGAGTGGGGATGGGGGTGGGAAGGAGGTGTGGTAAAGGGGATAACTACCCCAGAGTCCAATGATTCTCTAAAGGGCCCAGGGCTTCTGTTGCTACTGCCATGCTCCTGGAACCCCAAGCCCTATAAATTACGGCTGGGCTACGTCTATACTGACATGATTTTCCGGAAATGCTTTTAACAGAAAAGTTTTCCATTAAAAGCATTTTCGGAAAAATCGCGTCTAGATTGGCAGGATGCTTTTCCACAAAAGCACTTTTTGCGGAAAAGCGTCCATGGCCAATCTAGACGCAGTTTTCCGCAAAAAAGCCCTGATTGCCATTTTCGCGATCGGGGATTTTTTGCGGATAACAGCACTGTGCTGTTTACACTGGCCCTCTTGCGCAAATGATTTGCGCAAGAGGGCTTTTGCCCGAACGGGATCAGCACAGTATTTCCGCAAGAACACTGACGATCTTACATGAGATCATCAGTGTTCCTGTGGAAATTCAAGCAGCCAGTGTAGACAGCTGGCAAGTTTTTCCGCAAAATCAGATGATTTTGTGGAAAAACTTGCCAGTCTAGACACAGCCCTGGAGTGCTGCATGGTGTGCTCCAGGTGGCTCTTAGGGCAGTGGGGGCACTGTACAGCATACTCCAGGCAGTGCTGGGGGGAAGCAAAGTGTCTCAGTCTGGGTAGTGCTGGGGACTGGGGTGTTCTGGATGGTGTTTGGGGCTGGCTGCCCTTGCCCTTCTAGGCGTGCGGTATGCACCCCCCTCCACACACACACACACACTCACACTCGCCTTGCCCTGGCTGTTTGTTTCCCTGGGCTGAGTTGACCCTTTTGAAATCTGAAGGTTTGTTTGGAGTGAGTTGAGAAATTTCAAACCTAATATTTACCCGCTATGTTATCCCCTCCAGCTCAATGAGCGGATGGACTGACAGATACACACATGCACTCTTCGAGATGTTTCACTAGCATTGTGAAAGGTGCCACTATAATGAGGAGCTATCTGCGGGTTTTTGGTGAAAAGACGGGAAAATATTTTTTTTTAATTTAAATTGGATTTTTGATGTTATTTAAATTACACGTTTTTCTTTTAAAAAACCTTTTTAAAGTGAGTCCTGAATTTAATGTAAAATATATTAAGGCCTAAATTTATTATAATCTCTTAAACCTTTTAAATTAAAATGGTTGGATCTGATGATCTCGAGGTCCCTTCCAATTCTAGTGTTGTATGATTCTATGGAAATATGCTGACTCTATGAGCCCATATCAAGATCTTGGAGCAAAAGGCTGCTTTTCTATATAACAGAAGACTCGGGCTGCAAATAGCTAACTTTTGAGGTCAAGCTTTATAAACACAACACACTAGGTCAAGGCCCATATTAAGGATTTGATCCTGTGAGGTAATTGGGCACAAGAGACTGGCAAATTCATCACAGGCATTGGGACTTGGCCTCAGAAACCAATATATGTGTCTCAGGTGCCTCCACTGAACCCAAACTGGGTGAGCTCATCATATTCCTATTTTTTAGCCTCTCCCTGCCTGAGCTCCGATTGGATCACTTCTCAGATTATGATACTAATGACTCCATCTATCCATCTCCACGAATACTTATGACTGCTTCTAACAACGCACACTTAATAGGAATCCGAAAATATTAAGCTACACAATGACTTAAATGTATATGGTTGTAGTACACCCTTTAAATAGCAAAACCATGTACCATTAAAAGCCAATACATTTGCACATTAGAATCAGTAAACCTGTATTTATTCCTGTCACATTTTAGACTCATAGGCTACGTCGAGACTGGCATGATTTTGCGGAAATACTTTTAACGGAAAAGATTTTCCGTTAAAAGTATTTCCACAAAAGAGCGTCTAGATTGGGAAGGATGCTTTTGTGCAAAAAGTGCTTTTGCGCAAAAGCATCCGTGGCCAGTCTAGACGCAATTTTGCGCAAGAAAGCCCCGACGCCATTTTAGCCATTGGGGCTTTTTTGTGTAAAACAATTCTTCCCTGTCCACAAGAGCCCTGTTGCGCAAGAGGGCTTTTTCCCGAGCGGGAGCGTGAAAGTATTTGCGCAAGAAGCACTGATTTTGTACATTATGTCAAAGTCAGACAGGACTCACAGATTTGTCAGACCTCTCTGTTTATTAGCAAAGCCGCTCTGCTAAATGCACCCAGAAAATGTGAGTGCCATATAAGTTTCAAACCCCTTGATTTATACAGTCAAAAGAAAGCCAAAATTAACAGGATTAAAAGAGGGGCAAAACTTCACATAATTAGTGCGAGGCTAGTCAAAGATCTTCATTTCCACATCAAGCACACAGCAATCTCCTGTCCATATCTCCTTGATTATCTCAATTGCTTTCTCCCTAACACCTAATGTTCCTTTTCCTATTAACGCTGGCTAGCACTCTGATCTGCATACCTACAAACAACATTAACATACTTTTCTTCTTCCTGTTCAGAGACAAACAGTATTCCTTCAACTTATTCAATTATTACAGCATAATTCTTTCTACTTTCACAATTACAAATCAGTGCTCTTGCACAAATTCAAGCGGCCAGTGTAGACAGCTGGCAAGTTTTTGCGCAAAATCCTGCCAGTCTAGACGCACCCATAGACTTTAAGGTCAGAAGGGACCATTATGATCATCTAGTCTGACCCCCTTCACAGTGCAGGCCACAGAATCTCACCCACCCACTCCTGGAATAATCCTCTCACTTATATCTCAGATATTGAAGTCCTCAAATGGTTTAAAGACCCCAAGATGCAGAGAATCCTCCGGCAAGTGATCCATGCTCCCTGCGACAGAGGAAGGCGAAAAACCTCCAGGGCCTCTGCCAATCTACCCTGGAGGAAAATTCCTTCCCGACCCCAAATATGGCGACCAGCTGAACCCTGAGCATGTGGGCAAGACTCACCAGCCAGACACCCAGGAGAAAGTTCTCTATAGTAACTCCTATCATCCCTCCATTGGCCTATTTACCACTGATAGTGAAAGGTCATTTATTTAGTTATTGAAAATATTTTTACCCCAGCTCTCTATTTTAAATATTCTAGGTGGCTTACAAAAATTTTAAAACACTGGATTAGATAGATAGATAGATAGATAGATAGATAGATTAGATAGATAGATAAATACAGGACACCAAAGGGGGAGGGACATAAAATCAAGAGGAGGGACATATATATATATTTAACCAAATCCACCAACATGGTGAATGTTCTTTAGCAAACAACTGAAGTACAGCTGTAGCAACAGATTAAAAGTCAGGGGTTTCTGCCCAAGGATTTAACACCCTGCTTGTGCAGGACTCTCCCAGCAGTGCTGACTCAAATTAACGCAGCTTTTGCAGCAGTCTGAAGAGTGAGAGCTCATTCCCAGAGCATGTCCTAAGAGAGACCCAGGAAATAAGCCCTTACACTCACACAGCAAGGAAAGGGTTACAGAGCTCAACTTTTGCAACCCGCTTGCCTAATGATTGTCATTGGCCGTCTCCTCTTACAGAAAGGGTCAGAGAAGGGGAGGACAGGCAGTAAACAGAGGGAGGAGGAAAGAGGACGGATTAGGAAAGAGATGGGCAGGGGAGGAGACAGGCTGCCCGGGAATCTATTGGTCCACCCAGCCTCTCCCCTTGTAATTTAGAAGCAGCCCCTTTGTATAGGGATCCGAGTAGAATTCAACCAAACTGGGACTTCTCAGGAGTGAAGCCCTTCCTGCAGGGTTAGCTCTCAAGGTGTTTTCACAGGAGCAGGGCAGGAAGCAATAGGAAAGCTAACTGGGGCTAATTTGCAAGGAGACAGGCTTAGTCTTGGGAACAGAGGCGTTACAGCCATTTGTGAAGATTGCAGAGTGCAGGTAAGAACTGGGCTCCAAGGCTACTGCAAATCGGCTGAGCACCGGGGTGCTAAGGGTGTGAAAAGCTAGGTGTACGCCTAAAGCTGCAGCCAGGTGCTTAGGAGCTTTTGAAAATCGCACAAAGTGCCTGACTCCTATTGCTTTCAGTGAAGTTGCATCATGATTCAGTTGGGGTTGGTCCTGCTTTGGGCAGGGGGTTGGACTCGATGACCTCCTGAGGTCTCTTCCAGCCCTTGGATTCGATGATCATGTGCCTAAATACTTACAAAAATTGTTCAGAAGTTTGCAGGGAGTTTCCCTTCCTTTGTTGCTTCCCAAGCCTGCAGAGGGGAAGAAAAAGGAGGGTGAAGCCTTTCTATTAAAATATTCGAGGTGGCTTATAAAATGTTGTAAACACTGGAATATATATAAGCTGTGACAGGCGCTTACTGTGCTTAGTGTGGGGATGAAGGTAGGTGTGTGAATCTACTTGGAATCAGAGATGGGCAGTGTTCCCTGTAAGTTGTGAGCTTGTTCAGCCCCGCAAGAGAGTTCAAAATGCTGCCCAGCTAATTTGCAAAGCACCTACAACTAGATTTTTTGTTTCTGCTGGTGGTGCACATTCACACATGCTTTGGTGCACACAAACAAACTTATTCGCACACATAAGAAAAAGATGAGGGAACATTGCTCACGGGGTGTCTTTATGAGTGTGTCTGTTAGCAAAAAATGAAGGTAGAACTCCCCTGTGTACAGCCAACGCATACTTAGCTAAGGGCAAAGTCCCACTTTTCCCAAAACAAGCCATTCCAGCCTCACTAACACCAGGAGTGGATCTAGGAAGCAATCCTATCCTGGAACTTGGAAGTAACCCTGGCTCTGAGCCTGACTTCTTGAGTGGTTTTAAGCATGTCACGAGTGCTTTGTGCCTCACATGTAAGTCCAACCGTAGCACTGGACATATTAATTTCTGCTCCGGTATGTGGACTTGGAAGACCAACAAGTGTTTCTAGAGCATGGCAGTGCATGCTGGCAGAGTTGGTCTGGCCTCTGCACCTCTAGTACTATAGTGAACACCAGCTTGGACTGATTTAAATCAAGGCAATGTAAATAACCAGGAAAAAAATCTTTGATATAAATCAAGTTTCCCACAGATACTTCTTCACATTTCTTAAACAATGGTGCAAATCGGGTCACTTAACCATGTGAATTTACAACTCAGGACACTTATAGGGGAGTATACTTTGTGCAATTCTTTTAGATAACTTGATTTGTATTCTGTTACGGAATAGAACACAATACTCATTACCTATGTCAAGGGGAGATGCAGCAGCAATACATTAGGAATGGTAAGAACCAAACCCACCAACTGGGTGGAAAAAGGGGCAATTGCCCCGGGGCCCGGTGATACTAAGGAGCCCAGAGAGCCCAGCCATCTTACTACTGCAGCAGCAGTGGAGGCCAGATCCCTAGCTCCCTTTGAATTGCTGAGGGCTTGGGGGGAGAAGGATGCATGCCGTGGTCTGGGCAGCGCTGAGGTCTGGCTGCCCTGGCTCCACCCTGTCCAACAGGAGCCCCACCTCTTCTGGGGCTCGGAGCCTAGGCCCAACCCAGACCAGGGTGCACAGTGACTGTTGGCCCATCTGGTAAGAACAAAATCACACACACAACACAATAGTACTTATATTTATTCCACTAAATCTTGAATGTTACATAACTAGTTCGCATTTGCAAGTGCAGCACTCTCTTGAGATGCCCTCTGATGGCTGTCCTGACACGCTTTTTTTAAATTTTCAAATTTTATTAACTGAAGCAGACTAGACTTGAGAAAACAAAATATACCGTGTTCTTGAAACTTCTACAACTAGCACTCTTCTTCCCCACTCCCATTCTCATTTTGATTCATAGACAGAAAACAACGTGTATTTCTGTTTCAGTTGTTTTTTTTTCAACTCAACTGTTTCTTACCTTTGAGTGAATACCACCAAAGGAGGACAATGTTCTCTCTGTGTCTGCAGAGGAAGCTACTGCTACGACAAGTTGGCTGCGTGACTGAAGGAACTGTGTTTCAATGTGATTGGCTAATGATACCCACCAATTCACGGGAGTGACTTAGTTCAAAACATCATCATCAATAACCATTCACTGATTATAGGGTTTCATGCCAGCTCTTAAATTTATTCCGACTGGCACAACTGTAGCGTGATGGCGGCAGCAGCATCTTCAGAACTTAGGCATCTTACCTTTTATCTGGGGTTAAGAATGCTCTCAAGAAAATGAGGTGGAGTTAGTGTTTGATCCATTTGTTTCTTTATTGTCTGTAGTTTAACTTTCTGGTGAGGTGTTTCTTTCATCAATGTGCCTTCCAAATTTCAATGGTATCAGCAATTTCTCTAAAGTTTAAGGCTTTGGATAATAGGTTTCTCTATACTGAGCATGTCTCTACATCAGCGGTTTTCAATCTTTTTTTTTTCCTCATGACTGTGCACTTAATTCTGGAGTAAGCTCCATTGAATTCACGGGCATGTCTATTTTTTGACATAAGTATAGAATGGAGTTCCTTTGGGAAAGCTGAGTTAAGCAGAAGTAAAATAGGGAATAGATTTATGGCATCACCATTATGGTCTGTGACTATGATGTTTCAAAATAAAGGGCATGTGGTATGTAAAATGAAATAAGAAAGTGACACTCTGTAGCAGCTAGCAACTCTAGATTTCTCTCCCTGCAGCTTTCTATACTGCAGACTTGGGTGACAGTTCACTAGGTTTAGACTCTAATTAAACAAGCCAGGAGGAATAGCCAAGCTAAAGTAACACTCAACATAGCAAACAGCTTGGGAGTTTTTGTGTTAAATCACACTTAGCTTAAAAGAGAGTCTTGCGGAATGATGTGAATTGAGTTACTACCCAGTTGATCCACATTGTTCTTCAGCCAGATCCACATCTTTATCCGCATCATTTTCTCTCTCAAAGCAGTTTTCCTTATGGTGTTTGAATTGCCGGGCACTGGGGGAGTTGCTTTTGATGCCCCTCCCCGCCCGTCGGTGGGCCTGCTGGGCGTGGAGGGGCAGTAAGAACGACTCCAAGCAGAGAACTGGCAGATGAGCCCCTGGTTGTAGGATCGACAATCCCTGTGGGCTCCAGGCATCCTAATCCCCACAGTCAGGTGAGCTGTTCTGTCGCTTTTCATGAGTTCCTCTGAGCCGTGCGCTTCCCTCAGGCCTTTGACTCAGTGACGCCTTGATGGCTGCTGCTGAAACCTGCTAGTCCTCCACGTGGCCACATGCAGAAAGGCTTCTCAATGGTGCGCCATTGTGACTGCGTTTGCTGTGAGCAAGCCTAAGGATTAGCAAGCAATCGTCTGCATGGCCTGACTTCATGGCAATTTTCCACACTCCTCTCCTACTCAGCACACTGCACTTTAACCGATCGGGATTCCTAATTTCATCCTCGCATCTCTCCTTGTTTCCCAGGTCCCGGTGGGCAATCGGCAGCCCCTGCTTTCACAATGGTCAGGCTCACAGTCACCCCGAAGGTATCTCTTGCTGATGAGCCGCTGAAAATCCAGGTCTCTGGCTTGCCCCCCTCCCAGCTGGTGACTCTCCAAGCCTCTTTGACGGATGAGAAAGGGGTGTTCTTCTACTCCCGAGCCCTCTACTGGTCAGACAAGGCAGGCGAGGTGGACCTGGAGCGGGCTGCTGCCACAGGAGGGGACTACGCTGGTGTACAGCCCATGGGTCTGTTCCACGTTCTGAAGCCGGAAAAGCCGTTCTATAGGCTGATGAAGCGGGACGTGATGCAGAGTCCCTTCCAGATCCGCCTGGACTTGTTCGACTCCAATCACCTGTTTTCCTCACCCCACGATCAGCCTGTGGCCAGCCAGACTGTGGACAGATGGTACGTGGCACCCGGAGTACAACGGGTCCAGATCAGGGGAAACAGAGTCCGGGGAGCCCTCTTCCTCCCTCCAGGTAAGAGAGTCCCCATCTTCTCAGGTCTAGAGCTGAGTGAAGGAGTGATCAGGAATGACTTTATTCAGCAAACGGTGCTCTTTCTGGTCACGAATGGTCTACCAGCTGATTGCAATTTTCTCCCAGGTCTTTGTCAAATCATTTCTGTGAAGAATTCCTGGCCTGAAGACTGTCCACAAACAGTTTGTTGCGAGTTTGGCAAAAATCGGAGCTACCTTGGTTAGGTTACTTGGTCTTGTGGGGGTAATTCTGCTTCCTGACTGGATGAGCATGATTTTCAGGATTAGGTTTCCACTGAAAATATTTCTATTGATGAGTTCAGAATCACTTTCAGGACCTCTCCTTGGCTACGTCTACACTGGCATGATTTTCCGAAAATGCTTTTAATGGAAAAGTTTTCCGTTAAAAGCATTTTTGGAAAAGTGCGTCTAGATTGGCAGGACGCTTTTCCGCAAAAGCACTTTTTGCGGAAAAGCGTCCATGGCCAATCTAGACGTGCTTTTCCGCAAAAAAGCCCCAATCGCCATTTTTGCGAGCGGGGCTTTTTTGCGGAAAACAGTACTGTGCTGTCTACACTGGCCCTTTTGCACAAAAGTCTTTCGGAAAAAGACTTTTGCCCAAACGGGAGCAGCATAGTATTTCCAGAAAAGCACTGACAGTCTTACATGAGATCATCAGGGCTTTTCCGGAAATTCAAGCGGCCAGTGTAGACATCTGGCAAGTTTTTCCGCAAAAGCAGATGATTTTGCAGAAAAACTTGCCAGTCTAGACGCAGCCCTTGAGTATTGGCTGATAATTAGCTGTTTCCACAAACTTTCCTGAAAGTAAGCTAAAAAAGCCAGGCTAACAAGGGCAGAATGACTCACAAACAGCAAAGCACATTCATTCAGAAAACTAGGGGGGATGTAAGGGACTTACCCGATAAGCAGAAGCTGATCAAATAGTTGACTAGTGATGCCACTACTCGCTTCCCCCTCCCCCTGTCTTCAGCACGGTCTCCGTGGCGGGCAGGGAGGCTACGTGGGGGGGCTTATGCTGCTTCCACTGCAATTCTGCTTTTGAAACGTACAAGAGCCCCAGGGCTCTTTGAAATAGACAAGGCTCAGATGCCGCAGGGAGCCCCTGCTGGTCCTACACTCCCTGTGGGCCTTCCTTCTGAAATGTACAAGAGCCCCAATGGGGCTCTTGTGCATTTCAAAGGCTGAGGCACTACAGGAAGTGCGGTGCCCGCGGGGGAGTCCCTCACTGGTCCCACGCTCACCTTTGCTTTTGAAATGTACAAGAGCCTCACTGAGGTTCTTTTACATTTGAACCGTGGAGATTAATTGAATAGTTGATGGAAATCCCATAGACTATTTGATTAATTAATCTAAATTTAACATCCCTACAAAAATATGGATGAATATTTCCTTGCTATTTACATCCACTTCCTTTCCTTTCTATCTATCTCCATCTTCTCTCCTTTGCCCTCCACTTCTTTCTCACCTGCCACATCCTTCTACACAATGTACAAGACCCAATTCCTAGGAGCAGCTATGCAGAGCTTTCTTCGTTTTTGTAGCCAAACTTTCTGCGTGCAGACTGGAGACTCCCACATCTGTTACACTGCCCACGTGGAAAAGCAACCATTTGTACCTGCCTGCCTCCATGTTTTCACGTGTGCTGAGTAGAGAGGTGGGGTGGTTGTGAAGTGCAGAATCTCCAAACTGTATGAGTCAGCTCTCTACTGGGTCATTATTACATTTGGGGTCTAAAATTCCTACCGCTTCGTCTAGGGAATCTCAGCTATCCAGTTAAGGCTCTTCTCTTTCAAAGGTCTAACCTCGAACATTTCAGGTGGGCAAGTTCTTTCCATATAACTAATCAAATTCAGGATGTTCCTCAGTGTTTCCCCCATTCTGTCCAACATTTCTCCCTAGTATATATAACCTGTTCAGAGAGCCCCACTTTTTAACGTGTAAATTCTTTGGGCAAACTGTTTCTAGCTGTGTGTTTATGGCTTTGTCCAGGACCTAGCATGAGGTCAGTATTGACCTGATGAGATTATCTGAGTATTGTTGTGACATAATTAATACATCTGTTATTATAGTCTTAGACCACGTCTTCACTCCTCGGAAGATTGACGCTGCCATGATCCATCTTCCAGAGTTCGATTAGTGAGTCTAGTTAAGACTCGCTCAATCAAACTCAGAGTGCCACCACCAGCATCCAGTACTCCTGCTCTTGCAAGGAGTAAGGGAAGCCTGAAGGAGTGTTTGATCCCATTGGCCTCCCACTATGGGAATGCTGCCAAGGTTGGCTTAAGTTAAGCCAACTCTAGCTATGTACCGAAAGCTGAGCTACCAGGTCTAGCGTAGACCTGGCCTTAGATGATATGATCTAGTCACAGATTAAGTGGCCCTCATTTATTTACAGCTGAAAATGCCTCCATAGGAGTTCAATAATTGGGCAATTCTTGGAATGCACAACATGGTCTCCTCCAGCTGTAAAACCTTTTTGGAGGAGAGGACTATAGTAAATAGGAAACAAAGACTGAAATTTAGAATGGTTTGCTGTCTAAGTTCAGTAAGGGTAGGGAAAGAAAATCTATGGCCAAACACAGCTGAAAGAGCTGCTAACAAAGATTCCATGAATTGTTTTTTATCTATGGGCAAACAGGGATCTAGACTGGATTGACACAATATTATGAAAATTTAAAATAATTCCTTAATATTTGAAGAACTGATATAATCTAGTTAGGGATTTGGGATGGTTACATCCAGATTGGCATGGAGCAGTGAGTTGAGAAACAAAACAGCTACCAGCGGAGGCTGTTCTGTTGCGTACGTTCCTATGCTCTGACCCCAAAGAACCCTGTTTAGAGCCATTTGGATCCTCCAGTGGCCTGGGGCATCAGCCTCCGGAGCACAGGGTGGCGAGTTCAGGTCCCACCTACCCTGGGAGCAGCCGGGTTGTCAACACTGACTGCCCCTGGCACCCGCTGAAGGAACGAAGTTGACACTTTGTTGGGGCACTTGGAACTGCAAGCCACTGTGTCACATCCTGCTGCCTGGAGCTTAAAACTCTGTGGCAGCAGCCTGCCACACCTTAGCAGTCCACCTCACTAGCAAGGCCTGGAGTCCTTGCGAGGTTACACCTTGCTTTGCAGGGAACATTGGGCGAACCCCAGTTCCTGAGGTCCCCAGAGACCTTGCCCATCTCATAGAAACTCACAGACATTAAGCCTGCCATCTCCAAAGAGATATTCCCACTCTCTGGCCTGCTAGCCCAGCTGAAGGAGGTTTTCACTATCATAGCACTGAAATGCTTTATAGCAGTGGTCCCCAACCTTTAGAGGCTCCCGGGCACCCGGGGGGTGGGGCCACTCATGCGCCGGGCGCCTGGGGGGTGGGGCCACGTGTCCTGGGGCACGCCAGGGGCGGGGATGCCCTTGCACCCGGCGCCGGCATGTGCCCCAGGGCCGGGGCCACCCGAGCGCCTTGTGCCATGGGCCCGGGGCCGGCGCTGCCGCCCGAGCCGCGCGCCTGGGGCCGGCACCGGTGCCGCGCGCCCGCATGTGCCCCGGGGCTGGGGCTGCCCGAGCGCTGCGCACCAGGCACCGGTGCGTGTCGCACGCTTGGGGCCGGTGCCTCCAGTGCGCCGCGCGCTGGGGGCAGGGCCAGACAAGGTTGTTGGCGGGCGCGCACAAATGCCCCAGCGGGCGCCATGGCGCCTGCGGGCACCGCGTTGGGGACCACTGCTTTATAGTGTGAGTAAGCATCTCTCTGAAAAGAGAGATGTAAGTGACACCAACCAGAAATAATAAAAAACGCAAGGTTACCAACAAATTACAATAAAACAGGCTTTCTAGTGCCTGAACTTAACTTTAGCAAGCAACAGTGTTGGCCTAACAGCTTTCTCACCTCTATTCCAGTGTGTGGATCAAAGCGTGACCACCTAAGTGATGGATAATTAGGGCCTCTCTCCCATTCTTCTTGCAGTCGGGGGGAAGCTTTCCAATGCATTCCTGTGTGTGTTTCCAGAGCAAGTGCTTCCTCTCTTGCTTGTTCCTGGGAACTTTTTTCATCCTCTTCTTAATTAGCTCCATTGGACCGATTGTTTACTTTAAATGCAAGTCTACTTTCAGTGACTCTGCCATAGGAAGCTCGCCCCAGGCAGATGCAAATCCCAGTCTCTTTGTTTGGCACAAACCTGTTTAAACTTAAAAAACAACCTATGGTCTGGTAGCACTTTATAGACTAACAAAGCATGTAGATGGGATCATGAGCTTTCGTGGGCACAGCTCACTTCTTCAGATGACTGGAGTTATGAGTTTAGGATGTGCAGACCCAAAATAAGGGAGGGTATGTCTACACTAGAAAGTTAGTTCGAACTAACGGACGTTAGTTCGAACTAACTTTCCTATGCGCTACACTAGCGCTCCGTTAGTTCGAACTTAATTCGAACTAACGGAGCGCTTAGTTCGAACTAGGTAAACCTCATTTTACGAGGACTAACGCCTAGTTCGAACTAGCTAGTTCGAACTAAGGGCTGTGTAGCCCTTTAGTTCGAACTAGTGGGAGGCTAAGGCTTCCCAGGTTTCCCTGGTGGCCACTCTGGCCAACACCAGGGAAACTCTATTGCCCCCCTCCCGGCCCCGGAGCCCTTAAAGGGCCACGGGCTGGCTACTCACTTTGTGCCAGTTGCAAGGCTGCAAGCACCCGTGCCTGCACAGCCTGCACCTGCCACACTATGAGCCAGCCATCCGAGGGCTCCCAGCCCTCCACTGCTCCCCACGACCAGCCTGGCGGCTCCCGGGAGCCTGCCCGGGGGCGCAAAAGGCGGGCGCCCGCCTGGTCAAGTGCGGAGATCGTGGACCTCATCGAGGTTTGGGGGGAAGCCTCAAATGTCCACGATCTCCGCACTAGCCACCGGAACGCGGCCGTCTATGGACGCATGGCTGCCAGCCTGGCCGCCAGGGGCCACCAGCGCAGCCGGGAGCAGGTGCGCTGCAAGATTAAAGACTTGCGGCAGTCCTACTCCCGGGCCTGCCTGCCAGGGGCTGACCCGGAGGCCTGCCCCCACTTCCATGCCCTGGACCGCATCCTGGGGCCTCATGCCGTCCCTGCCCCCCGGGACGTGATTGACCCCGGGGCAGAGGGACCGCTCCTGGACACCGAGGAGGAGGAAGAGGGCTCTGAGAGCCAGGAGCCTGCTGCCAGCCTTCCCAGGACCCGGGACCCCCGAGGCACCCCACAGAGCCGCTCGCCTGCATCATCAGAGGCCGGGGAGGCATCCACCTGTGAGTACCCTCGTGTTCCCCTTATGTGTACGGGGGGCTGGGGCGAGAGGGAGCCCCGGGACCGTGCGCCTGGGCCTTGCCCACTACGGAGCAGCAGCTGGGGATCCTGCAGGGGCCCTGGCCTTGCAGAGGGGAGCTGGGTTTCACACACCTGGGCCCCTGGGGTAATTGACCGCTGGTCTTCTTGCACCACAGCTGCAGCACCGGGGACTGCAGGGCGCACCACCCCGCCTGCAGCAGCCGCCCGCGCCCGGGCAAGCAGGACAGCCAGGAACCAGGAGGACTACCAGAGGCGGCATCTCCGGTTCCTGGACCGACAGCTCCGTCTCCAGGACCACTGGGTCCAGGAGGACCTCAGGCTGCGCCAGAGGAGTCTGGAGGCCCTGGAGGAGCAGGGCCGTGCCCTGCGAGGCCACCTCCAGAGCCTGCTAGACCGCTTTCCATTTCCTCCTCCCCCTGCTCCCCCTCTTGCTCCCCCTCTTGCTCCCCCTGCTCCCCCTCTTGCTCCCCCTCTTGCTCCCCCTCTTGCTCCCCCTGCTCCCCCTCTTGCTCCCCCTCTTGCTCCCCCTCTTGCTCCCCCTGCTCCCCCTCTTGCTCCCCCTCTTGCTCCCCCTGCTCCTCCTGCTCCTCCTGCTTCCGCTCCTGCTTCCTCCACACCCCCTGTCCTCTCTGCCCCCCCCTCCACAACCATTCCCCACCGACGCCCCCGGACCCGCAGTGTGGCGAGACGGGAGAGGCACCCAGACTCCCACCCCTGAGCTTTCCTTTCCCTTCCTCCCTTCCCTCCCCTCCCCTTCCAGCTCCCTCGTCCCAGGTTTCCCCCTCCCTTCTCCCACCTTCATTCCTCCCTCCCCCACCCCAGTTCTGTGAAATAAACAGACGTTTTTGTTGGAAAAACAGGTGTCTTTATTTGACAGTAGGTAGGGAGGGGAAAGGGGAAGGGGGGGGTAGGGTGGAAGAAGGCCCCGGTGGGGTATGCAGGGAGAGGTCAGTCCTCCTCCTCCTCCACCTGGAAGCTCTCCCGCAGGGCTTCCCGGATCCGGATGGCCCCCCGCTGGGCTTCCCGGACGGCGGCGGTGCGGGGCTGACCGTAGTGTCCAGCCATGCGGTCAGCCTCAGCCATCCAGGCTGGCAAGAAAGCCTCCCCCTTCCGCTCACACAAATTGTGGAGCACACAACATGCCGCCACCACGGGAGGGATGTTGTGCTCGGCCAGGTCCAGACGGGTGAGGAGGCATCGAAAGCGGGCTTTCAGTCGCCCGAAGGCCCCCTCCACCACGATGCGGGCCCTGCTCAGCCTGTTATTGAAGGCCTGGCGGGAGGGATTGAGGTGTCCCGTGTAGGGCTTCATGAGCCAGGGCTGCAGTGGGTAGGCGGCATCCCCCACCAGGCAGACGGGCATGTCCACGTCCCCGACCCTGATGTGGCGGTCGGGGAAGAAGGTCCCGTCCTGCAGCCGCTGGCACACGGAGGAGTTCCGGTACACCCGGGCGTCGTGTGCTTTGCCGGACCAGCCCACATTTATGTCCGTCAACTGTCCCCGGTGGTCACATACGGCCTGCAGGATGACGGAGAAGTACCCCTTGCGGTTCACGTACCGGGACGCCTGGTGTTCCGGGGCACGGATGGGGATGTGCGTCCCGTCGATGGCCCCCCCGCAGTTGGGGAAGCCGAGGGCGCCGAATCCCCGGATGACGGCATCCGGGTTGGCGAGGCGGACCACCCTGCGGAGCAGCACCCGGTTGATGGCCTTGACCACCTGCGGAGAGAGACACAGCAAAGCGTCAATCAGTGGGGCGCCCGGGTGGCTGGGAGCGTGCGTGCCCTGGCAGTGCCCCGCGCCCCACTCCCGGAAGCAACCCCCCTGGCGGCGTGTAGTACGGCCGGGACAGCCCGACCCCTCCGGTGCGGGGCGCTTTCGCCTCCTCCCGCCCCCCCCTTTGTCCCTGGGGCGGCCCATCCCCTCCTCGCAGCCCCCCTCCCCCCCGGCTCGGTGGCCGACGAGCGCCGTACCTGCATGAGCACTGCTCCGACAGTGGATCTCCCCACGCCGAACTGGTTCCCGACGGATCGGTAGCTGTCCGGCGTGGAGAGCTTCCAGAGGGCGATGGCCACCCGCTTCTGGAGGGGGATGGCGGGCCTCATGCGAGTGTCCCTTCTTTGCAGGGCAGGGGCGAGCCACTCGCAGAGCTCCAGGAAGGTGTCCCTCCTCATCCTAAAGTTCTGGGTCCACTGTCGGTCGTCCCAGTGCTCCAGGACGATGCGGTCCCACCAGTCGCTGCTGGTGTCCAGACGCCAGATGCGGCGGGGCACGCCGGTGCCGGGGCGCCGCCGCGGCTCCTCCACGGCCCCCAGGGCGGCCAGGCGGAGAGGCAGGGGGCTGACGTTCCCCAGGTGGTGCCAGGCAGCCTCGAGCCATTGGTGGCAGGCTTGCAGCAGCAAGTCCAGAACGTGCACCAGAAGGTGCAGGGCGAGCCGTGGCTCCATGTTGCCACCTGCGGCGGTCCCCCCCGAAGGGAAGCACCGACACAGACGGGCACAGAGACCGACGCTTTGCTGTCCCTCGGCGAGGTTGGCAAGCAAGCAGGAAAAGCTGAGAACCGGCTGTCCAGGGGGGGTCCCTTTAAGCACGAGCCTCAGATAGCCTCAGACAGCAGCCACACAAAGCAACTGCTGACCTGATGCCCTGCCAGAACCGGTTTCAGCTGCCCTTAAATGCCCCCCTGCGTCCAATCAGTGTGGACGCGCTAGTTCGAACTAGCAAAACGCTAGTTCGAACTAGTTTTTAGTTCTAGATGCGCTAGTTCGAACTAGCTTAGTTCGAATTAACTAATTCGAACTAAGTTAGTTCGAACTAGCGCTGTAGTGTAGACGTACCCGGAGAAAGTTGGGGGGGGGGGGGTGGGAGGGAGAGGGAAAAAATGGAAGGGGGCAGGAAACAAGAAGAGGGTATGAAAATATCAGCCTGACTTGGATTGCTTGTTCATATACCTTGTAAGACCCTGCTTGGACAGCTTTTCTGACAGCCCTGTGTTGTGGGTAGTGTGAGTGTGTCAGAGTTGTGGGGATTTATTTTTACACGCCCCTGGGCAAGCTGTGCCAGTCGGGGTAAAGAGGCTCTTGGGGCGCACTAGCTCACCTGGGCACCACACCACAGCAGCACTAGGGCCGTTGTCCTAGAGTTCTAGACGATTCCTCTGCAGATACCGTTCCCAGGAGTAGGCGATGAGAGGTAAGAACGGGAAAGGCTGGGTTCTGTAGCTAGAACAGGCAACAATTCCTGTTCTAACTATTTTGCCACTGAATCCATCCTTCTGTTTCTCTGGTTTTTCCCTCATTTTCTCTTCCTCAGGGGACGGTCCTTTTCCAGGGGTGATTGACCTGTTTGGTGGCATAGGGGGACTTATAGAATTCCGAGCCAGCCTCCTTGCCAGTCGGGGTTTTGTTGCACTCGCCCTCGCTTACTTCGCATATGAAGACCTGCCCAGCTGTCTTGATGAAGTGGATTTGGAATATTTTGAAGAAGCTGCCAACATACTCTTGGGACACCCAAAGGTACTTTCTGCTCCCAGATAAGTTCTCTTATCTTTTCTCCCTAGCGCACCCAGCGTCTGAAGAAAGCCAACACACCACAGTAGGCTTGTGTGTCTAAGGCTCTCACTACACTGCAAAAAACAAGAGTATTCTTAACTTGGGGTAACAAACCCAGGTTACAACAGCAGTGAGGACACGGCAACGTGGCTTTTAAATCACGTTAGCAGCTCATGTTCAGCGCCGTTCTCCCTTCATAGGCTTTATCTTGAGCTACTAAGCTGACTCAAAGGCTGAATCGCTGCCCCGTCACTGCTGTTTTACCTCGAGTTAGCTAATGGTGGTGGTTAGCTAACCTGAGTTAAGAACAAGCCGTTGTTTTTTTTGCAGTGTAGACTTACTGTCCCCTGTCAACAGGGCGTTCTTTCCCGCTCTCATGGCTGTAGAAGTGGCCTGAGGCCGGCTATGGCAGCTGGCGCCCCAGGCGGAAGGTGCGATTGGTGCCCCCGCCTGCACGGCCGTCAATGGCCGTGACGTATCATGGGTGCCCAGGCGCCCTGGGCCGGCGGCGCCCGAGGTGACCGCCGAGTGTGCCTATGCTCACGGGCTGCCCCTGCATGGCTGCCCATGTGGACAAAGATGCTTAGGTAGAAGTTTTGTTCTGCTGAATTTGCTCAGTGAGGTGCTCCAGTCTCTCCAGGGTCTTCATCTTATCTTTGGCCGTCTGCCTAGATCACCTTCTTCCCTGCTGCATGGAGTGGGAACCTCTTGGCTCTGTAGAAAAACGAGCCCTGCGTTCAAAGAGGAACACACACCGTTTGAGTCTCACCCAGTGTTAGGCATTACAGCCTGTTATCGAGCAAGGCAATAGGCTCAAGATCCCCGTGGAAAATGCGATGGGATTTCTATGGGAGATGGCCTAGACAGGACCTCATTTAAATGTCTTCTGACTAAGTATATTAAGGACTAATCGACTATCCGATAAGCAAACGCTTATCGGATAGTCCAGTCGACTAGTTGATTTGCCCCCTCCCTTGCTGCCTCTAACAGAGGCAGCAAAGGGGGGGGGGAGAAGGGGTACTTCAAAGCAGCAGCACCACATGGAGCTGACCTTGGGCTCCACAAGGCACTGCCCCTTTGAAATGCCGCCATGGCGTTTGCATGGAGCCTGGGGTCAGCTGAGGACTCCCCAGCTGATCCCAGGTTCCAGTGCAGTGCGCAGAGTCCCCAGCTGATCCTGGGTTCTGGGAAAATGCCAGAAAATGGAAAGGAAGAATGCAGAAGTGCCTATCGACTAGTCAATGGAAATACCATTGACTACTTGACTAGTAAATGACTCCATATTTAACATCCTTACTTCTGATGGACGATCGGTCTAGTGGTGCAAGCCCGTACTCTTCTCCCATATTGGTCAGCTGGGCTATCACCACTTGGTCATGCCCCCAGCCTGCCACCTCAGATGTCCACCCAACTATCAAAAAACATGTGTGTTACAGAGGTGGTGGTGGTAGGGAGAGCTAATTTCCAAGGTAATTATGACAACCATGTTGACGTGGGAAAGCATGGGGAGTGGTTATGTAGTTCTGGAATTGGAGCTAGCAAGATGGCCACTTGCAATTAATACTTATCATTGCACATTTAATTCAACTGCACAAATGCCACGAGTGCATGTAAAAAGCTGAATGTGTATCGACATATAACTGGGCATGTGCAAATACAGCCTTGATGTTAGCTCTGCATAACTGGAGGACACCACAGTGAATGTCTGTCCTTCAAATGAATGTCTGTTGGATGCTTATGTTACCTTGACTTCCTAGAGCAGGTCTAGATCTTGGCGGTGGCCCCCTCTAAATACGCCTAGATAAGATGGTCCCTGTTGTGCCGCTGAACCAGAGAACTGGAATCTTTAAAGGAGGAACTCAGGCTGGACATGAATGTAACGTTTAATGTATTTTTTACGGTGTGTTTTCAGGTGGGCGGGGCAGGCGTTGGCGTGGTAGCAATCTGCAAAGGGGCTGAGATTGCTCTGGCAATGGCCACGTTCCTACCACAGATCACGGCCACTGTGTGCATTAACGGGACCAATGCCATGCACGGGACAGCGCTGCGCTACCGCCATCTCTACGTCAGCCCAATCCCTTACAGATTTGAGTGTGTCCAGATCATGGCCCTGGGGCTGCTCTCTCTCTACAGTGTCATTGGGGACACTCAAGCAGAGGCCAACCAAGGGAGCCTCATCCCTGTTGAAAAGGCCCTGGGGCAGATCCTCTTCGTCGTGGGTGAAAGTGACCAGAACTACAACAGCAAAGCCTTTGCCGAGGAAGCGATGGAGAGGATGGGGCAGCACGGGAGAAAGAACTGCACCCTGTTGTCTTATCCAGGCGCGGGGCACCTGATAGAGCCTCCTGGGTCCCCCTTCTGCTCCTGCTCGTGGAACCCCTTTTTCAGCTTGCCCTTGATGTGGGGAGGGGAAGCCCACGCTCATGCCGCAGCCCAGGAACATTCTTGGAGAGAGATCCAAAAATTCCTTTGGCACCACCTCTGCCACACAGGAAGCAGCAAACTCTGATAACAGGGAGGCCTGGAACCGAAAACGTTTGTGCCCTACGCCCTCCCCAGTTGATCAAGAACTATTGGAACAAGCTGTGAGCTCTGGGTATTAATGGGACAAGCTCCTAGTGGGGGAGGAGCCTTTCCAATCCCCGTGTCTATCATGGCTTGCGGGCCGCAGGCAGGAAACACAAGTGCACAGACAAGAATGATCGAGTTTCATACAAAGCAGATGTGTGCGGGAGGCCTGATTCAGCTCTCACTGACATCTGTGGGAAGTGGGTCAGGCCCCATGGGAGGGAGTCTGGTGGTGGCGTCTCTCTGCAGGGGTTTATGCGGAATGGTCCCCGTTTTGCTTCCCTGTAGTTCCAACCTGTGAGTTTTTGCCTCACGTGAACCCCAAAGTTTTAAGGGGAAAATACTGACATCGGGCAGGTCTACTGTGATGTGCATAGTTACAACTTGGCCAACCCAGCCTTGACCAGATTCATTTGAATCTTAGCCCTGATTTTCTTCCCTGCAGTGAAAAAAAGCTTCCCTAAAAAGTTGGCAGGATGATTTTTCTCTCTGACGTGCTGTTAAACCATTAAACTATGCCAGAATTCACCTCGACTGGGCCTTTGTCTATGCTAGGAGGGTTTGACTCCGGGCTGGCCCTACCATGAGGCGAACTGAGGCCGCCTCAGGTGCCAGACTGGGCGGGTGGGGGAGGGGATCACTAGGCCCCAGAGTGTAGAAAATTGTGTCTGCTGCTGGAGCATATGTAGGTAACAGAGCAGTACCGTGAGAGGAGTAGAGCAGGAAGAAGGCAGAATTGAGACCTTTCAAAGTTTGGCCCAAGCGAGGGAGAACAGGGGCGTCATTTGAGCTCCCTGCCTCAGGTGCCAAAATGTTGTGGGCTGGCCCTGGTGTGACTCCATAACCCCCCACCATGCACAGCTCGACCAGTGGAGCCTGTAGTGTAGACAAATGGTCTCAGGTTTTTGACTACTCTTATTTTCTAACTTTTTCTATGTTGCAGCCTTAACGAGAGCAGCTGGATTCAGGAATTACGGGTTTGAAAGTCCACATGAAGTCATACCTCTGCAGAAGAGATCTGTACCAGAACTTGGACAGTTTCCATTGTTGTAGGCAGTGTAGAGGTAGCCGGGTTGGCCCCAGGGTATTAAGGAGACAATTTCTGTTGGTGAGACAGACAAGCTTTGGTGCTAGAGCTCTTCTTCAGGTACAACTGTCACAGCTAAGTGAAAGGCGAGACAGACTGTTTAGCATAAGTAGTTAGCATCTATACACAAGCGTTCTCTGGGTGTGTCTAGACTACAGGGTTTTTTCAAAAAAACTTCCCCTGCATCTAGACTGCTTCTGCGTTCTTTCGAAAGTAAATTGAAAGAACGCCACAGTTTTTTTGACCGCGGAAAACCTCATTTTATGAAGAATAATGCCCTTTTTCAAAAGTGCTCTTTCGAAAAAAGGCGCTATGTAATGCAAACTGTGCTTTGTCGAAAGAGAGCATCCAGTCTGCCTGGGTGCTGTCTTTAGAAAAAGCGGCTGGCTTCTTTTTCGAAAGTACTGGTTGCAGTCCAGATGCTCTTTCGAAAGAGGCTTGCAGTCCAAACGTACCCTCTCTTGAACATGCGCTAACTAATTACAGGGCACAATCTGTTCCATCAATCTAGTTAGCTGGGATGCTCAGAGATCCTTTCCCAGCTTTGAGGAAGAGCTCTGTGTAAGCCTGGCTCTCTCACCAACACAAGCTGCTCCAATAAGAGATACTCTCGCTCCCACCTTGTCGCTAATAACCTGTTCTCAGAAGAAAAATCTCCATTCATCCATGTCAGGGAGTCAGTGGGAGAACTCCTCTCTATCTGGTTTTGGCTGGAGTGGGGCAGAACCCATCAGAGGTGGGCCCGCCCACTTTGGATCTGCCTCCCCCATGTTGACAGAAATGTGGTTCTTTCTCATCTCCTTTCTGCTGGTGTTTGAAAATGGCTGCACTGCTATTGCAGAGAGCAGGTTAGAGAGCACAGGTGTGTCCCATCTAGGATACCAGCTAAGCCATTTTCAGTAGCATGGGGGGCACCCATTCTTGAGAAACTGTGCTAGCAAGTAATCCTCTTCCTGGGACACTGAGGTGTTGGCCTGAGCTAATGCCTGCTGAAATCTGTGGAAATACACCCAGGCATGGAAACTAAGCCCTGTCAGTAGTTCTATGCGTGGGGCACTCAGAAACCCTCAGGCCCATCCCAATGTCTACATTCTGCCACTTGATGGCAAAAAGTCAATTCCCAAGACAGTACCAAGCAGAACAGTCCTGTGCAAGGCCAGACACAAAGAACCACCTGAGTATTTCTTCAAAAAACAAATGACAGAATCCCGGATACAATTTTTTTTGTCATTTTTTTTCATCTGTTTTGGAAAAAAATATACAAAAAAGCCAAGAAGAACAAACTTGGAAGAGTCAGGTAAAC
Source organism: Pelodiscus sinensis (assembly GCF_052426305.1). Taxonomy (NCBI): domain Eukaryota; kingdom Metazoa; phylum Chordata; order Testudines; family Trionychidae; genus Pelodiscus; species Pelodiscus sinensis. The sequence continues at coordinate 8,837,543 of NC_143057.1, forward strand.
ATTCCATTGACAGTACAGAGAAAGGCTCCATTCCTTCAGTGGGACATACATCAGTTATCACCATGCTAGAAAAATGAGAGGCAGGAAAACCCTAGGAACACATAATAGCTACAAAGTGAAACCACTGCTCTGTTGTACATTGGCTCCCCTTCGTTTATTTTTAACAATACTGTGCAAAGAGCAGGTTTGTATGCTATGGTTTACAAAAAATGCAGACTCTGCTATGATAGATGATGCTAGTTACTCTTACGGCTCCTTGGAGTCCCTGAATGACTATAGCATGCCAGACTCCCTGGAGATTATCAGGCTAAACTGACTTCTTGGTCTCCTCAGGCTGGATCCCAAATAACTCCATTGACTTTAGCCCATTTGCTTTTCCTTTGCGCCCATGTAACTAAGAAGGACAGAGACTGAGTGTAAGGTTCAGGTGAGGATACCAGAATGCCATTATGAAACATGGACACTCCCACGTAAGAATAATACTGTGCAAATCCACAGTAATGGCCGCAAGCCACTCTGGTCTGCCCTTAAATATGCACCTCTGACTTAAAGCAGGAGGCACTGGTGGTGGAATTGGGCCCTGCTATTGTCAACTGGGCTACCCTTGGGCCACCCTTGCGGAATGTTCTAGTGTTTTTTCAAGTCACCAGCTTATTCCCACAAAAATCAGTTAAAAACAGACCCAATTATTGTAATGAGGAATCCTGTGGCAGCTTAGGGTACATCTGCACTGCAGAGAAGATCAAAGCTGCTGCTGTCGATCTTCCAGGGCTCGAATTAGCAGGTCCAGAGAAGACAGCTAATTCAAAGTGAGGAGGTGCTCCGGTCAATGCCAGTAGTCCTTCTTTCATGAGGAGCAAGGGAAGTCGAAGGGAGAGTGTTCTCCCTTCGACTCCCTGCAGTGTGGACCGCACCAAAAGTTGAGTGAAGATACTTTGACTTCAGCTAATTAACGCAGCTGAAGTTGCGTATCTTCATTTGATCTTATCCCATAGTGTAGACGTGCCCTTAAAGACTAACAGATTGATTTAGGCACAAGCTTTCGTGAGCAAAACCCCACTTTGTCAGAGGCATGGCCATCTGTTGGTGAGACAGACATGGCCATGCATCTGAGAAGAGGGGTTTTGCCCAGGATAGTTTGTGCCCAAATCAATTGGTTAGTCTTTATGGTGCCACAGGACTCCCCACTGTTTTTTCAGATACAGACTAAGACAGCTGCCCATCCGATACTTCTTATTTTAGTTATTCTCTAAAACCTAGCACAATCTTCCTCCTGCCCCAGCTCGATCAGGCTCTGATTCTGCAAGATTCTTAAACATTTTCCTAACTTTAAGCACGAGTTGTCCCATCACTTGCAATGGGACTATTCCCAGACCTAAAGATAGGCACATGCTTCTGTAACTGGTTGGATTAGAGCCTGAACTCCTTGTTGTCAGCACCGTTTGGACTACACTCCTGATCTCCGCGAAATCTGAAATATCTGCAGTGACTACAGATTTACACTAAAGGTCCCGAGATCAGAATCTGTCCCATTGTCAGAAGTGCTTCCTATGATAACAAAAGGTAAAAGTGAATTATTATAATTATTTTATTTCAATGTATATAAAACAAAAAAAGTCCGTGTACAAATATCACGTAACAACATCAACAATTCCACAGATGTGGTTTCTCAGTGCACACTTTAAAATGAGAAAAGAGGTTGGGTTCTTTTTTTGTTTGTTTGTTTTTGATTTTGTTTAAATTCTGGCATAAATATATTAAAGCTGACAAAAAATCAGGGCAAGCTACGTCACTTCCTCATACAAAAAAATGTACAAAACATCAGCCTCTAACTAGACATAACATAATACTGGTCGTCACAGTCGGACATTTAGTAACTGTGTGTCTTGGAGCATTGGACTGAAGGTTAATAAAAAATAGCTTCTCTTGCCATCTTCCAGCTCAGGTTACTTCAGTCATAGAGGCAGAGTGATTCTGCAGAGAGGGAAATGCAAACATGTGAAGGTTTTCAATACATTTTTATTAGGGTGAACAGACACTTAATAGGGAGGGGAAGACTCTATATACGGATGCATCAGGAAGTATTCCTCCCCCCCCCCACAATCATTAATCACTCCAGGTTCTGCCCAGTGCTAGTATTCTCAGATGAAGCATGTAAAAAAGAAAAGATCATGAGAAAGGCATCATTGCTGAATCTTAACACAGGACAAGATTTCCAGAAGGGACTAGTGATTTTTTTTGGGGGGGGGGGAGGGCTCAATTTTTGGGTGCCTAACTTCAGACATCTTAAAGGAGACTAGTTCTCAGAAAGCATTCAGCACAGACACTTTCTCCCTTCCTCAAAAAATGAGCCTCCAAATTGGGTTGTGCAGAATTGTGGTTCATGAGAATCTTTCTCATTTGGGATATCGGGGGACTTCCCAAGGAGAGTACGCCCCCTTCCTTATAGGCTGGCCTGAGCTCTTGCGATGGACAGGTGCCAGTGTAGCGACAAAGGAGCGTGATTGAAGATGCGCTATACGTAAATGTTGTCTAACTGCTCTGTCCTCAGGTTCGCACAGCTCTGCAGAAAATGGGCCAGGCCGTCTGTAGGAGGGGAAATGGATAAAAGGAGATTTGTTGGGTCTTGCTCAGCTTGACGATGCTGTAGTGCTGGCGAATTCATGACCGGAGGCCATTTGTAGGGCCAGTCCATAACTCTGGTACTTGAGAGGTGCAAAGGAAAATGTAGTGGAGTCACCTGCAGGAACCTGGGCAGTTGGGGAATAGGTCATAGAATCCTAGGGCTGGAAGGGACCTCAGGAGGCATTGAGTCCAGCCCCTGGGTCACCACTCTCATGATCAACCACAGTGTAAACACCCACTACGCCTCCGCTTCCCTCCCACCCCCTGGACTACGTTGTGCATTTTACAGCTTGAGCCACAGCTCAATGAAGTAAATGGAAACATTCTCATTGGCTTCACTGGTCTTTAGATCAGGTTTTTGTCTGGTTTTATTGTGGGGGAGGGGGGTGCAATCCTTACACTCAGAAGGAAGACTTTGGCTTCCTTTGTTTATGCCCTGTGACGGGGTGGCCCCGCCCCGCACTGAAACCCAGGGCAACCACCTGGCGCCGGGGGCGGAGAGGGCCCCACCCGCACAACCCTACTGGGCATGCTCCCAGGGGAGCCAAGGTACAAAAGGCTGCAGGTCTGCTCAGAAGGGGCAGACCGTGGCCAGAGCTGGAGCTAGCGCCCAACCACTCGAGCCACAGACTGGACTGCCAGAGAAGGAGCCACCAGGCCTGCTGAACGCGCCGCTGCCAGGCCCAAGCCGGGCTCGACCCCAACGACGGAGCCGCTGGCCAACCTCCCGTGACCCAGGCACTAGACTGGCCACCACCAACCCTGACGCTGACTGGGGAATTATGCCCCGGATGGGGGTGGCAACCCCAAATGAGAGGGGAGCCCCCCGACATGCCCCATATGTTAAAAAGATATTTATATGTGTCTGAAAAGATAAGGCACTAATGTTTCCATATATACTATGAGTATGCTTCCCAACTTGGTCCTTCTGCATATGTGTGTGTGTGTGTGTGTGTCCATTCATACTAGTCACAAATTTGTGTGTGTCTCCATTCATACTAGTCACAAATTTTCCATCCAATCTTCTTCAATGGAAAATTGGAGTTTTGACTTAAAAATTTCCTGGAAAGTGTCCCCTCATTCCTTCCTAAAACATTTGTTCCCCCCCCCCCCCATTGGAGAACCAAAACCCCCACACCAAACATTTTTGGTTTTCAATATTTTGCCAAAGTCAAAATTTTCCAGAGAAAAATCTGTTTGCTGGCCAGCTGTAATGCCTACACCTAATATAATTTCTTCAGAGTGCAGTGCCATTCTCTTAAGTGCTCACGTTACTTGAACAGAAACGATATTCGTTGGGCACAACAGGTTATTTTGAAGCAAAAACCTGTTACGTTAAGCAGCCTGGGAAAAGTTTATTAATAAATTGCAGTGTCTTCATTTTCCCAGTAATTACTGGGGGTCAAAGTCAGCTTGGTCACATCGTACAAGCAGTGCAGGTGAAAAGGGTATGCTCGCCTGGGGTTACTCAGCTGCAAACAAGCAGGAAGTTTCTGTTTTTCTCCTGCTGAATTAGAGAACCGTTTGCTTGTTATTATCAGGAAAGATGCTACGCATCCAACGAAGAGGAGTTGCGAGAGCTCGGGATCAGTCCCAGAATTAGGACCATTGTACAACATATCTGAATCTGTGCTCTGGATTACGTACGTTAGTGTCCAATTGAAGGGAAAGAGAAGCATTGTACTGAGGGAGTTCCAAAGTATAATGAAATGGAATTATCTACCTTCCCGAATTTTCTGCCTAGGCACACAGGGGTGAAAGTTTATTCCTCATGCAACATGCATACAGATTCATTCTCACGGATTGCTTATGCTAAATCCTGCCTCTTCAGCTGTAGATGTGTGTTTGTGGCAATTGAAATTGACAAGGCCGGGACACAAGGGATCTATCTCTCTCTCTCTCTCTCTCTCTCTCAGAGATCTGTGCGTCTGTCTGCGAGTCCAGTTGTTCAAGAACTCCTCGTAAATGGTGAGAGCTAGGGCCACCACATTTGGTAGGCAGCTTCCACTTCTCCTAAATTAAAGCAGTCAGCTTTTGGTTGTGCCAGGACAAGTGGAAGCACCAGGAAAAGGGCTGTTTTCCATAACATGCAAAGGGAGGGGCTGCTGTTCGGAGGCACGTGATATGAGAGTAGCCGATGGAGGCAGCGAGCCCACAAGGGAGAGCTATCCTGTAAGCGTCCAGTGGGGGCAGCTACACCAACCAAGGCTGGAGCTCCGCCATCTCGCCTGCCAGCTGGGTAAGGAGCCCCTCTGCCCCCCCCAAACCCTTTCCCCCCTCTCCTGGCCATTAGCTGCAGTGCTGGAGACGGGGAGAGAAAATGCCCCTGGCAGCTGTGGTGGGGCTGGGGGGAGAAAAGACCCACGCCAGATGGGAACCCCACCTTGAGCCCCTCCTTGCCCCCCAACACTCACTCTTGCACCCCCCTACCCCCAGCCTCCTGCACCCACCCACGCCATCAGCTCCCTGCCCTGAAGAACCCAGGCACAGTCTTCTGGTTAATAGATATGCATAATGGAACAAACTCCTCTCTGGTATAACTCCCTTGCCTTTGGTGGAATTACACTGGGGATGAAAGGGGCCCTACACATGCATGTTTAAAGCGAGGTTAAATGGTGCTTTTACTCCGCAGTGCCTGGCAATGTTTCTGATGACTGTGACCGAGGGATTGACGGTACCTGTGCACTCAATGTCTCCAAGGGACTTTCCACTCTTGGAAAAGCCATGAGAGGCATCCCTCGGGGGTCTTCAGGCTTCGGTTTAGAAGGAGCTCCATGTGTTCCTTTAAAGTTGTGGACAACACACATTCCCTGCATGGTGTAGAAAAAAAGAGCGACGTCATCATGTAACCTCCCCCAGTAGGCAAGAGCTAGAACCGCTTCTTTCGAGCATTCACTCAAAACAGGACATTTGGGTCCTGATCCAAATTCTGCCAAAGTTTTGTGCTTGCCCGGAGAGGGATTTGATCCCAAACCATCCCCTTATCAGAATTGAACTACTAGTGATGTGACTGACATAGCTGTGAGCAAGGGCCTCTCAGTAATTTGGCCTGTGTAATTATTACCTGTGGATATGAACCATTCTCACTCTTATTTCGTTATGCCCCTAGGGAACAGAAGCCTTGATTATAACTGTGTTACTCTGTTAGCCCCGCTGACTGTCCAGGCCAAATTTTGCATCAGGGTATGTAGTGTACAGGCAAGTAAAATTCAGGACTTGCCATTCCATTAAAACTGCAGAGATCACTCCCGGATGACACCTGGCTCAATTATTCACAGGTTTAAAATGAAGAACATGCCAGTATCCTGCCCAGTCCAAGACACACTTGCACATTCTATGCCTGATCTGTGATGCGTCTTGGTAGGGGCCTGCTGCATTTCTGAAAGGATGTTTCACTGGAGTTACACAGTCTCAGACCTTTCCGGTCCCTGGGCAGCACCTCATGTTTGTTTCTAAGCATTCAAAGGCAGAGGATTCTGGAGGTTTTGGGATGAATTTTAACTCATTCAGTGGAACGGGGCACACTTCTCAATTCAAAGGCATGAATCCACCATAGGAGGGGGAGAAAGCGCCCAGTAACCCACCACCTGAGCACAATATCTTACAACCCCTCCATGCATAAACAAGAAATCTGGGGTTTCATTCAAATAAATGCTATCCGTGGACACTGTGAGCATCCAAGACCCATTAGCTTTTGTGGGGGAGGTCCCTGTGGCTTCACTGATTATCCCATGTCATCTGATGGGGTGCAGAGCCACTCTGAACCCTCAAACTCAAGTGCCAGAGTGGGAGAGGTTAGTCTTCCAGATAGGCCCAGCTTTTGAGCCAACCTGATTTTCCTCTATGTTACATTTGGTTTAAGTTTGTGTCATTCCTCTGTAACAAAGTAGAAAACCAGGCGTTTTGTTTAGTGCTTCATGCACTCAAACTATGATCTCGAATCCCACATCTGCCAAACTACAGACAGCCAAGGAGGCTGTGAAGTATGGGTGCCATGAATCTCATAGGCAGCAGCCTTAGGGTTGCATGCCAGAAACACTTTCCCAGGACAACCTCGGAGTCAGCCCTTTGCAATGGCTAAAACAGTACTGAGAAGTGTGTAGACGCCCATCTGACCTCACATTAGCCCTATTAGTTGATATCACCCTGGTTTTATGTTAGGATTTGCTCGGAAGAGAAATCCAATGAGCTCGGATGGGGTTGTGGGTTGAGTAATCAGGTTTGAAAGACAACTCTAGGATTAACTTAAAAAACAACAAATGGTCTGGTAGCACTTTAAAGACTAACAAAACATGTCGATGGTATCTTGAGCTTTCGTGGGCACAGCCCACTTCTTCAAATGACCAGGACAAGACATCCAACACACCGGTCATCAGAAGAAGTGGGCTCTGCTCACGAAAGCTCGTGAGACCATCTACATGTTTTGTTAGTCTTTAAAGTGCTACCAGACCATTTGTCGTTTTTAAAGTTTTTCCTGTTACAGACTAATTCGGCTACCCCTCTGAAACTTTTGAACTCTAGGATTGTTATGAGAATTTTTCTTTGCCTTTAGCTTGCCCTGAAATCGGGTGGGAGATTGGCTTACCAGAAACAACGCTACTGCGCTTCCCAAGATGAAGCCGGCAATCACATCCGAACAGTGGTTTCGATACTCGGAAACTCGGTTTAGCCCGGTGAGGAAGGCAGCACAGAGGGTCCCCAGACACAGCACGGGCTTTGCTAGCCTGCTGCTCTTTGTTTTAATTGTGCTTGTGATGTACATCTGAAACACAGCGCAAGCCACGCGTCAAAGAGCTCGGACAAACGTACAGGTCACGTTTCATCGACACATATTGCACCAAGCAGGGATGTGACAAATCCGATGTTCTGAGCCCCTGAATACTCAGGGGTTTGGGCAGCTCAGAGAGGGGCGTCGGAAGGGAACACAGATATTGGAGACGGGTGGCTTCAACATATCCAACATCCACTGGGTCCTGCCATGAGGGCAGGGGACTGGACTCGATGACCTCTTGAGGTCCCTGCCAGTCCTAGTGTTCTATGATTCACTCAACCACATGCAAAGCGATGGGGCAGTCTGAGATGGGCATAGTTCTATTGGCTGCTGAATGCTTACAGAGGTTGTACCTCGCAACACCAGCACCCTCAGGACCTGAGTGGTGCCGTACCAGAAAATTTGTCAAACCAGGGGAGGTCAATATTATCTGACAGCATTACCCACACTTCCACTGCTTGCTGGGCTCTTAAAAGTCATTTAGGGTACATCTACGCAGCAGTGTTATTTTGGAATAACTGACATTATTTTGAAATAACAAAATGAACATCTACACAGTAATCCATTATTTTGAAATAATGGTGAGTTGGAGGACTTCTTACTCCAACTCCTGTAACCCTCAGGAGCAAGGGAAGTTGAAGGTAGAGTACTCTTCCTTCGACTTCCTGCTGCGTAGACAGCGCCAAAAGCCGAATTAAGGCATTTCGACTTCATCTATGCAATCGATGTAGCTGAAGTTGCGTTTCTTAATTTGTAGACATGCCCTTAAAGTTCAATTAGAGCTAAGTAACAGCACAGAACACTGAGAGCCAGGACTATTGGCTAAAAACAAACTATATGGGACTACGGGGAACTTGGCCATACCCATGATAAGTGGACATCCAGCTAATTAAAATCTTGTCGGATCACGGATGTTGCTGGACCAGACTGTGCCTGATGAGAGAGGTTCAACCTGTATTGCATACAGGCTATTGAGTGTGGGTATGTAAGTCAGATGCAAATCCTCAATTTCTGCAGACACATACCCAAGCTAACTAGGGATATGAACGTGTAAACGTGTACATGGTTAACCGATGAGTCTGGGCTCATTGGTTAAGTGTCACAGTTACATGCAGGCCCCTGTGGGGAGCTGACTTTAATCCAGCTCCCCATGTGTACAAGCTTCCAATGAGACACCTGCTTCCCCAAACTGCCTCTGTATCAGAGGCAACAGCGTGGGGTTGAGGGGTGCAGGCGGAAGCCGGTGCTCGTAGGGAGCTGGCTTAAAAGCTGGCTCCCTGTGCACACCGGCTCCTATACAGCCACCCCCCAGCATGAAAACATAAAACCACTGGAATTTTCAGCGGTTACATGTTTACCTAAACAAACACATTATAACACCCCTAATGCAAACTAGGTGTGCAAGTGACTGAGTAACATCCATTTGAAAAGCAGACCCTGGGTGTTAAGAAGCAACCCAATCATGCCGTTTTGCCTGCAAGGGCTTTTGTTTTGACTTTGGGACTTAAATAAGTGACAGAAGTGGAAAAGAGTATGGGAGGGTTTGTTGCTGATTTTAAACAAATAGCTCTGAAAATGTAATTGCATGGTAAGAAGTTTTCCTGTGCTCAGAAATATCTATTCAGTAAACTCCACAAGCTGTGTCAGCTCATTTTTAAAGGCATTTTTGACAAAGAAAATAAACTAGTGGAGGAGCAATTAACAGCCATGCACTAATTTCAGAGCCTGTGATTACAGAAGTAGCATGAATACAAAGCTACTGTAACAACAAACAAAATTTGACAGCATAATGATAACCAAGTAAACACAATGGAATCATCCTCAGTGATAGGTTAAGTGTGAATTTCTTTATGCCTTCCAAACACAGCTTGGCTTTGTTGAGCAAAGCAAATGCATCCAGAGCACTATTACTTTGCTTGTCAAAAATGTCTCCAGCCACAGATCTCTCTGGTGTGCTAAAAACACTAGGAACTGCCGTCCTCAAGGATGAGGTGGGGGCTTTTGTCAAGGGAGCGGGATGATCAGGACGATCCAACTGTAAAATTAATTGGTAAGATATTACCTGGTACATAGCGACCTATAAGCTGCTAGCTTGTAAATGGACCTGAGCCACACATGATGGGACTAGTGCAGGGAAAGAGACAAATCCACCGATGTACCTTATGGTCTAGAAGCAGGGACGGTCCTTTGCTAGTTACTGTATAATGCTAAGGGCTGGTCAAAAAATTTCCTAAATGGAAAATTGGGGTTTTACCAAAGTAAAACCATGTCACGGAAGATATCCGCTTTCCTTGAGAAAAAAAAAAAAAGTTGGGTTTTTTTTGGTTGGAAAATTGAAATTTCCCAATCTGAAAATATATTGATTTTCAGCCAGCATTATCTGGTTGACAAAAATAAAAGGCAGGCACCATGAGAGCAGATGTTTCAGTTTGCTGGCAGTTCTGAAAAATCAGAAAAAAGGTTTCAAGTCTAGCCCTTAACACATTTTTAAAACTTTGAGTGAATCATAAAGTTGGGGGGCGGGAGAGGGGGAACCTTTCAGGTCACAGCAACATTATTTGATTATTTAGTGATGCATTTTTTAAAAAAGAAAATAAAAATAATTTTGAACGCAACGAAACATTTTGACTTTGTTGGAAATTTATTTTCCAACATGGAAAATTCTGTGAAACGTGAATTTCTGACATGTTTCGAAGTTACCAAATCTGGATTTTTGGCCAAAAAATAGTTTTGTCTGAAAAATGTCACAAAGCTCTGAATTACACATATAAACTGTGATCTGAAGTTACATCTGATCAATTAATTGTGCACCTTCGAATTACAAGCTTCAGTGATTTGCAATTTTTTTCAAAGGCAAAACACAAGGGAAGCCTCTATCTATAGCACAAACGTACAGTAGATGTTATGAAATTACAGATGAGTAATGGTCAAGAAGGAACACTAGGGGGTACTTTGGATCCACTGTTGGATGGGTGAATTGGAACGAACTTAACTATTGTTATAAAGTGCCAAGTCATTGGAAAGTTTTTTATGGAAAACAATGGAGAACATGGTATCAAAATAAAGTATCACTGTAGGAATAGTTACACCAATTCTTTTCTCCCTCCCATTTCTATCTTGAGACAACAGTTCAAAGTATCAACTGGGCTTTAAAACGAAATTGTGTGATCAGAGTTCTTTCCCTAAATTGCTACCCCAAGTTCTGCCATCGTGATTTTAGAATGTCCCAGTGAACTTTATCAGCTCTTGAAAGTAACAATTCAGCCCTAGCGACAAGGAGTCCTGTGGCACCTTATAGACTAACCGATGTATTGGAGCATAAGCTTTCGTGGGCAAAGACCCACTTCGTCAGATGCATGTAGTGGAAATTTCTAGAGGCAGGTATAAATAAGGCTAGAGATAAACAAGGTTAATTCAGTCAGGAAGGGTGAGGCCCACTTCTAGCAGCTGATATAGAGGTGTGAACACCAAGAGAGGAGAAACTGCTTTTGTAGTTGGCTAGCCATTCACAGTCTTTCTTTAATCCTAAACTGGCGGTGTCAAATTTGCAGATGAACTGTAGCTCAGTAGTTTTTCCTTGTAATCTGGTCTTGAAGTTTTTTTGCTGCAGGATGGCTACCTTTAGATCTGCCACTGTGTGTCCAGGGAGATTGAAGTGTTCTCCTACAGGTTTTTGTATATTACCATTCCTGATATCTGATTTGTGTCCATTTATTCTTTTATGTAGGGACTGTCCAGTTTGGCTGATGTATATAGCAGAGGGGCATTTCTGGCACATGATGCATATATTACATTGATAGATGTGGAGGGAATGGCAATACTCCTCTCATACTTGAATCCAGTCCTAATGTGATAACTGCCAATTTTATACTATAGAAAACATTCATTTACACTCGTTTTCTGGGAGTAGAAGACTAGTGTAATTACTCACATGGGAAAACCATCTACATGTTTTGTTAGTCTTTAAAGTGCTCCCAGACTATTCATTGTTTTTTAAGTTTATCCTGTACAGACTAACTCGGCTATCCCCTGAAGCATATGACATTATTGATGAGACAAGCTATTGGTGCTCTGGATTTAATAAAATCTAGATCCAAAAGCATTTGTAAAAGGTGCATGTTTTAAGTGAGACCAGATTGTAAAAAGAAGTGTTAACGTTTCCACTTCTCCATCAGCAGAAGGCTTTACAACAAGACTCAGTTTTCCTCCCTAAAAGACTAACTTCCTGAACAGCTGCATTAATTTGGGGGTGGGGGTCTGCTATCAGAATCTAGCCCATTGAACGGCAAAACTAGCAACGTCTTCAACATTGTCATAGTCCTTACTCTATCACTTATATAGCCCTACGCAAGCCATGACTAGTCTTATGCTACAGGTCAATGCTAATGTTGCCAGAGAAAACAAAGATGAATGATATTTTAAAGGGGCTTTTACAAACTTTGAATTTTCCCCACGTGGCAGGATAGCATTGTCACCTTTAAACTGTACCCCAAGGACTCAATCTTATCTTTATTATGCTGGCAAAATTGCAACACCGCCTTTAATGGGACCTTTGCTTGCATGAGAAATTTATCCCTATCAGGGGACTAAACTTCAGACTAAGCAGAAAAGACTCTCCCCAAAATAGTAACACTTACCACTTGATATTGTACTGACTTTAAGTAAATAGCTACCCTGGGAGGTAGGTGAGTATATTATCATCATCATTTTATATGTCAGGAAACTGAGGCAGAGGTTAAGTAATTCCCCCTAAGTCACATAAAGTCAGTGGCAGAGTTGGGATTAGAACTGAGGGTCTGGGGAGTTGCACTTGCTTACACCAGTGATGCATTTGGGCCAGAAATACCATTGCCCCCATGACAAAAGCAGGGCTCTCCCCCATCCTGCATTCACAAAAGAAAAGGATGTAGGAGGCTAAATGAGACAGTAGCTATAGCAACTGAAACCCGTCAGGGGAACCGGCAAATAGCTTGGGCACTTACCGTGGCGTAAAGGGCTGAGTAAATGCTCAGAGCAGCATGTTTGGATGGAAAGGATCTCCTGGCCTTTTCAATCACTTCCAGGTCCCCGGTGCAGATATTCCCATTGTTTATGAACTGGTGGTGAGCCCGGCAGTCGCTGCCTGTGTAGTTGGGTTTACACACCGTCAGGAAGTACGGAGCCAAGTTCCCCGTCACTACCTGGCCAGCATTTACAAATATGTCAGTGGCAAAAAGTCCAAATGCAAACACTCCTGTGAAGGGGTTAGAAACAATAAATTATTATTCACAAAGGTTTAACGCATTTTCCAGTGCGCGAGACAAGCAAAAGTAATGAGACAGAGGCCAAGTCCTGCAGTCCCAACTCCGGCAAAACGCTCACTGGAGTCTTGCCGAAGACCCTGATTCAAGAAGCACTTAAGTGTCTGCTTAGCTTTAAGCAGGTGCTTAACTCCCACTCAGTCCCATTGAGTTCAATGGGAGATAAGAACAAGCTTAAGAGTTAAGCAGACCCTTAAGTGCTTCCTTGAATCAAGGCCTAAGCAATGCCTGTGCAAAGGTTTTAGGCTTTTATTGGAAAACTTCAAATCAAAATAGTTCTCAAGGCCAAAGCCTCTGGCCCGGCAACGGTTTATGTGAGTAGCTAGGAACATTCAAAAACCTGTGTCACCCGATGCAATGCAAAAGGCGAAGGGAGTAATTTAAAAAAAAACATGATCAGGCTCATGTCTGAGGCTCATAATTTGATTCGCCAGGTAAGGAATGTCTTCTGGAGTCCAAATATCCACCAACCTGATGCTGAGAAACTTAGATTCTGATCCAGCAGTACTGACCAGCTCCTACAGGCCAGCTTCTGCCATCTTTACTTATAGGGAGTAGTATCTTATTCCTTGAGTGGCCAGAGGAGTTGTTAGGGTGAGTGGTACCTTACTCCTTGAGTGGCCAAAAGGCGGTGTTAAATACTTTCAGACCCATGCTAGCATTGGTGTTTGGTCCTGCCAGCCTAGCTTTTTCCAAGCTCCCAGTGACTTTAATAGGAGCTTGCTGTTTGCATGGCTGGAGTCCTGAGCACCATCAGGGTGAACATTCATAAAAAAGGAGGTAAGGAGAGGCCCAGGTTGCTGGCTTGTGCTCTGTGCACAACATGGACACTGGGGGGTGAGGAGGAATGACAATCCATATTTCACACCTGGAAAAAGACCACGGTGACTGTGCGTTGTACCAGGTTACTCTAAAACCATGTTTTATAAGAACACCCTGCACCTTTGGCATTTCCCATCCAAAGACATCAAAGTGCTTTACTAGAATCAACAAATTCACCCCTGCTCCACTTTTGGGTAGCAGCTACCCTTCTTCCCATCTGACAGAGAGGAAAACGGAAGCACAATGTTCCAATGTGTCCATTTCGTTTGGACTGCTCTGATTTTTGGGGTGCCTCGTGGAAGACCCCCTGAACCCTACTTTCAGCCACAGAGACGCCCATGACTCCAGAGAAGCTGGTGGGAACTGAGAGTGCTCAGTACCTCTGAAAAATAAATCCCTCGCTGTCTCAACCTGCTCACCCAAGTGGATGGACAGTTTTGAAAAACGGGGCCTGAATTTCTTGTGGCAGATCTGGGAGAAGAATCCACATCTAGTGCTGGGAATAGAACCCGGCCTATGCTTTAACTTCAATATCCTCCTTCCTCTTTCACACTTAAAATTATTTTAGCATCAATGATTTAGGTATTAATCATTTATAGCAATTTACCCCTATGTCTCGGTAACGCTAAGCGGCTGCTGCAGTTTACATTTAAACCGGTATTCTCCTCCTGCTTCTTATCCTAAACCATGGAGCAATGTTGCTGAGTGCTGCTAAATAGCAGCTCCGCCCCCCCACTGCTCCCAGAGATAATTGTATTTCAGTGGTGGGTAAACTCATTACGAATCCCTTACCTAGCTCACAGAGTTGTCAGACTTAATGAATGAATGTTTGTCAAGTGTTTTGAGCTCCTTAGATGACTCTGTCTTCGTAGTATAATAATGTGTATTATCATCATACGTTTTCAATATTAGAATAGATAAGAATGATTATTATTTAAAAATAGTTTATATTACTAAAGTATCAATTATTAAAGTATAGATAACTTAGGGTGTGTCTAAATTACATGGCGCCGTCGATGGAGCCATGAAGATTAGGCTGATCAGCAGAGGGAAATGAAGCCGCGATTTAAATAATCGCAGCTTCATTTAAATTTAAATGGCTGCCGTGCTGAGCCGACAAACAGCTGATCAGCTGTTTGTTGGCTCAGTGCACTAGTCTGGACGCTCCCGCGCCGACCTGAAAGCCCTTTATCGACCTCCCCGTTATGCCTCGCAGAATGAGGTTTACTGGGGAGGTCGATAAAGGGCTTTCATGTCGACAAGGGAGCGTCCAGACTGCCCCGATCTGCCGACAAACAGCTGATCGGCAGAGCAGGGCAGCCATTTCAATTTAAGTAAGCTGCGATTATTTAAATTGCTGCTTCATTTCCCTTTGCCGAACAAACAAAACTACATGGCTCCGTCGACGGAGCCATGTAGTCTAGACGTACCCTTAGTGTACTTTACAGTGTTACCTAAGAACCATGCTGCCAATGACTGATTTGACAATTTCAAAAAGTTCCATCGAATCAGAGGTACAGAACAAAGTACATTAATCAGAACTGCAGAGTGACCTTATGCTCCAAGGAGTATTGTATCTTGCCTGTCATACACAAGAAGCAGAATATCCTGTTTATGGTATTGCCAAACCTACCCATTCAACACCATCAACCAGGCTTCCCAAAATCATCAGACTGGCCTAAAATCATGAGATTTTGAAGTAAGGAACACTAGGTTCTTTACTTTTGCTTCCTGGTTCTAAAGCTTTAAGGGCGTCACATTTTCAAGTTTTTCTGCACAACCCAATGGTAATTTTTTGTTTTTTTTGTAAACTAAGACAGCTGAGACTCTCAGGCATTCACATAAAAACAGCAGCTGAAGCTTGAAGAAAAACATTTAACCTCTTGTAGCAATAAACCCTAAGAGCGGGAAACACTGTGGTTTAGTTTATTTCACTGGCAAGCTGTGTAGTAGGGATGTTACATCGAGTTTAATCAATTTATCGACTAGTCGATTAGTCAATCAGGGGAGCCAGGGTGGGGTTAGGTCCTGGCCCCAGGAACTAACCCTG
Source organism: Pelodiscus sinensis (assembly GCF_052426305.1). NCBI lineage: Eukaryota > Metazoa > Chordata > Testudines > Trionychidae > Pelodiscus > Pelodiscus sinensis. The sequence continues at coordinate 8,853,111 of NC_143057.1, forward strand.
CTGTGGCTCTTCCTTTTAAATGCATGAAGAGCCAGTAGGCTCTTTATATATTTAAAAGGCTAAACTGCAGTTTGGGGGACCCGGTGCAAGCCAGGAATTGGCTCTCCCAGCTACTCCCAGCACCAGCTCCTGCTCTCCCCCCGCCCCCCACTTATTGTCTCTGATAGAGGCAGGAAGGTGGGGGGAGAAGCGACTACTCGAGGGACTAGTTCTTATATCCCTACTGTGTACTATACTTTGATTGCTCTATCCAGGGTGTACTATACTTTGATTGCTCAACCAGTGACACAAGCAAGGAGCCAGCAGAACAGGTCACTGAACAGCCCCTTTCATAACATTAACAAGGATCAAAGCAAACTGCTCTAGATCCAGCACTCCATCACATAATAATTGACCCACAACAGCAAAGAAGTAAGTGATGGAGTAACACTTACAGGCCGCATCTAGACTGGCAAGTTTTTCCGCAAAAGCAAGTGCTTTTGTGGAAAAACTTGCCAGCTGTCTACACTGGCCACTTGAATTTCTGCAAGAACACTGACGATGTCATGTAAGAAATCAGTGCTTCTTGCGGAAATACTATGTTGCTCCCGTTCGGGCAAAAGTCTTTTTGCGCAAAGCTTTTGCACAAAAGGGCCAGCATAGACAGCTCAGATTTGTTTTGCGCAAAAAAGCCCCAATGGCGAAAATGGCACTTGGGGCTTTTTTGCGGAAAAGCATGTCTAGATTGGCACGGACGCTTTTCCACAAAAAGTGCTTTTGCGGAAAAGCGTCCGTGCCAATCTAGATGCTCTTTTCCGCAAATGCTTTTAACAGAAAACTTTTCCGTTAAAAGCATTTGCGGAAAATCATGCCAGTCTAGACAGTTTACTCAGGAACTGTCTGCAAAGGGATATTTATACTGGAATAAGTGCTCCAGTGAAAACACCGTATATAAGTTGCACAGGCATAAAACGTCGAGGGAGTTTGTACCAGTCGCTATGGGGGTGTACAAATCTCTGTTGTAGGCACTTGTATGGCCCCCTTTACCATGGCAGCTGAGGTGTATTTATCCTCACGACACCCCTGAGAGGTAGGAAGGGCTATCAAACGATACAGACTGGTCTCCTGGGAGAAACACACCAAACCCACGGCAGTGCGGGAGAGATGCTCTTTTATGTGCTCGCCAAGTCCCGTGCACATCCCTAGTGCCGTGTAAGTAACCGAACAGCAACCCTAAAGCATGGGCATTGTGCAAGGAGCCAGCATGGGGCCAGAACGCAGCGTGGCAGCCCAGCCCCAACGTGGCTGCTAGGCGGCTCACTGCTGGGCTTCTTAGCCACTGGATTCACTTATGCATGGAGCCAGTTCATCCTTCTGGAGAAGGGAAAGCCCCCAGGTGCAGCCAAACTGCAGGCGGAACCCCATACCTCAGTGCACTGCTGCAGGCCTTGCATGGCCGGGAGGCTCCTCCGAGCAAGGTGGGAAGGCATCTCCAAGAGGGCGAAAGGGCTGCCAGAGGACAATCTGTTGGCTGGCTCTGGGCTGCAGGTGCTGGCCTGTTCTCAGATGTCCCTGCTCTAGGTATGGCATGAGAGATGCTGTGTGTTTCCATAAAACACGTACAAACGCTACCTCAGTCAAGCCTCACTTTTCCTCCACGGCTGCCATCTTCCCCACCAAACGGCTCGGTCTGTCTCCTCTCATTCCTACAGCCCTCGACACCTATTTCCTCCTCTGATTCTCCCCTCCATGCTTCCTCGCCCAGCGCTCTCCGACTCCAGCACCTCTGCTGATAGCTGGCTCCATGGAAACTCTGGGTGGCACAGATACTTGGCAGTAGCTCTCAATGACAGGTCTTAAAAAAGCTGCCCAGGAGTGGGAGAGCAGCAGCTGACATGGCAGGAGGAGGAGAGTAGGAGGCGAGTGGCTGGAGAATGAGGAGCAGAAGCCCTTTATTATAGAAAACCCTGGGTCCCTATAAGTAAAGCAGCAGAGAACAGCACATGGACGGGCGTGCGTGTGATATCGGTGTCTCTGCGCCTGTAAGGCCACTTCCTGAAAGCCCACAGGGGACTCGCTGTCTTGGTCATGTTCAATTTAATCGGCCACAGGAAAGTGACCTCACCATGTTGCTCCAGAGCTGTACATGGAATTCAACTACAGGGAGTCCGGCCGGATTCTGGGGGTCAGAGGAGCAGTGATTTTCAGTTTGTCTTTGGAGGGTTTGCGGTCCTCCAGCCAACGCCTACCCAAGCATAAAGCTTCTAATTAACGCTTGGTGTTCTGCTGAGGGATCCACGGAACATAAACCTATCGAGCTGTTACACAACATTTTCCCTCCAGAGGTAGGAGCAAAGTATTTTACAAAAGAAGGTATAGCACTAGCTCCATTTTAGAAAGGGGGAAACTGAGGCACGGAGCAAACAGACTTGCCTGCCAAGAGGCTAGGTGCAGAGCAGGGCCCAGGTCTCTTGAGTCTAGGTTTATGCTTCACCCACGTAACCAGACTCCTTCATAGAGACTTTATGGTACATGTGTAGGTCTGCATGGCTCAGACTCACCAATTGGCTCCTTGAGGCCATGAAGGTGTGAGATACTCTCTGCTGTGGGGATAATGGAGCCTGCCTGGGTCTGGCTCTGATACCTGTTAGGTAGGGACAGAATAATGGCCAGTCCCTACTCTCACTGTGTCAGTGAGGAGTTTCCATGCCAGGCTTCCTTGGAGCAATCCCACTCTGACCTCAAGACTAGCTGGACCCGGAAATTTGGAATCCCAGAGCCCTGAGTTCCAGGGAAGAAGCAGGCAGCTGGAGGTAGCAGGCTGGGAAGCCTTGGTGGGGCGAGAGAGGGGGATGCAAATTCAGTTTTAACCCCGTAACGGGCTAAGAGGATGCTAGCAGGACATGCCTTGCTCTACACATTGCAGAGAAGCAGAGCCAAGCCCCAGGCTACAGCCATGGGAAGGACACCCTGAACCTGCCCGGGGGATTGAGCTCAGCAGCTCTCTGGTGTATGTCTTATCATAATAAACCCCACTTGCGCTTGTGGAAATAAAGCTTTAATTTCATTATTCAGCTGCCCAGCGAAAGGTGAGTCTGTGTTTTAAATTAAGCTGGGAGTGGAAGCTGAGCCATAAAGGTGCACAAATCATGCAGTCATAGCATACAAGCTATTGGCCATGCAGCCATGTGATGTGATGCCTTTCTGGATGTCTGATTGGCAGGCTGTTTGCCCGTACCAAGGTTGATAGCTTCATCAGATGAATTAGAAACTGGAGGACAATGAAGCCCTCCACAAGACACACGCCACTCACACTGCCAGCTAGTCAGGAAGGTCTCAAACCACGGGACAGAGAGGCTATAACCACTGTATATAAACCAACTAAATCCTGCAGGGATTTAGGACCCACTGGAGCTAGAGCAGCATGAGAGCACTGTGGAGTTTAGAGAGCTGACGTGCTGCCGGCCTGGGCAACCTTCATTCGGAGCTGTCCTAACTTGCGAGTGCTTTCGGTTAAGGCTGTCCAACCCTTTCCAGTATAAAGACCTGCTGTTCATTGCTTATACTTTTGTGAAAATGTAGCTGTTCAGGCTGTAAATTTTCCATTCCAGGTGCCAGCCTACAGAGGAGATTTTTGGGGGAAGTTTTATTACAATGGTTCAGATTGAGAACCATGGATCTAGGTGAGCGGATGGACCCCCGGAAGACCTCTGCATATCCCCAGGGGTACATTTGGCTGAGAATCACTGATCTTAACCCACAATCACCAATCGGTAAAGAGCTATTGCTCTCAATGTAGGATGTATCCTATCTCCATGTTCAATAGCACACAGTCTTATGGCTCAACCTGTGAAAGGTCATTTCGTTCTGGAATTCTTCCCCCGTCTGTGTCAGCAAAAAGGGAGAGAAACTCAGTATATGTAAACCCAAGTCGGATTTTAGCTCCTTCTCTCAGCTCCAGGCAGTCTGCAGTACAGGGCCATCCTAAGAGTTTTGGTGCCCTATGCAGCCCTAGAATCTGCACCCTCCATGGGGCTGGGCTGTGGGGGGCAGGAGGAGGGTAGGAAGGATGGTGGGAGGCAGGCAGACTGAGGGGCACAGCTGGCTGGAGCTGAGGGCTAGGAGGTGGAGGACTGAGGCAGGGAGACTGGGGGCCAGGGGACTGGGTCCAGCGAGGCTGGAAGGTGGAACAGGCAGTGAGGGCAGAGAGACTGGGACTGATGGGGCTGGAAGGCAGAGCAGGGGGCTGAGGGGATGGGGTGATTGGGGCCAACAGGGCTAGGAGGCAGAGCAGTGGGCAGGGACCTAGGGATCGGGACTGACAGGGCCAGGACGGAGCAGGAAGGTTGGGGACCTGGGGCTGATGGGGCTGGGAGGAGAGCCAAGGGAAAAGGGATTAGGGTATGGGGCTGGGAGGCAAGGCGGGGGGCTGGGAGCGATGAGGCAGGGCAGGGGCCGAGGGATTGGGGTGATGGGGCTGGGAGGTGAGGCAGGGACCTGGGGGTTTTGAGCGGAGAAAATCGATGCAAGACGCGCAACTCCAGCGACATGAATTGCGTAGCTGGAGTCGACCGACGTACCTTGCATCAATTTTCTGGAGCAGCCCCACTGGAGAAGCTGATGGGAAACTCTCCCCTCAACTCCCCTTACTCCTCGCAACAGCAAGTACCACCACGGTCGACAGGGGGTGCCCTCAACGATTGATTTAGCGGGTCTTTACTAAGCCCACTAAATTGAACCCCGGAAGATTGATCATCGGAGTGTGGATCCTCCAGTACTGGAGACATGGCCTCACTGCAACTCCTTACTACTAGTATGTTCCTATTCAAAACAGTAAAGAATTGGGGGAGGAGGAACCCCAGCTAACGTTTCATGCCTCATTTCCTTTGGGCTAGACCGTGACTTCGCGCATGGCGTGGAGGGTTGCATCTCCTCAAAGTCACAGGTCTTCCTGCTCTTGTTCTGTGAAGTTAATTAATATTTCGAGAGAAAAATTGGCAGAGAAGGGCTGTGGAGTAAAATAATTACGGGGAAATATCCATGATAAAACTTACTCAGTTAAAGCTCTGATGGACATAACCTTGCTTCCAGGGTCCAGGAGAAGCATAAAACTTAGCAAAATTGCATATAAATCAGCTGCATATAGCATGATTTGGCATATTTTCAACATTACTCTGCAAGTCCTGAGGAGGACTATTGCTCTCGGTGGAAGAAGCCTGTGGAGATTTCACAGCTGAATTAGTGCTGTGCTGTAGATCATAAGAAATCAGTGTTCTTTTGTTTAATTTTTTCACAAGCAGGGGCAAAACACACTGTGTTTATGGACTCTTACCTATGAAGCGTATAATTCTTCGAAGTAACGGATTCAAGTAACAGCACTCTCCAGTCAAGATAGTTTTCTCCTGGACAATCAGGGTTTCTCGGGTTGACTTTATGAAATACATGGAGATCTCGCCAATAAAAATCTGCAGCAGGAGGAGGAGTGGGGAGGAGGGGAGGGAAAAGAAAGGGACGTTTAGTATCCTAAGGATGCCTGAGTCAGGCCTAAGGACACTGCTTCAGCACCAGTGTGCCTAGTGAACATTGTGCTTGCACGCGTATCTGTACCAGTGCCAGGAAATGGTGCCCTTTTATAACAGGAGGTAAAGTCCAGGCAGGTTACACTCCCCCATTATCTTTACCGTGACCTGCTAACACGTGCGAACACTACACACAGCCTTGTCTTCACTAGGATTGCACTGGGGATGTTAAATATCGGTTAACTGAATAGTTGAGTAACCTCATGAATTCTTATCGGTTGGTCGACTAGTCTATAGTCCCCAGGGGGCGAGGTCGGCAGCAGTGCAGGGTGCCAGACAGGAGCCAGTCCACGACAGGAGCCATTTGGAAAACCAGCTCCTCTTGCAGCTGCTTGTTGCCCTGTGCTGCTGCCTCTGATAAAGCGGCAGCAGCATGGGGTGGCAGTAGTCCCTGTCTAAGGGGAGGTCTGAGCTCCCAGACCCGGTTCGAACTGCCTGCCCACCTGGCTCCTAATACACTTTAAATGCAGAGACCCAGAGTGAGTCGGGCTGCTGGCCAGCCTGGTAAAAAATTTACTAGTTTGGGGGAGGGGGAGAATACATGTATTCTATAGCATTAACCCATAAGCTTTTGCTTATCGGTTAATTGTTTAATCAGTTACAATGTTACATCCCTAGATTGCACCTCGAGTTTGCCAACTCAGCTTGAAGATTGAACCCTTTTGTCCAAGTGAAGAGAAGGCCCCAAGCATGATCCTGCTCCTATTGACTTTAAGGGCACCCATGTTTATCCTTTGATGCCAACTTTATGTAACTAACTGACATTCACACCCGTGCGGGGGATTCGCAGAAGCAAATGATGAACTTACATTGTGTGTGCGCAGCCACATTGGGAAAAGCAGCTCAGTTTTCTGGGCCAGGGGCTGGGACCACGCTCTGGAAATGGAACTTAGGTAGGCAGTTGAGGATACCCCTGGCACGGAGGGATCTTCAGCCAGCACTAAGATGATGCTACACCCATCCCTCCTGGCTTTTGCGTAGGGTGGCCGGAATGCACTTAGAGGCTGAATAAAGGTCACTTGGCTGTAGGGATGTCTATGTGCAAACAACTAATTGTTTAACTTATAAGCTAAGCTTTATACTGCAGAGCCCGCAACCATGTAACTGCTGAGAGTTTCCAGTGGTTACCCCATTTCACAATTTTTAACATCCCTACTTACCAAAAGTAACTTTGAACAGGCTTGGACCCACTCTTAATTATACCTATCTCATAGAGCTGGAAGGGACCTTGAGAGGCCATTAAGTTGTGTCCAGTCCCCTGCCCCAAGTACCATCCCTGACAGATTTGCCCCAGATCCCTAAACAGTCCCCTCAAGGATTGAACTCTGGGTTTAGCAGGCCGATGCTCAAACCACTGAGCTATCCCCCACCCCAATTAACCTGGAATTGGAGGATGAGCCAAGATAAACAGATTTAGTGCAATCATGGCTCCTGTGGACTTCTCTATTTTTCAAAAATGGAGTTAATACAGATTTTATCATCTCCTGCTATTATTATTATTATTGTGTTGGCTTGGATTTACTCCCAGTGAAAAGTTTTGGACTGACAGTCCCAGAGACTGGAGTGGTCTGTTTAGTCCCCAAATGGAAAAGATTAGTGGTGCTACCAAGTTTTCCCACAATGCCTTGCCAGTAAGCCTCACCTCCCACAGAGAGAGATCACCTTTAGGGTGACTGCTTAATGGATTCTTTAGGCCTTTTAATGAGTGTTTTGTCTGAGGCTGCCAAGTATGGTGCTAAATAAGTGCAGACTGGGAGGCAATTTATGTGACCCAGACACCCCTTCAAAGGGAACTCACCTGAGGTCATTAAACTCACTTGACATACGGTCTCTAGGATTCGTGACCTAACTTCACTGCCACTGAAGACAGCGGGAGCTGGACCATGATATGACTGTTAGAAAAAGGGAGCCAGCTGGAAGTAGCATAAATCAACTTTATAAAAAGGGTGTATCCGCAACAAGTCTACGTAACTGAGCTCATAAGGGTGTGGCAATGGAATCACATGAGGAGAAGGCCCAGTATCAGTTAATAAAAACCCCACACAGAGCTTACCTATAAATATCAAGTGACTATTCTTAGACCACTTTAGTTGTTGCAACTGTACATTGTTTCAAGCACAAAAATAATTTATTCTTATTCACCCGGCGGAGCAGCCTATAAAAGCAGTCAAGCCAGGTATGCCCAGCCTCCTCATAATTCTAACTGCGGATAGCCAGAGAGGCCGGCATTTTAAATGCACATGAATAATGGAATTTGAGAGGGAAGAGTCAATGCATGAAGCTGCATTAAAAGCTTGTTTTTATCCAGTGCATTGTCTCTGCTCTCAGAGCTAGCACACAGTTCAATATAGTTCAATTCAATAGCTGGAGTGGAAGAAAATAAAAGCCCATCAGCACCAATACAGTTTAAAAGGGACACGTGGTTTGTTCCCCTCTATTATTTGTGCTACTGTAGTGTCAGTACTGTGGTCTCATTGTGCTAAGTGTTTGCACAACACCAGTAGCTTCTGATCTAATTTAAGACAAGGCACAACTAGGGGGACAAAAAAACCAAATGTTTTCAGATAGGAAACATTGAAGCAAGCAACACAAAAATACTGGCTAAAATGAAGCTTCCCCTTTAAAAAAAAAGTCTACTGATTTTAGAAGAGGTACTCTGGATTGCACCAATGAGACTGAGAGCAAAAACAAGGTGCTCACAGTCCCTTGGATTTCTGTGCACATCAAATTAGCATGGCACTTAAGAAGCAGTCTCTGGGCATGTCTACACTGCATTCCTCTGCGAGAGAGGAATGCAAATGCAGAAGAACGAAATTGCAAATGAAGCACAGATTTGAATTTCCCACGCTTCATTTGCATAATCTCATTTTATAAGGAGTAAGGATTATTTAGAATGAAGGGTTTTCTTTTGAAATAACCGCGTCTAGACAGCGTTTCTTTTTTCAAAACAGGGTATTGCAAAATAGCAGCCAGACGCGATTATGTAAATTCGGGAAATTCAAATCCACGCTTCATTTGCAATTTCGTTCGTCTGCATTTGCATTCCTCTCTTGGAAGAGCAGTGCAATGTAGACATATCCTCAGAGAGGTAGCCATGTTACTCTGTAACTTAAAAAAAAAACAAGTTCTCCTGGAATACCTTAGAGACTAAAATAATAATTTATAGATATAGATAGATAGATAGATAGATAGATAGATAGATAGATAGATAGATAGATAGATAGATAGATAGATAGATAGAATCATGAGCTTTTGTGGGCAAACCCACCCACAGATGGGAGTGGAGAAAAAAGGGGGAACCTCCCAATTTATAACAGAAAAAGAAGGGAGAGGGAGAAGAAAACCCCCCTGTCAATTATAGAGTCAGTGCTAATGAGTCTAATTGAGTGGGCTGTAAGTGTCCAATACTTAGAATAATAGAATACTAGGATTGGAAGGGCCCTCGAGAGGTCATCGAGTCCAGTTCCCTGCCCTCATGGCAGGACCCAGTACTGTCTAGACCATCCCCGACAGACATTTATCTAACCTACTCTTAAATATCTCCAGAGATGGAGATTCCACAACCTCCCTGGGCAATTTATTCCAGTGTTTAACCACCTGACAGTTAGGAACTTTTTCCTAATGTCCAACCTAAACCTCCCTCCCTTGTCAGTTCGATAGTGTTTGTGAGGTAACATCAAAGGATTTGACACTGGGTCCTGGATTGTTCTCTCCAACCAGTTTTATAGCAGCGTAATTGCTTCAACATTTCTGACGTAGAGTGCAATAAGGCCAAATACTTGAGCGCAGGCACAATTTTAAGCATCTTTGTAGTCCTGCTGCTCTCAGGTTTGAAGAAATGCACATTTATAAGGACCCTGTTAAATCCACCATTGGACAGGAATCAGGGAACTGTAAATGGAATTCAAGTCCAGATTTGATTGGCATATGGTATATTTCTGGATAAAGAACCTATTACTGTTATTTCCACGGAGGGGAAAAAGCAAGGCTCACAAGCTGCTGTTTCACATGAGCTTCCTACTTAATTAAACAGTAGCGCTGACAAGAAAATTGCATCGGAGGGTGGGGCCTTTTATTCAGCACTGTAAGAACTGATGAGGTGCTGCCTAGGGTGACGTATGAAAAAGGAAACAAAGCTGGGATTAGATAATCATTGGCTCTGCTACAGATTTTACCTCCGCTGGTGTAAATATGGAGTCATGCCTCTAAATCCAATGGCACTAGAGTGCTATGAGACTAGTTTCAGGAGCCAGAATGCCCAGTGTTATCTGGCTGTTGCAAAAAGTTTTGCACTTCTGCTTTTGGAGAACTTATCAAGGCATCGCCTCCCTGTCTGTTAATCACAATCTGCCATTTTTAAGCAAACATTCAAAGAAGCGCTGCACATACATACATTACATAGAACTGTTTGTGCAGCCCTGACTAATCAGCAGCCAAGTATGATGTCAGAAGGTTTAGACAGTAGAAGCTGTTCTCACCAGGTATCAGACGTTTGTTTCATGGATCACTACATTATGGAACAGAGGACTAATCTAGCTTGAAAAGGCTTGCAATTAATTACAAGGGAAGACTGCATTCTGCGATATGTGCGCTGATTCTCTGCTCTGCTTTTGATGTGTTGTTATTACATTTAAATGTTCTGGGAGTGCTCGTAGGACCCCAAGAGAGATTGTGCTAAGCCCTGTGCAAATACAGATTGGAGACGATTCCTGTCTTGAATGAGTGTCGCTCCCCTTTCTTGTATTCTCTTTACAACCATCCACAAGAAAACTCTCTCCTTAAATGACTATTGTTTGCCCAGCCCTTGCTCTGTCCAGCCTCACCAGTGTCAGCAAATCCCTTTCCCTCAGTACAGCAACTTACCCTATTGTCAAAAATCTGCCATTGTCAATGAATTCCTTCGTCTCTCTCCCCGGAGCTGTACAATGACTGCTCCTTCTCTAAGCTCTCCTTTATCATGTAACAATATCCTGGACCCATTCTCATCCGATAGGCCATAGCATGGAAACCCATAATCCTCCATGCGGGCCAAATGACTCCCTCTTCGTAGTGAACTTTTACTTCCCTCCTCCTCCGCATTCCCCTGGGTCCGAGCTCAGCTTTTGACAGCCTGGTCTGTGCCATCTTCCTCCTCTGCCTCTGGAGCTGCTCAACGTTTTTCCAGTGGGGAGGAGGAAAGAGATGGATGGGGATGATGTTTTGCTGAAAAATTTCACAAAAGAAGAGCTCTCCTTTTCAACTGGCTCTACTAGATAGCTGCATGGGCATCTCCTCTGACCTGTTTTCTTGCCAAATGACTCTCAGCTACCTCTGCTGACCATAAAGTTGGCATCATGCTTAATCCTAAATAAGGCTACCAAGTCCCATGCCTGTGCATGAGTCCCAACCCTGCCTTTGCTGAAGTCTTCTTCCACATCTCGATTGCATCCTGGCCACATGAAACAAACCCCCTATTAGCCAAGTCCCAGCTCATCAGACTCCAGCAGGCATAATGCTGCTGCCTGACACGGTCTGGGGGACAAATTAGACTCACTCCTGCTTGCTCTTCATAACCACTGTGGGCTCACTCCAGCCTATCTGAAAAGGGTCCTCTCTCTGTGTCTCTAACACTGGCCTCCTCTCTGTTCCTCCACACACTCAGCAGGTGAGACGCAAGAGCTTTCATTTTGGCACTAACTTCCTCTCTCTCCCCACCTCACTGAACCTCCATCTCATTTCAAATCTCAGCTGAAAACGTACCGTCTTCCCCCTCCCTTGCCTTCACATCTCTCCCAGCTACTATTTATCTCAGCCATTCTATTATTTAACTCTGCAGAAGCGTGCGGGTGAGGAGAGGGAGGAGGATGCAGTTTTTCTGAAGGATGTTGGACACAAAATACCGTACTGATGTCAATAAGATTTCCACTCATGCAGAGAGAATGTCGGCCGAGACCTACCAAGGACAGAGCTGGCCCCAGAATTTCGCCTCTAATTTGGAATGTTCATAAAATCTGTTTCTAAAAAAAAAAAAATCTTTTACCAGTTCCTATCAGGAAGAGAGACAAAAATAAAAGGAAAGACACCCTCCTCCCCAAGACTTTCAGCACCTTGGACAGCTTTCTTAAGCCTGGTCTGCACCGGAGGAGGGGAAGGCCAACCTAAGATCCTCAACTCCAGCTATGTAATTGCGTACCTGGAGTCAACATACCTTAAGTCCCGGTCCACACTATGGGAGGTCGATGGAAACACATGATCTCACTGATTTCCCTTACTCCATGCCAAATGAGGAGTACCAGATGCTGGAAGGGGCTGCCCTCAGTGTTTGATTTAGGGGTCTGCACTAGACCCGCTAAATCAAATGCTAGAAGATCACCCTCCATAGGGTCAATCTTCTCTGTAGCATAGACATGCCCTTAGATACTTACATAACCTTCATCACCACAGTGTCTAAGAGCCTCACAATTGTTTTCTACAAATATTCTGACAATGCCACGGTGAAGCAGGGAAACGCTGTTATCCCCACGATACAAAGAGGGAACTGAAGTACCAAGAGAGTTGCCTGAAGTCCCACAGAAAGTCTGTGGTGGAGTAAGGAACTGAACGCTGGTCTCCAGGGTTCTGCCATAGCACCCTTACTATCCTGCCACCTTTTCAATGAGATGTGGAAATGGAGCTTACACCTCACCAGCGATCAGTCCAAAACATGGACCTGCCAACTGCTGTCGGATGTTTACTGACGTTAGTGTACAGGGAAATCTGTGGAGCTGCATTTTTAATGCCAGATGACACGAGCAGGATGAACTAAATTAATCAAGAGTACAGGCCTCAATTTGCAGCTGAAGAATGTATCCCATAGGAGAAGGACAGAGCTCATGAGGCAAGCTGTGAGCAAATCAGCAAGGAAAAGGGAAGGGAAGGATTCAAAGCGCAGAAGTGTTCTCAGCCTCCATCAACCAATTTCCAAGACCCCATGCAACCACCACCCTAAAGCTTAGAAAAAGCACCTTCCCTGGAACAAACCTGTCTTGTCGAGCACAGCCACCTGACAAAAGCACCCCTTCCCAGCTCCTTTCTCCGCGGGAACGCTGATTCTCTGTGCCCAGCCCCCTTTCCAAGGTCCATCATAGGATTAATTCCATCCCTGTGGCCTTTTTCATCCCTGAGGCCCGCTGCACTGTGCTGCAGGGGTAGGGGGCTGCTCTGGTCTGGTTGGGTGCTGATCAACCAGTTATCGGGTAACTAGTTCCTCCTTCACATCCCTTCTAGAGAGTGACTGCAGACTCTCTTCCTGCCACCTTTCTCTGCTCATATTCTTCTTCCTAGCTCTGCATCATCCTCAGTTAAGCCTGTCTCTCCCTCCAGGTCCCCTTGGTATGTTAATTGGCCTCTCATTTCATAGGAACCCTTTTGGATCTTATCTGGGGTACATGCCCTACCACAAATCCCTCAGGCGTTCACTGGGATTGGTATTCTTAATTCACCTAAGCAGTTCTGAAAATCTCCTTAACTATTATTCTTAAGAATAAGACAATCCACATTTTTAAAAAAGCGACTGATCAGCTTTTACATCTGCTACCTAGAATTTTATTGCGAGATCCAAGGGTACCTGATATTCCACAAGCAAGTCTCCGGTAGCAAACACGGAACAAGAGGAAGTACTGGTTTCCATATTTTGTCTCCTTATGGGTATTAAACTAATTTCTTTATTAAAATGCAGAAGAGGAGCTCCATTCGCGCTCTGTTTCCACCCAGATGATGAGATTATTAAATGAGTATGAAACGTACTGAAACAATGACCAAGGACGTCTACTCACACAGCCCTTTTCATCTAGAAGGACACCAAAGTGCTTCACTAACCTCATCAGTTCTGATCATGGATTAAGTTTCACGCTAGGATACTGACTCAATAGTGATCGAGAGGGTCAGTCTCCAATACTATCACCCAAGTTATTCTCTGGAAGTCTCCCATCCTTCTAATCACCCTGCCTAGCTTAAATACATATGTCTATATTATTGTGCCTTTGATTACAAATGGACATTAAGTATGGCAGTCAGGTGAACATAGCAGGGCAAATCTATCCAGGGATCCATTGAGCCCATAGATAAGAACAGAGCCAAAACTTGAAATCTTTGCTGTGTGTTCAATTTATGACATTATTTTAAAATTAAAGAGCCCGTAACAAAGAAATCCATAATCTATTTTAGGGTGAAGAATTGCTGCAGGAAACTGTCGTCGGACTATTACACTGGTCTTTCTATTGAGATGCTGAGCCGGACGGCAATCCCAATTCTCCACTGTCTTGCCTATTCTGCAGTTATTTACATTTGTCCTTAAGAAGCCCCAAGTGCTTAGAAGAGGGGGCAGAATCTGGAGAGATAAGTCAGTCTTTGTCTACAATGCGCACCTTACAAAGGCACGATTGTGTCACTACAGTCGCGCAGTTACAAGGTGCACTGTGTAGCCAGACAAAATAAGACCACCCCGAATGAGAGGCAGTACCTTTGTCGAGGGGAGAGCGGCTCCTGCCAACAAAATGCTGTTCACACTGGTGCTTTTTGGCATTAAAACTTTTGTCATTTGGGGTGAGTTTTTTCAAACCCCTGAGTGACCAAACTTTTAACAATTAGGCTACGTCTAGACTACATGCCTCTGTCGCTAGAGGCATGTAGATTAGGCTACCAGACATAGGAAAATGAAGCGGCGATTTAAATAATCGCCGCTTCATTTAAATTTACGTGGCTGCCGCGCTGAGCCGACAAACAGCTGATCAGCTGTTTGTCGGCTCAGCGCGGTAGTCTGGACGCGCGGGGGTCGACATCAAAGGTATTTGTCGACCACCCAGGTAAACCTCATCCCAGGAGGCATACCTGGGTGGTCGACAAATGCCTTTGATGTCGACCCCTGCGCGTCCAGACTACCGCGCTGAGCTGACAAACAGCTGATCGGCTGTTTGTTGGCTCAGCGCGGCAGCCATGTAAATTTAAATGAAGTGGCGATTATTTAAATCGCCGCTTCATTTACTATGTCTGGTAGCCTAATCTACATGCCTCTGGCGACAGAGGCGTGTAGTCTAGACGTACCCTTAAAGTACAATGTGGACAACGCTTTATTTTCTTCTGTATATTGCTGACTTGCTGTGCAACTCTCTCAAGAATGATTATTCTCTCCTTAAGAGAAAAGTGGCAAATATTTTTTGAGAGAAATTTCAGTTGCTTACTCCCAAAATTTCCTGCAAAAATTATTTTGGGTTTCAGATAAAAAAAAATTTGTTGGAAAACGTTCAAATTTACAATTTTTCGTGAACATTTTTGTTTTGGTTGAAAAGCCATTTTTTGTCTAAGAATGTTTAGGCAAAAAAATCTACCCGCTAATGCCAATGCATGTCAGGAAAAAAAGCCTTTAAATTCCTCAGCTGCTACAGTTTACCCCGTTTTAAAACACAAATATGAGTAATCCCTTAGAGGATACTGCAAGAGTTAGTTGGTTATTGATTGTAAAACATTTTGACACGTCTGCATGAAAAGTGCTTTATAAGTCATTATTATTATGAAAACAACTAATAAATAACAAAATTCATTACTTACAATTCCACTTTAGCTTTATCACAGCGTATACGCACTGGTAAATATAAACTACACAAGACAAGAATAAATTTTCCCTCAAAAACTAGGGAACATTTAAACCCATTAACACAACTTCCTCCCCAAGCTACCAGGGCCTAAATGTGGATTGCTTATGCAGGAAACCTGGAATGCTGGTGGATTCCTTCCTCCTGTGTAGCTTCCTGTCTCAGTAACCTCGTGGTTGGGCATTTTGGGTGTAAATTATTTCCCAACACTAGAAGTGAGAAGACCCCAAGTTTATGTGGAACAGAGAGAACTTGGGGGCTGAACTGAAGTGCTCAGAGATTTCTGTCTGAAAATCTGTTACTGTAACATAATCCTGGGCTGAATTAACTCCCTTTTGGTTTCCTCAGCATCTGCTGCAAGCAGTCAGAAGAGGACTCAGCCAATACAATGCAGGATATTCCTGGCTTCTCTTCCAGAGATAAATCACTGTAATAATACATCTGTAACAAACCAACAAAAGGCAGGCAGGAGAGAGTGCACATATAAAAGGAGCAAATTTCCAATAATTCTAGGAGAGAGGCAAGGTTTAGGTGGAAAGCCGCATACTAGTTCTTCCTTCCCGGAACACCTTTGATTATCAGTGTACTTAGTGATTGTCTCGAGTGATTACTACACTGACAGGTTATCCTTATTTGGCCTGTGCAATCCTTTCAAGATAGCTTTAAAAAAAAATAATCACACAACGGTTGTTCCCCTCCCCCCCCAGCATCAAGAAAACTGGAAATGATATAAATGCAGTAGGGACACTGGTCAAACTTCTTATAAAAGTCTTATCTGCTTGAAATCTACGCAATACATCATTCACTTCAGCATATAAACTCTCTCTTTCTGAAGTAAGTTCTCCTCCTGACAAACAATCGAACTCTAATGGACAGTCCAGTGTAAGAAGCAGCCTTGAATTCTGTAACGACTATGTGGCCCAAGCACAGTAACTCCATATTTGGGGAATTAGTCTTGAAGGGCAGTGAAATGGCCAATCATCTTTTTTGCTAGTCAGACATCAAAAGTGCTGAAGTCTATCTTATGTACATACTATATTTACAGATGTGCGGTGGGACGTCCCTGATTAGGTCAGTAGCAGTAAGGATCAAACCTGGGACCTTAGATTTCAAAGCATGAACCACTACTGCCTGAGGCCTTGTCTCCACTCACCAGGAACTCAATTTCCCGAGGGTCGATTTAGAGGGGCCTTATTAGACCCACTAACTCAACCGCTGATCGCACAATCGTTGACACCAGTACTCTACCAGGTTGCAAGGAGTAAGAGTAGTCGATGGAAGACTACCCATCAACCCCTGGCAGTGCGGATGCTGCGGTAAGTCAAACTATAAGGTACGTTGACTCCATCTATGCTATTCAAGTAGCTGGAGTTATGTACTTTAGTTTGACTTTGCCCCCTAATGTAGACTTGGCCTTAGCTAAAAGAACCAACTCTGTTAATCAATGCTGTAGCTGGTTCATCGGACTCCATATGTAACCCTTCTCTCTCTAGGAGGCACAGAGTACCATGCTGAGCAGATGTGGGTTACGCACACAGATGAACTGTGCTGATATTTTTATTCTGCCCTTAATTTTTACAATTCCCATCCCTGGAAATCCAGCTAAAATTATGAAGTAAGTACCCTATGTATCTCAGAAACACAACTCTCATTTTGAAAACCCACCTCTGAAAATCTACCCTGCCACTTTGTTTCTTTCCTGGGGACAACTGCCCATTAAACCACTGGAGGTTGGTGAGAATCAGTCCGATTATTAGATACCTGCACTGTCTAATTTGAGAGTTTAAAAACACCTGGCTGTGATTTCTGTGTATGTCGACCGTAGTCCAGGACAGTAATACCCGATGAAGACTTAAGGTGCTATGGCGATGGTCTTCCTGACTTTGTAAACTGCAATCTCTTTAAGGCGTGGGGCAGTGAAGAAAGAAACCCCCTGCACTGAGACAGGACCAAGTCACTTTAGACCATCCTTCACAGGTGTCTGTCCCACCTGTTTTTTAAAAGCTCTGATGAGAGATTCCATAATCTCCATTAGAAGCCCGTTTCAGAACTATAGTTAGAAGGTTTTTCCTAATAGCTAACCTAGTGGGTCTCAAACAGCATGGCAGCGCGACCGCCTTTTGACAACCAAAATGACTCCATGATCCCAGCAGCCTGTGTTACTCTAGACTCAGTGCCAGCCTTCGGGGGGTGGCAAGCTGGCCAACTACCCAGGTCCCCGTGCTACAGGGAATCCTGTAAAGCTACATTGCTCAGGCTTCAGTCCCACGTGAACAAGGAGCAATGGTCTCAAGTTGCGGTGGGAGAGGTCCAGGTTGGATATTAGGAAAAACTATTTCACTAGGAGAATGGTAAAGCACTAGAATGGGTTACCTAGGGAAGTAATGGAGTCTCCATCCCTAGAGGTGTTTAAGTCTCGGCTTGACAGAGCCTTGGCCGGGTTGATTTAGTTGGGATTGGTTCTGCCTAAGGCAGGGGGCTGGACTTGATGACACTCAGAGGTCTCTTCCAGCTCTACGGTTCTATGATTCTATGATTCTAGGGGGCTCAGGCTGCTGTTAATCAGTCTAGCTCCTCCGATGCCAACAGATCTGGGCCAATTGATCCCAGCTGAGGACGTCTTCTTGTTGAGGTTTTCACTGTTCCAGGAACTAGCTGTCACTCCAGGTAGCATGTAAAAGAAACACAGTTCCTGGTAACACGACTCCAGGAAAGATTCTTCTACACCACAGCTAAAGGAAAGGTGAAGACTCGAGAGGTGACAATTTATAATCCAGAGGAGGCCCAGCTTCAGAAAAAAATGCCAACAGTTTTTCTGAAATAGAAAAAAAAAGCCCCTCTGTCCTGGTTTAGGTGCAAATTGCCATTTCATTCACCACTCTTCCACTGCTGTACAGAGAAGATGCTAATTTCACCGCACTTGGGAGTCCAGAATTACAAATGAGCAGAGCAAGATGAAGCTCTTTGAACTCTCCTCCACGGGGGTGAAAAATGCAATTTCCAGATTTGAGACCAGTGTGCGTGCCTTTTATTTATTTAACAGTGATCCAATGAGATGCAAGCACTCCCCCTTGCAGGGACATCCCTTTATCAGACAGCAAAAGGTTACATCAGTAACAACATCAAAAGAGGCTTGTGACACACACACACACACGCCTCATGATTAAATATTCAGCGAAGCAGGGGAAATAGCTTAATGGCTCTACTTGCACAACAGCGAGTTTCAACGAGAGCAGAAGTAGAGGGGAGCCTCATTTATGTTGCAGGTACTCAACAGCTGAAAGCGCACACAGTATGCTCCCAAATGAGAAGAGTGTTTCCGACGAGCGTTTAATGTGCTTGGGGGTACGCAGATTCATGCATGCATTTTGCTTGCCACCTGCAGTCACAGCCGTTTGATTCCAACTTGGCTTGCAAACCCCCCAAAACCCAACCTTTTTACAAGATGCCCTGTATTCATTAACAAACTCCCTTCAAAGCTGGACTAGATTAGAACATTCAAACATGAGCACAAGGGATTCCAACTCAGCATGCTTGGCTGCTGTAAGCTACCGTATGCACCAGGCTAGGCGTGTGGTTTTACCAAACTCTCCCCCGTTGTTTTTGTTTGCAATGCCAAGAAGCTGGATTATTAGTTACTCCCCTCATGCCATGTGGTGTTGGCGCTGTGACAAAAAAAGGGCAAATCAGATTCACAGCAATAAAATCCTCTTAGCCGAACTGACCCATTACTCTGCTTCCAAGCGTGTGCAGCGTGTCTGGTAAGCCTGAAGCAGCCCGTCGTTCATGGTTTATGGGTTAATCTGAAGTGAGGTAGTGTCTCCTAGACCCCTTCCCCCAAGCGCAGGCAGCTCTTATCAAATGATCCTGCAGACTGTCTTGTAACAGCAGCAGCAGCAATAACCTCACTTGTGGAGATCGTGGCTATAAAACAGGACTGTCGTTAGCCTTGATTTTAATGCACTTTCTGCAGGCCTGGCTGTGGGCTGACAATGATTAGCCTTGAAAGCGGAGTATAACAGAGTGAAGCTGTGGATTAATTTGCAATGAATGCAGGCTCTCTGTACACGCACGTGACTCTCATTCATGTGTAGAAGAGGTAGGTGGATACACCAATGGGAGAACTGACCACGGCATTAACTAAAACTTATATCTTGTATCCATCTGTACCACGGGCCACAGAGGAGTTCTTAATGGGAAGCAGCTTGGTGTTGGAGAAGGAAACCTAATTTGGGGTTGTTCTCTTGAGGATACAATTACCACAACATACGTGGAAGAGACAGGATACATGTATTTGGCTGAACCACCAGCG
The DNA here is from genome assembly GCF_052426305.1 of Pelodiscus sinensis. NCBI lineage: Eukaryota > Metazoa > Chordata > Testudines > Trionychidae > Pelodiscus > Pelodiscus sinensis. Next base: position 8,872,589 of record NC_143057.1, read on the forward strand.
GGCTACACTGGTTTTCAAATCCCTTTCCAGTAGCTGCCAGGGCTGTAAAAAAATCAATGAGAACATGCATGCAATGGGATTTGGTAGGCAGGGCAATGCACACTGACCTTGTCATGCAGGCTAGGGGTGTGAGTGATGGTTTAGAGAGGCTGAAATATGGCACGGATTGCTGAGACTTGATTAGAGATGCTTCCGGTGACTGGGGGGCAAGGAAGATGTGCACAGAAAGAGCTTCAGAGGAAAATAGAGGCTCGGAAAGAAATGGGGAAGGACGTCTCAGAAATGTATTGAACGGACTCAGACCAAACAGTTAAAGTTTGAAGATACGAGGCGCACGCTTTTGTTTTGAGATTAGATGGGAAAGAGAATCCACCTCTAGACACCAGAACATGCAACAAAAGGGCTTTGCAGAGGGCCGGTCCAACAGATCTTTGAGTTTGCCATTCCCGAGGGTGGAAAGGGTTACTTATGCCACAAAGGCAGCACTGGTCAGCTCCCGGCCGCAGAAGCACCTCACATTAGTGTGTGATTGAGGAAGGATCAGCCCTGATGGGCTCCAGAGATGACCCCCGCCTCCCCCCAGCTCCTTAGCCACAGGAGGTAGCTGAGGGGTCTTGAGAAAGAAAAAGCCTATCACTGACTTTTGGGAATGAGGAGAAATGTTTCCCCCGCAAAACAAAATGGAAAATGCCACAGCAACTGAGCCTTGCCCACATGGAGACTCCCAAGGGGAGAAGCTCCCAGAGAACCGTGCCACCTCACATGACATCGTTTTCCTGAAATTCAAAGACAAGTCTCCCTTCAAGTTCAATTGTGCAGTAACAAATCCATAGTGGGGAGTGAGTTAAATCTCCCTGTACAAACACGGCTTTCCAAAGGCTACTTCCTTACATGGCACAACATATATTTTGGTGGGAAACGATGAGTGTCAAGAGATAACAGTCCCTGGTCACCATGCAGCTCCTTCATTTGCAAACTCTGAAATTGGTGCAGCATTAAATCCACTTGACCAAGTCAAATTGCCTATTGAGCCTGGAGTTCTCATGCACAAAATACAATTGCTGCTAGGGAAGATTTTCAAAACTGCCTAAGGGAAGTAAGCATACAAATCTCATTGGCTTTCAGCAGGACTTGGGCACCTAAATCCCTTAGCCATTTCTAAAAGTCTTCCCCTTATTTCTTCTGATTATTTTTTTCTGTATTGCCTGTTTATTAGTTCCATTATGATCCCAAATTTGCAAAACTAAAAAGAAAAAAAGAAATCCCAAGAAACGTGAAGACATACACTTGTGCAATTATCCCTCTGAAAGATCCACATGTAAGAGTTAACAGCTTTGCAGAAAAAAGACATGCAAAAAGGACAATATCTAATTAACTTGTTCATTTACCTACATAATTAACAAAGCTGGCTATATTTGTTTTTTTTTTGTGTGCACAAAAAGAAGAAACACAACATTTCTGAGATTAAGTGACTTTAATAAGCAGTTTAGAGCTTTTGGTGTCCTGCTACTTAAAAATGGCTTTAGCAGATATAACCACACTGGGGATAATTTTATTAAAAATCAGATAAAGAGAGACGGGTGCAAGTCATAAAAATAAAGCACATTTGCACTTGTCAATAACTAGAAACCAAGAAGAGCCCTGAGCAGTCCAGTCTATTCAGAAGAGCAGCAAATAATGTTCTTTTCAGGTCTGATTCAAATCTTATTCTAGCTATTTCATTGCCAAGAACACATAATCTTTGCATTTGAGGCCTCTCTGGAAGTCCCGCAATTCATAACCAAGTATTCAAGTGAGCTAGCTACTGTATATTCTTACACTATCGGAAGCATCATGGTGCATTTGAATAGTACTAAAATTAACCAGAACCTCTGTGAATAACTGATGTGGATTTTATTAGTCTGCACCTTTGTTTTGCTCCCACAGAAACATACATCAATTACAGCTGAAAAGAGGAGAGACTACAAGGAAATTCAGGGACGGCAGGAATTTCTCCTTGCTTGTTTTCTTGCATCACTATTGAAGAAGGAAAGTGCTTTTATACTTACAATAGCAGTGGGAGTTGAAGCCAGCACGCAATACAACACAAGCGGGGAAATAAAGCTCTCGTCCTCTGCTCCTGGGTAAGGCTTCATCAAATCTCCATCCTGGCAGAAGAAGCCCTGGATGTGCACCTGGAAAGTGTCAGTGCACTCGAAGTAGTAGGCGAGCAGAACGGTCCCAGCCATGATGACAAGCTGAAAATACAGCATGGTCACACAGAGACATTAGTTGCCGTTTAGCAGAAGCAGCTGTGTCTCTGAGCTACTTTAGTCCCACGGAATATCCTCCCTCCAGCACCCCAACAGCTCTTCCAGCATTGCTCCGTGCGTGTGTGTGTGTCTCTCTCTCTCTCCTTTGTAACATCTGTTACATAAACCTTTTGGCAAACAACACTAATGAATGTCTCCGATCGAAGTGGGTCTGCAGCATGGCTCACAGAGGGATGGGAGCTTTGGCGCTTACATTATTAAAGGGTGTTTGAGTGTCACCAGCAGCGACGTTCCGTGCAAAGCGGCCGGACAGCCGGCAGCACCACTCTGCTAGTAACCACCTGTGCAAACGGGCAGGGACGTGTGTAAGAAACGAAGGGGACCAAAAGCCACTGGGTTTCAGCTGTGGAATTCCGCCAGGGCAGGGGAGAATATACACGTGCGAGCCTGGGGAAGCCCTCGGTGGCCCAGCATATGGATTCCTCTTGAGGTAAAGCAGATTATCGAGTTTGCCCTCCCATGGAGCTGCCACTTGCAAGGGAAGGGAAGCTTTACAAATAGCTATTCAGGAAGAGCTCAAAAATCTGCCAAAGGGAACAACAGACCCAGCTTTCTTCCCAGCAGATCCTGCATGACCACTTCTCTGCTTGGAACTTCCGACTTTGGGGCTCTGCTAGCTTTCTACAGCCCCCTCCCTCCCTTTCTAGCAGACAGTAGATGGTTGTGACCAACATTCCCTCTAACTTTTCCCATCCAGGTGTGGAATAAGTTTTGTTCTGTGCCCCGCAGCATATGCAGATGTGCACCACCAATAGAAACACACACTGCTGGCTGTGGGCACGCTGCCAACCAGCGAGGCAGCATTTTAATTTCTCCTGGGCAGCAGCCCAAGTACTCAGCTTACAGGGAACACTGGTAGTGACCACATTTTTTCTACCAGGATCCCTTTCAGCCTGAGACTGACTCTTTAAACATGCTTGTTTAAGTAGGATCCATCCCGGTGTCCTTTTTTTTTTTTTTTAAACTAACACTACAATGACTTGCAGGTGAACAATGCTGGCTTGGAAGCCCAGGAGATGGGCCTTCTATTTGGTAACAGCCTAACTGATCCAATAGGGACACAACCGTGCCTAATCCTCCCCAGATTGCTGACCCCCACTTTCCCTAGCCCTGACCAGAAGGGATTATCCCGCACATGGGAGAGGATAAACCGGTTTGCTTGCTGTTTGGCCTCTCACCCAGCCTATGACGGGACCAATTAGCACCACAACCTGAACATAATACGTCATTAATACTGTGGTCTTGTAACACATTACAGGCGCCACAAAATGCTCTTTCCCTCCATCTGTCTGACCACGCCTCAGTGCTGCGCAGGATCAAAAGCTGGGTTTTCAAAAGCCAGACCACTAGGCGCAGCATTCAGGGTAAATTTGGCCTGATTCATCATCACCTGACACGGTGTCTTGCCCAAGTACACATGCTGATCTGGGGGCCTTTCACCCCCACTTTGCACTGCCAGAAATGCCTGCACAAGGTGCAGAGCAACGACACAATCACCTTTCACAATGGAAATGCATTAGTCTGTCTGGGAGAGACTGGGGGAGGGGGAAGATATGATAGAGGTCATGACAGGGAGGGAGAAAGCAAATAAGGAAAAGTTATTTACTTACAGGCAGCCCCCGGGTTATGTACAAGATAGGGACTGTAGGTTTGTTCTTAAGTTGAATCTGTATGTAAATCGGAACTGGCATCCAGATTCAGGCGCTGCTGAAACTGACCAGCGCTGGGGCTAGGAGGCCTCAGGACCCCCCCCTTTGAGATGGGGGGTGGCTGGGCCCTACAATCCCAGCCCCCTCCCCACTGCTTCTCAGACAGAAACTGACTCTTCCAGCCCTGCTCCCCAGACAGGGGTTGGTCTCTGCCTTCCTCCCTTTGTATCTCTCTGGGAGGCAACCTGTCAGACAGGTTGTGAGACCCTTGCCTAGTGTCTCATCTGCTGTCCTGTCGGGCCGTGCTACAAATAGCCACCAGTGGAGGTCACCCACTGCCCAAGCCCAGCAACCAGCAAGGCACCACCATACCACACTGGGTTATAGAGCAGACAGCATGCCCTACTACATCACACAAGGTGTTATGACTGCATAGGACTGGAGACCTCGATAGCCCAGTTAGTCAGTCCTGCATGGGTGCAGGGGACTGAAGTATTGTATAATGAGCTAGGGAAAAAATAAGGGCATGATAAAACCCAAATCTTATCATGCTTTTAGAAAAAGAAAAGTCACTTTGCAGTGGATTAAGAATACAGTACTGTAAGATTGCGGGAATAGCCATTTAACATACCACTCTTGCAACTCTTCCACAAAGAGCTAGGCACAAGATGTTTGTGTATCTAGCTAGCTCCCGGCCTGACCTTGCATTTACATCAAGGGAGCCACAAAAGAGGGGGCGTGTTTGACAGAGATGCCAGACCAAACGCAGGTGCAGTTAGGTACAGTAGCCAGAAGGAAGTTATCAGGTCTACCGAAGCTTACATTCGGATTGGCATGTGTTCACATTACTGAATTAAATATGAAAATGAATAATTCAGCCAGTGCAGTAGGCTCGGAGTTTCATCTGTTAATATTAAATCCAGTTTCCTTTATCCTATCTTTGTATTTTCAATTGTCAAGATGCTGGAGATTGACTTTGAAACCTCAAAATGACAAGGCGATAGGATAAACAGGATGGGTCACACCTCTCAAGCAATTTCTTCAGGCTTTCTGCACACTTAGGTGATATCACGCCATCAGCTCCACTCAGGTCACATCTTTTGTCTCTTCTTCACACTCATGAAGACCAAGTGTAAACCTGCTTCCATTGAATTCAATGGGTGAGAACCCTTAGGGCAATTCTGATGGATTCTGAGAATCCCACTTATAATCTAGTTTTCAGAATGCAAGCAGAGATTCTGGTGCACAGCTCTGAAGCCCGGGGGCTAATTCTGTGGTGATGCAATACACAAGGCCCAGATTATTTTATGCCTCACAGAAACAACAATTAGCTGCATGAACGAGCTGCTCCTCCTTCAGCCGACCACAGTTTTGGTTCCACATACAGGCAAGTCACAGACTCCTTTTCAAAGGCTCACTCCAACAGGAATGACGCTTGGAAATCAATCCTTATAATTACATGTCAAACAGGCACATTTTTCCCCTTTTGTCCTCATTTTTCACTTAAATGCCACGCACTGATATAACATTTAAACTCGTCTTTGCCTTCTTCAGTGTTTAGTTTGCTTCCTCCAAGTGGCTGTCCTTAAAGCTGAGACTTTACAATGTATTGTGCTGCAACCAACGGGAGCTAAGCCGCCCTCTTCAGCAGAAATCCACCATAACCAACAAACGAGCAAGTCTCCTCAGAAATCTGAAAACAATGTAGATGCTCATCACTTATTGCCCCACTAATGTAGCCTTTGAGGGAGGAACGAACTCTGTGTTGAGTTGGGGACAGCTGTTGAAAGCTGGCGTCCTCACCAGGAGAGGAACTGATGAAAAGACGGCGTCATAGCGTATGTCTACATTGCATTCCTCTTTCGAGAGAGGAATGCAAATGCAGATGAACGAAATTGCAAATGAAACGCGGATTTGAATTTCCTGTGCTTCATTTGCATAATTGCGTTCGGGCGCTATTTCGAAATACCCTATTTCGAAAAAAGAAATGCAGTCTAGACAGTTATTTCAAAAGAAAACCCTTCTTTCGAAATAACTCTTAAAACTCATTTTATAAGGAGTAAGGGTTATTTCAAAAGAAGGGTCTTCTTTCAAAATAACCGTGTCTAGACTGCGTTTCTTTTTTCCAAATAGGGTATTTCGAAATAGCGCTCGGATGCAATTATGCAAATGAAGCGTGGGAAATTCAAATCCGCGCTTCATTTGCAATTTCGTTTGTCTGCATTTGCATTCCTCTCTTGAAAGAGTTCACGCTGTTGCCCCCATCTGCAAGGGGGCAAAAACCTACCAGATCCGTATTACCTGGAGGGCCAGGGGGTAGAAGTGCCAACTTCATAGAGCTGGTTTTCTCTTCCTACTAGATAGCCCATCTCCCTAGGAATCAGCATTAACAGTAGGAGACTGGTAAAACGGGGACGGTTGGATTGTCTTCTGTGTGTGCATCATCCTACCATCCAGTCATATAACCACTGAATATTACATAACCAGTCATATCTATTGAAGAGTCAATATTAACCCATGTGCTCCCACTTCCACCCTACAGAACCTACCACTGTGAGGACTTTCAAGCGTGGTGGCTGATGTCTGAGCTGTGGTGTCACAGGAAGCAATGAGGCCAAGAGAACCAGAGAGGTTGGCAGACACAGGCCTTGGCACGGGCACTTGTTGCACCATCAGCTTGCTCAAAATCTTCTCAGTATTGGAAGCTGCATGGTTATTTGTCCCCCCAAAGGAGGGTCAAACTTCCTGTTCCTCAGAGTTGCCTGGGACGTGGAGTGTCTGGTTTGTGTTTTCCATCCGCTTCGTGTGCAAACACCTCAGGGCAAGGACCATGCCTCTTTTCCCATGTCTTGTACTGCTCGGTAGCATTTAATGAGTAATAAATGATAACCACGAGGAGAGTTTAGGCAGCCAAGTAATTAATAAATCTAACCTAGTATGAAGACAGGAGACTGAAACTGACGTTCTATTTTACTGAAATTGGCCATGAAGTGTTTTATGTTAAATGGCCACAAGCGATCAGGATTTCAATGTACACCTTGTCAGAAAAGCAGCGCTCCAATGGCAGGATGCCCCTTGCATCATATTCAAGGACTAGCCCAGGGCTACTCAATTTTGGAAGCCCCGGGGGCCACAATGATTCTCACAGCACGTGCAGAGGGTCACAACTTAAGTGTGGTTGCATATGCGTGCAAATATATGCAAATGGCTTCTTTCACAGTGATGGCCATGAATACAAAGAATAAGGCAAGACTACATAACACGCAGGCCCCATTTAAGTCAGTTCTGCTGATATTAATACAATGCAATATTTACCCAATTTCCACCCATATGACAGCACTTTTAATGAGCAAAGACAGTCCAGGAATTTAACTACTAACACAGAAGACTATCATATTGACTACTTTTTCGTTTTGGCTTTCACTCGCGGGCTGTGTGTTGAGCCCCGTGTAAATCCAAACCACACCACGGCCCGTAAACAAATGGGCCACGTATCAAAGAGCATCTACTGACTGAATTACAATTTCTCTAGCACCTCCGTGATCTCTTAAGGACTGATCCAGTTTGAAATTGCTCACCCAAGGAACCTCATGATCAGGGCTCGACAAACTAGACAATCTATTCCCCATGGCGAGTAGATTTCAGCCGCGTGCCCCGTTTATTCGCTGCACGCACATGTGCAATGCGACTCTCGCGCATGCGCAGTACGGGGCTGGTGAGTGGTTTTCGCCGCCGTTCGTCAAGCCCTGCTCATGATAATATTCAGACTCTGTGAAGTCCACTGAGACTTTGCTGTTTCTATTAACTTTATGTGAAAGGTACTGTACTCAGATACTATGGTGACAGGCAGCACATAAAACCCTAAGACAGGGAGATAGATCTTTCTAACTTTAGTAATCATTATTTAAAAAGTGAAACCCAACTTCAAAACATACATGCTGACCTAGCCTGCATATCAAGATGAATAATTAGAGCATAAAGTACAATACAATAATGGAACTAGGAGTGTAACTCATTCTAATAAATACTTGCCATTTGCTAACTTGCCATTCCATGTTTGCATGTTGCAAATAAAACGGGTTTTATCATCCTGTCTGTTATTTAATTTGCCTTGCTAAGTGTACTAATGTGCTGCACTTTTAAAAGGAATGTATTAATCAATTACATTCCCAAGTGGGGGGGAAAAGCCCACACATATTACAGCCATGGTTTCCAAATCTAAAACTTCCTCCCCTTTTAAAATGTGCTGGCCCATTCTGGGTTTCACTGAATAATGCCTGGGGATTTTCCAAGCCATCTGAAACAGTTCGGGGCCCAACTTCTATGGATAGTCAAGCAGCCCCTTTGAAAATCTCAGCTCCAGGCCTGGATATCTAGAATGGAGACTCCAGCCTTGAAAGACAAGCACAGCCCTCTCCCTCACGTCCGCATCCTTGCCCACACCAGAAGAACCCATCTATTTCTCACACCACGGAAATCTGACATTCTCTTTGTCAGTGTCAAAGGAGGGGTATTACAAAAAGAGCTGAAGAGTAAGTCAATATTTATCTTAGGCCATGTCTCCACTTACTGGAGGATCGATGCTCTGGCAATCAATCTTTCCAGAGCTCGATTTAGTAGGTCTAATAAAGACCTGCTAAATAAAATACTTGAGGGCATCCCCATCAGTGCTAATACTCCTCACTGTTGCAAGGAATAAGGGAAGTCAACTAGAGCGTTTCTCCCCTGTGGAGATCTGAAAAGAAACCAGGGATAATTAATTTGTTGCAACCTCTTAGTTGCTTTTAGATACACTTACATGAAGGTGCTTATACAGGATGAACCTCTCTAGTGTCCGGCACTCTTTGGTCCAGCAACATCCATGATCCAGCATGATTTTAGTTAGCTGCATGTCCACTTATCACGGGTGTGGTCAAGGTTCCCATGGCCCCATAACATTTGTTTACAGCCACCAGTCCTGGCTCTCAATGTTTCGTGCTGTTATTTAGCTCTAATTTACCCCTAAATGTCTTCTAAGAGCCCAGTAAGCAGTGGAAGTGTTGGTAATGCGGCTAGACAATGTTGAACTCCTGTGGTTCTGGAAATTCTCTGGTTTGGCACTGGTCAGGTCCCAAGGGTGCTATATAGAGAGGGTTAGCCTGTACAGGCAGTCCCCGAGTTACGCGGATCCGACTTATGTCGGATCCGCAGTTACGAACGGGGCCCTCCCTCTCCCTGGTCTCCAGCAGACCAGGGAGAGGAAGCAAAGTGGCGGTACACGGGGGCAGCGGACAGCCCAGACGCGTCTGGGCTGTCATCTGCCCGCGTGCTCCGCGGCTTTGCTCCCCGGGACGGGGAGCAAAGCAGAGCAAAGCCGCGGAGCCTGGGGTTCTTAAGTTGAATCTGTATGTAAGTCAGAACTGGCGTCCAGATTCAGCCGCTGTTGAAACTGATCAGTTTCAGCAGCGGCTGAATCTGGACACCAGTTCCGACTTACATACAAATTCAACTTAAGAACAAACCTATAGTCCCTATCTTGTACGTAACCCGGGGTCTGCCTGTATATCAGTGTCAAAGGAGGGGTATTACAAAAAGAGCTGAAGAGTAAGTCAGTATTATTTCCTGAGCTTTACCAATATAAGCCCCTTTGCCCTGCTCTACAACTTTGCAAACCCATATTACTACATTGGTACAACATTTGCATTTAAAAGAGCCTTAAGAGACAATCTTTCCCCAAAGGGCTCATAACTAGCAATGCTAGCAACTAGCAGATATGACAAGTAATGTGTTGTTATCAAGCTTGTTGTACAGGTAGAGTCACAGAGAGATTAAATGACTTGCCCAAGGTCACGTTGGAAATCTGTAGTTGAGCCAGGTTTTAAATCTAGTTCTCCCGAGTTCTGTGTCAATGTCTTGTTCACAAGGCCACCCTTGTTCTCTTTGGCTTTCTGGGGTTAAAAAGACATTTAGGAAATAAGAAAAAAGAACTGAAGCAGGAAAAAGATGATTTCTGCTTTTATTCCCAAATGCATAATTCAAGTATCATTAATAGTCAAGTTTCACATGAGAAACCAATTCCCATGGAAACTTTCACGATTCCTTAGAATGTCACTGCATCCTCAATATGGCCTCCAAAGTCATGCTGAAAGTTTCTAGCATGCTATTAGAGTCGGGGCTACATCAAAACTCACTAAATAAATAATAAATAATGAATAATAATAATAATAAAGAAAGGCAGTAAAATAGCTCCTTCCCTTTATTTTAAGGTACATTAGGGACCGTCGCCAAGCCTACTAAAATCAACAGGATTTTTTTCCAGAGATTTCAATAGGATAAGAAAAGCCCCAGTACGTACATTTCTACTTCTTGTACTTTATATGACTGTGCTGCCCCATACATACTTTACAAATCGAGTGTTTCTCTGCGTAAGTTACTGATTGACTAAATGGAACCTTTGTAGGTTACTGGGATTATTCTCACATGTTAAATGTCTGTCTCTGCACAGATGTGCATCCATGTACACACACACACACACACTATTATGAATGGCACATACTGTTATAGGTCCACTTAAGGTAGGCCAATTTTGCCCAGTCTACGTTTTCACTCACATGTATATCACTTTTACTGGCCATGCTGCTATTTTCCAGGCTGGCTGGCTGCCCAAGGGTAAAGTCTTCAGTAAAATTGCAGCAAGAATTACTCAGCTGCCACTCTTGTGTGCCTTCCCCCAAAGCCCTGGAAGGAATTCTGGCTGACTCAGCCAAAGTTCCCTTGAGAGAAAGGATGGAAGCTCTCGTCACCTTGCATCTTGATTACTGCAGCATCTTTCCTTGACAAATGCAATCTTCCCCCACCAGAATACAGCTGCAAAGAACATTTTCCTAACTTGTCACTTAGACCATGTCACCCCCTCTTTGAATTCACCTGCTAGCTCCTCCTTCTCTAACCGCATTGAGCATAAGGGGCTTGTGATCAATTTAAGGGCTCATAACAGCCTTTCCCAACCCTACCTGCCATCTCTCATTTGCTACTGAGATATAAATGGATGGTTCCGACATGCCAATTACACCAGCCTCCATCGCCTGCTTGTTACATTTTCAAACAAGAGCTTTCATGCCTTCTCCAGGCTGCCCCTGAGGCTTGGAAGGAAACATGCAAACATCCCCACAAGAGCATTCGTTATCCTCCTACAAAGCCCCCCTTAAAACTCATTTGCCACAGGGCCTGCAGAAAGCCTGACAAAGATCAGGCTGCCAGTGTGCTGATACCACGGTCTGTCATGCCGACCAAGACTGTCACATCTCTCTCATTTATCTGTCTCCGTCTGTTGTCTCTTGTCTTGTCCTTAAGCTGTAAACTCTTTGGAGCAGGGACTGTTTCTCTGTGCTGTCTTTGTTCAGCACCGAGCACAGTGGAACCCTGACCCATGGGTGTTTAGTAACGGAGGCAAGGAAGGCACAGCCTTCCCAAAACTGCCTACACGCCCCAGCCGCACAGAAGAGTTGAAGTTGGAGCCACAGCACAGCAACCTCAGCCCTCCAGGTGGCCAGGAAGGATCAGGCTGGGGGTGGGCGGGGCTTACTCCGGGAGGGAGGGGGGCTTCAGGCAGAAGGGGAGGGGCTGGGACTTCCCTTCCCAAGCTGGGCCTTCACCTGCCACCCATGCCCTGATCCATGTCTAGGACTCCTAAATAATAAATAATAGCAACAACTTAGGACTCAGGAGAGTGTTAGAAAAAAAAAACCCTGCCCCCCCCCAGTAAAAAAGTTTGGCCAGGCCGCTCTTGCTATAGTGGGCTGCAGTACTCCTTGGGCGAAACTGGCCGCACCCTTCCTGCATACCATTGCCTTTAGAAAAAGGGAAGGTGTGAAAAGGGGAAAATAGCCTCAGACTCTCCCACTTGTCATTTTGGTGTGAGAACTGCGGGGCTTACCTGGTCGCATGAAATCTGCACAGTTTCTGCCCAACCCCTGGGACACAGACCCCCACTTGGTGACCGTTGGGCTGTATATGGTAATATGCAAGCGTGGGAAAGCGATGTGCAGACTTGGGGATAAATACCCATCGCACAGTTCGCTCGAGGAGGTCTTCGCAATACACGTATCACCGTGCGTGTGCCTTCCTGTATACTCCAAAGCGCTGCCGGCCTGATCAATCAACCAGCCACCTCCCCCGACTCTCGGGCATAACCAAGGCCTTCGCAACTGATCCGATATCTTTGAAATGTTCCGTGTGCTATGTAAGCTGGTATGTATGATTTGATTTTCGTTGTTGTATAAGCTTAGTGTTGTAGTTGTTTGGGGTAGTACATAGAGTTTGTAGTTATTAATTAGTGTAGCTGGATCTCTTTAGAATAGAGACTATTTCCCTTGCCATTCCCATTGTTATATTTCTGACACGTTTAACTAGAAATCGTAGAATAAATATAATAAATACTGTAAATTCATTATTAACACGGTGTATTAAAAATCTGAGAATAAATACTATAAATTCATCACTGTTATAAATAAATATCTTTTATTTGCTAAAACTGTCCACCTGGTTCTGTCCTTCCCCCCCTTGGGTATGCATCATCGGACCTGTGATTCTCGTGACAGAGAGCTCGGATTGGTCAGTGCTCCACCCTGAGCTTCTTGTGTGAGTTTGGGGAAGTCGCGTAAGGACTGTCCACACTTGGAGAGGACAGGGGTGTAGTTTCCAGCACAAAGAGACATACCCACCCTAGCGCTGATTGAGCAAGTGGGCTAAAGATAACAGGTAGGTGAGGGCAGCGAGAGCAGCAGGAACACAACCCCTCCAAGGTGCACAGCATGTACTTGGGAAAGGCTAATCTTCCCCGCCCTTTCCATCCCCACTCAATTTTTAGTGGGTGAGCTCACTCAGGACATAGTGTGGAAAATTCTCTTTGAGCTGGGAATTACCCCACTCCCCCTCCTCCCAGCAAGAGTGTACACACACACACACACACACACACACACACACACACACACAAACCCCATCTCACACTACTCTTGGATAACAGCACTGCCTTGCTTTCTAGGCATGTGTGGGAGGGTAAATACATTAAAGATCATGAGACACTCAGGACTGGTCTACATAGTGGGCAAAGTCCAACTAGATCCAGCAACTTGGCTTAAGGTACGCAACTCCAGCTACATTGAATACATAGCTGGAGTCGGCTAACCTTAAGCCGAACTTGGCGCCATCCCCACAGTGGGCTTTCCTGACTCCTCACAAAAGCAGGAGTATTGGATGCCGGCGGGTACACCCTCTGAGTTCGATTTAGCATGTCTTAGCTAGACTTGATAAATATCCATCTCTGGAAGATCAATCACGGCATGAATTAGCTAGAGTCGACATACCTTAGTTCAACTTACATCCCCAGTGCGGGAGGTTGATGAGAGAAACTCTGCCATAGACTTCACTTACTTCTTGTGACCTGGTGAAGTACCGGAGTCAACGGGAGCATGATCAGTGCTCAATTTAGTGTGTCCTTACTAGACCCACTAAATCAACCCCAGGGAAATTGATCTCCACAGCATTGATCTCCCATTAGGTGGAGACAAGGCCTAAGGGTACATCTACTCTGGGACCCTCTCACTTTGTAGTCTTAGTCTCACAGGCCTGAATCAGCTGGCATAGACCAACCATGGGTTATTAATTGCAGTGTAGACATACCCCCAGTCTTTATGGTCAAGGAGAATGTACACGTATACAATGGATAGCTCCTTCGGGAATGTGACCTGTGCGCCCTCCCTCCTACACAACCACAGCTTGGGCTGTGGTGGAAAATTACAATCCACCTTTGTTCCAAGCTTATTAATTGGCCTTACAGCTATTACACAACTAAGCCTAATAGGGTCAGTGTGCATTATTTGTTTTCAATACTGGAAAGAATCAATACCCAATAAGACTTAATCACCTAATAAATGAGTTGCCAATTGTGGCGGTCTACACATAACCTGGTGATATACAAGGCTCATAGAAGGCGGGACAGTTTTGTGAATGAGCCACATTCCTGTACTGGATTGTGACAATCTTTACAATGCTGGTGCTAAGCTTTGCATCACTAAAGTGCTGTAGAAACAACCAGTCTTTGCGGCCCCAACCCTGCAAGCTCATACACATTGGTAGATTCCTTCATCCCCGGGAAGCCCCAATACCACCAATTCTGTGCAGGTATCAAGATGACAATGAGACAGCAGGATATGAAAATGGGAGGGGCAGGATGGGAGACAGCACTAAAGGGCTGGCTGGGAATTTAACAGGTGGGTGATGGAGGCCTGGTCGGAGGCAGGAGTCAACACCGTGAGAATGAACGAGTCAGGGCTAGGCTGCTGTGAAGAGTCACGATGAGTCTTAAAAGTGACGTCATAAAAAAGACAGAGCTGGTGGAGGGCTTCAAAGGGAGGGGATCATAGGGTCAAAGCACTGGTTGTGATCTATGCAGCAATGTCTTGAATTGAAAAGAGTGGGGCCAGGTTGCATTTGTCTGCATTAACGGATTGAGCTTCCACAGGTCTGTCCGCCTGAGATGGAAATTTACACCCAGCTTCAGTGCAGCCAGACCCTGAATGAGCTCGTCACAGAACACTAAATATGTGTCCTTAATGTCACTTTGTGCTGAAGAACAGCTGTGCTAGTGTCCGTGCTCATTTGACATTCCTTGTCACCCCAACGCACTCTACACAGAATCCCATGGATCCTTTGATCCTACTAAGCACAAAGCAAGTTCAAGACCATGTGGCAATGTCTCCTGGACAAACACTTCCTACTTGGAAAGACTAATTAAAATGTTTGTTGTTAATAAAATAAACCAGGGTGAAATGCTGATTTGCTTTGTCACCAATGTCACTGGAACTAGGATTTCACCCCAGGTCATGTCAAATATCTTAAAGGAATTTCCTGGGACGTAATAGGAACAACTGGGTCAGAGCTAGTGACTGTACGTAATACAGTCTTACCTGTAGTGGAAGAAGTCCCTTGCCATCTAGGGAACCCATGGTATCACTGTGCTGCAGGCATGGCTCATTGGGACAGCAAGGGTGGAACTTGTAGCTTCTGCTCCAAAAAGAAGAGTGCACGACTGGTTGTGCTAAGGAGAACCTCATTTACGTCTTAGCAAGCCTGCACAGGGGAGCAGTTCGGATCCTCACCAGCAGATGGCAGTGGCAACCATTCAACAGTGCATGGTAACATTCATTTCACTGTATAAGAGCTAATTCTCCTGGCATGAAAGCATCTTGGCAATAGTTAAAACTAATGCAAGCTGCAATGCAACCTCTGTTCCTGAGGACATCTTGTCCCTCCCCCACATATGGTAAAAGCATCATATTTGTGTGCACATGGTGCCACATTAAATCCTAGCTAACCTGCCCGGAGGGGGTGAATTTTCTCCACCCTGTGTTCTGCAGGAAGGCAGACGACATGACCTAATCTTGCCTCCTGGCCTTAAATGAGTCTAAATCTAACTTTCTAACGACATCCTGAATTTCAATTTCTGGAGGCTGACAAGTAGGAAGGAACAAGAAATATGGATGAGAAGGGTTGAGACAACATGACAATTACAAATCCATCCAATCCAGACGCTGTCAGATCTCCATCACAGGAGATTTTTAGGAAGGGTTAGACAAACATCTGTGAGGGATGGTCTAAATAATACCTAGTCCTGCCATGAGTGCAGGGGACTGGACTAGATGACCTCTTGAGACCTATGACTATGATTCATAGAAACCATAGGATTTCAGTCCTATAAGTCTAACTGCTTCCACTGAGGCATGAGGATATTAGAGCTATAGCTCTCATGAATATTAATATTTAGTGATTTAAATTCATTGGGAACCAGCACCAGACTAGGCTCCCTAAAGCAGTTGCTTAAACATCTGTTCTATTCCATTTAATCAGGAATGACATGATTTGGAAGAATGGCTCACCTCGCCAGGTCTACAGCGCACCCAGAACAGGGGGAAACCATGTCAACAACAGGGATCAAACCCTACTCATCTCCCTCTCACAAATGCCAGCTAATGCCCATGGAAGATTTGCAGGAAAAAGGCAGGGCGGGTTTGGCCCTCTCTGTAACCTTCCTTGGTTGGAGGGGGATCAGATGCAATCCAGAGTCTGTCGTCACAGGTGGAAAATGTTATACCAATGATAAAATCCAGAGGATGTGAAAGGCAGAAAAATCACCTGGACAAAGGATTCTAAATGAGCGGCCTTGACATGCACGATATGTATTTTAAATAGCATCAGAACACAGATAAAAGCCCATATGTGTGTATTTGCCTCACATCCCTAAGCACAGTGTTTTCTGTTTCTCATCCACTTTGCAACTTGAGTTCCAAGCTGGAGTGTTCTTAAGCAGGCATGATCTGCTCCGAAAGCATTCAGTTCAAGAGTAAGGCTTTGTTACTAGATGTTTGAACTCTTATTAGCCAAGTGACACAGGCTGGAAAGCCGCACAGATTCTGGGGAGGTGCTCTTAGCAGAGGAACTCCTTTGAAGTTGGGGCTGTGTAAGAACCAGAGCGGTCTCCCTGGAGCTCACTAGGAGTCTATTCCAAGAATTAATTATCTTATTTTACCACTTTAATAATTATATTGGGAATAAAAACGGTTTATAAAGACAGGCACAGACCTTCTCTGCCAAAATAGGCCCTCAGTGCCGTCTCAAGTGGCAGCTAGAGGTAGATTCTGAGAATGCTGCCGGTTACTAAAAGCATCTGAAAATATTCACACTTCATCACAAGGTAAAAAGCACAGCATCTGATTCTCATTTCCAGGAACACCAACACCCCTTCACAGCACGCTGTCAGTCTCAAAGAATTTCTATCGATTTTGAATGCCCTTTACACTGCCAGAGCACTTGTAAAAGAACCACATGGCTCACATACCCTTTAGTAACTCCAGAACAATCCCTGACACAGTTATCTTGGTAGATCCTATTCATATATGGCAAGGGGAATAAACTATACTGGTAGCAGAAATTACCGGACTCACCTTGTCTCTCTAACATAGTGAAATAAAGCATCTTTATATAAGTGTCCACATTAGGAATTGTGTTGGTTTAACTATCCTGGGTGTACACACACACACACACACACACACACACACACACACACACACACACACACACACACACACACCCTAAACCAAGTGGCTATCTTGGTATAAAAACTCAGGCAGGCAGGCACGTCCCCTCCTCCCCCCCCAACCCACGTGGCTATCCTGGTATAAAAACTCAGGGTGGACTAGGCAGTACAGTAAATAACAATCTGGTTCACAACATCACAGCAGGAAGTATCTGCATCTGCTACCTCTATCCTGCAGTCAAGGTGGGAGCAGGTATTTTGTGGGTAATCTGCTTGCAGACTGCAATTGTCAGTCATTGGTCACAATCCTGAAATAATTACAAGATCTCCCGGGTAGCTTCTGGCGCTGCAGCATCCCGGCACCAGCTGCCCCATCAGGAAGGCAGGATAAGGAATGCCCTGAAGAGAGGGAGGTGGGGTGGGTTCTGGACCGGCCTACGGGTTAGACCGTTGGCCTGGGGACCCCACAGTTGTGGGTACAAGCCCCAAGGAGAATCACCACAGCCAGCACCGACGCACATTTCATCAGCTCACACCCGCTGAGGTTGCCTTGCTCTGTCACCCCTTGGCTATGCAATTCAAATTCCCCGTAAAAACAACTGTTGGGATGGCAAAAAAAGAGCAACCACCATAAAACCCCACACATCTTTTCTTGGCTTCATAAGCGACAGAACAGAACAGACCTCACCAGCACGTATTAGCCATCAAACCCCTCCCTGTCTGCAGCTCTGTCACTCTCCACACGGCGCCCACACAAGTATAGAACTTATAGCGCCAGAAACATCAAGCCACGTGGACCAAAAAGATTGCCCCCTACATTTTTTTTAGCAGGCTCAGTTCTGGCTCATGCCGGGTCCGGGATCTACTACCGCTGTGGCTCTTCATTTAAAACGTATTAAGAACTGGGCGGGCGGGCAGGCAGTTCTAGTTCACGCCGAGTCTGGGAGATCAGACTGCCCCCTGCCCTCCACCCCAGACAGGGGCTGATGCCACCTGAACTGCTGCCTCTTTAAAAGAGGCAGCAGCACAGGGCGATAGGCAGCTTGACCACAAGTGGAGCTGTTTTTTTAAACTGGCTCCCCTTGTGTACTAGCTCCCGCCTGGCACCCCACGCTGCTGCCAGCCATGTCCCCGGGGACTATAGACTAGTCAACTAACTGATAAGAATTCATGAGCTTACTCGGACTATTCAATTAACCGATATTTAACATCCCTAGTCCAGAGAGGGTGTGGGTCTGGCCCAATGCAATAGCTAGAGACTCAGACGTTTAGCCCACTTCGGTGCCTGGCCACTGATCCACAGGTGACACTTCTGGGACACTCTGAGCAGGGCTACGATTTTGTCATGGAGGTCACAGATGTCAGGGAATCCATGACTGCCAGAGACCTCCGTGACTCGAGCCGGAGGGGCTGGAGAACTGCAGGTGCTGGGTGTGCCACTGGTGCTGGGGGTGCCCTGGAGCTCAGAGACACCATGGGCTGCTTCTGCTCACCACAGTCGTGCTCTGCTGTGTGGGTGGGTGGTGCCCCACAGCTCCAAGCCAGGCTCCTGAGTGGTGTGGAGACTCCATTGCTCCCAATTTTGCCACATATATTTTTTAGCATGAGAGTCAGACAGGCCATAGGGTTCTGTGCTTTTTTCTTCATTGCCCATGAGCTGTTGGGTAAAGCTACGATCGTTTAGAACGAGTCCATGAGGCATGTCTCGCGGTCTCCTGCCAGGTCAGGATAGGTTTTTAGGTGGCAGAATGTGCCTGTCCCCAAACACTTTCCTTAGTATTAACCTTTTGCTATACACAGCCCTTGTGACAGTGCGCAGTGCCCACGACGTGCTGGTGAGAGAAATACCCATCCAGCTGCTACCCCACAGCAATCTGTCTGGTGCCCGCCGGACACCCCTCAGTGCTCTGCACTCACTGTGAGTTGTGGATCAGCAGGCAGCAGCGACTTAGTGGTAACTACCGGGCTGCGGGCAGCAGCGCTGACACGTTCTGATCTTCCTCAGCCTACCCGAGCAACCGAGCTTCACTGGCACCCGCCACACAAAGGACACTGCTCCAGGCAGGAGATTTTGCTGGTACAGTAATTCCTCATTTAACACTATAGATGCATTTCTGAAAATGTTCGTGCTAAGCAAAAACGTGCTTTGCAGGGTCAATTTTCCCATTAAAAATAGAATCATAGAATACTAGGACTGGAAGGGACCTCGAGAGGTCATCGAGTCCAGTCCCCTGCCCTCATGACAGGACCCAGTACTGTCTAGACCATCCCTGATAGACATGTATCTAGCCTACTCTTAAATATCTCCAGAGATGGGGATTCCACAACCTCCCTGGGCAATTTATTCCAGTGTTTAACTACCCTGACAGGTAGGAACTTTTTCCTAATGTCCAACCTAAACCTCCCTTGCTGCTCCCTTTGCTTCTTGTTCTATCCTCAGAGGCCAAGATGAACAAGTTTTCTCTCTCCTCCTTATGACACCCTTTTAGATACCTGACTAATGGAAAAGGTGGGGGTTGCGTTTCAGGTGGTGGCGGCAGAGTCAATATTTTATTGGTGCTGGGTTGTCACTGTCAACATTAGATATCTAGCAACACAAGTTGCCGTGGTTTGTTAAAACACAAAGATAAACACGTGAGTGAGTGGAGAAGCGCGGTGACCACGTGTATTCATCCGTTCATGCGTATTACCATTGTTTTCACCAACTTATACTGCCGCACAAAGTAGTCCACCACTTGGTTATTTTTGTGTTATTTTGGGGATGGTCGTGTTATTCGAAAAATGTTCCCTAAAAAAAAATCGTGCTATTGCGAAAACGTGTTAAGTGGGCACGTGTTAAACGAGTAATTACTGTACTAGCAGGGTCGCCCCATCAGTCCTGCACCCACGCACCTTCACTTTCCCGCGGGGGGCAAGGGACAGCTGCTTTGCAGGGTGGCCTGCCCTCCACAGGTGGGGGGTTGTGCTCAACGGCTGCAGGGCCACTTGGGTAGGAGCTATGGGGGGTAGGCCCAGAGGTGCAGGAAGGCAGGAGCAGGACAAGGAGGCAGCTGGAGTCGGGCCCGCTCCTACACTCACTGGCAGCGGTGGAAGGTGGAGCTGGGAGCCGGCGGAGCAGACCTGGCTGGGGCTAGGTCGCTCCACTTCCCACTGTGGTTGGTGAATGTGGGGGTACGCCCCACACTAATGCCCCGGGCTGCATCATTCAAGGGTGGGGGCTGAGGAGAAGGGGTGGAACAGGGGAAGGATGGGGACAGAGCAGGAGCAGGAAAAGGTGGGGTGGGACGGAGCACGGGTGGGAGCTTAGGGGAAGGGGTGGAAGTGGAGCAGGGAGGTTGTCCCAAACATCCCCCTCCCTCCCCAGGGATAGCCCTGCCGGGTGCAGCCTGCAGGGGAGGAGGGGCACCTGGGTGATAGGTCCACCCTCCAGAGCTGGCACTACTCCATACACAACACGCAGCTGCCTAGGGCACCACAAAATTTGGGGGCGCCCTACCCAGAAACCCCAAATTTTCTGGCACCTGACCCAGCTAAGTATTTTGCATATTGGTAGGGACTGCTCTGGGTGCTAGTTAAAAGTTAGAACTTTCCCATCAGGGGCTACTCTGCTGCAGGCCAGACTCAAGGGGAGGAACCAGCCTAAGGCATAGTCCACAAATGAAGCCCTAGAGGGGGGCCGAGCTACAGGTAATCTGCTGCAATGCCTGCCCTCGGAACAGCGGGTGGAACAAACACCTAGGAAGAAGGCCAAGACACTATTAACCCCTTCACCGATACCTCCAGCAGTGATGTTCTAATCTCCTGCAGCTGCGCAGCCCAAAACACAGAGTCAGATCAACCTCTAGTGGGAAAATCTGAGAAGGACACTCTTCTGAGACAGTGAAAATCCCTTGGAGATGCCCAGACCTAAGGCAAACGATCACGCCAATTCAGAGGAATATAAATTAACCGAGTCACATAAAGTTGCTCGATTCTCACCTTCTGTAAAATTCAGAACAAAACTGCTCAAAGTCCAGCAGATCCCGGTCTCACAGGTAAACTCTGGCAAGAGTCAAGAAATGAAGGAGAGTTTAGGAGAGATTAGGGACCGTGGAGTAGATTTTGAAGCAGATCAAATCTTATTGTCAAGATCTGGAGCTCCAGTGGCCAACCTCTTGCTAGGATTCACCAGTGCTCTGGTTTAAGGCATTTACACGGCTCACATTCCAAGTGAGAGTGCTGTTCGGTGTTGCAGAATGTAACCATATATTCTGCAGACCACATGCCGATCTAGGCAGCTAGGGTGTGTCTAGACTACATGCCTCCTTCGATGGAGGCATGTAGATTAGCCAGATCGGAAGAGGGAAATGAAGCCGCGATTAAAATAATCGCGGCTTCATTTAAATTTAAATGGCTGCCCCGATCTGCCGATCAGCTGTTTGTCGGCAGATCGGGGCAGTCTGGACGCGATGCGCCGACAAAGAAGCCTTTCTTCATCGGCACAGGTAAACCTGGTTTCACGAGGCTTACCTGTGCCGATGAAGAAAGGCTTCTTTGTCGGCGCGTCGCGTCCAGACTGCCCCGATCTGCCGACAAACAGCTGATCGGCAGATCGGGGCAGCCATTTAAATTTAAATGAAGCCGCGATTATTTTAATCGCGGCTTCATTTCCCTCTTCCGATCTGGCTAATCTACATGCCTCCGTCGAAGGAGGCATGTAGTCTAGACACACCCCTAGTGAGTATGCCACAACTGCGCTGGGCAGCACCACGCCAGGGAATTGCTGCTTGTTTTTGACGAGCTTTAAAAAGATTTGTAGAAGGAAGAAAAGCCAGCTTGGCTTCCTCCCATTACCGTGCTCTTCTTGCACCTGACAAGCTCTGTAACTGGCCTTGCCTCCAAATACTGAGGGCCAGGCGCTCCTCTCGTTTACAGCATCTCGGCACAACGGCGCTCAATAACAGAGCAGAACCTGAGCCAAACTTTTCTATTTTTGAACCTCTTGCCTCTGCTAATGCTGTTCTCCTCCTATTGGTCATTCCAGATTATCCCTCCATGTTGCCAGTGCTGACTCATCGTCCCTTAACACTGAGGTCACCTGGGCCATCCCAGTCCTCTCTCCTGGGCCTACGTCAGAGAATCTTCTCCCCCGCCAAGCTGGAGTCAACCCAGTGCTGGTGAAAAGGGTTGGAGGGGCAGCACTGAACACGGGAGACATGCAGTTTCTCCACAGAACTGGGCCAAACTTTTTTGGTGCAGGAGGGGGCCTGGCACAGAAGAGGCGGTAGAAGCTCCTCAGCAGGTTTCTCCCCAGTCATTCTGTGGGTGGGAGGGAAGGCTTGGTGCCAGCAGTTCTAACCACAAACCCCATGGGCCCTAGTGGGTCTACAAGAGGGCAGCATCGTTGACACAGACACCTGCTCCACTGCCTTCGCGCTAGCTGTGGGGCCCCAGCACACTCTCCCTGTCTTGGAGCAGCACAGCTCCATCGTAGGCCTGCTGCCAGGGTTCCAGCTAATCCCTTAGGATCCCTCTTTCCTCAGCATGAAGAAATACATTGATTCTCCACTGTCTTCTCTGCACGGCATGTTGATACAAATCTCCAAGGGCCTCCCCCTATCCGTGACTCCCCAAACTAGGGATTTCAACGTGTAGACGACTACATGGTTCACCGATAAGCCTAAGCTTATCGATTCATCCTGCTGACTGCATGTGCCCCCCTCCCCTTTGCTGCCTCTGTAGCAGAGGCAGTAAAGAGGGGGAAGCTGGAGCCGATACACGTGAGGAGCTGGCTCTTAAGCCAGCTCTCCATGCATGCTGGCTCTGCGGACTCACTTGTCCCCTTCCCTTTTGCTGCCTCCTACAGAGGCAGCAGGGTTAGGGCAGGCAGGAGCTGGTGTTTGGGGGGAGCTGGCTTAAAAGCTGGCTCCACCACCAAGCACCGGCTCCATGGAGCTGCCTTTCCTCTTGCGCTGCTGCTATCAAAGGCAGAAGAGAGACAGGGGAGGCTGCCACGGAGCAGCCTCTCTCTGCAGAGGGCCCGGGCTCCCTGCAGACAAAGGCTGCACTGGCTTCCCCTGGAGCAACTTCTGTCCATGGTGAGCCTGGGCCTGCCGCTGACAGAGGCTGCTCTGCGACAGCAGTCCCTGTGCGTGGGGGGTCCTAGCTCTCCACAGACAGAGGCTGCTGTGCGGGAGCAGCCTCTGTCCGCAGGGAGCTCATACACCCTCCCCCCCCCCCCCGCTGCCAACAGAGACTGCTGTTGCGGAGCAGCCTCTGATACAGAGGCAGCAGCACAGGGTGACAGAGGGTTCCCTGGGAGTGGGGCTGGGAGCGCACTGGTGGCCGGCCCCACCCCTTGGACTATCGAATAGCCACGTAGCTGCTAAAATTTGATGCGGTTACACGACTATTCAATTACACACTATCTAACATCCCTACCCCAAAGCCTGCTGAGGGAACTCCATGGAATCAGGGGCCGAGGGGAACATATCGAGAGTGGAGGCAGGATGCAGGGCTGTAAGTGTTGATGCTGGCTGGAAGAAGCGCACCTGTGTAATGGGAACTATAAAACCAGAGCTGCAGGAACTGTGCTCTCTCCTAGATATATTCAGCAGTCCAACACATGAAATCTCTGAGTCTTTCATTGAAGCACTTAATATCTGATTGACATTTTCAATAGAAACTATATAAAATCTACACTGATGATCTTTTTTGCTTCTGCAAGCAATAGATAATATTGAATACAGTGAAATGATTTACAATTTAGCTCTCTGGAGATGAGGGCGACCAGATTGCAAACACGCAAAATCAGGACAGGGGGCAGAGGATAATAGATGCCCATATGAGAAAAAGCCCCAAATAAACTGTCTCTATAAATCGGGACATCTGGTCACCTTACCGCAGACTGAACCTGAATGGCAGCACATCTGTTCAACATCTTGCAGTCTCTAGAGGTTTTCATTTTTGGTCTGTGTGACAGGGCGTTCGCCCTGCACGGGCCCTTTAAGAGCAGGGTCTGGGAGTTTGGCCCCAGCTGAGGCCATGTTAGATGATTGGGGCCCAGCTGGGAACCATATAAATGATGGGCTGCTGCTCCTGTGGAGGAAGGCAGTGAGAGCCTGGCTGCTGAGGGAGGAGGAGGCTCCCTGGAGCTAGGGCAGGGCAGGGCAGGGCAGGGCAGGGCAGGGCAGGGCAGGGCAAGGCAAGGCAAGGCAAGGCAAGGCAAGGCAAGGCAAGGCAAGGCAAGGCAGGGCTGGGCTGGGCTGGGCTGGGCTGGGCTGGGCTAGGGGAGCTCTGGCCAAACAAAACCCCAGACTGCTGAGCCTGAAGGAAGGCCCGCTGAGGAAACAGCAACCCCCAGAAGGGGGCTCAGAGACTGCTGTGGGAACTGCCGGAGGGCAGTGTCCTGAAGAGGACGCCGTGGCCAGGAGGAAAGAGGGGAAACACCACCGGAGGGAAGGCACCCTGACACCAGATGGAGCTAATTCCGTGGACAGATGGCAGGGGGTGCTACGGTGGTGAGTGGACCCCCCCACACTCTAATTAATAATTTGCTTTTAAAAATAGTGGTTTCTATGTTTATTGAAGAGGTAAAATTTTTCTCTTATGACTCAGATTTAGCAGCAAGCAAGCCATGTTTGGTCACCTGTCTCATTACTAAACAATCACCAGAAAGGGGCTTATTTGTGGTGACTGTTTTAGGGGTTTGGTTTGTTGTTTTTGTTTGGTCCCTTTTGCTATGGAGGGGAACAGAATTAAATTTTATTATTTCAACTGAAACCAGTTTTGAGGAGAGTATATTGGATTTTTTCTTTCAATTGAAGAATGATATTGATGTACAGTAGTAGTAAATACTCAAGCCTCATGTATCTGTTTCTACTTAAACCTAAAGCAGTTTTTCTGAGGCTTATCAGCAGGGGGCATTAATGTTACATTAAATTAAATACTGAACCACCACACAAAAATGCTGTCTGGAGTATTTTATGCTTTTAATTTCA
The DNA here is from genome assembly GCF_052426305.1 of Pelodiscus sinensis. NCBI lineage: Eukaryota > Metazoa > Chordata > Testudines > Trionychidae > Pelodiscus > Pelodiscus sinensis. Next base: position 8,897,601 of record NC_143057.1, read on the forward strand.
TATACTTTCTTCCAAGTATATTTTCATTGACATCACTTAATTTGTTACAGAGGAACTCGAGTTCTAGATAATCTTCTGACAGGGCAGTTTGCTTACTAATTGCTACATGCATTATACAGATTTCAAAAATCCATCGTATTATATCCATTGGGTTAAATAAAAAAAGAGCTGGGATGATGTTACGACCACCACCACCACCACCAATATTTGTAGTTATGCAGTACAAGGACGCATCTTCATTAGGCCAAAAAGGCGTGTTCTTAACTCATGTTTTCTAACTAGTGGTGAGTAACATGGGGTGAAATCCTAGTTAAGATGAGACCGCTTTTAATTTTAACCCACATTAACAAGTCATAGTGTAACATAGGTTTCCTCAGAGCCTTTATAAGGTTGGCACTCTGATTGAACTTAGTCCGGGGATTTTTTTCAACACGAAGTAATGTCGTGTTCTTAATTTAAATCCCCAGGATTGCTTTCAAAATTCACAAGGAGACTGATACTGCTTCTGGGAGACTCCACACCAATCTAGGAGGGTTGGCAACACTAACCTTTTACCTTGTCCCACTACATCCTATAAAAGCTACAAACCGCTTTGTGTTCATCCCCGTGCTAGCAACCACGAGTTAAGAATATAGCATTTTTCCCTGCCTTCATTACAGGTTGGATCTCGCTGGTCCGGCACCCTCGGGACCTGACTGGTGCAGAAGGAGGGGATTTGCTGGACCAGGGACGGTCCTTCCCCTCGTGGCCGTGCTACCACCGGGTTAGGGCTCCAGCCTGCCCCCGTGGCTGCCTCAACCCCCCCAGGGCTCTTCCCAGCTCCGCTGCTGTTGGGGCTAGAGTGCCAGAGCTGAGCAGCCGGGACAGAGCTACGCAGCTGTCTGGCTCCACGGCTAGAGCTCTGCAGCCGGGGTAGAGGGACAGGGCTGGAGCTCTATGGCCCAGGCCAGAGTTCCTTGGGTGCCGCTGGGGCTGGAGTTGCCTGGCCGCTGGGGCCAGAACTCCCTGCCATGCCATCCATCCTCCCCCTGCGCGCGCACACACTCTGGGCTCCTGGCTGAATCGCTCCTGCCCCCCGCCCGACCTCCCTCTTCCTGGGCTCTGTTGTCCAGGACCATCTGTGGTCCATGCGGGCCCAGGGAGTCTTGGTTAAGGGGGGTACAACTGGTAGCATTTTATCTCATGTTAGCTGCCACATATTAGCTAACAAGTCAAGAACACACCTGTTCTCCCAGTGAAGACAGCTCACAAAAGTCTTACTTTGGGAAGTAAACTGAGCATTTGCAAAGGCTAGGAAGGCAAAAAATAGGACTACCCGTGGGCTGGCTGGCTGCCTGCCCAGGGCAGAATTTCACACCAGATGCATTTTGAGTATCTCACTGACATCGGCCACTGTTGGAGGAAGGCAAGCCCTTCTTGAGAGTCCTACTTTTCTAAGATTTCTCCTCCAGCTGGAACGGAGACAAGGTTTTTTCCAAGATCAGATGAGGCACACTATTTTGGAGGGCATATTTCTATGACCCCCCCCACTAATTCACATGCACCCTGCGTGCGAGATCTTGAGTGGGTGGTGGTCTTCCAAATGGCATCCCCCCTGCAGCATGACCTTGTGCGCACTGTGCATGGTCCTACTGAAAGGGGCAGGGCAGCGTGCATCCCCCATGCCACACAACCTTGCATGTCTGGTGCCTGCCTGGGCATGTGGGAGGAAGCAGCCTGCGCCACTCACATGAGGACTGTGTAACAGGGCATGCCGTGCCACCCTGGCGCCTCCTGCTGGCCATTCTGGGAATTGGCTCTCAGCCCCTTGGGGTGGCCTGCATCTAGTGGTGTCACACCTGCCATCACTGCTGCCTCCACTGTTTTTCAACCCACATCACTCCTTGGATGAAGCATCCTCTTCTGGGCATGGCCCTCCAGGTGCACCCAACTCCACTTTCTCCCCCCTTCCCGGGGGGAATGAACTGTGTCTAGTCCCGCCACTTGCCTCCGTGGCAAACTGCAGTATCAATCTAGCCACTCACCTCCTGGGCAAGGTGCAGTCTGTGCTCGGTCCATTGCCTTCAATGGGAAGTGGGACTACTGGGGTGGAGGGACCCAGGCCCACTCTCTATTCTGGGCCCCGACCCAGGGACCTGATAGCCAAGAGCCACGTACTGCCCTTCCTCCAGCTTTTGCTGCCTGATCCCAAGGCCAATTCCCCGTCACCCCAGCACCTTCTTTGCCCTTCATATTGGGGCATCATTCTGATCGCTCCTGCAACCCTGCCCAGCAGAGCTTTGTTGAAGGAATTCTTCTCCAGGGAACCAGCCCTCCAGGGAGAGACTCCCTTCTATTCTGCTGGGCCTCCCTGTTTATATAGCCCTTCCTGGTCCTGATTGGTTGCTTCAACAAGCCTCCTCCTTATTGACTCTCAGTAAGCGCTCTTCCTATTGGCTGGGGTTCTGCACAGCCTCTCTGAGAGCTGCTTTAGCCCCCCTGTAATGTGTGTGGGGCAGCTGCCCTGTCACATACTAGATGTCCAGTATTCAGGGAATGCACGAGTGACCACTGTACCAGAAGGCAGGTTACAGGATGACACACATCACTGGCTGGCTTCAGTGTAGCACAGTCTGTCAACTCCAGAAACTCTCACAATAACACATGGTATGTCAACAGATTGTCAACCATGACACCACTTTGAATAACTTTCACGTGAATTATGCTCAGGATCCCAGTCAGGATTACCAACTCCAAGAATCCAAATAAACCATGAGTCAGTTCTCCCCAAACATCAAAACACTGTTTTTAAACCTTATGATCTCCAGCCAAAGACAAAGAGATCCAGAGGTTCCAGTTTCACCCCCTGCCAACAACCCCTAGAGGCACCGTAACACTTCGCACTATGATTTATGTAAGACAACTTGCCTTATCGTATTTATATCTCCTGTTGAAAGTCACTTGCTCCTTTTATTTTTTGCAGAGCAAGAATACATCATTACAATATTACCTACTAGAAGATTTACCCAGTGTTGCTGAGGGTTCTTAACTCAATTTTTCTTTTTGGAACATGTCCATGCTTCATTTAAATCACTGCTCCGGGGTGGGGTTGGGATTGTGGGGTTCAGGATGCAGGCTGCCCCGGGGAGACAGGGGTACTCCAGCATAAGCTCACCACAGCAGCTTGGGGCCAGGTAAGAAACACCTCTCTATGGCCACTGCAGCACCAGGAGACCCAGGTGAGAGAGGGGTGCAAGTCCCCCAGCTGGGGCAGGTCCATATTCATCTGCCCTCTGCACTCTCTAGCTACAGTGAGGAATGCAGCAAACTGTGCACTTTCCTCTCACAACCTGTTAAAGCAGCCAACAATGTCCCCATATGAATTGGGGGAGGGGGGGAAGGGGAGGATGTCAGCCTCCCGCCCCTCCTAAAAGGTGCCTGGGGGGGTGGAAGGATTAGGGCTGAGACAATTCCAGACTTGGGGGGAGGGACACCTCCAGTCAGCCCCTTTCACCAGCTTGGTGACTGTCTCTTTTCTCTGAGTAGCAATCCCATTCCAGGCACATCCCAGGCACAAGCAAACCCTTATCTTGCTTGAAGATGGGATACGGGGAAGCTGTATACCGAATTTGGCAGTCCTAGCTCTTAACGTTTAGGAGTTCTTGAACAGACAGACAGGCACACAAACTCTCTCAAATACAGAGCTAACGTAACTGAGCAGCAGTAATAATGGGCTTCAAAACTCCTGGTGAAGTCACCAGAGTCTTGCATGTGACAGGATTTCAGGATAGGCCCGTTAGCAAAATTTTAAAGTGATGTTTATATTGTAGTTGTCATAAACCCTCAGGTTTTCTTTGCTCCTGGGGAATGTAAATAGGATTTGTGCAAGTATCAAGAGGAGAACATTAGACCCAAAACTGTCAAGAAGAAAGTGTATTGGATTTTTTTTAAATGAAGAATGGTATTACTGCAAAGCATTCTTATAATACTTCAGTATCCATGTATATTATTCATATTCCTGCTCTGCCTAAGACAGAGCTCCTAAGATTTATCAGCAGGGGGCATTAACGCTCTGTCAAAGTCAGTACACAACAAAAATGTGCTGCTTCTAGCACTTAACACCTTACAACGTTCCGAACTATGGGAGAGGGTAACTTTTCCTCAGAAAAATCAGCATTAAAATGTCATCTTTTCTGAATGAGTCTCTTAGCAATGAAAGCAGAGTGTGGCTGCAGCTAGACTCCTCTGCATTCAATTACAGATGCCCAAGGCTTGCTTTTTTTTTTATTTCAGGATTGTATGCCTTTGACAAGGCAGCTGCAGAATCAGCAGCTCCAAATCAAGAGAACTCTGCTGAATTTCCAACACAAGCCTGAACATCAGTAACGTTTGCACAACCTTCTATAAACGGAATGGGAGATTTTCCACACAGCAATCTTTGCCAGGAGCAGCCCTTCCCTATGACATGCTGGGCCTGCTATGGATAGAAGCTGCTCCCAACACCTGGAGCAGCCCCTGTCCATAGCAGGTGGAGAGTTCCTTCAGCCCCTACCAGGTAACCTTTCACATCCCTATTATCAACCTGTCTTTGGGCATGTGATAGGGACAGCTACAGGCTGCCACAACTAAACTACTATTTTAGCATACAACCTCAAATATATCCACTTCAGCTGGGAATCACACCCCTACCTCCTAGTGTACGATGTTGTCTAAAACGGCTTTGGAATTGAGGACAAAAATGGGGAAAAGATTGTATTAGAAGAATGACATGAGGTTCAGTTTATTGCAACACTCAAGTCAAGCTGGGATTCTCAGCTTTCCAAGCGTATGTTGCAGTGACTTCAGCATTAGCCAGTCACAAGATTTTAAAAACATGTCATTTTGATTCCTGTCACATCATGCAAAATCAGAAAGCAAATTCACACATTCAGATAAATACCTTATGGCATCTCCTCCCCATCCAGTTTAATTCTCCTCCCTCTCAAGAACCATTTGAGTCAGATGACAACGCCTCACACGCTCGGGACGCTTGGAAATCAAGCTTTCAGGAGGTTCAAAACATTGTCTCACTCCAGGGGCGTGAGGGATGTTGACTGCTATAATCCTCTCCTAACTGAAGTGCAACCATAAGAAAAATAAAGGGGAATGATTGGAAACACAGATTTACAGGTTCAGTGTCCAATGAACTGCTGGGATTCCAAATGGTTTGTCTGACCAGTGTAAATGCTTTGAAGAGCAGCAAGCTACTCCAAGCACTTGTCCTATGCCAGTGTTTCGGAAGGAGGAAACAAATTAGCTCTTGAAACAAGAATACATGCCAGTATATCATGTGAATAAGAAAACGGAAACACTATTGTCTACTCTCATTTCAGTCTAATCAGTGCTTTATAAAAACAATACATTTTCCTCAGACTTCTACAATACGCTGCATTTGATACAATCCTATTGACATTTACAATTGTTGCATGATCAACCAAAACCATGTCTATACTTACCAGGCCGGAGCTCAATCTTCTGGCATTTGATTTAGCAGACCTAGTTAAGACTTGCTATATCAAATGCTGAGGGTGGTTCTGGTCGGCACCTATACTCCTTGTAGTCGCAAGGAGTAAGGAAAGCCGATTGGAGCATTTGCTCCCATCAGCCTCCCTCTGTGAAGACAGCGTCAAGCTTGGCTAAAGATAAGCCGACTTCAGCTGCGTATTTTACATAGCTGGAGTTGCGCACCTTAACCCCACCTTCCAGGCCTAATGTAGATCTGGCCTCAGTGAGGGACAAGCTTTCAAGCCACACAGAATTCTTCTGCAGGTCTGGGAAATGAACTAACAGCATTGAGTTTTAGTTTCTAAAATGTATTCTTAAACTAGACCCAAAAACCAGACAAATGTTTCCTTGTACAGAAGGCAGACTATGATATAGATGGACCAACTTTTATTGGATCAACTTTTGGGACAAGCTCTCCCTGAGTTCAATCAGACTTACAAGTCTAATTTTCAGCTATTTTCTTGCTTTATTTATTTGGGAACTATAATCCCCATTTTCCAATTATCTGGTAGTTCTCCAACAAACTTCTACAAATTGTGATAGATTCCTAATTCACAGACCATTCATGAGATTATTGCCATGGCCACATGATCCTTTGTTTACTTCTGTGCTACTTCACCTAAATACTTTTTTACTTTTTCACTCATCTCATTCTTCTCCAGTTTGCCCTCATTAATTCCCGTAGACGCTGTCATAAACAGGGGGAGTGCTGACCAGCACCCGGTGATTAAGGGGTGAACTCAGATACCTAGCAAATGTAAAAGCCGGGGAGCGGGAGAACCAATCTAGACAGAGGGTTGAAAGTTGAATTGGATATAGGTTCCCTGCCTGCCTTCTTTGGGTTGGAGAGTTAAACCAGGAGATGAGAGACAGAATGATTTAAACCCAGGCATGACGACCATGCCCCCTTCCTCCTCCCCATGGAATTCAGGACACGGGAGCGGACTGAAGAAAGATAAAATCAGAAGTGAGTACCAGGGAAATGTGAGTCCTGTCGCGTTCAGGGTATTTTTTCTTTATTTTGCAGTTTGGTTTGAACTGCGTCGTATGAATCTCTGCCTCCCCTCTCCCATTTACTACCATCTAAGCATTGTGCTGAGACTTTTGTTTGTTTATTTGGTTGCTCTGTAACATCTAGCAATCAAGTATGCCTTATCAAGTTTATCTTCTGTTTTGTAATAAAAAAAAATCGATTTTTTTTTGGTTTGTTTTTTTTGTTAAGATGAGGATTTGATTCTTGTGTTCTGGAAGGTCTGTCTGTGTGGGTCTGACCTGAGGGATCATCAGGATGCAGCTTGTTTTCCTCTTTTCTTTTTCAAGCTCTTTTTGGGCAAAAGAGCTTGGAATACTCCTGGGTGTAATTTCAAGTGTTCACTCACGGTCTTAGGGAAAAAGCACTTGATGGTGGCGGCAGTTCCCCAAAATCTGCGTATTAGGATTCTGGGGGGAAGTTTTTGTAACCAGTGCCTGTAGAGGGAAGGTTTTGAAGCTCTCTTGCGGGCCCTCACCTTCTGCACTTGGAGTGCCAGAGTGGGGAACAGCCCTGACAGAAGTATCTTTCATATATATTGTTAAAAAAGCCTCTACCTTTCAAATACAGAAGAACACTTCATTTAGTTCTTATGCCATATTTTGTAGCCCTCGTTCATAGGAGCATTTTCTGTGTATGCTTAATTTTCAGTAATTCAGTAAGCCCATTTCTATTAACCAGAATACCTAAACCTGTAGTTAACTTTAAGTTATTCAAGGACTGGGGAAAAAAGCCAACACTTTGCAGGGACAGACAAAGAGCTGTTTAGCTTACAAAAAATAAGGCTTGAGAGGTGACTTGATTACAATGTAGAAATACCTTCGCAGAGAGAAAATACAGTGTAATAAAAGACTTTTTCCATCTGGTGGAGAAAAGCAGAACAAGGTTGGAAGTTAAAATAAGAAACAAGGCACACTTTAAAAAAAAAAAAAAATCCAACGTGATTTGCCACTGAAAGACTACCAAGTGAAGTGGATGTTCATTTCCTGAAGGCTTCAAACCAAGACTGGATATCTTTCTGGAGTGTGAATAAAGGATACTGGGGTTAATGTGCGGGGATCGGGTGAAATTCTACATCCTGCGTTACACATAAGGTCGGACTAGATGTTCTAACGGTCCCTCCTGGCTTTAAAATGTATGAGAAACACAAAAAATTAGAAATCAAAATATTAAAATATTCATCATATGAGAGCTGGTAAGACTCAGTATGACTCCATAGAACCTCCCGTGACTTTACTGGACTTACTCTGGATTTATACCAGGGTAACTGAGAGCAGAATCTGTCCATCAGTGAAAAAAGTGGGGTTTGATCACAGTAAATCTTACCCCGACTTTATTGTCCATAATAGGCCAGGTATCTATGACCAATTGTTTCCATATTTCACTGCCCGCCCATGACTAATTCCAATAGGCAGATTGTAAGTGCTCATGGTTTAGTTCTGAAGAAGTGCATACACTGTGCCAAGTGTGCCTTTGATTGGCACCTATGCAGTGTTTGCACAATACCGAGTGGCTAATATGACAGCACGAAAGTAAAAATGCTGACTTTACTAAAGCAATTTCCTAGTTCCCATACATCCCTGTGAGCCAGGGTGTGCTGATTGATATGTCACTGTAAAAATGACCCATCAGAGTGATTAAATCTGTCATGTGCTCTAAAAGCTTAATGACAAGTGAAAATAGTCATTAAGTTACAACTTTTAAGTAGGAATTGCCGGGAAAATCCATTTCCCACATGACACTAGACGACAGCTCTTTTGACAAGACCCAGAATTCTGACTCAACATATTAATGCATCTTTTTAGTACTGTCATAACTACTCCGGGGAGTGCCTTCAGCTGCAAACCCAGCTGACTACCGAAGGCAGCCCAAGATTAGGGATGTAAACAACCAGGGATGTAAGCGACTAACCGATATGCAAAAGCTCATTGAACAGTCAACACACCAGTCGACTAGTCACTTCCCGCCCCCCTTGCTGCCTCTATCTGAACAAGGCAGTGGGAAAGAGGGGAGAGGAAAGGGTGCTGGAGGGAGCAGGCTTAAAAGTGGTTCCCTCCAGCTCTGTGGGAGGGGGAAGGGCGCAGCGGTAGCGTTTGGGCTCTTGTACATTTCAAAGCAGTCGTGCTATGTGGAGCTTCGGGCTCTTGCACATTTCAAAGACTGAACGCCGCACGGAACTTCTGCCTTTGAACTGTACAACAGCCGGGCCGGCTCTTGCTACATTTCAAACCAGAAGCCTCCTTATAGACTAATCAAATAGTCAATGGAAATTCCATTGACTATTGGATTAGTTGATTAATCTAATTTTAACATCCTTACCCAAGATACGCTGAGACTTCCAGATTGCATAGTCCCTTGCATTGGGAAGGAAACAGAGCTCCTTTTTCGAGGCTGAAATGCGCGACACCAGGAAGATCTAAGTCATGGTGGTATTATAACACAGCAATATAAGAAGGGACTAGAAACCCGACGGAAGTAAAAGCCGAGGTCCGACGTTGTTTCTGCCCACACTCATTGAGCTGGAGATCAGATATTGAACCACGAATGTAAATGATGATTTATTTCGGGCTTGTTTTCCTGCTAACATACTGATTACAGATCCAGAGAAAACAGCATGGGAAGACGAGGTTCTGACTGCCTGACTTCTAACCAAGAGTCTCCCATGGATCACAGCAGACTGGCTGAGCTGCACAGCAGTACAAAGGCCAGTTCACAGCCCTAGGGTGCAATTCCATTCTTCAAGATTCTCTCCTAAGGCCCGGCCCCTTGTGCCACACAGGGAGAGGGGCTGGATTCTGCCTTGCCCAGTGCCCCAGCAAAGAACTACCATAGAATTCCTGGCTGGTGCAGCTGAGCTTAGATACTGGCCTTAACCCTTTTCCCTCCCAGCCTCAGGGCACAAATAGGAGTGGGACGGTGGAGCTGTTATAGGATCTTCCCTCAGGGGGAGATCCCAGAACTGCCTGGAAGCAGCTCCAAGTATTGTTGTAGCCAGAGCTGTCTGCCATGAACAGGGGCTGCTGGACTCCTTGTGAGCCAGGACCAAGCAGTCGCGGCTCGTGCTCATCGCTGCCCCTCTGCATTTTAAATGTCGTAAGAGCCCAATGGCTCTTGCAACATTTAAAATGCAGAGCCACAACACGGGTGGCTCTGGAGCCAGCACAAGCCAGGACTGCTCAGTCTCAGCTCAAGTTGGCTTCTGGAGCTACCCCCACTGAGGCTCTGCAGAGCGGCCCTTATCGACTAATCGTATCGTCAATACAAATTGTATCAATGACACGATTACCCAGATAATCACATTTTAAGATCATTAATCCTAATATAAGAGGGGGCGAAGGATGGTCATGCTGGCAGGCGAATCTTGCCAGTACAGGCAAAAGGGAGAGGATTGCTCTTATGCATGATGTATGGCCCATGCGTGGAATGTCGCAAACTCAGGATGCCGCTTGCTTTCCGCCTTGACTCCTTCCACGACCCTCACACTTCGGCAATGTGGGTGTCACGGAGTAACCCACAGTTGGAGGGGGATAAAGGGGAGGAAGGGGGAAGTGGCCTCTCATGAAGCTGTGAGTAGGTTCTTCCACGCCCACGTCTGTAGTGACTTATAATCTGAAATGGCTCGTCCTGCAGCTCCAAATGGGTAGAGAAATCTATTCATAGAAAACCACAGACTAAGGAGGCATGGTCAGGAAGTCCACCCCCCTTTCCCACCCCCACACATAGCTTATAGGGCAAATCCACTTGTATCATCTTGGCTCTCAGCTTCCTTCTCATATCTTTTCTCTGCTCTCTCCCTCTCATCCCAAACATAAGAGAGCCTCTTAATCCACCCCCGTTCATCCATACGCCTGTCATGAGCTGGCCTCGGTTGCTGGTCCTATCACTTGCTAAAGAGCTGCTGCTGCTTTGGACAACACCCAGTGTTCAAGAGGCAAAAGCATGGGGGGTAGAAAGGAAGAGCAGCTACGCAGTGAGCTAGTTAAATCCCCAATCAGCATTCCCAAACCTATTTGTAAATACACTGCAGGCAGGGTGGAAAAGAAAAGGAAAAAGAAATCCAAGGTATTGGAGAAGAGCAGAGCAAAGTAATTTCCTGGTTTGTTCCAAGACAAGAAAGTTTTGCAAAGCAAGTAAATGCGCTATAATATTTTACAGTGTATTTAGGGTACATCTACAGGGCAATGAAGAAACCACAGCTGGCCTGTGCCAGCAGATCCAGGCTTGCACTATGGGGTGCCTTAACTGTGGTGTAGACATTTGGGCTTGAGCTGCTACCCAGGAGGGTCCCAGAGCTGAGGCTGTGGCCCATGTAGTAAATTGAGGGTCAGTAACATGGAGTCAGCAGGCCTAAATAGAAGCCTGTAACATGAAAACAGCAACAGGCCTGCAATCTAGTGAGCAAGACTTTGGTTCAGTAACAGGAGCCAAGAAAGAGGCCCTATTGATAACTGTGTGATTGTGTAAGTTAGGTCGAGCATGGAAGGACACAGGACACAGGGACACTGGGTACAGACTGTGAGCCAAAGGGGAGTAATGGAACATCTTAATAAGAAATGTCTTGGTACAAAAACTCCCTAAACACGAATGCACATACCAACCTAGGTTCAGGACCAGGTCGGAATTGACAGCATGAAGGATAGTAAGTAAGTCCCCCTTCCATAAGGTGAGGGGTGGTAACTAGGCAACAGAGGGTGGTAACCTGGTGCGTAAAGAAATTATGTAAGTTGTTTGTACCTGTCTATAAAAGGACACCGCAGAGGGTGCTCTCCGGCCGACCTTGGGGGGGCGCACTAGGTGCCTGAACGGCAGGTGTCATTGCCTAAACTTAGAGTGCACAGTAGCTTAACTTTGACTAACTGCTGTTAATATCTGTTATATGGCAATAGGCCTGCCCGGTGTTGGTACCTTGTCAACGCGGGCCATAGTGCCCAGTGGTGTAACATTGTACTGATCTCTGTTACCAACTGGTAGAGCTTCGCATTTGACAATAAACCTGCTCGATTGATTTCAAACCTTGCCTGCATCTGTCATTTCCGGGGCCTCTCAGAGATCTCCTGTGTTGACCCAAGTGCACGGGGTCTAACACTCTAGATAAAGGGAGTACCCATTGTTACGCACGCAGCCGAAAGTTTATCAACGGAGTAGAGGTCCTGTCAGGAGCGCGCCAGGACAACCCTGACCAGACGACGCTGACACTGACAGTCCAGACCACCGAAGGTACCGAGGTACGAAAACACCGAGGTACGACAGCCCACACTTGCACATCTACACCGCAGTTAAACAGCTCCTTAGCCCGAGTCCTGCAAGCCCAAGCAAGCTGGTGCGGGCCAGCCCTGGGTATCTAGCTGCAGTGCAGATCTACCTTTAGTCAAAAGGACAATGGAAAAGCCCTAAAGAACCTAAACCAGCAAACGCACGTATGTTCTTTGAGGGATGCGACAGTGGAACCGTGTAAACGGTTAACCCATGCGCCTGGGCTCTTTGGTTAATGTTCACGGTTACACACCAGCTCCCGGTATGCGCAAAGAGCTGCCTGTCGCCCTGCACTGCTTCCTCTGTGACAGCTCCCTAGAGACATCCCCAAAGACGACACCGCGCACCACTGCCTTGCTACGGATCCACTGCAGTGGTTCTCAAAGCCTCAGTTGAGACCCTAACGTAGGTCCCGAGGTTTTTTGCCAGGGCTGTTAGACTTGATGGGGCCCTGGGATGAAGCCGAAGGTTGAGCCCTCCCTCCCCATCCTCAGCCAGGGCCAAAGCTTAAACCCAGGAGTCATCAGCCCTGAGTGCAGGGGAGTGCTTCTGCTCATGATCCCTTCCCTGCCTCCACCGCTCCCCCCACGGGGCTGCCAGCAGCAGCAACCGGTAGCATGGGGGGGGCTCACTTCTGCCCCCGGCTCCCCCTCATGTGGGGTGGCCAGCTCTTACTCCCAGCCACCCCACATGGGGGGGGGGGAGGCTGCTCCTGACCCCCACCAGGCTGGATCAGCCCTCCATACACAGACAACAGACAGGAGGCTGCTCCCTGGTCCCTGCTAACCGGTGCCTGGTAAGCATCACCCGGGGAACAGGTTAACCAGTTGTCCCTTCACATCCCTATTACAGGTCCCTTCCCCTTGGGCTTCCGCTCTGGACCCCTCTCCCACCTGGGGCAACAGAGCTCAGGCTTTGATCCCCACTCCTGCAGCCATATCAGATGTGGGTTGCGGTGCAATGAAGTTAGTTAATGTCATTTCTGCCGCCCTCCAACTCCTGCCCCCCCCCACTTGTCCCTCTCTAACTCCTCCCCTCAACCAGCTGGGCTGTGCACCAGCCTTCCCAGGTCCCGCCACTCCCTGCCCAGCCCCACTGAGCCGCAGGCCAGCTGGGCTGCATGCAAGGCTCCTGTACCCCACCTTGCATCGCACCGGCTCTCCAGCTGCCCCCCACCCCAGCTCCTGCAGTTCAGCAGGACTCTCTGATCCTGGAACATCCGTGGTTCTGCCAGAGACCAGAGAGTCCTGGTTTACAGAGGAGCAACCTGTAGCATTCAAGAGTCCTAGTCAGGGTCAAGTTCTCACAGGTAGATGTTGTACAAAAGCATGAAGACATGGAGTGAAATGCCCATTGGGTTAACGAGAGCTTTGCCTTGGACTTCAGTTGGGCCAAGATTTTCCCCATGGCCTCGACCCCACATCTTTGATAAACTAGAGAGCTTGTATCAGGCTAGTCTGAAAAGGTTTGGCATTTATTTTATTAAAATGTCAAAGTTTAAGTTAGTTCTTACTAACCGTCCATTGAATGTAGCAGTGTAATTGGGACACACAGAGTTTAAATTCTAATAGATTCTCATCTATCTGGAATGTGAGTACTAATATACTCATGAGAGTTGTGACTTATGTAGGGTTGAGAAAGGAATGAAGGATTGGATTTCCCAGAAGAGAATGTGATCTTTTGTTGAATGTAGTGGAATTATTGATTTTATTTACCTCTGATTTACTGCAGCCTATAACTAAGACTGCATTTCTAATACAATTATGTTATAGGTAGATGTAAATGTATCCTAGAAACATAATCCATATTTTTGTCATGCCTGACTATTTAAGAGTCCAATTAAAATGGAGTGGAGTAATCTTTCAAATAGATTAGATTAAAGGATTACACTTTTATTGTCTTTGGGTTGTTACTGAACTTGTCTCAGAGAGCCTGTTAAATTAGCAGGGCAGTGAAGTTGTCCTTAATGATCATTAAAATTAGTGTGAGCAAAAATCAGAGTGAACTGTTAATAAGGTATTTCACAAACTCACAATAAGTAACGTTCAAGTTTTGACGGATCAGATTCTGGAGGGGAGGGAATTGAGTGCTTTTTACGTCATTGATGTATATATTTTTCACGCTTATTACATGGGTCCCATAAAGATGATTGGGGAATGGGGAAATGCGGTATGCATACCTCTGACTCAGGAAACCCTCAGATCACACGCGAGTAGAGTAAAATAGGCAGCCAGAATCAAGCAAAGAAAATGCCAAACCTGAAACTGCTTTCCCCACCCCCAGCTGGCCACTTTTTTAGAATATTACTAAAAGTAGAGAGGCCTGTTAGGATCAGGGCTGAAAAGGGATTTAGTCGGATGGTAGAAGTACCTGCTTAAGCAAAGAAGAGAGAGAGGTGAGGTGTGGCAAGGAGGAGGCTGGTACAAGCAATTCAAGTCAAGTCGTGGATGCCAGTATACAAACACCTGAACTTTCAAACATCAGTTACATTCAAAAATCTGTTTCAAAATCTGAATCACACTGAGTTCACTCTTACTAGTCTCATCTGCTTTGTAGATTAGTAGCCTGCTTCTAAATTAATGCCTTTCTAAACTTCTGTTTTACACGTAATAATCCACCGGGTTTCTCCACACTTCCTGTTGATAAAGGTCTAATAAAAAGTGTCCACTTGTACCTAATGCTTTCCATCTCTCATTCTCCTGTTCTAGATTAGACAGATTTTGGGTCCATGGATGAGATGGTACTGTGGTCTATCTGGGAGATTTCTCTTCAGACTAGCTTTTCTGCCCCATAAATACCTGCTTCCACGGAGAGAACCTCACTATTAAATCCAGCCTCAAGCAAACCCTCTTAATGCTTAAATAATTGCAATTAATTCCAATTGCTTTTTATTTGTACTTGTTTTGACAGGGTTAATAAATGAAAGAACTATTACCTCTGAAATTAAATGGGTGCGGGTTGACTTAAAGCCAACATTTAGGTTTTCAGAGAAAATTTTTGAAAAGCCTAAAGTCTCCACTTTAATTTTTAGTTCCAAAGAAAATAGCTATTTATTCTATTTTAAATATTCACTTAAACCATAACAGAAAGGTCATGCAGAACAGTAACCTTTCTATACAACTCTTAAACCATCCTACAGAATTCTATAGAAAGGAGATTATTCTCTATTAAATTCTGTAAGTTGGTTGAAAAATTGTATGGAAATAGAGATGTACTGTATCTCTGATACATCTTACAGATATTTATAGAGTGAAGTACAATAATGGAAATTTAATTTACATGAATCAAGACTGGCTTCATCCCTTTTAAAATCTCTTAGACTTTTTCCCCGACAAAGGACATTCTTGTCAACCTATACGTTGCAGTATTGTGCTTATGCCGAAGAACCAAAAAATGAAATAGTCTTCAAGCAAAATTGAAACTGATTGTTTTAATTAGACATCATGTATATCTGGTGAATTACAATTTGTGAGGAAGAGCAGGAGAAAGGGGATGAAGCAAAGACAGGCTTAGAAGTGAAAAATTGAACTGGATTTTTAAAATGTTCTTCAGTTTTGATAATTAAAATAGAAGAGGCAAGGGCAGCCAATTAAAAAATGTAAAAAATACTTATTTTTATATAGGATGGTTTTCCTCATAAGCTGCTTTAAAATGTATTTGTGCATCTGATAGTTCCTGGGTTTATTTAAAACGCTGTTTCCATTTTATTCTTATGGCTGTTGTGAGAGCCCTGGGGTCTAAAATGCCCGTCAGTTTCCTTGGGCCCACACTGCTGTACACCTGCTTTGCTCTATTAAATAACCCAGGACTGGTAACATAGGCAAGTTTCATGAATTTCAATGAGCGCTGTTCCATTACAGCCTGGTATAATGCCCCCTAAATGCTTATTGGGTGGGTCAAGTGACAAAGAAAAACTTCATAAGTATGAGGAATGGGCAAAGGAAGAAGCTGCTAAGGCAGATGATGAAGTCACTGTCACTGGAGATGTGGAAGGCTAGACTAGAGACCCATCTTTTATGAATGGCTTGGGAATAAGGAAATCAGTCCCGCCACGATGAAGTGGGAAAGCAGTGACTACTTGTCTTAGCCATTCTGTTTTACCTAAATGATTTCATGAGTGTCCCTGTGTGGTAGGGCCCCCAACTTCAGCCATTCAAGGCAAATACAATGGAATTCAGAGAACTTTTAGGTGCATCTGACCCCCTGTGATTGACATTTGTACTAGGTGCAGAGCTCCTTCATCAATGAAAGAGAAGCTCTTCAAAGCCATAGAGCAGCCATAGCACACAGTCTGAGCGTATGTCTGAACAGCAAAAACCATGCCTGGACTAGCCTATCAGACTAGCCGGGATCTAGCTCACGATGCTGCTAACAAGCAGGCCTGGCTTAGGGCAAGGCAAACAAGGTGGCTGCCTTGGGCCCCGTGACTTCAGGGCCCTGCACTGCAATTGACTAGCTAGCTGCCAATCAGACTTCTTGTGTTGCGCAGGTCTCGAGCTGTGCTAACGTTGTTTAACAATTGAAGTGTACAGTTCCTCATCTGCAAGGCATAAAAAAGGTTCAATGAGGTTATTTATTATTTTGCACTTCACAAACTCCATGACTTAGCACAGATATGTAAACTTAGTTATTTCAGTTATGTGAATGGGTTTTTTGCTATACCCTGACCCTGTGTACTGTAAAACTTCCAACAGAAGTTGGGTCTGGGGCTATGTCTACACTGGCGTGATCTTGCACCAGAAGTATGCAAATGAGGCTAAGCGTGGAATACTGCCGAGCCTAATTTGCATATCTAATGAGCCGCCACTTTTGCGCAAGAGGCTCTTGTGCCAGAAGGAGCGTCTACACTGCCCCTTCTTTTTCTTGCGCAAGAAGTGGCAGTGTAGACAGCTCCTTCTGGCGCAAGAGCCTCTTCTGCAAAATGGCGGCTCATTAGATATGCAAATGAGGCCCGGTGATATTCCATGCTTAGCCTCATTTGAATACTTCTGGCGCAAGATCGTGCCAGTGTAGACATAGCCTGGGTCTCTAATAAGGATGTAAACAACTAGGCTTATTGGATAGTTGAGTCACTACTCGCCTAGTCACTTCCCTTCCCTCCTTGCTGCTTCTGTATCAGAGGTAGCAAGCCGGGGAGCTGGTGCTGGTCCTCTCCCCCCCAGCACTGTCTCTGCAGGGAGCAGGGGAGGCAGAGGCACAGTGGGGAAAATGGCATGAGCAGGAACCAAAGCAGTCCCCACTCGCTGGGGTCCTCTCCCTTTGAAATGTGCCTCTCGCATCCATGGCTCTTAGAGATTTATTACAGATTTCAAAGGCAGAGGCACAACGGGATAGTGAGGGCCCCCCTTATCGACTAATCGAGTCCATCAGCTACACAATTAGCTGATTAATTGAAATTTAGCATCCCTAGTCTCTACGCCAAGACGGGGGTGGGGTGTCTTAGGTGTTTTTTTCGTTCCTCATGGGGTACTAGCACGCTTCCATAAACTTCTCCGCATTCCTGCAGACATTGTTGGTTTTCTTCAGAAGCTAATGCTGTAACTGCACTCGTGTGCACGGAACAAAAGCCGCCATAATGATTTACAGTCACAACTAAGGTAAATAATCATTACTATTATAAAGTTATATTGTTTTTATAAAAATTATTGAGCAGTACTACGACCGCAAATAATTTTATGGCAACTTGTTACAATAATAATCAAAATGTGCTCCAAATTGTTCTCCATTGCAAGCAATAGCTGGCGGGGCTGCCTGGGCTGGACTCTGTAACCCCTCGACTGGGTTTGACTTATATTAGAGCATCCACTGCCTGCTGGCCAGGCCCTGCTATCAACATGCCACCTTGGGGCCCTGCAAACTCTTTGGCTGGGCCTGGTAACAAAGAGCAGTGAAAGCGGAGCAAGAAGGCTGCAGAGCAGACTAGTAAGCCCAGTGCATAGCACAGTGTGTGCTGGGCTGTGTTTGTCTGTACTTGAAGCTGCTGCGCTGTTTTGACTGCTGCTGTTGCTGCCTCTCCCCGGATTCGAGCTAGCTCAGGTAGGCTAGCTGGTGCACTGCTCATGGGAACATCACACTATGATGCAGTGACTGCCAAGGTGCCATTGTTGTCCCCTGGGCCTCTTTAGCCTCCTAGCATGGAGGGTGGTTTCACTCTTCCCTCCTAGGAAGAGGGAATCCTGCTGCCCCTTTTCCTTGCCCAGGCAGGGATGCTCCCAGGCTGTTTTGATTTCCCAGGCATGCCTGGACGAAAGCCAGGACACACTGCCTGTGATCATGCAACCCTTTGCACTGGGGTGATAATCCATAATAGGAGCACACTAGCACAATACCGAGCCTACCCGAGGATATCAAAGCACTTCCAGAACACTCGCACGTTAAGTTGGACCTGCGGGGCAGGGACGGGAGGGAAGCCCTGTATCCTCAGACCAACGACTGTGCTGCCCCTTTGCTGTCTCTGTGTCAGCCTGTAGGC
This sequence comes from Pelodiscus sinensis, assembly GCF_052426305.1. Taxonomy (NCBI): domain Eukaryota; kingdom Metazoa; phylum Chordata; order Testudines; family Trionychidae; genus Pelodiscus; species Pelodiscus sinensis. The sequence goes on from NC_143057.1 coordinate 8,915,879, forward strand.
TGGGGTATGTAGGCACTTGATCTATGCAAACAAGGTTTCAGCAGCCAGCGCCCCTAGCTGCTCGCTCTGGGGTGGGTTACACAGAGCAGGAATGACCCCGGGACCGTTCAGAAGCTAGTGGCAGAGTCCTGCTGCCCTCCAGCAACTCATCTCTCACTGTTCCAGGAAAGTTTCTTGGATTTTAAAAGGAGATCTGCCCCATCTACAAGATATGCAGCCCTAAGCAGGCAAAAGAGCATCCACTTAAAACTAAACAAGATTTCAGCTCTGGTAGAGAAGGGGAGAATTGGAGTTATGTTTAAAAAAAACAACAACTATAAAGCCACTTATAAAGCAGCTGTCTTCAAAACCATTTCTGAGGCTCTCTGCTTTCCCCAGCAGGTAGTAAAGCACAAGTAGTGAAATATCAGCCTTATAAGAAAAAAAAAGAATTAAAAAATGCTTTCATCCAGAGACAGATGGGGGAGAAAATTAAGCAGCCACCTTAAAACATGTCAGACAGCTATGCCGCAGCAGGAAGTAAAAAAGGAAGAGTAAATTAGAAGTGCTACTACAAGAAGAAATTACTGGAGCACTTGGCAGCAGGGGAAAAATTTAAAACTGTCTTTTTCTGTAATTGATTAAATCATCAGAGCCTCACGTGTGAAGGGAAGGAGCAAGCCTGGCAGAGAGCAGTCAGTACTCAATGCTCATCTTCTCTCACTGCAAGGAAAATAAAAGGACAGAGAAGCACCAGAATGCCTGGGGAAAGTCATCCCGAATAAAAGACATGATCTCCCCTGGTCTGGCAAAATCCCTCGCCCAGGACCAGTCAGGTCCCGAGGGTGGCAGACCTGGGAGGTCCAACCTGTAGAATAATATATTTTGAATGGCTCCAGTTATTGTGGGGGTGATTTATAAACAGAATATACAACGGTTACGAAATGATTAATACGCGTTAAAACAGACATAAGTAGTAGGTGTTATAAATTGTTTTAACACATCCATAGAAGATGCTGAAGACAGTTTTAAGCAACCAATTGCTCTCTTGGATGATATAACAATGGATTTACCATTTAACATATCCATTCCTGATTTATATATAAACCACACACACACACACACACACACACACACACACACACACACACCCCATAGGAAAGTATGACCTGTTAAATGATGGCTATAAGATGCTCCTTCATAAGAAAAAGTGCACCCTTAATTCAGACACTAACACTGTACAGGTTGAACCTTTCTAATACAGCACTCTCTCATCCAGAAACATCCATCATCTGGCATGATTTTAGTTAGCCGGATGTCCACTCTTCATGGGTGTGGCCACGTTTCCTACACTCCCATAAAATTTGTTTACAGCCACCAGTCCTGGCTCTCAGTGTTCTCTGCGGTTATTTGGCTCTAATTTACCCCTAAAGGTCCTCTAACAGCCCAGGAAGAAGTGGAAGTTGAGGTAATATGGCTAGACAATACAGCCGGTTTCCGACTTACGACCATCTCCACTTATGACCATCTGCACTTACGACCAAAGCAGTCGTAAATGCAATCCCCGAGTTATGAATGCGATCCGCGCTTACGAACAGTGCGGTCGCCATGTAACTCAATGGGATCTGAGTTATGAACACTTCGAGTTACAGACAAGTGTTTGGTCCGTAACTCATTCGTAACTCAGGGACTGGCTGTATTGACCTCTCATGGTCCAGAAAATTCTCTCGTTCGGAACCAGTCAGGTCCCAAAGGCGCCAGACTAGAGAGGTTCAACCTGTAGTACAACTGCAAGAGCCAAGTACAATTTATTGTTGTGGATCTGCACAAGATTGACAGATCTCTGTAACTGTATAGCCTGCACTGGCTGGCCTACGCAAGACTATATTGCTAGGCATCGCCTGGTGAGGTCAGTCATATCCATCAGGATTGCTTCAAAGCATAGAAAGGAGTCCATTGCTGGCAATATAACATCTGTGAGGCCAGGAGTCCTATTAGTTCCATTTTATAGGTGGGGAAATGGGGCACAAAGAGATGAGGACCCAGATTCACCAAAGGATGTAGGCTCCTACCACTGATTTCATCTGAAACAGGTTCAAGTGGCTTGACCAAGGTTTTTCAGGGAGCCTTTGATAAAGCAAAAATGAAACATAAATCTCCCAAGCCAGAGGCAAGCACCTTAACAACTATCCCATTCAGCAAAGCATGACAAATAGTGATGCTGCTACATAAATTTCTTAAAACTATTTGAAAATAATTCATCTCTGGGGGACTGTGATCGTCTGGACTAGGCCCCGACGCTCCCTACAGGAGGCTGGTGGCCTTGCTGCAACCCATCCCAGTGAAAGTAGCAGAGAAGAGGTCCTCCAGGCATGATAGAATGGCTGTTTCTCTGGCAGCCAATCAGGACTCAGCAGATGGGTATAAAAAGACAGTTCCCTTCAGGAGCTCAACCCAGCCTGGTCTATATCCTGACTGGGAGATCAGTACTACAGACAGCTCCCAGTGCGAGCTGAACCTAGACTGGGGCAAGGACCAGGTCGGGTGGCCAAAGACTGGCCACAAGCTTAAAGACCACCAGGCTAAGACCTTGTGAGATATCCCTTGGCTGCAGAGAGGCACTCACAAGCTGGTAGACCCTATTAGAGGGACTCTATAAACTATACAGTCTAGTGTAGGGATGGGATTTTTTTCAGCGTTGCACTAAGGAAACTGGGGGTATGTCAAGACTGAACCACCTGCAGCTAGTGAGAATGGTTTAATTTAAATTATGAAACAGATTAAGCGTTTTAACTTTCTCATGTTAGTTTATCAAACTTCGTTTTAAATAAAGTAAAATATTATTTCCAACATGAAAGGTTTCAATACTTTCTTTATTTATGGCAGTGGTGGGGAGCCCTTTTTGGGACGGGGGCACTGACCCACAGAAAAATCAGCTGGGGACCACTCAAGTGAGAAGCAAAAACACTCCAAAAATCCTCAGCACTCACTGATGTGACCTCAGCTGAGATACCTCACTCCTCTGGTGCCCCAGCCTCACTGGGTGAGGGGAAGGGAAGGGAGGGACTGAGGTTCAGGGCTTCCCATAGACCAGATTAACTTTTCTGGGGTTCTGCAGTTAGTGGATTTTATGGACCTCCTTGAGCTCTGGGGAAGGGACAAAAATGAGGGGTACAGTGCGTGAGACAGGACTGCTAGCAAGTAGGACAGGGGTGGGATCTGAGAGGGAACTGGGGTGCAGAAGCAAGCTGGGAGTAGAGCAGTGGTCTCCAACCTTATGAAGCACAAGATCACTTTCTGAATGTAAGTGCAATCCAGGATCTACCTCAGACCTAAATACCCTGCCCCACCTCCTTCGTACCCCTTCTTTGAGGCTCTGCCCCTGCTCACTCCATCTCCCCTCCCTCCCTCTCACTTTCACCAGGCAGGGGCAGAGGGTTGGGGCACAGGCTCTGGTTTTGGGCTAAGAGATTTGAAGTGTGAGGGGGCTCTGAGCTGAGCCTGGGGCAGGGAGTTGGGATACAGGAGGGGATTCAGGGTACAGGCTCTGCAAGGAAGTTTGGGTCCAAGGAGCTCAGGTGCTGGAGAGGGTTCATGACTGGGGCAGGGGTTTTGGGTATAGAAGGGTTCATGACTGGGGCAAGAATTCGGGATTCTGGCTCCAGTTGGACACGGCTTACCTCAGGTGGCTCCTGGGTTGGGGTGCAGTGGGTCTAAGGCAGGCTCACCTCTGCCCTGGCCCTGCACCACATTAGGGTGGGCAGGGCCTGGGCATGAGGGGGAACCTTACCTGGCTGCGTGCTCCCTTGCAGCCCCAGAGGGAGGCTCTGCTGCCGCGGCAGCCACGTGGCCCAGGGCCGGCCCCGGAGCACCGCTGCTGCAGCCACGCAGGCCCGGCCAGCCCTGGAGGCCAAAGGCGCCACTGCCACAGCCATGTGGCCCAGGACTGGCCCCGGAGGTGCCGCTGAGGCACCTCAAATCGTAGCGCTGCCTCCTCCCACCACAGCCTAACCTGCTGCAGGGAGGAGGGAGCGCTGTCCAGTGGCTGCACAGGAGAGAAGGGGCGGGGCTGAGCTCCTTCCCCCCGCTGCTGCAGCACGTGTGCTATCGGTTGCCGACCTCTGCGCTAGGGGGCGGGGCCTGGAATTGCCTAACGGGCAGGATCCACGCCTGCTGGGAGGCTTTTGCCCACCCTTGGTCTAGGCACAAGTTAAGGAGGAAGGGATAGGGCAATAAAAAAAAAAGGGAAAAATCTTTTTAAATTTCTAGAAAGCTGAAACAAAAACTGAGATTAAAAAGAAAATACAGGAAATGTTGATGCCATTATTTCAATATGCTCCCAGTCTTTTAGCAGCAATATAACCCCCGCTGTGTTACTGAAGACAAACATACGTTCAAGAAGCACCTATATAACACAGGGAAGTAATCGAAGGCAATACCACAAAAAAGGTTCAACTGCAGAATATTTCCTTAGCCTGATTTATCACATAAAAATCACTGCAGCAAAATGAAGGGAGAGAGGAAGAGAGAAATTCTTTGCCTCCCGTATCTCTCTAAATATTAAAGCTATATATTTTTTATTTTATGTGTCAGGAGGACAGCGAGCCTTCTCCCACAAGACATCGCTATTTCAAAGCAGGTAGCAAAAATAGCACTTTTACGAGCACTTCCCCCGAACGTTTCATTTCCTGGCTACCTTTAAACTAAAAAGAATGCTGCTACATTGAGTAGATTTATAAAATGGTATGAAAAGATAATCTGCCAAACGACTGCAAGCACAAATCAGCTAGCTAACAGTTGGACTAATTTCTAGGGTGTTATGAAGGGCTGACTTCATAGCAAATCTCGTTTGACTTTTTGAAAGAAAAAAAGATTTTTCAAATTTATTTTAGCAATTGGCAGCGGTGTTTGTCTCTAGAGCTGCACCTGAATTTCCCCAACATTCCAAGGTCACATCTGATATTTTGGTTCGTTCGGCGCTTTATGAGCACAAAGGTTTTTTGTATTTTACCTGTTTTCATACTATAATAGATTCTGAAAGTGAGGCATTTATTTAGATCTATGCGGCCGTGACGGGGTGTACCAGCCCTGCACTGAACAAGCAGGGTTTAGCCAGGCTACCCTGGCTGAATGAGCCCCGCCCCCACAGCCCTGCTGGGCATGCTCAGACTGTAGCCCACGTATAAAGGCCTGGCGAGAGGCTCAGTCTGGGCTGGCTGACGGAGGAGAAAGACCTCTGCTCCTGAGCAGCAGCAGCAGCCAGCCGCCTGAGACGAGAGCCCCCAACGCCGGACGTAACCCGCAGATTCCCAGGGAAGCGTGGCCCCCGAGGAGTCAGAGGACCCAGGTGCTACGTGGGACATTGACCCATCGGATCTGGTAGGAAGCGGCCCAGGTAGAGTGCAGAGCGGCCTCTCCCACCCAGAGATACTCGGCGCATGTCAGTCGGGTTCCCCGCTGAGGGAGTGGTGGACCATTCTGCCACTCACAGGGCCCTGAGCCGGGAACCGGTGGAGTAGGGCGGGCCTGGGTTCCCCTACCATGGTACAGCTTCCCCCCTCATGACTTTGCTCAGTCAGTTGTCCAGCCCTACAGTAAAGGGCCAGCCATTGACTTTAATTTACTGACTCGGGCTTAGTTGGCCTACCATTCCTGCTTTAAAGGAGCCCCGCATTGATTCTGGCCATTAGTCTATCCAGCCCCGAGGTGAGGGGTTTTACTACAGGTGTTCTATCGGTCACACGGAGTGTGTTGCCGACTCAGACAGCCCAGGGACAAGGGACCCTACCCCCGGGAGACAGAAGAGAGGACCGCCCCACAACAGGAGCACTCAGCTCACCAGCAATGTAGTCAACTGAATTAAATGATACAGTACAATGTATATGACTGCCGGACTGTGACTTGGATCATGCATCTACTCAGAGCCGTAGGGTGAAGTGAGAATCCCACATAAAGTCCTTGATGTGCTACTAGGACCTTGGGAACAGGCACGTGGGATAAGCAAGATCTGCAAACCTAGCAGACCCTTCATTCCAAGCAGGAAGATGGGCAGAGCTTGGCTCTGCCCCTGCAATGCACCAGGAAGGGCTTGTATTAGAGGTGTTGCAATTTCCCACAGTAAGAGGAAGTAAGGATGGAGTTGTGCCTAACAGAAGCTCAGTCCCTTCTCTGTCCTAGGCCTGAGACAGTGTAGACTTGCATTGTCCCACACACAGGGTGTGCCACAAAGCTGCAGCCTTCGTTACATCAACCTTCATTACATTGTGTTGTTCTGGATTTTCCTTTTGCCTCGTTCTGAAATCAGGCTGAATAACCGGTTGGCCTTTTATCCGGATTTATTTTATTTGTCATGCTCGCCTGTCAGCACTATTTTCATTTTAAGTTATAAAATAACTATAAATAGTTTAGTCGTAAAACTAAAATCCGGAGAGGTAAGGAACAGAGAGCCAAAGATCCCGTCACATCAAATATGACGTCGTACAAGTGAAAGTTTGGTTCACGTGATCTGCAAGACTGTCTTCATCTTTTGCTACATCTTTCGGCAGCTCACATCAGTTCAGGGGAACCCTCCTGCAAAATCCTCTCGATTCTACACAGAGCATTATCTATCGAGTTGTCAAGAAGACACAGTTTCCACTCTGTGTGCAAAAGCTTTCCTGAAGGCAAAAATCAAAGGCTTTCAGCACAGAAGTGGGCTCTTCACATGGCAGAGTTTGAAGGCTGCCTACTAACCTTCTGCTGCTGCTGTTTGTTCCAGTCCCCCCTGCCACCACCCTCCCGTCATCAATGATTACTATTCACCAGAGCGAAGAACACCACAGCACATCTTGGACGCATCAGAGTCACTCAAATAAAATACCTCTCTAATCTGTGATGAGAGGGAAACATTTCCACCTAAAATGCATGCAGGAAAATTGCTTGTATAACACACAACCCTTTTGAGCCTGTTCATCATTACATCTGTGCACAATGGTTCAAATTCTGCCCTCACCCATACCCACCAAGCCCCACAGAAGTTAGTGGGTCTGTACATGTGATATTGGGGGCCTACTGTTTCCTCATAGTACAAACACAGTTCTCTTCTGCATTCATGTTTGTTACACAAGATTAGCCGTACTGGGTCAGAGCAAAGGTCTATCTAGCCCAGTGTCCTGTCTGCCAACAACGGTCATTGCCAGATACCCCAGAGGAGTGAACAGAACAGGCAATCATCAAGTGATTCCTCCCGTCATTCATTTTCCAGCATCTGACAAACAGGGGCTATGGACACCATTCCTACCTACCCGAGCTAATAGCCACTGATGGACCTAACATCCATGAATATATCTAGTTCTTCCTTGAACCCTGTTAACGTCCTGGCTTTCATAACCTCCTCTGGCAAGGAGTTCCACAGGTTGTGAGTTTACTCTGCATGAAGAAAAACTTCCCTTTGTTTGTTTTAAACCTGAAACTTATTAATTTCATTTGGTGTCCCCTAGTTCTTATGTTATGTTACTTTTCCTTGTTCACTTAATCACTATTCATGTCTTCATAGACCTCTATCATATCCCCCCCTTAGTCTCCTCTTTTCTAAGCTAAAAAGTCCCAGTCTTTTAAATCTCTCTTCATATGGGACCCATTCCAAACCCCTAATCATTTTTGTTGCCCTTTTCTGAACCTTTTCCAATGCCAATATATCTCTTTTGAGATGAGGCGACTATATCACAAACTAGCACATTGGAATTAGCTTCCTAGTTGCTCATCTCTACAGTCAAAATGTTGCAAGATTCAGTATATTTACATGGGCTTCGTTCCTAGGAACAAATACATGTATGAACAGGGCCATTGGAAACAGTGGAGCTATTCATATATGTATAGTTATTCTTGGGAGAGTCTTCAAAATCCAGGACCTATATTCAACAATTATGTGTTTTGTAGAATACAGGAAAGCATGGCTATAAAATATCATGCATTTCAAAACAAAGAAGAGAGTGAATATTGGGTTAAACTAAGCACGTTAAAAACAGGATGTTACCAAACAACATGAAGAATAGACAAGAGATGACAGCCAAACAGACACACACCAATCAAGATCAGGGCTTCTATTATGCCGAGCATTATGGATACATATAGGAAGAGCCAGTTTTTGCCCAAGAGAGATTTCAATCACAACACCTAAGACAAACACAGAGGCAGAGAGAGGGAAAATGGCTTGCTCACCCTCACAAGGGAAGTCAGGCCTGCTCTATACTAGACCAGGAAGGTCGGCTTAAGATAGGCAACTCTAGCTATGCAAAATGCAAGGGTGGAGTTGGCTTACCTTAAGCCGAGCTGTGGCAGCGTCTGCACAGCAGGAAGCCAAGGGGAGCAAATGCTCAGCCCTGCTAACTGAAGGAGCAACCTGCCCTAGTGCTGGACAGAGCAGGGCCTCCTGGACATCTGAACCCCAGATCCCAAATCCCTGCCCCGTTGTAACTTGAAATCTTTAAACTGGGGTCTATTACAGGAGTGGGTGGGAGAGGTTCTGTGACATGGTCAGACTAGATGGGTCACAATGGCCCCTTCTGGCCATAAAATCTGAGTCCCTCGGTTCAAGAGGTACTGCCCCTCCGGGGTCACAGTCCCTTACTTCAGAGTTCAGAGTTTGAGACATATGAGCGCACCTGAGCAGCTAACAGCCTTAGCTTGCAGGCGTAATTGGAAATCCTAAAAAATTGCTGCATATGCAAATTTAATTCACTGTAATACCTGCAAGGCTGTGACCAATGCACAAACCCTGTCTCCAGACCTGCTCACGTTGCCTCCTCCTTACAGAGCTCGTTTCAAACCCACTAGACCAATGTGCACATGTCCTTCCAGAAGCTCCTGACCAAGCCCCATAAGCAGTACAGTCAGATCCTTCCCTACCCACAAACTGTATCAGAGCTGTGTGAGCAAAACTGGTTCTGTCCCCCCAAGGCTAGGTTACAGCAGGCTGGGGGCTGCTCTAATTTACATTGGCAGCAACCAGCCCCAAGGGTCCTGTATTATCAAACAACACATAAAACTGGAGACGGATTAAGTATTCTCTAACTCTTTCTTAAATACAAATCGATCAGTACCAGCAAGATTTGCATGCACCAGAAGAGTGAACACTCTTATTTATTTCCCGTATCCTTGATCATGCATATGACGGAACATCTAATATAACAAATAATCATATATATAATTCCTGTTATATAATAATGTTATCTATCTCTATATGTATATATAGTACTCTGCACAAGAAAATATAATGCTGTCCGATATGACATAATAAAAATGAACAATCAAGATACTTGCCTTGAATACTTTAGAAAGAGATATATATTTGATAAATGACTGAATTATTTTAATCACGTTCTTTTCAGCCTTTAATGTGACATAGCTTTTCAAATTACAAACTGAAATGTAGATTTAACATTTCTGTCATTACAGATTAGATATTGTGTGTTACCTCTTTATTTAAATGTCCACAATGTGAATGTATAAAGGAATCTGGAAAAGTCAGCCCCGGGGAAAGTCCTCGGAATGAGCCATTCACCTTCAGGTCAGGTTTTGTAACAACTAACTGCTAAGACAGGGGTGTCCAAACTTTTTTCAAAGAGGGCCAGATTTGATGAAGTGAACATGCGTGAGAGCCGACCATTTTGCCTGACATTCTTTGAACCATTAAAATTAAATGCAAATTAACTATTTTATGCAAAGTTTATTGCAAACGGCATACTTTTCATTTCGTCACATGGATGACAAATCTAAACAGGTGTTAAATCACTCTGCCTTTCATATCTGAAGGCCAGATGAAAAAAAAATCCAGGAAGCTGAAATATATGTCAGGAACATTGTAAAGTACATTACATATTATTGGTAATAAAGGTTGTCTGTCAACTTTTAAGTTAAAAAAATATGAACAGGAACATAACACCAAGTATACATGTTGTGTCCAAATATATTTATAACTGATTTAGACCAACTGACATTAACTGAGATTTTACAATGTATTCATCTCAATATATATGGATTCGTTGGGGGCCATAAAAGATAGATATTGCCAAATTACCTGTGGGGCCGTATTAAACCAGCACACGGGCCGCAATTGGCCCACGGGCAGGACTTTGGACATGCCTGTGCTAAGATAAGTGAACTGATCGGAGAAAAATCAGATTAAGAAAATGGGTCTTGAAAATGGAAGTTTGAATAAGCATCAGAATTATAAAACAGTCAGTGTTATAAAACAGTCAGTGAACTGTGTGTGTCACGTTCTCAGAGTCAGCCTTAAGCTCATTTAAACTCTGAGAGCATTGTAGAGCATGCTGTAGAGTGGATTCACAGCATCCCAATAATGGACAGCTGGAAGGGACCTTACGGGGTTATCGAGTCCAACCCCTTGCCAAGTGTGTTATCCATAACGTACGGGCATGAAACTTTGGTGCTCAGCTCAGCCGTAAATTGAAAATAAGTGTTAGGTGCTTAAGCTTTATGGAGTGGAGAAAACCTTATGAGGAAGGAAGATCAATGCCATAGAATCATAGAACACTAGAACTAGAAGAGCCCTCGAGAGGTCATCGAGTCCAGTCCCCTGCCCTCACGGCAGGACGCAGAATCATCTAGAACATCCCTGACAGATGTGTATCTAACCTGCTCTAAAATATCTCCAGAGATGGAGATTCCACAACCTCCCTAGGCAATTTATTCCAGTGTTTTACCACCCTGACAGGCAGGAAGTTTTTCCTAATGTCCAATCTAAACCTCCCTGTCAGCGGGATCCAGTGGATACATGTCTGAATTAGGAACCAGGAAACCAAAGTTCTCTTCCTGGCTCTGCTACTGAGATGGTATTTGACCTTGGACAAATCTCTTCATCTCTCTAAGCCTCTGTTTACCCTTTCCTGAATCTGTCTTGTCCCTCTCCTAAGCAGGGGCTGTCTCTTACTGTATGTCTGTGCAGCACCTAACACTGAAGCCCCAGTTTCAAAGGGGGAGGGGGCTCTAGGTTCAACAGGAATATAAATGGTGATCATACAGATTGTGGACTCTCTCGTCCCATTTGTGATCCCATAATGCTGCTGCTGCACCAGCAATGGCTAAACACGGAGAAGAATGACGACGAAGCCACACAATGTCCTTGTGTGACGTAACTATTGGAAACAAGCAGGAGAAGCCCCACGTAATCAGCCAGCTCTCCTCAGGCCACCAGGAAATGCTGAGAGTCGCTGGTTCAGGGCCAGGCCCCTACGCAGGAATTTCTGGGACTGTATGTGTATGTGCGTGTGTATGTGCACGTGTGCTTTTTTTTGTAAATGTGGACTGCAAGGGTGAAAACATACCCCCCGCCCCATGCTCTCCCAAGTAAGCATGCTCCGGCTAGCTGGGGGAAGGCAGCTCCTGGTCTCACTGCTGGGGGTGTGTAGAAATCAGCCTCAGTCTTCTCCTGGCCGGAGCACGCTTACCGACATGGGGGCTGGTGTTACAAAGCACAGAACTACTAGAACTAGTATAGAACTGGCCACAAAGAGCAGTCTCTCTTGCAGGCACATTTGAAATGACCTAGCACAAATCAACAGCCTGCCAGCAGCTTGAAAAGCAAAACACTTCCAGGGAAGCTTATTAAGGGCGGAAGTGGCTTCTCAGAATGAAGGGGTTTCTGTCCATCCGCTCTGCCTTCCCAGTGGGAAGTTAAATTCTAAAGCGCTGTGCAGTTCTATCATACTTGGGATAAATATAAAGAGCCTTCAGAGTCCAAGCCTGTTGCGCTAAGCGTGGACAATCCGTATCACTCTCTAGGAGGCAAGCAGTTGTTACACGAGGAAAAAATGTAGCCTAGTCAATGAAAAGCGCTGGCATTAGCCAACATCAGCCCAGAGATCATCCATTTTAACACCGGTTCTCTGTCTTTGACTCGGTTTCTTAAATAAAAATTGACGGTTGTCATCACACCGAACATGCTAAAGGACAGGGGAGTAGGCTCAGGTAGTGACTAGCGGTCTTTCCTTTCTCCTGGCCCTTGATTTATTTTTACGTTCATGTCAGCTGTGTCTATGGGCCAATTTATAACCCTGTCGACTCTGCTACTATCGGATTCATCCCTCACACATTAGAGGGATAAAAAATCTTCAGAGATGATTCAGGCTATACATTTAAAGCATCTTATTTCACATCTTTCTGGCGTTTCATAGGCATAGTAGAACAAAAAAGCAATGTGGGGGATGGAGGAGATCAAGACAGATGGATTTCTGTCCTTTCTTGTTTCTCAGGTTACCGCAGAAATTTTAGTCAGGTTTCCACAGGAGAAAGAGACCTATTCCTTGAAAAATTGGGCATCATGTCAGTGGTAAATCCCTAAGGGCAACTGTCAGACACAACAGAGGGTCAGCTGCCCTAAACTTCTCACTAGATGTAGCTGTCTGCTATATGCCACTTCTTGAGATGTATTACTCTGTTTCTACAATGATATGCAACATTTTCCCATAACAACTGGTTAATCAGTCTTGGCCCCTGTGACTATGCCCCTGGCCTATACAGCTAGTACCTTCTTCAGCCCATCAGATTTCTGGTGGTGATGACAGGGAATAATCAAAGCTCATTCATGGCAATAGGAAAATTCCCCTCAACTTCAATGGGCTTTTGATCAGGTCCATAGAGAAACTGCCCTGCACTATCAGAAGGGGGAAAGTCGGGGACAGAGATGTTCTCTCTCAGTGGGAGCAAGCACAGTGCTGGATGTGTGAGGCATCATCTGCAGGCGCTCCATATCCCAGCTCCTTTTGTAGAGGTTGCTAATCTTGCTCTGTGGAGCGTAGCCTCCCTTGCTTGCATGGGGCCTCAAGCAAACTCACAGCCCACCAACAAAGGCCCTGCGGTTCCACACAATGGAAGGTCTCTCCATTGCCTTCAATGGGAGCTAGACCAGAACACAGAGACCAAAGACTGGGACTAGGCCTTTCCAATGGGTTCTCCTTATGCCTCCGCCCCTCACACCTGACCCTGTCACCCTCACTGACCTAGTCACAATCTGTCCCACAATGTTAATTTTACAATTCGGGATCAAGGGACAACAACAGGTGTAGGGGGGGGGCGGTATGGATTACACAGCAATAGGTGGATGCCTATGACTCTTTAACCATATAGCTCTTTCCAAATAAACTTTTGACAAAAGTGTCCCTGAAAAAATAGCCCAAATCCAGACCCTCAGGTTGAGCTATGACCTGCTTCCTGGCTGGGGGAGGGAACAAGAGGTTTTTGTATTCATTTATGTTTATCATTACAGGAAACAATCTCACTGAAGTGAATAACCGACCATCAGAGAACCAGCCAGGCTGATAAAAGAAAACCAACTCTGTACCCTGCAAACAAAGGCCTTGGTTGTTGGATCCTTTACTTAAATTAGTGAGCATTCACTTCAACATTAGTGAACTCACACCTGTCGTATCATCGGATTCCACCATGTTTAAACAGAAGCAGCACCTCACTTGACTTCTATGGGATCATTTGCCTGAGTGACTGCTAACTGACTGCCAGAAGAGTTGAACAACTTGCCCCTCTGCCTATAAACCATGGTAGGTTGAGATTTCAGATACACCCCAGAGCAAGGCTGTGTGTCCATGCTGCACCAACCTCGGTTGGCTCCAGGGGCTGTATGCCTCAGAGACGTCCCTATAACTACATAAATATTCTTCCCTCCCATTCTTCTTTCTCCAGAGTGCAGTGCCCTCTTACAGCGGTAAATGAGACTCCCTCCTAGGTCAGCTGGGCAGAGAGAGCCAACACGCCTTCTAATCCCTTCTCACCTGCTCCAGGGATGGATTAACTGAGAATACTGCACCTGCTCATCCTTTTGCACTTTGATCTGGAGTCTGACAAACTTATATAGAGCTAAAAAAACTTTACAAACAACAAATAGTCTGGTAGCACTTTATAGACTAACAAAACATGTAGACGGTATCATGACCTTTCATGGGCACAGCCCTCTACTTCAGATGACTGGAGTGTTGGAAGTCCAGAACCAAGGGTTGTAAGGGAGGGGTGGACACCTGCTTCCACCCTTGTGTGGGACAGTAATGCGATACTAATCTAGCCCTGATGCCTTGTTCAATAAACAAGCTGTCTTCAGGCGTGAAGAACAATCCTTGTCACGTCTTTATCAAAACAGGATACATTTCACAACTGCCGACTGGCCACTCTTCATTCTTACAGAGTTCAGCTGCTTTTGCCCTGGCTTCATCCCAGCAAGACCCAAAATGCTGCAGACTCTGCGCAGCGCACTCACCTCGACAAAGATGAAACACGGGATGATGGAATAACTTCGCTGGGTGTTGTTTCCTAAAGCCATTTCTCATTACACCTCTGGGGAAAGCACTGTCCAAAACTACCAGGCTGAAAGAGAAACAAATAGGTAGAGTAAGTTACATTGGGACTGAAAGTTCCACAGGTAATACAGCGTGGAGAACATCACCGCACACTCGTAGGGCAAGCAGAGACAAAGAGGTACAGAATATTAAAAGCTAGATTTTAGTTTTACAACTTGCTCCTCGGCCCCTGGATCAGTCTGAGAGGTGACTCAAACAGGGGCCACCAGATTTAGGGTGGTGCAGATTATATCTCCCACTGAACAAGGAAGAAACAGGATCTAAATCTCTGAATCACAGTTTGGTCCTTTCTCTACTTCTGGACCAGTGCAACCACGCACTCATCGCTCCTTACTGAGAGCAGGCTGCAAGATCCCAATCCAGTACAGAAGTGATTGTACTGCCTGATTCATAAATGGTATGAATCCATTATATTTTAGGTCAGGGGTTGGCACCCTTTTCAACCCAAAGAGCCAAACTACATCCACATTCAGAATGAGCGATCGACAAAAAGCCATAGAAAAATGCCCATTGCATGACCGAAAATAGACACCATAATAGACACACGAAAATGAGACACATAATTGATAATTGACGTGATGATTAATAATAGCATCAATGAAACACTGTACCCATGGACTTTATTTCTTTTTATTTTTTATTTACTTCTGCAGCTGCATCTTTTCAAACATCTCTTTGAAGTTTACATCATAAACTGGTCCAGGTTCGTGCAGGCAGTCAAGCTACACGAGTAAATTTTGCATTTTTAAATTTTTGAATTAATTTTTCATTTTACTTTAAAAAGTTGTATGTTTTGGGAACGACAGAAGAGCCATATTTGGTTCCATACTGAACCATAGGTTGTAGACCCCTGTTTTAAGCTAATTAAATGGTTAAATTGTATTTTAAAACAGGATGGGTTTATAGCAATCCGAAAAGCCACTCTGGAGATGATCACACAATTTATGTAGGCAAATATGGCCAATTGAACATGACAGGACAGCTCACACTGGCAAACCAATTGCCTTGCATGGGAATCAGCACCACCCCACCAGCAGTGAAGGATCGGGCCCTTTCAGCAAAGTACTTTCGGCCTAATGTTAATTAGTAGTTGAAACCACAAATCCCCCTCCTGCTGAGCATTACTTGGTGCTGCTGACTCTTGTAATTTTAATGGGACATAACCCGGTAACAATCTGCATTGAGACATTTGATCTCTGCACTACGCACAATAAGGAGTTCTTAAGGAGAAAAGAACTCTAATGGTAGAATTTTCACGGGACTACGCCAAGAAAGACGTACAGTGACTTTAGAGATAAGCATTAGGCAGAGGTGTAAACCAAAGAAAAAACACAGCCGCCAGAGACCTGCTAATAGCCTCTGTACTGCACACACTCACAATGCAAAAGAAATGAGAGGAAGAGAAACTCTAAGCACATTAAGAAACAGCCAAGGTGCCATTGGATGCAATCCCACTTTCAGTAATCTGAGAGCGAAGAAGCTCTTCCATTTGAATTCCCTGTGGCGGGAGGCACTGGAGGTTTGGGCAAGGCATGGATGGGGGGGTAAGCGCTGGTTTCCATGGCATCAACCAGTGTTCCCTCGAATCTGTGCACTTGTGTGGCCCCCACAGCTGCTGTTTTTTGTTTCTACTGGGAGAGCACGTTTACTTATACCCCGGTGCACATAAAAATACTCCGCCCATGGATGGAAAAGATTGGAGGGAACATTGGCATCAATGCCCAGCAAATTTTCTTAGGGGTGATGCACACAGACTTGCTCCACATGGCCGGTCTCCTTTGAGGAGAGGATGGTAATGCACTAGGCTGGAGAGCAAATATTTAGAGCCATGCAAATCTGCGGATATCCATTTTATATCTGCAGGTCTCTGCATCTGCCAAAGCGGATATCTATGGCTCATTTGTGCAGATAGTAGGGATATAAAATCCTGTTTGTTTAGTTCACCAGCTAAACACAAAGTTTAACTGGCTAACTAATTAAGACTGGAGCGGCCCCCTCGCCCATCACGGCTGGGCTGGAGAGACCCTGCCACTGCTCCAGCCTATTTGAAGCAGCCCTTACCTGTGTACCCACCCCAGGACTGCCATGGACAGGGGCTGCTCCAGAAGGAGTCTCTGCTTACAATGTGACCGAGCTGCCGCAGACAGGGGCTGCTCTAGCCTCCACCAGCTAACTAGAACTGGTAAGTATCATCCAGTTAACCTTTCACATCCCTAGAAGATACGGATACAAATTTTGTATCCGTGCAGGTCTCTACCGATACAGGCATGGCTCCTATCAACTCCCCACTAAAGGGGAATGAAATTTTGTAACTAAAACCTTTAGCAGCAAACAATGCGGTGTCAGTGATGCTGAAAAAAGTTTGCGAAATCACATCAATTTTGCCATTTGGTTTAGTCAAGCCAGCCCCCCCAAATATTTCAATGTTTCAAATCAAAATGTCTCAATTTACCTATTTAACATAACTTTGTCTTCCAATCGCTTTGTTTTTGTTTTTTAATAAAACGCAGAATGCCCCAAATCAAAATAAAATGTGTTTTACCCAGAACAAAATTTATTTCTCAATTTGCCAGAAAATGTCATTGTCTTTTTGAATGGCAACAATTTTGTTTTCTGGAACTGCCAGCAAACTACAAAAAAAAAAAAAAAAAGAATTCATATTTCACCTAGTTCGGCTGATAACTGGGCAGGCCTATATGAGTCATTTCTATTCTATGAGAGTGTTTGGTAGGATGACAGGTTACAGAAGAATTCTTAGTAAGCAAGAATTATATGCATCATTACTAATGAAATCCTGTCAGGACCGTTCTAGCAATTACCCTGTTTAAGGATGGCATTACTTCATACTGTTTCCTGGCCAGTATGGCCAAAGCATAGCAATAAGTGGATTTTGTTAAATCCACTAATGCCCTATCTAATGCCCTATGACTTAACACCCTGCTGTTGCTTCCATCACTGTACAATGGGAAATGGTAAGGAGCTGTGTAGTTTAAACTGAAGCAGCATGCTGGGAGACACTGAACTAGGTTAGGAAGAATTTGGGTAAAAAACTCAATAGATTGTAGGAGGGAAGCCGAGGGTCCTTTGCAACATGACAGGTTGAACCTCTTTAGTCTAGCAGCCTCGGGACCTGACTGGTGCAGAAGCACAGAATTTGCCGAACCATGGAAGGTCATAGAATTATAGAGCTGGAAGAGATCTCAGGAGGTCATCAAGTCCAGCCCCCTGCCCAAGGCAAGACCAATCCCAACTCAATCAACCCAGCTAGGGCTTTGTCAAGCCAAGACTTAAACACCTCTAGGGATGGAGATTCTACCACCTCTCTAGGGAACCCATTCCAGTGCTTCCCCACCCTCCTAGTGAAATAGTTTTTCCTAATTTCCAACCTAGACCTCCCCCACTGTAACTTGAGACCATTGCTCCTTGTTCTGACATCCGTCACTACTGTGAACAGCCTCTCTCCATCCTCTCTGGAACGGCTGTGTCCAGGACATCAAAATAGGGGCAAGAGTCTGGGTCTGCCCCTGGTTGGGAGCTGCCCCTGTGGCCCTGGCATATGTCTGCCGCAGCTCCTTTATTTTCATGCGAACCTGCTCCTGGGTTCACATGTGACCTTTGGTGGCCAGAATGGCAACCATCCGCCTGCAGATGGTTGCATTCCTCCGTTTAGTGAGGAGATCATGGACGTTGGAGGTATCCCCCCAAACCTGAATTAGTCTCTGATCTCCGCACTGGACCAGGCAGGAGCCTGCCTTTTCTGGCCCCTGGCAGACTCCTGGGAGCTGGCAGACTGGTCCTGGGGAACAGTGGAGGGCTGGCTTGCACTGGCTGCCTGGCTCATGCTGGGGCCACTGGGTCAGGTGCAGCGACTGCTAGATCTGGGCTGGCAGGCTTGGAGCTGGCACAGGCACTGTGGCCAGAGTCTACCCCTTTAAGGGCTCCGGGGATCGGGAGAAGGAGAGTTTTCTTGGTTGTGACCAGAGTGGCTACCAGGGTACCCTGGGAAGGGCTGGAGGCCCCCTATTTTGAAATAAGCATCTATACAGCGCTTATTTCGAAATAGCAATTTTGAAATTGGCACTATTCCTTGTGGAAGGAGGTTTACTAATTTCAAAATAGGCCCTCCACTATTTCAATTTAATTTCGAAATAGCAGTTTGGCTATGTAGATGCTGGTACAATTATTTCAAAATAACTTTGCTGTGTAGACATACCCGACCTCTCTCCCTAGCTGAATGTCATCTGTGAACTTGCTGAGCTCATCCATGGTCATTAATAAAGATGTTGAACAAAACCAATACAAGAACTGATCTTTGGGGCACTCTGCTAGAAACCAACCACCAACCTGACATCAAGCCGTTGATCACTACCCGTTGGACCCAACAGTCTAGCCAGCTTTCTATCCATCTTACAGTTCATTTATCCAATCCATACTCCCTTAACTTGCTGGCAAGAATATTGTGGGAGACCGTATCAAAACCTTTGCTAAAGTCAAGGTATATCACATCCACTGACTTTCCCATATCCACAGAGCCAGTCACCTCATCATAGAAGCTAATCAGATAGGTCAGGCATGACTTGCCCTTCATGAATCCATGTTGACTATTTCTGATCATGTTCCCCTTTTCCAAGTGCTTCAAAATGGATTCCTTGAGTATCCCTCCATGATTTTTCTGGGGATTGAGGTAAGGCTGACAGTCTGTAGTTCCCTGGATTGTCCTTCTTTCCTTGTTTAAAGATGGGCACTACATTTGCCTTTTTCCAATCATCCGGGATCTCTCCTCATCTCCACGAGTTTTCAAAGATAATGGCCAAAGGCTCCACAATGACATTTGCCAACTCCCTCAGTACTCTCGGATGCATTAAATCTGAGCCCATGGATTTGTGTATGTTTAGCTTTTCTAAATAGTTCCTACCTTGTTCTTTCCCCACCAAGGTGAGTATAGGTTGCCCCTCTAAAATCCAGGACTCTCTGGTCTGGCAACATCCATCGTCCAGCAGGTCCATGGATATTGCAGGACCAGAGAGCCCTGGCTGGCTAGGTTCAGAAGAGGCTGGGCTGGCGGTGGGGAGCATAGCCCTGGACTGAGCTGACAGCAAAGAGTGCAGCCCTAATCGGAGCTGGAGGCAGAAGGGCCAGCAGCGAAGAGCACTGCCCCACTGAGTCTGGCGAGGTGGGGAGCGGAGCCCCACTGGGGGACTGGCATGGGGGGTGGCGTGTGTGCAGACCCGGTCATGTCTGGCAGCAGTGAGCACAGCCCCACCTGTGGCTGGAATCGGCTGGATCGGCAGCTAGGTGTGCAGCTTGGGCCACTCCGTGCGGGGTGCAGAGCCTACAGCCCGGTAGGGAGCCTTAACCTCCCCTTGTCTGGCAAAATCTGTTGTTTGGGACCACTCAGGGCCCGAGGGTGCGGGACAAGGGAGATTCAACCTGTATTGTCTCACAGCTTTACCAACACTTCCACGGCTTGCTGGACTCTTAGAGGACATTGTGGGGTAAATTAGAGCTAAATCATAGCACAGAACACGGAAAGCCAGGACTGGAGGTGGTACACAAACTTTATGAGACCACAGGAAACTTGGCCATACCCAGGATAAGTGGACATCCAGCTAATTAAAATCATGCCAGACCACGGATGTTGCCATGCTGGACTAGAGAGAGTCAATCTGTATTGCTTTGCCTAATTGAATGCTGCAACTCTTGTGGTGATGGTGTCATAAATATGTAGCATTTATTACTATTCTTGAAAACATACCGTTCCCCATCTGTGAGTTTGTTACATTTCTTTTCCAACGGCAAATAATCGTAGTATCTTAAGAGCCAGATTCTCTCCTGCATTCTGGCTATTCAATGTTGTTCTGAAAGCACAAAGAGATGAGAAAGGAGCCAGTCTGAGAATTCCCTCCCTATATGGGACCTCCCAGCTGGCACGGAACTGGCACCCCTAGCCTTTCCATTACCCCTCTGCATGTGGCTCTGATAAAGGGAGCAGGATGGTGGTAGGGTGTGGAATATGCTGCACTCGGTCTGTCCCCAGATGGCATATGATTGGGGGCAATTGACAGCTGAAATCAGCCCAGGACCTCAGGGAGCCCGTACTACATATTGACACGGAGGGAATTTGGGTCTCTCTCAGTGCACATCTCTTCCTCTTAAGGAAAACTCTGTACAGACTGTCCAACTATAGCGGATATTTATAAATTAGCATCTAGCGTCACTACCTCTATTTTTATCTGCATTTTGTCCTGATTGTTAACTAGGAAAGACATTTTTAGATTCCACTAGTTTTGACCTTTGTATTCCAGGAACAGGAACACTGCAATGTAAGGCAACTTGGTCAGACCTTCATGAAGGGAATATTAATATTATTACCCTGAGCGCTGGCATTATATGAGGCACTTCTACTCTTTAAACAAGGTAGTGTAGTTAAATAATACAAAGGTTGTGAATTCATTAGCATTAGTTAGTTCTCAACTTGCTAATTTCCCCCTCATACATTTGCACAAAGTCCTTCAACTGCTGTGTAGGGGGTTATTGTCTAACATCCTCTGGGAAAACATGCAAAGCCATGGAATATATACATACGAGTGAACTGAAAAATTAACTAAAAGGCAGTTGGAGAAGAGAACCATGAAGGCACATAGCTTGAGTGGCAACGTTTTATTACCACAGGGATTTGTCATGGAGTAAGGGGGGAGGGTAAGGAGTAAAGGAGGAAAGAAGAGAAAATTCTAATAAGTGGAAATTAACGGCAGGTTGTGTCCAGCAGAAGAATTTTTAAAAGGCACAGTCAAGTGTTTTATCAAGCCTTGTACATGAGAGAGCACGAGAGACTTGGCTGTAAGGAAAGACTAGAAGAACTGATTTTGTATATTGGTGGAATAGCAAATAAAATAAGCGCTGATGGCTGCGGTGTGTCCACCGGGGCTTAAATCAACAACTCCCCAGTTCATTCTTTCCAAGGCTTTGATTATCCTATTTTTTCCCCAGTAATACTTGGGTAGCCCAGATTGAATATTTTGCCTTTCCTTAAAGTCTTATAAAACGGATATTTCTGTGAGGAAAACATTGTGTTGCTCATTCAAGGTGCTGAATCGGCAGCCCTGAAGAATGAAATCCTCTATCCACATATCCAAGCTTCTTATTTTATGCTCATCATGGAAATATCTGATCATGGTGCACACTTCTACTTGAAGACTGCCAGCATGCCTCAACCCTGAAATGAAGTGTGTAGGGTTGCCAGGTGTCCAGTATTCTATTGGACAGTCCGGTTTTTGGTGCCTCTCTCAGGAAAAAAAAAATCAGAAAATACTGGACACGTGCAATGTCCGATGTTTTCTGTTTTTCCTGCTGGGCGCCTGAGGCAAGCCTTGTGGGTCAGAGGGAATGGCTGGGAGGCAGGGCGCGATTTGCTCTGTGAGCCTCTGGTTGAGTCTGAGGAGGAGGGGAAGCCCTGTCCGTGCTCTTGAGTGCTGGTCAAGCGCGTGGTGGAGCCACACCCAGACTTGACTGTGCTTCACCAGGACCGTGTGCGGGACAGGCAGCGCCCTGGGATCCGCACTTGCCTGGGTCAGTCCCACTCCCCACCGGCCGATTCGATCCCCCCTCGCTCCCCTCCTGGCCGGCTGGTTCTCCCCCACTTCTCCTCCCGATCTCCCCTGGCCAACCCCACTGCCCCTGACGATCCCCCAATTCGCCTTGCCAGCCCCGCTACCCCCACCAGCTCTGCTTCCCGCCAGCCAGTTCCTCTCTCCATCACCCCCAGCCAGCTCTTCTGCACCTCCCCCTCCCCACACACACCTGCTCTGCTTCCTTCCAGCCAGTTCCTCCTCCCAATCTCCCCCGTCCAGTCCTGCAGCCCCCACCCGCTCTGCTTCCCGCCTCTCCCTTCCTCCGGGCCGGTCTCTCCCCGGCATCAAGTGGGGCTGGTATTTTTTTTGCGACTACCTGGTAACCCTGTACAGGAGTAAAATGGCTGTTGAGAGCCATGGTCCATGTAGGTAGAAGCTTGTTTTTCTGCAGAGTCTCATTGATTTCACTGGAGAGACCAAAGTCTGTGCTCGGAAAATCCCAGACGTTTTACTGGGATTGGCAACGTGGGGCCAATCAGTGTTGTTCAGTTGGTTTTTTTTTTCCATTCCAGTGTGCTTATTTGTAAACTGGTATAATTTTTACTCAACCCTTGCAAAATTTGGTTGGTAGCTTACTTTAAATTATAACCTTTTTTTTCGCGTTAGTCTGTTTTCTCACTGTTTTGTTTACAATCCACACCTTTTGCAACTTCTCCTCCATTCCAACAAGAATCATTTTGGATAAAATGAAACAAACCCAAATTCCTAACCTGCACAAGTGGCTCTGAATGATCTGTGACACCCTGTCAGTGAATGCGCATTATTAATATTTTTTATATGTACTATGGGAGTGCCTGGAGTCCTCAGTCTACATGAACATAAAAAACAAAAGGTGCAATGAGAATACAGAGGCACAGGGAGGGGGACATGACTGCCCAAGGCCACACAAAACTCACTTTCAACGGAGCAACTAAAGTTCTGGTCACCTGACTCCCAGTCCTGTACGCTATCCACTAGACCATGCTGTCCCACGGCACAACCTGCCTCTGCATCCACAAACCACCACTGAAGTCAATGAGGGCTCTACATAAGCACAGGAGTCCTCCTGCACAAATCCAGTGTCAGCCTTAGGGCTTTTCTCCTCATAGAGAGTGAATAAATTTAACAAAATCACTCTGGGATCAATGCAGTTTCTCTGTATGAACAATATGCAACTGGTTTAAGAGCAGTTTAAGCTTGACTTGGCTTGCTAGACTTTGGCAGATGCTGCTGTCAATAGAGGGTTATGTTATTTTACTTGTTCAAAGAACTGTATCATATTAAAATCTAGTCACCTTATAAAGAAGGTATTCAAGGATTCAAAAGGTGAGATTTTTCTACAGAATTCAGTCATGTCAATTAGTCTTCTGTCCTGGCTGGAGAATAATGAGAATTCTAACCACTAGCGTAAGAGTTAACACATGCAGGAAGCACAGGAAAGGGTCATACAGTCTGGCATCTGAGCAACAAGATTAGTGATTTCAACTGGCATTCTAGAGAGAAAATGGATTCAGAGCATGGCCAGTCTAGATTTGATAACAGCAACACACTGCCCAATCTATATTTAAGCCCTGTTTACCCAGAAAAATTGACCTATTAGTGAAATTTTGTCTCAGCGCCATTGTGGAAAATACCCATGCATTCCTCAGATGAATTGGAGTGAAATGATGAAGAGTGAATACTATTGTTCACACATTCAAGGTGAAATTCACCACTGTCAAAGGCCAGCATGAGAGACACCCTCCTCTTCAGCCCCAAAACACCAACCAAGGCCCAAAATTATAAACCCACCTCCCCCCCACACCCACCAAGCAGAGTTTTGACCCAAAAAAGGGAGATGTTCTAGAGATACTACATAGTCCTTTCAAGGACTTTACTACTGCCATTGATTGAACATGAAAGTTGATCAGACACTACAAGGATGATCAGCGATATAAAATACATCAGATTTGATTACATGCACCTTTTATGTGCACGTCACCCCATGGGATGACTTTCAGCCCTGAAGAAGGGACACAGCAAATAAAAAATGGTCCAAGCATGGCAGAAGTGAAGAACCACATGGAAGTCAAAGGCTGTTTTCTTCTACGCATTCAGCTTTGGTTTTTAGGTGAAATCATGGATGGGCAGGTTCCTGCTGTGAGGTGCTTACATCCTTGCCAAATTTTAGCATGTCACTAACTCAACATTGCCTGGAGTGACAATTCTTAAAACGCAGCATGAAAATCAGTAAAATCTAACTGATACATCTGCTCTCTTCTTTTATGAAGGGATTATCAGTGTATGGGAGAGAAGAGGGAGGCAGATTACAGGATTCATTAAGAAAGAGTATAGAATATCAGGCACTCTTTGTAAATACAACTAACACATTTATCGTACACAATTAACGGAGCTGATTCTGCTTCTAACTTCCAATAAACTAAAAGCCAATTATTCCAGCTCTCCTTTCATCCCTTCCAATTTTAGAAATTAATCTAATTGAGAGTCATGCGTGTTCTTGGATGGAAAAGGGGGACTATTTTTGGCCTCCATCCAATCACCTGAAGATGCTTCATCTTAATTTAGATTGATTAATAGGGCTTGCAGTTTCTTCTGAAGCCAATGGGAGACACAAGCGCTCATTTCTTTACATCCAATCTGTTTAAAGCTCCATCTATTTTTGAAGCCACTTGCAACAAAGGAATGGCAGGTGTGGTCAACAGTTAGGGCATAATTTATAGCCGCAAGTGACCATGAATTCCGGGACACACAGCAACATGAATTTAATGGCATTAGAGTAGTTTGCAATAATTTTAGGGACTGGTTCTGCAACAGACTGCACCCATCTGGAGTTAATATATTTGGACATTCGCATCTCACTGGCTTCCAGATCAAATTGGTTCGGTCTGCAAGTGAAGTCATGTTTGTTTTTAACTGACAGGTCTGCAGATTCGCGCTGGGACTTTTTGTACATTCGCCCAGGGCGACTGGAAGCCTGAGGGTTACAGGCACCCTTAAAAAACGTATCATTCAAAGAAAGAAGAAACGTTGCACCACCAAGAGCTGCGTTACGCTGCACCGCGTTCTCTTTCCCTGATTCAGACACTGGGCTGCTCAGATGCTGTGAAGTGGCCACAATTTAGCTCAACCTGGCGAGTGGAGAATTCCCTAGAGTAGCTTCAAGCCAGTGCAGCAGGCTCCTACACTATCTGCTCCCTTCACGTTGGCATACGAAGTAGGAGAGGATGCAACGGGGTGAGGCTAAATACTCCTGCAAACCCCCCCTCCATTCTCATCTCATTAGAGCCATATCAAGAGGCTAATCTGGCTTACTCTGAATTCAGTGAAATTTGAGACTCAGAGTAGCATTACAGGCTCTTCCCCTCACCCCCACCAACTTCCCTCTGTACAGAGCAGATCTCAATGCACACACACCTCAATGCCCAAAAGGGTGGGATTCTGAGCAATGCTCTCTAGACAGATGCAGAGATTTCTTAGCAACTTTTCTTTCCCAGTCCGGGAGCCTAGTGTTTGCAGGAGAGAGATTGTATAGTGTCAAGGTAGAAAGATACCGGGGCTCACTTAGACATCAAAACAAGAGTTTTGCTCCAGGAGCTAGGAGCACTTTTAGAACTCCCTCTTCCGTCACAGGGCAAACAGTGGGGAAGCCAATCAGACAGGGCAGATGCTGGCAGTCACTCAGGAGATGAATGCTACACTGGAGGCTTCACATTGAAAATCTGTCTGGCCTCCCTCTGTGACACATAACAAACAGAGGGAAAGAGACTCAGAAGACAAAAAGCGTATTGATTTGAGCAGGCGGGTCTGGAATGGAGGGAGCGAAAAGTGAGCATCCACTGAATGCCAGCACCACTGTTATTAAAGAAAATCAACAACTTCAGTACCCCACAGCAACAGTTGGCCCTCAGACTCAGGAGCATAATTTGTGCCTTAGCATCTCACTCCCCTGATTTTCTCAGGCTCACATCAGCAAGGAATAGCTCCTCCATGTCACTCGCCAGCTCTCGGCTTAACAGTGCCATATGGATAATTTCAGGCACAGTAAAACCAAGGCCCCATCCCTGATTTCTTGTACTGGCGCACATCCACCCACCCTCAATGTGTTGCAACAGGAATCTTCCCAGGAGTCCCCATACATGCAAGGGAACAAAGACTTGCCAACTGACAAAGCTCTAAACAGCATAGACTCAAAACCAGACAACCTTTTTTGGCTAGACATAGGGTTGCCAGGTGTCTGGTTTTGAACTGGACAGACCAGTATTTGAGCTTTCTGTTTGGGAAACAAATTGAGAAAATAGAAATGAGAAAATATCAAGGTCCGGTATTTTCTAATTAAGATGTAATGTCGATTGTGATGGAATGTCAAGTGGGTCCGGTATTTTTGTTGAAACCATCTGGCAACCCGGAAGTGCAAAGCTCAAAGACTCAGGATTTCCCCCCAAAGATTAATGGCAAGAAAGGTGGACAGACATCCGAAACAAACACCTCATCAAAGCAAAGAGACTGGTGGTTTTTCATTCCCATGGAAAGCATGGTCTACTTTGAACTGCAGCTACATCTCACATGGCAGACAGGCCTACCTCTTCCGTACATGGGAACTGAGACCCAATCGTTATGTATGACTGCAGACATGGCCTTCCCGCTATGGAACAGCTCATTAACCAGTGCCCAAACAATCAAATGCTCCAGGTGGCATCTCTGCCATCCACTTTGCTTTGCCTGAAACAGTCAATTGGATCAACAACTAGGGATGTGAACGACTAGTTGACTATCCGATAAGCAAATGCTTGTCGGATAGCTCACATACTAGTTAACTAGTCATTTCTCCCCCCTTTGCTGCCTCTATCAGAAAGAGGCAGCAAGGGGAGGGGGAAGAGGAGGGATGCTTCAAAGAGGCAGTGCCGCATGAAGCCCAGGGCCAGATCCCAGGATCTACGCAGTGCTGTTGCTTTGAAATGCCACATGCAGCTCAGGGCCAGCTGGGAGTCCCCAGCTGGCCTGGGCTTCATATAGCATTTCAAAATGGCAGCACCACATGGTGCCCAGGGTCATCTGGGGACTCCCCTGAAGACCCCAGGCTCCATGTGGCACTGCCGCTTTGAAACGCCACAGGGAGCACGGGGTCAGCGAGGGACTGCTTGAGTCCCCCACTGGCCACAGCGCTTTCGCCTCTGAAGTGTAGCAACACTTCATTGGCAGAGGCGCCCTTATCGACTAATTGAAATTTTACATCCCTATCAACAACCTCAACATGGACAGCCAAAGTCGCTTTTAAAGCAACACAAAAGAGAAAGGAGATAGGCAGGGAGTTGGAGACACCCAGGTACTTGAGCTGTGTGCAGAGAAAGTGCCCTTCTGGTCCTAGCCCAATGCAGGTCTGTCAGCAAGCTCAGAAAGCATTGATTTTAGTTCCAACTTCCTTCTGTCTGGCTTGGTCAATACAATCCCCCTTTCATCCAACCCACAATGCCATTCATTAAAGCAGGGCAGGCACGGCTCCCTCCTACCAGCCTCTGTTTTACCAACCTTCCCCAATGAGAGGAGATGGAGGCCAAGACAAGATCCTGCTTCCCCTCGTTCCCTGCACCAGTCCATGGAGCTGCCTGGGGAGGCAAATGCAACCCAAAGTAGGAGCATCCATTAGTGGGTGGTCCATAGCAGAAATTAAACCATCTACTTGAGCATCGAGCTAACCATCTTTATACTTTAACTCAAGGGGCAGAGGCTCATGCTTTTAGTGCTGCCGGTCACAGGTTTGTTCTCCACTGATGACCTGAGCAGGATCGGTTCACACAGCAGAGGGCAGAAAGAGATTACGGAGCACACATCTGCATTCCCTCTTGGAGCTCCCTCTAGGGTCGTGCAGCTCCGCACCAGGCCTTCCACAAGCCTGGGTGCCAATCGTGTAGACTGGGCCTGCGTTAGCCCTTATGTTTGCTTCCTAGCTCTCTTCTCCTCTGCTAACGTCGCTCCCATATTGGAGAACACACTGGGAACTGCACCAGAGGCCAACACAGCAGTGAATGCGTGAGCAGCAACGTGAGCTAAAGCTCTCTAGTCTGGCTGTGATGGACTCCTCCACAGCCACAGGTCAGGCCTAGGCGGGGACCTGTAACACATCCCCTCCTCCTCTGAGGTCTATAGAAAGCAAAAATGACGAGTCATGTCTCTGTTCTCTTCTGCCAGGTAGGCCAGAGCTGCCACACATCTCAGCTGACTCAGTCCAGGGCTCTGTGCACAATTTGGGTTTGTACTGCACACACTCATGCTTCTTCATCCCTCCCCCCACCACAAATATTCTGGCACGAAATCCAATGAGGACTTTTGACAAGAAGCCAGATGATGAAAACGTCATCCTCCGGAGTTATCTACACAGCCGCATGGACTGGCATAAGGGAGCAATGCAATGACCAGTGGGACTGGAGGGATTCATAAGACGACATTGAGAGAGCTAAATATTGCTATCTTGCCTGTGCAATGACTATAGAGGACATATAAATAGTTTACATATGTACGTGGAGACCGGAAACATGAAGGGCCTGATTTTCCATTGACTTGAATGTCATGTCATCCCTTACACTTGGGCGCATCCCAACACCATTATGATTCAATACTTTGCTCAGGTGTACATGATGATAAAGGTGCATGCAAGACAGTGGAGAATCACAACCGAAGTGAGGCAAGATTTCTTTAATATGTCAAAGGAGGGGTAAGATAGTAGGAGTAATGGGAGGAAATGTAAACATGGAAAATGAGGCTGAATTTCAGTGAAACATTCCCCGAGATATATATTTAGCCTTGGAATAGTCTCCCAAGCTTTTAAAGCCAAATAATACTAGAAAAATGTTTTGCAGTGAACAAGCCTGCAGTGGCTAGCGGATTGGTTAGATGAGCTGATAGGTGATAACTGCTGCTCAGACTACATGCTTCGTCATGGAAATTAGAGATGGTAAATGCATAAGAGGTTAAAAGCAAAGATGCAAAGCAAACCAATATAGGCCACATCATCAGACTTCAAATGAAACACACAAAAAACTTCCCCAACAGAAGCCAAAATAAATAAATAAATCCTCCAACTGCACAATCTAAAAGCCAGGAGACAGCAGAAATTAATTCCTCTCTCAGATGGGCTTCCAAAGAATCAGAGAGACAATTCCTACACTTCTTATTCATGCACATAGTTCAGGTGATGTCAGTGAGACCAAGGCAGGGGTGGGCAATAATTTTAATGGGGACCACTCCAAGAATTCGTCCATGGTATTGAAGAAAGTTGTGTGCAGAAGGAAGCTCAAGGTGCGGGGTTGGGGTGCAGGGTCTGAGAGGGAGTATGAGTGCAGGAGAGGATTCTGACCTGGAGGAGAGGTGTAGGAGGGGGTGCTTTTGGGTTGTGACCTAGAGCAGGAGGGGGTTGTGACAAGGGTCAGGGGATTTGGGTGCAGGGTCTGATAGGGGCCATGGGTGCAGGACATGGAGGAGGCAGTACAAGGTCTGGCAGGGGCTTGTGACCTGGGGCAGGGTGCCAAGAAGGTGCAGGAGGTTTGGTTTCTGACCTGGGGGCAAGGAGTTGGGGTACAGGAGGGGGTGGGGTGCCAGATGCAGGCTATGGACGGGTGACGCTTACCTTGGGCAACTCCTGGCTAGCAGTCCAGTGGGACCCTCAGACACGCTCCCTGCTGCCATGCCCTGCATGCTGCTGGCTGCAGAGGCTATGTGCTGTCTGTGCACCACAGGCCCCTTGGGGAGGCCCTCCACATGCAGTCTGCATCACAAGCATGGCCCAGGCAGCTCCCATGGGCCGGCGAGAGTTCCCAAACCCAGTATTGCCAACTCCAATGGGCCCAAAACCATGTGCCAGGTCCCCCCAAATCATGAGTCTGGCTTAAAACTCGAGATTCTAAAATAGATGTTGCGTCTTTTTATTTGTCATCTGGTGTTTGAGCTGTTGAGATACACACTTCCTTTTTGAAGCTTTTCTCTGTAAGGACTAGACACTGACTTATAAATGAGTTCCTCGTGCTACACATATTACTGGAGGAACGGAGGCTTTAAGGAAAGCATGAAATACTGCCAAGGCTGGCCACACTGTAAATACATGCATGGAAGTTTGGAGTTGGGGAAATTCTACATGTTTGCGCCTTAGGGTCTGGATGAAGATTGGTTGTGGGTCAGCTGCTTGGATTTGTTTCTGGGGGCTATGAAAGCATTGGGAGGTGTGATGTGTGGCTGGCACACGAAGAGCTATGCTGCTCCCGGAGGAACAGGTCAGGAGGCGGCAAGGGATTCAGAAACGGATTTTCTCGGTGATAACGCTTCCCATGCACCTTTTGAACACAAGGTACGTACACTACAGAATGGATTTATTAACATGCCCCATCACAAATGGCGTTTTGTGTGCAGACGCTGCTGAAGAGAGCGCAGGATATGAGCTGCCAAGAGGAGGCTGCTTGATACATTGAAAATCACTGGAGTGAAGCGTCATTAGCATGTTGCTTCTCTCCCTTTCTTATCCATGCTTATTGAACCAGCATCTCAGTCACATTACCTGCTGCCTTCAGATAAGAAGAAGAAAGCTCCTGAGGGCAGAAAAATTCTAGGCCCAATTCCACCAGTGTGCTCCTCCAGTACTAAGAGACATTCAGAAAAGGAAAATTTAGGCTCCATATCAGGAAAAGCTTCCTGAAAAACAAACAAACAAACAAGCCAACCTTGTCTTTTCATGCAAATGGCAACGGTTTGACTGAAAGTGTGTTTTTAAACGGATTAAGTAAACTGTAGCATGTTTGTGTGTAGACCCCCTTAGCTTGGTTTCAGCTATGGGGCTGGAATGGCTTGCCACCTACTGCGAGCAAGGGGCTGCTCCAACCCCGTGGGGGAGAGAAGGGCGGAAGGGGGCACCATGAAGGGGCTGCACCAGCACGGAGCAGCCCCTGCCTGCAGGCGGGAGGGCGTGGGTACAGCCCAGCGGTAGGTGGGAGGGAGGGGGGCTGGAGAGGCCCCCTGCTCACTGACCTTTAATCAGTTAACCAGTTAAAGTTTTAACCGTTAAAAAATAAGTTTAACCAGTTAGTTAATGAAATGGGATTTTACATCCCTAGTTTAAACTTTGGCTTATTTATTTTTTTTAAATGGTAATTAAGCTAAACCAAAACAATAGCCTCTAAACAACTGAAATAAGCGTGTCTGTGTGGTGGCTGCCATCTTGGCCAAGCACAACTGGGACTCAACTTGGCACCTCTAGGCCCAATGCTGGAGTCTCTACACCGTGACCTAAAGAACTGACTTCTGTGACCAGCTGCATTTCAAGCACATAGTCTGAATGGACTGGTCACAGAGGGGAACACATAGAACACAAGCTTTGGCACAAAGTGGTGTGTGTACATGCAGGGCTGTCCCAAGGGGGCGCAAGGCTTGGGGCAACCCACATAGCACCCCAGACGTGGGACTTGGGGCAACCCCTCAGCCCCAGATGCAGGCCTCACCCTCAGCTCCATTCCTTCCACAAACCCCATCACTGCTCTGCCCTCCTCCCACGAGCAACATGGCTCAGGAGAGCATGGGGGCATGGTGAGGGGGCAACAGCAGGGGTCACCTGCACCCCACTCGCCATGCGGGCAGCAGGAGCTGAAGCACCGCCCTGCGGCGCTGCCCCCTCTTGGCTCACTGCACCCCGTTTCTCCCTTGCGGCGCGAAGCAGATCCCCCTGAGGCCTTAGCACTCTGGAGAAGCCAAGTGCAGTTAGCTGGAAGAGGGCGGCATGGCAGGGTGCAGCAATCTGCCGGGCCACTCTGGCTCCCCCACATGGAGAGTGCAGGGGGAGGGTATCAAGCTCTGCTGTTGCCCCGTACCAGGGCCCTGTAATCCCCTGGGTCCCTCCCAACCATAGGACCATTGGGTCAGCCGCCACAGAGCCCTCAAAGTAGACAGGACAGCTCTGTTTACATGAGGACTTAGATTGTGGAATACTCTCCAAAGGGAAGCAGCTGAAGTCCAGCTGAAAACGAGACTGGCTAAAATATTAGAACCGATACCACAGGGGAAAATGCTGAACGACAGTAGAGCTGGATTTAAAAAATAATGTCTATAGAATATTTCTATTCGTTTAAAATATTTTCTTCCTTTTTGCCATAACTAAAATATTGAAATGATGCGAAATGGAGATTTTCATTTCATTTCTCATTCAAATGAGAAGTGAGAAACTTTTTAAAAACATTGCACTTGCACACACTATTGCAGTGGAAAAGGGCAAAAAAAGTAAAAATGTGGATTCTCAAAATCTCATTCTCTCATTTTCTTTATTTCTTTTCTTCTAGAGAAAAACTTGAAATTACTTTTGTTTGACTTTGTTTTTAATTTTCCCCTCTCTTTTTTGGCGGATGAGCAGGAAAATAATGAAAAAGTGAAAGAAAGGGGAAAATTAAAAAAAAATCCAGATCCCAAAACAATGGGCATTTTTTTCAAAATGAAACCAACATTTTTATTTCACTTTGATTTTTTTTGGTCAAAGAACGTAAATTTCCGATTGAAATAATTTTTCGTTTTGATCAAAAATATTTTTTTTTGTCAATGAAAAGTTTTAAACAATTTTGATTGGCAAGAAAATGGACTAATTCAGCAGCCTTTTGCCACTGCTTACTTCTGTGATTCTGTGTCAGTATCCTGTGGATAAACAGGACTCTCCAGGGGTATCGTTCAGTGACTTTTCACAATTCACAGTTTCTTTTGGTATATCCCCTCTCAGCCTGATTAGTAAGGGATAGCTCAGGCAACCCTTACTTGTGCTCATGGGCACTCACCGCACATTAATTTAGCAAGGACATTTTATTCTCTCTATTCACTTGTGTCTAGGTAGCAGAAGGGAGAATCGGACAAACAAAAAACGAACAAGACTATAAAGCCAGTCTATTTTCCCAGGGTAAGTCGGGCTAGCACTATGGACACTCCCATGGCTCTGAATACCTCTCAAGTTGCTGCAGGTGCTGGAAGGGAAAAAGATGACTTCTTCCTGTAGCTCTGCCATATGTAGCATGGCATGGTCCCCCTGACCCGAGCTCCCCTACACACCTGGAGAGGGGCACACATCACTCCCATCCTGTCTTCCACTCTTGCCTGAGACAGCGCTCTCTCAATGTGATGTTTTAATTCCCTGGGCATTGCAGTCTTTTTCCTCCATTGCTCTTCCCTCAGCAGCTTCATTCAGAGTCACTAGCAAGTGAATCATATTGACAAAACACTTTCTCCTCTCACTCAGAAGAGGTTATCTTGGCTTGAGGCTAATAATAATTAATCCCTTCCCCTTTCCTCATTTTAAAGCCAAAATCTTTCCCCTCGCTTGCCTTCTTCGTGTTGTCTTGTTGAACGCTGCGCCGGGAGCACACCAAAGCCTGCCCTACAAAGGAGCCCTGCTTTACCACTGGAAACCGGACTGTGCCTGGCTCTCGCGTGGGTATGCGTAGGGAGGGAGCAAGCAGCCTAAGCCCTTCCCACGTGCCAATGTTCAGCCCAGCTCTTCAATTTCTCTGTTACTGGAGCAGGGTTTATACACCACATCACAAGCAGACATCAGCAGTACACACACTCAGTGGAGTACAGTAGGTCAAAGTCTCTCAGACGGCTACAGGGACCAAGCAGGACCCAACAGCATGGGGAGAACAGACTTCACTAGCTGAAAGGCAGCATGATCCTCCCAGCGCATCCCTGAAGGCAGTGTCTCTCCTGCTACATGCCACAACCAGGCAGGCTGATGGCAAACACCTTGCATGCCAGAGGGGAGTTTGATAGAAGGGATCATTAGAACGTGTGTTGCCAGCGCCTGTGATTTTATCCGGAGCTTGACAATAGCGGCCTCTCAACGCTCCGGCTCCCAGAGTCATGTGATTATGTGAGAACAGCAGCTTTTTTTTTTTTTTTTTTTTTTTTTTTAAGCAAGTTTCTAGCCTTAATGGTTGTTGAGGAAAAGCTAGACAGTGTGAACCCAAAAGGCACAAAACTAGAAGACAAATAAAAAAAGCCAACTAAAAAATTTGATGATTTTGGGGGCAGGGAGGTCTGATATGTTTTTTCTAATGCATGAGGTTGGTACAATTGACATTTTTATATTTTGCAGGGCTTCTAGTCTTGATCACCCTTGAATCCAGCCACACAGGAAGCTACTGTACGTTCTTGTCAATGGACAGTTACCGAATTTAAGTGGGGTGCTTGTCTACATATTTGCAAGCAAACCCTACTCCTTAGTGTTCACGTTGCATACCGCACACCATAACCTTCTGGGCGTTATCCCACTCCCACTGAAATCAATAACAACATTTCCAGATTCAATAGGAGCAGGTCTACAATATTTTAAATACGCACATCTGAATTAAGACAACCTCTAAATAGGTGTGGCATCAACAACAGGTGGATTAAAGAGCACCCTAACTATAGCGCCAGAGTGCTATAGACCTCTGCTGTTCTCCACCCATGTTCTCAACTCTTGCTGACACTGACATGAATGGCAGCTTTGAAGTGTACAAAGAGACTAGAATCCTAATGCTGACCAGAGATACAGCTATTCAAAAGTGTTCAGTCTCTACAGTGTCTTCAATGGAGTGACTGAATGCTGAGCGCTTTATTCAGGTGCCTACATAAGACTTGAATTTTCTTGAAAATCTGGTTTCTTGTTTAGGTGCCTACATGGAAGATCTTGGGTGATGCGCTCTTTGGAAAATAAGGCCCTTGAAATCCTCAAAGATTCTAGTTCACTGCACAGATTAGTGATGAGCAAAATATCTGTTAACGACTGGAAATGCAGTGAGTTTTGAAAGGCACAAAAAAGA
The DNA here is from genome assembly GCF_052426305.1 of Pelodiscus sinensis. NCBI lineage: Eukaryota > Metazoa > Chordata > Testudines > Trionychidae > Pelodiscus > Pelodiscus sinensis. The sequence continues at coordinate 8,950,643 of NC_143057.1, forward strand.
ATCAGAAATCACCAAATGGAGATTGGTTCAAACTTACCAATGTTGTCAACTTTTGTGATTTTATTGTGTCTCTCATGATATCTTTTAAAGCCCAAGCTGGTGAGAATTTCCTTTCATATTACAAAAGAAAAAGAAAAAGAAAAAAAGGTCTAATTCTTATGGCCGTGGAAAAAAGCCTGAAAACGTGATGCAAGTACACTTTAAAGAATCAAACAGATAGCAAATTAAAAGAACCCCCAATTTTTTATTTCTTAAAAAAAAAATACACCTCATGGATTTTAAGTCAATTCCATGATTACCAGGGCCTGATCTTTGATTACGGAATGCTTAGAAGTGGCAATACTACTTAACATTGTCAAAGTGATTTAATACAAACTTCAAGTTTGATAATGGGAAGAACTGAGGACCCACAACTCAAAATGAAATCAACCAAAACTGTGGGTGTTTGGCACCTCTGAAACTCAGAACCGTGGTTTAAAACAAATTGGGTTCCTGAGCTCAAACCTTATATATCGCATTCCAAGCAAATTATCTTTGAAATTACTTGGATTCTAGTAGATTTCTTCTGTAGATTTCCCCACTAATACATCTCATCTGTCTAACACTTTTTTATGTAGTTATTACTGGAAAATCCACAGACAAGTCAGTAAAGGCAGGGAGGTTGATTTCTTTATAGTTACAATTATTTTATGTGCAATGATTTGTTGTCAAATAATTAGAAAGCGAGAAACAGACGCATTGTCTTCCCTGGTGAATTACCAACCATGAAAGCTTTTTTCAAAAAAAGAACAGAAAGGGCTTTCTTTAAAGCAGCCTCTGATTTACAGCAACTGAAACAAAGTTATCTCAGGTTAGTAATATTTCCACAGCACTAGTAATAAATGAAAGGGCAAAGGGAATGATAGATAAAAGAATCACAGTGCCTTGGTGTGTTTCACTGTGGATTTCAGAGAGCCAGTACATAGCTCTGCTTGTTTAATGGACTGTATAATGTCAGATACTACTGTGCATTGGAAAAGAGATTAAATAAACTGTTGATAAATTCATAGGGTTTCCTCTACACATGTAAATTTGCCGCCTTCAGATTAACTCTCACATGCCAGATGTGGATGATTACAGGCAGTCCCCGGGTTACGTACAAGATAGGGACTGTAGGTTTGTTCTTAAGTTGAATCTGTATGTAAGTCGGAACTGGTGTCCAGATTCAGTCGCTGCTGAAACTGACCGCCAATTCTGACTTACATACAGATTCAACTTAAGAACCCCAAGCGTCCCCAAGTCAGCTGCTGCTGAAACTGATCAGAGGCTGATTCCAGGAAGCCTGGGGCAGAGCAACTCTGCCTCGGGCTTCCTGTAGTCAGCGCTGGTCAGTTTCAGCAGCGGCTGACTTGGGGACGCCTGGGGCAGAGCAGCTGGAGTGCTGCTAGGTTGCTCCAGTAGCACCGCTCCTCGGCACTACTGGACCAACCCAGCAGCACCCAAGCTGCTCTGCCCCAGGCGTCCTGATTCAGCCGCTGCTGAAACTGACTAGCAGCGGCTGAATCAGGACGCCTGGGGCAGAGCAGCTGGGGTGCTGCCGGGTTGGTCCAGTAGTGCCCAGAGTGGCGCTGCGGGACCAATCCGCAGTGCCCCAGCTGCTCTGCTCCAGGGTCCACAACAAAAGCCTGGTCTGCTGGGGGCGGGGGCACACTAGCTGCGCCCCGCCCCCCAGCAGACCAGGGACAGGGGGAGCAAAGCCGCAGCGGCAGCGGGGTGCCGCGCCTCTGAGGCTTTGCACTGGCAAAGCCTCAGAGGCGCGGGACCCCGGCGCGGCTGCGGCTTCGCTCCCGGTGTCCCTGGTCTGCTGCCTGCGAGCTCCGGGGCGAGAAAGCCCCGTTCGTAAGTGCGGATCCGACATAAGTCAGATCCGCGTAAGTCGGGGACTGCCTGTACAGCACTTTTCAATACTCAATTTTTCCCTACAACATTCTATCTCTGGCTTCAGGAGTTAAGTGACCCTCCAAAACATGACAAAGTCCTATTTTTACATGAGCAAGTTGGAAACAATAAAGACAAATTATGGCAATGTTTGTTCGTGGCAAAGACTATAAACAGTTCCAGGATTCAGATGCAGTGTAATCACCAGATGTCAATTTGACTGTCATTACAGATCAAACCTCTCTAGTCTGCCACTCTCAAAATCTGACTGGTGCCGAAGCAGAGAATTTTCTGAACTATAGGAGGTCAATATTCTCTAGCAATGTTACCAACCCTTCCACTGCTTTCTGGGCTCTTAGAAGACACTTAGGGGTAAGTTAGAGCTAAATAACAGCACAGAACACGTGAGCCAGGACTTGTGTTCTGGCTCTTTATGGGACTGCAGGAAACTTGGCCACCCCCATGATAAGCGGACATCCGGAGAACTAAAACCGTGCCGGATCATGGATGTTGCTGGACCAGAGAGTGCCACACTGAAGAGGTTCAACCCGTAGTAGCAGCACTTTTTCCTCACAGTTTCTTTCCATTACTCTGTAAACTATATCCTTCAAATGTCATCTTGTCAACACTAACAATTTTCACAGCCACTGCACGCAGACAGAGCACGTGTGACCGCTGTTATGATCATGGCAAACACACAGAGAAGTTAGATTTGAAAAATGCTACTTTCTTTCTTAGAATTTAGAACCATAACACACAAGAACCCCAAACCAGAGAGAGACAAAGCAGGCTGCCCCTTCAAACAGAGAGGCACAGCTTCTCTCTGCAAACTGGATTGTTGGCATGTCCAAACTGAATGCTTCCCTACAGAGTGTCTTAGTCTGCTAGCAGGAAAAGCCTTAAGGTGATCGTTTGGAATTTTACAGTTTTTAATATACCACAAGAGCAGAAAGACAGCAAACTAACATTACAAGCAAAAACCTGAACCCATTAGTGTTTTGAGCACTCTCACTTGCTTTCAGTTCACCTCACTCCTTTTACATGCTGCATAGTTCATTTGAAGCCCAAACTGTCAATTCTTCCTCCTGATAAGTACACAATAGCTGCTGCCTCTTCTACATAGACTTAAATCAGCCTTCAGTAACACTAACGTAAATGCATCACAGTCAGTAGAATTATACCAGCGTTTGGCTGGATTTATACCAGCGTTTGGCTTTGTGTCAATCACTGTGCCTATAATGCCATGAGCACCTTGAAGAGATGACATATTATCTAGAATAAACTAAAACTTGATTTACCTTACAGCATTTCGATGAAAAAAAAGTGAACTCCTCTTTGGTCATAAGCTGCCATACCAACTTTTACAGCATGCAGCAGGAGAACCATGTTGTTAGGAATACAAGGTAGAGCTAACAAGTGTCCCTAAGAAATTCACCTTTATTTAGACTGTGCTACATTCTATCCTCAGAGCCGCATTGCAGATCTCTGAAATGTGTGAGAAAGCCACGTTGAAGACTTCTATTGATTTCAGTGGTCTTTGGCTCAGGCCCTTAAACTGCAAAAAATGTCTACCTACATATGTGGTGTTAGGTTATTAATAGCCTTGAGGGAACATGTGCCAACTAAAGCATGTAAAAGAAAAAAGACATTATTATCTTGAGTTTGATCATTTTGGATGTCTTTCAAATAAAATCCAGCCTGGGAGTTATTAGAAAGTGTAAATATTCTGTAAAAATCACTTCTGCTCCATATGTTTCTAGCACTTAACTTGGAATAAACTAACAGCGCTTCCCATGGTGAGCAGTGAAACTTCACATTGCAGCAGCACTGAATTTGTATGGGGGTGGGGATGAGAAAAAGAATCCATAAAATGTTCTCTCTCAAACAAATAAATCAGGAAAAATGTGCCTCTCCAGCTGAGTTAGCTCTGCCTCAGAGTATGACTCAGAAACTGACAAGGAACATCACTAGGAGCTTAATTTTTTTTAAATAGCTATAGAGGACGTGAAATTAAGCTACATTGTTTTTCGTACTTGAAAGTTCTTGGAATACTAATCTAAACACAGCAGTAATATAATTAGTAGATCTTAAAACATCTTACAAGGGAGGTAAATATCATTAGATTCCTCGTACAAATCAGGAAAGGGATGCACAGAGGCAAAGAACCTTGCCCAAGGTAATCCAGCTTGCCTTACAATTCCTATTAAAGAAATGAAGAAAAAGACAATGGCCAATTTACCTTTTCTTGGGGCATAGACAGGTCATGATGGATGTCCTCTACCAGACTCTGACTACGCACTCATTTTAACACATATAAACACACACACTCAAATTACATATTCATTAGTTTGCTTCCAATCAGCCTAGTGTTAGGATTATCATGTCTTACACAACTCATACAACACACATTTGTAAACTCCAATTTGCATCACTTTTGCTGTCTATGTGTTTTTCATTTTTTTAAATTATTATTACTACTGAACAAGCATATTTGACTAGGTCACTTACCTCTTTTCCTCTGTTAGGAAAGTTCCCAGATGCTGCTGGGCAATATATTCTGCTTATCCATTATGCTAACTACATCGGTAATGTCCTCACATTTGGGAACATGCTGTGGTCTAAACAACCCCTCTGCCCTCTACAGAAGCAGCTGTGAAAGAGGTTTTTTGGCCACTGTTGGCAGACAGGAAAGTGGGCTGGATGGACCTTTGGTCTGACCCAGTATGGCCGTTCTTATGATCTTGTGTATGTTCTTAACAAGGTCAATAAGACACAGAGCTGATGAGAGACCTCACTGGCTCCTAAGGGAACTCCCAGAAGGGGCAGGACCTCAGGTGGAAAAGATAGGCTGGGGCTAGCTTCCCCCAACCAGCCCTTCAGCGCCACCAGGGCTGCAGAGCATGTGTCACTGGAGGGCTCCAGTGGCGATTTAAAGGGTCAGGGCTCCAGTCACTGCTGAGGTAGCAAAGGCAGCAGCCTGGAGTGCTGGGCCTTTTTAAATTGCTGGGCTCCATTTGCCCCCACCCTTCCTCCGCCTTCCGCAATTAGCAGCCCTGATAAGGGCAACACTTTTGGCAAGCCAAATTAGGCCAAAGCCAGTCAAGCCTGCACAAGTATCATCTTGGTCTGTCCAAATGTATTCATTAGAAATGACCCGTACACCAATTCCCAACAGCCTAGCACTATTCAATGCTTTCATGGATGACCTGGAAATGAAGTGGAGAGTGTGCTTATAGAATCTGCAGAAGACACCAAGCTGGGAGGGGTTGCAAGCACTGTGGAGGAGAGGGTTAGGATTCAAAATGGCCTTGACCAACTGGAGAACTGGTCTAAAAAACAAGATGAAATTCAGTGGAGGCAAGGCCAAATGCTGCACTTCGGAAGAAATCAAATGCAAAACCACAACACGGGGAATTAATGTCTAGGTCAGTGGTGGGCAGCCTGTGGTCCATGGGCCGCATGCAGCTCATCAGGGTTCTATATGTGGCCTGTAGGACATTTTGTTTACGGTTGCCCGTGTGTAGGGTTGCCACATTCAGCTAGTTTCCATCCACATAGGTTTTTTTCCCCCTACCAGTACTACTCAAGTGAAACACATGTAAAGCAAGGGCATGGGAGGTGAGGTGTGTGCTGATTGTTCCCATAAAACTGACTGCTGCTATGGTTCAATCAGCATAGACTGCAAATTCCAGATGTGCAAAACTACCTCATCCTGGGAGGCCATCTTGGTTAGGACAATCTTGCAACCCATTGAGATGAAGGAGGGCTACTCATGCAGCCCACTCACTAGCCTAGGTTGCCCATCGCTGGTCTAGGTGGCAGAGCTGCTGAAAAGGAGCTGTGAGGAATAGCTGATCACAAACTCAGTGTGAGCCAACAATGTGATGCAGCTGGAAAAAAAGCCAATATCATTATAGGGTGTATTAAGAGGAATGTCATATTTAAGACATGGAGTTCATTGTCTCACTCTAATTGGCACGGCTGAGGCCTTAGCTGGAGGACTCTCCCCCGTTCTAGGCAACACGCTTTAAGATAGATGGGGATAAATCAGACAGTCTAAGGGACAGTAACAAAAATGATAAGGGGTTTAGAAAACCTGACCCACGAAGAAAGATTTTTTAAAAATGGGCATGGTTAGTCTTGAGAAAAGAAAAGTTGGGGCGAGATCTGAAAACAGTCTGCAAATACGTTGAGGGCCGTTATAAAGAGAACAGTGGTTCATTGTTCTCCATGTCCACTGGAGGTAGGACCAAAAGCATGGGACTCAAACTGGAGATTTAGGTTAGACATTAGTAAAGCAAGTCTTCCTCACTACAACGCTGTTAAGCTCTGGAATAGGCATCCAAGGGAGGCTGTGGAATCCGCATCATTGAAAGTTTTAAAGAACCAAGCACTTGTCAGGATAAACTTGTCTTTGCTTCAGTGCAGATGCTGGACTAGAGGAGCTCTCTGCAGTGCTGCCACTCTCCCAGACAAACAGTCACTTGGTCTTCACTCCTTGAGATCTCCAACAGCACTGAGCTGACTCTGGTCCTGTAGCTCCTTTTATAGGGCCTTCCTGTCCTCTGATTGGCCTCTTGCAGCCACTGTATAATGCCTAGAGGACTTCTCTATTGTCCTTTTCTGGAGAATCATAGAATCATAGAATAATAGGCCTGGAAGGGACCTCGAGAGGTCATCGAGTCCAGCCCCCCGCCCTCAAGGCAGGATCAAGCTCCGTCTACTCCATCCCTGACAGATGTCTATCTAACCTGTTCTTAAATATCTCCAGAGAGGGAGATTCCACCACCTCCCTTGGCAATTTATTCCAATATTTGACCACCCTGACAGTTAGGAATTTTTTCCTAATGTCCAATCTAAACCTCCCCTGCTGCACTTTAAGCCCATTACTCCTTGTCCTGTCCGCAGAAACCAAGAGGAACAAATTTTCGCCTTCCTCCTTGTGACACCCTTTTAGATATTTGAAAACCGCTATCATGTCCCCCCTTAATCTTCTTTTTTCCAAACTAAACAAGCCCAGTTCATGAAGCCTGGCTTCATAGGTCATGTTCTCTAAACCTTTAATCATTCTTGTCGCTCTTCTCTGTACCCTTTCCAATTTCTCCACATCTTTCTTGAAATGTGGTGCCCAGAACTGGACACAGTACTCCAGCTGAGGCCTAACTAGTGCAGAGTAGAGCGGCAGAATGACTTCACGAGTTTTGCTTACAACACACCTGTTGATACAACCTAGAATCATATTTGCTTTTTTTGCAACAGCATCACACTGTTGACTCATATTCAACTTGTGGTCCACTATGACCCCTAGATCCCTTTCCGCCATGCTCCTTCCTAGACAGTCGCTTCCCATCTTGTATGTATGGAACTGATTGTTCCTTCCTAAGTGGAGCACTTTGCATTTCTCTTTATTAAACCTCATCCTGTTTACCTCTGACCATTTCTCCAACTTGCTAAGGTCATTTTGAATTATGTCCCTATCCTCCAAAGAAGTTGCAACCCCACCCAGTTTGGTATCATCTGCAAACTTAATAAGCGTACTCTCTATCCCAATATCTACATCATTGATGAAGATATTGAACAGTACGGGTCCCAAAACAGACCCTTGAGGAACTCCACTTGTTATCCCTTTCCAGCAGGATTTAGAACCGTTAACAACAACTCTCTGACTACGGTTATCCAGCCAATTATGCACCCACCTTATCGTGGCCCTATCTAAGTTATATTTGCCTAGTTTATCAATAAGAATATCATGCGAGACCATATCAAATGCCTTACTAAAGTCTAGGTATATGACATCCACCGCTTCTCCCTTATCCACAAGGCTTGTTATCCTATCAAAGAAAGCTATCAGATTAGTTTGGCATGACTTGTTCTTCACAAACCCATGTTGGCTATTCCCTATCACTTTATTACCTTCCAAGTGTTTGCATATGATTTCCTTAATTACCTGCTCCATTATCTTCCCTGGGACAGACGTTAAACTGACCGGTCTGTAGTTTCCTGGGTTGTTCTTATTCCCCTTTTTATAGATGGGCACAATATTTGCCCTTTTCCACTCTTCTGGAATCTCCCCTGTCTGCCATGATTTTTCAAAGATCATAGCTAAAGGCTCAGATACCTCCTCTATCAGCTCCTTGAGTATCCTGGGATGCATTTCATCAGGACCTGGTGACTTGCTGACATCTAACTTTCCTAAGTGATTTTTAACTTGTTCTTTGTGTATCCTATCTTCTAAACTTACCCTCTCTCTGCTTGTATTCACTACGTTAGGCTTCAGGGTGTGGAGAAGGGTGTGGCAGAGCCACAAACCTGCAGCAGGGGACTTTAGGGCCTTGTGCATCCTGTCACAGGACCCTTCTGCGATGATGCCACATGCTTTAAGAAGTCTTTCAGCTGCTGCAACTGTAATCAGCAACATGCTGATTGTGAATTTCCAGAAAGGGTGTTACCTCGAAAAGAGTTATGTTTCCTAAAAATGCCTGTTCAGCCTGAAATGAGACAGTTGATAGCAAATGTGACACAGGAAACTTCTGCAGTCAGTGTTTCTGGGAAGGGGGGCATGAACCAATTAGACATCCCACAGCTAGGCCAGCTGGAACTAGTGCTTCCTTGCTACATTTCAAGGAGCAAAGCTGCCATCTCAGCAACCTTGCTTCCCGCATGCCTGTGAAAGTGCTGAAGGCATCCGACAGTGCCAAAGGTAGATACTCAGTGCTCCTCGTAACCTAGCAACAATGCCTAGGATAGACAGTGGGATTAGCCCAGAAGAGAGACTATCATCTTTGAATAACTATATATTGAGCAATCTCCATAATAAGTTAATGGGAATGAATCCAGAGCTTACGAATGATTAGAAGGTTTAATAGGGTGAATGCTTTGGAATTTATAATTAAATTGACAATTCGGGGACTGGAAAAAAAGTTTTCTGTTAAGGCAGCTACTCCTAATATTGTATCAGAATAACAATAAGATGCCAAATACTGACTTCTTCACTGGTTATTATTCGGTTACATTCAGTAGTGATCAGCTAAACTCTCAGGGAAGTCAACCAGAATGAGCCTGAATAAGGATAAAGTGTATTTTTCTAGGGATGTTAAATATCGGTTAATCGAATAGTCGAGTAACTGCATGAATTCTTATCGGTTAGTCGACTATTCTACAGTCCCTGGGGCGGAGCCAGCAGCAGCACAGGGTGCCAGGCAGGAGCTAGTCCACAATGGAAGCCAGTTTAAAAACCAGCTTCTCTTGCAGCTGCTTGTTGCCCTGTGCTGTTGCCTCTGATAAAGAGACAGCAGTGCGGTACTGCAGCAGCCCCTGTCTGGTGGGGGAGTCTGAGCTCCTGGACCCTGTGCAAACCAGAACTGAGCCAGGCTGCCTGCCCACTCAGCTCCTAATACATTTTAAATACAGAGCCACAGCAGGGGTAGGTCCCAGACCAGACATGAGCCAGGACTGAGCGGGACTACTGGCCAGCCTGCTAAAAAATTTACTGATTGGAGGGGGGTGAGGGGTAGGGGAGGGAAATGCATGTAGCCTATAGAAGTAACCTATAAGCTTTTGCTTATCGGTTAATTGGCTATTCTATTACATCCCTATATTTTTCACCTATGCTAGGCATCCATACATAGTTTCTGCTTTATCCAGTACATGGCCTCAATTGAAAATTCAACAGAGTGCTAATGCAGTCATTTCCAGCTTTTCCTGTACTATGTAACACTCTCCCCCTCTGAGCAATACGAGAGGGGCAGGGAAAGGATGTTAAATTGCAGTTATCTAACTAATCGTGTAGTCGATACAATTTTTATCAACTACACGACTAGTCGATAATGACCACTATGCAGAGACGCAGCAGGGATAGCTCCAGGAGCCAGCTGGAGCCAGAAGTGAGCAGCCCTGGCTCCTGCCAGCTCCAGGGGCCACCTGCGCGCTGCAGCTCTGCATTTTAAATATGAACCCCCGGGCTCATACTACATTTAAAAGGCAGAGGTGCAGAGTCCTGGACCAGCGCGAGCCAGGACTGCTTGGTCCCGGCTTGCGCTGAGTCCAGCAGCCCCTGTTCGTAGCAGACAGCCCTGGCCACCGTGAACAGGGAGCAGCCTCTGTTTGCAGCGGACAGGGCTGGCCATGGCCAGGGGCTACTCCAGCAGTAGCCCCTGCCTGCAGCCAGCCCTGGCCGCCTGTTCACAGCAGTCTCCTCTATCCCCGCCACTGTCTCTGATGGAGGCAGCAGAAGGGGGTGGGAGGTGGCACCGGCTCCCCAACTCCTCTCTTGCTACCTCTCAGAGTGAATGAGAGTCCCTCCAATAATAGGACAGCTGTGATCTTGGTGGACATACTGGGGACGGAATCCAGAATCTCCATGGTCACTGTACTCCAATAGATTTTTGAGAGTAGCTAAAAGCTCTCTAGCTCTGGAACAGTGGCCATGTTTTTATCCGACAAGCAAATAATTCCTTCCTTAGAAGCCATTCACTTCCAGCAGTCCTCTCTAGTCCCGAACAGTGCCCACAACCCTCCCTTGTCTCAGCTCTTTATCTGATCTTGATTGTCTTATTTAACTTAGATGATAATCAATCCAGGGCAAGGAAAACGACTCCCCCTCCCACCCCCATGCAAATGAAGTGCGTATAAATATCCAGTGTTCTATAAATACAGGCCACGGTTTTGTCTACACTTGCAAGTTTAAAGTGCAGTCGTGGTAGCATTTTAACACAGCAGTGTGGTCACGGCAGCGGCGCTGGGAGAGAGTTCTCTTAGCACTGTAGGTAAACCACCTGCACAAGGAGAGTATCTGACCGTGCTGGGAACCTGTTTACACTGGTGCTTTGTAATGCTGTAACTTGCACTGGGAGAAGGGGGGTAAAGAGTGTTTTTTCACACCTCTAAGCAAGAAAGTTACCAGTAAAGTGATAGTGCAGACAAGTTCTGAGATATCCAATTTTTCACTGAGAAGTGCTGCACACAATGCAAAGTCCTATTCATTGAGTAAGATACTATCAAACATGATTCAGGGATGCCAAAATGGTGCCCCAAGTGATGTGTAGAAGCTGTCCTAATAATCTTCTACCCTCTTAAGATTTACACCTTCTCACTACTTCACCTGGCTCCTTAGAAAAACAAGAAGTGAGTGAGTGACTGTGTACGGTGGAATCAAAATTATTCCAGGGGTGTCCTCCATCAAATTAAATTTAAAAAAGTGTCACTAAATCAAGGACATTCCTTACTCTCTCTAATGGTTATTCTGCAATCCACTCAGATAGCATAACCTGTCGTTGGCAAATTATTTCAGCATTTGAGCTAGGCAACCCTGCTTACAACCAAGAGCCTCCCGACTGAATTATATTCAGGTTAATATTCAGTGGTGGCAAATTTATACATTTCAAAAACCAATCCTCCCATTCACAAAAAAATCCCTCCATGCTCGTTATACAAAAATGACATTGTGTTCTGCCCCGGTGCGTTCCTAGCCAATAGTGGCTTGATGACAGGCTATTCTGTTACTCTTTATCTGTGCACTGAAGTTCTGGTTTTCATCCCCGATAATGACTTCACAAACAACTTTCTCCTTGACATATTTTTCTAATCTAAAATGTGCCCAACATTAATAACAGACCATATCTGGCTGCGTTTTCTCCACTCGGTCCTTCCAAACAAAAGGCCTATACTAATAATCCTCTGTCAACTGCAATTGTTTTGTACTAATAATCCAATACATTGCCATCACAATATTTAAAGAACACATTAAAAGTTATTTGGCATGTGGGAAAATGTAATGAACAATGGGTTTTAGAATGTAAATGGGATAAATAGGCAGGATTCCACTTGATCACATTGAACCATTATGCTACGGTGTGTTGCCCAGAATTTCATTCATTATGAACAATCAGTATTCTACAATTCTCAGCCAAAGGCCAGTTTCCTTAAGTAAACACCGCAAGACGCTGAGATGAAAGAGACTAGGACTTTTCAGGTTGAAAAAGAGGAGACTAAGGGGGGGATATCACAGAGCTCTATAAAATCATGAGTGGTGGGGAAAAAATGAATAAGGAAAAGTTATTTACTTGTACCCATAATATAAGAACTAGGGGCCACCAAATGAAACTATAGGGCAGCAGGTTTAAAACAAATAAAAGGAAGTTCTTCTTCACACAGCGCACAGTCAATCTGTGGAACTCCTTGCCTGAGGAGGTTATGAAGGCTAGGACTATAACAAGGTTCAAAAGAGAACTAGATAAGTTCATGGAGGTTAGGTCCATTAATGGCTATTAGCCAGGATGGGTAAGGAATGGTGTCCCTAGCCTCTGTTTGTCAGAGAATGGAGATGGATGGCAGGAGAAAGGTGGCTTGATCAGTACCTGTTCGGTTCACTCCCTCTGCGACACCTGGCATTGGCCACTGTCGGCAGATAGGATACTGAGCTGAATGGACCTTTGGTCTGATCCAGTATGACCATTCTTATGTTCTTATGAGGAATCAGAAATCTTATGAATTTGCTTACTGAGGTGCCCAGGTTTCTGGGAACCCCTAAAACTGAAGCAGAGAGCTAAACTCTTCCATTCTCTCCCAGAATGCTGTGTGCTCAGCACATGGGCTAGATGGATTCTTGGGGAGCAGTTTCTTTTTGGTTACTTCTTAACTCTGGGTAAGGATCTGCAAGTACACGCCCTGTGTTCTGCAATGACAACTCACACCCAACCTGGTGGTCTGCCCCTCTCTTGTGATAGGAGGGTGCTGTCAGGTGAACTAAGCGGTGGGCGAGCTGGGCAGCTGCCCAGGGCGCCAACTGATGGGCATGGCAGCGTCCCTTATAGCTGCCATCAGGCGCCATGCGCCCAGCTCCCACAGCACCGGCCCCCCCCCATCCCCATGGCACCGGCCAGCAGCACCCTTCCCCCAACAGCCGTGGGGCCCTGCACGGTGAGGCGCTGCACGCCAGCAGCAGTGGCCAGGCTGGGCTGGGCAGTGCATGCTCCATGCACCCTGGGGGCAGGCCCCGGGCTGCGTGCCAGCGGCCGAACCGGGCAGAGCATGCGCCGTGCACCCTGGGGACGGGCTTGCGCATGCGCCGTGCGCCAGGGGCGCCAAAATGGCTCGGGCCAGCTCTGGGTGCTGTATACAGAGTCTGACAAGCCTGCCTCAGTCGTGGCTAAACAAATGGTCAATTTTAGCTCCAGCAATAGAGGTTCATGGTTTTAGGTTCAGAGATCTTAGCAGCGGGGAAGGTAACTTAAAATGTCTTACAGGCGCTGTCCTATTGCAACCCGAGTCCCTGCCAGCCTTCAAATAGCTCCCTGCTGGCTCTTACTTGAGCTGCGCATGAGGGTACACCCGCTGCCTTTCGCCTCTGGTCTTCGGTTCAATTCCCACTGTCAAAGATCCACCCAGAGGCCTGGCACTACAATATCCTTCAATCCAGAGTAGCAGGACAAGACTGCAATTCATCAGAACACACATGGAAAACCTCTGCCTGTGCAGCTGTTTGCTGCTCCTTTTTGCTTTGCTTTTTGAAGTTAAGCATCAAACCTGAATATGCTTTGAGGGCTTTTGTCCCCAGACAACTGGACAAACCCAACCAATACTATCTTCCTGACACTAAGCTAAGGGCCTGGGAGCTGCTCTCCTTAGGTCCATAGAGAGGGGGTGGATGTTCACATTTCTTTCCTCGTTCTGCACAGATGTCGGTCTCCGCTATCTCCACGACGCTCTCCTAGCCTCCAGACTGCACACCAGACACTTCATGGGTCTCTGTGTTGGTAAGGGCTACAAGCTGTGAGCCAGGGGAGAGGAGTGCGGCATGAGGACAGGGATCGAAGGGGATAGACGTACCCTGTCTCTCCTCCAGCCCTATGGAGATGCCCCAGAAAAGCCAACACAGACAAGGGCAGCACCAGCTTTTCATGGAGGATGTGCCTTCCCTCTGCTGGCCCTCCTGGTGATACCAGGCAGCCATCCTGCAAAGGAGCCTGAGGAGACAACAGGGTTCAAACCTGGCTGAGGAATTCCAGCTGCCTCCCCACATGTGTCTATGTGTAACCCACACACCTAGTGCGGTTACTGAGCAATCCAAGTGGTACCTAGACCACTGCAACAGTTAAGATCAAGAGACCTCTACAGCATGGGCTGGGAGCCAGCTGGCTTTTAGGTCAGAGGCTCCTATACTCAGCTCCAGAGGTCCCAGGTTCAAATCCGCCCGCTGGCAGTTACATATGCATCACAGTGACAAGTGTGGACACAGCCTGCTTTTCATTGTGGCATGTACCTGTATAGGTCATGCCTGTACTCTACGCACCACCATAAAGGTGGACAAGGTCTATGGGGGAAAACCTATGAAGCGCACAGCTTCTCTTTCCTATGGGTGCCAAGCTGACTGTGTGTGATACGCTCATATTCCTGGTGCCTTTGTGCTCCCAACAGCTCTCCCACAATACTTGGATGAGGAGACCAAGTCAGATATGCATAACATCAAATAGTCATTCTGAGGCTTTTGAAAATCCCACTGTTAATGGCTTAATCACCCACTCTCAGAAGGTACTAGACCCACCCCCTTTGGGGCACCTGGCGCTGGCCATTGTCGGCAGACAGGCTACTAGGCTAGATGGACCTTTGGTCTGACCCAGTACGGCCGTTCTTATGTTCTTATTTTATGTAGTGTTCCTTAAACTGTATTCCACCGCACACTGGTGTGTCGCGGAGAACAAGAGAATTCAAAATGGCCACCCTTAAAGGGGCAGGCAACTTTTTTTTGTGCTGAATAAACTTTCCCCCGACCCTTCTCCCCTCCTGCCCCCTGACCTTTTTTTTTTTTTTTTAATGCTCAACAAAAAAATCCTTGGTGTTCCTCATAAAAAAAAATTATTGTTTGGTGTTCCTCAGTCTTAAAAAGTTTAAGAAACACTGTACTAGACTATTTGCCAATGCAATAATATGGGAATTGTGAGTGCAAACATAAGTTTTCCATTATACAATCATGGAATAGGCAAGATGCCTATTTAGAGAGCAATCTAATTAGAAGTGAAAACAAACAAACAAACCAACCCCAGAAAGAGGCAGACTATAGAGCTACAGGATGGTGGGAGAGGAAAAAATCAGAGTGCAACTGTGTTTTTGCAAGATGTCCCAATGTGTTTGAAAATGTGTCCCTTTAGAAATTCGTTGGCTGATAAACTTGAATTATTAAAAATATTTTTACTCATTGAAGAAAAGCAAAGGAAATATAAATGTTTCACTTGCACATCAACACACGGGGCTTTAATGGACAAATAAACCCTTCACGTTTACTTTGCTTTGCATTTAATAGGGAGTCACTCTTTAAGGGCCTATCTTGCACCATTAAAGTCGATAGCAGCTTGGCAATGGAGAACAGCAGGCACAGGATCCGTCCAGTAAGCCCATCCAGTGCATCAGTCAGTAAGCAAACCCCTTTCCTGAGACATCGCAATGTGGCTTTAACCCACTCACTTAATTCTGGATCATAAATGACTCTCAATTATTGCACAAAACACCCACTGACTTCAACAAGAGTTTTCTATAGGCCTCTCTACAGATACAAAAGGATTTTGGTTTCTGAGAAATTTACAAATGTATATTTATTAAAGCGGCTTGGAAAGAACTTAGGTTGAACCATTTTCCATCTGACAATGCAGGTACATCAAGACTGAAATGCTTTGTGAAACGGTGCTGATGTTGCCAAGATTCTAACTTCTGAGCTGTCAAGGCGGTTAAGCTCTGGAACAAAATTGCCTAGGAAAGTTGTGGAACCTCCATCATTGGGGGATTTTAAAAACAGAACAGATGAACACCTGTGAGGGATATTCTAGATCGGAGTGGGCAATAAGACGGTAGAGGTTTGCCAGGATTAGCCCCTGGTGTGCCACCGCCACTACATGTACCTTTGCCTCTGCAAGTAAGGGCTATTGCAGCTCCTGTTACCAGCGGATCACCATTCCCAGCCAATGGGAGCTATGGGAAGCAGTCAAATGGTGATCTGCAGCCAACTGGCACTGCAAATCACCCGTACTTGTGGAAGCGCAGGTAAATACAGCGGCAGAGGCCCCACCAGAGGCTAACCCTGGGGAACCAGATCCAGCCTGCAGGCCAGTATTTACCAACTGCTAGTCTAGATAATGCTTAGTCCTGCCATGAAGGCAGGGGACTGGACTAGATGATTTCTCAAGGTCCTTTCCAGTCCTACAATTCTATGAAAATTGCTTTCTGCAGCCAGTGGGCTAGTTTGCCTTTGTCATATTTATTGCTACTGCATTCCAGCTGCAATATATTCACTGCTACATTTTATTCTGCTTTGCATTAAATGCAGAAATAATGCAAGTAATCTACAGGTTGGTATCCTGTAAGACATTAGCCTTGGCAAGGAAGTGTAAGTCTTGAGGCTTATAATACCTAATCAACTAAGCTTTGTGCAGACTAACAGCCCAATGGAAAACCCCGTTACTGGGGAGCAGAAAATAAAGGTTAAGTACATCTGTAGATGTAATGTGTTTTAACAGACACCGTTCTGTGTGAACTACAGAGAAAGGAGTTATAGAATAAGTAATCATCATCATCATCATGCCTGGTGAGGCTGACTAAGTGAAAGACTCTGGTTACCTGTGGTAAATGGCCAATTTTGCATGGTAAACAATCAAAAGAGGTACTAATGTACATACCAATATAAGAATATAAGAACACAAGAATGGCTATACTGGGTCAGACCAAAGGTCCATCTAGCCCAGTATCCTGTCTGCCGACAGTGGCCATGAATCTATCTAGCTCTTTTTTGAACCCTGTTAAAGTTCTATCCTTCACCGCATCCTCTGGCAAGGAGTTCCACAGATTGACTGTGTGCACTGAGTGAAGAAAAACTTCCTTTGGTTTGTTTTAAACCGGCTCCCTATTAATTTCATTTGGTGACCCCTAGTTCTTATATTGTGGGAATAAGTAAATAACTTCTCCTTATTTTTTTTTTCCACACCAGTCATGATTTTATAGACCTCTATCATATCCCCCCTTAGTCTTCTCTTTTTTAAGCTGAAAAGTCCAAGTCTTTTTAATTTCTGAACCTTTTCCAATGCCAATATATCTTTTTTGAGATGAGGCGACCACATCTGTATGCAGTATTCAAGATGTGGGCGTATCATGGTTTTATATAGAGGCAATAAGATATTGTCCATCCCTTTTTTAATGGCTCCTAACAGTCCATTTGCTTTTTTGACTGCCGCCGTGAATGTTCACTACCAAATGGATGTTTTCAGAGAACTATCCACAATGACTCGAAGATCTCTCTCGAGTAGCTGTAGCCAAATTAGTTCTGATCATATTGTATATATAATTGGGATTATGTTTTCCAATGTGCATTACTTTTAATTTATCAACATTACGTTTTGTTTGCCATTTTAATGTCCAATCACTGAGATCTTTTTGAACTCTTCACAGTTTGCTTTGGTCAACTATCTTGAGCAGTTTGATATCATCTGCAAATTTTGCCACCTCACTGTTTATCCCTTTCTCTAGATCATTTATAAATAAGTTGGATAGGATGAGTCCCAGGACAGACCCATGGGGGACCCCACCAGTTACCTCCCTCCACTCGGAAAACATACCATTTATTCCTACCCTTTGTTTCCTGTCTTTTAACCTGTCATCAATCCAGGAAAGGACCTTCCCTCTTATCCTATGACAACTTACTTTACTGAAGAGCTTTTGGTGAGCGACCTTGTCAAAGGCTCTCTCGAAATCTAAGTATACTACATCCACTGGATCCCCCTTGTTGACTCCCTCAAAGAACCCTAGCAGAGTAGTAAGGCATGGTTTCACATTACAGAAACCATGTTGACTTTCCCCCGACAAATTACATTCATCCATGTGTCTGACAATTTTATTCTTTACTATAGTTTCAACTAATTTGCCTGGTACTGACATTAGACTTACCAGTCTGTAATTGCCAGGATCACCTTGAAGGCCCTTTTTGAATATTGGTGTCACATTAGCTATCTTCCAGTCATTAGGTATGGAGGCTGATTTAAAGGATAGGTTACAAATTACAGTTAATAGTTCCGCAATTTCCCATTTGAGTTCTTTCACAACTCTTGGGTGAATGCCATCTGGTCCCGGTGACTTGTTACTGTTAAGTTTATCAATTTGTTCCGAAAACTCTTCTAATGGCCCCTCAATCTGGGACAATTCTTCAGGTTTGGGAATCTCCCCAATATCCTCCGCCATAAAGACTGAAGCAAAGAATTCATTTAGCTTCTCCGCTGTGACTTTATCATCTTTGAGAGTTCCTTTAGCATCTCGATCGTCCAAGGCCCCACTGGTTGTTTAGTTGGCTGCCTGCTTCTGTTGTTCTTAAAAAACATTTTACTATTACCGGTACTTTGAGTTTTTGGCTAGCTGTTCTTCAAACTCCTTTTTGGCTTTTCTTATTATATTTTTACACTTAATTTGACAAAGTTTATGGTCCTTTCTATTTTCCTCACTAGAATTTGACTTCCAGATATCTTTTTATCTGTCACTGCTTCTTTTACCTGATTAAGCAAGCCACGGTGGCCCTTTTTTGGTTCTCTTATTGTGTTTTTTTATTTGGAGTATACATTTAAGTTGGGCTTCTATTACGGTGTCTTTGAAAAGCTTCCATGCAGCTTGCAGAGATTTTACTTTTGTCACTGTACCTTTTAATTTCTGTTTAACTAACTTCCTCATTTTTGTGTAGTTCCCCAGTCTGAAATTAAATGCGACAGTGTTGGGCTGCTGAGATGTTTTTCCCACCACAGAGATGTTAAATTTTATTACGTTATGGTCACTATTTCCAAGAGGTCCAGTTATATTTACTTCTTGAACCAGATGCTGCGCTCCACTTAGGACTAAATCAAGAATTGCCTCTCCCCTTGTGGGTTCCAAAACCAGCTGCTCCAAGAAGCAGCCATTTAACGTATCAAGAAATTTTATGTCTGCATCCTGTCCTGAGGTGACATGTACCCAATCAATATGGGGATAGTTGAAATCCCCCACTATTATTGAGTTGTTTTGATTTGATAGCCTCTCTAATCTCCCTTAGCATTTCATAGTTACTACTACTGTCCTGATCACATGGTCGATAATAGATCCCTACTGCTATATTCTTATTACTAGAGCATGGAATTACTATCCATAGAGTAATATGGTCCCTTGGAGTGTTCTGTCACAAATCCAAATTTCTGTATTACTCCAAAGTATCCTACTTTGATGGGGAACCAAGCAATTTCCCTTATTTCTCTAGGATTACAGTTGAAGTCATTGTTAGCTCATAAAGAGACCCACTTCGGAGAATTTGCTAACAATATGGATAAAGCAAAATAAGCTATTCCCCAATTAACAAAGGAAGTTAATGAGTCTCGAACAATCCTTGGTGTGGATGATGGATTATAAAGATGGATACAGAACAGAGATTATTTTCATGATTCTAGGATTCAAATCTAACAGGCATTATTAGCAAAGACCTAGAGAGGTACCAAACACTGATGACAATAAAAATATATATATGGATATGGTGCACATCCCAGAAATATATCAAGAGTATTAACTCTATGATACTCCTCTTCCACCCCGAGTGGGGGAAAGTAGTGCTGAAACTATCTCTACAAACATCTGACCATTTACCTCCATACCAGTGTCACAGAGTTCATTTTACATTTCACCCTGTCAAAGGTGAGTGTAGCCTATAGGGCTAGCCTGCTTGCTTGCCTGGTGTAGGGGAGCCTGCACGGCCCTGCCTTGACTGAAATAATAATGTCTGCCTTGACCACAGAATGGATCTCTAACAAGCAAAACCCAGGCCTGTCTCTAGTCTGGTGTATGTGAGAACGCAGGCAAGGCTCGGGGAAGCTTTGAGAGGCAGGAATGTTTTGCACAATCATGCAGATACAGCATGATACTGGGAGACCACGCCAAAGACATCAGGAGAAATCTAGTACTGGTACTTCTATTTCTGATAAGCCAAAATTACTGATACAGCCATAAAACTTAATCACGCACATATTGGGGATACATCCTTCTACTCAGGATGTTGCAAAAACTAAGGGCATTGGTCATTTTAGGTATCTTACACAATACATAATTAATTGGTAAATATTATTTGAGTGACCAAGCCTTGCTTTGCTATAAAATGGGCTTAGTAAGAAGAATCGATGGGAGGGAGGGAGCAGGACTGACCCACAGGGTCCTGCTCCTTGTAACTAGAAGTAACAACTCCATTCACGCTGGCTGCAGCAGTGCATGGCGTCCCGATGGGTGGGAATCAAAGGGACCATGACCTCCTGCCTGGTACTTTAAGCAGCATACGGGTGAAGTGTAAGTGAACTAGGCTTAATTACTGTATTATAATAAATCTTCTATTAATTGCTTTTGCATTGTTTTTGTGCTGTATTAATTGCTTTAGATGTATAGTATTTAAGGTTTAAATAGTACAGTAACTGTTTGTTTTTAAGGCTTGTAAAACTTAAACAACTATATTAACTGCTTAAAGCTTGCAATAAATAAAAAAGGGGCTAAGTCCCTCTGGAATGTCCTCGTTTCCCTTGGATCTAAAAACTGAACCACATGACACCTATAGATATATAAATGTATTATTTCCTTATGGTTTTGATTATACATTTGTTATAATAAAGTTTCAGTAGGTTTATATTGCAAGGGACTTACAGGCCTAGCAAAAGTAGCATGCACATGCCTAGGTCCTTTCACCCAGATAGCAAAGTCAATGTGCATATATTTGGGCCTTTCACCTAGATAAAGCAACCTTCAATGGCATAGGGGGTTTCGGGGACTTAGGAAGTACCCCATTACTTAGAAAAACCCAAAATAACTGGTTGAGACCAGACCCAATGACTAGGTAGGAAAGAAGTAACAAATGTAATAGACAACCACAAATATAAATAAAGAGAAGAGAAAACATCTCTTATTGAATCAAACATGGCAACGTAACGTAATATAAAAATGGCATCTGCGCCTCGGGGTGATAGGCGATGATTTACTTCCTGGGGATGCCAGAATGATGACCGCTGGTGATGATGAGGAAGGTGATGGCTAACACCTCAGGTTATTCTAGACGGAATGGTGTTAGTATATGGTATGGAAACATACCTGTACATTGCCTATCTTATGAAACTGGGATGTTTGTGACTGTGCTAAATGTAATAATACATGATATTTGTAAATATACAAAAGTTGCTATAGAGTGAGGGTTGCAACTGTGTACATCGGGGTTCCAAACCATAGAATAATTCAATACTGGGCCTGATCCTGGCACAAAGGACCCGTCAACCCTAAAGACGGTGACTGCATATTCAAAAGACAGGATAGTCCTGTCTTTCGTTTCAGCAAGACCAGACTAACATGGCTACATCTCTATTACTATTCTGCAAATTTAAAAGTAATTTTAGATCAGGCAACAGTTCTGAAGAAGCACCGTGAAAAAGTTCCAGCTGTGTCAAAAAAAAAAAAAAAAAACACCCTCAATTTGTTTAAATGAAACATTTTGACCCATCCAAAATTGTTTTATCCCAGAATTTTCTTTAGTGAGGACTTTCTTAATTTACAGGTTTCATTACAACAGCAGAACAAATTTTGAAATCTCAAAATGCTTCATGAAACAGAATTTCTATCTTCTGTGTAATATAATGCTCTAATATACACATTGTATTGTGTGTGTTTACATGTAAATTGGTCAAAGACAAAAATCTTTCTGATTATTAGCCAAGGCAAATTGACCACCAAATGAAGAACATATCAGATTACTATTAAATATTTAGTATAAAAGTATCGTAAGCACAGAGCCATTATGTATTTTTATATCCAAATAAAAATACTACTTGAAAATTGAGTATCTTATAATGGAAGCTAACGGGAATTGGTTGTTCAGTTGTCATTCAGTAATCGGGTTAATATTTAAACATTTATTACAACATCTGTGGAAATTCTCTTTTGACTCAATTACAGCTTTGTTACAAAGGCTGGAATGTGCAGACAAAAAGCTGCTCTTATTTGTTGTGCTGGTCTCTAAACATTGCTATGAAGCCAACAGAATAAATATTTTGACATCCTGTTTACAACTGGTAGCAGCTGGGAGTTGCAATGGGGCTCTGCTGTCCTGATAAATGTTTAAATGCATTATAAAAATAGAATCACTTCCTAATTATTAAAATACATTATTGCAATTCCTTCTTTAAAATTAGTTGTGAAACATCTCCTGTGCCAAATTCTCCTCTAATTTACATCAGTGCAAATCCAGGTTTACAAGAGTTTAAATCATAGCTGAATTTGAGCTCATAACTTATATTTATGTCACAAACGCCATCTAGGTCATGACTGGGGATTGATCCAGAAATCTCCCAAAGTAAAAATTACAAGCCTGTATAGCTTCAGTTGAAGCACTAAGTCCCATAGATGGTTCAACAGGTTCATATCACTGAGCACAGTGGGGTGTTTGTAACATACACTTAACGCTTGAATGTGAAATTCAACCCTTTATATGTGTAACGCGGGAGCCCGTCCTGCTCCCCGCCGTGAATCTGTTTGCCCCCTTTTTGACGTTCCCCTCACCACTTGTGCTCCTCCGTTCCCCTCCTCCTCGTGTTGTGTGCCGCTCCTCCAGTGCCCTGTGCCTCCTTCCTCCTGTGTTCTCCTCTCCTCTCCTCCTCCGCTCTTTCTCCCGCCTCCGCTCTCTCCCCCTTGTCCGCTCCTTCCTCCTTCACTCGCTCTCCGACTCCCTCCTCTCCTCCTCGCTCCTCCGGGCTCTCCCCCTTGTCCGCTCCTTTCCCCTTTTGAATCCCCCGCCGGCGTCCGGCCCGGGTGACGCAACGCGCCACGTCACCAGGCTCCGCCCCTGCCGTGCGTGCGCGCGCCCGGCGACGTCAGCCGTCACGTCGCCGGGGCTCCGCCCCCGCCCTACGCTGCTGTCCGGGCGTAGCCCCGCCTCCGCCGCGCCGCCCGTTATCCGGGCCGCGGCCAGGGAACAGGCCCCGCAGTGCCGCCGCGCTCCCTGGGTGGCGCCCAGGAGGGACAGCGCGACTGCGGGCTGAGTGCGGGGCGGGCCGCCGGACGGGGTGTGGGGGAGGCGCGCCCCGTCACACACCTCCCCCTCCAGGTTTGCCCGCTCCTCCCCTCGTGTCTCTGGGGTCTCCTCGGGTATCCTGGAGAAAAAGTCTGCGTTCCCGTGGTCTTTCCCGGCCCGGTGGCTCACTTTGAACCGGTAGGGCTGCAGCGCCAGGTACCACCTCTGGATGCGGGGATTGGCGTCTTTCATAGCCTGGAGCCACCGGAGGGGTGCGTGGTCGGTCACCACCGTGAACGTACTGCCTAGGAGATAGTACCGTAACATGTCAACAGCCCACTTAACCGCCAAAGCCTCTTTTTCTATCGTTGAATACTGCTGCTCCCGCGGGAGTAGCTTGCGGCTAACATATACTATAGGATGTTCTTCCTCTCCTTCCCCCTGGGATAATACCGCACCGAGCCCGCGCTCGGAGGCGTCCGTCTGCAAAATGAATGGGCGGGAAAAGTCAGGCTGCGCCAGTACGGGGGCTTGAGTTAGCCTCTGCTTTAGAGTCTCAAAGGCCTGGGCGCACCCGGGGTCCCATCGCACCCTCTTAGGGGCCGCGTTCCTGGTTAGGTCCGTCAATGGGGCCGCCACGGACGCGAAGTCGGGCACAAAACGTCTGTAATAACTGGCGAGTCCCAAAAACTGCCGGACCTGGCGCTTCGTGCTCGGGGGGGGATAATTTCGCAATGCCTCCATCTTCCCGATTTGGGGCCGTATCTGTCCTCCCCCCACCGTGTACCCCAAGTACGACACCTCCCGCTGGCCAAACTGACACTTCGCGGGGTTAGCGGTGAGCCCGGCTTCCTGAAGGGAGGATAACACCGCCTCTATTTGCCGCAGGTGCTCGGTCCAAGTTGCGCTGAAGATGACTATATCGTCGATATAGGCCGCTGCGTATGCCCCGTGAGGCCGGAGCACTTGGTCCATTAGCCTCTGGAACGTGGCAGCGGCGCCATGGAGGCCGAAGGGCATTCGTTTGAATTGGTACAGGCCGAACGGCGTGGAGAATGCGGTTTTCTCGCGGGCCTCCTCCGTCAGTGGGATTTGCCAGTACCCTTTCGATAGGTCGATCGTGGACAAGTATCGGGCATTCCCCAGCCG
Organism: Pelodiscus sinensis; assembly: GCF_052426305.1. NCBI lineage: Eukaryota > Metazoa > Chordata > Testudines > Trionychidae > Pelodiscus > Pelodiscus sinensis. The sequence goes on from NC_143057.1 coordinate 8,974,728, forward strand.
CTCCAACAACTCATCTATCCTCGGCATTGGGTAGGCATCGAACACAGACACCGCGTTGACCTTCCTGAAATCAATGCAGAATCGGGTGGTGCCATCCTTCTTAGGGACCAGTACGATGGGACTTCTCCACGCGCTGCGGGATTCTTCGATCACCTCCCACCGCAGCATCTTGTCCACTTCGTCACGTACCGTCCCCCACAGTTTCCTGGGCAGTGGCCTGACCGGCTCCCTCACGGGGCGACCGGGTGTGGTCACGATGGGGTGCTGGACCAGGTCGGTCCGTCCTGGCGTCTCTGTCAGGACCTGAGAGAACCTCCCCAAGGTTTCTTGTAGTCCCCTGCTCTGCCCTGGTGTGAGGCCTAGGCCCAGGTGGGGCCGTGCGGCCACCTCGCCTTCCCTCGGTCCTGAGCCCCACCCCGCCAGGGCCTCCCGGGCCCGCCATGCTTTAAGCAGGTTGACGTGATAAATGTTGGTTGTCTTCCGTTTCCCGGGCATCCTAATCTCATAGTTCACGTCCCCGACTCTCCTGATCACCTCGAAGGGGCCCTGCCAACTAGCTAACAGTTTTGAGGATTGTTCGGGCAACAGGAGGAGAACCCTATCCCCGGGCTGAAAGGTGCGCAACCGGGCATTCTGGTTATAGTAGCGGGCCTGCTTCCCCTGCGCCTCCTCCAGGTTGCGTTTGGCGAACTCGCCTACCCGACGTAGCCTTTCTCTGAGCCTCAGGACGTACTGTACTGTCCCTTGTACTCGGGTCTCCTGCGCCTCCCAGGCCTCTCTCACTATATCCAGGATCCCCCTGGGCTGCCTACCATACAGGAGCTCGAACGGGGAGAACCCTGTGGAGGCTTGGGGTACTTCCCTTATTGCGAACAGGAGTGCCGGCAGGGCTCGGTCCCACTCTTTAGGTTCCTCTTCCACGAATTTCCGGAGCATTCCCTTGAGTGTCCGATTGAACCGCTCCACGAGCCCGTCGGTTTGCGGGTGGTAGACCGATGTCCTCAAGGTCTTTACCCTCAGCAGGCGGCACAGTTCCCTCATGAGCGCCGAGGTAAAGTTCGTCCCTTGGTCGGTGAGGATTTCTCCTGGTATGCCTACTCGTGAGAAGATCTTAATCAGTTCGTTCGCGAGCGTGGGGGCGGTAGCGTTCCGAAGGGGTACGGCCTCGGGGTAGCGGGTTGCGTAGTCCACTACCACGAGGATATACTGGTACCGGTTCTTCGTCCGCTCCAAGGGTCCTACCAGGTCCATGGCGATCCTCTGGAATGGGACATCTATCACCGGCATTGCCACGAGCGGGGCCTTGGTTACCCTCCCTGGTCCCATTCTCTGGCATTCCGGGCAAGATTCGCAAAAGTCTTTAGCCGCCCGGTATATGCCAGGCCAATAGAACCGCTGCAGTAGGCGCTGCACCGTCTTCTCATACCCTAGGTGCCCGCCCCAGGGGTTGCTGTGGGCCAGGTCCAACAGCCGCCTGTGATGTAGCTTTGGTACGACCAGCTGCGTGATCACCTCCCCGTCCTCTCGTCCCTCCGTGATCCTGTATAGGCGGTTGTCTTGGATCTCGAAGCGTGGGTAGCCCCTTTCTCCCTCTGCCCCGGTGGTTGCGTTCTCCCATGCTTGCTGCAGGAGGGGGTCCTCCCTCTGTTCCCGGACGAAGTCGGGGGACCACTCACCCTCTATGTCGGTCGGGTCCTCCCCGGCCCTAGTTCCCGGTTCCCTCGTTGGGGCCTCTGTATCCTCCCCGGCCAAGGCGGCTTGATCTCCCTGCCACTCCCGGAGGGCCTGCCCGAACCCGCTCCAGTCTCTTCCAAGGAGCACGGGATATATTAGTCCCGGTACAAGGGCGACGTAGGCCCTCCCTTCCGAGCCCCCATCCTTCAAGCGCACCCAGACAGTGGGGTATGGCTCGACGCGTCCGTGTATGCATTGGACGAACACGGGGGGCCCCCGGGGCTCCCTGGGGGAGACTAGGTCGGCCCGGACCAGGGTCTGGCCGCAACCTGAGTCCACGAGGGCGGTGACTACCTGGCCCTCTACCTCCACCTGACGTAATATCCTTCCCGCGGGTTGGGGCCCCGACCTGCTCTGCCCTGTCATTACCTGCGTGAAGGAGCAGTCCATCAGCGGGCAGTCCCGCTTGAAGTGTCCCTCTTGGCCGCATTGGTAGCACGCTCCCCCGGGACCCCGTGCCGGGGGTGGGTTGATCTTCCGCTCTTCCTGGGCAGCTGGGCGGGGAATTGGCTCCTCCCTCACAGGGCGGCTCCACACCGGCGCTAGGCGTCTGCCACCGCGGCCGGGGCTGGGGGGGGCACCCGGTCCCCTTGTCTCCCCTTGCCGGGGCGGGGGTCTGGTCTCCCTTGCTGCCCCGCTGGAGTGTTCCCCTCGGGACCCGGGTCCTTCCCGGGCCCCCTCAGCCGACATATAGTCCTCCATTAGGGTTACCGCGTCGGCCAGAGACGTAGGGTGGTGCCGTCTCACCCACCGCTGCCCCTCGCCCGGAAGGATGTGTATAAACTGCTCCAGGACCACCGTCTCCGCTACCTGGGGTCCTGACCGCTGCTCGGGTTCTAACCAGCGCCAACACGCCTCCCTGAGCCGTTGTGCCACGGCTCGCGGGCGGGCCCCCGGGGTGTATTTTTCTTGCCGGAACCGCTGTCTATAGGTCTCGGGGGTGACCCCTAGCTGGTCCAGGACTGCCTCTTTCACTTTGTAATAATGTAGGGCATCTCGTGGATCTAGACTCCGATAGGCCAGCTGAGCTGGGCCGGTAAGGTACGGAGCTAGTAGCGTAGCCCAATGTTGTTCTGGCCACCGGGCGGCTGTGGCTACTCTTTCAAAGGTGACCAGAAAGGCCTCGGGATCGTCGGCAGGGCCCATTTTAGTCAATCTTACGGGGAGCTGGGCTAGGGCCCCACCCTCCGCCCCTTCCCCCACGACCGCTGGGGCTGGCCCCCGGCCCGCATTTTCCCACTGTCTCACCCAGTGGTCCTGTTGCGTCCGGAACTGCTCCGTCACGTCACGTAGTAATTGGGCCTGCTGCTCCCGGTGTTGCGTGGCCAACTGCTGGAGGAGGGCCGTCTGCTGTTGTTGCTGCTGGTGTTGATTGTCCGTCAGCCATTTGAACACGTCGGCCGCGTCCATGGCTCCTCGTTACGCTCAGTCGCGGTTCTACTCGGCTGTGCGTCCTGTTACACCGTAACCTCCTCCACCCGTGGGGTTTTTTTTTTTTTTTTTTTTTTTTTTTTTTTTTTTGGTGAGTTGTTTGGGGTTGTGCGCTTTTATCTAGAGTTCAGTGCCCACATTCTCCACCACGTGTAACGCGGGAGCCCGTCCTGCTCCCCGCCGTGAATCTGTTTGCCCCCTTTTTGACGTTCCCCTCACCACTTGTGCTCCTCCGTTCCCCTCCTCCTCGTGTTGTGTGCCGCTCCTCCAGTGCCCTGTGCCTCCTTCCTCCTGTGTTCTCCTCTCCTCTCCTCCTCCGCTCTTTCTCCCGCCTCCGCTCTTTCCCCCTTGTCCGCTCCTTCCTCCTTCACTCGCTCTCCGACTCCCTCCTCTCCTCCTCGCTCCTCCGGGCTCTCCCCCTTGTCCGCTCCTTTCCCCTTTTGAATCCCCCGCCGGCGTCCGGCCCGGGTGACGCAACGCGCCACGTCACCAGGCTCCGCCCCTGCCGTGCGTGCGCGCGCCCGGCGACGTCAGCCGTCACGTCGCCGGGGCTCCGCCCCCGCCCTACGCTGCTGTCCGGGCGTAGCCCCGCCTCCGCCGCGCCGCCCGTTATCCGGGCCGCGGCCAGGGAACAGGCCCCGCAGTGCCGCCGCGCTCCCTGGGTGGCGCCCAGGAGGGACAGCGCGACTGCGGGCTGAGTGCGGGGCGGGCCGCCGGACGGGGTGTGGGGGAGGCGCGCCCCGTCACAATATGCATCACCACAAATACGATGGACCCTTTAAACTTTATTTTTAAGGTCTAGATGGGACTTAAGTGATGCACAGAGCCTAGTGCATTGCATGAAGTGAATTTCCCCATAAAAGCATAAAATATATTTGGCCAAATTCAGTCTAACTTATATCCTGTGCAATTAGACTGGCCCCAATTCAATTCCTAGCAAAATGTAACTGAAGTGAAAAGAATCATGCTAGGGAGACAGAAATAATAGAACCCAGTGACTGTAGAGGGATTCTACAGGATTCAAAGTCACTCTACAGGCAGTCCCCGAGTTACGAACGGGGCCCTTCCTCTCCCTGGTCTCCAGCAGACCAGGGAGAGGAAGCAAAGTGGCGGAACACGCAGGCAGCGGACAGCCCAGACGCGTCTGGGCTGTCCGCTGCCCGCGTGCTCCGCCGCTTTGCTCTGCTTTGCTCCCCATCCCCCTGGTCTGCAGACCAGGGGGACGGGGAGCAAAGCAGAGCAAAGCCACGGAGCCCGAGGGCAGCAGGACAGCCACGGCGCGTCTGGGCTGTCCCGCTGCCCCCGTGCTCTGTGGCTTTGCTCCGGATGCCTGTGGTACAGCAGCTGGGGCGCTGCCGGTTGGTCCCGTAGTGCCGCTCTGGGCGCTATAGGACCAACCCGGCAGCACCCCAGTTGCTCTGCCCCAGGCGTCCTGATTCAGCCACTGCTGGTCAGTTTCAGCAGCGGCTGAATTAGGACGCCTGGGGCAGAGCAGCTTGGGTGCTGCTGAGTTGGTCCAGTATCGCCGAGGAGCGGCGGCACTACTGGACCAACCCAGCAGCACCCCAGCTGCTCTGCCCCGGGCGTCTCCAAGTCAGCCGCTGCTGAAACTGACCAGTGGCTGACTACAGGAAGCCTCTGCCCCGGGCTTCCTGGAATCAGCTGCTGATCAGTTTCAGCAGCAGCTGACTTGGGGATGCCTGGGGTTCTTAAGTTGAATCTGTATGTAAGTCAGAACTGGCGTCCAGATTCAGCCGCTGTTGAAACTGATCAGTTTCAGCAGCGGCTGAATCTGGACGCCAGTTCCGACTTACATACAGATTCAACTTAAGAACAAACCTACAGTCCCTATCTTGTACATAACCCGGGGACTGCCTGTACTTGTCTTTAGTAACGTCCTTAATGATAACAAAAACCCAGGCCCGCTAACAGGGGGAGAAGGGGCAAAGGGGGCAGATGCCATGGGGCCCGGGGATTCAAAAGGGCCTGTGGTTCTCGGCTGCCACAACTCCCACAATAACTGCATCAGCCAGAACCCTAGACCCCTTAAATTGACACTGGAGTGTAGCAGTGTCCTCCAGGTGGCTCTGAGGGCCACCGTAGAGCCCCTGCTACCCGAGGCCCTGCCCCTTCCAGGAGAGTGGAGCTGCTCCCAACAACCCCCCTCATGCCAAGGGTCCCAGCAAGGCTGTCAACCCCCCCTGCAAAAACCACTTGTCCCTATCAACTACTTAAAAAAACTGTAAAAATCTTACAGTAGGGACATTTTTCTCATCCAGTAGGATGTGTTATTTATTACTTAGCACTTCTCACAAGCTCCTCCCTTGCTCAAGTCACCAGAATTACACAAAGTCCCACAAATTACCCAGTGTGCTACAGGATGAACCTCTCGAGTCTGGCACTCTTGAGACCTGACCATTGCCAAACCAGAGAATTTTCTGGAACACAGGAGATCGATAGTGTCTAGCAGCATTACCCGTACCTCCATGGCTCACTGTGCTCTGAGAAGACATTCAGGGGTAAATTAGAGCTAAATAGCAGCACACAGCACTGAGCCAGGACTGGTGGCTGTAAACAAACTTTATGGGCCCGCAGGAAAGTTGGCCACACCCGTGATAAGCGGACATCTGGCTAACTAAAATCATGCTGGATCAGGGATGCAGCTGGACTAGAGAGGCTCAGCCTGTATATTATCTCTATCTAAGCACACTTCCAACTCACTCACCTCCAAGTGAAGAAGGGAAATACGAGGTTATGAGACACTGGAGGACTGCAGACTACAGGTGTAAGTGACTAGTCGACTACCCAATAAGCCTAGGCTTAGCCTAACCTAGTCACTACTCGACTAGTCGCTTCCTCTCCCCCTTGCTACATCTGTATCAGAGGAACCTAGGCAGGGGAGCAGGAGCCGATGCTGGGGGGAGCCAATGTTGGGGGGAACCGTGGAGGGGAAAGGGAGGCAAAGGCGCAGTGCGGGACTTGTAAATTTCAAAGGGAGAGGCGCAGCAGTCAGGACCTGGTATGGGTTCCCTGCTGTGCCTCTGAAATGTACAAGAGCTGCTCATGGCTCTTGTACATTTCAAAGAGAGAGGCGCAGCAGGATAGCAAGTGTTCCCCTTATCGTCTACTCAGTTATCTGATTAACCTAAATTTAACATCCCTACTGCAGACCAAGAATTAGAACATGGCAGAGATACATTAACTGAGACTACCTGGAGGAAATTAATCAAGTTCTGTGGAGGCACAATCACTTGAAAAGATGGGTCCCCCCAGTTCTTACTGATGCAAGTAGTCCCACAAAGATAACCTGAGGCTGTCTCTTTGGGGAAGGGACTGTCTTTTGATTCTGTGTTTGTGAAGCACCTATCACAAAGTGGTCCTAATCCCTGACTGGTCTCAATACAAATAATGAGCAACAATTAGTCAGGGTCAATTCTGCAGTCTTTAATGACATAAAACTATCAACTCTAGTGGTAATTTTGCTTCAATAAGGACTGGAGGATTGTGTCTTCTTTACCTAGGCCAATTCCCATAAACATATGACAAGAGTTAAAACTAATCTCCATTTTCCATGGGATGGCAATATTTAATCAGACCCAAACTAAAATAAACATGCCAACAGCACGTACCAGGAGTAGTCATTAGGCAAACCACGGACCAAATCCAGACTTCTAGAAGCTTTTGGAATAGACCCTGAAATCTTTTCATTTATTTATTATTTTATGATTTTCTCTGGAGTCTGGATCTTGGCCAAGAACTTTGAACCTGACAAAAAAATTACTGACTCTTCTTGGCATACACTCTACTTGCTGGTTTGCGTGTTTCCCCTAGAGTTTGGTTACCATGCCACAGAAGATGTTCTCTTATAAAAACAAGTCAACGGACTGAACTTTTGCACAGGTGAAATGTGTGCTCCAGTCATAGCGTACCAAAAGCTGAGCCTGTGCAAATGGAGTCTGTTTGGAGGCCTCTACTGGGAGACTAGGCCATTGTGTATTGGGTAGAAACGGGCATTTCACTGGGATAATTTTAAACTGATGCAGACTTCATGGGTGCCCAATTAACCATTCCAAATGTGAACACTTGCCAAGAGTGTTACTTGCCATTCTTATAATAAGGTATGAGCCATAAGGGAACATGTAGCCCAGGCATGTAGCCCAATGGCACTGCCTTTCTCCCCCCTGACTATGTGGGGGAGGGGTCATCCAGACGAAAATTCAAAAAGGTCAGCGAACCCTAGAAACCTAATAAATCATGAGAAAGGTTGTCCAAATTCAATATACTGCTGGGTTAGCCAACCCTAGTGTTAAAAATACAGACGAGTCGTGTTTTAATAAAGAAGTAGATGATTGTACACACAAGCTGGATTGCCAATGCATAATACAGCATAATAGCAAAGCCGTGCGGACGGAGCAATACACTTTTTTCCAGCTTCTTTGTTAGGTTTGAATGATAGAAAGTGACAGAGTGGAAAAACCTTCCCAAGCCTGACTATTCACTTTCTTTGGAAATAAGAAATCATTCAGCCTACTCTCTTTCAAGCACGTAGACACAGCAAGCTGCTCGTTCTTAAATGTACTGAAACGTGTCTCGTCCCAGAAATAGAGCAGAAATGTGCCCCTGATTCTGCATTCGACATCCAAACAAGGTGGAAAGATGAAAGGGATGCCACTTGAAGACCACTGCCCTTTAGATTGGAGAACACGTAACCCCCAGCGTGACAGTGGGGGCCACTCTGCAATTCAAAATTGTTTTCATCTTCGGCACAGTCAGGGTAATGAGACAAAAATGGATTAAAGGCAGGATCTGTGACGGAGAACAGAATCAGTTTTACTTGCCAACAGCTTAATAAGAGCATGCAGTTTTGCAGTTATTTCTGTACAATGTAACTACAATTTTCTGCAACTTTCCCCATTCTTTTGTTTTCAGGAAAAATAATTATATTACTACTGCCTTTCAAGAGATGCATGGCGGTTCTTGTTTAGCACCCTCTTGGCTGAAATAACATATTATTGTTGTCAAGTACCACAAAATCCTGCCATTATTATGGAAAGCCACATATCGATGAATGATGCTAACAGAAATGTTTAAGCTGAAATGCGAGAAATTTCAGAAAATCATATACAGGCAGAGCAGCCCGATTCTAGCTGAGTATATACAGAGAGATGTCTGGTTAAAAAAACCTATACCAGGATCATGTACTAGAAGCCAATCAGCCTCTTTCACGTTTCTAAGAGACTGCTCTGCAGTTCTTCTGCAAATGACATTGCGGAAGTGCAGGCTATGACTTGGCTGTGGGAGAAATGGGATAATCCGCAAGTCCTGTATTTGTGTAGATGTGGCTACCCCGAGCCAGTATAAATTCTGACAAGTGATCACTTGTAGAACATTAGCATGGAGTGACACCACCTTTACAGCATGTGGCTGTCCCTTCTGGCCCTGATGTTACAGCCATGTTGGCAGAAACCTTTTGCGCACTTTTGCAGTAATTAAATGCAAATCTAACCTTCAAAAAGACCTCAAGTCATTGCTCGTCTTGTTCCTAACCTGAGACCATGAAAAAAAAGATTAGAAATAGGGACTGGCTTCTAAATAAAGAAGTTTGTGTGTTGACATCTTAGCTGATCACCTTTAAAAAAAAAAAAGCTATTCAGAACTAATCCCGCAATCTCTACCATGAATAAGGCACAACTGCAGAAGACCAAATTCTGCCCAAAGTTACACTTTTGCATCTTCACCAATTCCATGGAGATGAATGAGGGAAGACTCAGACCATGAAATCTGAGTCTTGCTTTGTAATTTACACCTTATCACTTACCTTTAAACTGTTTGCTTTATCGTTCAGTGTTCCCATCTTGTCAATAGCTCAAAAGACACATATATTGTATAAATATTTTAGTACAGTGTATGAACTGTACCATTAAAACTGCTTGGAAAAATGGTTCTATTAACATTCTGGTCATTTTTCTTTCCCGGAGTTCCTTAAAAACTAATATGGCCCTCAAGTTTAGGGCAGATCCTTGCTTGCGTAAAACAGCTTAACTACATAGATAATTTATACCAGATCTGCCCATGCTCAGTAAAATTTCAAGCAAAATCATCTTTATCCCCCTGTGACTTATGTATTTGCAATGTATCTTTCATTCATAATTCCTTGTATTTTCCCTGTCACTCAGACTGTACGTGTCCATTATTCAAAGACAGATAAAATAAATACATAACTGTCAAAGCTGTTCCCCACTCTGGCACTCTGAATGCAGAAGGTGAAGGCCCGCAAGAGAGCTTCAAAACCATCCTTCTACAGGCACTGGTTACAAAAACTTCCCCCCAGAATCCTAATACAGGCAGTCCCGGGGTTGCGTACAAGATAGGGACTGTAGGTTTGTTCTTAAGTTGAATTTGTATGTAAGTCGGAACTGGTACATATTGTAGGGGAAAAACTAGCCAAACATTTCTCCAGAGCTCAGTTTTATTCTCCCACACCTCACTTCCCTCAGTCCTTTATTCTCAAGCTGAGGTGTCTGCTGAGAAAAGCCGCTCCGCGTCTCCCTGGTCTGCTGGGGGGGGGGGCGCAGCTAGTGTGGGGTTGCCTCACCCCGTTTGTAAGTAGGGATCCGATGTAAGTCGGATCCATGTAACCCAGATCCATGTAACCTGTACACAGATTTGGGGGAATTTGTTGCCACCATCAAGTGCTTTTTGATCACTAAAAAAAAGCAGGGGTGAACACTTGAAACCACCTCCATGGGTATTCCAAGCTCTTTTTCCCAAAAAGAGCTTGAAAAAGAAAAGAGGAAAACAAGCTGAAGTCTTGGTAGCTGACCCCGCAGGCAGAGGCATGCAGATACACACAGACAGACCTTTCAGGACACAAGAATCAAATCCTCACCTTAAAAAAAAAAAAATAAGGTGATTTGTATTACAAAAACAGAAGATAAACTTGATAAATCATACTTGATTGCTAGATGTTACAGAGCAACCAAGGAAAATACATTAAAAAACAGAGAAAAGTCTCGGCACAATGCTTAGATGGTAATAAATGGGGAGGGGAAGCAGAGATTCACACAGAGCAGTTTAAACCCAACCACAAAATAATAATAAAAAAATTACCCTGAATGCGACTGGACTCACATTTCCCTGGTTCTCACTTCTAATTTTCTCTTTGTTCAATCCGCTTCCACGCCCTGAATTCCATGGGGGGAGAAGGGGCATGGTAGTCCTGCCTGGGTTTAAATCATTCTGTGCCTTTCAACTCCTGGTATAACTCTGTCACCAAAAGAAAGCAGGCAGGGAACCTATATCCAATTCAAATTTTAACCCTCTATCTCGACTGGCTCTCCCAGCCTCCTGGTTGACACCTTTACTAGGTACCTGAGATAACCCCTTAGTCCAGGGGTGGGCAAAAGGGCCTCCACAGGCCGGATGTGGCCCAGCAAAGCGGGTTGATCTGGCCCGCATAGGCCCTGCCACTCCCTTGCCCCCAGACCAATTAGGACCTGGGGGTAGGGGAGCATGCAAAGCTTCCTCCCATCCTGCCAGGAGCACGGAGCGCTTTGAAGCACTGCGCTGCTCGCAGGGCAGGAGGAGACATCACACGCTCCCCTGCCCTGCCAGGGGCATAGGTGCCTAGTGGGAAGTGGGGGGACAAAAGTCATGGTCTATGGGTGGGGAATCCCAGAAGCATCCTCGCCCCACCCCTTCTGGGGTGGCCCCCCCCCAAAAATGATTGCCCACCCCAACCTTAGTCACTGGGTGCTGGTCAGCATTTCCCCTGTATACGACAAGAACAAACAAAGTAAAACAGAAAGGGGAAATTATAGAACGGGCCGATTGCTAATATCAGTTACACTAGGGTACATCCAGAATAACTCCATTTAAATCACTGGAATCATGAAGGAGTGTGGCCAGGATCAGAGTGAGTAAAATCTGAACCAATGTTATTCCTATGGATTTGAAGGGGAATAATTGAAGACAGACTTTAGCCTAGCACCTGACTGGTCTGCAAACTAAGAGTTGATAGACAAAAACTGTATTAAGATAGGGCATTCATTTTAATGGGATTAGCCAGACAAAAAAACCATCTCCATCTGACTGTATAATACGGACATCTTTTCTACTGACACATTCAGGTTCAGATTTCATACACGCGGCAACACTAGTCTTGGGTCCTAAAATGGGAATTGTACTTTTTATAAACTAACAGAGGCTGGTATCTGCTGCATTCAATACGCTGAACGCTGCATAAGCGCTACTGCTTCTAAAAATACTGTGGGGGTAGGTAGAAAACAAGGCTAAAACCCAAACACACGAGGAGTGCACGTAAGAAATAAAAGAGGAAATAAGGGTACCACGGAGTCATCAGTTACACCCCACTGATTTTAGAGAACACGTTCTGAACATCTGACAGAAATCACCACGCAGTCTGCAGAAGCAGCACTGTGGCTTGATGCTATACCAGGTGAAGTGATAATGCAGGACACAGATGGATGTGGAAACTGACAGCAAGGCTGCCCCGCTCTTCCTCCTCTGTGCAGCCGCTGTAGAGCGCTCCCTCCTCCGGCAGCAGGTTAGGCTGTGGGAGGAGGAAACAGTGCTGGGGGAGAGGCTCCTTAGCAGCACCTTGGCCATGCAGTTCAGGGCTGGCTCTGGAGGCGCCATTGCTGCGGCCATGCACTCCAGGGCCGGCCCGGGAGGCGCTGCTGCCATGGCACCTCCGGGACCAGCCTCAGGTTGCGTGGCTGCAGCAGCAGCAGCAGCAGCAGCAGCACCTACGGCCTCCAGGGCTGGCCCGCGGATGCGTGGCTGCAGCAGCGGCGCCTCCAGCCTCCAGGGCTGGCCTTGGACTGCGTGGCCGCAGCAGCAGCAGCAGGGCCTCCCTCTGGGGCGGCCGGGAAAGCGTGGCTGCAGCCATTGCAGCAAGGGAGTACGAAGCCAGGAAAGGCTCCCTCTCATGCCCAGAACCCCTTCCCCCCCAAAACCTGGCACCCCCAGCTTGCTCCAACACCCTCCCTTGTTTTTGCAGCTTCTCTCCTGGCCACATCTTGCATGTTCCTGCTCCCCCTCCACCTGGCCAGACACCCTACTCCCTACAAGCCCTTTGAATAGAAGCTTAATCTGTTTCATAATTTCAATTAAATCTTTCTTACTAGCTGCAGGTGGTTCAGAAAATAGAGTCACTGTACCCAGCCTGCCTTTGCCTCTCCTTCCCCCCGCACACAGAACCGTGAATAACTTAAATCCCAGTGCGCCACTTCTGAAAGGTTGCCGACCCCTGTACTAAACCATAAGATCAGCACCTTAATGTATTTATTAATGAAGTGGCTTTAAGTAGGACTGCTATTGATTTTAAAGAGTATCACCAGCACTTGGACCCGTGCATAGAGGCGAATAAGTCAGATCTCCGCACTCCACCTCTGAAAGGTTGCTGGCCCCTGCCTTAGTGCAGTGCCCGGGAGCCAGAGACGCACGAGCCCTGTCAACTGCTTCTATTCAAAGGGCCTGTGCCTGCGGGGCAGCTGCCAGGCAACAGGTTAGCAGCGGGGCCAGGAACTGCCAGCCCTGTGATGTGAATTCTAAGCCTCCACCCCCAGACAACTCTGGAAGGAGGCTAACCCCCAGCACCTTCCTGTCTGCTCCAGGTCCCTTCCATTGTCCAGAAGTCAGGGAGCAGGGACCCCAGATCAACCAAAGCTCCCGGCAGGGCAGTTCTCAACCCCAGCCCCTTCTGCCTGAGGCCCCTCCCCCTCCACCCGAGGCCCCTCCCCTTCTGGGTCGGCCCGCGGCCACTTCCGAAATTTGTGAAGTGGCCCCCCCCTTCCAAAATTATTGTCCACCCCTGCTCTAGACAAAGGGAAACCTATATGGAACCTGGGTTTACAGCTGCTTTGTGCTCTCACGAGAACCAAAAAACTGCTCTCTTGTACCTCTGAATCAGGCCCTTTGGGGTTACCAAAAGCAAACCATGTGGTTGAGTTTGCTTTTGTATATGGACAACCTGAAATTGCACAGCGCTCTCTACCTTCATAATTGCATTGGAGTAGAACTGGTGAGGAATTTTCCAACCATTTTTCCCCCCCATCAGAAAATGCCAGTTCGTTAAAACAGGCACTGTTGAAAGGAAAGTGTAGATAAGTTTAAAAAATGAAGCCTAGGTAGGGCAGAGAACATATGGTGAGGCTACAGAAGGTGAGGGTGGACCCAGCTAAAAACTGGGGTAAAGGCTGTGTTTTGTGGGGGGGGTTGGACTTGGATACTCTTCAAGGGGTGGACTTTTTTTTTTATTAGTGACTTCACCAAAGTCACTGCAGTAACCAAACCATCATGCAAGGTTGGGAGATCTAATCTGAGTGAAGGAAAACAGAGGCATCAGCTACCCACAACCCATTTCAGGTAAGTGGTATTGTACTGACTGAATTAAGGGCAAATCTCCTATCAAAGCCTTTGACGGCTTCTAGTTTTTAACATTATTTGAATTGCCAACAGAAGTATATGGCTAAACAGGTGATTAAATATTTCATAGAAATCTGGAGATATCTGTCTGGACCTGGAGGCCTTCCAGAAACCAGAGATTCAATAACGTGCACTTCTTCTGCTACTTCCTTTGGAGCTCAGTGCAAGTCATAGAAGTGAAAGAAGCACAAACCTCTTCAAAAATGTCTCAAAGGTTTTGATGGGCAAGATGATGTAGCTTGGAAAGACAGAGGTCCCTTATAATTAGTATTTTCATGTATTGTAAATGGAGAAGCAAACTAAACTTGGTTTTTTAATGTCTCTTCTGTTGAACTAAAAATAAAAACAACAACAAAACCCCCAATCCAAAAACCCTTCTCTTTAAAAAGTAAGAGGGCTCCCCAGATCCAAAAGTGATCTCTCATAGTTTTGTTTCGTTTGCAAGTCTATGCCGTTAGCACCCACTGATGTCAACAACACCAGTAAATACATAGTACAAGGGAGAATTTGCCCTTTGTGTGTTAGATTAAAAAAAAAACTGCTTGTAAACTGCCCTCCGTCAAACAAGTCAACAGTGGTTATTTTATTCCCCTTGTCTGATCTTGTGTTTTCTGAGGCTTGGGAAGCTTGTACTTCTCTGATTAGGACAATCAGACACTCTGGGTGAAATCAATGGCACATTTCCCACTGACTTCAGTGGAGCCGCGATTTCACTCTCTTATACTTGGATTGAAGTGGACTCTGCCTCTCTCGCCTTGTGCCAGTACTATTTTCAGCACGAAACTGTTGATTAAGCACATTGGTAGCCATGGCTTCATTCATATGACAAAAGCGGCGAGGAGTCCTGTGGCACCTTATAGACTAACCGAATTGTTGGAGCATAAGCTTTCATGGGCAAAGACCCACTTCGTCAGCTGCATGGACCCACTTCGTCAGATTGCAGATTCAGACTAACACGGCTAGCCCTCTGATACTTGATTCATATAACAGATCTTTATTCAGTATAAAAGGCTAAGATAATTCTGAACCTGATGTAAGCGCCTGGAGACCCTCTTTTGATCACATTAATAAGGAAGAGACTTGGTGATGAGTGAATTGAGTTAATCAAATAATACAGACTAAATTCAAAACCAACTTATTTTGCAAGTCAAAGCTAGAGGGTGACTAATAGATGGCTGTAGAAATAAAGCTACGCACCCACAACTTTTCTTCTGATAAAGGAAAAGGAAATAAAAATGATAAAACTGGTAGCATGCTTTTCTGGTCTGCTAAATCTGTAATGCTTATAGGCACTGATTCAGCCAAGCACTTAAGCATGTGCTTAATTTAAAACCCTATTTAAGTCCTACTGAAGTCAGTGAGATTACTCCCTCGCTTACCTTAAAACACAAATAAGTGCTTTGTTGTACTGGGGTTATAGTTTTCACACGGGATTTTATCTAACTTTTAAAAAAAAATATAGAGCAAATACTCTCATCAGAAGTTAGGATAACTATTTTCTTTCTGTAGCAGTGGCTTATTTTATTATATTGATACAAAATTTTCTCTTAATTCTTAAATTCTTCACAGATCCATTCCTATATGCTTAATGCAAGGCACCTAATGCCATATTCAGATACCCAAGGCAAAAGAGGCCTGATTTTGAGCATATGCAGATCCCAGTGACTTCAACAGAAGGTGAGGACATTCATTGCCTTTGAAAAAAAATCATTCTACGTTTATCGAGGCAATGAACTATGAAGTTAGATTTAGGCAGCCAGATTTGTGCCCTGATTCCTTTTTAGCTGAATTCCATTATAAACATATTGTTAAATTATCTACTCCATGAATTATTCTAGTTATTGCTTAGGCAAATGGTCCAGACTAGTTTCTTTTGCTATACCCCTTGACCATTTACGGTTCTACCCATGGGATATGTCTGAGCCCTTCTGAATTTCTGAGTTCCCCAACTGAGAACAATAACTTCAATTTCTGTTCTCGCAGCAACCGTTTTTGAGCTGTTTTTTAAGCAGTGCTTTTTTTTTTTTTTAAACCTGCATTTGTCAGAGACGAGCAGATAACTGGCAACAAACCAAGATCTGTGAACCTATGTTCCCCTCTGTGTGTGGAATAATTGTTGTCAGGTGCACCAGGGCGTGTGCAGATGTGCACCACCAATACATGCTGCTGGCTGTGGTAAGCTGTGGGCGCTCTGCCAATCAGCTGGGTAGCACCTAAAACTCTCCTGGGCAGTCACCCAGCTCCTTAGCTTACAGGGAACACTGCTGTTAACTTCTGATCGTGGAATACCTGGCAAGGCAAGCCTCATCAGTGCAAAGAGGGGCAAGATTTTTCACATAACTAATGCTCATGAGTCTATAAAGCAAATTTCTATAAAGCATTTGGATTAAATTAAAAATGGAGACAGACATAAAAAGGTTTGCTACATATTGCAGAAAAAAAACTAACGATACACAATCCTGTAAATGAAGGTCACATATTGTAAGCTTTAAAAGGACTCTGGAATTTGTTCACAAGCCAGCCAAATGAGAAACCCCAAGCTTTCCCTGCAGAGACACAAATGTGAGATTTAACAGATTTGAATGGCTCAAAGTCCTGTGAAATTCACTGAAATGAAGCAGAATTTTTCAAAGCTATGTACTTATACCTTATTTACAGCCAATTTTAATTTAGTGTAAACTGTAATTTCCCATTGTACCCAGGACCACCCTGGGCCCGGGAGCGTAGTGCTGCCCCCGGGCGGCGTAGGGCGCATGCGTGGGCCTGCCCGTGGGGCGCAGGCCTGCCCCCCCCCCCAGGGCGCACGGCGCATGCGCAGCCCAGCCCGGCCAGCGCTGCTGGTGCGCACGCTGGGCCATGCAGGGCCCTGCAGCTGTGGGAGGAAGGGTGCTGCTGCCCGGCGCCGCGGGGCTGGCGCTACGGGAGCCGGGCACGCGGCTCCTGATGGCAGCTGTAAGGGACGCCGCGCGCCCCTTACAGCTCCTATCAGGCGCCGTGGGCAGCTGCCCGGCTCGCCCATGCCTCTGTACGGCCCTGATTATACCAGTAGCATTTTATCATGGAACACCACACCAGCATTGTAACATTGCAATGTTTTATACTAGTACTTTCCAGTAGAATTTTTTTCCTGGCTCTTTCTTTTGAAGACACTTTACTTGCTTTTGAGATGTCATATATGGATTTTAAATCTATCCCTCCATACTTCACTCATTATTGTGGTAAATGAGCATTTGGTGCGGCATCCCCGAATGAATGGCATTTTAAAATATGACAATGGTACTCTATCTAGGGCTGTATGTTAAAAAACACTCAATGTTGTTTTAACTCTGCTCCCATTGACGTCCACAAGAGTTTTACTATTGACCGTAATGAGAGGAGAATTAGGCCAACGCTGAATGCTTTTGAAATTTCCATCCGTCAAATCTAATCTGTGTTCAAGTCATACCTACGTGACTTAACACTTGCACACTGTGGCCCAAAAGCATCCTCTAGCAACACATTGTGTGATTGCGTCTCTATTGTAATCTAAAGCAAGTGTATGCTACAGATTTATTTATAATTCTTAACAACTGCTTTCCAAACAGATAACACAGCCGGATTCCTGGGGGCAGGAGAACTTTCCCTTTCATGTGAAGGGCTGGAGCGAATATTGAATTAGATTTCCTGTGCTGGACCAAGGTTACATGGGAGCTGCAAGCTACCATGCTACGAACAACAGTGTGGCTGCTGCAGTGTGGGTGTGTCTTGGGCTAGCGATTCCAATATAGATCTAGGGGGCTAGTTGCCTTGTACACAGCTGGCTATCTTATGCCACCGCCCGTATTGCAACATCCACAATCCTACTTTTAGGGCAGTAGCTACTCCCAGCTGCAGTGCAGGCAAACCTTAGGCTATCTCTATACTTACAGAGAGATTGATGCTCTGGAGATTAATCTTCCAGGATTTGATTTAGCAGGTCTAGTAAGGACCCGCTAACTTGAATGCTAAGGGCTGCCCCACTGGCTCCGTTACTCCACGGGGTTGCGAGGAGTAAGGCAAGTCAAGAGGAGAGTTTCTCCCACCAACCTTCTGCAGTCGGGCTGCCCCAGAAATTTGGTTTAAGGTACGTTGACTCCAGCTACACAATTCTTGCAGCTGGAGTTGCGTATCTTGAATCAAATTTCTCCTCCAGTGTAGACCTGGCCTAAGACCAGAATAACCCCTGATACAAAAACATCCAAACTGCATCTCTTTGCACCAGTCTGGCCCCTGGCACCCTGGGGGATTCATCCCAGGAACTGCAAGATGGCTGCACCACCATCTGTCCTGGATGAGACTCCCAAGGGGATGGGGAAGAGAGAAGAAAGGCTCCCCTTGAGTCTACTGGTTAAGCATTCAGCACATTCCTTATCTCCCAGCTGTGCTTCTTGCCTAGCAGTGCTTTGCTCCAGCTCCTCTGAGATCCCAGTAGGGAAGAAACTGATGGGTACTTTTGCAGACAGGCAGGCAGGTTAGTATGGACCCTGGGCCAACTGGGCATTGTGCGAATTTCATACACAAGCACCGTAATGGTATGTTCCAGTGTATTCTTTGGGTCTGCAAAGGAAGCTGCAGTAACCTTCTCAAACTCGCTCCTAAAAAGGAGCTGCTACTCCCACCTACTGGGTCATTTACCAGCTGCCTGTTTTCTCTGCCATTGCGAAGCTGTAATGTTGCTGCTCTTGTGTTAATGATCTCTTGCCATCATGGGAGTGTAAATGCCTTGCAAGTGAAAGATGCTTGCTTCGCCTCCTGTTTAACCCCCTCCGCTAACAGTCCTCATCCCGTGTTCCTAATGAGAAAATTCTTTGTTTAAGCAGAGAGGGGCAAAACGTTAAGCTTTCCATTCACATCCTCATTAGTTTTAATGCAGAGTGAAACCTCTGAGGTTCCCTACTGAACCTTTTATCTGCCACTGTTATTCTGGAGATTTCTGTAGATGAAGCCAAGTTGGGCAAATAGCACAAAATGTTCAGCATGGACGTCAACTCGAATTTTAAAATGAATTTGCATCATCCGTGCTCCTCTTCCTTCTCCCCTCCTCCCAGCGATCGCATTTGGCTTACTTCATCATTCCCAGAACATGAATCCAAACACTCTTGTGGAACTGGCTGACAACATGGGCAAATCTGGGATTTTGATGGAAATTCAAGTACTGGAAAAGCATCAGCCAACACCAACACACATTTTTGGCTAAGGTGACACTAGGAGGCTGTGAAAGGGCAGGGAACTGAACCCAGGTTTCCTGAGTCTCAGACTAGCACCTCCACCACTAGCCTCTCCTTGTATCAGAGGCAGCAAGAAGGGCTATATGTAGTCATTAGGATTAATCTGGCATATCAGTTAATCAGGTAAACAACCACACACTAACATCCCTAATACAGGCACAAGAAACTTCATCCTGGTTATGATTGTAGCCACTTATTATTCGGCTAGACCATGATGTGTTCCTTTCGCCTGATGCACATGACCTAGAAACGCATAAGAGAAATCCGGATTAACCAAATGAACAACCACAAACAAGAGATGAGCAATTAAAAAACAAAACAGATGAGGCTGAGTAGTCACCTTCAAAGAGTGAGGTGAAAGAAGGTCAGCTTTGCTGTGGTAATAATTTACCACCTATTATCAAGTCGAAAATAGGCTTACAGCAGTGTAACTGTGTTCTACTCTCGTTCCACTTCAGCACCAGCACACAGATCATGGGGCAAGATGCTCACCTAATGTAAATTGGCACATCCCCGTTGAACTCAGCCCTTCAACTCAGATCTGGTTCTTCATTCTCAAGGCAGAACTTTTTCATTACAGTCCAGAGGATGAAATTAGCCATGTCTCCTTGGAATCCCCATCCCCATGACGGAGGCAAACCACTTGATTTTGTTTTATTAGCATGCCAACTGAGAAGAAGTGTTCATTGTGAAATCAAAGAAGCATGACAAGCACATTAGGCGATTTGCGCTGTAATAAAGTTGCGGAAGGAGCAATGTCGGGAGGTGTCACAGCGTGGGTGCAGCACAAGTAGAAGACCACACAAAAGCAATCCTAGGAAGGCGAGAGGGAGGAGGACACAATGGTTGGAAGGATGGCTCATTTTGTGGCCTCAGCAGGGGAGAGAGACAACCTGAGTGGAACAAGTTAAAGCAAAGAGACCAAATGGAGGCGGATTTAAAACCCTGTGCCACTTAAGAAGAGGTGTGCGAGTTCCTTGACAAAGCAAGGGAAAACCAGTACAGGACACTGAGGGCCAGATGTTGCTCTCCTTTACATGCGTTCAGCGGGGCTGCACTTCTGTAAGTGAGAGCAAAGCGCAGCTTTGGTTATTCAATAGCCAAACACGGCTCTGGTTGCAGAAAGAAGAACTTGATTGTCAGCAGAAAATAATATTTGTAAAGCTAAACCTCAAGGGTTCTGCAGGAGGAGAAAGGTCAAAGAGCAGGCATTCAGAGATAAAGGGAACGATGACAAGGAGAAGAGACGATCAAAAAAAATAATAAAGTGCTGAAATATCTTATCCTACAGCCTTTATCTGGAGAGCACAGACCTTGGATGGCAGAAACAATTTAGCTGCCAGTGGTTAATATGTCCATATGAAGTATTTGTTCATCTGAGGAACTGCATGACAGCCACGTCCTGCAACAGAACCGCTTTGTGTTAACAAAATAGAAGATGTCTCTGCTTCCTAAGAGCACACTCCTGTGCTGTGGATTAATGGAGTAGAAGGCCGAAGCAAGACAGTACATGGCAATATCTGAACTGAGTCAAAACTACAAAAGCATTTAGCCAAAACACACTTCAGATTTTGAACAGATCCTTTTTCATTTCTGATCGAAGCAAGATGTTACTGGTGTTTTCCATTTTGGTGAGAGAAATGTTCCTTTTCAAAAACTGAAACAAAAAATTCCTCTAAGCAAAAAATCTGTGGTTTTGATAGTGTTTTAATAAAGATTATTGAAGAGAAAGAAGATGGCCGAACATAGCGGGGTAGAACGTCTTTTAAGCTCCTCCCTGTATTAAGGGTAGTGTGGCCCTGCACTGCGATTGGACAGACCTAAGATAAGGGATAAAGCGACTCCCAAACACCCCACAGAAAGATCAGCAGGCTATACCACCCTAACACCCAGGCTGGAGCCCCACCAGCAGCATGGCCTCATCTCATCCCTTCCATATCCCCCAAAATCCTGAGCAGCCAGGCAAGGCCCAGTCAGTCTCTCTCTCCCCAGAGACTGAAATAGCCCCTGTCACCATGGCAGCTCAGAGCCTGGGCCCACATTCTGAAATTGAGCCACTGAGGAAGGCAAACCTGACCAGGGTATTTTTCTCTTCTGTAGCTCAAGGCATGTTCTCTTCAGGACCCATGCAGTTCTGTTCTCTCTTCTCTAATAAATACACAATTTACTGACCCTAACTCATTTGTTTTCCCTTCCACACACAGTGCAGCGACTTCATTCTGTCCTTCCGGTTTCTTGTATCATATGCTCTATCCTAATAGGGATCCCTGTTACTCCAGTTTCTAACACTTGCGCCAACTAATGCCTTACAATAAGACTGAGTTAATTGTACAAGCAAATAGGGATATAAAAGCCCGTGTAATTGGTCAACTGGTTAAACATGAAGTTTACTTCGCATTTAATTGGTTAATCAATATTCCCTCTCTGCAGCCAGGCAAGGGCAGCCCACCGCCACAGCCTGCGCTTACAGCCCCCCAGGACCGCCGCTGGCGGTCAGGGCTGCTCCAGGCCCCCAAAGCAGCTCCTGTCCACAGTGGGCCCCACAAGGCTGGAATAGCTCCCTGCCTAGCCCTCACTGGCTAACAGGAACTGGTAAGTACCACTGATTAAGGATGAAGCTTTCCAGTTAACTAGTTAACCTTTCACATCCCTGCTAGCAAGAAGTACCTTGTATTCTACCACGTAATGAGTAAATGCTCCTCTTTAGACTAAACGGCTTTTAAACAACTCTTTTGCGTTATTTCACAGAATACTAATATTTTAAATGGCCTTTTCTATGAAACTACTGCAAAGAGCATGCCTGTTCTCTACTAGCTCCAGAGTGAAATTCAGCATGAGGCAAAGACAAATAGGGTTTAAATGGCATTGAGAGGGACATAGCCATTCTGCTAAACTGTTGTGCAGGGATGAAATCCACCCATCGGACTTAATGGGGTTTAAGAGATTGATATGCCCCCGTGTGAATTCACAATTTAATATTAAATGCATTGCTATGCATATAGTTATTCAGCATCTTTGACAATTACCATTGCCAAAGACATCACATTTCTATGGCTGCGAATGCTGTTCGCAGCTATCGATAGTCTTTAGAACTGACAAAGGAATCATATTATCCGGTAACCAACTCTTGTTGATCTCTCCGATGCATAAACATGTCTTTGAATACCTGACGCCATCTTGCTGAGTTATATGCCCAAGAAGCCAATCATCAAATTAAGTCATCTGTGATGAGATACATCCATCACAGCAAACACAGTGGCAGCAGCACTTTCGATTATATAAACGGACAGTGGGAGGGGGCGAGAAGAAGGACTTTAGATAAATGAAACCTGACTATTTTAAAGGGACGGGAAACACTAATAACGTAAGAAAACATCAGTTATCTAAGAAAAACATCCTCACTGTCAAGGTAGTTAAACACTGAAATAAATTGCCTAGGGACACTGTGGAATCTCTATCCCTGGAGATTTTAAGAGCAAGTTAGACAATTACCTGCCAGGGATGGCCTAGAACAGAGGTCCCCAACCTTTTTAAGCATGAGATCACTTTTTCAATTTAAGCACAATCCAGGATCTACCTCAAACCCAAATACCCTTGCCCCGTCTCCTTCCCACCCCTTCTCTGAAGCCCTGCCCCTACTCACTCCATCCTCCCTCTCCCATCCTCACTCGCTTTTATCAGGCTGGGGGTAGGGTTTCGGGGTGCAGGAGGGTTTCAGGACTGGAGCCAGGGGTTGGAATGCGAGCTCCAGCTGGGCACTGCTTACCACAGGGGGCTAAGACAAACTCACCCCTACCCTGACCCTGCACCACTCCCAAAGCAGCCAGCAAACTCTCCCCATCCCTGCCCCCCTCTGCTCTGTGGAGATGGGGTACAGGGTAGAGGGAGGGACACCCTGACATCAGCACTCCCCCGTCCTCTTCCTGTGCCCTGTATGGCAAGCAGAAGGCTCCCAGGGATGAGGGGCACCTCCAAGGCAGAGGGCAGGAGCAGCACGGCAGTGCTGAGAGGGGAAGATGAAGTGCCAGCACTTGATAGCCTCCTGGCCAAACCTCTCAGGATCACCTGTCAGAGGTTCCAAGATCTACCAGTAGATCCCGATCGACTAGTTGGTGATCACTGGCCTAGAAGATGATACTTAGTCCTAACTTAAGGGCAGGGGACTGGACACGGAGGCCTCTCAAGGTCCTTTCCAGCCCCATGATTCTATTATATTATTCAAACAAATAGGGCCATGTAAAGCAAGGAAAGTTCTGAACAATGAACTCATTTAAAAAAAGAAAACAACTGTCCTCCAGCTGGATCAGCATTCGTCCAACAGAAATGTTAATTGAAAACGAACAGTTAGGATGAGCTTTAAACACACACAATCAATTCTCAAAATATTTAACAAACAAAGCCCTGATTTAATCAAAAATACCATTACTGACAAGTTGACAAAGCAAAGCCCAGCTGGGACACCAGCAGTATAAAGCGCTCACTTTAGCGGCTTCATATCACTTTCACTCTATTTTCCTATGAATTGAGCTTATTGATGCTCCTTTCTTGGTGATCAATCTTACCCTGCAATTCACAACAACCCAAGGGACAGATGGGGAACATGAAGACAAAGGCCCATCTACGGAAGATGGCAGCTTACCTGCATTAATGTGCTCAGATGCTGCCAGCGTGACAGACTGACTCGCCACTAAGCACACACATTTTCTAGGGCAGCTTGTCAGTTCATGTCCTCCTAGGCCCAACTCTGCTAACTACGTTGAGGTATGCTGACATATGCATTGACACAGCCTTGGACACAGACGAATAATACAAATCCCAAAGTCCTGTCAGAAAACAATCAGAATAAGATAATTAAACTGCCTTCTGCCCTTATCAAGAAAACACACCATGTATTGTGCTCACACCCTCCACAAAGTCATTTTGTCTAACCTGAAATAGGACACAAAGCACCAGTCATTTGACAAATAATGAAGTAGGCAGTGTAATTAATTTTTCTGGATGTTCTGTAAGTGCTTACAGACTGCATGAGATTATTGAATGGGATCCCGCTACAAATGAAATAGCTGACCTTAAAATGGCTTCTTAAAACATCCTGTCAATATTGCTTCCAAAAAGATGGGCTTTAGACTGGGTGGGCTACTCTTAACTGCAGATCTTCCTATATTGAAAAAAATGCAGAACAGCAAGACAGGACATGCAAATCCCGAGGTATACAGATCTTGCGGAAAAAGGAGTTTTTGCGCAAAAAGAAAATGTCCATGCTACTTGGTTTTGCGCAAAAACCCCCGAGCAAAAATAGATCAACAGAAAACATGCAAATGAGATCGTGACTCATGCAAACAAGTCCCTCATTTGCATATTTTTTGCCAAGAAAACTCGTAGTGTAGACGTAGCCTCAGTGAATTCTGCAGAGTGGGCTCAGGTGCTGAATTAGATATATATATAGTACATCCTGAGCTGGGTTGGCAAGATAGATTCACGTGGCCTCTTAAGTCATTGCTTAAAGAATGATCAAGTCTGAATGGGACATCTCATTTTCTTTGCTTTCAACTGCCTGTGCCCTTCTGTGTGTCAGACGTTTTCCACACTGTTTCTCAAATCCATGGGTCATTGGCAGCTATTGCATGTGCATGAGAGAAGTGGCAGATGTACTGTATTTGGCAACCTAATATGCATGATGGCCGATTTCTAGTCACTACTCTGACTAACAAAAAGCAGGACTATGCAGCACTTTAAAGACTAACAAGATGGTTTATTAGATGATGAGCTTTCATGGGCCAGATCCACTTCCTCAGATCAAATTGTGGAAGACAATAGGCATGACCATATATACCAAAGGGATACAATAAAAAAAAAAGTGAACACAAATCAAATTTCAGAACATAGGGGGGATGGGGTGGGGGGGAAGGTAAATGTCTGTGAGCT
The DNA here is from genome assembly GCF_052426305.1 of Pelodiscus sinensis. NCBI lineage: Eukaryota > Metazoa > Chordata > Testudines > Trionychidae > Pelodiscus > Pelodiscus sinensis. The sequence continues at coordinate 8,999,513 of NC_143057.1, forward strand.
AATGATATTAGAGGTGATAATTGAGGAAGCTATCTTTGTAATGGGGAAGATAATTAGTGTCTTTGTTAAGACCCAGGAGTAAAGTGTCAAATTTAAGCATGAATGACAGTTCAGAGGATTCTCTTTCAAGTCTGGTATTAAAATGTCTTTGAAGCAGGCTGCAGGTAATCAAGTCGTTGAGACAATGCTCTTTCTGGTTAAAATGGCAAGAAACTGTTTTTTCTTTGTGATACTGTCTGATATCCGTTTTTTGTGCATTGATTCTTTGGCGAAGTGTCTGCTATGTACATTGGACAAACTTCTCAGATGAACACTGATGACAATTTATATTTATGGATGAGCAGGCATATGTGTTCTTGATCTTATAACTGAATTGGTTAGGTCCAATAATGGTGTCAGCAGAGTAAATAAATGGACAAAGCTGGCAACAGGGTTTGTTGCAAGGAAAAGTTCCAGGGTTGGTATTAGTGTGGTATGTCCTGTGATTGTTGGTAAGAATCATCCTGAGGTTAGGTGATTGTCTGTAGGAGACTATGGGTCTGTCTCCCAGAGCGCCTCAGAGTTCAGTATCCTGTTCTACAGAGTTGTAGTTTATTGATAATGTGTTGGACGGGTTTACGTTGGGGGATATAGGTGATGACAAGTGGTGTTCTATTGTTGGTTTTCTTGGGTCTGTCTTGAAGTAGACGGTTTCTGGGTATTTGTCTGGCTCTTTCAATTTGTTTTTTTATTTCTCCGGGTGGGTAATTGAGGTTAATAAATGCTTGGTAGAGATCCTGAAGTTTCTGGTCTCAGTCAGTGGAATTAGAGCAGATGCAGTTGTATCGAAGGGCTTGGCTATAGACGATGGATCGTATGGTGTGTTCTGGATGGGAGCTGAAGGCATGAAGGTAACGGTATGAGTCAGTGGGTTTTCTGCAGAGAGTGATGTCTAATTTTCCATTGGTGATTTGTACTGTGGTATCCAGGAAATGGATCTCTCGTGTAGAATAGTCCAGGCTAAGATTGATGGTGGGGTGTAGGTTGTTAAAAATCACCCTCCCCCCCCCCCCCACCCCCCGTTCTGAAATTTGATTTGTCCTTTTTATGTGTGTTCACTTTTTTTTTTATTGTATCCCTTTGGTTACTGTCTGCCTATTTTCTTCCACAATTTGATCTGAGGAAGTGGATCTGGCCCATGAAAGCTCATCACCTAATAAACCATCTTGTTAGTCTTTAAAATGCTACATAGTCCCGTTTTTTGTTTCAGCTACACCAGACTAACACGGCTACATCTCTATTATTACTCTGACCATGATTGTGATGACTCCCTGTCACTGAATCTTCCACAGCTGCCATGTGGGTGCAGTGCCCAACCCACAACCTCCTAGGAATGTGCTGTGGAATCTAGCTGTGAGCACCTTCACTGTTGGTGCTCGGTCCTTAACGCACTACATGTCACCGCAGCCACAAAGCTGAGACCAAGACAGGTGATATCTCCCCGAATCGTGGTACTCAGTGCTTGTGTCAAACAGTTTCAAGGCACACAGGATGGCAGGTATGGGCTACAGCCTCTTTGTTTGCCTTAGCTAAGGCCTTAGGCAGCTGTGGCTTTCCTGATTTGTGCTTTCATTCTGTTGACCTCTGAAGAAATGTTGATAATCATGGAACCCCATTAAGGGGCTGTTGTATGTTGACACATCTCCTCCTGCCTCCTGAAATAAAACGAAAGGCATGCTCGAGATGCCAGAGGTGTGGTTGGCTGAGTGATGCAACAATGTGAAATTAGAGCTGTTTGTGACTCACACTTCCACAGGGAAGACCTGTACTTCCCTGGAGTACAGACAGTGGAAACTGGAGCTTTCTGATTCAGAAGCTCAAGTACAGCATGAGCAAGTGCAGTAAATAATTCCCCACCTCGCTCGGATCTCTCTCAGCCTGGACATGGACACAGCAGCTCGGAGGACAAAAGGCTGCGCAGTTCACTGATTCCAAGACGAGATGGAACCTTTGTGAGGATCTTGTCTGACCTCCTGCATCGAACGTCCCCAAAATTCCTGCCACACATCCTTTAGAAAAACATCCCATCTTGCTTTACAATTTGACAGTGATCAACCGTAGGGAAAACCAGCCCTTGTTCTTTTCACCACGAAAGGGGCCAACAATGACAGTAGATTTTATGATGCAAACATCTGCCTCCTAGCAACTGAAACCGTCAACTCATACTGTACTGGTGGCCAAACACCAATTAGATCAGTGGCTTTCAACCTACGGGTTCCACCCAGTATGGGGTGGTGAAATGTCAAGCACTGGGTCTCCTTGCTGCTGGTTGACCAGTGCGGGTGCTAAGGCAGCTACCTGCCTGTCCTGGCACCACAGACTATGCTGCTCCCCAGAAGTGGCCAGTAGCAGATCCAGCTGATTAGTGGCCGGGGAGAGAGAGGGAGCGCACAGAGCTCCGTAAGCACTAGCCCTGCACTCCCATTGGCTGGGAACCTGCTGCTGGCTGATTCTGGGGCACAGCATGGTCTGCGGTACCAGGAGAGGCAGGAAGCTGCCTTAGCACCCCCGCTAACCGAGAGCCGCTCAAGGTAAGCCCCTCCTGCCAAAGCCCTGCCCCACCCTTTATATCGCACAGCTCACACTCCAGTCAAATTACGTTGGGTCGCAGGCATCAACAATTTTCTTCAACTGGGTTATGAGGGAAAACAAAGTTTGAAAAGCGTTGAATTAGATGTTCACGTTCACTTCTGGGCTACCTGGCCCACGTTCCAATGGGTGACCCAAAGTAGAAAAGCTCTGTAGTTTGTTAAAACAATCTCAGTTTGTCTTAGAAATCTCCTGCGACATATGAGGAAGAAGTGTAATTGGCCTTCTTCAGAATGTGCACAAGTATTTCCTTCGCTGCCTGTAGAATTCTGAGCACTGAAATTGGAACAAAAAATATTGCGGGGATGAATTCATCAATGGTAAAATGCCCAGAAATCCCAATAGATGTGATTCTTATAATGTAGCGAATGGCACCTTTTTGGCTTTGCATTGTGGTGATTTTCTCAGCGTAACTGAATTGTTCACACTTTCCTCTATTACACTGACGCTTTTGCTTGTTGGAACTGGCACGGGATTTTCTGAGTGGGCATGAGGCCAGTTTAACAGGTAAGAATGCATGGACGCATGCCAGAGAACCAGCATTAGGTATGATCTGTTAGTGACCACATTCCTCCAGGAGGATATCAGAATAGCTTCTCTAACTGCCTTTGTGCAGATATGTCATCGCAACTCTGGATTATATTCGAAAACGGCAAACATGTCTGGCCACACTCAATAGGATCAGTGGTTTGAAGGGAAGCAAATATGTAAGTACGTTACAATGAGCCTCCATCCCTCTGCTTCTCCTCTCTTTCCCCATAAAAAGAACTCCATCAGAGGCCCCAGAAATCCTGGCACGCATCATCTTATAAAACCCAGCCAAGTTTTCTACTGAATACCTTAGCCAGCAACAAGAGAGAGAGCTACAATTTCCCTTTGGTTTAAACTTTGCAGGAGGCCTGTGTACAAAGAATGCAGAAGAGGGTCTCAACAAGTAGAAAAATCAGTTACTGTACAAGATACAAAATGCAAACAGAAAAGCAATTACCGAACAAATAGAATACATTATTGGACATGTGGAAATCAAATGTACTTCATTTTGTTTTCTGCGAATGCGTTACAAATGTCAGAGACAGAAGCATGCAGAGGAATGTGAATGCGATGCAATTTCCTTACACCGTTATGTGCATTTCCATCAGATTAGGGTTTTATCTATCGAAACTCATGGTCTCTGGATCACAATTCTAACCTTATTTAGCTCACGAGGCTCTGAAAGTGATGATAAAAAAAATAACTCAGGACAAAGAAGCACCTTTGAATTAAAATTGTGGTGGAGGTTTCTGAATATGGACCCACTTATACCAGCTGCTCTAAGCCTATGTAGATTCCCCTTTACTTTAGTGAGGCTTCAAGTGGGTATAATGTTTACTCACATGGTACTGCTTGCAGGAACCACCAGGGATGAAATTCAGCCCCGTGTAGAGTCTCGCAGAAGGGTTATACATCACCTAAGCCCCACTCAAAACAGGGAATGAAGTAGACCCAGGCTTCGCACAAGGAGTCTAATCCCCATGAAATTTTTAAATGATCACATTCTTGTAAGCTAAAGCAAAGTAGCAAACTAGGAGTCAGTGTATTACAGCCCCATGTGTGTTTGTCATTTTACTCTAGGAACTGTATCTTTGCCAATAATAATAGGTGCCATTAACATATCCCCTCCATGGGGGATCTTACTGAGCAAAGCCTGCAGGAATTGGCCCGCACATGTTTTCTTTGCTTGTTACGTCATTGCAAAGGAGAAACAAAGATTGAAAGAGACATCTTAAGTTTGAAGGGTTATTCAAACAACTGGTTTGAAAGAATGTAGAGACCGCCAATCTAGCCACCCTGCCTGTTTTAAGTAAATGTGACGTCTCCAAACAAACAGAAGCCTCTCTCTTAATCCAAAGAAAGCACGGTTAACTTTTATCAGAAATATAAAAGAGACATAAGCCTTGCAGACACAGCTCTATTTGTTAGCGCTGGTGTGAATTGCAAGGTCTTACATCTATTCCATATCCTGGGCCCCCTAGAGAGGGTGAGTTAGACAGATGATTAGCACATTTGTGCATGGGGGGCTGCCTGGAAGCTACTTCTGGGGCTGGCGAAGAGATGAGAATAATGATAGAGCACTAAGCTTGTGGGATAACTGATCAAACCTCTGCTTATTACATTCTGTTCTCTCCCCCTTGCCAGCTAATTATATCTTCAATCTCCTTTTTATGTATTGTTTTTAATGTAACCTGCAGGATCTCAGCTGTGCATGACAAAAATCAGATACTACAATAAGACACCTTACATATTGCACTAGCAAAGCTCCATACTTTTTAATATAAATATGCCTATTGCTATAAGCCCCATTTGAATAAAGAAAATTACCTTGTACCTCGGGGAAAGCACTGGAAGATGGAATAAATATATGGCACATCTTTATGGAAAATAAAAGCTACATACGCATTGTAAGAAGCTGAGGGTTTTTACCCAAATTGTATGTGTGTTATCATAGATGTCTGGGAAAGCCACAAGCAAAAAGTTTAATCTTGCATTTTCATGGAGGCACAGTGTACCTGGAAATATTCCTAAATGTACACATATCTTTATGCTAGGTAGGAGGAAATACCAAGGAATGAGTCAATTAAAACAGGGACTAATTCCAATTTACATAGAGACTGTTTTGCATCACTCTACCTGTGGAAAACAGCCTTAGAATACAAGAGAAGCAGCATTAGAAATGAGAGTCAACAGATGAACATTCAAAGAAATAGTAGCTAATAACTGGTAAGCAACCCAAACGATCCTTCAGAGAAACAAGTGACAAAGGGCCAAGTCTTTAAAGCCCTACTCACATGAGTTACTCACACGAGCCCTACTGGTGTGAATAAGGATCATTGATGGGAAAAAGGATTGTACAAGTTGGACCGCCCTGGTCCTGCACCTGGCTGGTCCCGAATGAAGGAATTTGCCAGATCAAGGGAGGTCCCTTGCCACTGGCCCCTCCCTCCAGCTGGCTCCACTCCAGCCCTGTTGCTACAGGGCTTGGCTCTGACCTGCTTCTACCAGCTGGCTGGGGCTCCCCGGGGATGGAGCTCCCCAGCCTCCAAGGCCCCATTTCTGTCCCGTCCAGCCGGGGCATCCCAGGGACGGGGCTCCATGGCTTCTCTCCTGCCTGGCCGGGGTTTCCTGGGCACTGGGCTCTGCAGTTTCCCCGCTGGCTTGGAGCGCCTTGACTCCCGGCTGCTACCATGCTGGGACAGGGCTCTACGGCTGCCCGGCTGCTGCCGTGCCCAGCTGGGTCGCCCTGGGATGGAGCTCGCCAGTCCTAATGGTGAGGCTCTCTCACCGCTGGACTCCCAACCGGCTTGCATTGTCGCCGGACTAGAGTGTCCCAGATTTAGGAGGTTCAACCTGAAGGATCAACTCTTTTAGCTGAAATCTTGTGGAAGGGGCGAGAGGGGGAGGAATCACGCACATGCACAGAGACAACTAAACTCTTCAGAGCCAGTACATAGGTTAGTTTCAGCTAGAAAAGATAGAAACAAGTTGTTGCACCAACTTTATACTGACGCAATAATGCATTCTACATTTTTTTTAAAAGCAAGAAAATCCCCTCAAAATGGATAGCCACAAAAGATCCTGAAGTCAAACAAGTGTTTTGGACATGCAAAGAATGCAGGACTGACTCTACAGATAATAGGAAAAACTTAAAAAAACAACGATCGACTAGTAGCACCTTAAAGACTAACAAAATTTAATTCTCTAATTAAAAGTTTCTAATTTTTTATTCTTGGATCTGGACTTCTAATACTCCCTGTCATCTGAAGAATTGGGCTGTGCCAACGAAAGCTCATGACACCATCGACATGTTTTGTTAGTCTTTAAGGTGCTATGAGACTATTTGTTGTTTTTTAAGTTTTTCCTGTTACAAACTAACTCGGCTATCCCTCTGAAGCTTTTCTACAGATAATGTATTCATGGCCAAATTCTACAGTCCTTGCACAGGCAAAATGCCCATTAGAGAGTCAAGAAAAGCTTTGCCGATCCTTAAACTTCAATACTGGATTTACAGAGCACAGGCTGTAGATAAATACAGAACCTGGCTCTGCAAGTAGCTGAATGCCCTGTTTCCACTTGATTCGACAAGAATTGAAGGCCCTCATAGGATTAGGATCACAATGAGACACAATGGTCCAAATTCTGAAAGGAGCTAACCTCTGGTCTCCTAACAAAGTCAGTAGGACAAATCTTGGATTCGCTCCTCATTGAAGCATATGGGACTTTTATCCAAATAAGGACTAAGCAAAAACTGAGCAAGATTTGACCTATGTGAAGTTGAAGGTCCTCACACCTTTCAGGGAAAGACCACCTTGTTCTCACACCTGCACAATACCACTGACTTTACATGTCTATGCAGGAGAACAGAATTTAACGCTCTTCCGAGTTACTCTTGATGAAACTCAGAAGAAGGAAGTTCAAGTGATTTATATTGTCACCAGAATCTCAGAATTTTTCCTTGCTTTCTGCTGCTATTCTCAACAAAAAAATATGGTCCTCATGAAAGAAAAATAAGTATAACCTTGAAAGTATTTCCTTTGAAAAATGTTAACTTGCAGGAAAAAAAAAACCAGTATGGACTCTCTATCATTCTCTGCAGGATTTGGGGAGGGGTTGCTTCCCTTTCCTCCTGCTCCCCACCTCCAAACTTTCTTTCATTTAGAAAATAAAATCAGAACTGATCTCCAGATCTAATAAACTAATATTCCATTTAGCTGGCTAAGTAAGAGTCTGACTTTTTAAATGTACTTTTTAGAAAGCAATTCTAACCATGACTAATGTGGTTTCTGAAAGCTTTCTGTACATTCATGGGTGAAATACCGCATGAATGTATGTAAACAAAAATTACTATATGCAACTGGTTAATTTATGCATACTGCTCTGAGAGCTCAATTCTACACTTCTGTGCAAGAGGACTCTTAGAGTACGTCTAGACTACATGGCTCCGTCGACGGAGCCATGTAGATTTGTTTGTTCGGCAAAGGGAAATAAAGCCGCAATTTAAATAATCGTGGCTTCATTTAAATGGCTGCCCCGCTCTGCCAATCAGCTGTTTGTCGGCAGATCGGGGCAGCCTGGACGCTCCCCTGCCGACATGAAAGCCCTTTATCGACTTCCCCGGTAAACCTCATCCTACGAGGCATAATGGGGGGGACGATAAAGGGCTTTCAGGTCGGCACGGGAGCGTCCAGACTAGTGCGCTGAGCCGACAAACAGCTAATCAGCTGTTTGTCGGCTCAGCGCGGCAGCCATTTAAATTTAAATGAAGCCGTGATTATTTAAATCGCGGCTTCATTTCCCTTTGCCGATCGATGGAGCCATGTAGTTTAGACACACCCTTACATCTCACAGAGCCCTACATGAGCCAGTGGACTGACTCAATGTGAAGATAAAGTACTTTGAGTACAATGCAAGACTGGGTCCACAGTGTGCTAAATAGTTGCTAAATATTATTATTGTTATTGCTATTTTGTTAGTTGCACAAGAACGAACATGAAAACTAGACTTTTGTAACCAGGAAAACGCTAACAAGGGGCATATCTAAGCTAAAAAAAATTCCACTTAATTCTGTAATAATATCACAACTTGTTATGCAAATGCTTGAGATTTCACAAAATTCAACATCTAGCCTCTTACTGCTAGAAGAAGTAGGAGGAAGGAAGAAAAGAGCTGTGAGATAGCAATTTGAAAAAAAATCTTGGATAACCAGCAAAGCTAGCAAAGAAAATTAGGAAATAATACATGAAAAGCTAAAAGGCTTATGGTGTAATTAAATGTATTTTCAAACTCCTCCTTCTCTTAGCTTAGAAGTGCCTCTTTGAGTGATCTTCCATTTATTTCTAAGTATTTCATAACTGCCACAAACAGAGAAACTGGCCTCCAGTCAACTGAAGAAATGGGCTGTTCCCATGAAAGCTGAAGATACCATCTACATGTTTTGTTAGTCTTTAAAGTGCTACCAGACCATTTGTTGTTTTTAAAGTTTATCTGACTAAATGATAGTCACGAAATGCTCCTCATTAGATCCATGTGTCCTGGCTGAAAGAAGTTCCCTGCCAGCTGCTCTTTATTCTTAGACCTTGTCACTGCAGGGAAATGGTACCATTTTAGAAAATGTGCCCATGAACACATTTCAATGAGCATGTTGTTCAACACAATTTTAACCAGAAAGTCAACACATTTTCATGTCCACACTAAGGGCAAAATTGCACTTAAAGTCATTCTAGCTAAAACAGGTTAACATTCTTACTGACACCCTGTTTTTTCCCAATTCAGGTTGAAACTTGCTAGTCCGGCACCTTCAGGACCTGACGGGAGGCCAATATCAGCTAACAGCATTACCAATGTTTCCACTGCTTACTGGGCTGTTAGAAGACATTGAGGGCTAAATTAGAGGTAAATAACAGCACAGAACACCGAGAGCCAGGACAGGTGGCTGTAAATAAACTTTATGGAACCGCAGGAAACTTGGCCACACCATGATAAATGGACATACAGCTAACTAAAATCATGCCAGACCACGGATGTTGCTGGATCAGAGAGGTTCAACCTGGACAAGCAAACCTTCCACAGGCTAAGCTAAAATATTTTAGGAGCAGATCATTATCACTGGTGTTACATCACTGAAGCTAGGACAGTTTACAGAAGCTGAATTCTGGACTCTCCTAGCCCAGAACTCAAATCAGATCCCAGCTGTACAGTTAATTCAAACTTGTCTACATTCATGCACTTTAAAGGCACCTGGGTCTTCCTGACAAGTCACCTTTGCCTTTACAGAAATGGAAAGAAATACAACAAAGAAAGGAAGTTATTAAAAGAATTAGGAAACTTCATGCTAATGATTTCAGGCTAGATTGGGCCTTTAAAGTCAGCAGTGAGCCACAGGCAGGAATGCTAAGAACTATGCTTAGGAATAATTTGCCCAGAGCTCCTCTTTACCAACGTGAGGAACTGAGCATGCTGCACCAGATCTTTACAAAAGATAGCACACGCCCATCCCCCTTCTGCAGTGCTGGACAGCATGCTGGAACAGAGCCATGTGCAGTCTGTCAGTCCAATGCAACCATCCAAGATTTGCTCCCCTACTCTGCTGTATAAGACCAGCGCACAATTAGGTCTATTATAAATATCTCTAAAGCACCCACCCAGTGGGACCTGCACATCATTCCCTACAATTAGAAGGAAGTAAGTACTTCCATGCAGGAGAAGCGAAAAATATCCCATCTGTCCCCACACAGAGTGACACGTTTTACAATGTGTGGGGCCCAGTTCTGCATTCCCTGCCCATTAACACCAATAAGAGTTTTGGCTAGGCAAGAGATACAAGATTAAGTCCATTGTGACCCCTGGAGTGAACGTTAAACATGGGATTTCGGGAGGTGACAGTCTCCGTTTTGACATTTATTTAAAGGATTTGGATTAGCCATTAAACTCTGCCTCAATATGTGGTATGTTCCAAGATATGAATCAGACATATTGCCAGGGAACAACCCGGGAAGAACAGGTAGGAGAATATAGTAATAGAAACACAGTTTCCACTGCTCACACACATCCACTTCCCACTGTGGACTCCTTGCATGAATCCAAAATCCATCCCCTTTCCTTGGAGAAGGGAACCCATTTATTTTCCTTCCCCTGCAGGAGGCAGGTAGCTTCTTCTGATCACCAGAAGTATTCACATCGCACACTATCCCATTTAAAGGAGACACTAGGCCAGGCTCCCAGCAAAATCAGAATAGCTCCATTCAACTCAGTGGCGTGACCTCCATTTGCACCAGCTGAGGTGAGGATCTGGATTTATGTCCTGAAACCTTTTTCTATGTACAGGGCACCACCTTGGTTCCCAAGGAGGAAAGCATCTTTGTGTTCATATCTATAAATACAGGTATTTGTAGGAGCCACTCCCATCTCAAAATATGCGGTCTTCATAGGTATCTTAAAAACACGGGGGAAATACTCATCAGCTCGCTTTGTCTATGGACGCTCACAGAAGTGAAGGAAAAGACGAGGAAAATGGCAGCCCACTCCTCAGTCACACATTGGGGACACATTCCCCACAAGCCACGCTCTCTCACATACCCTGTTATCCTCAGAATAAAGACACATCCAACACCGGCTCCTTTTGCCTGTAGGGGAGATTTCGGCTCCTTTCATCTCCTAGAGCTGATTTCAACATGCTTTTCAATAAACTCATCATTCATGCCCATTAGTGACCCCAGCGTCACCTCGGCTGCTTGTGGTACATGCACAGAAAGAACAACCATCAAAACAATGACACCCCTTCCCGTCCTCTCTCCCCTCTGACCAGATCGTCCGTTGAATAGAGCACACAGGTCACTTTTTAATCTGCTGGAGGGGCTAGGATGGAGTCTCTGGGGCCGTGACAGAGAAGCAGGGAGCGGAGCATGTCCCAGCAGCGTATGTGAACCCCCCCGCCTCATCCCATGAGAACGCAGCCCAGGGTCCGCTTGAGAAAGCAATCCCCCACCCAGATCTTACCCCCAGAGAACCACATGTACCAGCGGCACAGGGCTGCAAGCACATCGACCCCCAAAGAGACACCGCCACACAAACACACGAAGACACACTCACCCGTTACACACACGCATCCAGGCAGGTCTCTCCGCGTGTGTCCCTCCCACCCATACACCCCCCACACCAAACCACGCACACAAGGAGTCACACACACAGACCCACAACCCCCCCTACACAGAGCAAGAACACGAAAGACATAGACACCCAAACACACACAGGCAACCAAGAGACCCCCCCCCACACACACACACAGACCCACAACTCCCCCTACACAGAGCAAGAACACAAAAGACATAGACACCCAAACACACACAGGCAACCAAGAGACACCCCACCCCCCACACACACAGACCCACAACTCCCCCTACACAGAGCAAGAACACAAAAGACATAGACACCCAAACACACACAGGCAACCAAGAGACCCCCCCCCCCCACACACACACACACACAGACCCACAACTCCCCCTACACAGAGCAAGAACACAAAAGACATAGACACCCAAACACACACAGGCAACCAAGAGACCCCCCCCCCCCACACACACACACAGACCCACAACTCCCCCTACACAGAGCAAGAACACAAAAGACATAGACACCCAAACACACACAGGCAACCAAGAGACCCCCCCCCCCCACACACACACACACACAGACCCACAACTCCCCCTACACAGAGCAAGAACACAAAAGACATAGACACCCAAACACACACAGGCAACCAAGAGACCCCCCCCCCCCACACACACACACAGACCCACAACTCCCCCTACACAGAGCAAGAACACAAAAGACATAGACACCCAAACACACACAGGCAACCAAGAGACCCCCCCCCCCCACACACACACACAGACCCACAACTCCCCCTACACAGAGCAAGAACACAAAAGACATAGACACCCAAACACACACAGGCAACCAAGAGACCCCCCCCCCCACACACACACACAGACCCACAACTCCCCCTACACAGAGCAAGAACACAAAAGACATAGACACCCAAACACACACAGGCAACCAAGAGACCCCCCCCCACACACACAGACCCACAACTCCCCCTACACAGAGCAAGAACACAAAAGACATAGACACCCAAACACACACAGGCAACCAAGAGCCCCCCCCCACACACACACACAGACCGATCCCTGGCTAATATGTACATGCAAGCACAGCCACGCCACTCCCCCTGGGGTCTCCTCCCGCAGCCAGCCCCACAACCACCCCGGCCCTAAACTCAGCCCCCCTTGTCCCCAAGGGAAACCAAATGAAAAGTTTGCTGCTGTGAAGGCAGGCGGCTGCGCCCAGCCCGCGGAGGCACGAAAGGACAAGCCCCCCCGGACCCGGGCCCCTCGAGCCAACGCCGCCCCCCGCCGCCCCGCACTCACCTCTGCGCGCTGCAGCTAGCAGGAGCGAGCGCCATGCAGCCGGCTGCCCCGAGCCGCGCTCCCCAGCCAGGGCATGGTGCGCGCGGGGCCGCCGGGCTCCGTCCTGCGCCGCTGCTGCCGCCCGCGGTCCAGCCGCCGCTGTTGTGAGCAGAAGGGACCCGGCAGCCGGGCAGGAGCGCGCAGGCGCGGGGGGGGGGGGGGGATGCTCAGGCTCCCGGGGCTTCCCCCCTCCAGAGCCGGGCGGGGGAGGGGGAGCCGCTTCCCCAAGCCCCGCCGCTCTGTGGGCAGGGCCAGCCCGCCCTTCCCCTCTGCCTGCTGGACCCTCCCTGTGCTCCCCCCCCTCCCCCAGAAATGCCAGGAAACCCCTCCCTCTGCAAACTCTGGGCTTTGCTTTGCACCGCCCCCGCCTCCTGCCTTGGCCTTGGGGATGGGGGGCATGGTCCTTGGCCCTGAGCTGGGGCATTGGCATTCATTCAGGGCTCAAGCAATTCCTTTTGCTTTCATAACTGATGCTGCCAGCCCAGAAAGGGGGGGGGGACTATGAAACCAAGAGGCACTGGAGCTAGTCTTCACCACTGGTCTTTGGCACAGTCGTTCCTACCACTAGGCCTGGCCAAACGTGAGGGATCGTTTTCATCCGTTTGACGGGTCCCATTCATGTTGGGTTTTACGCAGTTTTCCCTCCCTGCTTTTTCTTGAGGTATATGACCCCCAGCGTGGGGCGTCAGACAAGAACGATCAAATGATGAAAAGGTCTAGAGAACATGACCTATGAAGCCAGGCTTCATGAACTGGGCTTGTTTAGTTTGGAAAAAAGAAGATTAAGGGAGGACATGATAGCGGTTTTCAAATATCTAAAATACCTGGCTTCCTTCACAAGGAGGAAGGAGAAAATTTGTTCCTCTTGGTTTCTGAGGACAGGACAAGGAGTAATGGGCTTAAAGTGCAGCAGGGGAGGTTTAGATTGGACATTAGGAAAAAATTCCTAACTGTCAGGGTGGTCAAATATTGGAATAAATTGCCAAGGGAGGTGGTGGAATCTCCCTCTCTGGAGATATTTAAGAACAGGTTAGATAGACATCTGTCAGGGATGGTGTAGACGGAGCTTGGTCCTGCCTTGAGGGCGGGGGGCTGGACTCGATGACCTCTTGAGGTCCCTTCCAGTCCTATTATTCTATGATTCTATGAAATCACGGCCGAGCTGCAGAAACGGTCGACTCTGCCAGTGCAAATTGCCAACTCCCCTTGTCGGAATATACTAACTACCTTGCCTGCAACACTGCGCTGTTCTTGCTTTGCCAGTCGATGGAAGTATTTATTCCACAATTTCAGCCAAATGGACATGTACAAGTAAAAATCTAAGCACTTGCAGTGTAGCGCAGATGGGTGGAATTGAACCTGGGACTTCTGGAAGTTAGTGCAGGATCCTCTACAGCTTGAGCTAAAAGTCTGCTGTCTCTCAGATAAGGCAGTAGAGTAAACTCATTCTCTCTCTCTGTACTCTGGGGCCAGGGACCACACACAAAATGAGAAGAATAAAAAAAAACCCAGAGCAAAAACACCTCACCGATGTGGCCCTCGACTGAGAAGTAGAAAGACACTCCCCGTGTTCCCATCACACACCAGAGACCTGGGCCAGTAAATTTTGTGGGGTCCCAGCAGGCTCTGGGGTGGGGCCAAAATGAGAGTTTCCTTGTGTGGGAGGCAGCTGCCAGGAAGCAGGCTTTAGGTGTGAGGAGTTGGTGGGTCTGGGTGGTGACAGGGTGCAGGAGCAGGCTGGAGGATTAGGTGGGAGGTAGGGGGTGGCATCTGAAGGATGGGGATGTTGCAGGGCTGGAGCACCAGCTCCCTGATGTTGGGGGGAGCCCCAAGCCTCAGGGGCCAGATCCAGGCAAGCTGGGGGCCAGATCCAGCCCCTGGGCCATAGGTTCCCCACCCTTGCTGTAGGAGTCTGAGTTCCACTCCATGGGGCAGTGAAGCATAGCCAGTAGATGGATGGGTTATACAAGCCTATCTGTAGCACTGGTTATATTACATGCAGTATTGCACTTACCCTGGCTCCCCCTCCCTATCAGCTGAGTTTCACATGTACAGAATACAGCAAATGGAGCATGTTATTGTCTCCAAATGATCCAGGCCTGAACATTTAATGTTTGCAGCCCCAATCCTGCAAGCAGACCTTGACTCTATGCAGACTTGTTGACACTCAGTCATTGGACCCATGTGTAGCCCACACTCTAGTCAATGCCTACAGAGAACTCATGCAGGGTCAGGCCCACTTCTGGTAACTTACACTTGGGCTACGTCTACACTGGCATGATTTTGCGCAAGAACTCTTTTGCAGAAGAGTTCTTGTGCAAAAACTCTTCCAGAAGAGAGCGTCTACACTGGCGTGTGCCTTTGCGCAAGAGATGTGCTTTTGACCAAATGCATCCGTGCCAGTGTAGACACTCTCTAGCGCAAGAAAGCTCCAATGGCCATTTTAGCCATCGGGCTTTCTTGCACAAGAAATTCATGTTGCCTGTCTACACTGGCCTCTTGCGCAAGGACACTTGCGCAAGAGGCCTTATTCCTGAGCGGGAACGTCATAGTTCTTGTGCAAGAAGCCCTGATTTCTTACATTAGAACGTCAGTGTTCTTGCACAAGAACTCGCGGCCAGTGTAGACAGGCCAAATCTTGCCAATGTAGACACAGCCATAGATCAAAGGTGCTAGGAACTTTACTGAGACTTTATAATGCATCGGACCATCAGGAATGCTGTTTCCCAGGGGCTGCTGAGTTGGTTTTTACTGGAATAAAAGATGTAAAGGCTCCATTCCTGCAAACCCTTCTTAACATGAGGTGCACATACTCAGATAAATAATCCCATTGATTGAAGACAGTGGGACAGCTGAGCTGAATCAAAGTTGGCAAACCCAGCTGCTACTGTAGCATTTCTGAATATTAAATACTTTATAGGGTTAAGTAATAGCATAATGATTTGCACAATATCCCTCTATTAGACTCAGATTTGCCTGCAGCCTACACACTCCTGCTATTATCATCCATGAGAAGCTATAGATAATGTTACTGATGCTTTAAAGCAACTAATTGCACATTATTTTCAGCTTCCCACACAGGCGGTTTTTGATATATATGCTATGGATCTGCGTCCCAAAGGAAGGACGATTCCAGTGATTAAGGTGTCAGGTAATATCCATTTTACAAAAAGGGGAAACCAAGGCACAGAACAGTGACATGTCTTATCCATGTTCACCCAGCACGTCAGTGGCAGAGACAGAACCCAACAGAACCTAGGACTCCTGTGTCCCAGTCTACTGCTTCATCCTCAGAGCTTTTGAGTCTCAGAGCACTAAGCCATATTGCTTCCCACAGTACCTCGGACAGATCAATTTTATTTCCTCCTGCTTCAGGTGAAGAAAACTTCTTTGGAGAACAGCCACCCACTTGAAATCAAACCTGAACTTTTGGACCTTCAGGTCTGCATCTTGTTTCCTATCTTCTCCCCTCTCACATCTCTTTCACGTGGCCAACTGATTCCTCCCCTCCCGCCCATCTGGATTATGGAAGAAATAACAGCAGAAAAAGAGACAACTTTTCCCCCACTTGCCGCAGCAATCAGGAAGTGAAGTGAAAGCAGCACAGGAAAGCTCATGGGGTTTTTTCCCCTTGGGCCTGTGTTCAAGCAGATTTCTAACCTACTTCTAATTTCAGGGAAGCGCAGCAAGGGGTGAACTTTCGTTTATGAGTGTGCGTGGTCGTGTGGTTTGCCTGAAGCAGCAGCAGCAGCAACAAGGGCTATTTTTAGCCTAAAGTAGGCCAGGCGGCCCCAGCAGAAGTTTTGATAGGAAGAATATTTTTCAAGGAAAACAAACAAAAACAATAGAGAACGGTAAATAAGACTGATCTTTGATCAGTGCTCCACATTAGCAGCTATGAAACAAGCTAAGGACAGGCATTCAAGCAACCTATGTGTCTTAGGAAACCCACCTCTTCCCACCCCAAATAAAGAACAGTCACTCTTCCAGAAAACTAAATGTAACTTTTGGAACCACTGCATACCTCCGATAGGCTGGGGTTTTAAAAAGAAAAATTATTAGTAATTAATAGGGATGTAAATAGCATTTAAAAATAGTAACTGTGTAACTGATCAAAATTCCATCAGTTACACGGTTAAAAGGGTTCCGTGGTTTGGCAGCATCTGGCCCACAGAGTCCCATCTCCATCGTCTGTTGGCCCTGCAGGCTTCCCGCTGCCTGACCCACTTTCTCTAGCAGGCTGTGTCTACACTGGCCACTTATTCTGGAAAATCAGCCGCTTTTCCGGAATAACTTGCCAGCTGTCTACACTGGCCCCTTGAATTTCCGGAAAAACACTGACGATCTACTGTAAAATCATCAGTGCTTTTCCGGAAAAACTATGCTGCTCCCGTTCGGGCAAAAGTCCTTTTCCGGAAAACTGTTCTGGAAAAGGGCCAGTGTAGACAGCACAGATTTCTTTTCCGCAAAAAAGCCCCGATCGCGAAAATGACTATCGGGGCTTTTTTGCGGAAAAGTGTGTCTACATTGGCATGGACGCTTTTCCGGAAAAAGTGCTTTTCCGGAAAAGCATCCTGCCAATGTAGATGCGCTTTTTCTGGAAATACTTATAGCGGAAAACTGATCCGTTTTAAGCATTTCCGGAAAATCATACTAGTGTAGACGTAGCCGCAGAGTTTAACCATTAAGAAGAACCAATAAGCATTGGTTAACAGGTTAACCAGTTAAACTCTTACACCCTTAGGGTATGACTACACTACCACCTTAGTTCGAACTAGGATGGTTAATGTAGTCAATCGAAGTTGCCAATGAAGCCCGGGATTTAAATATCCCGGGCTTCATTTGCATCTTGCCGGGCGCCGCCATTTTTAAATCCCTGGTAGTTCAAATTAGGCTTTCTAATTCGAACTACCGTTACACCTCGTTCCACGAATTAGAAAGCTTAATTCGAACTACCAACTCCGTGCCACGTGTAGCTGCAGGCACGGATTCCGAACTACCAGGGATTTAAAAATGGCGGCGCCCGGCAAGATGCAAATGAAGCCCGGGATATTTAAATCCCGGGCTTCATTTGCAACTTCGATTGACTACATTAACCACCCTAGTTCGAACTAGGGTGGTAGTGTAGACATACCCTTAGTTATTATTGTATATGCTCCTACACTTCAGTTAGTAATGCTCCTACACTTCAGTTAGTCTATAAGGTGCCACAGGACTCCTCGTCACTTTCATCAAACACAGAAATCCCAGTTACGGAACAGGCCTCCCGTGGGCTGGGTGCTGTACAAACACAGAACAAAAAGTTGGTCTCCGTACCATGGAGCTCTAAACTCAAACCCTGATGCAGCAGTGTTTCCCTAGTCAGCCCGGGCTTTGAGGAACATGCCTGACTAAATATTCATGCCAAGTCCATTGAATTCAATAGGATTTAATTACGTGATTAAACACATGCTTCAGTGCTTTGACGAATCAGGGCCCTGAGCGAGTTAGGTGGCACATCCAGTTGAAATTCAATGGGCTCGGGGTGCTGCCTCCTTCACACTCCTTTTACAGTCCCAGCCCAACTGCAGTAGTGATTTGTCATTTAGTAGACCTAATTCTGCTCTCAGTGTGGTGCAAATCGCTAGTGCCGCCCTAATTTTTCAGATGATTGTCCTCAATAATACATGAAAGAGTCATTTATCCCCCAACTATAAGGAGAGTAGCTCAAAATATCTTTTTTTCTTTCATGTCACCCGTTGGCTCCCTCTTCCGGAACTGTCATTTGAAATATTTAGCTCGTTACTGTGAGATTCCATTCTATAGGTTTTGCTGTGTTCTGGAATTATTTGCCTCCCACTATGAGGCTATGTCTACACTACAGAGTTTTTTTGGAAAAACAGCTGTTTTTCTGAAAAACTTCACTTACGTTCACACTGCAATACAACTTCTTTTGGGAAAAAAAATCAAAAGAACAGAGGAGTTTTTCCGACATTGGTAATCCTCTTTCTACGAGGAAGAAGCCTTCTTCCGAAATAGCTTTTTTGGAAAAAGGCATGTATAGACGGGGAAGAGGGAGTTCTTTCGAAAGAAGAGCAAAGAGGAAAAACGCACTGGTGCCCTGGTGGCCACTCCATCCATAGTAATCAAAGCTTAAATGTGTGGACGCTAACTTTTGAAAAAGAAGATGGCTTTTTCGATGCACTTTGGCAGTGTGGGCGCTCTCTTTCGGAAGAAGTTTTTTCGGAACATCTCTTCCAGAAAAGCTTCTTCTGAAAGAAGCCTGCAGTCTAGACGTAGCCCGAATTATATGATGGGACTCCCACAGTATTAAGAACAATAGTTGCCATAGTTAGTCAAACCACCAGTCCATCTGATCTAGTATCCCGATTCTAGAAACAGCCAGCACCTCATGTTTAAGAGAAAACCCAACAACGCTATAATGCCTTTAAGATTTGATCTTGTGTAATGCTCCATTCTCTGATTTCTGTGCAAGCAGGTGAATAATCCCACTGAAATCAACGAGCTACTCTCGTGCTTAAATTAAACATGCAGTCAAGCTCTTTGCCAGATAAAGCCCAGAATCCTAAGCAACTTGCAGTATTGTGCCCTTAGGAATTTGCACTGTGGTGTTCACAATGGGTAAGTATTTCCTAACGCATATTGGCAATCAGATGAGACTCCTTAGCGTGAAATTTAATTATACTTATTTTTAGCATGCAGCCCTACTTTAAAATCCAGCAACTTTAAATGACACCATAGCTTTTGCATCTGTGTAAGTACAGTCCAAGAGACGAAATAATCCCTAAATTTGTTTATCCTTAATTTTATCGAGTGATCTCTTGGGACAAGATAAAAAGAAAGAACCGCTCCATTTCCACAGCTCAGTTTTCACTTTATTCTACATAGTCATAAATACCTCATTCAAGTCCCCTCTGATTTGTCTGCATCCCAGTTATTATGCTGAATGTTTCATAAAGAAGCACTCCCAAGTTCTAGTGGCAACCCGAGCCACACCACTTTCTGCGGCTGCCCGTGGCTGGAAACACTGAACTGGATCCAATGGAAGTCACGAGGCTCCGTAGCTATGGACTGTTGAGATAAACAAAGTGGCACAGGCCCACTAGCAATCTTCCTAAACAGGTCCCGGAGTCCATTTTGAGGAACACTGCCATAAAGTCAGCTCACTCCTATTATATTGTGCTGAGGCATGCAATTTGACAGACTGGTGTGCTTTCAGTCTCTTTGATGCAGCAGGTATGGTGTTTCTGTAGGTGCATCTAGACTACATTCCTCTTTCTAAAGAGGAATGCAAATGAGGGAAATCGAAAATGCAAATGAAGCACTGATTTACAAATCTCACAATTCTTTTGCATTATATCTTCCGATCACTTTTTCAGAAGAGATTTCTTCTAAAAAAAAAAGAAAAAAAGCAGTCTAGACGGGGTTCTTTCGGGGAAAAAAACTTTTTTCGAAAGAACCCTTATTCCTGAAAAAATGAAGTTTACAGGGTTCTTTCGAAAAAGGTTTTTTTTTTTTAAAAAAAGAACCCTATCTAGACTGCTTTAAAAAAATAAATCTCTTCCGAAAAAGCGATTGGAAGAGATTATGCAAATGAATTGTGAGATTTCTAAATCAGTGCTTCATTTGCATTTTCAATTTCCCTCATTTGCATTCCTCTTTCGAAAGAGGAATGTAGTCTAGATGCACCCAGTGGGCCCAGTGACAGGCTGGTTGCTACAGAGGAACACTCTTATAGGGGGGTTGGGAGCTGGGATTCACTAGCAGAATCTCGAGGAGTTTGCTGGTAAAGTAGTACGACCGGTGCAGCAGGGAACAAACAAAAAAGCTCCATCAGCACTCTGAGTGTATGTTTACACAGCAAAGTTAACTGTGCAAGCATCTATACAGCCATTCCATTATTTTGAAATAATTTTGAAATAGGTGGCTGTAAACCTCATTTTAAGAAGAAAAATGCCTATTCTGAAACAGCTATTTCGAAATAAGGCACATGTAGATGCTCCTCTGCTGCTATGTCGAAATAGTCCCTCACCAGGGCCATTCTAAGTTATTCCTCCCCGGTGCCTCCTGGGGCTCTAAATCGAGATAGCACGTCCACATTAGGGGAGCCTGGCTCGGACTTGAGACTTCCCTGCAGTGTAGACATGTTATTTTGAAATAAGCTATTTCGGAATAACTATTCCGGAATAGCTTATTTCTAAATAAGCGTGCAATGTAGACATAGCCTGACAGAGAGTATTTTTGCCCTCTGAGCCAGAGTAGTAACTCAGGGCACATCTACACAGCAGAGAAAAAGTTGAATTAAGCTACGTGACTTGAGCTACGTCAGTTGTGTAGCTTAAGTCGAAACAGTTTAATTCAGCTTAAAGGTGCTGTCTACACAGCACAAAGTCAAAGGAAGAGAACTCTTCCTTTGACTTCCCTTACTCCTTGTAAAATGAGGGTTACAGATATCGGAGTAAGAAGTCCTCCAGCTAGCCATTGTTTTGAAATAATGGCTTGCAGTGTAGACATGCTGTTTGTTGTTTCGGAATAACGCTTCTGTGTAGATGTGCCCTCAGTGATGTATGGTTCTGGAAGCCACAAGAAAGCATTGGAGGGATTCCAGAATGGCACCCACTGAATTTGAATGTGCACTTGTCTGCATGTAGAAAACATACGGACATAGACCTGCACCACTGAGGACGCATGAATGCAAAAAGTATTTTTTGCACAAATGAACACAAAGATGCATGTTTGCTGGCATACTTGTGAAAGTGTGGGCCACACTATTATAATCAACTTGAAATGGATTACAAACATCCATTTTAATTAGGAGTGTTGGAGTGTTGTGAGCAAGACATGAGAAGGCATTCTTCCACTCTACTCTACGCTAGATTAGGCCTCCATTGGAGTATTGTGTCCAGTTCTGGGCACCACATTTCAAGAAAGATGTGGAGAAACTGGAGAAGGTCCAGAGAAAAGCAACAACATGATTAAAGGTCTGGAGAACATGAACTATGAAGGAAGACTGAAAAAAATTGGGCTTGTTTAGTTTAGAAAGGAAGAAGACTGAGACTAGACATGATAGCAGTTTTCAAGTACCTAAAAGAGAGTTACAAGGAGGAGGGAGAAAAATTGTTCTCCTTGGCCTATGATGCTAAGACAAGAAGCAATGGGCTTAAACTGCAGCAAGGGAGATTTAGGTTGGACATTAAGAAAAATATCCTGTCAGGATGATTAAACACTGGAATAATTCCCTAGGGATGTTGTGGAATCTCCATCTTCGGGGATATTTAAGCGCAGGTTAGATAGACATCTATCAGGGTTGGTCTAGGCAGTGCTTGGTTCTGCCATGAAGGCAGGGGACTGGACTTGATGACCTCTCGAGGTCCCTTACAGTTCTAGTGTTCTATGATTAAAAAATTAACCGGCTGGCCCATTCTTTACTTGACTGACTAAACAAACACTGTGTAATGTATTATGAAGCATAATTTTTTGTTGTTTCATAGGGAAAGGCAACAACAAAATCAGAGGGTTTAGCTGAGCTAAGTTTTAGGTTTTGGCTCAGTGAAGTACCTTAAGGATTTGCTTCAATCTCAAGTAAGTCTGTAGGACTTAACCAAGTGCTTCAGCGTAAGTGTATGCGAAGCACTTTGCTGAATTGGAGCTTTCAAATAGTTTGGCAATAAGTTTACAGCTGGCATGACTGGCATCAGTTACATTATTCGTCAGTCATACGAACCGGGGTTAAATGCTGTAGTGATGCTACGGGATTCATGCTCGGAGGAGCCCTTTGATGTTTTATTGCATCTGCCTATCCTAACGTGACACTGCACATCACTCAGCACTAGCCGCTTCCAGAGCCATACCAGTCTCTGTCGTAGCAGGAGATTTGATTTAGGAGAAAACTCTGGGTTTATTTACAAACATGTCAATCTTTCTGTGCTCTCAGCAGCTGGGCCCACTACCACCGTATTAGGACCAGATTGAAGTTGTACAACACTATAGATTTGAGGACCTAGTGCTGGAAAAAGCTCAGTTCCCTTCAGCTTTCAGAGTTCCTAAGGCTGGGAGGAAAAATATATTACCCTGAATTTTTGCAGATTTGGGGCCAATCTAATTTTTGTCATGAATTCCCAGCACTTGCCTGCAAATCACCCAATTTGTAGTGAACACAGAAAATGGCTCTGTACACCTGCAAGCTTGTTTCTAGAGATTAGATGCTGACAAATTACAATCTGCTGCAAGACTGTAGCCCTGCAAATTAAGGCTCTGATCTTACAAAGACTTAAGCAAAGTGAGATGCTTGCTGTATCAGACCCAGTCCAGTAAGGATTTATGAATATGCTTAACTTTTATGCCCTCTGAGTGATCTAACTGAAATTGGTGTGTAAAGTTGAGCGTATGCACAAGTCTTTGCAGGATCGGGACCTAACAGAGCAGGCATCTCACTTTGCTTAGTTATTAGCAGTAATAATCCATCTTCAGATATCACCTTCTCTTTGTATGTAATGCTCTGCAATCATACAGTAAATGACAGCTCCGTCCCAAAGAGTTTAAAGTCTAAAAGACAAGATATTACAGGTACATGAAACAAGCAAGCAGGCTTGGTGAGGAAGGAAAATAGGGTGTCTTTTAAGTGAATTCTGAGCACATTTCATAGCTACCCAGTAGCAAGTACCCATCAGCTGCCTAACCATAATGAGAAGGCAATTTTCTGTTTGAATTGTAGCAAAGGTGGGATTTAAGCACAATTCCTATACCTAGCAATTCCCCCACAATTAGCTTTGGGACTGGCTCCTATTTAAGGTTTTTACCTTGTCCCCATTATTGCAATGTCTAAGTAACTGGCAGATAATACATTCATCCTCACAACCCCTCTGACGTAGGAAAGGAAATCCGCATTTTACAGATTATGGGATCTGAAGTACTGAGGCCTGGTCTACTCTAGGACCATAGGCCAAACCACCTGGTGTCTCCACAAAATTAGAATTTGTAAGCAGTGTGTTCACACTACCAAGCCCCTTATTTCGGAATTTGATCTCTGTACTCCTGCTTTTCATCAGGAGTAATGCTAATTCCAAACTTGTAAGTCCGAAATAACATTAGTGTGGATGCTCCGGTGCTGCTAATTCGAACTGATTGGCCTCCGGGAGGCCTCCTGCAGCTCCCCAGTGTGCTTCCTGAGGCTCTCAGTCTGAGGTAGCACGTCCACAGTAACAGAGCCTGCCTCGGACCGCATTCGATGCTTCCCCCTAGTGAGGACACGGAACTTCGAATTTGTTACATAGGGAGTTCATGAGTCAAATTTAGTAATTTCGAAATAATTTCCTAGTGTAGACGTGGCTCTGGGAGACTAAGTGACATGCCTGGGGTCACAGAGGAAGTCTGTGGCAGGACAAGGGCCTGACACTTGTCTTATAAGTCCTAAGCTAGTGCGCAGGCCATCCTTTGTCTCGTAGGTTTATCTCAGCCCTGTGTGCAGCTGTGGAGACACATCCCCATGCTGATTTGTTTTTAACTGATGTTTAGATTCTGCTTCACTTGAGGTGTTTTTGCCAAGCGGAGCAGCATTCTGTGCTACTAAAAATAGAAATGGGTTAACTGCCAAGAGGAATAGTGTTGATCCTTTCCCTGTAGCACAAAAAAGCATCTCTTGGGTGGTGGAACATTGTTTCCTGCTCTGTCCCTCTCCCTCCCCCCAAATCTGAGCAATGTCTGATTTTTCACCAGCCGCACAGTTCTAGTAACACCCACAAATCATTTAGAATAAACACTTGAAAAGGACAGATGAGATACTTCACAGTGAAATACTTAAGCAGTCAGGGTGGCCCACGCTTTTCAGGATACTCTGTAAGGATCTTTTCAGCCTGCTGCAAGCATCTTAGTGTTTTTAATAGAGTTCAACTGAACAAGAAACCTGCAATTGTTTGTTTGTTTTAAATCAAGGATCTCAGGTCATACAAGGCACAATGAAAACTGAAAAGTCCTTTCTCTTTTGCATGTCTCACCAGACATCGGGGTAAGCACACTCAGCAAAGGAGTCTTTTTTGAAGGAATTCCGCAGTAGGTAAAAATGCTAGACGGTATTTGTATTTCCTGAACTGCCAGTGTGTCAGCTACCAATGCCACCTTTGCTGACATGCTGAGGATTAAACCGTGGACCCTCAGAGCTAAAAGCATGAGCTGTTACAACTTGAGCTAGAGGTCGCTAGCAGGGGTGCTAACAGATTCACACCTTCGCTTGGATCACACACAGAGGAGACCTGTAACATACTTTCCATCAGGTTACCCAGGCGTAGAAAGAAGGCCATCAGAACAGCAGAAGATTTCCTCGCCCTAGTGTGAAATTCACCTCTGTGCAAAGGGCTCTCTCTAAGCTTAAGGCATCCCTTAAATCCCATTCAAGTCTTCAAAATAGGCTGCAGGGCTTTGATCTGATCCTCTGCACTGGGGTGAAGTCAAAGGAACAAAATGCCCGGAAAAAGAAAGATGAAGGCAGCCTAGGGAAGGAAGGAAAGGAAAAAGTGTGGGGAGTTGGTTATTCTGCAGAGTGATCCCAACACACCCCTAGCCATGGACTTTCCTCCAGAAATGTGTGTCCTACACTGCCCATCCTGCTCTCAGACTGCCCAGAAATACTAAACGTGTTATTCCTTTAAGGGAATAATGGTCATCATCTTATTATGATACAGGAAGTTACCCAGAGATGTCACTGTATTAGATAAAACAAGTGTATTAGCTACACGGAAGGAGATTTTAAGTGAATACAACTAAAGATAGAAATGTAGCCGTGTTAGTCTGTGGTAACATTATAAACCTCAACTACCCACCCAGAGAAATAAAAAAGCAAATTGAAAGAGCCAGACGAATACCTAGAAACCATCTACTTCAAGACAGACCCAAGAAAACCAACAATAGAACACCACTTGTCATCAACTACAACCCCCAACTTAAACCTGTCCAACACATTATCAATAAACTACAGCCTATACTGGAACAGGATACCATACTCCAAGGCTACGTCTACATTGGCCCCTTTTCCGGAGGGGGCATGTTAATTTCACGAGTCGTAATAGGGAAATCCGCGGGGGATTTAAATATCCCCCGCGGCATTTAAATAAAAATGTCCGCCGCTTTTTTCCGGCTTTTAGAAAAGCCGGAAAAGAGCGTCTACACTGGCCCCGATCCTCTGGAAAAAAAGCCCTTTTCCGGAGGATCTTATTCCTACTTTGAAGTAGGAATAAGATCCTCCGGAAAAGGGCGCTTTTTCCGGAGGATCGGGGCCAGTGTAGACGCTCTTTTCCGGCTTTTCTAAAAGCCGGAAAAAAGCGGCGGACATTTTTATTTAAATGCCGCGGGGGATATTTAAATCCCCCGCGGATTTCCCTATTACGACTCGTGAAATTAACATGCCCCTTCCGGAAAAGGGGCCAATGTAGACGAGCCCCAAGAGGCTCTGGGAGACAGACCCATAGTCTCCTATAGACAACCACCTAACCTCAAGATGATTCTTACCAACATACCACACTAATACCAACCCTGGTACCTTCCCTAGCAACAAACCCCGTTGCCAGCTTTGTCCACATATTCATTCTGCTGATACCATTATTGGACCTAACCAAGTGAGTTATAAGAACAAGAACACATATTCCTGCGCATCCAGAAATATAATCTATGCTATCATGTGCCGAAAGTGTCCGTCTGCTATGTACATTGGACAAACATCTCAGACACTTCGCCAAAGGATTAATGCCCACAAAACAGATATCAGACAAGATCACAAAGAAAAAACAGTTTCTTGCCATTTTAACCAGAAAGGACACTCTCTCAATGACTTAACCACCTGCATTCTGCTACAAAGACCTTTTACATCAGCACTTGAAAGGGAATCCTCTGAACTGTCATTCATGTTAAAATTCGACACTCTCCAAAAAGGAATGAACAAACACTTGAACTATCTCACTCATTACCAAGATAGCTTCCCCAATTATCACCTCTAATACCATTAACTCACAAACATCCCACTCTCCCCACCTCTATCATCATCAACTCACAGACACTTACCTTCCTTCCTCCCTCTCCTCCCCCCCGCATCCTCCTCCTGTTCTGCAATGTGATTTGTCCTTTTCATATGTGTTCATTTTTTTAATTGTATCCTTTGGTATTTATGGTTGTGACTATTTTCTTCCACTATTTGATCTGAGGAAGTGGGTCTGGCCCATGAAAGCTCATCATCTAATAAACCATCTTGTTAGTCTTTAAAGTGCTACATTGTCCTACAACTGAGGAGGCATTAAAGTCAGGAATAGTTACAAGAAAAATGAAGTCTCAGAGAGGTAGCCATGTTAGTCCATAACTTAAAAAAAACGAGTAGTCCTCCGGCACCTTAGACTATATCTCTACTATCAGCATATTTTGAAATAAGTTATTTCAAAATAATAACTCCCAAAGGGTATGTCTGCACTGCATTCCTCTTTTAAGAGAGGAATGCAACTGCAGCCGAGCGAAATTGCAAATGAAGTACGGATTTGAATTTTCCATGCTTCATTTGCATAATCGCGGCAGGCCACTTTTTCGAAATACCCTATTTCGAGATAAAAAATGCTGTTTAGATGTTCTTCTTTCGAAATAACCCTTAAACCTCATTTCATAAGGAGTAAGAGTTATTATGAAAGAAGGGTTTTTTCTCAAAATAACCGTGTCTAAACAGCATTTTTTATCTCTAAATAGGGTATTTCGAAAAAGCGGCCGGCCGCGATTATGCAAATAAAGCATGGGAAATTAAAATCCGCGCTTCATTTGCAATTTCTCTCAGCTGCATTTGCATTCCTGTCTCGAAAGGGGAATGCAGTGTAGACATACCCAAAATAACTAGTTTGAAATAAACTTATTCCTCTTCCCAATCAGGAGTTATTATTTCAAAATAACCAGCCCATTATTTCGAAATAGCAGGCTGGGTAGTGTGGACGCTCACCTTGTTATTTTGAAATAAGGGGAGTTATTTCAAAATATCTCGGTAGTGTAGATATATCCCTAGAGACTAACAAATCGTAGATAGTATCATAAGTTTTCATGGGCAAAACCTACTTCCTCAGGCGAACTTGAGTGGAGTCTATTCTAGATTCAAGCTTGCTTAGATTCAAGCAAAATTTCTCACCACATGCTACCAACAAGATTACTGACCAGACTCTCAGATCAAGACTGTTTAGGAGCCCCAACCTGAGGTCCTTCTCCTCCGCCAGTCAGCCCAGACTGAGCCTCTCCTCAGGCTTTTATACCCTGGGCTACCGTCTGAGCATGCCCAACAGGCCAGCGAGGATAACCCTGTTAGTTCAGTGCGGGGCTCGTGCACCCCATCACAGGAACACTTTGCCCTACTATTCCCCACATGGGCATCATTTGGTGCCTTGTCTCTTAGCCTTTCCTAAATTTGGGGAATACTCTTTATAGCAAATAGATCAATGTTATTCTACACATGTTTCAACAGCAGCTCATACAACCAGTAGAGCAGATGGACAGTGGGAGAAATTCTCTGCAAACTTTTGCATGAATTGCCAAGTGCTGTTGTATCAGCTTTGTTCATACTCTCCCCACTTCCCCCCGAGCATTTATGCAAGTGGGTTTTGTTCACGTAGCTGTTGGAAACATTGTTAGAATATCCCTAGGCGTGTCTGAACAAAGGCATTCACATATGAATATAGGTAGCAACGATTCATGTTGACAGAAGTGTTCACCCTGGCTACGTCTACACTGGCCCCTTTTCCGGAAGGGGCATGTAAATTTCAGCAGTCGTCGTAGGGAAATCCGCGGGGGATTTAAATATCCCCCGCGGCATTTAAATAAAAATGTCCGCCGTTTTTTTCCGGCTTTTAAAAAAGCCGGAAAAGAGCGTCTAGACTGGCCCGATCCTCCGGAAAAAGTGCCCTTTTCCGGAGGCTCTTATTCTTACTTTTTATTTAAATGCCGCGGGGGATATTTAAATCCCCCGCGGATTTCCCTACGACGACTGCTGAAATTTACATGCCCCTTCCGGAAAAGGGGCCAGTGTAGACGTAGCCCCTCTGTTTATCTACTTTTCATCATTTAGGTGAGGAGCAGAAGCAATACCCTGTGAAACTCAGTGGGCGGTCCTGCAAAGCGCCTGATCTCAGGACTGTAGAAGACTAATTTGTAGTAAAATAAACCCCTACCTGAACCATTGCCCAAACTCAGACTTAACCCAAAATGTACAGATTCAAATGACTGTAGGTTGCATTTACACAAATAAAACCTCTTTACATGCAACTTTCATTCTAGCCCACCAAGAAGAACCAAAAGTTTTCCAATGCAGATATGAGCAAGCATTTTGCAGAAGGCTTGTGCTGCTGCTACCTATATAGTGCAGGTTGAACCTCTCTCGTCCGGCACCCTCGGGACCAAACTGTTTCTGAATGAGAGAGTTTCCGGACCATGGGTGGTCAATATTGTCTAGCAGCATTACCTACAATTCCACTGCTTACTGTGCTTTTAGACGACTTTGAGGGGTAAATTAGAGCTAGCTAACAGCACAGAACACTGAGAGCCACGACTGGTGGCTGTAAACAAACTTTATGGGACCAGGGGAAACTTGGCCACACCCATGATAAGTGGACATCCGGCTAACTAAAATCATGCTGGACCACAGATATTGCCGAACCAGAGAGTGCTGGATTAGAGAGGCTCAATCTGTATTCAAGAATCTGTAATTTTATGGAGCTTTTTTGGTTAATATGCATCCATTTGTCATTTTCATTAAGTAAAAAAAATTCACTGGCGCTAAGCAAACATATAAGTATCATAAGCAAAGAGGAGGCATCAACTCAAGGTTCTGGCTGGGCCTGAAACTATTAAAAATGCAAATACAATCAAAGAGCAGATGACACCCCAACAACCTGTAGAAAGCAGCCCTCTACCAATACCGGACTCCCCTCCTCTAGATATCCATGCTTGAATATGTTTCACAGCATGACAGCTCTACTAGAAACCAAGGCCTCGTCAAAACACAGTTGCACTGGTTTAAATGAAAGGTGTGATGTCGCATCAACTCATGCAGCATTGTGCATAGACACTCTGGCTATGTCTAGACTGGCATGATTTTTGGCAAATGCTTTTAACGGAAAAGTTTTTCTGTTAAAAGCATTTGCGGAAAAGAGCATCTAGATTGGCGCGGAAAAAAGCGTCTAGATTGGCACGGACGCTTTTGCGCAAAAGTACTTTTTGCGGAAAAATGTCCGTGCCAATCTAGACTAAGTTTTGCACAACAAAGCCCCGATCGCCATTTTTGCCATCAGGGCTTTTTTGCGCAAAACGGTTCTCAGCTGTCTACACTGGCCCTCTTGCGCAAAAGCATTTGTCCAAGAGGGCTTTTTCCCGAATGGGAGAGTCATTGAATTTGCGCAAGAACACTGACAATCTTACATTAGATCATCAGTGTTCTTGCGCAAATTTAAAGCAGCCAGTGTAGACAGCTGGCAAGTTTTTCCACAAAAGCAGCTGCTTTTGCGGAAAAACTTGCCAGTCTAGATGCAGCCTCTTTGTTTTAAGCAACCTTATGAAAGTTTAGCTTGGCCTTGCTATTTTGCTGAAGGCATTGGCTTCTAATTTCTAAAAGATAAAGGGCTTGTCTCCGTTACAAAGAAGATTGACACCACAGTGATGGATTCACTGGCCATCAATTTATTGCGGCTGCTTAGACCCTAAGCAGACAAGATAAATCGATGGACAAGCACTCTCCTGCCAATGCTGATAGTCCTTCAGGACAGGAAAGCAGGCCCTGCTGACCTAACCTCACATAAAATGCTGTGGTAAATACGTCAAACTTCAGCTACCCTATTTGTGTATCTTAAATCACATAGATTAGATTGAGTGTGGGGGTTAATATAGACACGGCCAAAAAAGTTGCCCAAGTTTTCCACAAGCTCCCAATTTTTTTTTAAACACTAATCAATTCAAACTACAGCACAAGCTATCTGTTATCTGTCAGGTGATTCTTATAGTCTCCTTTAACATTTGAACCAGCTTAATCTTATCTTAGTATTCACAGCTTGAAAGCCCCAACGTGATGTTTTTCTCTGCATAACTGCTCACACAGATTCTCTCCCACGGTGTGGTCTTATTAAAAAAAAATAATTAATTGGTCATTTAGAGGTCAGACTCCCTCTCTGCCCAAAAGTGCCTCTCATTCATTTCAGTGTGTATGAAATATTAAAAAGAAGGGCCCTAATCTCCTTTCACTTACACAACACATAACTCAGACTTTCATGTTCTTCCCTTGACTGCTACAAGTTAATGGAGCACAACGCTGAGAATCAAGATTTAGCAGTTATGCAAGGATGGGCAGCACACTGTACAGAAAGGGACATCAAAACAAGTGGTAAGACACCTCTCTGTGCAATAAAATATTTCCTTCTGCCAAATGCTATGTGAAACAGACAAACAGAGCTTTCCTGAAGGCGATATCTACACAGCTTGAAGTGTTAGGATCATCACTTACGCAGTCTCAGAAAGTGCTGAAGAAAATGTCTTGTTGTGTAGGAAAGATGGAACAATCCTGCTGGGTTGCCTTCAACAACGCCACCTGACCCCATCCTTTATAACGCACAGACCCACTGATCGTGACTCCAGAATAAGGGACACAGTATGAAATAATTATGATTGCATAGGATTCTTGAAATAATACAGGAGCCTTTCATTTGACGAGATATTTTTTACAATCAAGTGAATGTCATATTTGCTCGGAGTTAGACTGCTAAGGAACGTTGGTTTCCAAGACTAACTTTGCAACTAGAGCTTATCCAAAGTACAAAGCTCAAGTTCACACACACAAATAAATTTCTTCCATTTAAAACAAAAATAAAATGTGTTGATATTTCAGTTTCTTTAGACCAGCTGGACTCGTGTGGTGAAATGGAGAGGGAAAAAAATCAAAGAGGTTTGTTAATTCCCCACCCAAGTATTACAATTTACATTCAGAGACATTTTGGATTTCACCATATTGCAACCAGCCTTACTGTAAAGCAGGGGTGGGGAACTTACGGCTTGGGGGCTGCATCCGGCCCCTGGCTCACCTGGATCTAGCCCCGGAGGCTTGGAGAGCCAGCATTGGCACTCCAGCTCTGCAGCCCCTTCACAGTCCTCTCCCACGGGGCTGGAGCACCTGTGCAGGCTCCTTGCTGCTGGGCGGGGGGGTGGGGAGGAGGATGGGGAGGTGCTGAGCCTTGCAGGCTGGAGTCAGGCAAGCCAGAGACAAATTCAACCCAAGGGCTCTGCCTGGCAGCGTGCGATGCTGCTGCCCCTTCCCTTGGCTGGGGAAATGGCATTACAGCCAAGAATTGCCTAGAGCAGTGGTTCCCAAAGGGACCAGTAAACCCATTCACAAGCTTTTGGAGGACCGGTAACATTTATTTGCATAGTTGCATATTCATTAAGCCTGCATTTCTCAAACTGTGGGTCGCAAGCAACTTAGAGGGGGATCGCGGTATCACAAGGTTTGAGAACCCCTGCATTAAGCAAATGATGAATATGCAAATAAATTGTTTCTGGTCCTCCCAAAGCCCCCAGTGCCAACAGGAGTGGGCCCGGTCGACTGCCCTGGGCGATTTCAGGACCCCGAGGTATCCACTTCAGGACTTCAGGACTCCGAGGGTGTGAGGTGGGGGAAATGACTTAGCCAGTGTCTTTGCGGAGCTCATCTTTTCTTCTCCCCTGTCCCTTCCTGTTCACACTGTGTCGAAAGGCAGATAACACCTCCAGGCTGCTGCTGACCATGAACATAACCTGCCCCCTGGCTACAGTATGGGCAGAGAGGGGTTAAACCCTAAGGATGCCTTATGCCCCAGGGAACCTGACTGGAGAGTCCTCAGTGAACCAAGCCAGAGAGGCTCGGCAGGGGGGGTGCCTAGTGGACTGCACAGCTCCATGCTCTCTGTAGCTCCTTTCCTAAGATACTGTTTTTTCCTGCATGCTTACTCCCCTCTAACCAGCAGTCCCAGGGGCCAACCACCATGCTTCACAGTAGAAGCAGAAAATACCATGTGCCAAGACACACTTCAGGAGCTACAACCTAATGTAGAACAGGGTCATGTGAGAACTGAAGGTATGTGTGAAGACTGAAGGATAAAATCAATATACAATATACAAAAGAGCTCTCCGGAAGTTGAGCCTCTCTAGTCCGGTACCGTTGGGACCTGATTGATGCCAAATCAGAGAATTTACCAAACCACGGGAGGCCGATATTGCCTAGCAACCTTACCAACACGTCCACTGTTTCCTGGGCTCCGAGAAGACATTTAGGGGGAAATTAGAGCTAACTAACAGCACAGAACACTGAGAGCCATGACATAAACTCGATGATCTAATTGCTCCTCCTGGCCTTCCCATCCATGGAATCTTACCCAGTTTGCCTCAGCCCAGACAGGGGTTCACCCACCACTCATGGGGGTGACTAACTGTCCTAAACCTTCCTGCCTGGCTTTTTTGGTTAATATACATCCATTTGTCATTTTCATTAAGTAAAAAAAAATTCACTGGCGCTAAGCAAATGTATAAGGATCTGGCCCGTAGATTCTGACTCCAGGCTGAGATTATAAAACTGGAGTCTGACGCAAAATCTGCCAGTTGAACACCTTAAAAGACGAGGGTTTTGTGTATTTTGATGGAAAAAATTGGTGTCATGCACTCATTTAGCTTCTAAAAAACACAAAAGGATCACACCACTTTGCAGGCTCTGATACTATCAGTTGATTATATTAGTTTTTTGGCACACCTACCGCAAGTTTTCATTAAGCATAAACAACGGGACTCCAGAAAGGCAGCATGTGCATCAGGTAAGATTTAGTGCTTGAAATATGGTTTGCAACGATAATTAAAAAAATAGCAGGGAATAACCTCATTCTGTCAGCAGACGCTCGCTGTGAGATGAAATCAGGGAAGGAATTCAGTACTTCTTTACATTTCATAAAAATAGCTCTCGGCTGTAAATGGGCCCCAATTCATCAGGTGACACAACATTTTTCTAGTGGTTCTTATAAGAAAGTAGGTGTCCCTCCCATTCCCTGATTCTACCACATTGGGTTACAAACCACGTAAGGAGCAATCCTGCACTTAGCTTTGTGTAATTAGGCTGCTGCCGCCAGGCAGTGCCCTGTGAACTTGATGAATCTGAGAGCCTATTAGATCCTTTAACTGGCCATTTAGGGCACGTCTACACTGTGGGACAAAGTCAAGTTAAGCTATGCAATGTTAATTGAGAAACTGAAGTCGAAATAGCTTAACTCGACTTTTAGCAGCAGGAAGTCGAAGGAAGAGCTCTCTTTCTTTGACTTCCCTTCCTCCTCATGAAATGAGGGTTACAGAAGTCAGAGTAAGAAGCCCATTATTTCGAAAATATTTTGAAATAACAGGCTTGCAGTGTAGACACGCGCTCTGTTATTTTGAAATAACATGAATTATTTCAAAATAAGTGTGCAGTGTAGAAATAGCCTCTGGCACCAAATGGTTCTTGAAAATTCTGGTCCAAGGCCTCAGTCTTGCAATGCACTCCCCACAAATGGGCTCTACTGTTTACATGGCCCTGGTCTATACTAGGGAGTTATTTCAGAATAACTCCCCTTATTTAGAAATGACAAGCAGTGTGTTCACACTACCAAGCCCGTTATTTTGAAATAATAACTCCTGCTTTCCTTGGGGAATAAGCTTATTTGAAATAGTTATTTCGGGAGATATTATTTCAAAATAATTTCCTAGTTTAGACACACCTATTTTGGATCCTAACTACTTCTCCTTCCCCTGGGAAGGAAGATACCAAAACAATAGGCTATGGCAGCCAAATGCCTGAGGACGTGTGCCAGTCAGTATAAGGCACCAAAACTGTGTCACCTGATCCCTGAACTACAGTGTAAGAATTGACTACCAGGCAAATCGAAGAGCCAACCTTCTTCATTCTCCTCCCTTCCCTGTCCCTCTCCCCCCCTTCCCCCGCTTTTCTAAATTACCTGCCTGGTGCAGAGGCTGTGCTTTTCAGGAGCTCTGGGAGGCATCATGCCTGTCTTTGTACCATGATTGTGACTGTGCTCACTGCGTTCTGTTTAGCTGCAACTTTGCCCCCAAAATAATCAACTGATAGTATCAGGGCCAGCAAAGTGATGGGATTCGAGTGTGTGTGTTTTGCCAGTTTTTCTAAATGGCTGCATGCTGCCAATTTTCCCCATCAAAATCCACCTCTGTTATGATGTTAAACTGGCAAATCATGTGTAAAAGAGTACCTGTGTAAAACTAATCTGCTCAAAGGGAAATTAAGGGTTATTAATCGCTCTATATTGGAGGTAGATTAGGCAGGAAAAGAATCAACTGGAGGAGTCCTTCAGTACACATTAAAGGAATTGGGCTTACTGCTTCCAAGGGCTACTATTACAGGGGTGGCCAACCAGTTAGACACGAAGAGCCAAAAGAGTTGTGGATAGTAGTGCAAAGAGCCACACATCCTTCCCCCAGAGCCAGGTCCCCGCAACCCCCCCAACCCAATGCCATCCCCCAGCCCCAGCCCCCACAACTCCCACCACTCTAACCCAATGCCCTTCCCCCAGAGCCAGGCACCCCCAGACCCCTCCCACTCTAACCCAATGCCCTCCCCCTCCCCCAGAGCCAGGCACCCCCAGGCCCCTCCCACTCTAACCCAATGCCCTCCCCCTAGAGCCAGGCACCCCCAGACCCCTCCCACTCTAACCCAATGCCCTCCTCCTCCCCCAGAGCCAGGCACCCCCAGGCCCCTTCCACTCTAACCCAATGCCCTCCCCCTCCCCCAGAGCCAGGCACCCCCAGGCCCCTCCCACTCTAACCCAATGCCCTCCCCCTCCCCCAGAGCCAGGCACCCCCAGGCCCCTCCCACTCTAACCCAATGCCCTCCCCCACCCCCAGAGCCAGGCACCTCCAGGCCCCTCCCACTCTAACCCAATGCCCTCCCCCTCCCCCAGAGCCAGGCACCCCCAGGCCCCTCCCACTCTAACCCAATGCCCTCCCCCACCCCCAGAGCCAGGCACCTTCAGGCCCCTCCCACTCTAACCCAATGCCCTCCCCCTCCCCTAGAGCCAGGCACCCCCAGGCCCCTCCCACTCTAACCCAATGCCCTCGCCCTCCCCTAGAGCCAGGCACCCCCAGGCCCCTCCCACTCTAACCCAATGCCCTCGCCCTCCCCTAGAGCCAGGCACCCCCAGGCCCCTCCCACTCTAACCCAATGCCCTCCCCCACCCCCAGAGCCAGGCACCTCCAGGCCCCTCCCACTCTAACCCAATGCCCTCCCCCTCCCCCAGAGCCAGGCACCCCCAGGCCCCTCCCACTCTAACCCAATGCCCTCCCCCACCCCCAGAGCCAGGCACCCCCAGGCCCCTCCCACTCTAACCCAATGCCTGGGTCTCACCGGAGCTGCCACAACCACAGCCACAGCCACACACTTCTCCCTCTAGAAACTGGGGCGTATGCACAAAGCAGGCATGCAGCTCCAAACGAGCCATAACCCTAAGAGCTGCATTTCTGTGAGCAAAAAGCCGCATGTGGCTCAAGAGCCACAGGTTAGCCACCCCTGGGCTACTATCTTTTGTAGGGTAAAGAACGGCTCGTGTGCCTGGATTGTGTTTACCCAGTGATTTAAGCCAATGGTGAGTCCTTTCCCTATTGTTAATTCCAATTATAATTTTGAGCTGATAACTTTGATGTTTAATCCTCAGCTTAGGACAAATTAGTTTCTGTAGGAAGGTTAACTTTAAATGTGCTTTTCTTCAATTGTACTAAAACAGGTAAATATTCTGCTGCTAATTTTGAGGAAAAAGCAGCCAAGGTCATGATTCCCAGTTGCTGGGAAGTAATTATTTTGCCCTGAAAGTTTGTGTTTGTGCAAAGTTAATATTCTGCCCACCGGGTAGATTAAATGGTTATTTTTCCAGGCATCCTATTCTCTGTCTCAAAATCAGCTGTGTGTGACAAAAAATGAGGAGTACAGGATCTTTTGAAACAGAGCATTTCTGTCAAAAATGCCCCGTCTAAACTGCTGGTTTTTTTCAAAAAGCCCTGTTTCGAAAAAAAAAGCAGCGGCTGCCATTATGCAAATGAAGCACGGAATATTTAAATCCCGGTTTCATTTGTACTTTTGATGCGTCTAATTTACATCCCTCTGCCGACAGAGGGGTGTAGTTTAGACACGGCCAACAATGTTTCATAGTGGTTTGACCTGCAAAACATGCAGATCAGTAGAGGCTGCTTTGGAATGAGGATAGCTGCTTTGACTTATCGTATCCGAGCAGAAAGTCAGCGACTTTTGACTCAGATCTGATGTAGCATCTGTAGGGAATAATACTGGACACACTGGGTGCAGGTGAAAACAAACAGAAGATTTATTGGTTCACACAGCTGCTGGAGTACCCATCAGGTGGTTAGCCTGGTGAGCACTAACTTAACCAAAACATACATTAGATGATATAGGTAGCGGATGGACGGAGGAGAAGTGATTTGATAGGTCTAGCAGCAGAAGTGAGATATGCACATAAGCCAATGAGCTACAAAAGTTACACAGTATCTCCGCCCATTGCCAATTAAGCATGTTATCACTAATACAGGTAGTTATTCCTAACAAGCTAAATGAGCCAACATAAACAGGATGGCAGCCCCCAGAATGGATATATTGCTGTTAGCTTGTTAGCTGAAATTGTGATGTCTACTGTGAGATGACTCCATCCTTGTGTTGGCACAGTCCTTGGGATCCAAGCTGATTAATCAGAAACCACAGGAGGCAGTAAGACTGCGCAGCCTGGCTGATACCAGCCAGGCCTTATCAGAGTAAGGCCCCTTTGGAATGTAGTTGCCAGGACGACCAGGGTCAAGTTAACTTCTGTCTGTGTGCTTCCCAGGCCTGGCCTAATGATTTCGGATTTGAGTGGTCAGTTGTTAGCAAGATACCATGGACTGCCTCAGTTTACCCTACAGCAACTCTTAATGAAGGATACAGATTTGATTGTCTACTAAATGATGAGAACTGGATGGATGCCACTCATTCCCATGCAATGGGTACCTACTGCTCAGTTTATATTTCATTTTTAAAGGTGCTCTCTGTGGCTATCCCTGGGCACATGTACAATTCATCAAGGGCTGTGCCAGAAGTGATGCACCATTGTTGGTCAAAACGAATGGCTAGACTTAAGTGGCCAAGTATGGATGAAACCGCATGTTTGGATGATGTTTGCCTCTCCATATGGTCATACTCCTGGACCACATTGGGAAAAGCAGTCATCTCCATGCAACCTTGTCTACCAAGAAGAGTTTGATGCTGGAATCACTCGGTTGTCAACGAACCGGAACAGATCCCGTAGGTGGGGTATCTCAGAGGTGAGCATGGATGTTTGGAGAAATCTTCTTGCTTTGAGAACAGCAAATTTGTAGGCATGAGTTTGCTTTGAGCGTTCTGGATCAGAGCAACGTGAAAGACCAGGAAGTGCAGTGCGTGAGACATCAAACCGTGGGGACAATGTCTGATGCAGCTGGTGTCTCAAAACCTCTCACGGGCAGAGGTCCAAAGTTGTATCAAAACAGCCCCGTCAGTCAGGCTGCGTCTACACTGTGGGTTTTTTGCAGAAGAGGGAATGCAAATGGAGCGCTCATTTGCATGTCTCGTGCTCTCATTTGCATATCTTTTTCCGATTCTTTTTGCGGAAGAGGTTTTTGCAATAAAAAGCCTTGTGTAGGCCATTTGTTGGAAAAACCCTTTTGCACAAGATTCCTTATTCCTCAAAAAATGAGGTTTACAGGCTCTTGAGCAAAAGGGTTTTTTCCCAACAAATGGCCCTGTCTACACAGGGCTCTCCTTGGCTGCAAAGGAGGAAACGGAGCTGCGAGGCTCCGTGGCCACGGCGCTGGTAAATAAACAAACTGGTGTGGCCAGATAATGTGTTTCTGTGAGTGAATTGGCGGAACACTTTCAGACACACTGGTCTAGATCATACTTAGTCCTGCCATACGTTCAGGGGACTGGAGTAAATGACCTTTTGAGGTCCATTCCAGCCCTACCGTTCTAGATCTTTGTCTTCATGTTAAGATGCTGTCTTCTATGTCCAGATAATCTGACCTACTATTCTTGCTTGTAGTGTGCTGGAGTTAGTACTTGCAATGTCCTAACAAACCCCTGTGATTATAAGTGAGTATTGGCCTTGTTTGACCTTGTAGGTTCCGTCTGAAATCTGTTTCCACCACATGACTTTTCTATCATCTTTGTTCAACATTAAGCTCTTACTCATCTTTCTGCTACAAACTCACTCCAATTTGTTCACCTGTGAAACAAAGAGCCTGACATTTGCTCCTGGAGGGGAAAAGAAAAATGATCCCATCATGTTTTCTGCAGCTCCCAGGAACTCAAACATCTGCTAGAGTTACAAAACAGCTTGAGGACAGAAATTACCTGCATAACGAGCCAACTTATTTACCATCCCCCTTTATTCCCTTGGCTTTTGCCACTGTACAAACAGACACTGTCTTTTTCTGATGCTGCAAGTGAGCCAAGCGGGGGACCTGAAACAAGAACTTCCTCACTGTAAAAGTTTCCTACTGACAAAGACAGAAAGGAAATCCCTAATATGATTATGCCTTTGTATTTTATTAGAGAAAACAAACACCGATCATCTAATTCAGTGCTATTAGCAGAGAGTAAACATGGTTAATACTGTATATTTTATCTCTGAGAATATTCTGATGCTATCCTAGAGCCATTTTCAGCTGGAAGCAGAAAAGAACCTCCTATCCTTTCTGAATTATTGTCAATGCAGGCTGAAAAACTGAATACAATGGAGAAACCAAGTCTGATCCATTATTAGGAAATGAACGCTACATTTGTTTTTCATTTAAAACTTGCATTGTTATTTACTAAATTATCAATCGTCTTGTAAGAGTCCCTGAAATGTTATTATGAGGCAGAGCAGGGCTGGATTAAGACCTTTAGAGGCCCTAAGCACTGAAAAGTTTATGGTGCCCTCCCATTTGTAATTCAAAATAAAAACAATACTATACCATCAAATAAAATTTTATTTTTCGAAATGACACAAAACTTACATGTATGCTGAAATTAAAATAGCTTCTTTCTAGATTTTCTGATTAAAAAATTCTGGAGAAGTTCATCGAAGCTGACTCGACGAAGCATGTCCGCTTCCATACACGATAGGGCAAGGGAATCAAGTCTGTCCTGACACATTGTTGTTCTCTGAGGGTTTTTTATTCTTTTCAGCTGAGAAAAAGAGCGTTCTGTGGAGTTCTGATTTTTCCCATGATGACTACTTCGATGCTTTTTTAAAAATATAAAATATCAATTTTTTCCCAAAAAAACCCTCATTTTTTTGGTGCCCCTGATTTGCTGGTGCTCTAAACACGTGCTTAGTCTGCCTATTGGGTAATCCAGCCCAGAGGCAGAGCATTGTACGATGTAGTAGTCACAAATAGGTTGAACTTCTCTAGTCCAGCACTCTGTGGTCCAGCAACATCCATGGACTGGCATAATTTTAGTTAGTCAGATGTCTACTTATCACGAGTATGGCCAAATTTCATACTCCTGAGTTTGCAGTGAAGTAATAATAGTAATTCTATGCTGGGTCAGATGCAAGGTCCTTCTAGCCCAGTATCATATCTGCCAACTGTGGCCAATGCCAGGTGCCCCCAGAGGGAATGAACAGGACAAGTAATCAAGTGATCCATCCCTGTCACCCATTCCCAGTCCTGACAAACAGAGGCTAGGGACACCGTCTCTGCTCATCCTGGCTAACAACCATTGACGGAATTATCCTCCATGAATTTATCTAGCTCTTTTGTGAACTCTGTTAAAGTCCTGGCCTTCACAACCTCCTCTGGCAATGAGATACCGCAATAAGACCCTGAGCCTCTGTGCACCACCAAACGTTTACTGCTTTACTGTGTTATGTGCTAAGAACCGATTGCTTTGGTTTGCTGGGCTGACAGGAAAATTAATTACTTTGGCTAAAATGTTTCATTTGAGCTTAATTTTTTTAATTAAACGGAAGTAATTTTGAAATGTGTTTAGGAATCATATGCCAAAGCATCCCCCTCACCTCCCAGGTAACAATTTGTGGAATTTGACATGAGTTTGTGAAATGTTTCCATTACCCTGAATCATCATGGTACAGGGATAGAAGTTTCAGCCAAAAAGTCTCTCCCAGCTCTACTTACTAGTGTCTTCTTCCCCAGATAAACCAATGAGACAATTCATTATAGAAAGCACTGTGCTATAGTATTAGACACATTTTAAATGGTATGGGTAAAGGTATGCAAGGGGAGGGTAATGCAGTCAGCAATCCACTCTCTAATGGACTAGTCCACACCAGGATTCAGGTTAACAATTGTATGGAGACCCAGACTCCACCTCACGTGCATACCCTAAATACACCAAGAGATTTTTGTATGTCTACACTGGCCTGTTCCAACTGATTCTGCTCGTGCTGTGGGGCTATATACATTTCGATGACCAGGTTTGGGTAGGAGTCTTGGCTCTGAGACCCCATGACAAGGAAAAGTCCCAGACCCCAGGCTCCAACCTGAATTGGAAGTCTGCACTGGTATTTTACAGCCCCACAGCCTGAGCCTCATGATCTCGAGTCAGCTGCCCTGGACCAGCCATGACAGTGTGACAGATCTCTTATAGCCGGGTAGAGTCTATTGTAACTATATTAGCCTCAGAGGTCATCAAATAGTAAGTGCTTCTTTGTCTGTTTGCCTCTGTTAGGGTATGTCTACACTACCCCTCTAGTTCGAAGTAGGGGGGGTAATGTAGTCATACGGAGTTGCAAATGAAGCCTGGGATTTGAATTTCCTGGGCTTCATTTGCATGAAGCTGGCCAGCGCCATTTTTAAATGCTGGCTAGTTCGGACTCTGTGCTGCGTGAGGTGTACAGCTAGTTCGGATTAGGAAGCCTAATCCGAACTAGCTGTACACCTCACGCAGCACGGAGTCTGAACTAGCCAGCATTTAAAAATGGCGCCGGCCGGCTTCATGCAAATGAAGCCCGGGAAATTCAAATCCCGGGCTTCATTTGCAACTCAGTATGACTACATTACCCCCCCCCCCCTAGTTTGAACTAGGGGGGTAGTGTAGACATACCCTTATATAGGTAAAATCACACAGAACACACGGTGCATCTTCTATGTCTTCCATTTCTCTCCCCCACCCCGCATGCACTTGTCAGGCAGCATGTGAAATTGGAGCTATTTATGTTTGCCCCAGGAGGGTAGAAGTCTGTTTCTTTAGTTCTGTGACGCATGTAATGCTGGAAGTTTACAGAGACATTTCTTTCCCTCATGCATAACAACATCCCCAGGCACCAAAATAACTGGGTTGCTTGTAAATTGTAGTATTCCATTTTTCTCTACTATCCAAATAAAATGTGGGTAAAAAAAAACACCCAAATTGAGCTATACAGCAAAGCCAGCCATTTCCTTAGACTAAAAGGAGGCTCTGTTCCCGCAAGCTTTCTTGACTTAAGAAATTGCCCAAGCTTTTACATCACCCACAATGTAGGACATTTAAAAATCTTTTCAATGGGTCTTTTACTTCCTGGTTTAGAATGTGTTTGACTTCAGCGTACCAGGCTGTTGGTTACTTCCATGGTACAGTTTTCTCTTGACATTGCATAGTGAATGAATAATTCCCAGCAAATAATTAACTGCTTTAGGGCAAGACTGGTGCCTTTAGGCACAACTCAAGAATGGTGCATAAGCAGTAGCTTTGGAAATGTTATGACTCAGGGATGCTCTTCTCAGTCCCAACTTGCAGCCCCCTTC
Source organism: Pelodiscus sinensis (assembly GCF_052426305.1). Lineage (NCBI taxonomy): Eukaryota > Metazoa > Chordata > Testudines > Trionychidae > Pelodiscus > Pelodiscus sinensis. Next base: position 9,041,959 of record NC_143057.1, read on the forward strand.
CTCCCCATTTACACTGATGCTGTTGTTTCTTGATTGGAAAAATCAAGTGTGGTTGTCTGTGAATGCATGAGGGTCCTTTATCCAACGGCAGCCGCATAAACATGGTTTGTTAGTGGATGGGATCCGCAGAGTGAGCGTGTGTAGAGAGGAGTAGAATCTCTCTCACAGATTGTTACTGGTCTGTTTTCTGGGATGTTAATGCTGCTGGTGTCTTTTGATTGGAAAATGTAACTTGTGCCTGCAATTCTTACTTTGGCATGGAAATCAAGGTGTATTCTGGGTGAGTAAGGACTGCAGATCAGGCCCAAAGCCTCTACAGCAAGAGATAATCTCTCAGTTGCATTGGTACTTGTGACAGGTTGTGCATACTCCTCACTAAGGCAGAAGGGGTTAAAACCTTATGGGCAGAGGAAGTCCCACCTCTCCACCCAGACTGGGCATGCTCCAAGTGCTGGAACAGTATAAAAGGGAGCAGCTCAGCTCAGTGTGGGCTGGATGCCGGAGAGGAAGGATCTGCTGCAGGAGCTCCAGAGTTAATTTAGCCCAAGAGCCTGGTGGACCCTTAGGAAGAGACTGGTGCTGTGGAACTAGAGAATCTGGAAACCATGTGGATCACCCCAATGCTGGATCTGGAAGGAAGTGACCCATGGAAGGTGTGTGAGTGGTATCTCCCACCCACAAGAGCTTAGCATGTTGTGATGGGATTCCCTGCTGAGTGAGTGGTGGATCACTCCTCCACTAACAAGGTCCTGGGGTGGGGCCCGGTGGAGTAGGGTGGGCCAAGGCCTCCCTACTAGGGCTACTGCCCCACACCTCTGAGACTCTGGCCACTGTCAGGGGTACTCACTGTCATAGTGCACCTACAGACTGATAGCTGAACAGGTGCTGTCCACACCCCTTGGTACCTGCACCCCATGTTCATATACTCTGACAGTACTTAATACATTTCAATAACACATGCTGTTAATTGGTGTGTTGGGTTTATTTGCTTTATCATCACTTTTAAAGAACAGCTCATATTGTAGATTTGGTCGCTCACTGCCATAAATTCTACCATTTATAACAAAAGGTCCATGGGCCAGAGGGAACTTTTTTACATCCATTGGAGGATTCATTCCTATTGAGGATACATCCTGTTGACCCTCCCCCAGCTCTGTTCCATTTATCATGTTTCAGAAAGCAAGATCTATAAATTAAATCCATGTTAAAATCATCTGAGCATGAACCAGCATTGGCTTATATTCTCAAATTCATATTGCTAAGATCTAGTATATCCAGATACTCTTGTAATGGGGATTAAGGTTCATTTGTAGACCCCAAAGTACGCAATATTTCATTTGCCTCCTACATTTCCTGTTCTTATCATCAGTGCATGAGTGACAAAGCTCAAGCACTTCATTTTTTTTATCTTTTCCTCATTTCCCATTGATTTCCCCTCTGCTATATTAGTCATCTTTATTTTTAATACTGGTTTATCAAGACGGGATTCTTTCAGGCTTCTCCAAGCCTGCCATCTCACTTAAGGTGCATTCATAAATCTCTGAGTTAGGCATTCAGGAAGATCGATCCATAAACATGCATCCGCTCTGTTTGTTCATTCAAATTTTCTACCCGTAATTTTCTTTTTACAGAGGATCCCTTGAATCAATTTCAGGTACTTCAACGTACAAGGGAATGTAAACAAGTGATTCTGGTTTAGTCCCATGGAAAAGGGAAGCAGGAATTAGAGCTAAGTTTTTGTCACTTTACATTACTTAAAAGGGAAATTCTTTGTTTCCATTGGCTGGCTGTTCATGTCCCTATTCAGCACAGCTTCAGCAGCCTGTCCCTGTTCAGCACAGCAATTGAGCACAAGTTTAACTCTATGCTTCAGTGGGGCATAAGCACATGCTTAGGGCATAAGCATGTACTAAATCGGGGCCTATTTTGATGCCTGAGCCCATTGAAATCAATGGCAGAACTCCCCTGGATTTAAAGATTCAGCCACTAGTGTGACTGCTTGAATTGTTTAGTTTCAGCCAAAGAGAATATTCTCACATGTCTTACAACATTTTCAATGAGGAAATAGCTGTTTTTGCGACAATTCTGATGGCAGCAAGTTTTTGTGATGAGCATTCAGACAAATAGGGCCACGGCAGGAGCTCCATTTTTTTCTACTCTACTCTGATCATTGTGACTTTATCTTCCTGCCCTCCCCATCCTATTTGATCTCTTGGTCTACCTGTCATGTCCTGTTTCTGTGAACTCTCTGGCATAGGAACATCCTATTTGTCTGAACATCAGCTAGCACAATGGGGTCCCACTCCTTGACTGAAGAGAGATACTGTAATTCCACTCTTCTCAGGCCAGCTGACATGGGTTAAATTGAAATAATTTTGAGTTCACAAAAATCTAGAAAGCATTGTAGAAGAAAACCAAACAACTTTGCGTGGCATCTATACGCCAAAATTGTATTTTGCGCAGAGTTTGAATTTGCCATAAACTACCTATCTCAAAAACCTGAGCAAGATCCGTAAAATACTGTACAGGTCCATGCAATATTGGGACTTGTGCATCTCTGTAGTGCAATTACTACTTACGCCTTGCTGTGTAGATGCACCCTAAGGGTTCTTTACTCGAAATACGCTACGCAAATTGAGCTACATCAATTGTGTAGCTTAATTCAAAATCGGGAGCGTCTACATATCACTTACTTTGAAATAGAGCACTCTTCCTCTGACTTCCCTTACTCCTAATACAGCGAGTGTTACAAGAGTTGGAGTAAAGTCCTCCAGCTTGACAGTATTTTTACATTATTTTGAAATAACTGCCTGCTGTGTAGACATGGACTAAGTTATTTCAAAACAATACTAATTATTTTGAAATAATGTTGCTGTGTAGATGTACCCTTAAAGACAAAAGCATCCCACTGGAAAAGATTTCCATGTTAACCCTAGTATTTACTGTTTACAGAAACTGTTTCAAATTACTGAAGAGTTCTTAGTTTGGGATTTGCTATGCATGTCTCCAGCCCTTGGTAACAGTTATTTGAATATACCAGTTACACTATGTTGATATCAAGTGACTGGGATTTTAAAACTACTAACTGTCACAGAAAAAAAATGAGCGGTTTATCTTTTGTGATTTTAATCCCTCGCCAATTTAATAAAGTTTACATACACATGACTTTGCTGGAATATTTTTTTCTCTATCTGAACTTTCTGCTGCCAGTAATGAAAATCTGTCTACATGAGAGCCCTTTTTATCCAGGTATGATACAGGATTATGGATTTTCTACGAAAGTCCTACTCAAAAGCCCAGTGAAATCAATGGAAAAAGACTGACTCATTGGACATTTAGTCAGGTCCTAAGGTTGTTAATGAACACATGCAGAAATATAATGTTAATGTTCCTTGAGCTTCTAAGCATGAGATTAAAACCTGCTGGTAACTACAGCTTTGAAACCTTCTGCCTGAAGTAAAATTCAGCTTCACTGAATTCTTTCCATTGTTTCACATGGAGGATGGAGATTGTCAGACCAAAAAAAAAAAAAAACCCCAACTCAGCAAACAGACACACACCAGCCAGCTCTGTGGACAGCTTAGGTGAGGTATACTTCTCCTTTAATGGACAGTCGGGTGCTTACAGCCAAAGCAACCTTGCATGCACTCAAGGGTTGCCTAGCCTGGCGCTGGAAGAGGAAGCTGAGCAGGTGAGGGATAACTAATAGTCTTAGGTTCCAAGGCACTAGAATGAGTGGGGCCAGAGACTGTTTGCTGTCATAGATTTGGGCGCTCTGAACCAGGTCCCTGAGGTAAGGGTCTTATGTACTTTCATTAAAATTGCTCCTTCCCTGAACTTCTTAAAGGAGACAGACATGTTCAGTTTCTGCCATGGCTTCTGCTTACTTGGATCTCTGCCACAGTCAAATGGTGTCCAGTATATAGCTCAAGAATAAAGAGGGAAAACTTTGATTTGGAATTGGGGGCCTCTGCTCTTCGTACTCCCATCTCCAGTTCAAAGTGCTGGGGGAGGTCTTTAAAATCTATACATACTAGACAGAGGCGCCATGTTTATGATCCCCTCTGAACAATGCACATGTGATAAAAGACTTGAATTCTATGACAATCATGAAAGATGCAGGGCTCTGTCAGGTTGGCTGGAACATTGCCTGTTTCAGGTACTACTTATTGGGTAAGTGTCGTTATTTTACTACAGATGTGAAAGTGATGAAGGCCACTTTAATGTACTTGTTAAGGTCATGTCAGTAGAACACCGCTTCCAACTTCATTTCAGATAGGCCTTGCCATGGGAAGGTGGAGATGGCAGATGAAAGAGCATGCCACATGTACAGATTAAATATAGGTCTGTGACACATTGTTTTGATAACTAGCCTCCCGGTCACTTGACAGATGGATACTTGGCAGCAGCCGGTGGATGTGCAAGTAATAAAGAGTGATTTTGGTTATTGGAGATGATGGAATGAGTGTCTGAATCCAATGGTCTCCATTTAATACTTTCATCATTATACTGAAAGCTCTAAATGGAGAAGTTTGACAGGAGGCAAGGTGGCAAGCAGGAAAAGGAAAGGTTTAGCATAAGTGAAGTGTGTAAAGACGTCACATATGCCACTTTGACGGGCCTGGCTGGTCACACAACAGTGTTCCAGGAACTTCTGAGATTCCTTGAAAGCCTCATTTGATTCAATAAAAATGTTTGTCTTTGGTGGTAAAACATTTATTCAAGAGGAAGCAGAATTAATTCTTTATGGATCAAAAGCAAATAATTCAGTGCCCTGAATAGTGTCTGGAGACAAACGTCAAAACTCCTGTTTTGCTAAATGTGTATTTTGCAGTGGGGGACAAATCTTCCACTTTGGGAAACCAATCCATCTAACTACTTTGTTAGCAGCTGGAAGGAGCAGCAAAGATACGTTACCTAAGTGTATGTGTTTATTATTATTTATTATGGTAAGATTTTAGTACACTATTATGGTAAGATTTTGGCACATGAGACTGGGCAAGAAGACCCCATTACATGAGGCACTGTACAAACTGTACAGAGACTTTGCAACCCTGGGCTGCTGCTGCATTTGCTTTTGACAATGTGGTCCCCTAGAGCAGGGGGCTGGACTTGATGACCTTCTGAGGTCTTCCAGCTCTATGGTTCTATGATTCTGTCTACACTACAGCACTAATTCGAACTAACTTAATTCAAATTAGTTAATTCGAACTAAGATCATTCAAATTAGTGCATCTAGACCTAAAAACTAATTCGAATTAGCATTTTGCTAATTCGAAATAGCATGTCCACGTTGAGTGGACCCTGAACCGAAGTTAAGGCTGGCCGGAAGCAGTGCTGGCAGGGCATCAGGTTAGGACTTAGAGTATGGAGCTGCTGCCTCAGGCTAGCCAAGGACTGTGCTTAAAGGGACCCGACCCCCACACCGGACAGACAGTTCTCAGGGTTCCCCGCTTGCTTGTCTACCTCGATGAGGGACAGCAAAGCAGTCCTGTCTTGGAGTGCCATGAGTGCCCTCACTCGGCACATCACAGCACTCGGCCATCAGCCCAGCTGTACTTGCCGCAGGCTGCCATCCAGGGGAGTCAATCAGGGGGCTGTCAGGATCCAGGAGGCCCTGCAGGAGAGTTTCCACCCCGAGGAGCCCACAGAGCCACCCCAGTCCTCCCCATCGGGGGCTCGTGCCCCATTCCTCCCTCACCTCCTTCTACTTACCCCTCCCTAGCCCCCCTTCCTGATGTAAAAAATAAAGGACACGTGTGTTCAAAAATACAAACTCTCTTTATTTAACAAAACTGGGAGGAAGGGGAATTAACCTCTGGGGCGACTGGGAAAAGGAGATGGAAGAGGGGAAGAGAGAGGGTGGAAGAGGGGAGGGGGAAACCTGGGAGGAGGAAGCTGGAAGGGGGAAGCCAGGGGAAGTATAAAACTATGGTACGCCATATCTTCAGTACTGATGTGGTCTCCTCACCTCAAAAAAGATATTTTGGCCTTGGAAAGGGTTCAGAAAAGGGCAACTACAATTATTAGGTGTTTGGAACAGGTCCCATATGAAGAGAGGCTAAAGAGACTGGGACTTTTCAGTTTAGAAAAGAGGAGACTTAGGGGGGATATGATAGAGGTCTAAAAAAACATGAGTGGTGTGGAGAGGGTGAATAAAGAAAAGTTCTTAATTAGTTCCCATAATAGAAGGACTAGAGGACACCAAATGAAATGAATGGACAGCAGGTTTAAAACTAATATGCGAAAGTTCTTCTTCACGCAGCACATCGTCAGCCTATGGAACTCCCTGCCAGAGGAGGCTGTGAAGGCTAGAACTATAACAGAGTTTAAAGAGAAGTTAGATACATTCATTGAAGTTGGGTCCATGGAGTGCTACTAGCCAGGGGATAGGCACGGCGTCCCTGGCCTCTGTTTTTGGAAGGCTGGAGATGGATGGCACGAGACAAATCGCTTGATCATTGTCTTCAGTCCATCCCCTCTGGGGTACCTGGTGGTGGCCGCTGTCGGCAGACAGGCTACTGGGCTAGATGGACCTTTGGTCTGACCCAGTACGGCCATTCTTATGTTCTTATGTTCTAAGCTCAGGGCTAAGTGTTGGAGGTCTCACTGGAACAACTTGATTTTCATGCAAACCTGCTCCTGGGTTCGCATGTGGCCTTTGGTGGCCAGGCTGGCAGCTATCCTGCCCTAGATGGCCGCATTCCTGTACCTAGTGCGGAGGTCGTGGACATTGGAGGCCTGCCCCCAAACCTCGATGAGGTCCACGATCTCCGCACTAGACCAGGCAGGTGCCCGCCTCCTGTGGCCCTGGCCAGGCTCCTGGGAGCCACCAGCCTGGTCCTGGGAAGAGGTGGAGGGCTGGGGGGCAGCGGGTGGCTGGCTCATGCTGTGCCAGGTGCAGGGTCTGCTGGCTGGGGGCTGGCAGGCTTGCAACTGGCACGAGCACTGTAGCCAGACCGTGCCCCTTTAAGGGCTCCGGGGCTGGGAGGGGGGCAGAAAAGTTTCCCTGGTTTGGCCCTGAGTGGCCACCAGGGCAAGCTAGAAATGGCTAGCCTCCAACTAGTTCAAATTAAGTGGCTACACAGCCTTTAATTCGAATTACTTAATTCGAACTAGGCGTTAGTCCTCGTAGAATGAGGTTTACCTAGTTCGAATTAAGCGCTCCGCTAGTTCAATTTAAATTCGAACTAGCGGTTTGTATGTATAGACGCTGTTAAAGTTAATTTGAACTAATGGCTGTTAGTTCGAATTAACTTTGTAGTATAGACATACCCTTAGTCTTTCAACATGCTGTTCTGAAACCGTGTACTAAAATCATTCTTTGTGAATTGAAGGTGCATGGGAAGTATGGATGAAGAAATAGAATTTCGGGATGTCAGTGAGTAGTTGACTACCTGATAAGCCTAGGCTTATGGGATAATTGAGTCAATATTCAATTAGTCGCTTCCCCGTCCCTTGCTGCCTTGATCAGAGGCAGCAAAGGGGCAGGGCAGGAGCTGGTGCAGGGGGGCAGCCAGTTTAAAAGCTAATCCCCCCTGTCAGCACCATGGGGGGGGGGGCAGGGGAGGCAGATGTGCAGCAGGGGACTAGTCTTGAACCGGAAACCAATAGATTCTTGACTTGCACTCAGTCCCAGATGTTGCGCCTCTGCTTTTTAAATGTAGTAAGAGCCACTGCTCTTACTACATTTAAAAGGCAGAGGCACGGTTAGGAACTGGGCAGCAGCTGGGGTGCACCCTTCGTCATCCCTTTTCTCCTGCCTAGCAATTGTCTTTTCTGTATGGTTTGAGAAGCAATCCCATTCCAGGCAAACCCATTGTCCTGGCACATCCAGATCCTGACCTTGCTTTAAGTTATAATAAGAGAAAGCTGCCTACCGAATTTGGTGGTCCTTGTTCTTACGGTTTAGGAACAGTTCTTGCACGGACAGATGTGCAGACTCTAAATATATAGTAGGTGGAAGACTACATGAGGGATGGGGAAATACCAGCCCACCAGGGTTAGCCCCGGCAAGCCCCCACCTCTGTTTATTTGCAGCTCTGCAGGTATTACATGATCACAGCTCTTGTTGGCCACAAATCACTGTTCATGGCCAATGGGAGTGGCAGGAAGCAGTGTCCCAGTCCACGCCGCTTCCCACCACTCTCATTGGCTTTGAATGGCAATCCGTGGCCAATAAGAGCTGTGATTGCTGATAACTTTTGAGGCACAGGTAAATACAGAGGTGGGATCTGCCATGGACTAACTTTGACTGCTTTTTTATCGTTCTCCCCTGGTAACTGGTAGATCTGAATCTTGGAGTACCATTAAAGATGGGGGTCTATATAATGAATGGAAAGAGTCAATGGTCTCTCTCTATAAGGCTACGTCTACACTGGCCCCTTTTTCGAAAGGGGCATGCTAATTTTCAACTTCGGAATAGGGAAATCCAGAATAAATCCAGAATAAAGCCCTATTCCGGAGGATCTCTTACTTCAAAGTAGGAATAAGAGATCCTCCGGAATAGGGCTTTATTCCGGAGGATCGGGCCAGTCTAGACGCTTTTTTCCGGCTTTTCCCCAAGCTGGAAAAAAAGCGGCGGACATCTTTATTTAAATCCCGCGGGGGATATTTAAATCCCCCGCGGATTTCCCTATTCCGAAGTTGAAAATTAGCATGCCCCTTCCGAAAAAGGGGCCAGTGTAGACGTAGCCTAGCAGAATACAGTAACTGCACCGTCATGTAGAATAGAGGAAGGAAACCAGTATAATTAGACAAACAAAAGTATTCTGCTCTCACACTGGCATGAAAAGGAAATGGCCAGAAGTCTCAGACGAAGCTGCTGGCCATGGAACAGTCTTGAAAAACCTTGTCCCAAATGTTATCGACAAATCATTAACAGGCGAACTCTACACAGCTCCTCCTGAAAGAGTTTTGTGGGGAAACGTGTGAGGAGAGAGGCAATTAGAAACAGATGCTTCCAGGAATGTTTTCAACACCTGCCAATCCTCTTAGTGGGGGTTTCTGATTTATATCTACTTCTAGCATCAAACTGGACTTGTAAACACAAATAGCAGCACTAGCTCAGCACCTATATTGCCTTAAAACCTACACTGTTAAAACAACACAGTTCAGGGATGATGGGAGAAGGCCATAGTCATTGGCACTCCAGTAAATTGCCCATTATGTTGAAGTATAGAAACCTGACTGGTCCCACTTCCATTTTTATTACACCTCTCCCTAGGTCTAGAAAGGTAGCTGAGCAGTGGAACATCATAGATTAATATAGGAAGGTGCTGTTGATGAGCAAAACCAAGAAAACACTCAAAAGTTATTTCTTCCATTAATCAAGCATCAGGCTTTACTTTGAATTTGATTTAACGGAAGACTTTGGAGAGGGGTTTTTTTTGGTCACACACAGGCAGCATTAACCCTTCCCTCCTCAAATCTTACTATTCAAACTGCTGTTTTCAATACATGTTGCATGAATAAGCAGGCCCATCTTTGCTGCTATTTATAAGAAACTAACAAAAAGATTCATATGGTCTGGTAGTACTCTGTATACTAACACAGCATGTAGATGGTATCATTAGCTTTCGTGGGCATAGCCCACTTCTTCAGATGACCAGAGTTTTGAGTTTAGGGTGTGCAGACCCAAAATACATAGGGGGGAAGAGAAAAAAAGGAGCAGAGGGTTTTCAAAGAGAAAATCAGGAATTTGATTGTGACAAGACAAAAAGGTTCATGTACACCTGTCCCTTATTGCCAAGGGCTATGTCTAGACTGCAAGCCTCTTTCGAAAGAGCGCGTCTAGACTGCACCTGGAACTTTCGAAAAAGCAAGCCGCTTTTTCGAAAGAAAGCACCCAGTGAGTCTGGATGCTCTCTTTCTAAAAAGCCTGTTTGCTTTCAAGAATGCCTTCTTTCGAAAGAGCACTTTCGAAAGAAGGCGTTCTTCCTCGTGGAATTAGGTTTACCACCGTCGAAAGAAAAGCCGCATTCTTTCGATTTAATTTCGAAAGAACGCGGCTGCAGTCTAGACGCAGGTGAAGTTTTTTCGAAAAAAGGCTACTTTTTTCGAAAAAACCCCTGAGTCTGGACACAGCCAAGGTGTGTGGCTGAAGAAAAACTGCAGACCTATAACAAGGGGATAAATGCATTGCCAGCCTTCCACTAATCCCAGCAGAAGAAACAACAGCCTGAGCTATTTAAAAAGCTACACAGGGGTTTCTGATGCCCAATTCCTTTTGTTTTTTAATGGAAAATCGGTGCCAAATCCCTGGTGGCTTTGAAAACATTAGCCAGTGGATTTTGTTTGCAAAAGTCTGAGGGGTAGTCATGTTAGTCTGGAACTTAAAAAAAACGAGTAGTCCTATAGCACCTTAGGGTACGTCTACACTGCACGGCTATTTCGGGATACCAAAATAGCTACCCCACATCTTAACAAACCACCCCATTTCTTAACAAGCCACCCGTTATTTCAAAATATTTTTCAAAATAACGGGCATACTATTTTGGCATCCTAGTAACCCTTGTTCCACAAGGGTTAAGGTATGTCTCGAAATATTGTGTTATTTCAAAATTTGGCACTGTGTAGACATGCCAAATTTCAAAATAAGATATTTTGAAATAGATTTGAAATAAGATATTCAATTTGCAAAGCGCAAATTGGGTATCTTATTTCAAGGTTAGGGTGCTGTGTAGACACACGCTTAGAGACTAACAAATATATATGTGCTCTACACTACGGCTACATCTACGCTGCTCAGTCTTGCGCAAGAACATATGTAAATGAGGTCATGCCTCATTTACATACTTAACGAGCCACCATTTTTGCACAAACCCCCCCTCTTGTACAAGACCTGTTTTGCCGCTTATTTTCAGGCAAAACAGCTCTTGCACAAAAGGGGGGTTTTGCGCAAGAAGGAGTAATATAGACTGCTCTTTCTTGCGGAAAAGCCCCTTGCGCAAAAATGGTGGCTCATTAAGTATGCAAATGAGGCATGGTGATAGTCATCACCGCACCTCATTTGCATATGTTGGGCAATATAGATGTAACCGAGGGCTTTATGTCGAAATATCCCCCCTTAGGTTGCATTAATAAGCAGTGTCCACACTAAAAAAGACCATTAGTTCGAAATAACAGGCCGCTTATTTAGAAATTTGTACTCTGCTTTTCTCGGGGAATAACACTAATTTTGAAATAATTTTGAAATAGCAGGAGTGTGGATGCTCCAGTGCTGCTATTTTTAAATAACTACTCCCCAGAGTAATTTGAACTAATTACTTCCCAGTGCTTTCTGGGGCTATAAGTTGAGAGAGGCTCCATTAATGTAAACCCACTATCTTGGACTAATTTTTTGAGGCTTCCCTGTAGTGTGGACATGCTATTTCAATTTTGTTATTTTGGGAGTTGTTGAATCGATTTTAGTTATTTCAAAATAGTTTCCTAGTGCAGACATGCCCTAAGATGCTACAGGACTACCTGCTGGTTGTTTGCAAAAGTTTTTGGTCATGCTCCTAATACCAAAACAAAGCATACTCCACCTCTTATGGTTTTATTACTCAGTTGGCCTTTTTTGTAAAGACAGCTCATGTGCATTTCTAAAGGATCTGCCTGTCCAGCTTTTTCAAGCACCTTACCTTTAATAATATGCTCAGAGAAGCTAAGCCTCTCCTGGCCCATTAATTAATGTCAGTTATGCTACACAGACAGTGTCCATAACAAAGGATACACTCTGGCTTTTATTAGTACAATACATATCACTTTGGAAGTCAAAAGTATTTTGGCTCCCTCCGGAATGCACAATTTCTATCACTGCAGGTATTGTGTATTAAAATAATTCTTCATTTTGATTGTCTGCTGATGATGTGCAGAAAGGAAATCATGGGGTAAGTCCTGGGACAATCTAGACAGTCAGGTTCCACTGCAGAAACAAACTTTCAGGAACCATTTTAATAATAAGATATATAGCACTCACAAAAGTGCTATGTAAGGTATTGGCTGTGTAGATTCCATTAAGCTCCATGGGAGTTCTGTGTCAAAAACCTTATGTGAATATTTGAAAAGGAAAGTGAATGTAAAGCAAATGTGAATGAAATGCTGTTGTAGCTAATGATATCCAGAGTTCAGCTCAGGCATAGCATAATGAGGGTGGCCGCTCACAGCATGAAGAATTGACTCACAATGAGACTTGAAAAAAGGTGAAGATAAAAATGATGGGTTTGGGTTTTTTGCTTGTGGGTGTTTTGTTTTGTTTTTGTTTTGTGTTTTGAAAATATCCAAATGATTTAGAAATATCAGGTAATGCCTGTCACACACCTGTGTAACCACTTGATATTATAACCAGGGCTGGCTTGAAATTTTCCAACTTTGTTGTTGTTGTTGTTGTAAATCTGAGAATGTTGATGTGCCAAAACAGTTTCTGGGACTCAGTTTGCTGTGGAAGAAAAGTTTTGAAATTGTCACAACCTCTCGTTTCAACATCTTTGCAAGAAAATATTCTGTACTAACCAACGCTTGCTTGGAAAATTTATGTTACCTTGCATTAAAAAAGTTAAATGCAAAGGCTGTTTCTGGTTGATCCGTTTGTGAACATTTTATTGGAATGCTGCTTTTTTTGGTCCCAGTTCAGGTTGGAGGGCCAAAACACTCCAGGATGGTACTGGGCCATTGCAGGAGGAGTGATGGTAGTTTGAATTAGGAGCTTTAATTCGAACTACCTAGTCCATGCCATGTGTAGCCGCAGGCAGGTAGTTCGAACTATGGGGCATTTAAAAATGGCGGCGCCCGGGAACATGCAAATGAAGCCTGGGATATTTAAATCCCGGGCTTCATTTGCAAGTTTGAATGTTTACATTAGCCACCCTAGTTCGAATTAGGGTAGCAGTGTAGACATACCCTAAGAGTTTCCTCCCATGAGCAGAATGAATTTTGTGTTGTGTACCAGTACTGAGTTCATATGGCTTGTTTGGATGTGCCACTGTGGCACCCACGTTATTAATAAATATCTCATCAAGCTCTACCTTTTCCCTCTACTGCCATGTCTCTTCCCCTTGCTCCATCAGCTCCTCTGGTGGCTGCTGCCCCCAACCCCTCACCTTCCTCTGCTGTCCTGACTCCTGCCCTTCTCACTGCCCTCAGCCCTCCTGAGACCTGCCCCCCTCCACAAGCCCTTATCTCCCCCATGTGCCCACTCCTCCAGGAGCCCCACTCTGATCATGTGAGCTACCCCTCCTCATCCCCTCTCCTAACACCTCCCTCTACACCTGCCCTGCCTTTCTCCTCTGGTGCTGGTCCCTCCCCTTCAGGTGTCTGCCCTTCTGCTTCACCCCCAGAATCTCCTGGTACCTGCACCTTCCCTTACCCCTGCACCATCCTGGTGCCTCCACCTTTCCTCACTGTTCTTGCCCCCTTTGCCCTCTTTTTACCTGATGCCCACCCCCTCAGCACACTTTGCCCCCATTCTCCTCATGCCTCCGTGCCCTCACACATGCCTTGCTTCATCCCCGCCTTCCTCATGCCCACCCCTTCTTTCAAGCCTTCTCCCAGCACCTCCCTCTCCCCTCTCTAACACCCAATGCCCTTACCCTCTCCTCTCACGGCATCACCTTGTCCCCCTTCCACTGGCACTTCCCCTCCTGCCCTTTTCCTCATTGTCTCCACTTGGCCCCCCTGACATTTGTGTCTCCTCTACCTTGTGCCTTGGTTCCTTCCCCTTTTTTTTCCTGACCTGCTCCCCTCCCCTCAGCACAAGCCTCTTCCTCTCCCACCCCTTCCTCTTATTTTTCCCCCTTCACCTCTCCTTCCCTCCCCTCCCCTCCCCTTCCTTACCTTCAGCTTCTGCCTTCCAATTCGCAGGGCTGGAGTCAGAGCTGGCCCAAGCTACAGGCTGGCCATCCCCTAGCCCGAGGCACCACACGGTGCTGCTGGGCTGGGCAGGGGCGTCCCAGGGGCACCACGTGGTGCTGCTGGAATGGGCGGGGGTGCACCTGGGTGCATAAGGGGTGGTGCTGCGGAGCCTGGGGCGCAAAAATGGCTCAGGCTAGCCAGCATTTGTAGTTGGGTCCCAGCTCCTTCTGGAGCTGGGCCATGTGGTTTTAAAGTCCCGGGCCATGATGTCATGCCACGCCCGGGCATCTCCCCTCTCACCTGTTGCACAGTGTTTAAGCACGCCGCTCATGGGCGCTCTCTGCCCCACAGTGCCCCATAGATGGCTGTGGGGAATTTAAAGTGAGGGTTTGCAGCGCTCTGTCACAAAACCCTCTCCTCCTCCAGCAGCCACTAGCTGGCCTCAGACATTAGGGTGTGCCTGGGCACACCTGGCACACCCCGTGCGCACGCCTATGGCTAAGGTGCAACCTGGGAGTAGGGAGACCTCAGGTTCGCATCCATGTTGGGCCAGACTTCATGTATGTCCCTGGTAAGTGATTATCCTTAGGGGGGAATTGAGACCCTATAAGCCTGCCTTATCTCAAAGGGGTGTTGTAAGGATAAATATTCAGCGATCATGAGGTGCATAGATATTGGGCTGTTGGTGGATAGATAGATGTAGATGGACTCTGACATATAAAGGCCAAACTATGGCTTTCCCTGTAACCCTCAGCAAGGGGAGGGTGTCTGATTCCACTGCCCCAGAGTAGAACAGGAATTTGACTGACTCATAAGGCTTGATCCTGTGCTCAATGAGGTCAACAGGGAAGAAAACTGCTATTGCCCTTGATAAGACCGATAGAGCATGACCTATGTGCACATAAATCTATATAGTGGCTGTGGGTGGAATATTTTCATCCAAGTTTTTTGCAGCAAGAAGGGGAAAAGCCTTTCCAATTTTTTCTGCATTACCCTCCTCTCCCAATTTTCAGTCAGCTCTAGCTGATGACAGGTAGACATGCATGTACAAGAGAAGAAGGGAAAAAATCAAGGGGAACTGAGTGATAATTAGGAACTATAACAAACTTCTACCTGCTTTTCTGTAATTATCTGGAACACTGTGTGCTCATGCATCAACCCCAAGACTTCTAAAATTTCAGGTTGCCCATATTCATCCAGACTGAGACTGTGAATTTTGATTTGTATGCAAGTCTGAATCAATGCTTTTGGGTTGGAGATTGTCCCATCTCCTGCTAAAACAGAAAATGAGTGGCTCTAATTCTACACAAAAGAGCTCTGTGTTTTCCTCTTCTATTGTTATGTGGTACTATGCAAATCCTAAGTTACTTGTGAACTAACAGATATACTTTCCTGTACTTGCTTCCCAATGCTATAAATTCTAGAAATTGCAGCACAAGCATCCTCCCTCATTCTCCTGATAATTGTCTTAATGGACATTAAGAGCTAGGCAAGCAATGTAGCATGTACAATTTATTGCCATAGTTAATTACATAGCATCTATAGGCTAGGAATGTTGCAGAGAATTAAAGGTATCTGAATGTATGCATGTACAGTTGTATTTTCATCTTCATACTCATCTCATTTTAAAATACCTATTTAATAAAAGCATTGGGAAAAGCAGTCACATCTTAATATAATTAGCACAGGCAGGGAAACTTTTACGACCAATTTAGAATATAGTTGGTTAATGTCTTACCATTTATTTTCAATACTTCAAACATCTTGAGTCACAAATTCTAAAAAATCTTAAAACAAGACTTCAAACTCTAATTAGTACTAAGAAAAGAAGAAACTCGCCCATTACTTAATGGCAAGGATCACCATTACTGATGTCAGGCAAAAATTTATATCCCAATAGCTCCTGCTTCTTGCAGAGAACTTTTTTTCTATGGTTACTGAGACCATCTTACTCAAGTGATCAGTAAATACCCATTTCAGTCTGAAGCTCTTGACTGCAGCCTGATGTTTCTTAATTAGATTTTAAATTAAACATTATGCTTCCCTAATATTAACAGGGCCACAGCTACATAGAATTATTTAAACTAGGTAGTCAAGTAGGAAACTCACCAAATAGTCAGTCCGTGCATTGGACCACATTCCAGGTCTGATCTAAAGCCTACTGGAATCTTTCAGTTGGCTTCAACGGGCTTTTAAATTAGTTCATAAGTTCCCTATACAGTGCTAATGGAAGCTTCTGGAGTTGGCTTGTTCTCTTGCTTGCTGCTTAGCCTCAGTATGACATGGTAAATGTGGCCAGGGCTAACTGGGGGAATTCATACTAATGCATTCAAGAGCAGCTGCAAGAAACACTGTACTGAAGGTAACTGCTCAAGCCACTGACTCTTTCTGCATGAGCCTTTCTTGCACAGTGAGGATTGTTCTAGGACTCTCTGGCTGCTACACGGGCCCAGTGATTCAAAAGGGCCGATTCAAAAGTGGGGGGGGAGGGAAAGGGAAGAGGAAAAGGACATGGGGGGGGGGGCCACATCAGTGAGGGAGTTTTCTTTTTTGCTTCTCACTTGTGTGTGCCCCCTGACTGATTTTTCTGTGGGTCAGCAGACCCTGACCCAAACAAGGTTCCCCAGCCCTGTCTTAGGTTATTTAATGTATGCATACTTAACTGGCAAGATCATTAGACTCTCACTTCACTCTTGTTCTAAGCTGAATTAGTCCCTTTCTTGATACTTTCCAACCCACAAATGGAACCAAATCCAACACTAAGCATCAGTCCAATTGTAACAGTATTGTAAATACAAGTGGGAAATTAAAACACTGCTCAGAAAGGTGAGAATCAATATTTGTACTGCAAAATAATTCCCCCTTGCTGTCTGCCTACCCCCTTTCCTTCCTGACTATTCATCTGTTTGCCCTTTCCCCCCTTTCTAGCCACACTTTTCATTCCATGTGTCTTCCTAGCTCAGAAATCTTATCATGAAAATAATTCTTATCTCAGATAAGAAACAATTCAACTGGAGAGAAGATTGAAAGCAGAGGTGAAAGAAAAGAGTGTAAGGCACATTGTGATGAGCACAGTGCCGGCAGGGACTAACACACTACAAAACTGGATCCTGGAGGTCACATTTTGGCTTTGACTATTTGTGTGCGGGTGCTGGTGAAATGGATGGGAATTAGTCAGACTCGTTGTTTAAGGCTAGAAAGGCACATCAGATCACCTAGTCTGAAGTTCTGCCTATCATAGGCTCCCTCTACCACCCAGCACCACACATTGAACCACCAATCAGTGCCCAAGACCCTAGCCATGACAGGAAAATGGGTAAATGAAATATACACAGATAATCCTGGCAAACAACCTGCGCCCACACTCTCCATGGGAAGGCTAAAGCCTCCACGATCATTGTGAAGGTGACTAGGGGAAACAGTCCACATGCAATCTGAAGACAGAATGTGGCACTAGGCCCTCCATACTAAAATGCTCCTTAGGTTAAATATGTATACTAATGCACAACACATTAATCTGTCTTTTGTATTTCCCGCTCACCCTTTCAGTGAATCCAGAAAGGAGTTTGAAACTCATTTTGGCAGGGGAAAAAGGAAAGCTTTTTCTCCTTTTGCAAAGGTGGAGCCAGATCTTGTGGTTCTAGAGCCCACAGAGCCAGGTTTTCAAAATGTATGAGGTGCCTAAAGAGAAATATAAAATCCTCCTGGGATTGTCAGAGGCCTATTCAAGTGGGAGTTGGGTCCCATCCTGATTGGGCCACTTTCAAAAGCCCTCTTGGCATTTGAATATCCAGATTTCCTATCAGGGTCAATCGAGTTTGATATTTATTCCATAATTATATTGTGATAGCACCAAAAGGCCAAAGCTAGGTTGAGTTTTGTTGTGCTGAGCAAGGTAGCAACAGCTGATAAATGACGGGCCCTGACACAAATTGCTTCCAAGATGACATTGAATGGAAGAATGAGACAAAAGAAAAATGGTCAGGAAGAGTGGAGGCATAACAAATATAAAAAGAAGTGTCCAAGAATCATACAATGAGCCCTTTGAAAGGAAAATAGAATCTACCCCTCTTCACTCTTAATAAAAGCCATAGCCTGAGTTGATCCAGAAATGCAACTCACATAGTTATCAAGAGAAGTTCTGTGCTTCTTCGAGTAACCTGAGGGCAAGATGTGGCCCTTTCTTCATAGTCTCTTCCTGGCACTAGAGTTCTGTGGAAATCAAGTGAAACTACCAATTTGCAGAGCAAGCACTGACTCCCTGATTGTGGAAACAGCCCATAGATCTTTTGCTAACTACCCGCATTGAAATAAAAGACGGAGCATTTGCTTTAATTGAAAATCTTTGCAAACTATTTGCCGCAGATGACTTGCTCTCTGGCCATTTTCAGTCATAATAGAGACTCAAGGGGAACACATTTTGAACAGTGTGATTTTAAGAAATAAGAGTCCATCCTAGTCCACAATGATGCAGAAGCCAGAGGCACTGCAAAGAACCCCAGTTTTTAGTGTGGGTATATGTGTGTGCATGCAAGCAAGGTGCCATGTATTACTGTAGTTACTGATCAGCCTCACAGCACTGTAAGCAATGGAAGGACATGCCATGATTTTTATTCTTCCATTGCTGTTCTGTCCTTGGCAGGTGTAAATCAGTATAGTGCCAGTTTTTAATAGGGTGAATCCAGTTTATATCAGCTGAGAATCATGTCCTAGCACTTAACATGGGACAAGACCGTGGAGTTCATGAATTCAGGTCTGTAGTAGGTAGTTATGGTAATTTTGTCCTGAAGTTGTTTATAGTATAAAAAAGCGAGGTGCTTTTGTTTGGTAGCTGTTTTGAAAGTGAATCACAGGATAAGCTCTGTCTACCAGAGATGATAGTCTAACAATCCTTGCAGTGTAATCTTAGGGTACTTAAATATTTCATCACACAGATTTTAAATGCTTTCACCAAACCACGTATGCATTATTGGCATTAGAATGCGCAACAACAAAAAGGGAGGGGTTGCTTTTACACGAAAAGTTCTAGGAGTGGTAGGAATGCCCATGTGTTTGACAGCAACGTGGTAAGGAGCAAATGGGAATCCATTTTCCTGCTCTTCTGAATCTAACTCCTCATAGTCCAGAAGAGCTATTGCCTTACAGATATCATAGAGGAAACCCTTATGCATGTGAGTAATGACTCCAGTGGGGCTACCGATGTAAGCACTGGACTACTGATGTGTGTAAAGTTACTTGCAGTGACTGTCACATCAGACCCACCATCCGTGCAGAACAGATTGTACCTTTTATTGACTTGATGCACGGTCCCCCACCTTATTATGCCGTTGCTTACTAGGGGGAACCTCAGTCATTTTAACACCCCAGTGCATTCACATTGAAAATCCATGGCTATTGTTATGGGTCACCATGCTGACAAAGCAGGAATCTTGCTTTGCATTGTGAATCATGCGGCCGGTACTTGTATCAGTTCAAGTGCACTCCGTGCTGACATATGGAACAGATGTGTTTTGGGGTGGGCATTGCTGAGCAATTTCTGGCTGCCTTCAGCCAGAGATGAAAAGACAACAGCTTTTTTAAAAGGAGCAAGTATGCACCCATGCGCTAACCAGAATGGTAAACCATCTCTTTCTCTGTGCACAAGCCAACTGCAAATCTGGATGTACAGAAATACACTTCCCTGAATCACATCTCTACTATTGCTATGTGGAAGAATCGCTGCAGAATCTGACAAAGACTATCAAGACATGCAAATGAGTCATATATATTTTCAACTGCCAAAGACTTGTAATTGGCCAGTAGGTGAGTAAGAATGCTTAATAGCAAAATAACCAAACTCTGGACCGGACTGGAAATTTCAGTCATTCCATTCTTGAGCTAATATCACAGTGTACTGACATTCAGGTAACCTTCTGAGCACTGGTGCTAACATACAGATTGTAGCACATTTGCTAGTAGTGCACAATGCCTGGCAAATGCTGAGAAGTCACCTTTCTTGCCTTGGACAAAAATAACCAGAGCATCTGTGCTTTGCATCGTTAGCTTGTTCCCTAAACAAGCTTTCCCCAAGGGCTGCCAACGCAAACAAAATTAAACTGTGAAGGGGATGTTTATTTTATTTTTTAAAGATGCTGGTCCAGAATATTCCTGTGGAGGACTGTAACTTGTTTTGCAGAATCAGTATCTTAGCCAGGGGTGGGCAACCCGGTGGATCTGGCCCATGGCCACCCTGCCACTCTCCCCTCCCCTCCCCCGGGGCCAATTGAGACCTGGGGACAGGAGAGAACACCAAGACTTCTCCCCTGCCAGAGGTGACACCAGAGAGAACTGCAAGCTGTTTCAAAACAGCTGGCGATTCTTCTAGGCACTGGGAGGGGAAGAGACAAGACTTCACATGCTTCCCCATCCCCAGGTCAATTGGGGTCTGTGGGCAGGGGAGCACCAGAAGTCTCCTGGCCCCACCACTTCCTCCTGAGGCCCGGCTCCTTCTGGGGCAGCCTGGGGCCACTTCATACATTTCTGAAGTGGCCCCCTATTAAAAATGATTGCCCACCCCTGATCTAAGCAGTCCAGGCTGGTCTTGTGTGACAATGGAAGTGTGGTGTTCTCCTGCTGTAAGAGCTCAGCTAGTGGGGAAAACAAGTCTTTTACTAAAGCACCTTTGTGGATGAGGAGTCACAGGTTCACCTAGCCCAATACACCTTGGTCCAGCCCTATCTAGTGAATAGGGAGCAGAGCCCTGGGTTGTGACTCTGCCGTCGGGGCTGTAACAGCAGCACGCGGAGACATACCACAACGAGCCTTGATCCAGTACTGGATTTACAACGGGGCGCCTGGCTCCAGGCCCGCACTCAAAAGGGACCCTGGCCTGGCTTGCTCTCTTGTGCTTTGCCCAGAGCAGCTGGTTCCTCTCCACTCCTCTGCTTCTCCCTGGCACCGTTCGCTCCTCTCACTCAGCTGGCCAGGGATTCACTCCATACCTCCTGGTCCTGCCTGCCAGCCCCCCTGCTTCCTCCCACCCACTGCTTCCTCCCTTTGGCAGACAGCTGGCTGAGAGCTCCTCTTCGCCCCTGTCAGTCAACCAGGGGCAGAAAGGAGCCTGCAGCTGCTGCTGCTCTGGGCTGCTGCCTGTCTAGTTTCCTGGGGGCTGGGCCCACCCTGGGCCCACCCTCTCCTTGCTGCCCTGTGGAAGAGGCAGGCCAGGGAAGCTGGAGTCTTCCCCCATATCCCCACAGAAATGCCTCCTCCCCTGTGAGCACCAGCGCCAGGAGCTTAGGGCTGGGTGGAGCTCTGGGTGGATGGGGCCACTCTCTGCTCCTGAGCTTCTGCTGTCCTGCCCCCTGGGAAGGGGGATACATGCTCTGCAATTGCTCATCTGGCAGAGTACGGGGGTGTGGGCCTGTCTGTGCAGAGGATGCCGGGATGTGAAAGGGTGGGGATGCTGGGCAGCCGGGAAGGCTTGTGTATTGCGGGATGCTGGGCAGTAAGGACTATGTTCAGGCTGTGGGGGGAGGATGCAGGACAGTGCAGTTGGGGCAGATCTGTGTGTGTTGGGGCAGTGGGAGAGTCTGCGTGGGGTACAGGGCAGTTGTGTTGGGGCTGAAGGCAGCTGGGGCATTGGGCAGGGTTGACGGTGTTCAGGGTACTGTGCATTTGTGTGGGGTGGGGTGTGGGCACAGTGGGTCCAGAGGGTGCTGGGAGGAAAGGCTGTATCTTACAGCATGGACCCACCCCCACAGGGAAGGGGGGTGCTGGCAGCACAAGGCTGGTGAGACCAGTGTGCACCTAGTTACCGCTGGTTTGCAAACAGTGGCCTCACAATGTGGAGCAGGGCTGCCTCTGCCAAGCCATACCTCATTGGCCTGGCTGGCATCTCACTACAGGGACGCACCTCCCTGTGCCATGTTCCATTGTCCCCCAAAAGTGTGGGGAGCCTGGCCCACAAAAGGTTCATCTGGGGCTCTGTCTAGACTAAAGCTCAATCCCTGCTAATGTCCCTCCGACCTTTCTCCCATTCCTGTTTATTCGTTTGTTATCCCCACAATTCAGCTGAGCCTGGGGTTCTGTGAGACCTCCCCTTAGGTGGGGGCAGGGGCCTTGAGCTGTGGGTCAGCTTAGATTGCCCACTTCCCCAGGACATCAGGCAGCACTCCATGTCCTAGCACAGGTGGGGGGGAAGGAGGAGAGAATGGGTGGAGCGTATCCCTCTGCCCTCCTCGTCTACAGGAACAGCTGGGCCATCCCAGAGAGGCTCAGACCCTTTCCTCTGTGCCTCAGAGGAACCTCATTCCAGTCCTGCTCCTGAGCGGGGCAGATTTTGCAGCTCGTTGTGTCCTGAACTGGGCCTCAAGCCACACTATTTTATTCCATGTGAATATCCATCCTGACTGTGCTGGGGTGTTTGCCCCATCCTTGTTCTAAAAGGGTTAATGAAGACTCAGAAGGGGACTTATTAACCCAACAGGCCAGATGAGGGGAATTGGGCAGCTAAGCAAACCCCTGGCTGAGAGAGGCAGTGTGCCTGAGGAGAAGGCAAGAGCTGGGTTGTACTGTAAAGGCAGGACATTGAGGCTATGTCTACACTGGCGGGTTCTTACACCAGAAATATGCAAATGAGGCTAAGCGTGGAATATCGCCGAGCCTCATTTGCATACCTAATGAGCCGTCATTTTTTGCAGAAGAGGCTTTTGCGCCAGAAGGAGCATCTACACTGCCTCTTCTTGCGTAAGAAAAACCCTCTTGCACAATGCCATTATTCCTGAAAATAATCAGTGTAGCGGCACCAAGTGACCTAACCAAGTGAGTTATAAGATCAAGAACACATATTCCTGCGCATCCAGAAATATAATTTATGCTATCATGTGCCGAAAGTGTCCATCTGCTATGTACATTGGACAAACATCTCAGACACTTCGCCAAAGGATTAATGCCCACAAAACAGATATCAGACAAGATCACAAAGAAAAAACTATTTCTTGCCATTTCAACCAGAAAGGACACTCTCTCAACGACTTAACCACCTGCATTCTGCTACAAAGACCTTTTACATCTGCACTTGAAAGGGAATCCTCTGAACTGTCATTCATGTTAAAATTCGACACTCTCTGGGGGGATTGAACAAAGACCCCAACTACCTTACCCATTACCAAGATAGCTTCCCCAATTATCACCTCTAATACCATTAGCTCACAGACATCTAACTTTCCCCAGCTCTAATATCAACTCACAGACACTTGCCTGCCTTCCTCTTCCCTCCCCCCCCCCCCCCCCCGCATCCCTCTTCTGTTCTGAAATGTGATTTGTCCTTTTCATATGTGTTCATTTTTTTTAATTGTATCCTTTGGTATATATGGCTGTGACTATTTTCTTCCACTATTTGATCTGAGGAAGTGGGTCTGGCCCACGAAAGCTCATCATCTAATGAACCATCTTGTTAGTCTTTAAAGTGCTATATAGTCCTGCATTTTGCTTCAACTAGGAGAGCACAGCAGCTGGGTTTGAGGGCCCCGGGGTTGGAAACTAGAGAAGTGGGTGGGCTTGGTTTCCCTACCAGCCACTGTAGGACCAGCACCTGAGGCAAGATTGGGAAGGGTGCCTAGAACTGCTGATGGAAAGGCTTTGATATAACCTGGAAGTGTCATGAGGCAGCAGCAGCTCATGGTATGAGAGGCTGCAAAGCCACAGAGACTGCATGCAGCCACAAAAAGGGCTGTTTACATCGAAAGCTATTCTGAACAACAACCAGGAAGCAGCACCCTCCTAGTGCTGAGTGGAGTACCCCATCACACTCAACTAAAATGGCTTCAGATTACTTGCCATAACTGAGATAGGAACCTCTTTCTTTACTTAAACAAAGAAATGTGTGGTAGTGTTTAAGAATAATGGCTGCAAGAAGTACAGTTTCACATAGGAATTTTGCAGCAATTTAGTCTAGTATTGTGGAATACAATACAGACACTTTCAAAACAGTGTTCATAATAATAAAAAGCCTCTGTGGAAAGAAGCTCCTAAGGATATATAGCTTAGGCCTCATCTGCTTTGTAAATCATGATTATAATTCTTCCATGTAATGTGAATGAATCTTGCCCTGAAGGGCCCTGTCTGAGGCATATAACTATTTATAGTCCATGATTGGATTTTCTTTCAATCTCATTTTTTAAATTGATTTGTATTGACTTTGTTTGGGGGGGGGGGAGGGAAGAGAGGCAGATGCCTTTATTTGCTTTACATACAATGGATAGTGATAGCAATAAGATCTGAACTGATTCCAAAAAGGGGTGGGAGGGAGCGGTAAAAAACAAAGAGGAAAGGTGAGCGTTTTGTCTTGCTGGGTGCAAGGAAACACCATGGTTTTTAGTTCAGCTAGATGTAAATGTGTACATCTAGGAACAAAGACTGTAGGCTATGCTTTCAAAATGGGTGACTAGTCTGGGAAGCAGTGACTCTGTAGAAAAAATATGAGGGGTTTGTGGTGGATAGTCAATTGAGCAAGAGGTTCCTGGGCAAGACGTTAGCCAAAAGGGCTCCTGTGATCCTTGGATGCATAAAGAGGGGAATTTTGAGTAGGAGTAAAGATTATTTTACCTTATTTTACATTATTTTGAAATAACTGTCCGCTGTGTAGATGCGGACTAAGTTATTTTGAAATAATGTTGTGTAGACATACCCTCACGTTCCTGCTATTTTGGTACTGCTGGGAACATAAGAACGGCCGTACTGGGTCAGGCCAAAGGTCCATCTAGCCCAGTAGCCAGTCTGCTGACAGTGGCCAGAGCCAGGTGCTCCAGAGGGGATGGACCGAAGACAATGATCAAGCGATTTGTCTCGTGCCATCCATTTCCAGCCTCTGACAAACAGAGGCCAGGGACACCATTTCTATCCCCTGACTAATAGCCTTTTATGGACCTAACCTCCATGAAATTATCTAGCTTCTCTTTAAACTCTGTTATAGTCCTAGCCTTCACAGCCTCCTCTGGCAGGGAGTTCCACAGGCAAACTATGTGCTGTGTGAAGAAGAACTTTCTTTTATTAGTTTTAAACCTGCTACCCATTCATTTCATTTGGTGTCCTCTAGTTCTTCTATTATGGGAACTAATAAATAACTTTTCTTTATTCACCCTCTCCACACCACTCATGATTTTATAGACCTCTATCATATCCCCCCTCAGTCTCCTCTTTTCTAAACTGAAAAGTCCCAGTCGCTTTAGCCTCTCTTCATATGGGACCCATTCTAAACCCCGAATCATTTTAGTTGCCCTTTTCTGAACCCTTTCCACGGCTAAAATATCTTTTTTGAGGTAAGGAGACCACATCTGTACACAGTATTCAAGATGTGGGCGTACCATAGTTTTATACAGGGGCAGTAAGATATTCTGGGTCTTATTTTCTTTCTTAATAATTCCTAACATCCTCTTTGCCTTTTTGACCGCAGCTGCACACTGTGTGGAAGTTTTCAGAGGACTATCCATGATAACTCCAAGATCTCTTTCCTGATTTGTCATAGCCAAATTAGCCCCCATCATACTGTACGTATAGTTGGGGTTATTTTTTCCAATGTTCAATGGGAATGTTGTGTCCCCACCTTTGCTAGTGTGATCTCGAAGTGAGGCCATGCTGGCATGGGCGGAGCGGCTCAAAATGGTGTCCTTGTGTAGTATGTAACACACACATTCACATTTGTGTCTGAACCAGATGGGGTACAAACCTTAAAAACAGGACCAGTCCTGCTTAAAACTGAGCAAATGGCCTGCCTGGAGAAGAGCCATAAAACTGACTTCTTTGAGTCTATTTAGCTTAAAGTATGAATGAGTTAATGGATTACCATCTACATTGGGGAAACAGGTATTTGATGATAGACTCTTCATTTGAGCAGACCAAGGTATAAGATGAGCCAGTGGATGAAAGTTGAAGTTAGACGAATTCTGACTGGAAATAAGGTGTAAATTTTAACTCTGATGATCCATAACCAAGAATCGTGGTGAATTTTCTCACTGGCAATTTTATATCAAGATTGGCTGTATTTCTGAAAGATCATTCTAGGAATTATTTTGGGAAGGTTCTCTGACCTGTATTATACAGGAGGTCAGAGTAGATGATTACAGTTGCCCTTTTGGCCTGGGATCTATGATTCTCAGTGTTCCCGTAAATTAAATTATCCACCAGCCGACAAATAAGGCACAGTGGTTATGCTGAACTGGTGGTAAGAATGGCTGCTCCTTTCACCTTACACTGGGAAGTTTTTTCAAATGCATTGAAATGGGAATCAAAAGGAACAAAACCTATCCATTTTCAAACACACTTTTCACTTCTGATTTGCTGTCAAAAAAGAAGGGGGTGGGGGGAAACCTCCTGACATGTGCTTTGTGCAGAAGAAAGAATTTTTGTGTCAGCTGAGGGAGATAAATTCCAAGCAGTAAAATTTTAAAAGGGACATCTCCGACTATTAGAAACTCTAGGACAGACTCTCATGCTTTACACACAGCCGTGTGTGAAGCCGGCTGGTTACCATGGCTACTATGACACAGCTAGGCTTGGTTATTTATAGTGGTGTGCCCTCCAGAAGAAAGGAAAAAAATATCTGCCTGGAAAGTAAACTGAGGACTATATATGGGAAGCAGCATAAAGGAAAAATCTAATTAAATGTTTTGATTCTTTCAACCTAAGGACCTTCTTATCACACATCCCCTGCCATTGTGCATTCCTGCAGGGTACAGCTGTTTGCACTCACTGGGGCTGATCCAATGTACTGGTGTAAGTGGAAAGACTTCAGTGGGGTTTGAAGCAAAACCCCTCTCCCCATTACAAATGGGACACCCCAAGAGGCATGACAAGGCTGTGAATCCATCCCTATAAGGACTGGGATGGGGTGCTGCATGTTTAAAAATGGCTGTAAAGCATCTTCAGAACATGTTCCCACAGCACCACGTCAGGCATATTGCTGACCTCCATGGCTGGAACGTTCCTGGCCACAACTGCTGATGTACATACAGCTGTTATCCTGAATTCTGGCTCTGGAAGCCCGACTATCCAGCATAATTCTGGGTGTTTCTTCCCCTCTGAATCAGAGGGATTTCCTCCTACCCCCAACACAAAACATGGAGACCATAATAATCCAAACTCTGGTATACTTTACTCTGTGACTATGTGAGGAAACAGTGTAAATTCAAGCAGCATCTGTGGAAACTTTTTTGGTATTTCATTGACTTGGCTTGCTTTAGTTGCTCTTTCTTTGAACAAAATAATGAGAATATTGACACCACTTTCCGTCTATTTTTCAAGCACTTTGCTCTAATGTTTTCAGAATCTGGCTAAAATAAAATTATTTTCAAGGTCTAAACACCGAGGTTGGTGAGGAAATGGAAACAACTGGAAAAGATTAGTGGAATGTAGAGAGGCGAATTTAGGAAGAATATCAGGGACAGTCTGGTAGCAGTGATACATGAAATGGTCTGCCAAAGACCATGGCAGATTTCTAATTGTTTAATGTGTAATTTGGGACACGTTTGTGTCTAGGTCATTTATGACCAGTGTCTTATTGACCTAGAATTGATATCTGAGGAATCGGTTAGGGATGTTAGTGTGTATTTGTTTACATGCTTAACTGATAAGCCTGGATTTATTGGTTAATTCTGACTGTGTGCCCTCCCTTTGCTGCCTCTGTAACAGAAGGAGCAAGGAGCGGGGGAGGAGATAAGAGTTGGCTTTTCAGCCAGTTCCTTGAGTATGCTGATTCCTAGAGAATGGTCTGACACCTCACCGCCCCTTCCCCCCCCCCACTACCTCCTATAGAGGGGTGTGTGTGTGACAAGAGTCAATATGCACAGGGAGCCACCTTCAACAGGGCCACCTGTGTCCCCGTTGCCTCTCACAAAGTTGGGGGGAGCTGGCCTTTAAACAAGGTGGGCTGCTTCTCCTTCCCTACTGCCGGAGCCCCAGCTGTTTCCTCTGACTTTCCTGGGTTGAATGCCCTATGTCTGTTCCCAAGGCAGAGGCTGCTTTCTTTCTTAGAGCAAGACTGCCCAGGAGAAACTGCTCTCCATGCACAGTAACAGGGCTTGCTTTGACTTCCATTTAGCAGCAGTTTCTGAAATAAGTCACAGTACAGATCCTCCAAAGTCTCTCTGAACCTCCTAGGGGTGGTGTGCCCCACGGTTTGAAAAACCTCAGTTCTAGATCCACAGGCGATGTGTGGGACATCCATGTACTCCTCACCAGTGACAAGCCCTTAGAGTAAGACCAGGCTCCCCATCACTGATTTCTTTTCTCTGCTAGGAAGCTGACCAGCAAAGTCCTGCACATCTGCTACCACTGGGAAGAGGGGTGACACTGGAGTCGAGACACAAGGCTGGCATAAAAAAGGAGACCAGCACGAAAGCCAAACACTTTCAAATTGTGACTGAAAAGTGTCACTGATCCGTTGATAAAAGAAAAGGGGGGGAAAAAGCACCTGTGAAATTGTGTTCCTGGCACACTCTGACTAGCTTGATTTCCAGCACTGTGCCAACCAGAAATAGCCGTGCCAAGGCTGCTTTGTGATGTCTTGTGCCGCTTGCTTTAAGGGAGTTGTTCCAGCTCACCTGTGCCTTGTTAGCTGAGGCACATAAATAGGCTTCCTTCTGTTTCAGCTGGAGTGAAAAGAGCTCTCTGGTAGGCTTTGCGAGGAATCTTGGACTAAGGGGGAAAAATATTTTAGGAAGATATTTACAATAAGGCAGTTGGAAGCAGGAAGTGCTGAAGACTTGGTAGTGGGCTGGAGGCAGAAACATGGATGAACTGTGAACCTGGGAAGGGGCTTGGAGAGACCGGCCAAGGCATGAATTTGTCTGAGAAGATGACTGGTATGAGGGGTGCTGAGGATAGATGGTGACCATGCTGCAAACTATTGTGGGCTTTTTGTTGTAGTGCTTTTTTAATTCCCCACAGGTGGGAATCCATGAGATGTAATGAAAGCTGAGAGTCTAATTGAAAGAAAATGAAAATGAGCCCCCAGTAAAAACTTGGGGGGGGGGAGAAGATTTAAAAGTATGAGGTGCACCCAAAAGGCTTGGAGACCAGAAGGCAAATGTAAAAGACCACCACTATGTGATGCGACTCTTTGGGACAGGCCTGGTTCAGGGTGGGCAGTACTAGGAAGGCAATATGACTTGCAGAAGGGGTATTGAGTCTACTACTGAAGGCCCAAAGTAAAGGTGCTGGACTCTGCTTGTCACAGTGGACTCTTGTGACTTAGGGAATTCACTTCAGTGACCCAATGATGCAGTGAAACAGACAGCAAGCTGACCAGAGTGAGGAAACTGAGGCAAGTGCATGTGTGAAGCCTTGGGGGGTGAGGTGATTTTTTTGGTGACCTTATCAATGCTAGGCAAAAGTGGTCAATGATGTTTTCACTGATCATGGTACTCTTTAAATGGCACAGATTCTAACAAAACATTCATAAGCTTATGTCTTCAAATGTTCTCAGTGATGGTTACCTGCTGAGGTAGCTGAATAAATGTGTGAAGGCAGAATTTCAAAACAATCTTCATGTTGAAAAAATGTGGATTAACATTTTTAATGACCGGCTACCAGTAGCTTGAATTGGGTCATTTGACTGGGGCATTGATAACATAGCATGTACGGACCCCAAATGAGACGGAAGATGCACCGTGTTAGGCACTGTGCAAATGCAGAAAAATAGCTCTGCTGTGGAAAGTTTATAGTCCAAATAGCTATAAAGAAAAAGCAGTCTCTGTCAGGCAGGGTCAGGCATAAAACCCAACTGACTCCCATTTCTGTGCCCTACCTCCAAATCCTCTTTTTAAAAAAAAAAAATCCATTTCAAGCGTTCTAATTCACAGAAGAATCGGATGCCCAAAGAAAGCTTTAGAAGTTAGATTATAGCAAATATGGATATACTGCATAGTATTGACTCTACAGATACTGCTTCACACTGAGTTACGTGCTGTGTACATGGAAATATCTATCTCATCCTCAAACAATTGGCTTTTATGACTTACAAACTTAAAGAAGTGGGTTGTGCCCACAAAAGCTCATACTACCATCTTCATTGTTTTTAGTCTCTAAGGTGCTGCAGAACTATTTGTTACTTTTTTATTACACGCTAACATGGCTACCCCTCTGAAACTTTTGCATATTATGAGTTGGCCAGCCAATGAAAATCTTTATTTCTTGTAGTAATATTGGTGTGATGTGCTTTTTTGAGGGGGGAGAGGGGAAGAGAGGAGGTACAATAAAATATCAACTGTGACCTCTCTCATTGTGGTTAAAAACCTATTATTATTTGAGGACTATTTTCCTCTGTCTAGTAGATCTTAAAAACAACAAATCCCATATAACATGATATGTTGGGCACAGGTGAGGAAGAAAGGAAAACCTGTCTGCCAAAGGAATGGGATAGAGGAAGAAAATCAAAACACCGGGACAATTGCTGTTTTTGGTAACACCTGTGAAAATACAAAATTTCAATGAAGCTAGTGGCTGTTCTGTGTTTAAAGGTTAACGTGGCTCTCCCTTGAAGAGAAACTCTGTCGAACCTCATCGGGATAAAGCCAATAGTTCTCTATGGAAATGCAGCAGGATTCCATGGAAACTGTTCTAGAAAGCACATACGTTTTTCTGAGGGGATAGCAATCTTTGCTTTCTGTAGGCATTGACTCATCCTCTTGTAGGAGGGATAGTGAAGTCTAAATTCAACAGCATAATTCAAATGATTCAAAGACGGCACATCTTTCTGAACTGCTACATTAGAGGCTAAGTAGCCTTTTTAAGGAGCTTAAATTTTCAAGGGGTTAGACTCTTGGGGCCCCAGCCCAGTAAAACAGGATCACTTACTGCAGCCAAACATTGGCAGTGGGCCTACTCATGCTTAAAGCTAAATAAGGCTACGTCTAAACTACACCCCTCTGTCTGCAGAGGGATGTAAATTAGAGGTATTGAAAATGCAAATGAAGTAGGGATTTAAATATCCCGTGCTTCATTTGCAAAATGGCGGCCACCGCTTTTTTTCTGAAACGGGGCTTTTCGAAACCCCCCGGCAGTTTAAATGGGGCATTTTTTACAAATGCCCCATTTAGAAAGATCCTGTACTCCTCATGAGGGGTGTGCTTAGACTATAAGGTTTTTTTTTTAAAAAGTGGCCTTTTTTTCGAAAAAACTTCCCCTGCATCTCAACTGCTGCCATGTTCTTTCATGCGGCAGCTCTTTCAACCGTGGGAAACCTTATTTTACAAGGAAGAACGTCTTTTTTTCAATAGTGCCCTTTCAAAAAAGGCATTCTTGAATGCAAACAGGGCTTTTTCGAAAGAGCATCCAGACTGCCTGGGTGCTCTCTTTCGAAAAAGCAGCTCACTTTTTCGAAAGTACTGGCTGCAGTCTAGACGCTGTCTTTCAAAAGAGGCTTTTTAGAAATTCTTTTGAAGAAGCCTTTCGAAAAAGGCTTGTAGAATAGACGTACCTGAGGAGTACAGGATCTTTCGAAATGGGGCATTTCTGTCCAAAATGCCCCATCTAAACTGCCGTTTTTTTCGAAAAGCCCAGTTTTGAGAAAGTGGTGGCCACCATTATGCAAATGAAGCACGGGATATTTAATTCCCTGCTTCATTTGCACTTTTGATAAGTCTAATTTACATCCCTCTGCTGACAGAGGGGTGTAGGTTAGACACGGCCTAAGTGTGTTTAGGTGCTTTGCTGAATGAGTCTGACAGCACTGCTTACATGTAGTTAGGCAATAGCTTCCCCAGGCCTCTGGGCAAGATGGGGGGGGGGGGGGGGTAAGGGAGGCTCCATGCTCCTGGAAGGGGCAGGGCCTCAGACAGAAGGGACAAAGCTGGGATAGCACTGCCCTTACTCTGGTGCACACACTCCCTCCAACAGCCCTCAGTGCTGCCTGGAGCTCTGGTAGCAATTTAGAGAGCCCAGGGCTCCGGGCACCAAAACTTGCATCCAGGAGCCTCAGGCCCTTTTGAATTGCTGGGCCCTGGGGAAGTTTCCACAGAATCACAGAGCTGGAAGAGACCTCAGGAGTCATTGAGTCCAGCCCCCTGCCCAAAGCAGGATCAATCCCAACTAAATCAGCCCAGCCAGGGCTTTGTCAAGCAGAGACTTAAACACCTCTAGGGATGGAGATTCCACCACCTCTCTAGGGAACCCATCCCAGGGCTTCACCATCCTCCTAGTGAAATAGTTTTTCCTAATATCCAACCTAGACCTTCCCCACTGTAACTTGAGACCATTGCTCCTTGTTCTGCCATCCCTCACTACTGAACAGCCTCTCTCCATCCTCTTTGGAGCCTCCTTCAGAATTTGAAGGCTGCTACCAAATCTCCCCTCACGCTTCTCTTCTGCAGACTAAACAAACTCAAATCCCTCAGTCTCTCCTCATAGGTCATGCGCTCCAGCCCCCTAATCATTTTGGTTGCCCTCCTGTGGACCCTCTCCCACATCCTTTCTGTAGTAGGACGCCCAGAACTGGATGCAATACTCCAGGGTTGTCTAGACTGGCCAGTTTTCCTGGAAAATCAGCCGCTTTTCCAGAAAAACTTGGCAGCTGTCTACACTCGCCGTTTGAATTTCCACAAAAGCACTGACTTCCTACTGTAAGAAATCAGTGCTTCTTGCGGAAATACTATCCTGCTCCCGTTCAGGCAAAAGTCCCTTTTGTGCAAAACTTTTGCGCAAAAGGGCCAGCGTAGACAGCTCAGATTTGTTTTCCGCAAAAAAGCCCCGATCGCGAAAATGGCCATTGGGGCTTTTTTGCGGAAAAGCGCGTCTAGATTGGCACGGACACTATTCCACAAAAAGTGCTTTTGCAGAAAGTGTCCGTGCCAATCTAGACACTCTGTTCTGAAAATGCTTTAACAGAAAAGTTTTCCGTTAAAAGCATTTCCGGAAAATCATGCCAATCTAGACGCAGCCTAGATGTGGCCTCACCAGTGCTGAATGAAGGGGAATAATCACATCTCTAGATCTGCTGGCAATGCTCCTCCTAATGCACCCTAATATGCCATTTGCCTTCTTGGCTACAAAGACACATTGTTGTTGTGTCCAGCTTTTGATCCACTGTAATCCCCAGGTCCTTTTCTGCAGAATTACTACTTAGTTGGCCCCCAGCCTGTAACAATGCTTGGGATTCTTCCATCCCAAGTGCAGGACTCTGCACTTGTCCTTGTTGAACCTCATCAGATTTCTTTTGGCCCAATCCTCTAATCTGTCTAGGTCACTCTGGACCCAATCCCTGCCCTCCAATGTATCTACCTCTCCCTGTAGCTTAGGGAATGTCTAGACTGCATCCCTCTGTCGGCAGAGGGATGTAGATTAGGCAGGTTGACATTGCAAATGAGGCAGGGATTTAAATATTCTATGCCTAACTTGCATAAAAATGGTTGCCGCATTTTGACGATTCAGCACTTTGTCTGAAAAAAAAGTGGCAGTCTAGAGGGGGCTCTGAGAGAGAAAGCCTTTTCTCTTTCTATAAAAGGAGGTTTACAGGATCTGTCGAAAAAGGCTTTCTTTCTTGACAGAGCCCCCTCTAGACTGCCACTTTTTTTGCCAACAAAGTGCTGTTGGCAAAATGCGGTGGCCATTTTTATGCAAATTAGGCATGGGGTATTTAAATACCTGTCTCATTTGCAATGTTGACCTGCCTAATCTGCATCCCTCTACTGACAGAGGGATGCAGTCTAGACATACCTCTGGTGCCATCTGCAAACTTGCTGAGGGATGCAATCCATCCCCTCATCCAGGTCATTAATACACATGTTGAACAAAACCGGCCTTAGGGCACTCCATTTGAAACCGACTGCAAACCTCACATCAAGCTGTTTATCACTACCCGTTGGGCCTGACACTCTAGCCAGCTTTCTATCCACCTTACAGTCTATTTATGCAATCCATACTTCCTTAACTTGCTGGCAAGAATATTGTGGGAGACCATATCGAAAGCTTTGCTGAAGTCAAGGTCTAGCACATCCGCTGATTTCCCCATATTGACAGAGCTCCCTTGATGGACCTGCATATCCATAATGGTCTTAGATGAAACAAACACCAAGAGACAGTATTTGTCTCTTGAATAGTGTCTTCTTTCCCTCCCCCACCTATTTCAACTTTAACTCTCTGAACTATGGTATACTTCAACTGAGTTTCAATAAACAAGCATTTCAAATATTGATGTGCAACATTTCAGAGATTTATCCACCCACTTCTAAATAACAGAGGAAAAACTTCCCTAGAATGTAGGTAGGGGACTGGATTCCCATTCTATATGCATTAATTATTGGTGGCAGAAGCTAAAAGGAAAACACAGTGGCTGAATCTGTTTGTTTGAATTAAGAAACTTAATTTGCATCACTTCTCCAAATGAGCATGTTATGTTCAATTTAATTTCAACAAAATATCAAGAATACTCTTTAGTATTTTCTAGAAATGAATCTATTAATGGGCGTTGGAGAACTATTCATATTGGCTGCGTCTAGACTGGCAAGTTTTTCCGCAAAAGCGGTCGCTTTTGTGCAAAAACTTGCCAGCTGTCTACACTGGCCTCTTGATTTTGCACAAAAGCACTGACATTCTACTGTCCGAAATCAGTGCTTCTGCGCAAATGCTTTGATATTCCCATTCGGGCAAAAGCCCTTTTCCGGAAATGCTTTTGCGCACAAGGGCCAGTGTAGACAGCTAAAAACTGTTTTGGGCAAAAAAGCCCCGATGGCGAAAATGGCAATCGGGGCTTTCTTGTGCAAAACTGCGTCTAAATTGGCATGGACGATTTTCTGCAAAAAGTGCTTTTGCGGAAAAGCATCCGTGCCAAGCTAGATGCTCTTTTACGCAAATGCTTTTAACAGAAAAACTTTTCCATTAAAAGCATTTGCGGAAAATCATGCCAGTCTAGACGTAGCCATTGGGTTTAGGATAAGGGACAAATTCCAAACTTGAGGATTAAGGTTTTGGGCTCAGGGTTCAGCAAGAAATCGCTTTTCCTTTAACTTCAAAAGGGCTTTGAATTGGGCTGTGAAATCTCACCTGCTGTGTTGATCCTCAAATGAACTTTTTTTTTAAAGATCTCTTAAAGGTGGGATGTTCTTAAGAAGGGGAACAATTAACCTTGTGGAATTTCAACCCAAACATGGTGGCTGTAACCAAAAGAGTATTTGATTTATGGTGTGTCTATACAGCAACGTTATTTTGGAATAACAACCGTTATTCTGAAATAACTATGCGAGCATCTACACAGCAATTCCATTATTTCAAAATAACGGGCGACTTATTCCGACTTCTGGAAATCTCATTCTATGAAGAATAATGCCTATTCCGAAATAAGGCATGTGTAGATGCTCCACTTCTGCTATTTGGGGCTCTAAATCGAGAGAGCTTATTTCGAAATAGCACATCTACACTGTAGGGAAGCCTCAAAATTAGTCCGAGGCAGGCTTCCCCAATATAGATGTGCTATTTCGGAATAACTATTGTGGAATAGCTTATTCCGAACTAAGGCTGTGTCTAGACTGGCCAGTTTTTCCAGAAAAGCAGCTGAAAACTTGCCAGCTGAATACACTGGCCGCTTGAATTTCCACAAAAGCACTGACGATCTCATGTAAGATTGTCAGTGTTCTTGTGGAAATACTATGCTGCTCCCATTCAGGCAAAAATCCTTTTGCGCAAAACTTTTGGCCAAAAGGGCCAGTGTAGACAGCTCAGATTAGTTTTCTGCAAAAAAGCTCCGATGGCAAAAATGGCGATCGGGGCTTTTTTGCGCAAAAGCGCGTCTAGATTGGCACGGACGCTTTTCCACAAAAAGTGCTTTTGCAGAAAAGCGTCCGTGCCAATCTAGACGCTCTGTTCTGAAAATGCTTTTAATGGAAAACTTTTCTGTTAGAAGCATTTGCGGAAAATCATGCCAGTCTAGACACAGCCTAACTGTGCAGTGTAGATGTACCCCTAGTGTCTATATCCATTTTGTCAGAATATTGGTGTGGTGAGGAGTGTGTCAGGTTAAGGCATAAAATAACGGATCTACAGTTGAGGGGCTCACCATAGGAGGGGTCTCTGGGCATTTGAAATAGGCTTTTTGTTTTTATCAAAATCTGTCAATAGATAAAGGGAATATGGGGCAAAAGATTCTCTGATAAAATTGTATTTGTTAAAGTATGACACATGCATCTGGCTATACAAATACCTTTACTCTTCACTAATTGCTCATTATTGATATGTGGGAGGCAAGGGCTGAGGTGGCGGGGAAACAATTGCACTTGTGAAATTAGTATTTGTATGAGTAAGTCTGCTATGTGTCTCTAAGGCAGCATTTTGTTGCTGAGCATCAACTAGTAAAAATGTGAACGTGCTTTGAGAACTTACTTAAATGCACAATATCACTGTTGATGAAATTGAGGGAAAATGTGAGGTCTGAAATGGCAGTGTTATGAAGCAATCCTGACGTGCTTATACTCATATGGGACTTGTCTTAGGAATGATGTCGTATATTGTGTCCCCATCTGTGATTTAAAGCCCAGCATTTTCATATAGTGCCTTCATTCCTGTCTTTCTCCTTTTTCTTCAGTGTTTGTGTTTGCTTTTTCTCTTGATTTATACAAGTGTGCATTTTTGTGTGCGCTCCGCTTTGTTTCATGCACCATCATGCTCCACATGATTGAGTTTGCAAGTGATCATTTTATGGACTTAAGTGGATCCTGCAAAGAATACATTTGGTGTTGGCTCCATTAGTTTGGGGAACCTTCACTCTATTTTTATATAGAGTCCTGAGCTTTTGTGAGTAACTCTTGCTTGCGCAGAGGGGGGAACCCTCACAATTTATAACAGAAAAAGAAAGGGGGGAGGCGGCACAGGACTACTTTTTTTTTTTTTAAAGTTACAGATTAATGTGACTACCCTTCTGAGACTGTATTTTTATAGTATAGCAAAAGACAAATCCCCAATAATTCATTGTTTCATGGCAAATTACATTAGAATAAATATTTTGTTAGTAGTCTGGATAAACTTTCTATTTCCTTAACAAATTTAACTAAATGTTTTTATTGATTCATTTGAAAAGGATATTTTTTTCTTATTCATAGTGTTAAACAATTCTTGTATTCTTGTCAGAACACAGAGAAAATAGCACTAACTTTCATAGAAATTACTTATCAGGATTTGACACACACACGTGTGTGTATGTATATATAATCTGTGGAGATATTTCAAGCTCAATATTTATAATTTTTTTCAGCGTTGCAATTTTCTGCTACTAATTTTAGTAGCAATACTTAGTCAGCATAACCTTCCATTAAAAACAAACAATTTATTGGAAAAATACAACCCTCAGTTTTCTGATGGTTGGCTTATTAACTGGGTATAATTCATATCAATATAATTAATAGCTGAGCTGAAAGCTTGTGGGTTATCTGCATCCTATATCTTTTATTTCCATCCTATATCCTTGAACGGTCTCCATTGCGTAATCAGATTAGGAATTCAACAATCTAATTGCCCCAAGAGAGAAATTTCCTGAGAACTCTTCTAGTAAATTGTATTTATTGTTTTTTACTCTATTTATGTTTACTTTACGTGAATATGCATATTCAATGGGTTTTTTTGGTGACCATTTCATATCTTATGTTATTGGACCTCTTTTACACTTGACGTAGCTTAGGATCCTATGTCATAATTTCCAACTGGATGTGGAATGTATCTCTGGATTTTTGGAAGGTGATGTGAGCTAACTACCTGTCTGATTTTATTTCCTGTAACATCATGAAATGGGTGCTTATCCACTCAGCTCTTTATCTTATTCTCCCCCTACCCACCCACCAAAAGTTTTTCCTGGAGGGGTGGGGGAGAGGCAAGGGGAGAGAGAACACCTCTGCATCTTGGAAAAGCTCTGGCATTAAAAATAGGAAGTCTGCTATCTTGCATTCCGAAGACATACAGAAAACAATCTAAAGGTTAAATCCCCCAGGAAAAGACAATAACAAGAGCATGAATAAACAACTGTGAACTGTCACCATCAAAATATCTTAATATAAAAATCACTTGTAAAGATGTAACAACTCATCTGCAGACAATATATTTCTGGGGGGAGGGGAAGTCCATCACCTTTTTGCTAGAAATTGACTCATTTCTACAAATGGAATATAGCTTAAGGTAGATAATATGGGAACAATAGTGGAACATGTCAAAGCATTAGATGAGAAACTGACTCCCACTGCTTCTCACCTCTTGTAAGGAGTGATAAAGTGCATAATTAAATAGAAATCCCTACAATTAGCAATTCCTGCACAAAGTGACTACACTTACATAGTAACTGTTAATTGAATGAGTGAATTCATGATGCTTGATCTCCTAGGAGCTGATTTAAAAGCTCTCTTTTTTTTCTATTTTAATTGAAAAAGATGGTGTGTCCAATGGTGTTCCTTGCATTTCTTGTATCTATTTCTTGGAACTGGGTTTTTGCAATATGTACAGTGGTCTTCTGACTTATCAAGACTGCCCGCGCTCAAGCAAATTTGAGCATAGTAGTGGTTTTAAAAACAGAAATTATAGGTGGGTGGGGGGCAGAAGGGAGAGACCCATTAGCTTACCTAGTCAACTCCCCAATCAGTACAAACACCTTATTAGCGACCTTGTGAGAAATGCTGAGCAAGGACTGCAGGATTCAGCCTAACAGGCATTGGGAGTCTAAAGTGGTTAAAGCCATCTGTCTGCTCCCTGGATCTAGGAATGCTGAGGGACTGACCCAACCCTTAATGTGAGCTGCAGCATCTTTGGGTTATTGCCACTTAGGCCAGCTGGAATGGTACCTGAGGGGCCAAAGTACCAGAGGTGAGCCTCGTTATGATGCCCTGATATGCGTAGACCTCCTCCCCAACCCCACGACACTAGATACTTGCTGGGAGAGTAGGCATATAGCCAGTTTTATATCCGCTCCACTCAGTGAGAGAATATTCATCTATTAAGTTCGGGCTTATGTAACCTTCCACTGGGTGAAGGTAGATGAATTCCAGCTCAACACATTCAGAGTTAGCTGGGGGTTAGTTACAGGATCACTTATGTGCCGCCAGTCAGGCAGCAGAGTTACTTTAATCAGGAGGAGAACTACCCAAAAAAAGCTACTAAGCCTCTGAAATGCTCATAAGTAGCAGAGTAAAGAAAAGTCTCGAGGGAGCAGATGTGGGAATCTTTGAACATCTTGTGCCCTTAAAAAATGGAGAGAAAACAAACATTAGTATGCATGGTGTCTGTCTACACTGCAGCGGCCTGTTTCCTCTGGGCACTGCCCTTGCTCTCCTCAGTGTGCCATAGCTCACTTTACCAGGTAGGTATCTTGAGGTAAAAACTCCTTTTTGTAGACAAGTGTCTCTTACCTGTCCAGAATCTTAGAGGCTGGGCTCCTACATGAAACTTCATGAGCTTCAATTAATGTTTGGCAGTGACTCCAGGGATGCATTCTCTTGCTGTGCCTGAAACAATGGCTCAATTGAAAACCTGCCCTAATGCATTCTGAATTGGCATCCTCCTCTCAGAGGAAGAGCTTTATTACCCCATTCTCATCCCCGGAAATAGAGATGAGTCACACCTGCTGTTACCGGGAGGCACTTCATGCCCCCCTCAAATGGAGCCACCATTGGTCACAAACGTGGCGGAAGCAGCAAGCTCAGAGAACATCACAACCTGCACCAAATCCACTCCCTGAGGAGTGGGGTAGAGTCCAATTTCCCCTTTTATTTTCCCTTTTTGGTCTTATTTCAGAGACCTCTGTAGCACCCTCTAAAAACCCTTGAGCCACGATGCACTGAAGTGTTAACCTCCTTCAAAGATTTCTGACCCCAGAAAAATCTTGGGCAAAGGGAGTTTGAGACAGAATGTGGAGAAGGCATAGATTCTTCTAGTAAAAGGTGATGAAATGGGAGGGTAAGTAAGACTTTGCCACAGAGGGAGGGGAGAGGGACCCTGTTGTAATCACTTAGGGCATATCTACACTGGGGAGTTATTTTGAAATAACTCCCCTTATTTCAAAATAACAAGGCGAGTATCCATGCTACCAAGCCTGTTTCAAAATAACAACTCCTGCTCATAAAGAGGAATAAGCGTATTTCAAAATGGTTATTTTGAGAGTGATTTTGAAATAACCTGGTAGTGCAGACATAGTCTTATTAGGGTGCATCTACACTGAGCCCTTAGCTTGAAATAAGCTACACAACTTGAGCTGCACAGATTGCATAGCTTATTTCGAGTCAATTTTGAAATTTGGTGCTGTCTACACAGAGCATTTACTTTGAAATAAATCGCTGTTCTGAAATGTCCCTTACTCCTTGTGGGATGTTGGGATAGTGAGCCTGCTGTATTTCAAACTAATGGGCGCACTCAAAAGACATGGAATAGCTATTTTGGGATACCTCTGTTAACCCGAAATAGCACTGCAGTGTAGATGTAGCTTTAGGCAACAAGGAGGATCTCAAGGCTTAGCTTTCTAGCAGAAGTAACAGCTTACTATTTGTCTACTGCCAGGCTGTGTATGTTGTACTCTAGGAAAAAGTAATCCCAGATGGTGTGGCAGCCTTGAAAACAAAGCATGTTGCACAGTCTCTCTGTATCGTTCTTGAGTGGAAGTATGGGTACTATTGGGAAGGGACTAGAATTTGGCAAGAATTGGATTCACTACTTAAGGAGACAGCTTTTGTGAAGACAATGTAAGGAAAGCTCCTTTTCAAAAGCAATAGATTGTGGGAATTTTTCAATCTAGTATTCAGAGTGATTTGATAAAGCTGCTATTGTGGGCATACAATTAAAATACAGCCAGATGAAAGAACGGCAGCTGTAGACACAGCCGTTAAGACCCTAGTTTATAGAGGGTGGAGGGGGGGAAAAGAGCTATGCTTAGTGAAACCTAAATCCCATCGTACTTTGATCAATGAAGTAATGAAAACAACACAGATAAGATCCTCATACACTCGTATGCTATAGTGGAAGAAATCGAAATTCACAAAGAGAATGATAAGGTCTAGTGATAAACAACGGAAAAAGATGAACACCCTCAATTTACCAAGTTGCCTTTGCTTTCTCTTTTATGGAGGAAGTGAACCTTTCAGTTTTTCTGTTCTAATGTTAGTTCTACCTTCTTGCTATAAAAAAGAAGCATCTTTTTTTCTCCCTTAAATCAGTGTTTACATCCTTGTGAACACAGTGTCCTGCCCTCCACATGTGCATACACACTATCAAACAAGGAAGATTGTCTGACTTCATGAAATTCCATGTCAATAGATGGATGCAGAATATTTCTTGTGAAAAAGTTAAATCCCTCTGTGCCTCTGCATTTAATCTCCAAATTAGTTTTATTATTCCCTTATTGGCTGTCTCTGGATCTGAACCTAGCAAGAGAGGAGAACAATTGGAAAAATCTGGCATTTATTGGACTTTGTGCTGTCTAAGCAAGGTCTACTCTAAGACATTGGAAATCTGAAATACAGCTGCGCCGCCGTAAGATCGCTCATGTAGTTGCATTATGCCGATTGGCAGAGAGCTCTCTTGTTGACATAATAAAATCAGCTAAACAAGCAGTGGAAGGTATGTCAGAAAGATAGTGTCTTCTCTTTACCTAGCACTGGGTGCACACACGTGTATGCCAGAAGAATTTACGTTGCTGGGGTGTGTGACGGGGGACCCAGCCCCCACACTATGAGCCACCCGGCGGTGGCAGCCAGCTGCCTGGGCGCAGACGCAGCCAGTGCACCGAGCAGCGAATGCTGGGACAATTGCACAGGCGCGGTAGTGCACAAGCCTGGATCCGCTTTAGGACCCTGGGACATCCAGCTGGCCCCTATGCTGGGGCGTGCCATGATGCCATGCGGGGAATACAAGAGGGAGGGTGGAGGCCAGGAAGAGGGGGAGAGCAGGAGCTGGCTGTGCTCTTAACCGCCACAGGAGGAGAGAAGCCAGGCTGGGCCGGCGGAGCGCTGAACGCTGCAGCAGACAGACCAGCTGTAATCCCGGGAGGAGAGTTGACCATCGGCTGCCTGAGAGGGTCCCAGTGGGACGTGCGACCCGAGAACCAAACGGTTGCCAGAGGAGCGGAGGAGACCGGAGCCATTCCCAGAGAAGGCGGCGAAAACCCAAAAGGGGGACTGTAAGAGCGACTGTGAGAGGGACTGTAAGAAGGACTAAAAGGGAGACAGAAGTAGAGAGGCCGTAGGGTCGCAAAGCCCTCTTCCCCTCCCCCCCCGAGGCTGTCTCTGCTACAGGGTGTAGTTTTTGTGTCACCACCGAGTGACACAAGTTTCACCAACATAAGTGGTGGTGTAGCCAAAGCCAGCTACTATGTTTTTAAAGACCATTTTTTCTAGTGCAGATAGTAGTGTATTTTATAGTATGTTCCTTATGTTAATAGGCTGCTAGACCAACTCATTCTCCTAATCTAGGCAGCTGCA
Source organism: Pelodiscus sinensis (assembly GCF_052426305.1). Taxonomy (NCBI): domain Eukaryota; kingdom Metazoa; phylum Chordata; order Testudines; family Trionychidae; genus Pelodiscus; species Pelodiscus sinensis. The sequence goes on from NC_143057.1 coordinate 9,084,198, forward strand.
GTGGTAAGTCCTTTGTGTTAACTTAAGAAATAAAATGGGCTTGGTGGGGAAACACTTCCCATAGTAAAATACGTGCCCATGACCTGTACCGTGCAGGTTAATGTTTTTCCTGTCTGCAGCATGAGTGTTGTCTATTTAGAATTAGCGTGGAGGAGTTTTGGTCCCTACTCCTTGTTACCTGGCATGTGTTTATCCTATCTTCACTTGCTCAAGTCAATAAAGCCACTTGCACAAATAAGGGCTCCCCATGTGAAGAAGGATGGACTCCTGTCTCTCTTCTCTTGATAATAATCAAGGAGTCCTATGCCACCTTAAAAACTAATGCATTTCTTAGGGTTTGTGGGCTGCAGTTCACTTAGATGCAGGAAGTGAAAGAATCGGAGGGCAGGGCTCTATCCATATAGAGACGGGAGGCTTACATCAGTGTTAATGAAGTTAATTCAGTCAAGGTGGCTGTGGCCCACTTCCAACCGTGATAAGAAGGTGAGAATCCCTAAAGAGGAAAATTACTTACTGTAATGAGTTTTCATCAGATGAGTGGGTTTTACACACACAAGCTCATGATCCTAGACCTTTGTTAGTCTCTAAGGTGCCAGAGGATTACTTTAAAAAAAATATTACAGACTAACAAAGCTACCCTGCTGAGACGTCTTGTTGTAATGCGAATGCCAATCCCTATTCGTTTGCATGTGAATTCCAGCTGAGCAGTTTCACATTGCGGTCTGTGTTTTGCAGTTTTTGTGCTCAAGTATGGCAACTTTCGAATCTGTTACTGAGTGTCCAGGGAAGTTTGAAGTGCTCTCCTTGTGGTTTTTGTGTGTTGCCATTCTTGATGTCTGATTTTATGTCCATTTATGCTTTTGTGTAGGGAGTCCAGTTTGTTTGATGTTCATGGAAGGGATTCCATCATGTGCCAGCAATGCCCCTATCACATTAGCAAATGTGCAGGGGAACAAGCTCTTGATGGTAGGACTGATGTAGTTAGGTCGTAGGATGGTGTCACTAAGGGGTAGATGTGTAGACAGAGTTGGCAACGGGGTTGGTTGCAGGGATTAGTTCCTGGGTTAGTGTTTCTGTTGTGGGGTGTATAATTGGTCGTATTTGTTTCTTGTTGGGGAGCTGTCTGTAAGCAAGGACTGGCCTGCCTCTCAAGGTCTGTGAAAGCGAGGAATTGTCATCTAGGATTGACTGTAGATCCTTGATGTGTTAAAGAGATTTTAGCTGGTGGCTGTAGGTAATGGCCAGTGGCGTTTTGTTGCTTTCTCTGTTGGGTCCGTCCTGTGACTTCTGGGTACCTGCCTGACTCTGTCAATCTGTTTCTTCACTTCCCCAGATGGGTATTATAGTTTTAAGAACACTTGTTACAGATCCTGTAGGTGTTTGCCCCTGTCTGAGGGATTGGAGCAAATGTGGTTGTATCTCAGGGCTTGGTTGTAGACAATGGTTCTGTGTGAAAGCTGGAGGTGTGTAGGTAAGCACAGCAGTCAGTAGGTTTTCAGTACGGGGATCACCTATTTGCACTGTAGTGTCCAGAAAGTGGATCTCTTGTGTGGACTGGTCCAGGCTGAGATGGGTGGTGGGGCAGAAATTGTTGAAATTCCTTTAGGGATTCTCACCTTATCATTGTAGGAAGTGGCTCACATCCACCCTGATTAAATTAGCCTCATTAACACTGATGTAACACTCCCATCTCTGATGGTCTCTATCCCTGCCATCTGACTCTTTCACTTCCAGCAGCCCATGGAAGCTTATGCCCAGATACATTTGTTAGTCATCGAGGTGACACAGGGCTCCTAGTTGTTCTCTGAAGCAGCCTAAGGCCAAGTCTACTACACTGGCACTTTACAGCGCTGTCGCTTTCTGGTTCAGAGGTGTGAAAAACACTCCTCCCCCAAGCACAGTGAGATTCAATGCCATCAAGCGCCAGTGTGAGCCCGGCACTGTTAGCTACTCCCCTTGCAGAGATGGTTCCCGTGGAGTGATGGGAAATCTCTCTCTGAGCTAGTACAGTGGCTACACTTTTAGTTTAAAATTAAATGTAGGCAAAATCTTAACACGGCTACCTCTCTGAAACTAGTCTGTTTCCAGCAACTCTCTCTAATTTTTACAGTGCTTTTGGGAGGCTCACACCTCAGCACAATGTCTCCGAGGAAGGGCTACATGCTGTGTTGGTGATAGCTGGGTTGTGGCAAAACCAAAGTGCTTGGAATTGGCGTAAGTTCTGCTCCCGTTCAATGCAGAAGACTCTGAAAATCCCCAGTGTCTGAAGTCAAAGGGTTTTTTTGATAATAGCAGTGGGGCTTGTGCTCTGCTCCTATCTCTGGTGGGTTCTGGCTGTGCCTTGTGGATGTGGAACTTGGCCTAAGAGTACAATCTCAGCTTTTCCAAGGCCACACCCTTGGCCGCCCAGGCAGTCAATGACAACTACAGAGTAAATCCACTAACAAGCATGTGTGGTGATGTGTCCTCATGCTGGAGCATTCATCTGCATTGACAGCTGTTCGGAGTGGGAGGGGAGTGAACATAATTGTGCCCAGAATAAAGCACTCAAAGGCTGGAGTTCCCCTCACTTGCCTTCGCATTCAGGGGTCAGATGAGGACAGTACCTGCAACAAAACCCAATTTAATAGGAATTCAGTCTAGCAGCCTTCAAATTAATTTGCCCCTTGTAGCTTAGATTCCTGGTTCATTTCATGATGAGATTTCTCCCTGTCTCTCACTCCAGTGCCTCTGTGATGCAGCACAGGTGAAAGGGGACACTTCTGAACCCCCCCCCCCTGCTTATTACAAATCTACCATCTTAATTTTCTGATGTTTCCCTGCTATTGATTGTGTATTTTCTAGCCCTGCAGCTGGGCTTTCCCAGGTTTAGCCATAGATGTTGCTATGGCAACACTTGTGAGTGAAGGGTAAAATTGTGGCAGAATTCAGCCTTGAGCTGGCGTGTCACCGAGTCATTGCAGAATGTTTCATAACCTGGTTTTGAGAGCCATTCTCACGCCACAGAGCCAGACGCGAAGGTGTCTCTGGTTTTCAGGATTAGATTTGTCTCCCACGTTAGCTGCTCTTATTTCTGCAGGCCCAGTACAATGCCTTATGTGAATGGCGTTAGCTTTAATTCAGTATTAGCATCACCAATTATCTAAGTGACTCCGTAAACTTTGGCGCATGCAGCAGTGCTGCCACCCTCTGTGGGCCCCTGAGCAAGGTGATGTGGAAGGAGCAGGGCCAAGGGCAGGCCAGAGTGCCCAACTCTGCCTTAGTGTTGCCTGGAGCATGCAGCCTGGCTCCTTGGCACCAATTTACACTGGCAGCTGGAGCCCCAGGCCTCTTTGAATTGCTGAGCCTGGGAGTAACTGCCCCTTTTTGCTCCCCCCCCCCCACATCAGTAGGCCTGGGCACATGGCAACAAGAGATCAAAGTAACCATGGTTACTATTAAAAAGTCTGACTTGCCTGGGTTTTGCTCCCATTGAAGTCCTCTGGAGTGCTGCCATTTTCAGTAGGCCCACAATTTAGCCATGGCCAGGTATGTGACTGATCTGTTCTCCAGGCAAGACTGTGGTAAGACCAGTGAGGGATGGTGGCCTGGCTAACAGGGCTTTCATCTTTCCTGCCAGCCTAGTTGGCAGGAACGCATGGAAAGCCTGCCAACCGTCTCCCCTGCCATGCTCGGAGTTTTGGCTTGCACATCAAGGGAGTAGAGTAGGAGTGTGGCCCATGTACAGCAGCGATGGGCAACCAAGTATAGTGAGGTGGGTGGCATGATGCCCCCAGTCTCAGTAGGCTGCATGACCAGTGGTGGGCAGCCTGCAGCCCACTGGCACACCCCCTCTTTACCTCCCCACCACGTCCCTGTTCTACACACTGGAGCCCTGCGCTTCCTACTCCTCCCCATCCCTCCCAGCTCTCTTGTAATGCCACAGACCTGCTGATTTGCACCCTGTGCCCCCTCCTTCCTCTCGCTCCAAGGGCATGATTCACAGTGCTCCAAAAGTGCTGGGAAGTCCAGGGTGACATAGGAAGTGCAGAATTCCTGGGCCCCAGTGTGTGGGAGAGGAGGGCAGAAAGCAGGTGTACGGGCTACAGGTAGAATCCCAGTGGGGCGTATGCGGTCCTCAGGCTGAAGGTTGCCCACCACTGATGAGAAGACTTTACTGAATACTAGCAGGAGCTTATGGAAGTTGAACAGAGTCCCTTAAAGCATAGGCCCAGCAGCCGTGTGCTGCCATCGCTGAGCTCTGAGTCAAGCAACGGAAGGCCAGAAGTGGAAATTCTGAAAGTTGCGAAGGGAAGCTAGAAAACATGGCCTATGTGGAACCTATTCAACAGTGCCTGCAGATAGCCACCAGGGCCAGGCAGGAAGCTGCCTGGCTTCCAAACCCCTTCCAGAGGGACACCTTGTGCACATCTGGGGACCCCACTTCTTGCAGCTCACTCACTGCTGGTATTGAGGGGTGAGGCAGGGTGCATCAACTGGCCAACACGGGCTGAGTCAGGGAAATGCTTTGGATGGAGTTAAAGGCAATTCAGAGTCCTAAGCTGTGAGGAGAGGAAAAAGCAAAAGCACAGGTGCTCTTACCTTGGTCACTTAGCTGTGCTGCTTGCTTGCTTCATTCAAAATAGAGCCCCGAAGAAACTATGCACACGAAATTCTTGGGGGCATGAGTCTGCTGTCACATGACATGGCATGAAGAAAATCAGTTGCTGATTGACATTTCCTAGAACTGTGTTCTCTGATCATCTTCAGGCCAGGATCTGAGTTCTCAGGGGAGAAGCCACTGGCTTTCAAACTCGTTTCCCCCTGTTGCTTCCACAGAGCTTGCGTTTATTGACCTTCAGGGCAGGAAGCTCTCTATTCTCTCATCCTCCTGTTTCCAGGGGTGATTATAGACTGTGTGCAGCATACCCTGCATGCTGGGAGGTCATTAAGTGGTCACTGACTATTCTATTCTGCTTTTTTTTGTATGTATCCTTGGAGACAATAAGGTGGGCACATTATAAATTATTGTAAATGCTCCAAGAAGAGTTGCTACCAAGTCTCTCGGCTACAATTGACACAGTAGCAGTGTCCATACCAGAAATGTACAAAACAATCACGGACCTACGTCACAGTGACACATGGGGGACTTGCCCACCCCACCACTGATAGAGCTGCTGTTGCTGATGGCAAAACAGCCATCTCCTTCCAAAATACTGCTGCTCCATGTGTGATATATAGGGAGGTTCAGGTTAAGCAACAAATGGTCCCAGCAGTTCTTAGTCTGAGCTTGCATCATTAATGACAATGGAGTCAGTCCTGCCTTCCAGATGGAAGTGAATGTTTCCCAGGTTGGAGTGGAGCTAATGTTTACAATTTCAGTAGATGTTTCTGAATCCTAGCTCCCATTCCTTAGCAGTTTTATCTCCTGCCGCTTATTGCTTTACCAGTCCCTGATGATTTTCCAGTAACAATGCAAAAGTTATTACATTCCTTCTGATACACTGAGGTTAACCAGCAGTCAATGTTTTATGCTAAGAAGATAGAAATCTCTGCAGGTCTCAGTTAATTCTTCCCTGTGACCCAGTTGTGCTTACATGTCTCGAGTTAATCTCAGGAAACCATTACTTTTCCGAGAGAGAGAGAGAATAGATATGTGGAACGGCGGGGAGCAAACAGAAATGAAATGGAATTCAGACTTCAGCTTTAGTTCTCTGAGCTCAATTATGGTTTTGCACCAAGCCTTGAACAAGGGCTGGTGTGGTGGTAGGAAGCAGCCTGAAAGGTAGATTGTGAATGTGAGACTCAATCTTTCTGTACACTAAGCATACAATGGTGGCAGTCACCAGGTGGCACCACTAAACATAGTGTTCCAAGTTTTCTCTCAGGGTGTGTCTAGATTAAAGGTTTTTTCGGAAAAAAAAAACCCAAAACCCAACTTCCCCTGCATCTAGACTGCTGCCACGTTCTTTCAAAAGTGAATTGAAAGAACGCAGCAGTTTTTTCGACCATGGAAAACCTTGTTTTAGGAGGAATAACGCCTTTTTTTCAAATGTGCTCTTTTGAAAAAAGGCGCTATGTAATGCAAACTGTGCTTTTTTGAAAGAGCATCCAAACTGCCTGGGTCTCTTTTGAAAAAGTGGCTTGCTTTTTCGAAAGTACTAGTTGTTGTCTAGATGCTCTTTGGAAAGAGGCTTACAATCTAGAGGTAGCCTTAGGGTGCATGCGGGTGGGCATGCTAGTTCTAGCTAGCGCATAAAAAAGAGTGACATGGCTGAGGGTAGCATGGGCAGCAGCGGGGGCTGGTGTATCCATAGCATCCTGGAAGGGTTGCCCTCAGGTAACTAGCTCCAAGCCCGTGGGTGGTGGGTGAAGGTAGGGCTGGGGGAGGGACACCCCAGCCCTGTCCTTTCTGCCCAGGCCATGCCCTCCATCACAGGGAAGTGAGGCAGAGCACAGCCCACGCCTCCCCAGACCTGGAGCCTGGCCCCAACCTCCCTGGGCAGAGTGCAGCCTGACCCTTCCCAGCCCCCGAGCACGGGGTTCCTTGGCCCTGGAGCACGGGAAGGTCAGGTCCTCAAGGGCAGCAATACTCCACCCACAGAAAACCTACAGGTGCCCTGGGGGCCGAGTGTAGGCAGGGCCAGGCTGGTGGTTTGGGAAGGCAATGCCTTCCTCCGCCTAGAATACCAGCCGCCCATGGCCAAGCCACCACCTGTGCTAAGCCCAGCTTTAGTGGGCATAGCAATATGGCTGGCTCCTGCCAGCTGGCTCGGGCTAAGGGGCTGTTTAGTTGTGGTGTAGACATTCAGGCATGGCCAGTGCCAGAGTTCTGGCTCTTTCCTGAGCCTGAAAACCAACTCTACGGTTAATCTGCCCCGTGGCCTGGGTCAACTGGCATGGGCCAGCCAGGGGTTCTTCACTGCAGTGTAGATGGACCCACTGCTATTTTTACTGTGCTAGCTCTGTGAGTGAGTGTGTCTGCCTGCCCGTGCTGAGAAGCCTGCTCTCCGATGCAGTGTAGACTGACGGTTTTGAATCTAGGGAAGACCGACTGTTGCTGTTGTTCACCGACATGTAAAGTTTTGGCTACAGAAAGCCAAACTAGGAGGCGGTCACTGTCTGCTGCTCACTTTCAGGATGCAGGACTTGAGTTCCAGGGGTCTGAGCCATAGAAGCAATGAGCATTCTCAGCTGCAACCAATGTCAATAGGCACCTAATCATCGTGCCTTTGTTCCCCACCTGTGCAATGGGCAGAACACCCATCCCCCCTCTGACAGCGATGTGTGGAAAATAAGCTGTGTGTGCTCTGAACGCAGAATTGCACTGATCCTCCATCCTATAGGAAGGAGAGTTGACTCCTGAGGCTGCTACATTCCCTTCCATGCATACAAATAAAGGGTGGGCAAAGCCCTACCTCAAGGTGCTTCATAAGGGGTTCCGGCTATATGGCAATTGGCATGCTGATAATACTCCAATAGGGAACCCTCTCCAAGCTGATGATTGCATGAGACAGGGGGACGTCAGATCATGGAAGTTCTGGAATAATTTTCTTCACTTAGGATGATCAAGATAAGACTACTCGGTTTCCTGCACTCAACTACAAGAGTTTATGCTGCTTGCCAAGCGACACACAACCATTCTAGCTATAGCCCACTGATGCACGAACACATGTTCAACAGTTTAAATATGAATGAATTTGTCCCTCTCCACACAATCACTCCAAATGGCTTCAAGTGAAAATCCCTCACCTAGTTTCTCACACACAACACTGACCAGTGTCCCTTCTGCACAGCTTCAAAGGGAAAAGTAAATAAACTGAAGCTGGATCCACAATAATGCAAAACCTTTGCAAATGCAAGTGACTCTTTTCTAAACCGGGTCTGAACTTCAAATAAGGAAGCCCCAAACCAGATGGTTATTGCAAAGCTTCAGATTTTGTGCACACGTCTCAGTTCTACCTATAACTAGAAAAGGGCCTGAATCCGAGCACTGATGCAAATATGGATTTACAGCAGTACAGTAGTTGGAAAAAAGCGTACAGCTGGGTAATTAAAATCTGTATCCGAATGTAATGCACGTAGAGCAAGACAAAGTCACAAGCAGAACTGAGTAAAATTCTTTGGCAAAACCTTTAATATGTTTGTGTGTGTCTGTCTCTCTCTCCTTTTTAGGAAAAAAAATTCATTTGGAATTTTATTACAGAAAACATTTAGTTTTGATTTGGCCAGAATTGGCTTCCTTTCAAAACTTCCTTTTAATGCTTTTTTTTTAAAATCTAACATTTTTTTTTAAATGTCAAAATTGAAACAAAAGTGACACTTGTTGAAATGTTTACTTTGATCCAAAATGTGTGTGAATTTTTGTAGTTGCCAACAAACTGAGCAAATTCTGGTTACAAGCTGAATATTTACTTGGCCCTCGTGTGTCTGTGTGTGAACTGAAGTTGCATGTCTAAGCACTGAAAAGTCAGGGAACGAGACCCTCCTTGATGTCCCAGAGTTAGCACTAGGATTACCACAGTGAAGGTAGTCCTACTACAATCAGTTCAGCTTGAGAAGATTTCTGCACGGCATATTACTGAATTCAGTGAAGCATTCCACACAGATTCAAGGATTTACCTGTATGGTTCTAGGCTTAAAGTCTAATGTTGTAAGTACAAGGCTGTGTGCTTGCTTACGCTAAAGCCTCTTTACAGCTTTCCCCAGAATAGGCTAGATTCTCGTTTACAATAACATCTTTATGATACACACACACACACACACACACAGGCTTTAGACTGTGTTCATGCATTATGATTGGAACTGGCTGTTGGTCTAAACCTCTTTTCGGACAGTGTAGGTGTGTTTGGTTTTTTAATTGAAATTTTCTGATTTCAATAAATTTTGTCAAAGCAACAAATCTTCATAGGAAACTTTTTTTGCAGCAGGTTTCAATTCTCCCTCCCTCCCTCTCCACTCTGACTCCAAAAATGCTTATGACCCCTCCAACTCATACAGTTTTTGAGCCTGATTCTCATATTTGCAAAGGCTCCTTTACACCATGCTTAAAGTGGATTCCAGTTTTATTTACTTCCACTCTAAAGCACTTTGACACTGCCAGAGTGGAGTGAAGGGGCCTTTGTCTGAAATTTTGCCCCTTTAATCTCAGTTACATCTTTAGAATACAATGTATTCAGGTTGTGTGTGATTTTTTTTTAAGTGTACACGTTTGCAATTTTGCAGTTTTTTTATTCCTTTCTATAAACATGAATCGCTGTCATAAAATGCTATAGTCCATGGTAGATGTCCTATAGCTATGCCAGTACCCATATGTTCATTTTCTTTGCAACATGTCCATATTAGTAATTTTTAAAATGACGCAAAACGTGCCTATATTTTTGGAAACACTTCTTAAAACTATATGTAGAACACCATATAATACGGAGCAATATTTACTCACAATAATTGGTTCTGTCATGTCCTGAATTAAGAAAACTATGACAAGACAAAAATAAGTCTATCCACTTTTTTTTTTTTAAGTGAAATACTGGGAAGGTGGTTACTGTAATTACTCTGTTTAGCCAGTCACACTGGCATTCATCAGTTCAGTGCTGTGTCGTTAACACAATGTTAATTGAGTTGGTGCGGTACGTCCAAAGGCCAAGCAAACTATCAATGCAATAAAGTGCCACTGAAGCACAAAGCTGTTTATTTATAAGGAACTATGAACCATTAGAAACTTGCAGCCTCCATCTGCCAAGAATTTGCTGCCAGAAAATAAGTGTTTTGCATCTAGTATCAGTGTGACAATTAGATTATTTTTTCCCACGAGGGCTGGAAAAATAAAGCCGTATTTTGTGGCTGTGACACAAGAAATGTTTCTTGCAGACCTCCTACCTGCTTGACCATTAGCCAGCTAAGAGGCTGTATTTTTTCAGTTGGTTTCTAATGAGCCCTGGTAGGGCTGGAATGGGGAACCTTTTCTGGGCCAGGGGCTGCTGGCCCCCAGGCAAGTAGACGATGATGTGTGCTTCAGCCCCAAGGTGGGGCAGCAGGGGGAGTTCAGACTCCCCAATGCTGAGGTGGGGTGTGAACCTTGGTAGCCAGATCCAGGAATTTGGATAAAGGAAGACCCTGAATCTCACATAAGATCACTTTAAATGACTCTGGCAGAATGCAATATACGTCCATCAGCCAGAGTTGATAGTCTGTTCCTTCAGACATTTATCCCACTCGGCCTTGAATGTCCATTGCCAATGTATAGACCATAGTCCCATAGGATTGGAAAGGATCTCGAGAGGTCCTCTTGTCCAGTCCTCTGCACTCATGGCAGGACTTTTGCTTGAAGTGGTAAGGCTCAGGCTTAAGCTTCAGCCTCAGCAAGTTTAAACTAGCTCTGGTGACAACATTAGAAGAGGGTCATGACCGAATTTGGGGTCCCAATATGCAGATGGAGAACGACTGTTCTAGATGTTTGCAAATTGACTGCTTAGTTATGTTCCATGATCGTTCCTGGTAGAGAAGCTAGGCTGACTGGTCTGTAGTTTCCTGGGTTGTCCTTATTTCCCTGTATTTGTCCCTGTTTCTCTGTTTGTCCTTTTTTCCAGTCTTCTGGAATTTCTCTCGTAAGTTTTTTTTGTTGCTTTTCAAAGATAATCACTAATGGCTCAGATATTTCCTCAGTCAGCTCCTTGAGTACTCTAGGGCGCATTTCATAGGTGACTTGATGCCTAAGATGTCCAAGTCTAATTGAGGGAATGGTCCCACTATTGTGGGGAACTTTCCTGGCTTCTACACTACCCCGGTGAAATGGACCAGTGAAAGGATCTGAGTCCCCGCTCCCACTTCCTTTACCCAATGGCCTCCCTAACCCTGAGGGCTCCCCTTCCACTCTCGTGAGTAGCAGTGTCCTCGAAATCCCAACAAGTCTGGGCCCTGGTTTTCTGGGGCGTAATCCCCAACCTTGTACTCACTTAGGGCAGGGACTAAGGTGTCCCCACTCCGGGGTGCTCTCTTCACACGGGATGCTTTCTTGACCCACTGATCATTACATACAGTTCAAAGCGAATACAATTTATTAAACAGCAACTGATTAAAAAGAATAAGGAAAAAATGAGAGAGGTTAAAAGAGAACACACAGCCCCGCTCTGGGGCATGGGGACATCACAAACAGCAGTTTGCAGAGTGTAAGGACAGTTCAGTCTGTTCCTTATAGGTCCCAGGATTCTTTCTCAGGCCCTGGCTGTGCTGCAGGAGGGGCTGCAGGTTGGACATGCTTGCTCTGGCAGTGACCACATGACTTCAGGTTCTAGGTGGCAGGACCCCTCTCCTAGTTGGAGTTACAATCCCTCTCCAAGTCTGGCCTGCAGGGCCTCTTGGCTGGTGGCGTCTCCCTGCCCAAAGCCTCTTTTCCCCCCTTTGCTGGTCCCAGCTGCTCACCACACCCAGCTCCAGACTACGCTGCTTTGCCAGCCTCCAGCTCCTTGCGTTGCTTCTCTGACCCCCCTGGCTCTGGTCACTGCAGGTCTGCTTCTCACCACAGCTTGGACCCCTTGTTGCTCTTCTTAGCTCTCACCCCCTTTGACTCAGAGACCCAGAAAATCCCAGCTCACACAGAGGACAGGACCTGGCCTCCTAATTTCCTCATTGGTCTGTCTGAATTGTCAATCAGGCTGACCTAGAGTGTTGTTCCCCTCCCATTGCCCCTGAGGTCTGTCCATCTCAGGGCCCTGATTTCTCATGGACCCTTCCCCTTTTGGTACTGGGAGCTGGCCAACCAAAAACTCCCACTGCGTTTTAGTGAGGGGCTAACAGTCCCCTTATACAAGTACTTTTCAACTTTTTCTTTTCCTAATTCAGTCTCTAATCTGACTTCATTTTCACTGACCCCAAGGTCAAAATTAGTCTGAGACAGGCTCCCCTAATGTGGACGTGCTATCTCAAAATAAGATTTTCTGGAAGAGATCTTCTGAAAAAGCTTATTCCAAAAGAAGCTTGCAGTGTAGACGTTCCCTAAATGAATGTACAGTCAGCTGAGTTGCTCTGAGTTAGAACATCTTGAATCCACTCGTGTTAGCAGCAATTTTTTCACCTTGCTACTTAATTAGGATTCTTTTAACCCAATGCAATGGCTAACTAAGGGACCACATGTACATCTCTTCCAATGATGTGTTTCCAGTGTCTGACTTACCATGTAGGAAGTCAGTGATGACAAAGTGAATCAGTTTGCCAAGCACCATGCTTGTGTCCATTATCTGCAGCCTGTTATGGTCATTTCTCTGGTCCACAGGATGGTGGATTTTCCTCTTGGCTCTGCATCTAAGCCCAAGTCTAACTTCTGTGGTTCATTCTTCGGTGGGGAACTGTTTGCCTAGTACAGATAGTAGGAAGCTGGCTTGCAGCTGTTCTCCCACTTAGAACTGGCTATCATTGCTTGAAAGGCTAGGACCAGGGTAAGGGAGATCAATCATAATCATGTACCTTCCTTATTTCAGTAACCAAGAGGACCCCAAGGTGGGATCAGGGCCCCATTGGGCATACTCAGCCACTCTTTCCCCAGAGGCCTCACTAGGACCTGGACAATACACAACAAGGGGAGGAGGGGAGAGGAAGAACGGGAGCAATGTAATGGTGATGGCAGGTGGCTTTGCCTTTTGGTGACCTCAGTCAGGGTGGCCCTCAGTTAGTCCTTCCATCCGAGGGCCAGTTCTATTCCTCTAGTATGGGGCAGACAGCCCAGACTTCTGAAGGCAAGATAAGTGTCAGGATGGGTGTCTGTCTTCCACTCAGATCAGCATAGGGGCTGGCAGGAGGGACACAGGTTCCAGTAGCAGAGGTGAGGCTACGTGGGAGTATTCCCCTCCCATACACAGTGTGATATCAAAGCTAGCCTCGGGGAAGAGGAGAGCAGTGGGAGGCTGCATGGGGGTTGGCTGGTATTGATCTCCCCCACTCCCTCTCAGAGCTGTGTGAGTGTCGCAAACCATCTCCGCTCACCACATGGCTTTCCCTCCTCCTGCCACCCAGCCTGCGCCAAAGCCCAATGAAGTTGAAGAGTCTTGTCTTTGGTCCTTATGGACACAGAAAAGGAAGCCAAGAGGGACTGTGCCTGTCATCCTCGCTCCAGCAGGTGATAGGCAGAGAAGGGTCTCTCTGAATCCATGCTTTGAAAACACGCTGCACAGCCTCCATATATCCCTCTTCTGATTGTTAGGGTGCATCTAGACAGCACCCTTCTGTCAGAATAAACTATGCAATTTGCATTACACGAATTGTGTAGCTTATTCCGAATCTAGGTCGAAATGGCTTATTTTGAAATTTGGCGCTGTGTAGACATCTCCACTTTTCAAAATAAGGCATTATTCCGACAAATCCCTTAACCCTTGTGGAATGAGGATTACAGGGACACTGGAATAGCGTGCCTGTTATTTTGGGAAATAGCGGGAGTGTTTAAAGATGCGGTGTTGTGATTTTGGGATATTTCTGATATCCCGAAATAGCGCTGCAGTGTAGATGTATCCTTAGTAGGGAGATACTCTCTACACACAGGCATTCCTAAAGCAAGTGAGTATCTTTAAAAGCCTCACAAAGGATCTGAAATGGACAGGTCTCAGTCAAGTCCAGGGTCTAGTACCTGAATCTCCAGTCTAAGGCTGTTTCGTGAATCGCAGTCAATCATGCCAAGTGCTTAACCCAGTTCCCTGCCTGTGTTAGTTATTGGCAGGTTAGCAAGAATTTCACACCATGCCAATGAGATTACAAACCACATTTCCATCACATTGCAATCGAGAATTGCCGTATGAAAATAATGAAATATGAGCATCAAAACTCAAATTCTCCATGGCTGTTTTTTCTTGCTGTGCTCATTGGCCTGTAAATCAGAGTTTGGTTAAATTAAATTTTGTGTGTGTAATATATAATATTACACATATATACACAGGCTGGAATTGCCTCAGTGGCTTTTCCTTTAAGGCATTAACTAAGATACGATACAACTTTATTTTCTATCTTTCTTCCATGCAAGCTGATTCCCAGACTAATTAGCAATTGCATAATACAGTGGAGATTATGAACTTGGTCCTGTAGCCCTCACTCATGTGAATTGTTTCATAAGCTAAATTCTTCCTGTCCCCTGCCCCCTTCCCGCTGTAGAATGATACCTTGCTACATGACCTTAGTGGGAATATGCTGAAATAAAAATGGTAGAGTAAGGCCCTAAGTGGGCAGTCTCATTGGCTTCCTCTAGCTACTTGTAGAAGTTAGAGTTACAATCTAGTGCCTTTACTTGTGCTACCCCATTCACTGTAATGGAACTATGGGTATTAAACAATGTGATATTCAGTATGAAGTAGGGATGTTAAATATCGGTTAAATGAATAGTCATGAATTCTTATCAGTTAGTCGACTATTCTATAGTCCTTGGGCAGACCCTGTCAGGAGGGGAGGGGCGTGTCTGAGCTTCCAGACCCGGCACAAACCGGAACTGAGCCAGGCTGCCTGCCCACCTGGCTCCTAATACACTTTAAATGCAGAGCCGCAGAGGGGGTAGGTCCAGGACCCAGTGCAAGCCAGAGCTGGGTTGCTGGCCAGCTTGCTAAAAAAAATTACTGGCAAGGGGTGGGGGGGAAATGTGTGTAGTCTAAAGCATTAACCTATGAGCTTTTGCTTATCAGTTAATCGACTACACTATTACAGATGCAACATGAGCATTCAAATGGGGTGAGAAGGAGGAGGAGAGTGAAGCCAAGAGTTCTGGGAGGCTGTTCTGATGGGCCGAGAAGTTCCCTGTACAAACAGCGGTAAGATTGTGATAAGGGGCCAAGAGCAGAATGGAGCAAGACAAAGGTAGGGACGAGAGATGAGGTATGTCATAATGGAATTCCTTCACCAATAGCCTTAGTACAGGACACACATCATGGTTATTTCCTCTGAGAAGTTGTGAGTTAATACTGGCCAGAAGCTATTGTGCTGCGCACTCTCCCTCCCCTTGTGTTCAGAATGTCAGGGCGCTGGTGCTGCAAAGGAGTCTAGACCAATCCAAAGAAATTACTTAAATGCTTAAGGCTAAAATACACTTCCTGCTAGATGGGAGGAACGTTTCTTTTAATAAGGAATCGAGTGGCACTCCTCCTGCAGAAGAGGCAGATTATGTAATGTCCCTGGACTGTTTCAGAGGTAGGAGATACAATACACTCTGCACTGGGAACAGGAAGTGTGCTTATGCTTACCTCTATGGATTAAAACTTTCAGTAGATTTTGAGTTAAGCTGTTTCTCTGACCAATTTTTAATTATATTTTTTCTGACTAATATTTCCAAATGAGTGCTAAAATATGAGTTTCCAATGTGAGGTTGGATCTCATACAAAGCACAGAGCTTTGGCTTGTTGTGTGGTTTGTTGTCCCCTAGAACTATCCTGACAAGGAAAAGTATCCACAAGATAAGATGTGCATAAATAAGCAAGATGTGAATAAATCCTTCAGTGGTGGAAGTTGAAACTAATCAAGTCAGTGTAGGAATAAAAACATCTCTTGATGAAATCTTACTTTTGCCTTTTGGTTAAAGCTGGTTCTGTGCTGCAGATAACTCGGAGTGGTATCACACAGTATGCTCTTCTGATATTCAGTGACAGCAAATTTTTAAACAGCCAGCATTTATATAGCAAAAAAAAGAGAACTGGATTATTTTTGTTGACTTAATTTTTCTCATGCCTATTGGAATATTTTATATAAAGCTGGTTTTTATTTTTCCAAATTACCCTCGTAATTCCAACCTTCAATCTTCTCTCTGCTCACAGAGGAAAATACAGTGCAGATGCCTGCAGCATACAAGTGTCAAAGAAGAAAATGTGGCTGCGCCTACACTATACAAAGGGAAAGCGCTGACAAATGTGTTCATTCTCCTCTATTTAAGTATGTACTCAAAATCATTTTTTAAAATACTTTGCATCTTTCATTACTGACCTGAAAGAACCTTTATGTCACAAACACAGAGCACAAAATTAGCAAGCATGTAGAACACAAACATGCTACACTGCAAAAAAACCGACTGATTAAAGGTAGACTTCACCAAGATTGTTTTGAGCTGTATCTTTACACAGGTGGTAGCCCCTGAAACATGAGTGAAGATTGGGGACCCAGGTCCTCCATAAAAACACATTTCTTATCCAAATATTATAAGGCTCTCTCCCTCCTCCCCCAGTTTTTAAATATAAAAACCATATCTAACAGTAGGCAGAGATATTACAAGTCTCATAAGACAAGCAGACCGGGACTGGACCAGTGTTCAAATGTGTGTCCTTTAGTGAAAACACAGATGCTTCTTCATTCAAAGCAGATTGTGGCTGAGGTTATCTAGCTTATGCTTTTCAGCAAGAAGAAAAACACATGTTGGAAGGTTGCATTGTAACACTCCCTTCTTGCGTGATATTCTGAATGCCAAGAAATAACTGCAGAATAGAGACAAAGCAGGCTGTTCCCCAAAACAGAGCAACCCATTTGTGCAAGAGCCCTTATGCCTCAAAAAATGAGGAATCTTGTGCAAAGGGTTTTTTTTCCCAACAAATGGCCCTGTCTACACAGGCTTTTTATTGCAAAAAACTCTTCTGCAAAAAGGATCGGAAGAAGATATGCAAATGAGAGCACGAGAGATGCAAATGAGCACTCCATTTGCACTCCCTCTTCCGCAAAACGCCCGCAGTGTAGACATAGCCTGACTGTGGAATAACTGTGAGCACAAGCTTGCTTACAGTGTGCCTTGCCTGAAGGAGAACTCCTGAGGATTTAAAGGGATAAATTCCATATTTAACAATAACTTTTAATATACCAGACACGTGACCCACAGGTGTGGTGTGGGTGTATAGAGTGGGAGGCGTGGGGAACGGAGAGGGACAGGTGGCATAGATGTAATTCAGGCAGCCCAGAGCTCCAGAATCAATTTAAATATTTACATTGTCAGGAAAAGAAATCTACAGCCAAGCTGTATTACTAAAATTCCTGTGCAGGGTCTGTCACCACATGTCACACTAATGAGGCAATGTAGTTCCTGTTTTCTTTTCAGTTCAGCTAGACAGGCAAAAATTGCAATGCTGAATTCAGCTCATATAAAGTTCTGCCCACTTTGCATTTACTGTAAACGTACGGGAAGGAGGAGGGTCTTGCGGTCAATCGGGAGATCCATGTCTTATTGTTGGCTCTTCCATGGCTCTAATTTGTACTTCAGCAGGACCAAAAGCCCCCTCCTGCAGCCCATGCTTACTGCTGTATGAACAAGTAGTAATAAGACAGCTCCTGCTCTAACGAGCTTGGGAAGTAACTAACGATGGGTAGATGAACAGACATGGTGAAGGGAGGGAAGATGAGCTCAGGATAAGAAAAGCAGTATGATCTGATGGGGAGGATGCTGGATTGGGACCTGGTTTCAACTCCTAGCTCAGCCACTGACCTGCTGAGTGACCTGGACAAATCAACTTGGTGTTTCTGCTTCACATCCCGCACTTTGTCCTCCCAGTTTAGTATGTGGCAAGGATTGTCTCTGGTGTTGCACAGAGCCAGGTTCATAACAGCTACTTTCGGTAGACAGGATACTGGGCTAGATGGGCCTTTGGTCTGACCCAGTACGGACATTCTTATGTACTGCAGTTCAAATGAGAAAACCTCCTAGTTCAGCTCAAACTTGAACATAAGAATGGCCATACTGGATCAGACCAATGATCCATCTAGCCCAGTATCTTGTCTTCTGACAGTGGCCAATGCCTGGTGCCCCAGAGTGAGTGAACAAAACAGGTAATTGTTGAGTGATCACATCCCTGTCATCCATTCCCAGTGTCTGACTCACAGAGGCTAGGGACACCATCCCGGCGCATCCTGGCTATTAGCAATGATGGACCTAACCTCTATGAATCTATCTAGTTCTTTTTAGAACCCTGTGACAGTCCTGGTCTTCACAACCTCCTCTGACAAGGAGTTCCACAGGTTGACTGTGCACTGCATAAAGAAACACTTTTTGTTTGTTTTAAACCTGCTACCTAATAATTTTATTTGGTGACCCCTAATTCTTGTGCAATGGGAACAAGTAAATCACTTTTCCTTATTCACTTTCTCCACACCTGTCATGATTTTATAGACCTCTATCACATCTTCCCTGCCGGAGTTGGATCAATAGGCACTGCTCTGTAGGCATCTTTGCAGGGTACTGTTTTGCAGAATCATAAGTACGTAATTTCATACTCTTGCCTCAGCTTTCTGTAAAAAAGAGAATTCTCACCCATCTCCCTGGGGTGCTTAATTGACTCTGTTAATTTACCAGATCATCAGATGGAAGGTGCTATTGCTTCTGTGTGTTGTGTGTGCCACTCTGACACCTCAGTTAAATACGGGACACACAAAACAAGATGTCAGGTTTAAATTGCGGAGAGGGCTGTTTTTATGTTTGTTTGTTAATGTAACCATATCTTACTATTGCAAGATCATAAGTTAACACTTATTTTAAGCATAAATAAAAGTCAGCGGTATATTGGCACGTGGCCCAGGCTTGTTGCTAATTTGAGCTGGTGCAGCTTCATCGACTTGGTTGGAACAGCACCAGTTTACACTAAAGAAGGATCTGGCCCATTGTGTGACTGCATCTCCAATGGTAGTAAAAAGCTTCATCCAGTTTGTTTGAGAAGTAAAGCTAGAACAGCTGCTAGCTCTCTCTGCCCCTTTGAGAATACATCTTAGTGTTCAGGCGAGCCATCAGCCTCCACAGGTGCCTGGGAGAGGTGTGGAGCGGGTGACTCCACACTCCTGGAAGGGGAGGGGCCTCATGCAGAAGGGGTGGAGCTTGGGCACCCAGCACTCATTGCTGCCCCAGCTGCTGTGTGTGTACCATCCCCCCCCCCCAGCATGTTGTGTGGTGCTCCGATTTAAAGGGCCCAAGGCTCTGGTCACTATTGTTGCTGCAGCAGCAGTTGGGAACCTGGGGATCCTTTGAATCACTGAGCCCTGGTACAACTGCCCCCTTTGCCTCCCCTGTTGGTGGGCCTGCTCGTGGATTTCCCTTATCGTGAGAGGACACTGAAATCCGTGTCTTGGGGGAGGCCTGTCTGCAGTGGTGCTAGAACTAGGAATGCTCCTGTATGTACCCTCTGGATTGATCGGGAGTGGGGGGCTGGAAACCTGCAGAGCCAGACTCAGCATGGGGGCTGGGAGACGGGAGCCAGCGGCAGTCCCAGGACAGGCTTTGGGCACCAGCCTGGATCCCACGTTAGTCAGTTAACTGGTTAAACATTAGGTAAACCTAAAGTTCAACCAGTTAACTAACTTACCAGGGTTGTACATCCCTACCTGGGCCTTTCTTCCAGTTTCCTGTGGTCCTAAAGCTCATGCTTCAGCCTGTTGCTTGCAGGGCCCAGGAAGGAATGCCTCAAGAGTGGCCGCAGCTGGAGATGGGACACCAGGCAGGTGAACCAGGGCTCTGAGGCAGCGCCACCGAGCATTGTGGTTGGGCGGTGCTTTACTCACACTCAAAGTTTAACTGGTCACCAGGAATTTTCTCCCCAGATGGGCAGTGACGTGGGTTATGGAGTGTTCTTCTGCAGCATGGACTGTGGGTCCGTTGTTGGGATTATCTTGGTGTATCTCCAGCAATTCCCTGTCATTCCAGGAACCTCAGCCATTGGGCCCTTCCTGTCCTCTGCTTGTGGCAACGGGTAGTTTACTCTGCTGTGGGCTGTCATATTTTGGTGGCCGGGTTTCACATGCAGGTGCTGGTGGCCTGTGATACTCAGGAAGTCAGACTAGATGATCTGGAGGTCCTTTCTGGCCTGGAGATTTTATGATGCCTGAGAAGATTTTATTTTGTTTTTCCTGCGGCACCTCTTTAAAGGAGTGAAGTGAGAGGGATGGACTGTTAGTGATGATGGGCCGTCTGGAAGGTTCACTGTCTCATGTAGGAAGGCATGCAAAAAAGGCAACACTCGGTGCCCTCACTCTAGCATTGTGCAGCATGCTAAAATGGTTGCCACCACCTCCGAAGTGGCTACAATTCAGTTGTAGCATCAGGATATAGGAGGGAATTCTCCCCTTGGCTATGCCCCTGTACACCACTGCAGCAGTGCATAGGGTCTTAAAATCTCTGTGGGCCAGGCTATTCTCCTGGAATAGGCACTGTTGAGGAATCCTAGGCTTCCCTGTGCATCCTCCCTCATAAGCCATCATGGTGGGTATGTGTGCTGGTGGCAGGGCTGGGTGCTGGAAGGGGCTTATCACAGGGGGAGGAAACAAGTTCTTATAGACACCAAGGGCTCTGCAAATATCAGTTCTTTGAAGGTCATTATTCAGACATACCAAGACAAAGCTAGTCCCTGAATAGTCCCAGAGCTCCCATGCCCAGAGGTGCTCCTCGTCATGGCTGGACACCTCTGCTGGATGTAGTCATGGCCGCACTCCCGTTCTCTCGTTTGCAGTGGTTTGTGTCTCTCCAGGCACACCTCAGGCTCGGGTGTGTGCAAAGATGGAAACTGTGATGATAATGGTGAACCTCACATGCTGTGTCTTGGTGGGATGGAATGGGGATGTGTGGTCTAGTTGTCCGAGGAGGACTGGGATCCAGGAACTCTTTGAGAATTCATTAGTGCCAGGGTTGATGCAGATTCCATCTGTGTCTTTGAGCAAGTCATTGAACCCCTCTGCCTCAGTTTCCCCACCTGTACATAGATATAACACCCTTCCAATGTGGAAAGGTATTAGGAAGAAGAACTTAGTAACTTCTTTAAAGTGCTCAGAAAATGGAAAGTGCCAGAAATGCCAAGTAATAATTGTAACACACTGCATGCAAATTGGAGGTGGAAGCACAGGTTGCAGGAGGGAAGAGTTTGGAGGAGATGACAGGAAGCCAGTCTGTGTGCTCATGGCTTGAATTACCCAGCAGATGGTACATGTTAATATCTGCTCCAGTCACTTCTGTCCAGAGAGTATCTTGCAATGTGTGTCGAGATTATTATGCTGCTTGTGGGGATGAGCTTAGAAACCGACTGATCCTTACATAAGTCACTGTTCCTTTGCCCTGAAAGTGAATGGGCCGGGACATTTGCCTGAAAATGAAATGCATCCTTAATGAGGCTTTTCCAGTTCTTTATACTATCAGCTGATTAAGTGGTTGAGATTGCAGTTATATCAACAATCATTAGTGAGAGTCAGAAAGGAAATTGCTATACAAAACAAACAGGCATTCAGAGTGAGCGAATCCCTTTTGGATGCACTCGGCAAGAAGCTTCACAATGTAATTTCCAACTGAAGTTAAGTATCCACGTGCACCTGCAAAGGATAAAAGTAATAGGCGGATGCAAAATTGCTACATACTACTCCATTAACTTGATGCACTGAGTGCACTGCCTGCCCGGAGTTTCAGTGTCAAGCTTTAAGGATGTAATTTAATGCAAATGAAAGATTTGTGTTTCATATGCATGCTTTATTTTTTTGGAGGTGGCTCCCATTTAAGTGACTTGAGAGCCTTCAAATTCCCCATATTGCACATTGCATGCTTCTGAAGATATTTAAATGTCCTCCCTCTTCAGTAAGGTTTCTATCTACCTTTTTAATGAACAACAATCAAAAGATCTTATTAATATTTCTGAGGTGTCTCATGAGAACTTGAAACACCAGCCAAATCTTTCAAGTGCAACAAGAAAAGGCACAGCCCTTAAAATAATCCATTTCCTTGACAATCCGTCAAATGCAAACTTCTTGGAGCTAGCCCGATAACCGTTTATTATATTTTAAAGCAAAAACGACAAAGTCATCCTTAGTTTAAAAAATGGGAATTGGAACTTATTTTTGCCCTCTGCTCCATGGCATAGATTCATTCAGCCCGTTTCACTATTAAAATTGGGAGCTTGCTTCCATGCTAGAGGGTAGAGTTCTCCTGCTGTGCAAAGGGACTGACAAACAGAGGCTAGGGACACCATTCCTACCCATCCTGGCTAACAGCCTTTGATGGACTTAGCTTCCATGAATGTATCTAGTTCTTTTTTTGCACCCTGTTAAAGTCCTGGTCTTCAGCACATCCTCATCCTCTGGCAAGTTCCACAGGTTGAGCAAGTGCTGCATGAAGAAAGACTTCCTTTTGTTTGGTTTTAAACTTGCTACCTATTAATTTTCATTTGGTGACCCCCTAGCTGGTGAATAGGCCAATGTGAGTCCTATTTTGAGGGTTTAAAGAAGGGGTGGGAAATGATTTTTGGCTGGGAAGGGCTACTCCAAGAACTTGGTAAGTGATCAAAGGCCACATTCTTCCATAATATTAATGGAGGCTGGGCAGGGTGTGGGATGCAGGTTGGGTGAAGAAGGGAGCTTGGAGTAGGGGTTTGGGGTGTGGGTGGTGTGGTGTAGGATCTGGAAGAGAGTTTGGGGTGAAGGAAGGGTTGTGACCAGGGCACAGGATTGGGATGGAGGAGGGGGGTGCACAGTCTGGGAGAGAGTACAGGTATGGTGTGGGAAAGGATTCTAACATGTAGGAGGGGATATAAAGCCTGGGAAGGGATTGTGACCTGGTGCAGGGGCTGCAGTTATGATCTAGGGCAGAAGGGGGTTGTGACCTGAAGCAGGGGATTAGGATGCAGGGTCTAGGAGGGGTATGAGCGCAGGAGAGGCAGTGCAGAGGGTTTGGGAGGTGACCTGGGGCAGGAGTGGAGGGGGAAGGAAGGGATGGAGTGCCACATGCAGGCTGCCAGCCAACAGCTCAGTGACACCCTCAGACAGGCTCCCTGCCTTTCACTCCCCATACTCCACTTAGATCCTCGCGGTCTAGCCATACCCTATCGGGAAAAGAAATGCAAAATGTGCTCCGCATTTTGCGTCTCTTTTTCCAATATTTTTGTCAGAAGAGGCTTTTCCGAAATGTGGCCTATCTTGACTTCCACTTTCAAAAGTCCCCTTCTGCCTTGTGGAATGAGGAATACAGGGGCTTCTAAAAGAGTGACGTTTGCTCTTCCGCACAAAAAAAAAAGGAAGAGCAAATGCATTTCCTGGACACGGCAGAGTTTTTAAAAAACCCTGCAGTCTAGCTGTATCTTCGAGTGGCTGGCTGTAGAGGCCATATGCTCTGTGTGCTGCATGTCCTTTGCGGGAGGGGGCAGTTCGTTGTGTGCTTCCTGAAGCTCACATAGCTACCATTGGCTGATTTCCGGCTAAAATTTTGTGGGTGAGCACAAAATCTAAACAAACCCAGGTTTTATTCAACCCAAACTGGCCCCTTTCTCCTTTTGAGTTGCCAAAAATTTACTTTCAGGTTGACTTTCTGCAAATGGGAGCGGGGCGGGGAAGCTGTTCTTTGTACAGCCCTGCTATTTATAAGGCAAAGGGGGGCAATTAAAGCAGCCAAAGATTCTGTACAATGAAATGTGGTAATAGCTTTGTGCTTGGACAATCCTGCTTCCAATAGCGTCACCCTGTATAACTTAAAAGGAATTTTAAATATGAGTAATAACTTTTATTTCGAGGCCACTGACCTTCTCTCCAGTGGAGTAGAACATGTTGGAGGACAAAAGCAGGAAGCAAACGGAAGCTCTCTAGAAGGTGGAGAGACTAAAAATCAGTTAGCCCTGACTGGGGCGGGGGAAAGTGGCATTTCCACTGGAGGTGAAGAACGGAAGGAAATCCCTTGGCAGCTAGTACACCTTACACAGATGAATATTTGATGTCTTTGCAAATAAAAATGGATGGTTTTGTAGTTTTGGCTGATATATCCACATTCCCTGTAGAGTCTGAGGGCCTGTTGCTGTTTGTCATGTTAATGGAGCTATCACATAGGTCCCTTTCTGAAAGGGCTTTTCTCATGGGCTGTGTCCAGACTCAGGGGTTCTTTTGAAAAAAGTAGCCTTTTTTCAAAAAAACTTCACCTGCGTCTAGACTACAGCCGCGTTCTTTCGAAATTAAATCGAAAGAACGCAGTTTTTCTTTCGACGGCGGTAAACCTCATTTCACGAGGAAGAACGCCTTTTATCAAAAGTGCTCTTTCAAAAAAAGGCGTTCTTGAATGCCAACAGGGCTTTTTAGAAAGAGAGCATCCAGACTCACTCACTGCTTTCTTTCGAAAAAGCGGCTTGCTTTTTCGAAAGTTCCGCTTGCAGTCTAGACGCTCTTTTTCGAAAGAGGCTCTTTCGAAAGAGGCTTGCAGTCTAGACATAGCCATCGTGGGGGAAGGAAGCAAAGTGTCTTGTTGATGTTCCTTTGTGTTCTGTCTCTGTGCCTGGGAAAAGCCCTAAGAGTTCTCATACTTCCTCCCTCTCAAGGCTTCTATTGCAACCACCATTCTCCCAGACAGGCAGTGAGGGTGGGTACTGCCCCGTGGAACTCTAGTGCTGACCTCCACACAACATTCTGGCCAGGGCAATGTAAAACTAAACCAAGGCGGTTGCACCCTTTCAGGTGTGCCATAGTGTTTTCAGACACAGTGGAGAGAGGGAGAGGACTGGCAGCTAATAGGCGATGGCTTTTGTAGCCAGACATAGCGGGGAAGATTTGGGCTGGTCCCTACCTTACAGTGCTAGTGTAATGTGCCCCTTAGGATAGTGCATTGGGGTGAGATTCAAGAAACCTTGAGTGGTATTCTCAGTTCTGCTACTGGACTGCTCATAGTCCTTGGACAAGTCATGCCACTGCTCATTGCCTCAGTTTCCTCATCTGTGAAATGGAGGTAACTGTACCTTCTTTTTAAAACACAGTGAGATGTATTGAAGGAAAGCACTCTGTAGGAGCTAGGTCTAACTGCTGTGTAATGGTACCCAGGGTTGTATTGTCAGCAGAGACTGAGCCCTGGACCTGAACAGCTAACTTCAAGGAGCCTCTGTTTGTTTGAGTTAATCGGGGTCCCCATGGTATAATGCTTGACATGATAATGGCCACACCGGGACAGACCGGTGAGAGGATTATTCTAAGAGGGGTGGGCGAGATTCTGTGGCCTGCGCTGTGCAGGGGGGTCAGACTAGATGATCATAATGGTCCCTTCTGACCTTAAAGTCTATGAGTCTATGAGACCAATGGTCCATTTAGGCCAGTGCCCTATCTTCAGACAGTGGCCAATGCCAGGTGCTTCCGAGGGAAGGAACAGAACAGGGTGACTATCAGGTGATCCATCCTCTGTTGTCCACTGTTAGCTTCTGGCAGTCCCAGGTTAGGGACACCCAGAGTACAGCTTGGGTAATAGCCTTTGATGGACCCATCCTCCATGAACTTTGCTAATTCTTTTATGAAACCACTTGTACTTTGGTCTTCACAACATCCCCTGGCAACAGATTTCAAAGGATGACTGTGCATTGTGAGACACAGTACTCATTGGTTTGTTTTAAACCTGCAGCCCGTTTGTTTCATTGAGTGACCCCTGGCTCTTCTGTTATGTGAAGGGGTAAATAACACTTCGTTACTGATACCCTTGGGGACATGCAAATTCCCCATGTCAATCAGACTGGAGTGACTGCTCATTTTTGGGTAAGCTTTCCATGTGTGGCAAGACTGAGGGGAGGGCTTGTGATGTTTGGTTTGTTTTCCTGGAAGTTTATCGTTCAGCAATTTGGGAAGCATTGCTTTACAGCAGGGCTACTCAACTTTGGAAACTGACAGCCATGACTTAAGTGTGGTTGCATAGACATGCAAACATATATGCAAATAGCTTCTTTCACACTGACAGGCATGAATACAAGGCACTTCCCACAATGCCCCGGCACTCTCTGCACCTCCTCCCTGGAGGCTA
The DNA here is from genome assembly GCF_052426305.1 of Pelodiscus sinensis. Taxonomy (NCBI): domain Eukaryota; kingdom Metazoa; phylum Chordata; order Testudines; family Trionychidae; genus Pelodiscus; species Pelodiscus sinensis. The sequence continues at coordinate 9,109,885 of NC_143057.1, forward strand.
GAAATGCCGACACCCTGTACTTGTCTGTTCCAGCCGGCCTGGCCGCTTGCATCTTTCAATGCTCACCTACCTGGGAGATGCCTCGCCGTTGCGGAGCGTGTTCTCAGTGCAGGCCACATTCAAAGGATCCCACATGTTGAGCCCTGTGTAAGCCCAAACCACCCCGCGGGCCGCAAAGAAATGGGCTGTATGTGGCCCGTGGGCCATGGGTTGATTAGCCCTGCTTTACAGCATCCAGTAATAATGTCTGTCTTCCTTCCAGGGCTCTCTCTTAAGGGGGCAAGAGGTCTGGGGCACTCCACCTCTGTTCACCTTCACTCCATCCCTGCTCCACCCTTTCCCTCCCAGTCCTGCCCTGCCCCTGCCCCCAACACCCCCGCCTTTGCCCTCTTCCATGCACAATATAGTGGGGGCCAGGTGGCAGCAGGAGTGCCCCCCAAGGGGTCGCCCCTCTCCCCACCTGAATTCATCATGGTTGCAGGAGCCAGAGCAATCCAGCAGCCTACTCCGCCCTGCTTTTTTGTGGCCAGCCTGCTGCCGTGGAGAAACAGAGCACAGTGAGCTGGGAGAGGGTGGCGGAGTGGGGCAAAGCAGGCTGACAGGCTGCTCTGGCTTCTGCTGCGGCCGTGAGAGGGTGGGAAGGGGCAACCCCTGCTGTCGCTCCATGCCAGACCCATCCATAGGATGGTTGAGACAGGTGCTGAGGGGCCCCCAAACCACAGGGCCTGGGGTGGCTGCCCCAAACCATCCTATGTACAAGATGTCTCTGCTTCTTTCTCTCTTGGATGTCACAATATAGCAGGATGGCTTGGCTGGTTTACATTGCTTGTGTCCAGGGACATAGGGCAAAAAGAAGTCACTGTTTGGGACTGGACATATACATTGGACAGGTATTCTGAAGGTTTGGTATCACTTTGTTCTCCATCTCCTGCCGCTGTCAAACAACCAATGTCACAACATTTCAGCTAAGTGCAGACTCCAAGACACTCCATACAGAATATCTCCAAGATTGATGCAAACAGACTGGACTGTTATGTAGCTGGTGCCCTAGAGGTGGTTCTCTATGGCAATAACACTAGGTTTCTACCGTGTGAAGGCAATTTCTGCCCTGAAGAGTTGACACCTGAAATAAAGAAAGGGAATCCGTGATGGAATTTTTCATGATCACCTAGCAAAGCTGTGACTAGAGCTTCTATCTTGTGACTCCCCAAGGGCAGCGCTCTGGCCACTGAACTACAGGATCTCTCTGCAAGGTCGGCTACTGAACAGCAGCTGCAAAGGCCACTTTAGGCAAACTTTGAGTAGGTAACGAGTAAATCTATCGGTACAAAATGGAAATGTGCTCAGCAAAGAAGTGTGCAAACTGTATAAGGTGGTTGGAATAAGTGAAGAAAATGAATAAGATAACCCTTCTCAGAACTTCTTGTGTACCACGGTAATGAGCTTGTATACTCTGATTAGGCCAGGAAAAGGCTCTGATGAATGGATGACGTGGCCTAACAGAAATTCCCCTTCAGGGACATCTTAGTGAGCTAAATTATGTGTATTTTACGAGGATTGAGGAGCCCAGTTGTCCTTTTCCTCACTTTGGTGGAAATCAGGAATCCCTCCATCTCACCTGACGTAGTAACATCAGTGTAAAACTGGCTGAAGTGAGCAGAGAATCAACCCTGGTGGTAGCTGCATGCTTAAGCAGGCAGGTAAAAAAACCAAAACATTATTGGAGCACTCCACAGCACCGATTTCATTCTGTCAGAATCCTGGCTAAGCAAACTTTGTAGCTCAACCAAGAAAAAACAAATTGGTTTCTACTGCATTCACCTAATGCAGATGAGACCATAGGAAGCAGGTTCTTACCTGATCATCAAAGATGGTCTCCTGGGGTCTGGTTCTGCCCCTGCAGAATATAAAGACTCCCCATTTATTTCAATGGGAGTTACTCCTATTCTGTAGCAGAAAAATAGGGCCCCTGTAGTGATAGTGAAGACTATTAAGCCAGCACTGAAGGACAATAAATTGCATTAGATAATGAGACTAGGGATGGGATACATGCAAACTTCATGTCTTGATTTGTGCACGAATCCACTGACTACAGTAGTGTTTGGGGTCACTCTGCGTTAGAGGATTTTTTGTTTGGTCTTTTAAATCTGGAGAGTGATCTAGCTGGCAGTATTCCAGTGAGGTCTAGGAATATGCAAGGAACTGGACTGGCTTAGACACAAAGGCCTGTGATTTATTTTTTTCTGTGTAAATGAGACACCAAATTGTCTGTGAGTCCTTCTCTTGGGACTTGTATGGAGAACATAATCCTGGAAAAGCAATGCTAAAATGTGCAAAACCTCAGTCTCTAAGGGCATATGTCAGGCTACCGCTCATCAGCCATGGACAGACATGTACAATCAGATACTCTAAGGAAAGGCAAAACACTATGCAAAGGGTCAGGGAGCACAAGGTCTTTAGAATAACCTTCCACCTTCAGCCAAACAGCTCAGAGCATTGTGGGACGTTATGCCGTTTGGAGGAGTCATTGGAAGATCGATTGTCCAGAAGCACAGGGAATTCATGCTGCTCTAGGTGAGCTGATGGTGATGAATAATCTCTCATTTTCTATTACAGAAAAATGCTATATTAGGCTCTGGTTTAGTTATAAAATTACAATGGTTTGTTCCAGCTCCCCTTCCCACACCTCTCTTGCTAATTATTGCCTCTAATATTTATCAAGTTCACCAGCAATTAATTAGTCTGATTTTAAAAGTCATATTAATATTTTTAAATATTACTTTACGGACACGTCTTCAATACAGCCTGAAACTGTCTAAAGAAGGCAATTTGGTAATGTCAGAAAAAATTTTAACTTTTTTTTCAAATTGGAAGATTCATTGAACCGATGTTAATTTCTGAACACTTTCACTTTAGACTAAGGGTACGTCTAGACTACATGCCTCTGTCGCCAGAGGCATGTAGATTAGGCTACCCGACATAGTAAAATGAAGCGGAGATTTAAATAATCGCTGCTTCATTTAAATTTCATGGCTGCCGCGCTGAGCCGACAAACAGCTGATCAGCTGTTTGTTGGCTCAGCGCGATAGTCTGGACGCGCGGGTGTTGACATCAAAGGTATTTGTCGACCACCCAGGTAAACCTCATCCCAGGAGGTTTACCTGGGTGGTCGACAAATACCTTTGATGTCGACACCCGCGCGTCCAGACTATCGCGCTGAGCCAACAGCTGATCAGCTGTTTGTCGGGTCAGCGCTGCAGCCATGTAAATTTAAATGAAGCAGCGATTATTTAAATTGCCGCTTCATTTTACTATGTCGGGTAGCTTAATCTACATGCCTCTGGCGACAGAGGCATGTAGTCTAGACATACCCTACTAGTTGCATTTTCTGAGTAATAGCTTACTCAGACAATTCTGTAGTTGCTTTCACAGCATGAGAATTTACACCTGACCTTAATTCCATTGACACTGTTCACATCTGACACAAAATATGCAAGGTATATCATTTTGGCTTTCAGCACTTCAGAAATACCTTGTGGCTGTGTCTAGACTGGCCAGTTTTTCCGGAAAATCAGCCGCTTTTCAATTCAATACTCAATTCTGTGTTTGACAGACACAATGTAGAGGAGAAAGGGAGCAGGAACAGTAGGTGGAATATGGCTTTTGTTGTCTTTAGAGCACTGAATAGCTGATCAGTCACAAATGGATATTTTAACAGACACATGGTACCTGGTTCACATTCCCAGTCAGGGACATCACCAGATGAGGGTGGAATTGTGGTCACCGCTTTCTGAATGTGCTGATGCAGTGCAGCTGACTTCAGGATCTGATGAAAAGCCAAGTGAATAAGAAAGATCAGAGAGAGGAAGGAAGGGTGGAAAGAAACAAAAGGAAGAGAGCAGAACTGGATCTTGCATGGCTTTGTAGTGCTGGCAGTTGTATATCGCTGCTGAAGACTGGACATCATGGTGATGGGATTTGTAGGGCTCACAGGTGGAAAATTAAAACTCATTAAACAAGACCAAAGCCAAATGGCTTTTTTTCTCTGGAAAAATTCTTTCAATCTGGTCTGCTCCTTCTATTTTGAGGTCAGGAAAGAGAAGAGAAGATGAACCGGTGAAAGGACAGAGGAAGAGAATGTGGGGTTTTTTTTTTTTTTTTTTTGCATTTTTATGGAAACCTCCAGAGAAAAATTAGGCGGCATGGTTCATTATTTTGTCTGCTGATTAGGCCAGTTATCGGACACATCCATTTTGATTCTTAATTTTCAGCTCCACATCTTGTTTTTAACAAGCATAATTTCAATAAAATCCTCATATCCTATCAAAACCCCTTTTTGTGTTTGACCTAAGCTAGTTTGTCTTTTATGCACCTGTCTATATATTTTAAATCATTTAAAAACAACCTGATTCATTTTCTATGGTTAATTTCTAAGTAGGCAAGACGTTATTGTCGTGTTCTATGAACGTGCACATACCTCTGACACTTAATTTTACAAGCAGGGTAACTTTTTTTAGGTTCAATAATCTCTCAACTTCTGATAATTAGTCAAAAGAATGGTGATGAGTTCAAGGTGGGAACTGGATTCAGAACCCCACCGCATTCCTCTCCATATTGGCAATTTTCTTTAGGCAGAAATAATCATTAATGCTTAAACAGCTAGGCTGGATTTAAACTGGTGATCTGCAGGTGAAAGGTTCTGAGGCATCTAATCCTTGAGCTAGGCACTAGCCCATTTAACTTTATACATGATTAGAAGATTTATCCAGGTCCTTAATATAAATACATTTTTTTAAATCAGTGTTCTGGGGTGGGACTGGAGATGAGGGGTTCAATATACAGGCTGCCCTTGAGAGAAAGGACTAACCCCAACCCTCTCTCACTGCAGCAGTTTGGGGACCCTTTTTGAGAAGCACCACTCCGTGGCCGATGAAGCTCCAGTGGGCACAGTTTGTGGAGGGGTGCATGTCCCCCAAATGAAAGGAATACAGACAAACAGACATACAATCTCTCTGTACTATATAGTAGCTAGCTGACCTTTTGTCCATCCCTGCTGGCCCAATGGGGTTGTATCTGCCCTTGGCCACATCTCTGGCCCTTGCTAACTCCACATGGTCATTCTGCAATACAAATCCCTACCAGACCCCTCCCTTTCCATTTTATGAGAAACAATCAAATTCCACACGTGCCAACCCTGACCTTGCTTTAAGTTCTGAGAAGAGGAAGCTGCATTATTAAACTTGGTGGTCCCAGCACTTACTGTTTAGAAGTTCTTGAACAGACTGACTTACAGATGGACAGTCAGAGATGCATGTTTCTAAAGTATGTAGTACGATATCTCCCTCTGCATTTGCATCATGATGAAGGCTATGATTTTAGCATAGGTATTTAATTAAAGTTTGGACAACAAATCAGATTTATAGAAGCTCGGGCCCCGGCACCATGGGGTTGAGTTACTGGAATTTTCAGGAATTTATGGAGGTCGCCTAAGATTACAGACTCCATGATTTCTGTGACTGACTCCTAGCTTTAATCATGATACAGTTTCTAATGGCATGAACACCTTACTATTTCTACTTCACATAGGGCATTGATCAAGGTTTGATCTCAGGACTTCTGCCCCAGAACACAATCCTGTGTCTGAGCTACAGGAGCATCTGTCAGACATATATTAGGCTCTGTGGGCCAGCCAGCAAGTGACATAATTATTTCTGGGACATCAGGAGAATGTTGGGTTTTAGGGTTCCTAGATTCTGCTGCTGGCTCTGGGAAGTGAATGTGATCTGCTGACTATATCTGGGGTTACAAGTAGCATAGCCAAGCACTCATATCTATTAATGAAAAGCACTATTTGTGACTGTGCTCTGTGATTGGGGTATATGATCTGTCACTCTCCTCTCATCCCACCTATATTCACTATGCCAAATTACCATTAAGGAGACAGCATTTCTAACATACATCAAACCTGGAAAGGTTCCATAACTAAACTGGCTAACTGAATGCATTACACATTTCCTAAATGGCATCTATTCTATCCCTTGCTTTTCATGCATAGATCCATTTGGTACTTCCTATTCCTGTAGATCAGTTGTGGCACTCATCTTTAAACCACAGGTTCATGTCTCTTGGTGCAGTGTAGTGGAGAGATTCTAAAAATATTTCTGTATTATCTTATAATAGCTAAAATGACATTATGAAATGACAAAACAAATCTATTATTTACAGCGCAGCTGGAATGAATTAATCCCTTGGAAGGATGAGCATGTAAGCAACACGACACTTGATGCTGGCTCATTAGCGTGACTCCAAGGTCGTGCTATTGACCTGATTCTAAAAGGTTAGACACGTCAAAGTTGAGTTATTGGAAAACTTTGGCACAAGGAGGGGCAATTCCAGCCCTGGTGGTAATTGGTGCCAATGTGCTGACTGCAAGGGAAGTTGCAGGTCTTCCAGGTCTGAATTTGGTTCTCGGTGTATCTCCGGTTTTGTTTTTAAATGAACTTGTCTTTAAATGCTATGGTAGAGAGGCAGAATGAGTCTGCAGTTCCACTGTCTTTTATCCTGTGCTGCAGTAGCAAGTGAGCAACAACAGCTGTGCTCTTTAAAAGGGTTTATCACTTTGTTCCCCGAAAGAGGTCACTTGTGGGGCAGGTAATTTTTAGTACTGATAAATTATTAGGCAACATACGCTACTGTGCTGCCTAAGAACATTGTATCTATGGTAGTGGTAGGACTTATTCACTAATGCTTAGAGTGAAAGATCTTGTCTGTTACTCTCACTGGAGACCACCCAGGGTTACACTAGTATGGGTTTATTTCCACAAGGTAAAACTAAAGAGGAGAAAGCAGCCACCAAAGGTTTAATCTAAAGACACACACACTCTCTCATTCCTGCCCTCAGGCACTCACACACGTACACAGACATATGGCAGAAGGAACCAAGGCATGTGGATCCTGGAGGGTCTGTCTGCTCATCATGGCTGGGGAAGCTAGTCAGGAGGAGAGACACTGAAGAAGAGCTTCTCAGGAGCAGAGAAAGGAAAAGAGAGTCTCACATGTGCTCCCTCTCTTTATATAGTGTCTGAATGGCTCCTGTGACTCATTCACAGCATCATCAGGGAGCATGCCCAGACTGTGATGACTCATTGAAATGTGCTCCATTCTTCCCAGTCTTCTTCAATCACACTCACACTCACACTCTCTCTTCATTCACCCAGGGGAGAATGCAGCTTAGGGAAAGTTACAAGCAAGGTGGCTGAGAGTTACAAAGATACAAAGTTCTTTTCAACTTTCCCTTACGGTACTTGTTGACTATCGGTCTTGTACCAGTATTTAGCCTTAGTTGGGTTGCTTGGGAATGCAGCCCAAAACGGGTGGTAAACTCCATCTAAAGATTACAAAGTTACAGCTTACAGTAAGTTTCTGATTTACACAGATTACAAAGTTTGACAAAGATCACACTAAGTTGCAGTTTAAAACCTTACAGTTTGGTGTAGCTTTGGAAAATCCATGTATATAAATCAAGTAAGCTCAGGTGGAGGCTTTTTTATGCAACAGTCTGGGGGGAGGGAGGACGATGACACAGCTGAGCTGTATTTGACCAGGGCAGGCAGGCGGTGCTCACCTGGTGCTCAGTAAGCTCACGGGGACTGAACTTAGGTTGCCATTTTGGAGAGGCAACTGTACAGGTGGGGTGAGGAATGCTGGTGAGGAAGGGATGTCAGGTGAGCAGCTGATTGGCTAGCATGGCTAACAGCTGCAGCTAAGCTAGTGCAGAGAAGAAAATTGGAATCACCTGGTAGTGAGCAGGAGTTAAGTGGCTGGCCTAAGGGAAAGCAGGAATGGTAGATCACAGAGGACCAGAACAGCTGGCTCCCTTTTTTTAAAAGGCTTATCTCAAAGTATGTGCACTACTGTTCAATGATTTCTGGCCCAATGGGGCTAAACGGTTAATCTAGAGGAAACTGCACAACAGCATAAGGCTGGTGAAGGTTGCTTGCTGATTTACTCTAGTTCTAGGTATGCGGAGTCAACCAAACACATTAATTTGGCTAGCATAGAAATGCTTACTGCTGTCTCCATACTTTCACCCTAATTGCAGGAGAGCACTTCACAAGAGTCACCCAGTGTTCTGCTCCACTTTTAATTTCTCCAGCGCTCAAATAATTATCCACACCTCATTCTAGGATCCTGCTGTTCAAATGCTGACCTTACACTAGACAAGCCCTCTGCACTCTGGTAGCTTACTTCTTTTTCTGTTGGAGAGAACGTTAGTTTGGCTATGCTTCTCACCTTTAGCTTTGCACTCTGGTTTGCAATACACTAACTGGTGTCTAAATTTATAGAGAGAGTCAAGTTCTGAATGCAGGGTTTCATTGAATGTGAAATACACCACAGATCACTTCACTGTTTCTCTTTCATTTTTAATGAAGAGAAAAGTAGCATACCAACTTATTCATACCTAACCACAGACAAGGTGAGAGGGACATAACTATACTTTTCAGATAATAAAAATGAGTCAGAGATTGTGGTCTCAAAAGAGATGTTCACAGAAAGTACTATATCAGATTATAATAAATCAGCAGAGCTGGCTGACATTTCATTAAGACTTATGAGGCTAAATTAATTGGCTAAGATGCTGTAGGATAGTCCATCTTGTACCTATCTTTTAAAAAAAGAACTATGATTGATCTTGGAATCTTCAGACTACTGGGCATTGCTTTTGGCCCAGGTACATTAATTGGAAAATATTATAGTTAGACAACAGTGCAGGAACAACCCAGAGCTGCTTTTGTAAAGGAAAATCCTCAAGTTAAATGCAGTCTCTTGGTTCAAAGACCTAACAAATTACCACCTAGTAGAAGTCCATGGAAATTATGTAGACTTGATTGCGTTTCCATTTTTACTAGCTCTGACATAGACATAATAACACGCTTGATCTTCAGTTTTCAGATCTGAAAGAACACAACTAATGTGGCTAGCATTAGCAGTTGTGCTTTATAGACTGCATAACCAAGTTCATGGATCTCAAATAGGATTTCCTTTGGTTAGTGTCTTATCTAGTGCATCTCTATATGGTAGTTATATTAGCCAAATATTTTTAAAGTACACAGAAAAATTAAGGTCTCTAGGCTTGTTTTTTAAGCTGCCAACTTCATGCTAGGCAATCTGTGACAAAGGTGTTACATCCTCCCCAGCAGGAAAGGTCCAGGTGATAGTGGGTCAATGAAGATGACAAAAAGACATTTTGTTGTTCTGCTCTCCACCGAAGACGAATCGTGAAAGTGGATTACTCCAATCAACTGAGTTGGCAGCTTAAAACACAAAACAGAAGGAAGATCCCCCCCCCCCCAAACACAAAGCAACTGATTATTTCTATGCTATTTGGACTCCCGAGTGCAAGGTTCCTAGGCATAAGCAAGAGATCCTCAGAACTTAGCCTCAGTTAGCCTTAAAGGTCATATAGGACTTGCTTCTTGTAGAACCAAGTATTACTTTTTGAAACTTAAGAAGAATCCATTTGTTTGTCTCTCTTTACCTGCTTTAACCTGGGAGATAATTCTACTTTCTTGTCCTCTAATAAATCTTCCTATAATTAATTAGGACTGGCTACAAGGACTGTCTAAGGTGCAACTGACCTGAATTAAAGGGACTGTCTCTCTCCCATCTGGTGAGTTACATAGCCATAGAGGTTTACAATATAACCACTCAAATATTGTGTTCCAATATATGATACAGATGCTGTGAGATTAATGTGTGCAGCAGCTCACAAGCATTCAGATAAATATAAAACCACATTCTCAGAGTTCTGACACCTCTTTTAGCAATACAGACACCAGGTGAGCTACACTAAATCTGTGTATTTGTCAGTATTCTGCCTTGGCATGAGCTGGCACCTAACTTGGGCTCTTTGAATCTCTGCTTTTCTAGGCACTTACAGGTTAGGCATCTCCGTTCATAAGTGGTTTTATGAATCCAGCCTTTTGTGCAGATATCCATTATTTGTCTGTGATATTTCTTTTGTAGAAGAAGCAAAGGTAGTTACCATGGAACATGAAGTTCTGCCTTGGAAAAGCAAATGTATCAGAATTCTAGCTTTTCATGGTGGTCACGTTCGCATGGACTCGAATCTTCTCAGGGTTAACTTGCATGCAATACTAATTATGAAGCAGCTTTAGAATGCCGCACATAATTGGAACTTGCTGATTAACTGTCAGTAATGTCATGTCTCTCGTGCCCAGTAAATACCCAGGTCAAACTCTACTCCTTATTTGTGTGAATTCATTCCACTTCACAACAGCTACAAGACGCTCCAGGAAATGCATTTCAGAGAAATTACTCTACTTTCTGGGTGATTAAAGTCTCTCAGTTTTTTGCCTTTTGGCCCTTCAGCTTTCTGCATTATCACACCATCCACGGTGTGCTAATAATCTCCCAGAAATTCATTGCCTGTCATGCCTCATTGCTAAAGCAACACACACCAAGCCATGCATAATAAGCTTTTGTTCCATTGAGTGGGATGACATTGTAAAGCCTGACTGCAAAATGGTACGCTCAATGCCCACAAAAGAATCACAAGAAGGGGAAATGTGTACAGTAGGTAGAGATTGGGCTGTTACTTGGTAACCTGGGGCTTTCTCGTTGGGTTTCCTGGATGCTTCTGTGCTTCTCACAACTGAGTCCAAAATTGTAGCTGCACTGGCCCAGCTAGACTTCTAACAACACTTCCCAGAAGCTGTGTCCCAGACCCTCTACTCTCATTTTCCATCAAAAAAGCTAACTAAAGGACTTGCAGAATATTTGATTTTATTTAATCACAGGCCAGTTTCTGCCACCCTCTCCCATTCTGAGTTTTGCCTTACTCCACAAGCAGTTCCACTGATTTCTGTTAATCCCTTTAGAAGAGCTGGATTAAAGTACATATGATAGAGGGCTGTGTGTAGGACTCAGCTCCTGGGGTCACTCCAGGAGCTCAGAACTTCAGCTGCATTTTCGAACAAAATGATCTTTTCTTGCTGTACTGGCTGCAAAGATGAACTTGAAAAGGTGACCCAACTGGAAAGGATGCAGTGATCCCCATCCGGGTCTACTGACAGCATGCAACACTAACTCTGGTGAGGTGATTTTCCACAGAGTTCCCTTTTCTCCAGTAGGGGTGCCAACTCAGCAGAAAATTCTACGTGTGTATATGTGACACTTGCTACTGTGACCCCGTCATGGCTTGGCTGAGGCGGGGTTGGCCAGGGTCCACATGGGAATAACCCTGTGCTCAGGTGGGCTATAGCCTGCCTAAAGTTGTGATTTGCTCGGGGAGGAGGAGGCCTATCCCAAAGAGTGTGTTGGTAAGTGCCCAGCGTCAGACTTATCTGGGTGACCTTCACAATTACAAAGCCAAAGAGGGGCAGGAGCCTGGCATGGGGGTGGATTGGGGTTTACCTTGGTCCCAAGAATTGTCTTAATCTGGCCCTGCCTATTGGTGAGGATAGGTATTACTTGGCATGAGTGAGCATGGTAGAATCTGACCTAGACTGTCCCTTGGAGGTGCCAGCCGTTTATCTGATAAATAGATAGGTTGCATTGTAACATCACAGAGTCTTAAAAATATAGGGCAGGAAGGCACCTTGGATGGTCATCAAATCTGGTCAACTGTGCTGTGGCAGGACCACGTAAACTGAGGCCACTCCTGACCAGTTTCTTCAACCTGCTCTTAATCTCCTGAGGAGACTGCCACGGCTTCCCTTGGAAGCCAGTTCCTTTATAGTTAGAAAGCTTTTCCCCTGATAGTGGTCCTAAATCTCCCTTGCTCTAGATTAAGCCCATTACAGCTTTTCCTATTTTCAGTGGACATGGAGAACAATCACCTTCTTCTTCCTACCAGTCGCTAATGTATTTGAAGACTATCAGGTCCCTATTTCTTCATTTCTCAAGCCTAAACATCCCTGTTTTTTATTTGTTTGGGGTTTTTTAGCTTTCCTCATCGATAAGGCTAACGTTTACTAATAAGTAATTTTAGTAAAAGTCCTGGATAGGTCTCTGGCAATAAACAAAAATTCATGGGTCCCACGACTTGTCCATGGCTTCTACTAAAAATATCTCTGACTGAATCTTGGTGCTCGAAGGGGATACTGGACCACCATCGCTGCTGCTGAGGGGAAGAGGACTGGGACTGGACCATCGCTGCTGCTGCTTGGGTGGCCTTATGGGTCTGGCCCCAAGCCAGCCAAATAGCTCAGGCAGCCCTGGGATCAGGCACACTGGCAGGCTGCAAAAATCCCATAGGGCCTAGAAAGTCCTAGAATCTATGATCTCTGTGTTTTTTACATCCTTGTTCATTTGGAATTTTTTGTTGTTGCTGCTCTTCCCCTCTGGACCATCTCCAATTTGTCCATAGCTTTCCAAAAGACCGGCGTCTGGAATTGGATACCACACTCTAGCCTCACCAGTGCTGAACAGAGTGGCACAGTGAGTTTCCACATGTTTTATATGATATTCTGATTAATTCATAGTATTCACCTTTTTCACAACTGTGTCACTCTGACTCCTATTCAATTTGTGATCCACTAGGTCCCTGAGATCCTTGTGAGACTTACTAGTTATTCCACATTTTGTAGCTGTGCATAATGCTTTGTCACTTGATAATACTGTAACAATTTCATGGTATAATGTAACAGTAATAGTAACTGATTTCTAATAGTTTGAAATCCTAGTTAAAATTGTTTTGGAAAAGTCTACATGAAAATAACTTGGAAAAAATTTTGAAACTGCAAGTGCCCAATATAGGGATATGAACGAGTAGTCGACAATCTGATAAGCAAATGCTTATCAGATAGTCAACACACTAATCGACTAGTTGTTCTCCTCCTCTACCCCCACCTTGCTGTCCCTATCAGAGGCAGTAAGGTGCGAGATGAAGAAGATGAGGTGCTTCAAAGTGGCAGCGGCGTGTGGAGCCCAAGGTCGGACCCTGGGCTCCACGTTGTCCTGCTGCTTTGAAACACTGCGTGCAGCCTGGAGGCATCTGGGGAGTCCCCAGGCTGCATGCAGCATTTCAAAGTGGCAGCACCGCATGGAGCCTGGGGTCAGTGGGGGACTCCCCAGCTGTTCCCAGGCTCCATGTGGCGCTGCCTCTTTGAAATGCTTCGAGAAGCCTGACGCCGGGCTCCCTGTGGCATTTCAAAGCAGCAGTGCCACACAGAGCCCAGGATCAGCGGGGGAGTCCCCAGCTAACTTTGGGCTTCACACAGCACTGCTGCTTTGAAATGCTGCAGGGAGCGCAGGGCCAGTAGGAGACTGCTCCTGGGGCTGTTTCTACACTTCAAAGGTGGAGGTACCCTTATCGACTAATCAAACAATTTATGCAAATTGCATTGACTATTCAATTAGTTGATTAATTATAATTTCACAACCCTAGCCCAATACTAGCAGTTGAAAACAAAGATTAAATATACGGAACCTCCATATTCAAATAAAGTAGAGATTTTTGTGTTTTTATTGGGTCATGGGAGTGGATGGCTTTTATACTGGACAAAACCAAATGACTATATACAAACAGAACAGATCAAATGGGTTTTATTTATCAACAGCACTAACAAGCCCGGTGTTATGTACAGTGAAATTCTGTTTCTAATGAGCCCTGGTATAAATACACCAAGCTCAACTTCCCTAAAGATTGCTGGACTTTATTTGCAGTGAGGTCCCTGAGTACACAGAATGAAGTTCCCAAGGAAAGTCATTGCTTGACTAATATAGCTACTGGCTAAAGTACACCGAGGCTACCTTCTTGTTTGTGGACAGTGCAGACAAACCATCACCCTTAATTAGATTATGCCAGCAATGGATAATGGTTTTGCAGTCTGCTTCACATCCTATTATGTAGGGTCACATCACATCTATTGGAAACAAGGTGACTCCATGTAATGTTAGGATACCATGAGGCAGTCCAGGAATTTTGCTCTCTCCTAGGGATAGAATATTTAGACAGCCAAAAATATATAACAATACACAGATTGGTACAGGCCTTTCTGGAATGCGTATAGTATTAATCCAACAAGCACTTTTAAAAGATGTCAACTGCTTCATGCAGAATATATGGATGAAGCTTGTATAGAGTCTTCTTGTGTGACAACTTTTTTTTGGTTTTGCATTTTTTTCCCCTGCATATGTGTATTTTTGAGCTTTCTACTTTCATCAGTCTTTAAAAAAATGTGGTTTCACAGCTGAGGATGTCCCAGCTGTAAACAGAAGTGGCATGAATTAGGTGTCGAAAACAGTAATGCAGCCTGTTAAGAGCTTACTTTAAGGTCAAATTCTACTCCACAGCAGAGAAAAATCAGTCTTCAATAGCAGTTGTGAGCAAGATAAGGACTTCTCCCATTAAATCTAAGTAGTGGGGTGTGAGATTTTGTGCAGGGTAGGTTACCATATGAATCTCTTAGGGCATCAATGTGTCTTTTTAACATTCCTCCTATCAGTCCCCTATATTACTTAGTTTCTTAGTATGTAACATTTAATTTGTGTTCTGGATTTTTAAAACTCACTAATCTGAAATCAACCAATATAGTCAGCACTGGATTTTCAGGGTATCAATAACTTGGAAACACAGTTTAGATGTTAACTGTGTGCATGTGTGGTGGTGGTGAAACAGTTTATTAGCATTCTTGCCCAGAGCTATGCCAAAGCTGCATAGTAGTTATTTGTTAACCTCAGAAAAGAGGTTTGTTAAGATCACTACTTGAATAAATTGGAAGACTTATTTCAAAACATTTATAATTCTTTTATCTTCACTGATGTCAACAAAACATGATTCTTCCATTTAGAACCAGCCCTTAATAAGGAAAAAAAATTGAAGTTATTGCTTGCTAACTATAGAACCAGATTGAAGGTGTTGCTGTGATCACAGGCAATCTCTTCTGAATCCTTGGCACCAGGCTGTAAAGTCTGTAATTAATGCCACATAATGATTAATTGGAGCATTTTTAAAAGTGGACATAATGAATGTTTATTGCATAGAATAGGGCAAATATTTACCCTGTTCCCCTTCCTTTGCCTCATCAGGCATCTCCATAAGTCTCCTTCTGGGTATTCCTTGGCATCAGTCTCTCCACTGTGTCTAGACTGGCCAGTTTTTTCCAGAAAATCAGCCGCTTTTCCAGAAAAACTTGCCAGCTGTCTACACTGGCCACTTGAATTTCCACAAAAGCACTGACTTCCTACTGTAAGAAATCAGTGCTTTTTGCGGAAATACTGTGCTACTCCCGTTTGGGCAAAAGTCCCTTTTGCGCAAAACTTTTGCGCAAAAGGGCCAGTGTAGACAGCTGAGATTTGTTTTCCGCAAAAAAGCCCCGATAGCGAAAATGGCGATCGGGGCTTTTTTGTGGAAAAGCGCGTCTAGATTGGCCACGGACGCTTTTCTGCTAAAAGTGCTTTTGCAGAAAAGCGTCCGTGCCAATCTAGATGCTCTGTTCTGAAAATGCTTTTAACAGAAAACTTTTCCGTTAAAAGCATTTCTGGAAAATCATGCCCATCTAGACGTAGCCCATGGGTGTAAAAGAGGCATAACAGCTCCTACAGGTACCTCCCTAAGTCAGTGGTACAGAGGTATGACAGGAAAGAGTAGCCAGGAAAAGATTAAGAGCTGCCTGCCACAGGGCTTTAAAGGAAGAAGGTGCCTTTTTTTCCCCCCAGAGAGGACAGAGGGTCTCTGGGCCCTTGCAGCCTGCTTTGGTCAGGTTAGTAGCTTTGGTT
The DNA here is from genome assembly GCF_052426305.1 of Pelodiscus sinensis. Taxonomy (NCBI): domain Eukaryota; kingdom Metazoa; phylum Chordata; order Testudines; family Trionychidae; genus Pelodiscus; species Pelodiscus sinensis. The sequence continues at coordinate 9,125,629 of NC_143057.1, forward strand.
TGTGTTTGAGTAATGGACTCTGCCCCGTGGCAAGGGCCTGAAAAAGCCACTTGTGTACCACTGGCTCTTTCCTGAGTGAGTGAGGGGAAGCCCAGCAGCTGTTTGGGGGAATATCAGGCGTATGGAAGAACAGATCAGAGGAGTGGTCAGACCATGATGTGCCCTTGGAGACCACAGCCAAGTGGCACAAATTAGAGTGCCCCTCAGACTGTTCTAAGCATGAAGATATCCCCTATGGTCTTAGCTAACTTGGGTTAAAATAGCAGGTAAGACAAGACAGCTCAGGTTTTAACTCTGGGTAGCAGCTCAAGTCAAAGCCTATAGAGGAAGCTGTGGTCAAACCCACGTCAAAAGCAGTCTTGCCAAGTGTTCACTGCTACTTTGAACTTGTGTTAGGAGCTTGAGCATAATCACAGGCTCCCCTGTAATTGTTAGCTTGTCTTTGCTGCTGTTTCAACCCATGTTAGCTAATGTGAGCGAGCCAACCCAAGATAACAACACACCCTTTTTTGCAGGAAAGGCCTACCCTAACTATAATAATGTAGGCTCATTCAATAGTTCTGTCTCTTCATGGTTTTCTCAGCCGATCCATTAAATTCCCATGAAAGCAAACCATAACAAAAAAGACTTGGCTTAGATGCTAATGGTGCAAGTCTGAAATTACAACACTCAGAAAGAGAAGAAATAAGTTCAAATTTTTAGCCTTTCAACTCCACATTTTGGCACTGAGCCAGACATTCGCTGTATCGTTTCATTAGAGTTGGCCTACTTATGTCAAAAGCTGAGCGAGATTTTCATTCAAGTTTTGATCTCTGAATGTATTGCTAAACTCCATGAAAAGATGGTGCTCTAATGATCTGGATTTGGGAATTTTCAGATTCAAGAGTGTTGTATACCACATTAACTGATAAATGCATGACTATGTGCAAACCTATTTTTGGATGATGAAAAGCCTTCACAAGCAAGCCATACACTTAGAATTGACACAGGGAAGAGGACCTTAATCACCAATACAAAAAAGCATGCCATTCTCCCATGCCTTGTTATTACTGACCCAGACTCTGCAGGATTCTTATATAAATCATATAGCTAGGAAATACCAGGAAATATTAGCACAGAAACATAAAGCTCCAAAGCTTAAGTTAGCTCCCTGTCCAATTACCTGGGACATAAATAAAAGATAGCAATGTAAATGATGATCTAAAATCAAAGTGTAAATGAGAGAATTAATTGGCTACCAAACTAAGTGTTTGTGGCAGGTGTAAGCTAAACAGATGTGAAGTTCTCATGAGGAACATAACAGGGGCATAAACCATGATATATGTGGTATTTTCCTATCTAAGCAGAAGTGGGTGAGTTGTTTAGGAGATCATCAAATGTCAACAGAAATGTCATATAACACAGTGCAACATTGTTAATAACATTGTTGCTTAACTCTGAGCATTGAGGTTTGCTTTTCTTCCTCTTTCCTGAAGTCTTGATTTTTATTGTCTCCCATATTTTAGGCAATTAGGAAACAAAGATATATCTCAATTATTTCTGGATGGTAATGCATATTAGAAGTTGCTATCAGGACCATGCTGGTAATTTGTTTAAAGTTCATTGTACCCACTCATTTTCATGAGACACTAGGTCCAATTAACTACCTTTTAATGACAAAGCTGTTTTGGTCAGAAATTTTGTGACAATCTACTGGCCATCCTATCTCAAAAAGGATACTGCAGAATTAGAGGGTATTTGGAGAAGGGCGACAAGAATTTTCAAAGCGCTAGAAACACATCTTCTAGGAAGAGAAAAAGAAAGGATTGGGTTGTTTCCCTTAGTGAGGAGATAAATTAGAGAGGATATGAAAATAGATTATAAAACAATGAATGGTCTAGAGACAGCAGCTTGAAAGTTTCTGTTCTCATTGTCAAACAAGCACAAGCCACATGAAATGAAATTGAAAATTGGGAAATTCAGAATTCATAAAATGAAATAACCTTTTCACACAATGAATAATTAGATTTTTGGAACTCAGTGCTACAGGCTTCATGGAGGCTAAGAACTTGGCAAGATTAAAAAAGAGATCGGACATTTTATATGCATCCAATTTTGGGTCCTCAATTACAAAAAGGATGAGGAAGGATTGGAGAAAGTCTGGCAGAGGGCAACAAAAATGATTAGGGGGCTAGAGCACATGACCTACGAGGAGAGACTGAGGGATTTGGGCTTATTTAGTCTACAGAAAAGAAGAGTAAGGGGGGATTTGATAGCAGCCTTCAACTACCTGAAAGGGGGGGGGGGAAGAGGAGCAATGGTCTCAAGTTGCAGTGGGGGAGGTCTAGGTTGGATATTAGGAGAAACTTTCCCTAGGAGGGGTGGGGAAGCACTGGAATGGGTTACCTAGGGAGGGGGTGGAATCTCCATCCCTAGAGGTTTTTAAGTCCCCGCTTGACAAAGCCCTGGCTGGGATGCTTTGGTTGGGGTTGTTCCTGCTTTGGGCAGGGCATAGGACTCAATGACCTCCTGAGGTCTCTTCCAACCATATGATTCAATGCATACCAAGAATATCCAGAGTTACACTTGACATTTTCAAAGTGATATTAAACCACATGCTCAGAAAACAGTCTCTTACTATTAGGATGCATCTACACAGCACCCTAAACTCAAAATAAGATACACAAATTGCATCTCTTATTTCAATTGTATTTCAAAATAAGTTCTTTCGAAATTTGGCGCATCTACACAGCACCATATTTCAAAATAATGCACTATTTCGAGACATCCCTTAAACCTCATAGAATGAGGGTTACAGGGATATCAGAATAGCGTGTTCATTATTTTGAAAAATATTTCAAAATAACGGGCACGTTTAAATGAGACTGGGTGGCTATTTCGGGATACCTCCAATATCCTGAAATAGCTCTGCACTCTAAACATACCCCTAGGACTTGGCTGAGACCTACTGTGAGGGGCTAACTATCCTACAGTGGGCTTCTTGCACATTCTGCATTCAAAATGGGACAAGACTAGAAGGGCCTTGGGTCTGACCCAGTCTGGCAACTGCTCTGTTCGTCTAAAAGGTGAAGCTGCTCATAATTTCCCAGTCAAAGCAAAGCATTTTGCAGCACAGGGCCCTAAGTGGTCTGCTCTGCATGAGTGAGAATCAGAACTGGGAACTGAACCCAAGAGTGTCTGTCCTTGATCTAGCATATAAATGGAAATTCTTCCTTGTGCTGTATCCTTATTTTTATTCAAATCCTGTCCATAATTGTGTGAATGTACATGGAACTTTAAAGAAAGTATGACAAAGTAAATAAGAATGTCTGAGTGGCATACCTTTCAGCATCAGTGTACGTGTTTAGATCTTTCCATGTTTTGTTTAGCAAGCAAACATATTATTTTTGATACAGAAAATATCCGGGCTGAACAGGCAATCAGGCAAAGTATTCATTTGTATCGTTTTATAAGGCTGGCTCCAAAATAAAACAGTGAGCAAAATTTGCATAGAAGCAGGTGATTTGGACTCAGATAACTCAAAACTATATCCTCGTATTACCCTGGAAATATAATCTTTTACACAAAGGAAAGTCTTCTGTAGTGGTGTTCCTGTGCCAATTACAATGTTTGAACCAATCACAGTAAGCAAAATAAAAATCATAATAATTTTCCTTGCAAAGGCCGGATAAGGAAACCTCTGAATGGCCTTTCTGCATCCACTAGGACATTCAGTTTACTTCTTCCACCTTTTCAATGTTCCTTTCCTTTAAAACCACATGTTAATCTTTTCATTTTTTTTCCTCTTCCTTCAGTTTGAGTGCTCTATAGACTTCCTACCTTTTGGTAATAGGGCACAAGTAGGGACATAAATACTATCCAAGGGACACCAAGGAGAGCAAGTTAATTGGAGAAAGCTTTTATCACCAAATGTGGGAGGAATTTTGTTTCATGCTGTCCCAGCAAAATATTAAATTCAACTTTGTGCTGCATATGCTAGAGTTGACAGCAGATGCTGGGTGGGAACCTGTGTTTTACTTGAGAAGCTTTATAAGTATAACCCTTGGTAGATGAACACAAATAAAAGCTTATTTATGAATGGGCAGAGAGGTTCCCAGCAGCACTTCTGCACAGTGCTTGCTCTTTGGGAGTCCAGTTAACAATTCAGAAGGTAAATCTTAGAAATCATCCAATCGTGAACACCTTGCCATGTGTTTTTACATTGGGTCTTTCATTTTTGCCAGGAATTTGAAACAAAAATGTATTATGCTTTTATTGTAAACATATGCACAAAAATGATTTGGTTGTCTGCATGCCATGACCCATTGCTGCTCCCAAAAGCAGCCAGCTGCTGACATGGTGATTGCCTAGTTATTTGTACTTCACTGTGTACTTTGGGCCTTGATGAATTGTAAGTCCTTAAAATATACATCAGAGTATCTCCAGTTTGTTTCCTTTCTCCTGTTTTGATCTTAGGCACTGCTGTTTCATGAAGAATTAGAACAAGAAACTCTGTTTTACAAAGTCTGAACAAATGCTTTCAAATGAAATAAAGCCTTAAGCAAGTAGAAAAAAAATGAGTGGTCCTGTGGCATGTTAGAGCCTAACCAAAATGTATAGAATTGTGAGATTTCATGGGCAAAACCCAATTCCTCAGATGAGTTGGAGTGGAAATAACAGAAACCAAGATATATAACAGAAGTACCTGTCAATTGTAGGACCTATGTTAATGAGGCTAATTAAGTGGGCTGGATGTGTTCTATAAATAGCTTTTCATGGAAATGCAGATGTTAAAGGCCAGAGAAATTGGCTTTGAAGTGTACCGACCAGTTAATGTCTTTGTTTAAGCCCAGGGAAACAGATTTATCAAATGTGTAGATAAATTCCAGTGCTGTGGACTCTCTCTGTAATTGGTTCGTGAAATTCCTTTATAGAAGAATGGCTACTAGTAAATCCGTGATTGAGTGACTCAGCAGGTTAAAATGTTACCCTACAGCAGTGGTCCCCAACCATTTGGGGTTGCCGGGCACCAGGGGGTGTGGCTGTTCGCCCGCCGGGTGCCCGGGGGGGGCAGGGCCCCCCCGAGCGGGGCCCCCCCCATAGCCGCATTCCCGGGGCCGGCACTGGCGCTCTCTCTCAAGCGCTGCGCGCCCGGGGCCGGCGCTGGCGCTCTCCTCCCCCTCTCCCCCATGCGCCGCGGGGGGTCAATCCGTGGCGCCCCCGGGGCCGGCGCTCACCGTGCGCCACGCGCCCGGGTCCGGCTCTGGCACCGCGCATGCGCCACGTGCCCGGGGCCAGGCCAGCCCTGAGCACTTGGCGGGCGCAGACAAATGCCCCCACGGGCGCCATGGCGCCCGCGGGCACCGTGTTGGGGACCACGGCCCTACAGGTTTCTGTGTTACCATCTCTGATGTCTGATGTGTGTCCATTTATCCTTTGCTGTAAAGACTGTCCAGTTTGGCCAATATACATGGCAGAGGGGCATTGCTGGCACTCAGTGGCATAAATCACATTAGAGAATGTGCAGTTGTATCAGCCTCTGATGATGTGAAGTTACATGGTTAGGTCCTGTGATGGTGTTGCTTGTATAGATATTTGGACAGAGTTGGCAATGGGGTTAGTTGCAGGGGTAGGTTCCTGGGTGAGTGTATCAAAAGTGTGGTTTCAGGTTAGGAATCCTTGTCTCCCAAGGCCTGTGAGAGTGAGGGATCATGTTTCAGGACAGGTTTGTAGATTGTCCATGATGTGCTGTACCAAACTCCCTCCGAGAGGCCACACCCCCTCCTGCACCTCAAACCCCTGCATCAGCCCAGGGTACCGCTGCACCCAACAACTTGTAAACATAATGTAACCTAAAGATAATAAGCATTAAATGTGACAGGAAATGGGTCAATATATAATGTCTTGGTGATGACAAAATGGACAGTCAAACTGAATTATCAAAGAACAACCAAGGGGAGTAGAAAAAGTGAACAGACACAGTTTATTCCATCACCTATTTTGCTTGTTTAATCAGAATTTGTCTGTCACCAGTTGTATACCTGCTGTATATGCATACAAGTAGCTTTGTGTGTGATGAGGCTCTTGAAATATTTTGTTCAAAGACAAAAACAACATAAAAAGACTCTTCTTTAAAAGTTGCTGACCCCTGGCCTAGGAGCTTAAATTCATAATTGTATTAACACCATGATTTTTAGTGTCTAGCAAAGGTGCTGGATTTGCAGCTTATTAGCATCACCTGTAACCCACTAACCCCCTTTTTTTTGCCCTAGGACTACAGAGTGTTTTATGGGTTACGTAACCTTAAATGGTCCTTTATATTGGCATAAGTAGCTAGTACATATGCTATGTGTCTTTGGCCTTGTATCTAGCTGTGACATTCTACCAGTCCCAAGGAAGAGTGTTATGTAGCGCAAAATCTTGTCTCTTTCACCGACTGAAGCTGGTCTAATAGAACTTATTACCTCATCCACCTTTTTCTTTCTTACCGCAGTTTAGCTGATTGGTAAAAAAGACTCTTCAGAGACAGAATGGAATGCAGATGAAGCTATAAAGCCAGTTTCCTTTATTTGAGTTTCGCTTTCTCATTATTTTGGTATGTGCGATGGAGATTTACTACTGACTGTGTTACCCTGGGCCAGATGCAGGAGAGATGAAATTTTGCTAAGACACAAAAGAGACTCTCTCAGCCACAAAATGTGCCAAATTGGGATTGTCAAAGGTGCTGGAAGAGCTGAAAGCTGGCAGCTGGTTTAGTGGAATAAAATCCAGTTTCTCACTGTTGCCTGCCTAGCCAATGTGCTGAGAGGCAAGGCACCCTTAATTGCACAAACTAAAACAGTGGCCCTTGTATTTTCTCTTTAATTCACTGAAAGAAAAATGACAGTAGTCAAGATCAATCCACCTGATGTGGAATTAGTCAGAAGTGGCTAGTACTCAGGGTATCTCTCCCCCGTCCAACAGAGCTCTCCAAAACCAACACAAGTTTTTACTAAAAGCCAGACCTCAGTGTTGAAGTCCTGCTTTGGGGCTCCGTTGTGGGCCCCAAAATTCCTGCTAAACACTCTGGGCTTCTAAACTTGTGCTGTGCCTAAATTGCTGTCTCTGAGCATGTGCACCTCTGCTACTCTCTTTGATGTCTACTGCATGAGACCCAAGTCAATCCATGGACTGTGGGATAGGTATTCATCCATCCATAGGTGCCGATTCTGTGGGTGTTCTGGGACTGGAGCCCCCAAAAGGAAAAAATGGTGGAAGCAGAGCACGTACCAGCAACCTCCCATCAGCTTCCCCTCCCCAGTGTCATAGGCCCTGCAGATTAGCACCTTCTCCTCCCTCCTCACACCTGCTGCGACCAGCTGATTGGTGGCATTCGGGAGGCTATGGTGTGGGGGGAAGGAGCGAGGACACAACATGCTTGGGGGAGGAGGCTGAAGTGGGCAGGAAGGGGTGGGGCTTTGGGGGCAGGTGTGGAGTGGGGTCAGGGCCTGGGGCAGAGCGAGGGGCTTCAATACCCCCGGCACTTTTGAAAGACAATGTCTGTGCATCCATCTGTCTCACGTGTGGGGTCTGCTCTCATAAGTGTGCCTCCAAGACCACCGGCTAGAGGTGGACATATTTGAAAAGTGGCCAGAAGGGGACATGGTGCCGTTACTGCTATCCCCCTTATAACATTTAGTCCAGTGGGTAGAGCACTTATCTGGATCTGCCATATCTCAGGGTCAAGTCACCACTCTGCATGATGGGGAGCTAGGATAGCAGCAGAAAGAGCTGTACCATCCATAGAATGGCTTGGGGTGACCACCCCTGACTCTGCTCTTTGGGGGAGGGGGACACAGCAACTGCCTCAGTGGTCCTAAGGAGGGAATCCACAGGGCTTAGGGTGGCCTGGGGGATTATCTGGATGGCCTGGTGTGGGACGGTAGCAGGTCCCTGCACTCACTATGGTGGCGGGAACTAGAGAAACCCAGCAGCCTCCTCTGCTCAACTGCCCATCTGCCAGCCTGCTGCCCTCCACTTCCCCCCCTAGGGACGACCCTGTTCCTCAGGAGACGGCACCAACCGCTGAGCTGTGGGATTTTCTAAATGGGTCTCCCTGGGTCTCTTCTATGGAAGCCATTCTGCTGTGGAGAAATAATGTTTTTGGAGCAGGGGCAGAGAACTTAGAGTGCCCAGTATCTGTCTTAGTCATTAGGCCAGGCCTGTCAATTTCTTTCACTATAAATCAATCTCCCCTACTCCCACTCATTGCTACCTAGATTTAACACAATCTCGGAACAGAAGCTGCAGCCTGCACGTTGTCTTAGCTGTACATCAGTAAACTGGACTTAATAAAGCCACTTGAGAGAGGGGCCCTTACACATACTGTAAGCTTAAGCCTGTTCCCATGACTGATACATGTAAAGTAAATTGGTGCCTAATTATGTGATTTGCAGCGCTCACTTGGCGTCATTTTTCCAAGCTCTAGTTACTGGCCCTGGGGTGACACACAAAAATGGACTGTGCTTGGAATCTGGCCTCCACAAAATCCAGATTGCAGGGAACAAGCTAATAGAGGTTGTAAATCTAGTAACTGGGTAGCCTGTCACCTCCTAAGGTTACTTCTTTGTTTTATTAGCACTTACAATGGCAAAAACATGGTCGTTTCTGTGAAAGAGCAAATTCACACAGGTGGCTTTCACATTAGCCACTGACTGGAGTTGCTTGTAGTAGGAATGTCTTGAGTGATGACATTATTGCACGCCTCTAGGGCAATCACTGACCCTGGAGTTACTTTGTGAAAGCCTCTGCAATTCTTACAAGGCCACAGGACAGCAATGATCTAAGTGCAAATTAAAACAAGATGTACAAACTTGATAGGAATGCTGTTCTCCCATGCTGAAGAGACTAGCATAGAAGTCATAGGTGGGCTTACAAGAACTCATATAGACAAAGGGCAAAGAGTTTTTACCTTCATTCACTACTGTATTACTCCAGTCTGATGCTGGTCTAATTCCGTTGACATCCATGGAATTACCATATGCCATCAGTGTAACATAGTAATGCATTTAGCCCTATTATTATGAGGGCTGAGAAAATAATTGATTTTTTTTCTTTTGTTGGTCAAACCAAAAAATCCTAAATATTTTGTTTCAAATCTAATCAAAATGAAAACTGCTCTCTTTTTTTTGCCCAAGTATGAACACCCACCTCAAAATTTTGATTCAGTAGTTTAATTCTGTTTACATGTTTTTTAAAAATACTTTAAATATTTTAATAAAATGTAGCTACATTCTGAAATGTCTTTCTGAAAAGTTGAAATGTTTTGCTTTGGAAATGTTTGACCTTCCTCCTCCTCCTCCTCCTTCCCAAAAAACCCCAAACCATTTTTCAACTGAAACTATCTGAATATGACACACACTTATGGATCACTTTGGTGGACATGAATCTGTTTGTTTGTTTTTTGAGGGGAGGGGAATATTTGCATCCCCAGCTCTTTGTGGGCTGTATGAAATCCTCTTATAAAAATTAACTATATGCAACTTTCTGAGAGCCCATAGGTGAAATGAGTGAAAACCAAGCCAGCGAAGAGCAAAATACTTTGTTTTTAGAGCAACACTATAAAATGGAAATCGCAAAGCAAAATGTGGCAATGGAAAGTAGGTGGATACAGGCAGTTGTCTACTCTGACAGCTTCAATCATGAGTGTTCCTGTCAAAAAGACACCTTACTTGGCCCACAGTTTAAGAATAATTCTGAAATGTCACTTTCTAAGTGAGACAATATGGGAAAAACCAACAGTCCCATATGTTTTCTCCCCCTCTCTCTCTTTCCTAGTGTGGAATGAAGAGGTACAACTAGTCACACGCTCAGCTGGTATAAATGGGTGCCACTCCATTGACTTCAATGGGGTTATGTTGGTTTACACACTAGTTGAAGAAAACAACAAATGGTCTGGTAGCACTTTATAGACTAACAAAACTTGTAGATGGTATCATGAGCTTTCGTGGGCACAGCCCACTTCTTCAGATGACCAGAGTTATGAGTTTGGGATGTGAACACTCCAAATAAATAGGAAAGGGGAAGGGGGGTGGGAGAAAAAGGGAGGGAGGGAGGAGACAGAGCATCAGTAAGTACCTGGAGAATGGGTACTTAAACTCTGGAGAATGGGTATAAGTACCCATTCTCCAGATACTTACTGATGCTCTGTCTCCCACCCCTCTCCCTTTTTCTCCCTCCTCCCCCATTCCCCTCTCCTATTTATTTTGAGTGTTCACATCCCAAACTCATAACTCCAGTCATCTGAAGAAGTGGGCTGTGCCTATGAAAGCTCATGATACCATCTACATGTTTTGTTAGTCTATAAAGTGCTACCAGACCATTTGTTGTTGTTTTTTTTCTGTAGCAGACTAACTCGGCTACCCACTGAAGCATTTGTTGAAGAGTCAGCCCGGGATGGCCGAACAATAGTGTAGAGGGAAAACAGAGGGAAATGTGAATTCCACCACACACTCCACCTCTTGTTGTGTTCAACTCTCTGCAGCCAGTGACGGTTCTCTCTCCAGCTACTGAGTTTAGCTCACAGGCCATGCTAAAGCAGGGGAAATGGCCCAGGAGGAATTGACAGGAAGCAAGTGCTTGGTGCATCATGTTACTTTTCCAAATTCTACGACGATTAACATCACTTCAGAAATCCGTGCACATTAGCGCCAAGCAGAGCTCATCATCTGCACTTGGTAGCCCTATCCAAAGGGTCATATTATAATAAGCCAGTGGCAGCCAGAAAACTACAGTGGGGGTAGCGTCATTGCCAAGTGGGAACTCCTTCATACCCCTGGAAAGGGGAGGAGACCTCTCTAATAACACACAAGTTCTCTGAAACATTGTGGTGGTGTCCTACCTCAAGCTTCATCCCACAATTTTTTTGTTTGTTTGTTTGGTTTTTTTGAGTGGGTTATATGCGGACTGTAAAAATGATGCTGGTTAACACAGCAAAGGCAGTATGAGGAAGATGAAGAAGAAACCTGAACAATCCTAAACTACCCGTCTTTCCTTGCATTTATTTTTACCCTCTTTAACATCCCTCCGTTAATAGATACTAACTAATAGATACTATGGCATGATGTTTTTCTTCAGTGGTATATGAGTAAAACTTCTCTTTTTCTAGTGTATTCTTTGGTTAGCAGTCTTTGTATGACTATTGTTTGAACAGTTGTACACCCAATGCTGGACAAGTGCTGAAAAAGGAAAGCATAAAGACCTAAGAAAACGAATGTCCAGAGTCAGCTAGTGTTTCACCAAGTCCAAAGTGTGAAAAATCTAGGTCAGTTGATCATGATGGTCCTGGAAAGTTGCTTATGAAGAAAAGAAAATATGATGATCTAACATAGAGCTTTACATGCATGCATTGGTGATCAAGAGACTAGAGTGAAAGGTTGGAAAAATGTTCCTGTTTTTATATTATAATTAATAATGTAATGATAGATAATAAATATTGTGTCATAAAAACAAATTTTAAATGTCCAGGATCATTGCTTTTATAATTTCTGCTTAAATAAGGGAGAAAATCCCTGGAAATGTTGATTTTTATAGGAGGAAGAGGTTCATAAGATTTAGCATTTTCATGAAAGGGGTTCACAGGTTGTTAAAGCTTGGGAACCACTGCTCCACACAGTAGCTGATGCAATAATTTCTCTCTAACTCATTTAATAGCACAAGGTCTTCTTCCCATAGTGCCAGTGATGCTGTCCTTACTGTACATACTGATGGGGAACCAGAAAAGATTCAGAAGTTTGGCTTTAGACACTTACTTTGGTGCTAATCCAAAGCTCTTTGTCCAGAAATTAAACATGAGCCTTTCCAAGATTAGAATTTTTTATAAAATTTCTGGGATTTACTGGGTGCAGACAATATG